>NC_140672.1:3617699-4817699 GCF_054131305.1 Coturnix japonica | reverse complement strand
CCCCACAACTTCCACCTCACGCCCCACAAGTGCCACCTCCCGACCCACATGTGCCACAACCCGCCCCACAAATCCAACTCCTGCCCCACAAGTGCCACCTCCCGACCCACATGTGCCAACTTCTGCCCCACAAGTGCCAGCTCCTGCCCCTCAAGTGTCACCTCTTCCCCACAAGTGCCACCTTCTGCTCCACAAGTGCCACTTCCTGCCGCACAAGTGATACCTCCAGCCCCACAACTGCCACCACCCGCCCCACAACTTCCACCTCCCGCCTCACAAGTGCAACCTCCAGGCCCACAAGTGCCACCTCCTGTTCCACAAGAATTAACTCCTGCCCCACAAGTGCCACCTCCTGCCCTTCAAGAGCCTCTTCTTGCCCCACAAGTAACATTTCCTGCCCCACAAGTGCCAACCCCTGCCCAACAAGTGCTATGACCCAGCCCACAAGTGCCAACTCCTGCCCCACTAGTGCCACCTCCCGCCCCACAAGTGCCACCACCCTCCCCACAACTTCAACCTCCTTCCCCAAAACATCCACCTCCCGACCCACAGGTGTCATCATCTGCCCCACAACTGCCACATCCCACCCCACAAGTGCCACCTCCCGCCCCTCAAGTGCCACACACTGCCCCACAAGTGCCGCCCCCAGCCCCGCAACTGCCACCCCTTGCCACACAATTTCCACCTCCCACCCCACAATTTTTACCTCCCGCCCCATAAGTGCCATCTCCTGCCCAACAGGTGCCACCTACTGTTCCACATCATCCACCTCCTTCCCCACATCATCCACCTCCTGTTCCACAAATGTCACCTCCTGACCCACAACTTCCACATCCTGCCCCACAAGTGCCACCTCTTGCCCCACATAATCCACGTCCTGCTCCAAAATTGCCACCTCCTGCCCCACAAGTGCCACCTCCCACCCCACAAGTGCCAGCTCCTGCCCCACCAGTTCCACCGCCCGCCCCACAAGTACCACCTCCTGACCCACAAGTGCCACTACGTGACCCACAATTGCCACCTCCCGTCTCACAATTGCAACTCTCGCCCAACAAGTGCCACCTCCTGCCCCACAATTGCCACCACCCCCCCAACAAGTGCCACCTCCCGCCCCACAAGTACCACATCCTACCCCACAAGTGCAACCTCCTGCCCCACAAGTGCCAACTCTCGCCCCACAAGTGCCAACTCCTGCCCCACAACATCCACCTCACGCTCCAAAAGTGCCACCTCCTGCCCCACAAGTGCTACTTCCTGCCTTACAAGTGCCACTTCCCGCTGCACAAGTGACACCTCCAGCCCCACAGCTGCCACAACCCGCCCCACAACTTCCACATCCCGCCTCACAACTGCAAGCTCCTGCCCCACAATTGCCACCTCCTACCACACAAGTGCCAACTCCTGCCCCACAAGTGCCACCTCATGTCCCTCAATTTTCACCTTATGCCCCAAAAGTGCCACCTCCCGCCCAACAAGTGCAACATCTCGCCCCACTAGTGCCACGTCCCGGCCCAAAATTGCTACCTCCTGCCCCACATCATTCACCTCCTGTTCCACAAATGTCACCTCCTGACCCACAACTTCCACCTCCTGCCCCACAAGTGCCACCTTCTGCCTCACAAGTGCCACCCCTTGCCCCACAAGTGCCACATCCCACCGCACAATTTCCACCTCTTGTTACACAAGTCCCACCTCCCGCCCAACAACAGCCTCCTCCTGCCCCACAAGTGCCACCTCCTGCCCCACAAGTGCCACCTCCCACCCCACAAGTGCCACGTCCTTCCCAATTGCCACGTCCTGTCCCACAAGTGCCACGTCCTGCCGTACAAGTGCCACCCTCTGCCCCACAATTGCCACTTCTTGCCCCACAATTGCCAATTCTTGCCCCACAACTTCCACCTCCCACCCCATAATTTCCACCTCCCGTACCACAGCTTCCACATCCTGCCCCACAAGTGCCCGATCCTGCCCCAGAAGTACCACCACCTGACCCACAAGTGCCAACTCCTGCCCCACAAGTGCCACATCCCGCCCCACAAGTGCTACCTCCTGCCTTACAAGTGCCCATTCCTGCTTCACAAGTGCCAGCTCATGCTTCACAAATGCCAGCTCATGCCCCACATCATCACCTTCCTGCCCCACAAGTGCCAGCTCATGCCCCACAAGTGCGAGCTCCTGCCCCACAAGTGCCAGCTCTTGCCTCACAGGTGCCAGCTCTTGCCTCACAGGTGCCACCTCCTGCCCCACAAAGTCCACCTCCTGCCCCACAAGTGCCAACTCCTGCCCCACAAGTGCCACCTCCCGCCAAACAACTGACACCACCTGCCCCACAAGTGCCACCTCCCACCAAACAACTGACACCTCCTGCCCCACAAGTGTCACCTCCTGCCCAACAAGTTCCCCCTCTTCACCTACAAGTGCCACCTCCTGCCCCATAAGTTTCACCTCTCGCCCAACAAATGCCACCACCTCCCCCAAAAGCGCCACCTCCTGCCCCACAGGTGCCACTTCCTGCCCCACAACATCCACCTCCCACGCACAAGTGCAACCTACCGCCCCACAACTTCCACCTCCTGCCCCACAAGTGCCACCTCCTGCCCCACAAGTGCCACCTCCTGTCTCACAAGTGCCACCTCCCGCCCCATTACTTCCACAACCTGCCCCACAAGTGCCACCTCCCGTCACTCAACTTCCAACTCCCGCCCCACAAGTTCCACCTCCCGCCCTACAACTTCCACCTCCCGCACCACAACTTCCACCTCCTGCCTCACAAGTTCCACATCCCGCCCCACAACTTCATTCTCCCGCCCCACAACTTCCAACTCCTGGCCCACAAGTGCGACCTCCTGCCCCACCATTACCACCTCCTGCCCCACAATTTCCACCTCCTGCCCCACAAGTGCCACAACCTGCTCCACAATTTCAACGTCCTGCCTTACAAGTGCCACCTCCTGCCCCACATCATCCACCTCCTGCCCACAAGTGCCAATTCCTGCCCTACAAGTGCCAGCTCATTCCCCTGAAGTTCCAGCTCCTGCCCCACAAGTGCCACATTTTGCCACACCACTGCCACCTCCCCCCCCAAATAATCCACCTCCTGCCCCACAAGTGTCACTGACCGCAACTTCCTCCTCCTGACACACAAGTGCAACCTCCTGCCCCACAACTTCAACATCCCGCCACACAAGTGCCGACTCCTGGCAACGTGTGCCACATCCTGCCCCACAAGTGCCAACTCCTGCCCCACATCGTCCACCTCCCACCCAACAAGTGCCACCTCCTGCCCCACAAGTGCCAATTCCTGCCCCACATGTGCCAGCTCATGCCCCACAAGTGCCAGGTCCTGTCCCACATCATCCACCTTCTGCCCCACAAGTGCCACCTCCTGCCCCACATCATCCACCCCCTGCACCACAAGTGCCAATTCATGCCCTACAAGTGCCAGCTCACTCCCCTGAAGTGCCAGCTCCTGCCCCACTATGCCACCTCCTGTCCCACATGTGCTAATTCCTGCCCCACAAGTGCCATTTTCTGCCCCACAACTTCTACCTCACGGCCCACAAGAGCCAGTTCCAGCCCCACAAATGCCACCTCCCGCCCCACAACTTCAACATCCCGCCACACAAGTGCCACCTCCTGCCCCACATCATCTACCTCCCACCCCACAAGTGCCACCTCCTGCCCCTCAAGTTACATCTCCCGCCCCACAAGTGCCACCTCCTGCCTCACAACTTCCAACTCCCACTACAACAATTTCCACCTCCTGTCTTACAAGTTCCACTTCCGCCACACAAGTGCCACCTCCAGCCCCATAAGTGCCTAATCATGCCCCACAACATCCACCTGTGCCCTACAAATTTCCGGCTCCACATCATCCAACTCCAGCCCCACAAGCGCCACCTCCTGCACAAAAAGATCCACCTCCTGCCCCACAACTTCCACCTCCCGCCCCACAATTGTCACCTCCTGTCCCATAAGTGCCACCTCCCGCCCAACAATTGTGGCCACATGACAAACAAGTTCCACTTCCGCCCCACAAGTGTCACCTCCTGCCCAACAAGTGCCATTTCTTACCCCACAGGTTCCAAATCCTACCCCACTGGTGCCATTTCCTGCCCCACAAGTGCCACCTCCTGCCCCACAACGACCACCTCCTGCCCCACAAGTGCCAATTCCTGCCCTACAAGTGCCAGCTCATTCCCCTGAAGTGCCAGCTCCTGCCCCACAGGTGCCACATTTTGCCACACCACTGCCACCTCCCTTCCCAAATAATCCACCTCCTGCCCCACAAGTGTCACTGACCGCCCAACTTCCTCCTCCTGACCCACAAGTACAACCTCCTGCCCTACAAGTGCCAGCTCCTGCCCGACAAGAGCCACTTCCTGCCCCACAAGTACCTCTTCCCTCCCAACAAGTTCCAATTTCCGCCCCACAAGTGCCACCTCCTGCCCCACAAGTGCAACCTCCTGCCCCACAAATGCCACCTTTCGCCCCACAAATGCCACCTCCTGCTCCACAACTTCCACCTCCTGCCCCACAAGTGCCACCTCACGCCCAACATCTACCACCTCCCACCCAACAAGTGCCACCTCCCGCCCTACAACTTCCATCTCCTGGTCCACAAGTGCCACCTCCTGCCTCAAAAGAGCCACCTCCCGCCCCACAACTTCCACGTAACGCCCCATAAGTTCCACCTCCCGCCCAACCAGTGCCACCTCTCGTCCCAGAAGGACCACCTCCTGCCCCACAAGTGCCACCTCCTGCCCCACAAGTGCCACCTCCTGCCCCACAAGATTCAACTCATGCTCCACAAATGCCACCTCCTGCTCCACTAGTTCCACCTCTTGCCCCACAAGTGCCAAATACTTCCCCACAACTTTCACCTTCTGCCCCACTAGTGCCAACTCCAATTCCACAAGTGCCACCTCCAGCCCTACAACTGCCACTTCCAGCCCCACAAGTGCCACCTCCCGCCCAGCAACTTCAACATCCCACCACACAAGTGCCAACTCCTGCCCGTGTGCCACATCCTGCCCCACAAGTGCCAACTCCTGCCGCACAACTGACAATTCCTGCCCCAAAAGTGACAGCTCATGCTTCACAATTGCCAGCTCCTGCCCCACATCATCCACCTTCTGCCCCACAAGTGCCACCTCTCGCCCCACAAGTGCCACATCCCGCCCCACAAGTGCAACCTCCTGCCAAACTAGTGCAACCTCCTGCCCCACAAGTGCCTTATCTCGCCAGACATTTTACAGCTCCTGCCCCACAAGTGCTACATCCTGCACCACAACTTCAACCTCCTGCCCCACAAGTGCCACGTTCTGCCCCACAAGTGTAGGCTCCTGCCCCACAAGTGCCAATTCCTGCCCCACATGTGCCAGCTCATGCTTCACAAGTGCCAGCTCCTGCACCACATCATCCACTTCCTGCCCACAAGTGCCAGTTCATGCCCCACAAGTGCCAGCTCCTGCCCCACAAGTGCCAGCTCCTGCCCCACAAGTGCCAGCTCCTGCCCCACAAGAGCCACTTCATTCACCACAGGTACCCCATCCCAACCCACAAGTTTCAATTCCTGCCATACAAGTGCCAGCTCCTTCCCCACAAGTGCCACCTCCTTCCCCACAAGTGCAACCAAGTGCCCCACATGTTCCACCTACCACCCCACAAATTCCAACTCCTGCCCCACAAGTGCCAGCTCCTGCCCGACAAGTACCACACCCCACCCCACAAGTGCAACCTCCTGCCCCACAAGTGCCAACTCCCGCCCCACAAGCGCCAACTCCTGCCCCACAACATCCACCTCTCGCTCCAAAAGTGCCACCTCCTGCCCCACAAGTGCTACTTCCTGCCTTACAAGTGCCACTTCCCGCTGCACAAGTGACACCTCCAGCCCCACAGCTGCCACAACCCGCCCCACAACTTCCACATCCCGCCTCACAACTGCAAGCTCCTGCCCCACAATTGCCACCTCCTACCACACAAGTGCCAACTCCTGCCCCACAAGTGCCACCTCATGTCCCTCAATTTTCACCTTATGCCCCAAAAGTGCCACCTCCCGCCCAACAAGTGCAACATCTCGCCCCACTAGTGCCACGTCCCGGCCCAAAACTGCTACCTCCTGCCCCACATCATCCACCTCCTGTTCCACAAATGTCACCTCCTGACCCACAACTTCCACCTCCTGCCCCACAAGTGCCACCTTCTGCCTCACAAGTGCCACCCCTTGCCCCACAAGTGCCCGATCCTGCCCCAGAAGTACCACCACCTGACCCACAAGTGCCAACTCCTACCCCACAAGTGCCACCTCGCATCCCGCAAGTGCCACATCCCGCCCCACAAGTTCCACCTCCTGCCTTACAAGTGCCAATTCCTGCTTCACAAGTGCCAGCTCATGCTTCACAAATGCCAGCTCCTGCCCCACATCATCAACTTCCTGCCCCACAAGTGCCACCTCCAACCCCACAAAGACAGCCTCCTTCCCCACAAGTGCCACCTCCTGCCCCACAAGTGCCAATTCCTGCCCCACAATTGCCAGCTCATGCACCACAAGTGCCAACACCTGCCCCACAAGTGCCACCTCTTGCCCAACAGGTGCCACCTCCTGCCCCACAAATGCCAAATCCTGCCCTGCAACTTCCAACTCCTGCCCCACAAGTGCCAACTCCTGCCCCACATCATCCACCAACCGCCCCACAAGTGTCACCTCCTGCCCCACAACTTCCATCTCCCACTCCACAAGTGCCACCTACTGCAGAACAAATACCATCTCATGCCCCATAAGTGCCACCTCCTGCCCCACAACCGCTACCTCCTGCCTCATATCATTCACCTCCCGCCCCACAATTTCCACCTCCTGCTCAACTAGTGCCACGTGCTGCCCCACAAGTTCCATTTCCCGCCCCACAAGTGCCACCTCCCGCCCCACAAGTGCCGCCTCCAGCCACACAAGTGCTAAATCGTGCCGCACAACTTCCACCTCCCGCCCCACAACTGCCACCTCCCGCCTTAAAAGTGCCACCTCCCGACCCACAAGTGCCTCCTCCTGTCCCACATTTGTCACCTCCCGGTCCACAAGTTACACCTCACCCCCCACAAGTTCTACCACCCACCCCACAAGTGCCACCTGCAGCCCCAGAAGTGTCAAATCCTGCCACACAACTTCCACATCCAGCCCCACAAGTGCCACCTCCCACCCCACAACTTCCACTTCCCGCCCAACAACAGCCTCCTCCTGCCCCACAAGTGCCTCCTCCTGCCACACAAGTGCCACCTCCTGCCCCACAAGTGCCACTTCCTGCCCCACAAGTGCTACCTACTTCCCCACAAGTGCCACCTCCTGCCCCACATCATCCACCTCCTGCCCCACGTCATCCACCTCCTGCCTCACAAATGCCTCCTCCTGACCCACAATTGCCACCTCCGCCCCACAACTTCCACCTCACGCCCCACAAGTGCCACCTCCCGACCCACAAGTGCCACAACCCGCCCCACAAATCCAACTCCTGACCCACAAGTTCCACCTCCCACCCCACATGTGCCACCTCCCGACCCACATGTGCCAACTTCTGCCCCACAAGTGCCAGCTTCTGCCCCTCAAGTGTCACCTCTTCCCCACAAGTGCCACCTTCTGCTCCACAAGTGCCACTTCCTGCCGCACAAGTGATACCTCCAGCCCCACAACTGCCACCACCCGCCCCACAACTTCCACCTCCCGCCTCACAAGTGCAACCTCCAGGCCCACAAGTGCCACCTCCAGATCCACAAGAATTAACTCCTGCCCCACAAGTGCTACCTCCTGCCCTTCAAGAGCCACTTCTTGCCCCACAAGTAACATTTCCTGCCCCACAAGTGCCAACCCCTGCCCAACAAGTGCTATGACCCAGCCCACAAGTGCCAACTCCTGCCCCACTAGTGCCACCTCCTGCCCCACAAGTGCCACCACCCTCCCCACAACTTCAACCTCCTTCCCCAAAACATCCACCTCCCGCCCCACAGGTGTCATCATCTGCCCCACAACTGCCACATCCCGCCCCACAAGTGCCACCTCCTGCCCCACAAGTACCACCTCCCGCCCCTCAAGTGCCACGCACTGCCCCACAAGTGCCACCCCCAGCCCCGCAACTGCCACCGCTTGCCCCACAATTTCCACCTCCCACCCCACAATTTTTACCTCCCGCCCCACAAGTGCCATCTCCTGCCCCACAGGTGCCATTTCCTGCCCCACAACATCCACCTCCCACGCACAAGTGCAACCTACCGCCCCACAACTTCCACCTCCTGCCCCACAAGTGCCAACACCTGCCCCACAAGTGCCACCTCCTGCCCCACAAGTGCCACCTCCCGCCCAACAACTTCAACATCCCAACACACAAGTGCCAACTCCTGCCCGTGTGCCACATCCTGCCCCACAAATGCCAACTCCTGTCCGTGTGCCACATCCTGCCTCACAGGTGCCAACTCCTGCCGCACAACTGACAATTCCTGCCCCAAAAGTGACAGCTCATGCTTCACAATTGCCAGCTCCTGCCCCACATTATCCACCTTCTTCTCCACAAGTACCACCTCTCGCCCCACAAGTGCCACATCCCGCCCCACAAGTGCCACCTCCTTCCAAACTAGTGCAACCTCCTGCCCCACAAGTGCCATATCTCGCCAGACAATTTACAGCTCCTGCCCCACAAGTGCTACATCCTGAACCACAACTTCAACCTCCTGCCCCACAAGTGCCAATTCCTGCCCCACATGTGCCAGCTTATGCTTCACAAGTGCCACCTCCTGCACCACATCATCCACTTCCTGCCCACAAGTGCCAGTTCATGACCCACAAGTGCCAGTTCATGCCCCACAAGTGCCAGCTCCTGCCCCACAAGAGCCACTTCCTTCACCACAGGTACCCCATCCCACCCCACAAGTTTCAATTCCTGCCAAACAAGTGCCACCTCCTTCCCCACAAGTGCCACCTCCTTCCCCACAAGTGCCACCTCCTGCCCCACAAGTGCCACCTCCTGCCCCACAAGTGCCAATTCCTGCCCCACATCATCCACCTCCTCCCCCAAAAGTGACAATACCTGTTCCACAAGTGCCACCTCCCGCCCCACAACTTAACACATCCCGCCACACAAGTGCCGACTCCTGGCAACGTGTGCCACATCCTGCCCCACAAGTGCCAGCTCCTGCCCCACATGTTCCACCTACCATCCCACAAATTCCACCTCATGCCCCACAAGTGCCAACTCCCAACCCACAAATGCCAAATCCTGCAATGCAACTTCCACCTCCTGCTCCACAAGTGCCACCTCCTGCCCCACATCGTCCACCTCCTACCCAACAAGTGCCACCACCTGCCCCACAAGTGCCAGCTCATGCTTCACAAGTGCCAGCTCCTGCACTACATCATCCACTTCCTGCTCACAAGTGCCACCTCCTGACCGACAAAGACATCCTCCTGCTCCACAAGTGCCAATTCCTGCCCTAGAAGTGCCAGTTCATGCCCCACAAGTGCCACATTATTCCACACCACTGCCTCCTCCCCCCCAAATAATCCACCTCCTACCCCACAAGTGTCACTGACTGACCAACTTCCTCCTCCTGCCCCACAAGTGCCACCTCCGGACCCACAAGTGCCAGCTCCTGCCCGACAAGAGCCACTTCCTGCCCCACAAGTACCTCTTCCCTCCCAACAATTTCCAATTTCCACCAAACAAGTACCACCTCCTTCTGCAGAAGTTCCACCTCCCGCCCCACAAGTTCCACCTCCTGCCCTAAAAGCTCCATTTCCTGCCCCAGAAGTGCCACCTCCCGCCCCACAAGTGCCACCTCCCGCCCTACAACTGCCAAACCCTGCCCCAAAACTTCCACCTCCTGCCCAACAATTTCCAACTCGTGCCCCACAATTGCCACCTCCTGCCACACAAATGCCACCTTCTGCCTCAAAATGCCACCTCCTGCCCAACAACTCCAACCTCCCGCCCCACAAGTACCACCTCCTGCTCCACAAGTTCCACCTCCTGCCCCATAAGTTCCACCTTACGCCCCACAAGTGCCATCTCCTGCCCCAAAAGCTCAATTTCCTGCCCCATCAGTGCCACCTCCCGCACCACAAGTGCCACCTCCTGCCCCATAAGTGCCAATTTCTGCCCCACAAGTGCCACTTCCCGCCTTACAAATGCCACCTCCTGCCCCACAACTTTCACCTCCTGCCCCACAAGTGCCAACTCCTGCCCCACAAGTGCCACCTCCCGCCAAACAACTGACACCACCTGCCCCACAAGTGCCACCTCCCACCAAACAACTGACACCTCCTGCCCCACAAGTGTCACCTCCTGCCCAACAAGTTCCCCCTCTTCACCTACAAGTGCCACCTCCTGCCCCATAAGTTTCACCTCTCGCCCAACAAATGCCACCACCTCCCCCAAAAGCGCCACCTCCTGCCCCACAGGTGCCACTTCCTGCCCCACAACATCCACCTCCCACGCACAAGTGCAACCTACCGCCCCACAACTTCCACCTCCTGCCCCACAAGTGCCACCTCCTGCCCCACAAGTGCCACCTCCTGTCTCACAAGTGCCACCTCCCGCCCCACAACTTCCACAACCTGCCCCACAAGTGCCACCTCCCGTCACTCAACTTCCAACTCCCGCCCCACAAGTTCCACCTCCCGCCCTACAACTTCCACCTCCCGCACCACAACTTCCACCTCCTGCCTCACAAGTTCCACATCCCGCCCCACAACTTCATTCTCCCGCCCCACAACTTCCAACTCCTGGCCCACAAGTGCGACCTCCTGCCCCACCATTACCACCTCCTGCCCCACAATTTCCACCTCCTGCCCCACAAGTGCCACAACCTGCTCCACAATTTCAACGTCCTGCCTTACAAGTGCCACATTCTGCCCCACAAGTGTAGGCTCCTGCTCCACAAGTGCCACCTCCCGAACCACAACCTCAACCTCTGGCCCCACAAGTCCCACCTCCCGCCCCACAAGTGCCACATCCCGCCCCACAAGTGCCACCACCCGCCCCACAAGTGCCACCTTCTGTTCCACAACTTCCACCTCCTGCCCCACAAGTTATAACTCCTGCCCCACAAGTGTTGCATTTTGCCCCACAAGTGCCACCTCCCGCCTCACAAGTGCCACCTCCCGACCCACAAGTGCCAATTCCTGCCCCACAAGTGCCAGCTCATGCTTCACAAGTGCCAGATCCTGCCCCTCATCATCCACCTCCTGCTCCACAAGTGCCACCTCCTGCCCCACAATGACCACCTCCTGCCCCACATCATCCACCCCCTGCGCCACAAGTGCCAATTCCTGCCCTACAAGTGCCAGCTCATTCCCCTGAAGTGCCAGCTCCTGCCCCACAAGTGTTACTGACCGCCCAACTTCCTCCTCCTGACACACAACTGCAACCTCCTGCGCCACAAGTGCCACCTCCCGCCCTACAACTTCCACCTCCCGCTCCACAACTTCCACCTCCTGCCCCACAAGTGCCACCTCCCGCCCTACAACTTCCATCTCCTGGCTCACAAGTTCCACCTCCTGCCTAAAAAGAGCCACGTCCTGCCCCACAACTTCCACGTAACGTCCCATAAGTTCCACCTCCTGCCCCACAAGTGCCACCTCCTGCCCCACAAGTGCCACCTCCTGCCCAACAAGTGCCACCACCCTCCCCAAAATGCCAACTCCCGCTTCACAAGTGCCACGTCCAGCCCCACAACTTCCACCTCCTGCCCCAAAAACAAAAACTTATGGGGCAGGAGTGTCAACTCCTGCCCCATAATTTCCATATCCTGCCCCACAAGTGCCACTACCTGCCCCACTAGTGCCATCTCCATTTCCATAGGTGCCACCTCCCGCCCCACAACTTCCACGTAACGCCCCATAAGTTCCACCTCCTGCCCAACAAGTGCCACCTCTCGTCCCACAAGGACCACCTCCTGCCCCACAAGTGCCACCTCTTGCCCCACAAGTGCCAAATACTTCCCCACAACTTCCACCTTCTGCCGCACTAGTGCCAACTCCAATTCCACAAGTGCCACCTCCCACACCACAAGTGCCACCACCTGACCCACAAGTGCCACCTCCTGCCCCACAACTTTACATTCCGCCCCACAATTTCCACCTCCTGTCTTACAAGTTCCACTTCCTGCACCACAAGTGCCAGCTCAGGCTTCACAAGTGCCAGCTCCTGCACCACATCATCCACTTCCCGCCCCACAAGTGCCACCTCCTGCCCAACAATTGCCATTTCTTACCCCACAGGTTCCAACTCCTGTCCCACATGTGCCAACTCCTGCCCCACAAGTGCCATTTCCTGCCCCACAACTTCCACCTCCCGCCCCAGAAGTGCCAGTTCCTGTCCCACAAGTGCCACCTACCACGCCATTACCACCTCCTGCCCCACAAGTTCCACCTCCTGCCCCACAATGACCACCTCCTGCCCAACATCATCCACCTCCTGCCCCACATCATCCACCTCCTGCCCCACAAGTGCCAATTCCTGCCCTACAAGTGCCAGCTCATTCCCCTGAAGTGCCAGCTCCTGCCCCACAAGTGCCACATTTTGCCACACCACTGCCACCTCCCCCCCCAAATAATCCACCTCCTGCCCCACAAGTGTCACTGACCGCAACTTCCTCCTCCTGACCCACAAGTGCAACCTCCTGCCCCACAACTTCAACATCCCGCCACACAAGTGCCGACTCCTGGCAACGTGTGCCACATCCTGCCCCACAAGTGCCAACTCCTGCCCCACATCGTCCACCTCCCACCCAACAAGTGCCACCTCCTGCCCCACAAGTGCCAATTCCTGCCCCACATGTGCCAGCTCATGCCCCACAAGTGCCAGGTCCTGTCCCACATCATCCACCTTCTGCCCCACAAGTGCCACCTCCTGCCCCACAACGACCACCTCCTGCCCCACATCATCCACCCCCTGCACCACAAGTGCCAATTCATGCCCTACAAGTGCCAGCTCACTCCCCTGAAGTGCCAGCTCCTGCCCCACTATGCCACCTCCTGTCCCACATGTGCTAATTCCTGCCCCACAAGTGCCATTTTCTGCCCCACAACTTCTACCTCACGGCCCACAAGAGCCAGTTCCAGCCCCACAAATGCCACCTCCCGCCCCACAACTTCAACATCCCGCCACACAAGTGCCACCTCCTGCCCCACATCATCTACCTCCTGCCCCACAAGTGCCAAATCCTGTTCTGCAACTTCCAACTCCTGCTCCACAAGTGCCACCTCCTGCCCCACATCATCTACCTCCCACCCCACAAGTGCCACCTCCTGCCCCTCAAGTTACATCTCCCGCCCCACAAGTGCCACCTCCTGCCTCACAACTTCCAACTCCCACTACAACAATTTCCACCTCCTGTCTTACAAGTTCCACTTCCGCCACACAAGTGCCACCTCCAGCCCCATAAGTGCCTAATCATGCCCCACAACATCCACCTGTGCCCTACAAATTTCCGGCTCCACATCATCCAACTCCAGCCCCACAAGAGCCACCTCCTGCACAAAAAGATCCACCTCAAGCCCCACAGGTGCCACCTCCCGCCACACAACTTCCACCTCCCGCCCCACAATTGTCACCTCCTGCCCCATAAGTGCCACCTCCCGCCCAACAATTGTGGCCACATGACAAACAAGTTCCACTTCCGCCCCACAAGTGTCACCTCCTGCCCAACAAGTGCCATTTCTTACCCCACAGGTTCCAAATCCTACCCCACTGGTGCCATTTCCTGCCCCACAAGTGCCACCTCCTGCCCCACAACGACCACCTCCTGCCCCACAAGTGCCAATTCCTGCCCTACAAGTGCCAGCTCATTCCCCTGAAGTGCCAGCTCCTGCCCCACAGGTGCCACATTTTGCCACACCACTGCCACCTCCCTTCCCAAATAATCCACCTCCTGCCCCACAAGTGTCACTGACCGCCCAACTTCCTCCTCCTGACCCACAAGTACAACCTCCTGCCCTACAAGTGCCAGCTCCTGCCCGACAAGAGCCACTTCCTGCCCCACAAGTACCTCTTCCCTCCCAACAAGTTCCAATTTCCGCCCCACAAGTGCCACCTCCTGCCCCACAAGTGCAACCTCCTGCCCCACAAATGCCACCTTTCGCCCCACAAATGCCACCTCCTGCTCCACAACTTCCACCTCCTGCCCCACAAGTGCCACCTCACGCCCAACATCTACCACCTCCCACCCAACAAGTGCCACCTCCCGCCCTACAACTTCCATCTCCTGGTCCACAAGTGCCACCTCCTGCCTCAAAAGAGCCACCTCCCGCCCCACAACTTCCACGTAACGCCCAATAAGTTCCACCTCCCGCCCAACAAGTGCCACCTCTCGTCCCAGAAGGACCACCTCCTGCCCCACAAGTGCCACCTCCTGCCCCACAAGTGCCACCTCCTGCCCCACAAGTGTCAACTCATGCTCCACAAATGCCACCTCCTGCTCCACAACTTCCACCTTCTGCCCCACTAGTGCCAACTCCAATTCCACAAGTGCCACCTCCAGCCCTACAACTGCCACTTCCAGCCCCACAAGTGCCACCTCCCGCCCAGCAACTTCAACATCCCACCACACAAGTGCCAACTCCTGCCCGTGTGCCACATCCTGCCCCACAAGTGCCAACTCCTGCCGCACAACTGACAATTCCTGACCCAAAAGTGACAGCTCATGCTTCACAATTGCCAGCTCCTGCCCCACATCATCCACCTTCTGCCCCACAAGTGCCACCTCTCGCCCCACAAGTGCCACATCCCGCCCCACAAGTGCAACCTCCTGCCAAACTAGTGCAACCTCCTGCCCCACAAGTGCCTTATCTCGCCAGACATTTTACAGCTCCTGCCCCACAAGTGCTACATCCTGCACCACAACTTCAACCTCCTGCCCCACAAGTGCCACGTTCTGCCCCACAAGTGTAGGCTCCTGCCCCACAAGTGCCAATTCCTGCCCCACATGTGCCAGCTCATGCTTCACAAGTGCCAGCTCCTGCACCACATCATCCACTTCCTGCCCACAAGTGCCAGTTCATGCCCCACAAGTGCCAGCTCCTGCCCCACAAGTGCCAGCTCCTGCCCCACAAGTTCCAGCTCCTGCCCCACAAGTTCCAGCTCCTGCCCCACAAGAGCCACTTCATTCACCACAGGTACCCCATCCCACCCCACAAGTTTCAATTCCTGCCATACAAGTGCCAGCTCCTTCCCTACAAGTGCCACCTCCTTCCCCACAAGTGCAACCAAGTGCCCCACATGTTCCACCTGCCACCCCACAAATTCCAACTCCTGCCCCACAAGTGCCAGCTCCTGCCCGACAAGTACCACACCCCACCCCACAAGTGCAACCTCCTGCCCCACAAGTGCCAACTCCCGCCCCACAAGTGCCAACTCCTGCCCCACAACATCCACCTCACGCTCCAAAAGTGCCACCTCCTGCCCCACAAGTGCTACTTCCTGCCTTACAAGTGCCACTTCCCGCTGCACAAGTGACACCTCCAGCCCCACAGCTGCCACAACCCGCCCCACAACTTCCACATCCCGCCTCACAACTGCAAGCTCCTGCCCCACAAGTGCCACCTCATGTCCCTCAATTTTCACCTTATGCCCCAAAAGTGCCACCTCCCGCCCAACAAGTGCAACATCTCGCCCCACTAGTGCCACGTCCCGGCCCAAAATTGCTACCTCCTGCCCCACATCATCCACCTCCTGTTCCACAAATGTCACCTCCTGACCCACAACTTCCACCTCCTGCCCCACAAGTGCCACCTTCTGCCTCACAAGTGCCACCCCTTGCCCCACAAGTGCCCGATCCTGCCCCAGAAGTACCACCACCTGACCCACAAGTGCCAACTCCTACCCCACAAGTGCCACCTCGCATCCCGCAAGTGCCACATCCCGCCCCACAAGTTCCACCTCCTGCCTTACAAGTGCCAATTCCTGCTTCACAAGTGCCAGCTCATGCTTCACAAATGCCAGCTCCTGCCCCACATCATCAACTTCCTGCCCCACAAGTGCCACCTCCAACCCCACAAAGACAGCCTCCTTCCCCACAAGTGCCACCTCCTGCCCCACAAGTGCCAATTCCTGCCCCACAAGTGCCAGCTCATGCACCACAAGTGCCAGCACCTGCCCCACAAGTGCCACCTCTTGCCCAACAGGTGCCACCTCCTGCCCCACAAATGCCAAATCCTGCCCTGCAACTTCCAACTCCTGCCCCACAAGTGCCAACTCCTGCCCCACATCATCCACCAACCGCCCCACAAGTGTCACCTCCTGCCCCACAACTTCCATCTCCCACTCCACAAGTGCCACCTACTGCACAACAAATACCATCTCATGCCCCATAAGTGCCACCTCCTGCCCCACAACCGCTACCTCCTGCCTCATATCATTCACCTCCCGCCCCACAATTTCCACCTCCTGCTCAACTAGTGCCACGTGCTGCCCCACAAGTTCCATTTCCCGCCCCACAAGTGCCACCTCCCGCCCCACAAGTGCCGCCTCCAGCCACACAAGTGCTAAATCGTGCCGCACAACTTCCACCTCCCGCCCCACAACTGCCACCTCCCGCCTTAAAAGTGCCACCTCCCGACCCACAAGTGCCTCCTCCTGTCCCACAGTTGTCACCTCCCGCTCCACAAGTTACACCTCACCCCCCACAAGTTCTACCACCCACCCCACAAGTGCCACCTGCAGCCCCAGAAGTGTCAAATCCTGCCACACAACTTCCACATCCAGCCCCACAAGTGCCACCTCCCACCCCACAACTTCCACTTCCCGCCCAACAACAGCCTCCTCCTGCCCCACAAGTGCCTCCTCCTGCCACACAAGTGCCACCTCCTGCCCCACAAGTGCCACTTCCTGCCCCACAAGTGCTACCTACTTCCCCACAAGTGCCACCTCCTGCCCCACATCATCCACCTCCTGCCCCACATCATCCACCTCCTGCCTCACAAATGCCTCCTCCTGACCCACAATTGCCACCTCCGCCCCACAACTTCCACCTCACGCCCCACAAGTGCCACCTCCCGACCCACAAGTGCCACAACCCGCCCCACAAATCCAACTCCTGACCTACAAGTTCCACCTCCCACCCCACATGTGCCACCTCCCGACCCACATGTGCCAACTTCTGCCCCACAAGTGCCAGCTTCTGCCCCTCAAGTGTCACCTCTTCCCCACAAGTGCCACCTTCTGCTCCACAAGTGCCACTTCCTGCCGCACAAGTGATACCTCCAGCCCCACAACTGCCACCACCCGCCCCACAACTTCCACCTCCCGCCTCACAAGTGCAACCTCCAGGCCCACAAGTGCCACCTCCAGATCCACAAGAATTAACTCCTGCCCCACAAGTGCTACCTCCTGCCCTTCAAGAGCCACTTCTTGCCCCACAAGTAACATTTCCTGCCCCACAAGTGCCAACCCCTGCCCAACAAGTGCTATGACCCAGCCCACAAGTGCCAACTCCTGCCCCACTAGTGCCACCTCCTGCCCCACAAGTGCCACCACCCTCCCCACAACTTCAACCTCCTTCCCCAAAACATCCACCTCCCGCCCCACAGGTGTCATCATCTGCCCCACAACTGCCACATCCCGCCCCACAAGTGCCACCTCCTGCCCCACAAGTACCACCTCCCGCCCCTCAAGTGCCACGCACTGCCCCACAAGTGCCGCCCCCAGCCCCGCAACTGCCACCGCTTGACCCACAATTTCCACCTCCCACCCCACAATTTTTACCTCCCGCCCCACAAGTGCCATCTCCTGCCCCACAGGTGCCATTTCCTGCCCCACAACATCCACCTCCCACGCACAAGTGCAACCTACAGCCCCACAACTTCCACCTCCTGCCCCACAAGTGCCAACACCTGCCCCACAAGTGCCACCTCCTGCCCCACAAGTGCCACCTCCCGCCCAACAACTTCAAAATCCCACCACACAAGTGCCAACTCCTGCCCGTGTGCCACATCCTGCCCCACAAGTGCCAACTCCTGTCCGTGTGCCACATCCTGCCTCACAAGTGCCAACTCCTGCCGCACAACTGACAATTCCTGCCCCAAAAGTGACAGCTCATGCTTCACAATTGCCAGCTCCTGCCCCACATTATCCACCTTCTTCTCCACAAGTGCCACCTCCTGCCCCACAAGTGCCACATCCCGCCCCAAAAGTGCCACCTCCTGCCAAACTAGTGCAACCTCCTGCCCCACAAGTGCCATATCTCGCCAGACAATTTACAGCTCCTGCCCCACAAGTGCTACATCCTGAACCACAACTTCAACCTCCTGCCCCACAAGTGCCAATTCCTGCCCCACATGTGCCAGCTTATGCTTCACAAGTGCCACCTCCTGCACCACATCATCCACTTCCTGCCCACAAGTGCCAGTTCATGACCCACAAGTGCCAGTTCATGCCCCACAAGTGCCAGCTCCTGCCCCACAAGAGCCACTTCCTTCACCACAGGTACCCCATCCCACCCCACAAGTTTCAATTCCTGCCAAACAAGTGCCACCTCCTTCCCCACAAGTGCCACCTCCTTCCCCACAAGTGCAACCTCCTGCCCCACAAGTGCCACCTCCTGCCCCACAAGTGCCAATTCCTGCCCCACAAGTGCCACCTCCTGCCCCACATCATCCACCTCCTCCCCCAAAAGTGACAATACCTGTTCCACAAGTGCCACCTCCTGCCCCACATCGTCCACCTCCTACCCAACAAGTGCCACCACCTGCCCCACAAGTGCCAGCTCATGCTTCACAAGTGCCAGCTCCTGCACTACATCATCCACTTCCTGCTCACAAGTGCCACCTCCTGACCGACAAAGACATCCTCCTGCTCCACAAGTGCCAATTCCTGCCCTACAAGTGCCAGTTCATGCCCCACAAGTGCCACATTATTCCACACCACTGCCTCCTCCCCCCCAAATAATCCACCTCCTACCCCACAAGTGTCACTGACTGACCAACTTCCTCCTCCTGACCCACAAGTGCCACCTCCTGACCCACAAGTGCCACCTCCTGACCCACATGTGCCAGCTCATGCTTCACAAGTGCCAGCTCCTGCACTACATCATCCACTTCCTGCCCCACAAGTGCCACCTCCTGACCGACAAAGACATCCTCCTGCCCCATAAGTGCCAATTTCTGTCCCACAAGTGCCAGCTCATTCCTCTGAAGTGCCACATTTGTCCACACCACTGCCTCCTCCCCCCCAAATAATCCACCTCCTGCCCCACAAGTGTCACTGACTGACCAACTTCCTCCTCCTGACCCACAAGTGCAACCTCCTGCCCCACAAGTGCCAGCTCCTGCCCCACAAGAGCCACTTCCTGCCCCACAAGTACCTCTTCCCTCCCAACAAGTTCCAATTTTCGCCCAACAAGTACCACCTCCTTCTGCTCAAGTTCCACCTCCTGCCCTAAAAGCTCCATTTCCTGCCCCAGAAGTGCCACCTCCCGCCCCACAAGTGCCACCTCCTGCCCTACAACTTCCACCTCCTGGCCCACAAGTGCCACCTCCCGCCCTACAACTGCCAAACCCTGCCCCAAAACTTCCACCTCCTGCCCAACAATTTCCAACTCGTGCCCCACAATTGCCACCTCCTGCCACACAAATGCCACCTTCTGCCTCAAAAT
The DNA here is from genome assembly GCF_054131305.1 of Coturnix japonica. Lineage (NCBI taxonomy): Eukaryota > Metazoa > Chordata > Aves > Galliformes > Phasianidae > Coturnix > Coturnix japonica. Next base: position 4,798,067 of record NC_140672.1, on the reverse strand, counting down.
GCCACCTCCTGCCCAACAACTCCAACCTCCCGCCCCACAAGTACCACCTCCTGCTCCACAAGTTCCACCTCCTGCCCCATAAGTTCCACCTTAGGCCCCACAAGTGACATCTCCTGCCCCAAAAGCTCAATTTCCTGCCCAATGTATTCCTATGGGTACCTATGGGTTTCAATGTGGTCCCTATGTGCCTCTATGGGGTCTCTTATGGGTCTCAGCGAGGTCCCTATGTGTCTCTATGGGTCTCACTGTCCCCCACTGAAATCCATGGGGTCCCTATGTGTCCCAATGTCCCCCTATTGGTCCCAGTGTCAGCCTATGGGTCACAATGTGTCCCTATGTGTCCCAATGTCCCTCCTATGTGTTGCTAAGTGCCTCCATGGGGTCTCTTATGAGTATCTCTGGGCCAAAATATCTACCTATTGCTATCCATAGGTTACATTACGTCCCTATGTGCCTCTATGGGATCTCTTAAGGGTTACAGCGAAGTCCCTATGTGTCTCTATGGATCTCACTGTCCCCCACTATGTTCCATGGGGTCCCTATGGGTCCCAATATACCCCTATGGGTCCCAGTGTCTTCCTATGGGTCACTACTTGTTCCTAAGTGCCGAATGTCCCCCCTATGTGTCCCAATGGCCCACTTTGGGGTTTCTATGGGGACTCTTATTGGTATCTCTGGGCCCAAATGTCTTCCTATGGGTATCTGTGGGTTTCAATGAGGTCCCTATGTGCCTCTACGGGGTCTCTTATGGGTATCAGTGGAGCCCCTATGTGTCTCTACGGGTCTCACTGTTCCCCACTGTAATCCATGGGGTCACTCTGTGTCCCAATGTCCACACTATGGGTTGCTATGTACCTCTATGGGGTCTCTATGTGGTCTCTTATGGGTATTTCTGGGCCCAAATGTCTTCCTATGGGTATCTATGGGTTTCAATGTGGTCCCTATGTGCCTCTACGGGTATCACTGTCCCCCACTGTAATCCATGGTGTCCCTATGTGTCCCAATGTCACCTTATGGGTCCCAGTGTCTCCCTATGGGTCACTATGTGTCCCTATGTGTCCCAATGTCCCCCGTATGGGTTGCTATGTGCCTCTTTGGGTTCTCTATGGGGCTCTATGGGGTGCCTATGGAGCTCTATGGAGTACTGTGGGGCGTTCTGAGGTTTCTATGGGGTGTCTATGGAACGCTATGGTGTGTCTATGTGGCAAAATGAGTTTCTATGGGTGGCTATGGGAGCTCTATGGGGCACAATGGGTTACCTATGGGGCTCTATGGGATGTCTATGGGGCTCTATGGCGCGGCTATATATCCTTATGTGGTGTCTATGTGGCACTATGTTGTGCTATGTGGTGCTGTGAGGCACTATGGGGTGCTATGGGGCTCTATGGAGCAGTATAGGGTGTCTATGGGTCCCTATGGGGTGCAATGGGGCGTTGTGGGGCACAAGGGAGTGTCTATGAGGCTCCATGGGCTGCTATGGGGCACTGTGGAGTAGCTATGGGATGATTTGGGGTCTCTTTGTGCCCCTATGGGGCGCTATGGGTCACTATGTGGTGTCTATGGGGCCCTATGGGGTGGCTATGCGGTGCTGTAGGGTGGCTATGGGTTGCTTTGGGGTATCCTTGGGTTGCTATGGGGCACTATGGGTGACTATGGGGTGCTATGGTTTGCTATGGGGCTCTATGCGGAAGAATGGGGTCTCTATGGGGCGCTATGAGGTCCCTATGGGGCTCTATGGGGAGTCTATGGGGTGTCTTTGGGGATCTATGGGTTGTCTGTGGGGCTCTATGGGGTCTGCATGGGGTCTGTATGGGGTTCAGTGGGTTTCTATGGGGCTCTATGGGGTGTCTACAGGCACTATGGGGCGATATGGGGTGTCTATGTGGTTCAATTGGGCTCTATGGTGTGGCTGTAGGGCCTTATGTGGTGTCTATGGGGCACTGTGGGCTGCTATGGGGTGCTGTGGGGAACTATGGGGTGTCTATGGGGCTCTATGGAGCAGTATGCTGTGTCTATGGGTCCCTTTGGGTGCAATGGGGTGCTGTGGGGCACAATGGAGTGTCTACGAGGCTCCATGGGCTTCTATGGGGCACTATGGAGTAGCTATGGGGTGCTATGGGGTCTCTTTAGGCCCCTATGGGTCACTATGGGTCACTATGGGTCACTATGTGGTGTCTATGGGGCTCTATGGGATGGCTATGCGGTGCTGTAGGGTGGCTATGGGGTGCTTTGGGGTATCCTTGGGTTCCTATGGGGCGCTATGGGTGACTATGGGGTGCTATGGTTTGCTATGGGGCTATATGCGGAAAAATGGGGTTGCTATGGGGCGCTATGAGGTCCCTATGGGGCTCTATGGGGAGTCTATGGGGTGTCTTTGGGGATCTATGGGTTGTCTGTGGGGCTCTATGGGGTCTGCATGGGGTCTGTATGGGGTTCAGTGGGTCTCTATGGGGCTCTATGGGGTGTCTACAGGCACTATGGGCCGATATGGGGTGTCTATGTGGTTCAATTGGGCTCTATGGTGTGGCTGTAGGGCCTTATGTGGTGTCTATGGAGCACTGTGGGCTGCTATGGGGTGCTGTGGGGAACTATGGGGTGTCTATGGGGCTCTATGGAGCAGTATGCTGTGTCTATGGGTCCCTATGGGGTGCAATGGGGTGCTGTGGGGCACAATGGAGTGTCTATGAGGCTCCATGGGCTGCTATGGGGCACTATGGAGTAGCTATGGGGTGCTATGGGGTCTCTTAGGGCCCCTATGGGTCACTATGGGGTGCCTATGGGGCTCTATGGGGTATCTTTGTGTTCCTATGGGTCCCTATGGGTGACTAGGGGGTCGCTATGGGTTTCTTTGAGGCACTATGGGTCTCAATGGGGTCTCTATGGGTCTCAATTTATCCTTATGGCTCCCAATGACTGTCTATGGGTCTCTATGTGTCCCTATGGGTCCCAGTGTCTCTCTATTGGTCCCAATGTCTTCCTCTGGATCTCTATGGGTCCCTATGGGTCCCAGTGTCTCTCTATGTCCCCCTGTCTAGGTGGTAACTATACGGATGGTAACAAAGATGGTAACAAATGTACAGAGGTTCTAAGCGAGAGAGAAACTCACCAGTGGTGATGCCTTCGCTGAGGAAGCTGGGGCGGTCTTCACTGCAGAGCGATGTCCAAGAGATGCTGCCTCACAGAATCACAGAATTCTCAAGGTTGGAAAAGGGCTGCCAGCTTTTGTAGGAGAATAGCATGGGAGACAGTTGTGAAGGCTTTGCTGAAGTCCAAGTAGAGCACATCAACAGCCTTTCTTTCTTTCCTTCATCCATCAGATGGGTCACAGGATCGTAGAAGGAGATCAGATTGGTCAAGCAGGAGCTGCCCTTCACGAACCCATGCTGGCTAGGTCTGATCTCCTGCTCATCCCACACCTGCCGCATCTGTCATCTCCCTCAAGACAATTCGTTCCATTCCCTTCCCTGGCACCGAGGTCAGGCTAACAGGCCTGGAGTTGCCCGGATCCTCCTGACAACCTTGCTTGGAAATGGGAGTCACGTTGGCAAGCCTCCAGTCTTCTGGGACCTCACCCGGTAACAGGGAGCTCGGAAAGATAATGGAAAGCGGCTCGAGTGAGGGTCAGCCCTTAAATGAGGTCTCAGAGGAGGTGGAGTCGAGCTCCAGCCCTCCCGGGAGCACAGCTCCATTACTCTCACCTGTGCTCCCGCAGCTGACCCCACACTTGCCTCAGCTGATTAATCAGAGGTTCAGGCTGTGATTACCAATCTCCCATACAGCCCCTATGGGTCCCAATGTTTCCCTATGGGTCTCTAGCTGTCCCTATAGGTCTCTATGGGGTTATTATGCCTCTAAATGGGTCCCTATGTGTCTCTATGTTTCTCTATGGGGTCCCTATGTGTCCCAATGTCCCCCTAAGGATCTCTATGTATCCATATGGGTCCCAGTGACTCCCTTTGGGTCACTAATGAGTCACTAAGTGTCCCAACGTCTCCCCTGTGGGTTGCTATGTGCCTCTGTGGGGTCTCTTATGGGTATCTCTGGACCCAAATGTATTCCTATGGGTACCTATGGGTTTCAATGTGGTCCCTATGTGCCTCTATGGGGTCTCATATGAGTCTCAGCTGTGTCCCTATGTGTTTCTATGGGTATCACTGTCCCCCACTGTAATCCATGGGATCCCTATGTGTCCCAATGTCCCCCTATGGGTCACTATGTGTCCCTATGTGTCCCAATGTCCCCCCTATGGGTTGCTATGTGCGACTATGGGGTCTCTATGGGGTCTCTATGGGGTCTCTATGGGATCTCTATGGGGTCTCATGGATATATTTGGGCCCAAATGTCTTCCTATGGGTATCTATGGGTATCAATGCAGTCCCTATGTGCCTCTATGGGGTCTCTTATGGGTCTCAGCGAGGTCCCTATGTGTCTCTATGGGTCTCACTGTCCCCCACTGAAATCCATGGGGTCCCTATGTGTCCCAATGTCCCCCTATTGGTCCCAGTGTTAGCCTATGGGTCACAATGTTTCCCTATGTGTCCCAATGTCCCTCCTATGTGTTGCTAAGTGCCTCCATGGGGTCTCTTATGTGTATCTCTGGGCCAAAATATCTACCTATTGCTATCCATAGGTTACATTACGTCCCATTGTGCCTCTATGGGGTCTCTTAAGGGTTACAGCGGAGTCCCTATGTGTCTCTATGGGTCTCACTGTCCCCCACTATGTTCCATGGGGTCCCTATGAGTCCCAATATACCCCTATGGGTCCCAGTGTCTCCCTATGGGTCACTATGTGTTCCTAAGTGCCGAATGTCCCCCCTATGTGTCCCAATGGCTTCCTTTGGGGTTTCTATGGGGACTCTTATTGGTATCTCTGGGCCCAAATGTCTTCCTATGGGTATCTACGGGTTTCAACGAGGTCCCTATGTGCCTCTATGGGGTGTCTTATGGGTATCAGTGGAGCCCCTATGTGTCTCTATGGGTCTCACTGTTCCCCACTGTAATCCATGGGGTTCCTCTGTGTCCCAATGACCACACTATGGGTTGCTATGTACCTCTATGGGGTCTCTATGTGGTCTCTTATGGGTATATCTGGGCCCAAATGTCTTCCTATGGGTATCTATGGGTTTCAATGTGGTCCCTATGTGCCTCTATGGGTCTCACTGTCCCCCACCTTAATCCATGGGGTCTCTATGTGTCCCAATGTCCCCCTATGGGTCCCAGTGTCTCCCTATGGGTCACTATGTGTCCCTATGTGTCCCAATATCCCCCCTATGGGTAACTATGTGTCTCTATGGGGTCTCTTTTTTGTATCTATGGGCTTAAATGTCCTCCTATGGGTATCTATGGGTTTCATTGTGGTCCCTATGTGCCTCTATGGGGACTCTTATGGGTCTCAGCAGAGTCTCTATGTGTCTCTACGGGTATCACTGTCCCCCACTGTAATCCATGGTGTCCCTATGTGTCCCAATGTCACCCTATGGGTCCCAGTGTCTCCCTATGGGTCACTGTGTGTCTCTATGTGTCCCAATATCCCCCCTATGGGTTGCTATGTGCCTCTATGGGTTCTCTATGGGGCTCTATGGGGTGCCTATGGAGCTCTATGGGGTTCTATGGGGCGTTCTGAGGTTTCTATGGGGTGTCTATGGAACGCTATGGTGTGTCTATGTGGCAAAATGAGTTTCTATGGGTGGCTATGGGAGCTCTATGGGGCACAATGGGTTGCCTACGGGGCTCTATGGGATGTCTATGGGGCTCTATGGCGCGGCTATATGTCCTTATGTGGTGTATATGTGGCACTATGTTGTGCTATGGGGTGCTGTGGGGCACAGTGGAGTGTCTATGAGGCTCCATGGGCTGCTATGGGGAACTATGGTGTAGCTATGGGGTGCTATGGGGTCTCTTTGGGCCCCTATGGGTCACTATGGGGTGTCTATGGGGCTCGATGGGGTATCTTTGTGTTCCTATGGGGTGCTATGGGTGACTATGGGGTGCTATGGTTTGCTATGGGGCTCTATGCGGAAGAATGGAGTCTCTATGGGGCGCTATGAGGTCCCTATGGGGCTCTATGGGGAGTCTATGGGGTGTCTTTGGGGATCTATGGGTTGTCTGTGGGGCTCTATGGGGTCTGCATGGGGTCTGTATGGGGTTCAGTGGGTTTCTATGGGGCTCTATGGGGTGTCTACAGGCACTATGAGGCGATATGGGGTGTCTATGTGGTTCAATTGGGCTCTATGGTGTGGCTGTAGGGCCTTATGTGGTGTCTATGGGGCACTGTGGGCTGCTATGGGGTGCTGTGGAGACCTATGGGGTGTCTATGGGGCTCTATGGAGCAGTATGCTGTGTCTATGGGTCCCTATGGGGTGCAATGTGGTGCTGTGGGGCACAATGGAGTGTCTATGAGGCTCCATGGGCTGCTATGGGGCACTATGGAGTAGCTATGGGGTGCTATGGGGTCTCTTTGGGCCCCTATGGGTCACTATGGGGTGTCTATGGGGCTCTATGGGGTATCTTTGTGTTCCTATGGGGCGCTATGGGTGACTATGGGGTCGCTATGGGTTTCTTTGAGGCACTATGGGTCTCAATGGGGTCTCTATGGGTCTCAATTTATCCTTATGGCTCCCAATGACTGTCTATGGGTCTCTATGTGTCCGTATGGGTCCCAGTGTCTCTCTATGTGTCCCTATGGGTCCCAGTGTCTCTCTATGTGTCCCATTGTCTTCCTCTGGATCTCTATGGGTCCCTATGGGTCCCAGTGTCTCTCTATGTCCCCCTGTCTAGGTGGTAACTATACAGATGGTAACAAAGATGGTAACAAATGTACAGAGGTTCTAAGCGAGAGAGAAACTCACCAGTGGTGATGCCTTCGCTGAGGAAGCTGGGGCGGTCTTCACTGCAGAGCGATGTCCAAGAGATGCTGCCTCACAGAATCACAGAATTCTCAAGGTTGGAAAAGGGCTGCCAGCTTTTGTAGGAGAATAGCATGGGAGACAGTTGTGAAGGCTTTGCTGAAGTCCAAGTAGAGCACATCAACAGCCTTTCTTTCTTTCCTTCATCCATCAGATGGGTCACAGGATCGTAGAAGGAGATCAGATTGGTCAAGCAGGAGCTGCCCTTCACGAACCCATGCTGGCTAGGTCTGATCTCCTGCTCATCCCACACCTGCCGCATCTGTCATCTCCCTCAAGACAATTTGTTCCATTCCCTTCCCTGGCACCGAGGTCAGGCTAACAGGCCTGGAGTTGCCCGGATCCTCCTGACAACCTTGCTTGGAAATGGGAGTCACGTTGGCAAGCCTCCAGTCTTCTGGGACCTCACCCGGTAACAGGGAGCTCGGAAAGATAATGGAAAGCGGCTCGAGTGAGGGTCAGCCCTTAAATGAGGTCTCAGAGGAGGTGGAGTCGAGCTCCAGCCCTCCCGGGAGCACAGCTCCATTACTCTCACCTGTGCTCCCACAGCTGACCCCACACTTGCCTCAGCTGATTAATCAGAGGTTCAGGCTGTGATTACCAATCTCCCATACAGCCCCTATGGGTCCCAGTGTCTCCCTATGGGTCACTATGTGTTCCTAAGTGCCGAATGTCCCCCCTATGTGTCCCATTGGCCCCCTTTGGGGTTTCTATGGGGACTCTTATTGGTATCTCTGGGCCCAAATGTCTTCCTATGGGTATCTATGGGTTTCAATGAGGTCCCTATGTGCCTCTATGGGGTCTCTTATGGGTATCAGTGGAGCCCCTATGTGTCTCTACGGGTGTCACTGTTCCCCACTGTAATCCATGGGGTCCCTCTGTGTCCCTATATCCACACTATGGGTTGCTATGTACCTCTATGGGGTCTCTATGTGGTCTCTTATGGGTATCTCTGGGCCCAAATGTCTTCCTATGTGCATCTATGGGTTTCAATGTGGTCCCGATGTGCCTCTATGGGGTCTCTATGGGTCTCAGCAATGTCCCTATGTGTCTCTATGGGTCTCACTGTCCCCCACTGTAATCCATGGGATCCCTATGTGTCCCAATGTCCCCCTATGGGTCCCAGTGTCTCCCTATGGGTCACTATGTGTCCCTATGTGTCCTAATATCCCCCCTATGGGTAGCTATGTGCCTCTATGGGGTCTCTTATTTGTATCTATGGGCTTAAATATCCTCCTATGGGTATCTATGGGTTTCACTGTGGTCCCTATGTGCCTCTGGGGGTCTCTTATGGGTCTCAGCAGAGTCTCTATGTGTCTCTACGTGTATCACTGTCCCCCACTGTAATCCATGGTGTCCCTATGTGTCCCAATGTCACCCTATGGGTCCCAGTGTCCCCCTATGGGTCACTATGTGTCCCTATGTGTCCCAATGTCCCCCCTATGGGTTGCTATGTGCCACTATGGGGTCTCTATGGGGTCTCATGGATATCTCTGGGCCCAAATATCTTCCTATGGGTATCTATGTGTTTCAATGCAGTCCCTATGTGCCTCTATGGGGTCTCTTATGGGTCTCAGCGAGGTCCCTATGTGTCTCTATGGGTCTCACTGTCCCCCACTGAAATCCATAGGGTCCCTCTGTGTCCCAATGTCCCCCTATTTGTCCCAGTGTCAGCCTATGGGTCACAATGTGTCCCTATGTGTCCTAATGTCCCTCCTATGTGTTGCTAAGTGTCTCCATGGGGTCTCTTATGAGTATCTCTGGGCCAAAATATCTACCTATTGGTATCCATAGGTTACATTAGGTCCCTATGTGCCTCTATGGGGTCTCTTAAGGGTTACAGCGGAGTCCCTATGTGTCTCTATGGGTCTCACTGTCCTCCACTATGTTCCATGGGGTCCCTATGTGTCCCAATATACCCCTATGGGTCCCAGTGTCTCCCTATGGGTCACTATGTGTCCCTATGTGTCCCAATATCCCCCCTATGGGTAGCTATGTGCATCTATGTGGTCTCTTATTCGTATCTATGGGCTTAAATGTTCTCCTATGGGTATCTATGGGTTTCAGTGTGGTCCCTATGTGCCTCTATGGGGTCTCTTATGGGTCTCAGCAGAGTCTCTATGTGTCTCTACGGGTATCACTGTCCCCCACTGTAATCCATGGTGTCCCTATGTGTCCCAATGTCACCTTATGGGTCCCAGTGTCTCCCTGAGGGTCACTATGTGTCCATATGTGTCCCAATGTCCCCCCTATGGGTTGCTATGTGCCTCTATGGGTTCTCTATGGGGCTCTATGGGGTGCCTATGGAGCTCTATGGGGTTCTATGGGGCGTTCTGAGGTTTCTATGGGGTGTCTATGGAACGCTATGGTGTGTCTATGTGGCAAAATGACTTTCTATGGGTGGCTATGGGAGCTCTATGGGGCACAATGGGTTGCCTACGGGGCTCTATGGGATGTCTATGGGGCTCTATGGCGCGGCTATATGTCCTTATGTGGTGTCTATGTGGCACTATGTTGTGCTATGGGGTGCTGTGAGGCACTATGGGGTGCTATGGGGCTCTATGGAGCAGTATAGGGTGTCTATGGGTCCCTATGTGGTGCAATGGGGCGCTGTGGGGCACAAGGGAGTGTCTATGAGGCTCCATGGGCTGCTATGGGGCACTGTGGAGTAGCTATGGGATGATTTGGGGTCTCTTTGTGCCCCTATGGGGAGCTATGTGTCACTATGTGGTGTCTATGGGGCTCTATGGGGTGGCTATGCGGTGCTGTATGGTGGCTATGTGGTGCTTTGGGGTATCCTTTGGTTCCTATGGGGCGCTATGGGTGACTATGGGGTGCTATGGTTTGCTATGGGGCTCTATGCGGAAGAATGGGGTCTCTATGGGGCGCTATGGGGTCCCTATGGGGCTCTATGGGGAGTCTATGGGGTGTCTTTGGGGATCTATTGGTTGTCTGTACGGCTCTATGGGGTCTGCATGGGGTCTGTATGGGGTTCAGTGGGTCTCTATGGGGCTCTATGGGGTGTCTACAGGCACTATGGGGCGATATGGGGTGTCTATGTGGTTCAATTGGGCTCTATGGTGTGGCTGTATGGCCTTATGTGGTGTCTATGGGGCACTGTGGGCTGCTATGGGGTGCTGTGGGGAACTATGGGGTGTCTATGGGGCTCTATGGAGCAGTATGCTGTGTCTATAGGGTGTCTATGGGTCCCTATGTGGTGCAATGGGGCGCTGTGGGGCACAAGGGAGTGTCTATGAGGCTCCATGGGCTGCTATGGGGCACTGTGGAGTAGCTATGGGATGATTTGGGGTCTCTTTGTGCCCCTATGGGTCACTATGGGGTGTCTATGGGGCTCCATGGGGTATCTTTGTGTTCCTATGGGGCGCTATGGGTGACTATGGGGTCGCTATGGGTTTCTTTGGAGTGCCAACTCCTGCCCAACGTGTGATATCTCCTGCACCACAAGTTCCAAGACTTGCCCCACAAGTTCCACCTACCATCCCACAAGTGCCACCTCCTGCCCCACAAGTGCCACCTCCTGCCGTGCAAGTGCCAGCTCCTGCCCCGAAAGTGCCAGCTCCTGCTCCACATGTGCCACCTCTCGCCCCACAAGTTCCAGCTCCCGCCCCATAAGTGCCACCTCCCTCTCCACAAATTCCACCTCCCGCCCACAAGTGCCACATCGCTCCCCACAAGTGCCACCTCCTGCCCCACTAGTGCCACCTCCCGCCCCACAAGTGCCAACTCCAGCCCCACAAGTGGCAACTCCAGCCCCACAAGTACCAAATCCTGCCCCACAACTTCCACCTCCTGCCCCAGAAGTGCCATCTCCTGCCCCACATGTGTCACCTCCTGCCCCACATCATCCACCTCCAAACCCATAAGTGCCACCTCCTGCACAACAAGTGCCATTTCCTGCCCCACAAGTGCCATTTCCCCCCCCACATGTGCCAACTCCTGCCTTACAAGTTTCACCTCCCACCCCACAAATTCCACCTCCCACCCCACAAGTTCCACCTCCTGCCCCAAAAGTGCCAATTCCTGCTTCACAAGTGCCAGCTCATGCTTCACAAATGCCAGCTCCTGCCCCACATCATCAACTTCCTGCCCCACAAGTGCCACCTCCAACCCCACAAAGACAGCCTCCTGCCCCACATAATCCACCTCCTGCCCCACAAGTGACAATTCCTGCCCCACAAGTGCCAGCTCATGCCCCACAAGTGCCAGCTCCTGCCCCACAAGTGCCACCTCCTGCCCCACAAGTGCCAACTCCTGCCCCACATGTTCCACCTACCACCCCACAAATTCCAACTCCTGCCCCACAAGTGCCAGCTCCTGCCCGACAAGAGCCACTTCCTGCCCCACAAGAGCCACTTCCTGCCCCACAAGTACCTCTTCCCTCCCAACAAGTTCCAATTTCCGCCCCACAAGTGCCACCTCCTGCCCCACAAATGCAACCTCCTGCCCCACAAGTGCCACCTTTCGCCCCACAAATGCCACCTCCCGCTCCACAACTTCCACCTCCTGCCCCACAAGTGCCACCTCCCGACCCACAAGTGCCACCTCACGCCCAACATCTACCACCTCCCACCCCACAATTTCCATCTCCAGTCCCACAAGTGCCACTTCCTGCCTCAATAGAGCCACCTCCCGCCTCACAACTTCCACGTAACGTCCCACAACTTCCACCTCCTGCCCCACAAGTGCCAGCTGCAGCTCCACATCATCCAACTCCCGCCCCACAATTGCCATGTCCAGCCCCACAACATCTGCCTCCTGCCCCAAAAGTGTCAACTCCTGCCCCATAAGTTCCATATCCCGCCCCACAAGTGCCACCTCCCACCCCACAAGTGCCACCTCCTGCCCCACAAGTTCCAACTCTCGTCTAACAAGTGCCACCTCCTGCCCAACATTTACCACCTCCCGCCCCACAAGTGCCACCTCCTGCCCAACAAGTGCCATTTCTTACCCCACAGGTTCCAAATCCTACCCCACTGGTGCCATTTCCTGCCCCACAAGTGCCATTTCCCCCCCCACATGTGCCAACTCCTGCCTTACAAGTTTCACCTACCACCCCACAAGTTCCACCTCCTGCCCCAAAAGTGCCAATTCCTGCTTCACAAGTGCCAGCTCATGCTTCACAAATGCCAGCTCATGACCCACATCATCAACTTCCTGCCCCACAAGTGCCACCTCTAACCCCACAAAGACAGCCTCCTGCCCCACATCATCCACCTCCTGCCCCACAAGGGCCAATTCCTGCCCCACAAGTGCCAGCTCATGCCCCACAAGTGCCACCTCCTGCCCCACATCATCCACCTCCTCCCCCAAAAGTGACAATACATGTTCCACAAGTACCACCTCCTGCTCCTCAAGTTCCACCTCCTGCCACATAAGTTCCACCTTACGCCCCACAAGTGCCATCTCCTGCCCCAAAAGCTCAAATTCCTGCCCCATCAGTGCCACCTCCTGCACCACAAGTGCCACCTCCTGCCGCACAAGTGCCAATTCCTGCCCCACAAGTGCCACCTCCTGCCCCACAAGTGACAATACCTGTTAGACAAGTGCAACCTCCAGCCCCACAACTTCAACATCCCGCCACACAAGTGCCGACTCCTGGCAACGTGTGCCACATCCTGCCCCACAAGTGCCAGCTCCTGCCCCACATGTTCCACCTACCATACCACAAATTCCACCTCATGCCCCACAAGTGCCAACTCCCAACCCACAAATGCCAAATCCTGCAATGCAACTTCCACCTCCTGCTCCACAATGCCACCTCCTGCCCCACATCGTCCACCTCCCACCCAACAAGTGCCACCACCTGCCCCACAAGTGCCAATTCCTGCCCCACATGTGCCAGCTCATGCTTCACAAGTGCCAGCTCCTGCACTACGTCATCCAATTCCTGCTCACAAGTGCCACCTCCTGACCGACAAAGACATCCTCCTGCCCCATAAGTGCCAATTTCTGCCCCACAAGTGCCAGCTCATTCCCCTGAAGTGCCACATTTGTCCACACCACTGCCTCCTCCCCCCCAAATAATCCACCTCCCGCCCCACAAGTGTCACTGACTGACCAACTTCCTCCTCCTGACCCACAAGTGCCAGCTCCTGCCCCACAAGAGCCACTTCCTGCCCCACAAGTGCCACTTCCTGCCCCACAAGTACCTCTTCCCTCCCAACAAGTTCCAATTTCCGCCCCACAAGTGCAACCTCCTGCCCCACATCATCCACCTCCCGCCCCACAATTGCCACCTCCCGCCCCACAAGTGCCACCTCCTGCCCCACAAGTGCAACCTCCTGCCCCACATCGTCCACCTCCCGCCCTACAACTGCCAAACCCTGCCCCAAAACTTCCACCTCCTGCCCAACAATTTCCAACTCGTGCCCCACAATTGCCACCTCCTGCCACACAGATGCCACCTTCTGCCTCAAAATGCCACCTCCTGCCCAACAACTCCAACCTCCCGCCCCACAAGTACCACCTCCTGCTCCACAAGTTCCACCTCCTGCCCCATAAGTTCCACCTTACGCCCCACAAGTGCCATCTCCTGCCCCAAAAGCTCAATTTCCTGCCCCATCAGGGCCACCTCCCGCACCACAAGTGCCCCCTCCTGCCCCATAAGTGCCAATTTCTGCCCCACAAGTGCCACGTCCCGCCCCACAAGTGCCGCCTCCAGCCACACAAGTGCTAAATCGTGCCGCACAACTTCCACCTCCCGCCCCACAACTGCCACCTCCCGCCTTAAAAGTGCCACCTCCCGACCCACAAGTGCCTCCTCCTGTCCCACAGTTGTCACCTCCCGCTCCACAAGTTACACCTCACCCCCCACAAGTTCGACCACCCACCCCACAAGTGCCACCTGCAGCCCCAGAAGTGTCAAATCCTGCCACACAACTTCCACATCCAGCCCCATAAGTGCCACCTCCCGCCCCACAACTTCCACTTCCCGCCCAACAAAAGCCTCCTCCTGCCCCACATGTGCCTCCTCCTGCCACACAAGTGCCACTTCCTGCCCCACAAGTGCTACCTCCTGCCCCACAAGTGCTACCTACTTCCCCACAAGTGCCACCTCCTGCCCCACTTCATCCACCTCCTGCCTCACAAATGCCTCCTCCTGACCCACAATTGCCACCTGCCGCCCCACAACTTCCACCTCACGCCCCAGAAGTGCCACCTCCCGCCCCAGAAGTGCCACCTCCTGCCCCACAAGTGCCATCTCCTGCCCTATAACTTCCACCTCCTGCCCAACAAGTTCCACCTCTTGACCTACAAGTGCCACCTCCTGCCCCATAAGTTTCACCTCTCGCCCAACAAATGCCACCACCTCCCCCAAAAGCGCCACCTCCTGCCCCACAGGTGCCATTTCCTGCCCCACAACATCCACCTCCCACGCACAAGTGCAACCTCCTGCCCCACAAGTGCCAGCTCCTGCCCGACAAGAGCCACTTCCTGCCCCACAAGTACCTCTTCCCTCCCAACAATTTCCAATTTCCGCCCCACAAGTGCCACCTCCTGCCCCACATCATCCACCTCCCGCCCCACAATTGCCACCTCCCGCCCCACAAGTGCCACCTCCTGCCCCACAAGTGCAACCTCCTGCCCCACAAGTGCAACCTCCTGCCCCACATCGTCCACCTCTCACCCAACAAGTGGCACCACCTGCCCCACAAGTGCCAATTCCTTCCCCACATGTGCCAGCTCATGCTTCACAAGTGCCAGCTCCTGCACTACGTCATCCACTTCCTGCTCACAAGTGCCACCTCCTGACCGACAAAGACATCCTCCTGCCCCAGAAGTGCCAATTTCTGCCCCACAAGTGCCAGCTCATTCCCCTGAAGTGCCACATTTGTCCACACCACTGCCTACTCCCCCACAAATAATCCACCTCCTGCCCCACAAGTGTCACTGACTGACCAACTTCCTCCTCCTGACCCACAAGTGCCAGCTCCTGCCCCACAAGTGCCAGCTCCTGCCCCACAAGAGCCACTTCCTGCCCCACAAGAGCCACTTCCCTCCCAACAAGTTCCAATTTTCAGCCCAACAAGTACCACCTCCTTCTGCACAAGTTCCACCTCCTGCCCTAAAAGCTCCATTTCCTGCCCCAGAAGTGCCACCTCCTGCCCCACAAGTGCCACCTCCTGCCCTACAACTTCCACCTCCTGCCCAACAAGTTCCACCTCTTGACCTACAAGTGCCACCTCCTGCCCCATAAGTTTCACCTCTCGCCCAACAAATGCCACCACCTCCCCCAAAAGCGCCACCTCCTGCCCCACAGGTGCCATTTCCTGCCCCACAACATCCACCTCCCACGCACAAGTGCAACCTACCGCCACACAACTTCCACCTCCTGCCCCACAAGTGCCAACACCTGCCCCACAAGTGCCACCTCCTGCCCCACAAGTGCCACCTCCCGCCCCACAAGTGCCACCTGTCACCCTGCAAGTCCAGCTCCTCTAGCCCTACAAGTGCCAGCTCATGCTTCACAAATGCCAGCTCCTGCCCCACATCATCAACTTCCTGCCCCACAAATGCCACCTCCAACCCCACAAAGACAGCCTCCTGCCCCACATCATCCACCTCCTGCCCCACAAGTGCCAATTCCTGCCCCACAAATGCCAGCTCATGCCCCACAAGTGCCAGCTCCTGCCCCACAAGTGCCACCTCCTGCCCCACAAGTGCCAACTCCTGCCCCACAAGTGCCAACTCCTGCCCCACATGTTCCACCAACCACCCCACATATTCCAACTCCTGCCCCACAAGTGCCAGCTCCTGCCCGACAAGAGCCACTTCCTGCCCCACAAGTACCTCTTCCCTCCCAACAAGTTCCAATTTCCGCCCCACAAGTGCCACCTCCTGCCCCACAAATGCAACCTCCTGCCCCACAAGTGCCACCTTTCGCCCCACAAATGCCACCTCCCGCTCCACAACTTCCACCTCCTGCCCCACAAGTGCCACCTCCCGACCCACAAGTGCCACCTCACGCCCAACATCTACCACCTCCCACCCCACAACTTCCATCTCCAGTCCCACAAGTGCCACTTCCTGCCTCAAAAGAGCCACCTCCCGCCTCACAACTTCCACGTAACGTCCCACAACTTCCACCTCCTGCCCCACAAGTGCCAGCTGCAGCTCCACATCATCCAACTCCCGCCCCACAATTGCCATGTCCAGCCCCACAACATCTGCCTCCTGCCCCAAAAGTGTCAACTCCTGCCCCATAAGTTCCATATCCCGCCCCACAAGTGCCACCTCCCACCCCACAAGTGCCACCTCCTGCCCCACAAGTTCCAACTCTCGTCTAACAAGTGCCACCTCCTGCCCAACAAGTGCCATTTCTTACCCCACAGGTTCCAAATCCTACCCCACTGGTGCCATTTCCTGCCCCACAAGTGCCATTTCCCCCCCCACATGTGCCAACTCCTGCCTTACAAGTTTCACCTACCACCCCACAAGTTCCACCTCCTGCCCCAAAAGTGCCAATTCCTGCTTCACAAGTGCCAGCTCATGCTTCACAAATGCCAGCTCATGACCCACATCATCAACTTCCTGCCCCACAAGTGCCACCTCTAACCCCACAAAGACAGCCTCCTGCCCCACATCATCCACCTCCTGCCCCACAAGGGCCAATTCCTGCCCCACAAGTGCCAGCTCCTGCCCCACAAGTGCCACCTCCTGCCCCACATCATCCACCTCCTCCCCCAAAAGTGACAATACCTGTTCCACAAGTGCCACCTCCCGCCCCACAACTTCAACATCCCGCCACACAAGTGCCGATTCCTGGCAACGTGTGCCACATCCTGCCCCACAAGTGCCAGCTCCGGCCCCACATGTTCCACCTACCATCCCACAAATTCCACCTCATGCCCCACAAGTGCCAACTCCCAACCCACAAATGCCAAATCCTGCAATGCAACTTCCACCTCCTGCTCCACAAGTGCCACCTCCTGCCCCACATCGTCCACCTCCCACCCAACAATTGCCACCACCTGCCCCACAAGTGCCAATTCCTGCCCCACATGTGCCAGCTCATGCTTCACAAGTGCCACATTTGTCCACACCACTGCCACCTCCCCCCCCAAATAATCCACCTCCTGCCCCACAAGTGTCACTGACTGACCAACTTCCTCCTCCTGACCCACAAGTGCCAGCTCCTGCCCCACAAGAGCCACTTCCTGCCCCACAAGTACCTCTTCCCTCCCAACAAGTTCCAATTTCTGCCCCACAAGTGCCACCTCCTGCCCCACATCATCCACCTCCCGCCCCACAATTGCCACCTCCCGCCCCAAAAGTGCCACCTCCTGCCCCACAAGTGCAACCTCCTGCCCCACATCGTCCACCTCCCACCCAACAAGTGCCACCACCTGCCCCACAAGTGCCAATTCCTGCCCCACATGTGCCAGCTCATGCTTCACAAGTGCCAGCTCCTGCACTACGTCATCCACTTCCTGCTCACAAGTGCCACCTCCTGACCGACAAAGACATCCTCCTGCCCCATAAGTGCCAATTTCTGCCCCACAAGTGCCAGCTCATTCCCCTGAAGTGCCACATTTGTCCACACCACTTCCTCCTCCCCACCAAATAATCCACCTCCTGCCCCACAAGTGTCACTGACTGACCACCTTCCTCCTCCTGACCCACAAGTGCCAGCTCCTGCCCCACAAGAGCCACTTCCTGCCCCACAAGTGCCACTTCCTGCCCCACAAGTACCTCTTCCCTCCCAACAAGTTCCAATTTCCGCCCCACAAGTGCAACCTCCTGCCCCACATCATCCACCTCCCGCCCCACAATTGCCACCTCCCGCCCCACAAGTGCCACCTCCTGCCCCACAAGTGCAACCTCCTGCCCCACATCGTCCACCTCCCGCCCTACAACTGCCAAACCCTGCCCCAAAACTTCCACCTCCTGCCCAACAATTTCCAACTCGTGCCCCACAATTGCCACCTCCTGCCACACAAATGCCACCTTCTGCCTCAAAATGCCACCTCCTGCCCAAAAACTCAAACCTCCCGCCCCACAAGTACCAACTCCTGCTCCACAAGTTCCACCTCCTGCCCCATAAGTTCCACCTTACGCCCCACAAGTGCCATCTCCTGCCCCAAAAGCTCAATTTCCTGCCCCATCAGTGCCACCTCCCGCACCACAAGTGCCCCCTCCTGCCCCATAAGTGCCAATTTCTGCCCCACAAGTGCCACTTCCCGCCTTACAAATGCCAGCTCCTGCCCCACAACTTTCACCTCCTGCCCCACAAGTGCAACCTCCCTGCCCACGAGTGACACAATCTGCACAAGTGCCACCTCCTGCCTCACAACTTCCATCTCCCGCCCCACAAGTGCCACCTCCTGTCTCACAAGTGCAACCTCCCGCCCCACAACTTCCACAACCTGCCCCACAAGTGCCACCTCCCGTCACACAACTTCCAACTCCCGCCCCACAAGTGCCACCTCCCGCCCTACAACTTCCACCTCCCGCACCACAACTTCCACCTCCTGCATCACAACTTCCACATCCCGCCCTACATGTACCACCTTCTGCATCACAACTTACACCTCCCGCCCCACATGTACCACCTCCTGCATAACAACTTCCACCTCCCGCCCCACAAGTTCCACCTCCTCCCCACAAGTGCCACCTCCCGCCCCACAAGTGCCACCTCCCGCCCCACAAGTGCCACCTCCCGCCCCACTACTTCCACGTCACACCCCAAATCTTCTTACGTTCCACCCCACAAGTGCCACCTCCTGCCCCAAACCTTCAATCTACTGCCCCACAACTGCCACTTCCCACCCAGCAATTGCCACCCCCCGCCCCACAAGTGCCTCCTCCCACCCCACAAGTGCCAACCCTTACCCCACAAGTGCTAACTCCTGCCCCACATCATCCAGCTCCCGCCCCACAAGTGTCACCTCCTGCCCCACAACTTCCAACTCCCACTCCACAAGTGCCACCTACTGCACAACAAATACCATCTCCTGCCCCATAAGTGCCACCTCCTGCCCCACAACCGCTACCTTCTGCCTCATATCATTCACCTCCCGCCCCACTATTTCCACCTCCTGCTCAACTAGTGCCACGTGCTGCCCCACAAGTTCCATTTCCCGCCCCACAAGTGCCACCTCCCGCCCCACAAGTGCCGCCTCCAGCCACACAAGTGCTAAATCGTGCCGCACAACTTCCACCTCCCGCCCCACAACTGCCACCTCCCGCCTTAAAAGTGCCACCTCCCGACCTACAAGTGCCTCCTCCTGTCCCACAGTTGTCACCTCCCGCTCCACAAGTTACACCTCACCCCCCACAAGTTCGACCACCCACCCCACAAGTGCCACCTGCAGCCCCAGAAGTGTCAAATCCTGCCACACAACTTCCACATCCAGCCCCACATGTGCCACCTCCCACCCCACAACTTCCACTTCCCGCCCAACAACAGCCTCCTCCTGCCCCACAAGTGCCTCCTCCTGCCCCACAAGTGCCTCCTCCTGCCCCACAAGTGCCACTTCCTGCCCCACAAGTGCCCCCTCCTGCCCCACAAGTGCCTCCTCCTGCCCCACAAGTGCCTCCTCCTGCCCCACAAGTGCCCCCTCCTGCCCCACAAGTGCCACTTCCTGCCCCACAAGTGCCACTTCCTGCCCCACAAGTGCTACCTACTTCCCCACAAGTGCCACCTCCTGCCCCACATCATCCACCTCCTGCCTCACAAGTGCCTCCTCCTGACCCACAATTGCCACTTGCCGCCCCACAAGTTACACCTCACCCCCCACAAGTTCTACCACCCACCCCACAAGTGCCACCTGCAGCCCCAGAAGTGTCAAATCCTGCCACACAACTTCCACATCCAGCCCCACAAGTGCCACCTCCCGCCCCACAACTTCCAATTCCCGCCCAACAACAGCCTCCTCCTGCCCCACAAGTGCCTCCTCCTGCCCCACAAGTGCCACCTCCTGCCGCACAAGTGCCACCTCCTGCCCCACATCATCCACCTCCTGCCTCACAAATGCCTCCTCCTGACCCACAATTGCCACCTGCCGCCCCACAACTTCCAACTCACGCCCCACAAGTGCCACCTCCCGACCCACAAGTGCCACAACCCGCCCCACAAATCCAACTCCTGACCCACAAGTTCCACCTCCCACCCCACATGTGCCACCTCCCGACCCACATGTGCCAACTTCTGCCCCACAAGTGCCAGCTCCTGCCCCTCAAGTGTCACCTCTTCCCCACAAGTGCCACCTTCTGCTCCACAAGTGCCACTTCCTGCCGCACAAGTGATACCTCCAGCCCCACAACTGCCACCACCCGCCCCACAACTTCCACCTCCCGCCTCACAAGTGCAACCTCCAGGCCCACAAGTGCCACCTCCAGATCCACAAGAATTAACTCCTGCCCCACAAGTGCCACCTCCTGCCCTTCAAGAGCCACTTCTTGCCCCACAAGTAACATTTCCTGCCCCACAAGTGCCAACCTCTGCCCAACAAGTGCTATGACCCAGCCCACAAGTGCCAACTCCTGCCCCACTAGTGCCACCTCCCGCCCCACAAGTGCCACCACCCTCCCCACAACTTCAACCTCCTTCCCCAAAACATCCACCTCCCGCCCCACAGGTGTCATCATCTGCCCCACAACTGCCAAATCCCGCCCCACAAGTGCCACCTCCCGCCCCACTACTTCCACGTCACACCCCAAATCTTCTTACCTTCCACCCCACATGTGCCACCTCCTACCCCAAACCTTCAACCTACTGCCCCACAACTGCCACTTCCCACCCAGCAATTGCCACCCCCCGCCCCACAAGTGCCTCCTCCCACCCCACAAGTGCCAACCCTTACCCCACAACTGCCAACTCCTGCCCCACATCATCCACCAACCGCCCCACAAGTGTCACCTCCTGCACCACAAGTGCCACCTCCCGCCCCACAACTTCCAGCTCCCGCCCCAATAGTGCCAGCTCCCGGCCCACAATTGCCACCTCCTGCCCCACAACTTCCATCTCCCACTCCACAAGCGCCACCTACTGCACAACAAATACCATCTCCTGCCCCATAAGTGCCACCTCCTGCCCCACAACCGCTACCTCCTGCCTCATATCATTCACCTCCCGCCCCACAATTTCCACCTCCTGCTCAACTAGTGCCACGTGCTGCCCCACATGTTCCATTTCCCGCCCCACAAGTGCCACCTCCCGCCCCACAACTGCCACCTCCCGCCTTAAAAGTGCCACCTCCCGACCCACAAGTGCCTCCTCCTGCCCCACAAGTGCCTCCTCCTGCCCCACAAGTGCCTCCTCCTGCCCCACAAGTGCCACTTCCTGCCCCACAAGTGCTACCTACTTCCCCACAAGTGCCACCTTTTGCCCTACATCTTCCAACTCCTGCCTCACAAATGCCTCCTCCTGACCCACAATTGCTACCTGCCGCCCCACAACTTCCAACTCACGCCCCACAAGTGCCACCTCCCGCCCCACAAGTGCCACAACCCGCCCCACAAATCCAACTCCTGACCCACAAGTGCCAACTCCCGCACCACAAGTTCCACTTCCCGCCCCACAAGTTCCACCTCCCGCACCACAAGTGCCACCTCCCGACCCACATGTGCCAACTTCTGCCCCACAAGTGCCAGCTCCTGCCCCTCAAGTGTCACCTCTTCCCCACAAGTGCCACCTTCTGCTCCACAAGTGCCACTTCCTGCCGCACAAGTGATACCTCCAGCCCCACAACTGCCACCACCAGCCCCACAACTTCCACCTCCCGACTCACAAGTGCAACCTCCAGGCTCACAAGTGCCACCTCCAGATCCACAAGAATTAACTCCTGCCCCACAAGTGCCACCTCCTGCCCTTCAAGAGCCACTTCTTGCCCCACAAGTAACATTTCCTGCCCCACAAGTGCCAACCCCTGCCCAACAAGTGCTATGACCCAGCCCACAAGTGCCAACTCCTGCCCCACTAGTGCCACCTCCCGCCCCACAAGTGCCACCACCCTCCCCACAACTTCAACCTCCTTCCCAAAAACATCCACCTCCCGCCCCACAGGTGTCATCATCTGCCCCACAACTGCCACATCCCGCCCCACAAGTGCCACCCCTTGCCCCACAAGTGCCACATCCCACCGCACAATTTCCACCTCTTGTTACACAAGTCCCACCTCCCGCCCAACAACAGCCTCATCCTGACCCACAAGTGCCACCTCCTGCCCCACAAGTGCCACCTCCCACCCCACAAGTGCCACATCCCGCCCCACAAGTTCCACCTCCTGCCTTACAAGTGCCAATTCCTGCCCTACAAGTGCCAGCTCATTCCCCTGAAGTGCCAGCTCCTGCCCCACAAGTGCCACATTTTGCCACACCACTGCCACCTCCCCCCCAAAATAATCCACCTCTTGCCCCACAAGTGTCACTGACCGCCCAACTTCCTCCTCCTGACCCACAAGTGCAACCTCCTGCCCTACAAGTGCCAGCTCCTGCCCGACAAGAGCCAATTCCTGCCCCACAAGTACCTCTTCCCTCCCAACAAGTTCCAATTTCCGCCCCACAAGTGCCACCTCCTGCCCCACAAGTGCAAAATCCTGCCCCACAAATGCCACCTTTCGCCCCACAAGTGCCACCTCCCGCTCCACAACTTCCACCTCCCACTCCACAACTTCCACCTCCTGCCCCAGTAGTGCCACCTCCCGACCCACAAGTGCCACCTCCCGCCCCACAAGAGCCATCTCCCGCCCTACAACTTCCATCTTCTGGCTCACAAGTTCCACCTCCTGCCTCAAAAGAGCCACCTCCCGCCCCACAACTTCCACGTAACGCCCCATAAGTTCCACCTCCTGCCCAACAAGTGCCACCTCACGTCCCACAAGGACCACCTCCTGCCCCACAAGTGCCACCTCCTGCCTTACAAGTGCCACCTCCTGCCCAACAAGTGCCACCTCCTGCCCCACAAGTGCCACCTCTCGTCCCACAAGGACCACCTCCAGCCCCACAAGTGCCACCTCCTGCCCCACAAGTGCAACCTCCTGCCCCACAAATGCCACCTCCCACTCCACAACTTCCACCTCCCACTCCACAACTTCCACCTCCTTCCCCAGCAGTGCCACCTCCCGACCCACAAGAGCCACCTCCCGACCCACAAGAGCCACCTCCCGTCCCACAAGAGCCACCTCCTGGCTCACAAGTTCCACCTCCTGCCTCAAAAGAGCCACCTCCCGCCCCACAACTTCCACGTAACGCCCCATAAGTTCCACCTCCTGCCCAACAAGTGCCACCTCTCGTCCCACAAGGACCATTTCCTGCCCCACAAGTGCCACCTCCTGCCCCACAAGTGCCACCTCCTGCCCCACAAGTGCCACCACCCTCCCCAAAATGCCAACTCCCGCCCCACAAGTGCCACGTCCAGCCCCACAACTTCCACCTCCTGCCCCAAAAGTGTCAACTCCTGCCCCATAAGTTCCATATCCCACCCCACAAGTGCCACTACCTGCCCCACTAGTGCCATCTCCATTTCCACAGGTGCCACCTCCCGCCCCACAACTTCCACGTAACGTCCCATAAGTTCCACCTCCTGCCCAACAAGTGCGACCTCTCGTCCCACAAGGACCACCTCCTGCCCCACAAGTGCCAACTCCAGCCCCACAAGTGCAACCTCCCACCCCACAAGTGCCAACTCTCGCCCCACAAGTGCCAACTCCTGCCCCACAACATCCACCTCACGCTCCAAAAGTGCCACCTCCTGCCCCACAAGTGCTACTTCCTGCCTTACAAGTGCCACTTCCCGCTGCACAAGTGACACCTCCAGCCCCACAGCTGCCACAACCCGCCCCACAACTTCCACATCCCGCCTCACAACTGCAAGCTCCTGCCCCACAATTGCCACCTCCTACCACACAAGTGCCAACTCCTGCCCCACAAGTGCCACCTCATGTCCCTCAATTTTCACCTTATGCCCCAAAAGTGCCACCTCCCGCCCAACAAGTGCAACATCTCGCCCCACTAGTGCCACGTCCCGGCCCAAAATTGCTACCTCCTGCCCCACATCATCCACCTCCTGTTCCACAAATGTCACCTCCTGACCCACAACTTCCACCTCCTGCCCCACAAGTGCCACCTTCTGCCTTACAAGTGCCCATTCCTGCTTCACAAGTGCCAGCTCATGTTTCACAAATGCCAGCTCCTGCCCCACATCATCAACTTCCTGCCCCACAAGTGTCACCTCCAACCCCACAAAGACAGCCTCCTGCCCCACATCATCCACCTCCTGCCCCACAAGTGCCACCTCCCGCCCAACAATTGTGGCCACATGACAAACAAGTGAAAAATCCCACCCCACAAGTGCCACTACATGCCCAACAGGTGCCACCTCCCACCCCACAACTTCAGCCTCCCGCCACAGAAGTGCCAACTCCTGCCCAACGTGTGATATCTCCTGCACCACAAGTTCCAAGTCTTGCCCCACAAGTTCCACCTACCATCCCACAAGTGCCACCTCCAGCCCCACAAGTGCCATCTCCCACCCCACAAGTACCAAATCCTGCCCCACAACTTCCACCTCCTGCCCCAGAAGTGCCATCTCCTGTCGCACAAGTTCCACCTTCTGCCCCACAAGTGTAACCTCCAGCCCCATAAGTGCCAAATCCTGCCCCACAACATCCACCTGTGCCCTACAAATACCATTTCCGGCTCCACATCATCCAACTCCTGCCCCACAAGTGCAACCTCCCGACCCACAAGTGCCACCTCCTGCCGTGCAAGTGCCAGCTCCTGCCCCGAAAGTGCCAGCTCCTGCTCCACATCTGCCACCTCTCGCCCCACAAGTTCCAGCTCCCGCCCCATAAGTGCCACCTCCCTCTCCGCAAATTCCACCTCCCGCCCACAAGTGCCACATCGCTCCCCACAAGTGCCACCTCCTGCCCCACTAGTGCCACCTCCCGCCCCACAAGTGCCAACTCCAGCCCCACAAGTGGCAACTCCAGCCCCACAAGTACCAAATCCTGCCCCACAACTTCCACCTCCTGCCCCAGAAGTGCCACCTCCCGACCCTCAAGTGTCACCTCCTGCCGCACATCATCCACCTCCAAACCCATAAGTGCCACCTCCTGCACAACAAGTGCCAATTCCTGCCCCACAAGTGCCAGCACATGCTTCACAAGCGCCAGCTCCAGCCTAACATCATCCACCTCCTGCCCCACCAGTGCCACATCCCGCCCCACAAGAGCCACTTCCTTCCCCACAAGTACCCCATCCCACACCACAAGTTCCAATTCCTGCCTTACAAGTGCCTCCTCCTTCCCCACAAGTGCCACCTCCTGCTTCACAACTTCCACCTCCCGACCCACAAGTGCCACCTCCTGCCCCACAACTTCCACCTTGCGACCCACAAGTGCGAACTCCCGCCAAGCAACTGACACCTCCTGCCTCACAAGTGCCAACTCCTGCCCCACAAGTGCCACCTCCTGCCCCACTAGTGCCACCTCCCGACCCACAAGTGCCACCTCCTGCCCCGCCAGTTCCACCTCCTGCCGTGCAAGTGCCAGCTCCTGCCCCACATGTGCCACCTCTCGCCCCACTAGTGCCACCTCCCTCTCCACAAATTCAGCCTCCCGCCCACAAGTGCCACATCGCTCCCCACAAGTGCCACCTCCCGCCCCACAAGTTCTAACTCCCGCCCCACAAGTGCCAACTCCCGCCCCACAAGTGCCAACTCCCGCCCCACAAGTGCCAACTCCCGCCCCACAAGTGCCAACTCCTGCCGCACAACTACCAATTCCAGCCCCACAAGTGCCAGCTCATGCTTCACAAGTGCCAGCTCCTGCCCCTCTTCATCCACCTCCTGCCCCACAAGTGCCACCTCCTGCCCAAAACCTGCCACCTCCCTCCCCACAATGCCACCTCCTGCCATATTAGTGCAGCCTCCTGCCCCACAAGTGCCAACTCCCGCCTTAAAAGTCCCACCTCCTTCCAAACAAGTGCCACATCCCGCCCCAAAAGTGCCACTTCCTGCCCCTCTATCGCCACCTCCTGCCCCAGAAGTTCCACTTCCTGCACCACAAGTTACAACTACAGCCCCACAATTTCCACCTCCTGTTCTACAAGTTCCACTTCCGCCCCACAAGTGCCACCTCCTGCCCAACAAGTGCCAGTTCATGCCCCACAAGTGCAAGGTCCTGTCCTTCAACTTCCACCTCCTGCCCCACAACTTCCACCTCCTGCCCCACAACGACCACCTCCTGCCCCACATCATCCACCTCCTTCCCCACAAGTTCCAATTCCTGCCCTACAAGTGCCAGCTCATTCCCCTGAAGTGCCAGCTCCTGCCCCACAAGTGCCACATTTTGCCACACCACTGCAACCTCCCCCACAAATAATCCACCTTCTGCCCCACAAGTGTCACTGACCGCCCAACTTCATCCTCCTGACCCACAAGTGCAACCTCCTGCCCCACAAGTGCCAGCTCCTGCCCGACAAGAACCACTTCCTGCCCCACAAGTACCTCTTCCCTCCCAACAAGTTCCAATTTCCGCCCCACAAGTGCCACCTCCTGCCCCACAAGTGCAACCTCCTGCCCCACAATTCCCACCTCCTGCCCCACAAGTGCCACCTCCTGCCCCACAACTTCCACCTCCCACCCCACAATTTCCACCTCCTGCCCCACAAGTGCCACCTCCTGCCCCACAACTTCCACCTCCCACCCCACAATTCCCACCTTCTGCCCCACAAGTGCCACCTCCCGCCCAACAATTGTGGCCACATGACAAACAAGTTCCACTTCCGCCCAACAAGTGCCACCTCCTGCCCAACAAGTGCCATTTCATGCCCCACAAGTGCAAGGTCCTGTCTTCAACTTCCACCTCCTGCCCCAAAAGTGCCACCTCCTGCCCCACAACGACCACCTCCTGCCCCACATCATCCACCTCCTTACCCACAAGTGCCAATTCCTGCCCTACAAGTGCCAGCTCATTCCCCTGAAGTGCCAGGTCCTGCCCCACAAGTGCCACATTTTGCCACACCACTGCCACCTCCCCCCCAAAATAATCCACCTCCTGCCCCACAAGTGTCACTGAACGCCCAACTTCCTCCTCCTGACCCACAAGTGCAACCTCCTGCCCCACAAGTGCCAGCTCCTGCCCGACAAGAGCCACTTCCTGCCCCACAAGTACCTCTTCTCTCCCAACAAGTTCCAATTTCCGCCCCACAAGTGCCACCTCCTGCCCCACAACATCCACCTCCCGCCCCACAATTGCCACCTCCTGCCCCACAAGTGCCACCTCCCGCCCAACAATTGTGGCCACATGAAAAACAAGTTCCACTTCCGCCCCACAGGTGCCACCTCCTGCCCAACAAGTGCCATTTCTTACCCCACAGGTTCCAAATCCTACCCCACTGGTGCCATTTCCTGCCCCACAAGTGCCATTTCCCCCCCTACATGTGCCATCTCCTGCCTTACAAGTTTCACCTACCACCCCACAAATTCCACCTCCCACCCCACAAGTTCCACCTCCTGCCCCAAAAGTGCCAATTCCTGCTTCACAAATGCCAGCTCATGCTTCACAAATGCCAGCTCATGCCCCACATCATCAACTTCCTGCCCCACAAGTGCCACCTCTAACCCCACAAAGACAGCCTCCTGCCCAACATCATCCACCTCCTGCCCCACAAGTGCCAATTCCTGCCCCACAAGTGCCAGCTCATGCCCCACAAGTGCCACCTCTTGCCCCACAGGTGCCACCTCCTGCCCCACATCATCCACCTCCCACGCACAAGTGCAACCTACCGCCCCACAACTTCCACCTCCTGCCCCACAAGTGCCAACACCTGCCCTACAAGTGCCAACAATTGCCCCACAAGTGCCACCTCCTGCCCCACAAGTGCCACCTCCTTCCCCACCAGTTCCACCTGTCACCCTGCAATTCCAGCTCCTGCCCCACAAGTGCCAGCTCATGCTTCACAAGTGCCAGCTCCTGAGCCACAAAGACAGCCTCCTGCCCCACATCATCCACCTCCTGCCCCACAAGTGACAATACCTGTTAGACAATTGCAACCTCCAGCCCCACAACTTCAACATCCTGCCACACAAGTGCCGACTCCTGGCAACGTGTGCCACATCCTGCCCCACAAGTGCCACCTCCTGCCCCACATGTTCCACCTACCACCCCATAAATTCCACCTCATGCCCCACAAGTGCCAACTCCCAACCCACAAATGCCAAATCCTGCAATGCAACTTCCACCTCCTGCTCCACAAGTGCCACCTCCTGCCCCACATCGTCCACCTCCCACCCAACAAGTGCCACCACCTGCCCCACAAGTGCCAATTTCTGCCCCACAAGTGCTAGCTCATTCCCCTGAAGTGCCACATTTGTCCACACCACTGCCTCCTCCCCCCCAAATAATCCACCTCCTGCCCCACAAGTGTCACTGACTGACCAACTTCCTCCTCCTGACCCACAAGTGCCATCTCCCGCCCCACAAGTGCCAGCTCCTGCCCCACAAGAGCCACTTCCTGCCCCACAAGTACCTCTTCCCTCCCAACAAGTTCCAATTTCCGCCCAACAAGTACCACCTCCTTCTGCACAACTTCCACCTCCTGCCCTAAAAGCTCCATTTCCTGCCCCAGAAGTGCCACCTCCCGCCCCACAAGTGCCACCTCCTGCCCTACAACTTCCACCTCCTGGCCCACAAGTGCCACCTCCCGCCCTACATCTGCCAAACCCTGCCCCAAAACTTCCACCTCCTGCCCAACAATTTCCAACTCGTGCCCCACAATTGCCACCTCCTGCCACACAAATGCCACCTTCTGCCTCAAAATGCCACCTCCTGCCCAACAACTCCAGCCTCCCGCCCCACAAGTACCACCTCCTGCTCCACAAGTTCCACCTCCTGCCCCATAAGTTCCACCTTACGCCCCACAAGTGCCATCTCCTGCCCCAAAAGCTCCATTTCCTGCCCCATCAGTGCCACCTCCCGCACCACAAGTGCCACCTCCTGCCCCATAAGTGCCAATTTCTGCCCCACAAGTGCCACTTCCCGCCTTACAAATGCCACCTCCTGCCCCACAACTTTCACCTCCTGCCCCACAAGTGCAACCTCCCTGCCCACGAGTGACACAATCTGCCCAAGTGCCACCTCCTGCCTCACAACTTCCACCTCCCGCCCCACAAGTGCCACCTCCTGTCTCACAAGTGCAACCTCCCGCCCCACAACTTCCACAACCTGCCCCACAAGTGCCACCTCCCGTCACTCAACTTCCAACTCCTGGCCGACAAGTGCGACCTCCTGCCCCACAATTTCCACCTCCTGCCCCACATGTGCCACAACCTGCTCCACAATTTCAACGTCCTGCCTTACAAGTGCCACATTCTGCCCCACAAGTGTAGGCTCCTGCTCCACAAGTGCCACCTCCCGAACCACAACCTCAACCTCTTGCCCCACAAGTCCCACCTCCCGCCCCATAAGTGCCACATCCCGCCCCACAAGTGCCACCACCCGCCCCACAAGTGCCACCTTCTGTTCCACAACTTCCACCTCCTGCCCCACAAGTTATAACTCCTGCCCCACAAGTGTTGCATTTTGCCCCACAAGTGCCACCTCCCGCTCCACAAGTGCCACCTCCCTGCCCACAACTTCCACCTCCCGCCCCACAAGTTCCACCTCCTCACCACAAGTGCCACCTCCCGCCCCACAAGCGCCACCTCCCACGCACAAGTGCCACATCCTGCCCCACAAGTGTCACCTCCTGCCCACAAGTGCCACCTTCCGCCCAAAAAGTGCCACATCACACCCCAACAGTGTCAACTTCCGCCCCACAAGTGCCACCTCACGCCCCACAACTTCCACATCCTGCCCCACAAATGCCAGCTCCTGCCCTACAAGTGCCATTTCAGGCCCCACAAGTTCCACCTCCTCACCACAAGTGCCATCTCCCGCCCCACAAGGGCCAAATCCTGCCACGCAACTTCCACCTCCTGCCCCACATCATCCACCTCCCACCCCACAAGTGCCACCTCCTGTGGCACAAATGCCAATTCCTGCCCTAAAAGTGCCAGCTCATGCTTCACAATTGCCAGCTCCTGCCCCACATCATCCACCTCCTGCCCCACAAGTGCCACCTCCTGTCCCACATGTGCCAACTCCTGCCCCACAAGTGCCATTTCCTGCACCACATTTTCCACCTCCTGCCCCACAAGTGCCACCTCCCACCCCACAAGTTTAACCTCCGGACACAAAAGTGCCATCTCCCGCCCCACAAGTGCCAAATCCTGACGTGCAACTTCCACCTCCTGCTCCACAATTGCCATCTCCTGCCCCACAAGTGCCACCTCCCGCCACACAAGTGCCAACTCCCGCCCCACAAGTGCCACCTCCCGCCCCACTACTTCCACGTCACACCCCAAATCTTCTTACCTTCCACACCACAAGTGCTACCTCCTGCCCCAAACCTTCAACCTACTGCCCCACAACTGCCACTTCCCACCCAGCAATTGCCACCCCCCGCCCCACAAGTGCCTCCTCCCACCCCACAAGTGCCAACCCTTACCCCACAACTGCCAACTCCTGCCCCACATCATCCACCAACCGCCCCACAAGTGTCACCTCCTGCACCACAAGTGCCACCTCCCGCCCCAGTAGTGCCAGCTCCCGGCACACAATTGCCACCTCCTGCCCCACAACTTCCACTTCCCGCCCAACAACAGCCTCCTCCTGCCCCACATGTGCCTCCTCCTGCCACACAAGTGCCACCTCCTGCCCCACAAGTGCCACTTCCTGCCCCACAAGTGCTACCTACTTCCCCACAAGTGCCACCTCCTGCCGCACAAGTGCCACCTCCTGCCCCACATCATCCACCTCCCGACCCACAAGTGCCTCCTCCTGACCCACAATTGCCACCTGCCGCCCCACAATTTCCACCTCACCCCCCACAAGTTCTACCACCCACACCACAAGTGCCATCTGCAGCCCCAGAAGTGTCAAATCCTGCCTCACAACTTCCACATCCAGCCCCACAAGTGCCACCTCCCACCCCACAACTTCCACTTCCCGCCCAATAACAGCCTCCTCCTGCCCCACAAGTGCCTCCTCCTGCCACACAAGTGCCACCTCCTGCCCCACAACTTCCACCTTGCGACCCACAAGTGCGAACTCCCGCCAAACAACTGACACCTCCTGCCTCACAAGTGCCAACTCCTGCCCAACAAGTGCCACCTCCTGCCCCACTAGTGCCACCTGCCGCCCCACAACTTCCACCTCACACCCCACAAGTGCCTCCTCCCGCCCCAGAAGTGCCACAACCCGCCCCACAAATCCAACTCCTGACCCACAAGTGCCACCTCCCGCCCCACAAGTTCCACCTTCCGCACCACAAGTGCCTCCTCCTGCCCCACAAGTGCCACCTCCCGACCCACATGTGCCAACTTCTGCCCCACAAGTGCCAGCTCCTGCCCCTCAAGTGTCACCTCTTCCCCACAAGTGCCACCTTCTGCTCCACAAGTGCCACTTCCTGACGCACAAGTGATACCTCCAGCCCCACAACTGCGACCACCCGCCCCACAACTTCCACCTCCCGCCTCACAAGTGAAAACTCCAGGCCCACAAGTGCCACCTCCAGTTCCATAAGAATTAACCCCTTGCCCCACAAGTGCCACCTCCTGCCCCACAAGTGCCACCTCCCACCCCACAAGTGCCACGTCCTTCCCAATTGCCACGTCCTGTCCCACAAGTGCCACCTCCTGCCGTACAAGTGCCACCCTCTGCCCCACAATTGCCACTTCTTGCCCCACAATTGCCAATTCTTGCCCCACAACTTCCACCTCCCACCCCATAACTTCCACCTCCCATCCCAAAGCTTCCACATCCTGCCCCACAAGTGCCCGATCCTGCCCCAGAAGTACCACCACCTGACCCACAAGTGCCAACTCCTGCCCCACAAGTGCCACCTCGCATCCAGCAAGTGCCACATGCCGCCCCACAAGTGCCACCTCCTGCCTTACAAGTGCCCATTCCTGCTTCACAAGTGCCAGCACATGTTTCACAAATGCCAGCTCCAGCCCTACATCATCAACTTCCTGCCCCACAAGTGCCACCTCCAACCCCACAAAGACAGCCTCCTGCCCCACATCATCCACCTCCTGCACCACAAGTGCCAGCTCCTGCCCCACAAGTGCCACCTCCTGCCCCACAAGTGCCACCTCCTGCCCCACAAAGACCACCTCCTGCCCCACAAGTGCCAACTCCTGCCCCACATTTTCCACCTACCACCCCACAAATTCCAACTCCTGCCACACAAGTGCCACCTCCCACCCCACAAATGCCACCTCCTGCCCTGCAACTTCCACCTCCTGCTCCACAAGGGCCATCTCCTGCCCCACATCGTCCACCTCCCACCCAACAAGTGCCAATTGTGCCCCACAAGTACCAGTTCATGCCCCACAAGTGCCAGTTCATGCCCCACATCATCCACCTTCTGCCCCACAAGTGCCACCTCCTGCCCCACAACGACCACCTCCTGCCCCACAACGACCACCTCCTGCCCCACAAGTGCCAGCTCATTCCCCTGAAGTGCCAGCTCCTGCCCCAGAAGTGCAACAGTTTGACACACCACTGCCACCTCCCCCCCAAAATAATCCACCTCCTGCCCCACAAGTGTCACTGACCGCCCAACTTCATCCTCCTGACGCACAAGTGCAACCTCCTGCCCCACAAGTGCCAGCTCCTGCCCGACAAGAGCCACTTCCTGCCCCACAAGTACCTCTTCCCTCCCAACAAGTTCCAATTTCTGCCCCACAAGTGCCACCTCCTGCCCCACAAGTGCCACCTCCTGCCCCACAAGTGCCACCTGTCACCCTGCAAGTCCAGCTCCTGCCCCACAAGTGACAGCTCATGCTTCACAAGTGCCAGCTCCTGCCCCACTTCATCAACTTCCTGCCCCACAAGTGCCACCTCCAACCCCACAAAGACAGCCTCCTGCCCCACATCATCCACCTCCTGCCCCACAAGTGCCAATTCCTGCCCCACTATTTCCAGCTCATGCCCCACAAGTGCCAGCACCTGCCCCACAAGTGCCACCTCTTGCGCAACAGGTACCACCTCCTGCCCCACATCATCCACCTCCTCCCCCACAAGTGACAATACTTGTTCCACAAGTGCCACCTCCCGCCCCACAAATGCCAAATCCTGCCCTGCAACTTCCACCTCCTGCTCCACAAGTGCCACCTCCTGCCCCACAAGTGCCAGCTCATGCTTCACAAGTGCCAGCTCCTGCCCCACATCATCCACTTCCTGCTCATATTTGCCACTTCCTGTCCGACAAAGACCACCTCCTGCCCCACATCATCCACCCCCTGCCCCACAAGTGCCACCTCCTGCCCCACAACGACCATCTCCTGCCCCACATCATCCAACCCCTGCACCACAAGTGCCACATTTGTCCACACCACTGCCACCTCCCCCCCCAAAATAATACACCTCCTGCCCCACAAGTGTCACTGACTGACCAACTTCCTCCTCCTGACCCACAAGTGCAACCTCCTGCCCCACAAGTGCCAGCTCCTGCCCCACAAGTGTCAACTCATGCTCCACAAATGCCACCTCCTGCTCCACAAGTTCCACCTCTTGCCCCACAAGTGCCAAATACTTCCCCACAACTTCCACCTTCTGCCCCACTAGTGCCAACTCCAATTCCACAAGTGCCACCTCCAGCCCTACAACTGCCACTTCCAGCCCCACAAGTGCCACCTCCCGCCCAACAACTTCAACATCCCACCACACAAGTGCCAACTCCTGCCCGTGTGCCACATCCTGCCCCACAAGTGCCAACTCCTGCCGCACAACTGACAATTCCTGCCCCAAAAGTGACAGCTCATGCTTCACAATTGCCAGCTCCTGCCCCACATCATCCACCTTCTGCCCCACAAGTGCCACCTCCTGCCCCACAAGTGCCACCTCCCGCCCAACAATTGTGGCCACATGACAAACAAGTTCCACTTCCGCCCCACAAGTGCCACCTCCTGCCCAACAAGTGCCATTTCTTACCCCACAGGTTCCAAATCCTACCCCACTGGTGCCATTTCCTGCCCCACAAGTGCCATTTCCCCCCCCACATGTGCCAACTCCTGCCTTACAAGTTTCACCTACCACCCCACAAATTCCACCTTCCACCCCACAAGTTCCACCTCCTGCCCCAAAAGTGCCAATTCCTGCTTCACAAGTGCCAGCTCATGCTTTACAAATGCCAGCTCATGCCCCACATCATCAACTTCCTGCCCCACAAGTGCCACCTCTAACCCCACAAAGACAGCCTCCTGCCCCACATCATCCACCTCCTGCCCCACAAGTGCCAATTCCTGCCCCACAAGTGCCAGCTCATGCCCCACAAGTGCCACCTCTTGCCCCACATCATCCACCTCCTGCCCCACATCATCCACCTCCTCCCCCACAAGTGACAATACATTTTCCACAAGTGCCACCCCCCGCCCCACAACTTCAACATCCCGCCACATAAGTGCCGACTCCTGGCAACGTGTGCCACATCCTGCCCCACAAGTGCCAGCTCCTGCCCCACATGTTCCACCTACCACCCCACAAATTCCACCTCATGCCCCACAAGTGCCAACTCCCAACCCACAAATGCCAAATCCTGCAATGCAACTTCCACCTCCTGCTCCACAAGTGCCACCTCCTGCCCCACATCGTCCACCTCCCACCCAACAAGTGCCACCATCTGCCCCACAAGTGCCAATTCCTGCCCCACATGTGCCAGCTCATGCTTCACAAGTGCCAGCTCCTGCACTACGTCATCCACTTCCTGCCCCACAAATGCAACCTCCTGACCGACAAAGACATCCTCCTGCCCCACAAGTGCCAATTTCTGCCCCACAAGTGCCAGCTCATTCCCCTGAAGTGCCACATTTGTCCACACCAAAGCCTCCTCCCCCCCAAATAATCCACCTCCTGCCCAACAAGTCTCACTGACTGACCAACTTCCTCCTCCTGACCCACAAGTGCAACCTCCTGCCCCACAAGTGCCAGTTCCTGCCCCACAAGAGCCACTTCCTGCCCCACAAGTACATCTTCCCTCCTAACAAGTTCCAATTTCCACCCCACAAGTGCCACCTCCTGCCCCACAAGTGCAACCTGCCGCCCCACATCGTCCACCTCCCACCCAACAAGTGCAACCACCTGCCCCACAAGTGCCAATTTCTGCCCCACAAGTACCAGCTCATTCCACTGAAGTGCCACATTTGTCCACACCACAGCCTCCTCCCCCCCAAATAATCCACCTCCTGCCCCACAAGTGTCACTGACTGACCAACTTCCTCCTCCTGACCCACAAGTGCCATCTCCCGCCCCACAAGTGCCAGCTCCTGCCCCACAAGAGCCACTTCCTGCCCCACAAGTACCTCTTCCCTCCCAACAAGTTCCAATTTCCGCCTAACAAGTACCACCTCCTTCTGCACAAGTTCCACCTCCTGCCCTAAAAGCTCCATTTCCTGCCCCAGAAGTGCCACCTCCCGCCCCACAACTTCCACCTCCTGCCCCACAAGTGCCACCTTCTGCCTCACAAGTGCCACATCCCACCGCACAATTTCCACCTCTTGTTACACAAGTCCCACCTCCCGCCCAACAACAGCCTCCTCCTGCCCCACAAGTGCCACCTCCTGCCCCACAAGTGCCACCTCCCACCCCACAAGTGCCACGTCCTTCCCAATTGCCACGTCCTGTCCCACAAGTGCCACCTCCTGCCCCACAAGTGCTACCTACTTCCCCACAAGTGTCACCTCCTGCCTCACATCATCCACCTCCTGCCTCACAAATGCCTCCTCCTGACCCACAATTGCCACCTGCCGCCCCACAACTTCCACCTCTCGCCCCACAAGTGCCACCTCCTGCCCCAGAATTGCCACAACCCGCCCCACAAATCCAACTCCTGACCCACAAGTGCCACCTCCCGCCCCACAAGTTCCACCTCCCGCACCACAAGTGCCACCTCCTGCCCCACAAGTGCCACCTCCCGACCCACATGTGCCAACTTCTGCCCCACAAGTGCCAGCTCCTGCCCCTCAAGTGTCACCTCTTCCCCACAAGTGCCACCTTCTGCCCCACAAGTGCCACCTCCTGCCCTTCAAGAGCCACTTCTTGCCCCACAAGTAACATTTCCTGCCCCACAAGTGCCAACCCCTGCCCAACAAGTGCTATGACCCAGCCCACAAGTGCCAACTCCTGCCCCACTAGTGCGACCTCCCGCCCCACAAGTGCCACCACCCTCCCCACAACTTCAACCTCCTTCCCCAAAACATCCACCTCCCGCCCCACAGGTGTCATCATCTGCCCCACAACTGCCACATCCCGCCCCACAAGTGCCACCTCCTGCCCCACAAGTGCCACCTCCTGCCCCTCAAATGCCACACACTGCCCCACAAGTGCCGCCCCCAGCCCCGCAACTGCCACCCCTTGCCCCACAAGTGCCACATCCCACCGCACAATTTCCACCTCTTGTTACACAAGCCCCACCTCCCGCCCAACAACAGCCACCTCCTGCCCCACAAGTGCCACCTCGCATCCCACAAGTGCCACCTCCCACCCCACAAGTGCCACCTCCCCCCCCAAAGTTCCACCTCCTGCCTTACAAGTGCCAATTCTTGCCCTACAAGTGCCAGCTCATTCCCCTGAAGTGCCAGCTCCTGCTCCACAAGTTCCACATTTGTCCACACCACTGCCACCTCCCCGCCAAAATAATCCACCTCCTGCCCCACAAGTGTCACTGACCGCCCAACTTCCTCCTCCTGACCCACAAGTGCAACCTCCTGCCCCACAAGTGCCAGCTCCTGCCCGACAAGAGCAACTTCCTGCCCCACAAGTACCTCTTCCCTCCCAACAAGTTCCAATTTCCGCCCCACAAGTGCCACCTCCTGCCCCACAAGTGCAACCTCCTGCCCCACAAATGCCACCTTTCGCCCCACAAGTGCCACCTCCCGCCCCACAACTTCCACGTAACGCCCCATAAGTTCCACCTCCTGCCCAACAAGTGCCACCTCTCGTCCCACAAGGACCACCTCCTGCCCCACAAGTGCCACCTCCTGCCCAACAAGTGTCAACTCATACTCCACAAATGCCACCTCCTGCCCCACAACTTCCACCTCTTGCCCCACAAGTGCCAAATACTTCCCCACAACTTCCACCTTCTGCCGCACTAGTGCCAACTCCAATTCCACAAGTGCCACCTCCCACACCACAAGTGCCACCACCTGACCCACAAGTGCCAACTCCTGCCCCACAAGTGCCATTTCTTGCCCCACAGGTGCCACCTCCTGCCCCACAAGTGCCATTTCCTGCCCTACAACTTCCACCTCCTGCCCCACAAGAGCCAGTTCCAGCCCCACAAATGCCACCTCCCGCCCCACAACTTCAACAACCCGCCATACAAGTGCCACCTCCTGCCCAACGTGTGCCACATCCTGCCCTACAAGTTCCAAATCCTGCCCCACAAGTGCAACCTCCTGCCCCACAAGTGCCACCTCCTGCCCCACAAGTGCCACCTGTCACCCTGCAAGTCCAGCTCCTGCCCCACAAGTGACAGCTCATGCTTCACAAGTGCCAGCTCCTGCCCCACTTCATCAACTTCCTGCCCCACAAGTGCCACCTCCAACCCCACAAAGACAGCCTCCTGCCCCACATCATCCACCTCCTGCCCCACAAGTGCCAATTCCTGCCCCACTATTTCCAGCTCATGCCCCACAAGTGCCAGCACCTGCCCCACAAGTGCCACCTCTTGCGCAACAGGTACCACCTCCTGCCCCACATCATCCACCTCCTCCCCCACAAGTGACAATACTTGTTCCACAAGTGCCACCTCCCGCCCCACAAATGCCAAATCCTGCCCTGCAACTTCCACCTCCTGCTCCACAAGTGCCACCTCCTGCCCCACAAGTGCCAGCTCATGCTTCACAAGTGCCAGCTCCTGCCCCACATCATCCACTTCCTGCTCATATTTGCCACTTCCTGTCCGACAAAGACCACCTCCTGCCCCACATCATCCACCCCCTGCCCCACAAGTGCCACCTCCTGCCCCACAACGACCACCTCCTGCCCCACATCATCCAACCCCTGCACCACAAGTGCCACATTTGTCCACACCACTGCCACCTCCCCCCCCAAAATAATACACCTCCTGCCCCACAAGTGTCACTGACTGACCAACTTCCTCCTCCTGACCCACAAGTGCAACCTCCTGCCCCACAAGTGCCAGCTCCTGCCCCACAAGTGTCAACTCATGCTCCACAAATGCCACCTCCTGCTCCACAAGTTCCACCTCTTGCCCCACAAGTGCCAAATACTTCCCCACAACTTCCACCTTCTGCCCCACTAGTGCCAACTCCAATTCCACAAGTGCCACCTCCAGCCCTACAACTGCCACTTCCAGCCCCACAAGTGCCACCTCCCGCCCAACAACTTCAACATCCCACCACACAAGTGCCAACTCCTGCCCGTGTGCCACATCCTGCCCCACAAGTGCCAACTCCTGCCGCACAACTGACAATTCCTGCCCCAAAAGTGACAGCTCATGCTTCACAATTGCCAGCTCCTGCCCCACATCATCCACCTTCTGCCCCACAAGTGCCACCTCCTGCCCCACAAGTGCCACCTCCCGCCCAACAATTGTGGCCACATGACAAACAAGTTCCACTTCCGCCCCACAAGTGCCACCTCCTGCCCAACAAGTGCCATTTCTTACCCCACAGGTTCCAAATCCTACCCCACTGGTGCCATTTCCTGCCCCACAAGTGCCATTTCCCCCCCCACATGTGCCAACTCCTGCCTTACAAGTTTCACCTACCACCCCACAAATTCCACCTTCCACCCCACAAGTTCCACCTCCTGCCCCAAAAGTGCCAATTCCTGCTTCACAAGTGCCAGCTCATGCTTTACAAATGCCAGCTCATGCCCCACATCATCAACTTCCTGCCCCACAAGTGCCACCTCTAACCCCACAAAGACAGCCTCCTGCCCCACATCATCCACCTCCTGCCCCACAAGTGCCAATTCCTGCCCCACAAGTGCCAGCTCATGCCCCACAAGTGCCACCTCTTGCCCCACATCATCCACCTCCTGCCCCACATCATCCACCTCCTCCCCCACAAGTGACAATACATTTTCCACAAGTGCCACCCCCCGCCCCACAACTTCAACATCCCGCCACACAAGTGCCGATTCCTGGCAACGTGTGCCACATCCTGCCCCACAAGTGCCAGCTCCTGCCCCACATGTTCCACCTACCACCCCACAAATTCCACCTCATGCCCCACAAGTGCCAACTCCCAACCCACAAATGCCAAATCCTGCAATGCAACTTCCACCTCCTGCTCCACAAGTGCCACCTCCTGCCCCACATCGTCCACCTCCCACCCAACAAGTGCCACCATCTGCCCCACAAGTGCCAATTCCTGCCCCACATGTGCCAGCTCATGCTTCACAAGTGCCAGCTCCTGCACTACGTCATCCACTTCCTGCCCCACAAATGCAACCTCCTGACCGACAAAGACATCCTCCTGCCCCACAAGTGCCAATTTCTGCCCCACAAGTGCCAGCTCATTCCCCTGAAGTGCCACATTTGTCCACACCAAAGCCTCCTCCCCCCCAAATAATCCACCTCCTGCCCAACAAGTCTCACTGACTGACCAACTTCCTCCTCCTGACCCACAAGTGCAACCTCCTGCCCCACAAGTGCCAGTTCCTGCCCCACAAGAGCCACTTCCTGCCCCACAAGTACATCTTCCCTCCTAACAAGTTCCAATTTCCACCCCACAAGTGCCACCTCCTGCCCCACAAGTGCAACCTGCCGCCCCACATCGTCCACCTCCCACCCAACAAGTGCAACCACCTGCCCCACAAGTGCCAATTTCTGCCCCACAAGTACCAGCTCATTCCACTGAAGTGCCACATTTGTCCACACCACAGCCTCCTCCCCCCCAAATAATCCACCTCCTGCCCCACAAGTGTCACTGACTGACCAACTTCCTCCTCCTGACCCACAAGTGCCATCTCCCGCCCCACAAGTGCCAGCTCCTGCCCCACAAGAGCCACTTCCTGCCCCACAAGTACCTCTTCCCTCCCAACAAGTTCCAATTTCCGCCTAACAAGTACCACCTCCTTCTGCACAAGTTCCACCTCCTGCCCTAAAAGCTCCATTTCCTGCCCCAGAAGTGCCACCTCCCGCCCCACAACTTCCACCTCCTGCCCCACAAGTGCCACCTTCTGCCTCACAAGTGCCACATCCCACCGCACAATTTCCACCTCTTGTTACACAAGTCCCACCTCCCGCCCAACAAC
Organism: Coturnix japonica; assembly: GCF_054131305.1. NCBI lineage: Eukaryota > Metazoa > Chordata > Aves > Galliformes > Phasianidae > Coturnix > Coturnix japonica. The sequence continues at coordinate 4,757,861 of NC_140672.1, read as the reverse complement.
AGCCTCCTCCTGCCCCACAAGTGCCACCTCCTGCCCCACAAGTGCCACCTCCCACCCCACAAGTGCCACGTCCTTCCCAATTGCCACGTCCTGTCCCACAAGTGCCACCTCCTGCCCCACAAGTGCTACCTACTTCCCCACAAGTGTCACCTCCTGCCTCACATCATCCACCTCCTGCCTCACAAATGCCTCCTCCTGACCCACAATTGCCACCTGCCGCCCCACAACTTCCACCTCTCGCCCCACAAGTGCCACCTCCTGCCCCAGAATTGCCACAACCCGCCCCACAAATCCAACTCCTGACCCACAAGTGCCACCTCCCGCCCCACAAGTTCCACCTCCCGCACCACAAGTGCCACCTCCTGCCCCACAAGTGCCACCTCCCGACCCACATGTGCCAACTTCTGCCCCACAAGTGCCAGCTCCTGCCCCTCAAGTGTCACCTCTTCCCCACAAGTGCCACCTTCTGCCCCACAAGTGCCACCTCCTGCCCTTCAAGAGCCACTTCTTGCCCCACAAGTAACATTTCCTGCCCCACAAGTGCCAACCCCTGCCCAACAAGTGCTATGACCCAGCCCACAAGTGCCAACTCCTGCCCCACTAGTGCGACCTCCCGCCCCACAAGTGCCACCACCCTCCCCACAACTTCAACCTCCTTCCCCAAAACATCCACCTCCCGCCCCACAGGTGTCATCATCTGCCCCACAACTGCCACATCCCGCCCCACAAGTGCCACCTCCTGCCCCACAAGTGCCACCTCCTGCCCCTCAAATGCCACACACTGCCCCACAAGTGCCGCCCCCAGCCCCGCAACTGCCACCCCTTGCCCCACAAGTGCCACATCCCACCGCACAATTTCCACCTCTTGTTACACAAGCCCCACCTCCCGCCCAACAACAGCCACCTCCTGCCCCACAAGTGCCACCTCGCATCCCACAAGTGCCACCTCCCACCCCACAAGTGCCACCTCCCCCCCCAAAGTTCCACCTCCTGCCTTACAAGTGCCAATTCTTGCCCTACAAGTGCCAGCTCATTCCCCTGAAGTGCCAGCTCCTGCTCCACAAGTTCCACATTTGTCCACACCACTGCCACCTCCCCGCCAAAATAATCCACCTCCTGCCCCACAAGTGTCACTGACCGCCCAACTTCCTCCTCCTGACCCACAAGTGCAACCTCCTGCCCCACAAGTGCCAGCTCCTGCCCGACAAGAGCAACTTCCTGCCCCACAAGTACCTCTTCCCTCCCAACAAGTTCCAATTTCCGCCCCACAAGTGCCACCTCCTGCCCCACAAGTGCAACCTCCTGCCCCACAAATGCCACCTTTCGCCCCACAAGTGCCACCTCCCGCCCCACAACTTCCACGTAACGCCCCATAAGTTCCACCTCCTGCCCAACAAGTGCCACCTCTCGTCCCACAAGGACCACCTCCTGCCCCACAAGTGCCACCTCCTGCCCAACAAGTGTCAACTCATACTCCACAAATGCCACCTCCTGCCCCACAACTTCCACCTCTTGCCCCACAAGTGCCAAATACTTCCCCACAACTTCCACCTTCTGCCGCACTAGTGCCAACTCCAATTCCACAAGTGCCACCTCCCACACCACAAGTGCCACCACCTGACCCACAAGTGCCAACTCCTGCCCCACAAGTGCCATTTCTTGCCCCACAGGTGCCACCTCCTGCCCCACAAGTGCCATTTCCTGCCCTACAACTTCCACCTCCTGCCCCACAAGAGCCAGTTCCAGCCCCACAAATGCCACCTCCCGCCCCACAACTTCAACAACCCGCCATACAAGTGCCACCTCCTGCCCAACGTGTGCCACATCCTGCCCTACAAGTTCCAAATCCTGCCCCACAAGTGCAACCTCCTGCCCCACAAGTGCCACCTCCTGCCCCACAAGTGCCACCTGTCACCCTGCAAGTCCAGCTCCTGCCCCACAAGTGACAGCTCATGCTTCACAAGTGCCAGCTCCTGCCCCACTTCATCAACTTCCTGCCCCACAAGTGCCACCTCCAACCCCACAAAGACAGCCTCCTGCCCCACATCATCCACCTCCTGCCCCACAAGTGCCAATTCCTGCCCCACTATTTCCAGCTCATGCCCCACAAGTGCCAGCACCTGCCCCACAAGTGCCACCTCTTGCGCAACAGGTACCACCTCCTGCCCCACATCATCCACCTCCTCCCCCACAAGTGACAATACTTGTTCCACAAGTGCCACCTCCCGCCCCACAAATGCCAAATCCTGCCCTGCAACTTCCACCTCCTGCTCCACAAGTGCCACCTCCTGCCCCACAAGTGCCAGCTCATGCTTCACAAGTGCCAGCTCCTGCCCCACATCATCCACTTCCTGCTCATATTTGCCACTTCCTGTCCGACAAAGACCACCTCCTGCCCCACATCATCCACCCCCTGCCCCACAAGTGCCACCTCCTGCCCCACAACGACCATCTCCTGCCCCACATCATCCAACCCCTGCACCACAAGTGCCACATTTGTCCACACCACTGCCACCTCCCCCCCCAAAATAATACACCTCCTGCCCCACAAGTGTCACTGACTGACCAACTTCCTCCTCCTGACCCACAAGTGCAACCTCCTGCCCCACAAGTGCCAGCTCCTGCCCCACAAGTGTCAACTCATGCTCCACAAATGCCACCTCCTGCTCCACAAGTTCCACCTCTTGCCCCACAAGTGCCAAATACTTCCCCACAACTTCCACCTTCTGCCCCACTAGTGCCAACTCCAATTCCACAAGTGCCACCTCCAGCCCTACAACTGCCACTTCCAGCCCCACAAGTGCCACCTCCCGCCCAACAACTTCAACATCCCACCACACAAGTGCCAACTCCTGCCCGTGTGCCACATCCTGCCCCACAAGTGCCAACTCCTGCCGCACAACTGACAATTCCTGCCCCAAAAGTGACAGCTCATGCTTCACAATTGCCAGCTCCTGCCCCACATCATCCACCTTCTGCCCCACAAGTGCCACCTCCTGCCCCACAAGTGCCACCTCCCGCCCAACAATTGTGGCCACATGACAAACAAGTTCCACTTCCGCCCCACAAGTGCCACCTCCTGCCCAACAAGTGCCATTTCTTACCCCACAGGTTCCAAATCCTACCCCACTGGTGCCATTTCCTGCCCCACAAGTGCCATTTCCCCCCCCACATGTGCCAACTCCTGCCTTACAAGTTTCACCTACCACCCCACAAATTCCACCTTCCACCCCACAAGTTCCACCTCCTGCCCCAAAAGTGCCAATTCCTGCTTCACAAGTGCCAGCTCATGCTTTACAAATGCCAGCTCATGCCCCACATCATCAACTTCCTGCCCCACAAGTGCCACCTCTAACCCCACAAAGACAGCCTCCTGCCCCACATCATCCACCTCCTGCCCCACAAGTGCCAATTCCTGCCCCACAAGTGCCAGCTCATGCCCCACAAGTGCCACCTCTTGCCCCACATCATCCACCTCCTGCCCCACATCATCCACCTCCTCCCCCACAAGTGACAATACATTTTCCACAAGTGCCACCCCCCGCCCCACAACTTCAACATCCCGCCACACAAGTGCCGATTCCTGGCAACGTGTGCCACATCCTGCCCCACAAGTGCCAGCTCCTGCCCCACATGTTCCACCTACCACCCCACAAATTCCACCTCATGCCCCACAAGTGCCAACTCCCAACCCACAAATGCCAAATCCTGCAATGCAACTTCCACCTCCTGCTCCACAAGTGCCACCTCCTGCCCCACATCGTCCACCTCCCACCCAACAAGTGCCACCATCTGCCCCACAAGTGCCAATTCCTGCCCCACATGTGCCAGCTCATGCTTCACAAGTGCCAGCTCCTGCACTACGTCATCCACTTCCTGCCCCACAAATGCAACCTCCTGACCGACAAAGACATCCTCCTGCCCCACAAGTGCCAATTTCTGCCCCACAAGTGCCAGCTCATTCCCCTGAAGTGCCACATTTGTCCACACCAAAGCCTCCTCCCCCCCAAATAATCCACCTCCTGCCCAACAAGTCTCACTGACTGACCAACTTCCTCCTCCTGACCCACAAGTGCAACCTCCTGCCCCACAAGTGCCAGTTCCTGCCCCACAAGAGCCACTTCCTGCCCCACAAGTACATCTTCCCTCCTAACAAGTTCCAATTTCCACCCCACAAGTGCCACCTCCTGCCCCACAAGTGCAACCTGCCGCCCCACATCGTCCACCTCCCACCCAACAAGTGCAACCACCTGCCCCACAAGTGCCAATTTCTGCCCCACAAGTACCAGCTCATTCCACTGAAGTGCCACATTTGTCCACACCACAGCCTCCTCCCCCCCAAATAATCCACCTCCTGCCCCACAAGTGTCACTGACTGACCAACTTCCTCCTCCTGACCCACAAGTGCCATCTCCCGCCCCACAAGTGCCAGCTCCTGCCCCACAAGAGCCACTTCCTGCCCCACAAGTACCTCTTCCCTCCCAACAAGTTCCAATTTCCGCCTAACAAGTACCACCTCCTTCTGCACAAGTTCCACCTCCTGCCCTAAAAGCTCCATTTCCTGCCCCAGAAGTGCCACCTCCCGCCCCACAACTTCCACCTCCTGCCCCACAAGTGCCACCTTCTGCCTCACAAGTGCCACATCCCACCGCACAATTTCCACCTCTTGTTACACAAGTCCCACCTCCCGCCCAACAACAGCCTCCTCCTGCCCCACAAGTGCCACCTCCTGCCCCACAAGTGCCACCTCCCACCCCACAAGTGCCACGTCCTTCCCAATTGCCACGTCCTGTCCCACAAGTGCCACCTCCTGCCCCACAAGTGCTACCTACTTCCCCACAAGTGTCACCTCCTGCCTCACATCATCCACCTCCTGCCTCACAAATGCCTCCTCCTGACCCACAATTGCCACCTGCCGCCCCACAACTTCCACCTCTCGCCCCACAAGTGCCACCTCCTGCCCCAGAATTGCCACAACCCGCCCCACAAATCCAACTCCTGACCCACAAGTGCCACCTCCCGCCCCACAAGTTCCACCTCCCGCACCACAAGTGCCACCTCCTGCCCCACAAGTGCCACCTCCCGACCCACATGTGCCAACTTCTGCCCCACAAGTGCCAGCTCCTGCCCCTCAAGTGTCACCTCTTCCCCACAAGTGCCACCTTCTGCCCCACAAGTGCCACCTCCTGCCCTTCAAGAGCCACTTCTTGCCCCACAAGTAACATTTCCTGCCCCACAAGTGCCAACCCCTGCCCAACAAGTGCTATGACCCAGCCCACAAGTGCCAACTCCTGCCCCACTAGTGCGACCTCCCGCCCCACAAGTGCCACCACCCTCCCCACAACTTCAACCTCCTTCCCCAAAACATCCACCTCCCGCCCCACAGGTGTCATCATCTGCCCCACAACTGCCACATCCCGCCCCACAAGTGCCACCTCCTGCCCCACAAGTGCCACCTCCTGCCCCTCAAATGCCACACACTGCCCCACAAGTGCCGCCCCCAGCCCCGCAACTGCCACCCCTTGCCCCACAAGTGCCACATCCCACCGCACAATTTCCACCTCTTGTTACACAAGCCCCACCTCCCGCCCAACAACAGCCACCTCCTGCCCCACAAGTGCCACCTCGCATCCCACAAGTGCCACCTCCCACCCCACAAGTGCCACCTCCCCCCCCAAAGTTCCACCTCCTGCCTTACAAGTGCCAATTCTTGCCCTACAAGTGCCAGCTCATTCCCCTGAAGTGCCAGCTCCTGCTCCACAAGTTCCACATTTGTCCACACCACTGCCACCTCCCCGCCAAAATAATCCACCTCCTGCCCCACAAGTGTCACTGACCGCCCAACTTCCTCCTCCTGACCCACAAGTGCAACCTCCTGCCCCACAAGTGCCAGCTCCTGCCCGACAAGAGCAACTTCCTGCCCCACAAGTACCTCTTCCCTCCCAACAAGTTCCAATTTCCGCCCCACAAGTGCCACCTCCTGCCCCACAAGTGCAACCTCCTGCCCCACAAATGCCACCTTTCGCCCCACAAGTGCCACCTCCCGCCCCACAACTTCCACGTAACGCCCCATAAGTTCCACCTCCTGCCCAACAAGTGCCACCTCTCGTCCCACAAGGACCACCTCCTGCCCCACAAGTGCCACCTCCTGCCCAACAAGTGTCAACTCATACTCCACAAATGCCACCTCCTGCCCCACAACTTCCACCTCTTGCCCCACAAGTGCCAAATACTTCCCCACAACTTCCACCTTCTGCCGCACTAGTGCCAACTCCAATTCCACAAGTGCCACCTCCCACACCACAAGTGCCACCACCTGACCCACAAGTGCCAACTCCTGCCCCACAAGTGCCATTTCTTGCCCCACAGGTGCCACCTCCTGCCCCACAAGTGCCATTTCCTGCCCTACAACTTCCACCTCCTGCCCCACAAGAGCCAGTTCCAGCCCCACAAATGCCACCTCCCGCCCCACAACTTCAACAACCCGCCATACAAGTGCCACCTCCTGCCCAACGTGTGCCACATCCTGCCCTACAAGTTCCAAATCCTGCCCCACAAGTGCAACCTCCTGCCCCACAAGTGCCACCTCCCACCCCACAAGTGCCAAATCCTGCCACGCAACGTCCACATCCTGCTCCACAAGTGCCACCTCCTGCCCCACATCATCCACCTCCCATCCAACAAGTGCCACCTCCTGCCCCACTACTGCCAATTCCTGCCCCACAAGTGCCAGCTCATGCTTCACAAGTGCCAGCTCCTGCCCCTCATCATCCACCTCCTGCCGCACAAGTGCCACATCATAACATTATGTGCAGTGTGGATCATTAGAAGCTTCATACTCCAGTTCCATGGAATAACAACGTTGGTTCCAAATACTCATCTCTCAGAAGAAAACTACATATCCCAGAGGACTTCGCGGCCAAAGGTAAGTCATGGGAGGAGGACATATGTATAATCTCCTCCCAGGCTGGAGCTCTCTTTTTTGGGCTGGGGACCCTACAGGGCAGCTGCCCCCTGTCATTCGCAAAGGTAAATCTAGGTAACCTGTGACAGATTTTGGTGGAGATGGCGGGCATAAGCTGCTGCTTTTTAGCTTTTAGAACAAATCTCTCTTTGCTCTCAGAGAGCTTCGTTAGGGATGTGATATCTTTTCATAGCTGCTCACTGAGAACGTGACCTTGAAAGTCCAGGCAAACTGTCAAAATTCAGGGGTAGCTGTAAACTCTGAGCATTGTTATCTTGCTTTTGTAAAGAAAACAAAGGGATTTCTTTCTCTCCCAGAGCACAGCTAGCTAGCTCTGACTTTTACAGTGCCTGCCAGCTACTGCCAGCTATGAGTCTGCTCTTTATTTTAGGAGCACTGCATAGGGGATTCAAAGCCATCATGTTCTTTGAAACTTACTGGCCCTTCTTAATTTATTGATTTCTTGTTATAGAATATATGCATTATACGACCAAGTAAGGGCCTGGTACTTCTACGCAATGTGGTATGATGTGAATTTTGACACTTGCATCCCAGATGAAATAGTTAATTTTAGAATGACTAATTTCACAATTGCTAATTTCACAGCAGCTAGTTTTACAAACACCACGATGTTCAATCCGGTTTCCAGGCTGCCTTATCAGATTGCCGCACAGTTTTTGAAAACCGAGTTAGTGTTCATCCTTGTGTTCATACTCATGTTCATGTTATCAGTATCAATATATATGAATGTACTCCTCTCCATTCGTTCTATGCGGAAGTCCCCTCCAAAACCAGAAAATGCTGACTGGCAGGGAATATGGAAAGGTTTAGGAAAAATCTTAGAAGCGTGGGGACCCGCAGTGTCATGGGATTTCACTCTTGAACACCTGAGGGACCCTGAGAAATTGAGTATTTGAGTCAGAGATCTAAGGAGGTAAACCACACTTGGGGTTTGGCTTATGCTTACCGTGCTCTATATACTACTACCCTGGAGAGGGAGAGTTTCCGATCTGAGGTTCAAGCCTCAAAAAAAAAAAAAAATCCCCAAGTCAACTCTGATCAGTCACAGGAGGCACCAGTAACAATATCAGTTGCCCCTGTGGAAGGAAGAAATGGAAACAGGTGTCCTTGTGTCTAGGATGAGAAGAAGGAGAAGCAGAGGAGGAGGCAGCAGAAGATCCAGGTAGGGGGTCTGGATTGGCACTGAGAAATGCAAAAAAAAAAAAACAAAAAAAAACAAAAAAAAAAAAACTAAGAGGCATGAAGAAGAGAGTGATGAGGAGGAAATCTCTATTACCATTCATCAATCTCTGAAGATGGATGAATTCCAAGGCTCAAGAAAGGAGTTTACATGGCATCAAAATGAAGGTCTCTTGCCTGATTGATTTGCTGCTGGGACAACGGGGCCAACAGCCTGTCTCTAGCTGGTAATGAATCTCACCAACTAGGAAGCATTGCCAGAGACCCAGCTATCGACAGAGAGATTAGCAGATGTTTGGATGGAGCTGGCACCCTCTGGACTGTTAACAGCCGTGAGGGAAATGTAACCCTTCAAGGATGCTTTGAAGCCTCAGACTATTAAGTGGGATACCATCGAAAAAGGTATCCAGTACCTGAGGGAAATGGCCGTGGTGGAAATGTTGTATGACCCTGATCCACAAGACCGTGATCCTGAGAGAGTGAGGACCAAGCCTAGCATGTGGCAGAAACTCACAAGTACAGCACCAGAAAGATATGCACACACACTGGCAACGACATTTGGAAGATCTGAGGAACAAGAGAGAAGACCCCGAGTTTTTGAACTGATTATGACACTTCAAAACTATGAAGAGCAGCTCCCCCCAGTACGCACCGCAGTTTCTGCCATCTCACGAGTAGAAGACTGATAGATGAAATGCACAAGAAACTATTTCCATCGACTAATTGTGATGGTCGAGTAGTAGTATCAGAAACGACTGATGAAGGTCAGTCTCCATACGGGTCACCAGGTCTAGTGAAGGACCTGATCAAAATATTCCAATCCTACTCTTCACCTGTATCATCAAAAGTTTCAGCTATTAGACACACGTGCTTTCCAGCTCAAGCAAGGAACAACAGTAAGATTGCACAGCGTGTTTCCATGTGGTGCTACCTACGGGACCACAGAGAAGACATGAGGAAGTGGCACGACCAGCCTACTCCTGTACTACGAGCACGGGTGAGAGAACTACAAAACAGACCAACCACCAGTGGAGTTGCTCCATTCATCACAGGTAACCCATAGAGGGGCCCTGCCCTCAGTCTTGGCGGGGAGAGGGATAATAAGAGTTTATTGGACTGTGTGGATTAAATGGTCTGGCACAACAGAACCACAGAACCACTGCTGGATACCGGTGCAAAGTGCACTCTAATGCCCTCGAATCACAAAGGGACAGAATCAATCAAACAGAATCAATGGAGTGACTGGGGGCTCTCAAGAATTGACTGTGTTGGAGGCCGAAATAAGCCTCACTGGTAAAGACTGGCAAAAACATCCTATTGTGACTGGCCCAGTGGCTCCGTGTGTCCACAAGTGCCACCTCCCGCTCCACAAGTGCCAAATCCTGCCCTTCAACTTCCACCTCCTGCCCCACAATGACCACCTCCTGCCCCACATCATCCACCCCCTGCGCCACAAGTGCCAATTCCTGCCCTACAAGTGCCAGCTCATTCCCCTGAAGTGCCAGCTCCTACCCCACAAGTGTCACTGACTGCCCAACTTCCTCCTCCTGACACATAAGTGCAACCTCCTGCCCCACAAGTGCCAGCTCCTGCCCCACAAGAGCCACTTCCTGCCCAAAAGTACCTCTTCCCTCCCAACAAGTCCCAATTTCCGCCCCACAAGTGCCACCTCCTGCCCCACAAGTGCAACATCCTGCCCCACAAATGCCACCTCCCACTCCACAAGTGCCACCTCCCGACCCACAAGTGCCACCTCACGCCCAACAATTACAACCTCCCACCCCACAAGAGCCACCTCCCGCCCTACAACTTCCATCTCCTGGCTCACAAGTTCCACCTCCTGCCTAAAAAGAGCCACGTCCCGCCCCACAACTTCCACGTAACGTCCCATAAGTTCCACCTCCTGCCCCACAAGTGCCACCTCTCGCCCCACATGGACCACCTCCTGCCCCACAAGTGCCAACTCCTGCCCCACAAGTGCCACCTCCTGCCCAACAAGTGCCACCACCCTCCCCAAAATGCCAACTCCCGCCCCACAAGTGCCACGTCCAGCCCCACAACTTCCACCTCCTGCCCCAAAAGTGTCAACTCCTGCCCCATAAGTTCCATATCCCACCCCACAAGTGCCACTACCTGCCCCACTAGTGCCATCTCCATTTCCACAGGTGCCACCTCCCGCCCCACAACTTCCACGTAACGCCCCATAAGTTCCACCTCCTGCCCAACAAGTGCCACCTCTCGTCCCACAAGGACCACCTCCTGCCCCACAAATGCCACCTCCTGCCCCACAAGTGCCACCTCTTGCCCCACAAGTGCCAAATACTTCCCCACAACTTCCACCTTCTGCCGCACTAGTGCCAACTCCAATTCCACAAGTGCCACATCCCACACCACAAGTGCCACCACCTGACCCACAAGTGCCAACTCCTGCCCCACAAGTGCCATTTCTTAACCCACAAGAGCCAGTTCCAGCCCCACAACTTCAACATCCCGCCATACAAGTGCCACCTCCTGCCCAAAGTGTGCCACCTCCTGCCCCACAAGTCCCAAATCCTGCCCCGCAACTTTTACCTCCTGCTCCACAAGTGCCAACTCCTGCCCCACATCATCCGCCTCCTGCCCCACAAGTGCCACCTCCAGCCCCACAAGTGCCACCTCCCTCCCCACAAGTGCCACCTCCTGCCCCACAAGTGCCACCTCCCGCCCCACAACTTCCACCCCCTCCCCTCAAGTTACATCTCCTGCCCCACAAGTGCCAACACCTGACCCACAAGTGCCACCTCCTGCCCCACAACTTTACATTCCGCCCCACAATTTCCACCTCCTGTCTTACAAGTTCCACTTCCTGCCCCACAAGTGCCAGCTCAGGCTTCACAAGTGCCAGCTCCTGCACCACATCATCCACTTCCCGCCCCACAAGTGCCACCTCCTGCCAAACAATTGCCATTTCTTACCCCACAGGTTCCAACTCCTGCCCCACAAGTGCCATTTCCTGCCCCACAACTTCCACCTCCCGCCCCAGAAGTGCCAGTTCCTGTTCCACAAGTGCCACCTACCACGCCACAAATTCCACCTCCTGCCCCACAATGACCACCTCCTGCCCCACATCATCCACCTCCTGCCTTACAAGTGCCAATTCCTGCCCTACAAGTGCCAGCTCATTCCCCTGAAGTGCCAGCTCCTGCCCCACAAGTGCCACATTTTGCCACACCACTGCCACCTCCCCCCCAAAATAATCCACCTCCTGCCCCACAAGTGTCACTGACCGCCCAACTTCCTCCTCCTGACCCACAAGTGCAACCTCCTGCCCCACAACTTCAACATCCCGCCACACAAGTGCCGACTCCTGCCCAACGTGTGCCACATCCTGCCCCACAAGTGCCAACTCCTGCCACACATCGTCCACCTCCCACCCAACAAGTGCCACCTCCTGCCCCACAAGTGCCAATTCCTGCCCCACATGTGCCAGCTCATGCCCCACAAGTGCCAGGTCCTGTCCCACATCATCCACCTTCTGCCCCACAAGTGCCACCTCCTGCCCCACAACGACCACCTCCTGCCCCACATCATCCACCCCCTGCACCACAAGTGCCAATTCATGCCCTACAAGTGCCAGCTCACTCCCCTGAAGTGCCAGCTCCTGCCCCACAAGTGCCACCTCCTGTCCCACATGTGCTAACTCCTGCCCCACAAGTGCCATTTTCAGCCCCACAACTTCTACCTCACGGCCCACAAGAGCCAGTTCCAGCCCCACAAATGCCACCTCCCGCCCCACAACTTCAACATCCCGCCACCCAAGTGCCACCTCCTGCCCCACAAGTGCCAAATCCTGTTCTGCAACTTCCAACTCCTGCTCCACAAGTGCCACCTCCTGCCCCACATCATCTACCTCCCACCCCACAAGTGCCACCTCCTGCCCCTCAAGTTACATCTCCCGCCCCACAAGTGCCACCTCCTGCCTCACAACTTCCAACTCCCACCACAACAATTTCCACCTCCTGTCTTACAAGTTCCACTTCCGCCCCACAAGTGCCACCTCCAGCCCCATAAGTGCCTAATCATGCCCCACAACATCCACCTGTGCCCTACAAATTTCCGGCTCCACATCATCCAACTCCAGCCCCACAAGCGCCACCTCCTGCACAAAAAGATCCACCTCCCACCCCACAGGTGCCACCTCCTGCCTCACAAGTGCCACCTCCCGCCCAACAATTGTGGCCACATGACAAACAAGTTCCACTTCCGCCCCACAAGTGTCACCTCCTGCCCAACAAGTGCCATTTCTTACCCCACAGGTTCCAAATCCTACCTCACAGGTGCCATTTCCTGCCCCACAAGTGCCACCTCCTGCCCCACAACGACCACCTCCTGCCCCACAAGTGCCAATTCCTGCCCTACAAGTGCCAGCTCATTCCCCTGAAGTGCCAGCTCCTGCCCCAAAAGTGCCAAATTTTGCCACACCACTGCCACCTCCCCCCCAAATAATCCACCTCCTGCCCCACAAGTGCAAACTCCGGCCCCACAAATGCCACCTTTCGCCTCACAAATGCCACCTCCCGCTACACAACTTCCACCTCCTGCTCCACAAGTGCCACCTCCCGCCCTACAACTTCCATCTGCTGGCCCACAAGTGCCACCTCCTGCCTCAAAAGAGCCACCTCCCGCCCCACAACTTCCACGTAACGCCCCATAAGTTCCACCTCCTGCCCCACAAGTGCAACCTCTCGTCCCACAAGGACCACCTCCTGCCCCACAAGTGCCAGCTCCTGCCCCACAAGTGTCAACTCATGCTCCACAAATGCCACCTCCTGCTCCACAAGTTCCACCTCTTGCCCCACAAGTGCCAAATACTTCCCCACAACTTCCACCTTCTGCCCCACTAGTGCCAACTCCAATTCCACAAGTGCCACCTCCAGCCCTACAACTGCCACTTCCAGCCCCACAAATGCCTCCTCCCGCTCCACAACTTCCACCTCCCGCCCAACAAGTGCCACCTCCTGCCTCACAAGTGCCACCTCCTGCTCCCAAGTGCCACCTCCTGCTCCCAAGTGCCACCTCCTGCCCCACAAGTGTCAACTCATGCTCCGCAAATGCCACCTCCTGCCCCACAAGTTCCACCTCTTGCCCCACAAGTGCCAAATACTTCCCCAAAACTTCCACCTTCTTCCCCACTAGTGCCAACTCCAATTCCACAAGTGCCACCTCCAGCCCTACAACTGCCACTTGCAGCCCCACAAGTGCCACCTCCCGCCCAACAACTTCAACATCCCACCACACAAGTGCCAACTCCTGCCCGTGTGCCACATCCTGCCCCACAAGTGCCCACTCCTGCCGCACAACTGACAATTCCTGCCCCAAAAGTGACAGCTCATGCTTCACAATTGCCAGCTCCTGCCCCACATCATCCACCTTCTGCCCCACAAGTGCCACCTCTCGCCCCACAAGTGCCACATCCCGCCCCACAAGTGCCACCTCCTGCCAAACTAGTGCAACCTCCTGCCCCACAAATGCCTTATCTCGCCAGACAATTTACAGCTCCTGCCCCACAAGTGCTACATCCTGCACCACAACTTCAACCTCCTGCCCCACAAGTGCCACGTTCTGCCCCACAAGTGTAGGCACCTGCCCCACAAGTGCCAATTCCTGCCCCACATGTGCCAGCTCATGCTTCACAAGTACCAGCTCCTGCACCACATCATCCACCTCCTGCCCCACAAGTGCCAGCTCATGCTTCACAAGTGCCAGCTCCTGCCCCTCATCATCCACCTCCTGCCCCACAAGTGCCACCTCCTGACCCACAACATCAATCTCCAGCCCCACAAGAGCCGCCTCCTGCCCGAGAAATTACACCTGCTACAAGTTCCACAAGTGCCACCTCCCTGCTCACGAGTGCCACATCCCGCCCCACATGTACCACCTCCTGCATCACAACTTCCACCTCCCGCCCCACATGTACCACCTCCTGCATCACAACATCCACCTCCCGCCCCACATGTACCACCTCCTGCATCACAACTTCCACCTCCCACCCCACATGTACCACCTCCTGCATCACAACATCCACCTCCCGCCCCACATGTACCACCTCCTGCATCACAACTTCCACCTCCCGCCCCACAATTTCCACCTCGTCCCCACAAGTGCCACCTCCCGCCCCACAAGCGCCACCTCCCTCTCCACAAACTCCACCTCCCACGCACAAGTGCCACATCCTGCCCCACAACTGTCCCCTCCTGCCCCACAAGTGCCACCTCACATCCCAACAGTGTCAACTTGCGCCCCACAAGTGACACCTCACGCCCCACAACTTCCACATCCCGCCCCACAAGTGCCACCACCTGACCCACAAGTGCCAACTCCTGCCCCACTAATGCAACTACCTGCCCAACAAGTGCCAACTCGCGCCCCACAAGTGCCAACTCCTGCCCCACAAGTTCTACCTCCTGCCTTACAAGTGCCACCCCCTGCCTCACAGCTTCCACCTCCCGCCCCACAAATGCCACCTCCTGCCCTACAAGTGTCACCTAAGGCCCCACAAATGCCCCCTCCCGCTCCACAAGTGCCACGTCCTGCCCCACAAGTGCCATCTCCCGCCCCACAAGGGCCAAATCCTGCCACGCAACTTCCACCTCCTGCCCCATATCATCCACCTCCTGCCCCACAAGTGCCACCTCCTATCCCACATGTGCCACCTCCTGCCCCACAAGTGCCATTTCCTGCACCACATTTGCCACCTCCTTCCCAACAAGTGCCACCTCCCACCCCACAAGTGCCACGTCCCGCCCCACAACTTCCAGCTCCCGCCCCAATAGTGCCAGCTCCCGGCCCACAATTGCCACCTCCTGCCCCACAACTTCCATCTCCCACTCCACAAGTGCCACCTACTGCACAACAAATACCATCTCCTGCCCCATAAGTGCCACCTCCTGCCCCACAACCGCTACCTCCTGCCTCATATCATATCATATCAAGTGCCAGCTCATGCTTCACAAGTGCCAGCTCCTGCCCCACATCATCAACTTCCTGCCCCACAAGTGCCACCTCCAACCCCACAAAGACAGCCTCCTGCCCCACATCATCCACCTCCTGCCCCACAAGTGCCAATTCCTGCCCCACAATTGCCAGCTCATGCCCCACAAGTGCCAGCACCTGCCCCACAAGTGCCTCCTCTTGCCCAACAGGTGCCACCTCCTGCCCCACATCATCCACCAACCGCCCCACAAGTGTCACCTCCTGCCCCACAACTTCCATCTCCCACTCCACAAGTGCCACCTCCTGCCCCACAAATGCAACCTCCTGCCCCATAAGTGCCACCTCCTGCCCCACAACCGCTACCTCCTGCCTCATATCATTCACCTCCCGCCCCACAATTTCCACCTCCTGCTCATCTAGTGCCACGTGCTGCCCCACAAGTTCCATTTCCCGCCCCACAAGTGCCATCTTTCGCCCCACAAGTGCCGCCTCCAGCCACACAAGTGCTAAATCGTGCCGCACAACTTCCACCTCCCGCCCCACAACTGCCACCTCCCGCCTTAAAAGTGCCACCTCCCGACCCACAAGTGCCTCCTCCTGTCCCACAGTTGTCACCTCCTGCTCCACAAGTTACACCTCACCCCCCACAAGTTCTACCACCCACCCCACAAGTGCCACCTGCAGCCCCAGAAGTGTCAAATCCTGCCACACAACTTCCACATCCAGCCCCATAAGTGCCACCTCCCGCCCAACAACTTCCACTTCCCGCCCAACAACAGCCTCCTCCTGCCCCACAAGTGCCATCTCCTGCCCCACAGGTGCCACCTACTGTTCCACATCATCCACCTCCTTCTTCACATCATCCACCTCCTGTTCCACAAATGTCACCTCCTGACCCACAACTTCCACATCCTGCCCCACAAGTGCCACCTCATGCCCCACATAATCCACGTCCTGCTCCAAAATTGCCACCTCCTGCCCCACAAGTGCCACCTCCCGACCCACAACTTCCACTTCCCGCCCAACAACAGCCTCCTCCTGCCCCACAAGTGCCTCCTCCTGCCACACAAGTGCCACCTCCTGCCCCACAAGTGCCACTTCCTGCCCCACAAGTGCTACCTACTTCCCCACAAGTGCCACCTCCTGCCCCACATCATCCACCTCCTGCCTCACAAATGCCTCCTCCTGACCCACAATTGCCACCTGCCACCCCCAGCTTCCACCTCACACCCCACAACTGCCACCTCCTGCCGCACAAGTGCCACAACCCGCCCCACAAATCCAACTCCTGACCCACAAGTGCCACCTCCCGCCCCACAAGTTCCACCTCCCGCACCACAAGTGCCACCTCCTGCCCAACAAGTGCCACCTCCCGACCCACATGTGCCAACTTCTGCCCCACAAGTGCCAGCTCCTGCCCCTCAAGTGTCACCTCTTCCCCACAAGTGCCACCTTCTGCTCCACAAGTGCCACTTCCTGACGCACAAGTGACACCTCCAGCCCCACAACTGCCACAACTTCCACCTCCCGCTTCACAAGTGCAACCTCCAGGCCCAAAAGTGCCAGCTCCTGCCTAACAAGAGCCACTTCCTGCCCCACAAATGCCACCTCCTGCCCCACATCGTCCACCTCCCACCCAACAAGTGCCACCACCTGCCCCACAAGTGCCACCACCTGCCCCACAAGTGCCAGCTCATTCCCCTGAAGTGCCACATTTGTCCACACCACTGCCTCCTCCCCCCCAAATAATCCACCTCCTGCCCCACAAGTGTCACTGACTGACCAACTTCCTCCTCCTTACCCACAAGTGCCATCTCCCGCCCCACAAGTGCCAGCTCCTGCCCCACAAGAGCCACTTCCTGCCCCACAAGTACCTCTTCCCTCCCAACAAGTTCCAATTTCCGCCCAACAAGTACCACCTCCTTCTGCACAAGTTCCACCTCCTGCCCTAAAAGCTCCATTTCCTGCCCCAGAAGTGCCACCTCCCGCCCCACAAGTGCCACCTCCTGCCCTACAACTTCCACCTCCTGGCCCACAAGTGCCACCTCCCGCCCTACATCTGCCAAACCCTGCCCCAAAACTTCCACCTCCTGCCCAACAATTTCCAACTCGTGCCCCACAATTGCCACCTCCTGCCACACAAATGCCACCTTCTGCCTCAAAATGCCACCTCCTGCCCAACAACTCCAACCTCCCGCCCCACAAGTACCACCTCCTGCTCCACAAGTTCCACCTCCTGCCCCATAAGTTCCACCTTACGCCCCACAAGTGCCATCTCCTGCCCCAAAAGCTCAATTTCCTGCCCCATCAGTGCCACCTCCCGCACCACAAGTGCCACCTCCTGCCCCATAAGTGCCAATTTCTGCCCCACAAGTGCCACTTCCCGCCTTACAAATGCCACCTCCTGCCCCACAACTTTCACCTCCTGCCCCACAAGTTACACCTCTTGCCCCACAACGTCGACCCCCGACCCACATGTGCTACCACCTGACCCACAAGTGCCAACTCCTGCCCCAGAAGTGCCATTTCCTGCACCACATTCGCCGCGTCCTGCCCCACAAGTGCTACCTCTCGCCCCACAACTTCAACCTCCAGCCACACAAGTGCCAGCTCCTGCCCCACAAGTGCTACCTCTCGCCCCACAACCTCAACCTCCAGCCACACAAGTGCCACCTCCCGCCCCACTAGTGCCACCTCCCGCCCCACAAGTGCCACCTCCCGCCCCACTACTTCCACGTCACACCCGAAATCTTCTTACCTTCCACCCCACAAGTGCCACCTTCTGACCCAAACCTTCAACCTACTGCCCCACAACTGCCACTTCCCACCCAGCAATTGCCACCCCCCGCCCCACAAGTGCCTCCTCCCACCCCACAAGTGCCAACCCTTACCCCACAAGTGCCAACTCCTGCCCCACATCATCCACCAACCGCCCCATAAGTGCCACCTCCTGCCCCTCAAGTGCCACACACTGCCCCACAAGTGCCGCCCCCAGCCCCGCAACTGCCACCCCTTGCCCCACAATTTCCACCTCCCACCCCACAATTTTTACCTCCTGCCCCACAAGTGCCATCTCCTGCCCCACAGGTGCCACCTACTGTTCCACATCATCCACCTCCTTCCCCACATCATCCACCTCCTGTTCCACAAATGTCACCTCCTGACCCACAACTTCCACATCCTGCCCCACAAGTGCCACCTCCCACCCAACAAGTGCCACCTCCAGCCCCACCAGTTCCACCGCCCGCCCCACAAGTACCACCTCCTGACCCAGAAGTGCCACTACGTGACCCACAATTGCCACCTCCCGTCTCACAATTGCAACTCTCGCCCAACAAGTGCCACCTCCTGCCCCACAATTGCCACCACCCACCAACAAGTGCCACCTCCCGCCCCACAAGTACCACATCCCACCCCACAAGTGCAACCTCCTGCCCCACAAGTGCCAACTCTCGCCCCACAAGTGCCAACTCCTGCCCCACAACATCCACCTCACGCTCCAAAAGTGCCACCTCCTGCCCCACAAGTGCTACTTCCTGCCTTACAAGTGCCACTTCCCGCTGCACAAGTGACACCTCCAGCCCCACAACTGCCACAACCCGCCCCACAACTTCCACATCCCGCCTCACAACTGCAAGCTCCTGCCCCACAATTGCCACCTCCTACCACACAAGTGCCAACTCCTGCCCCACAAGTGCCACCTCATGTCCCTCAATTTTCACCTTATGCCCCAAAAGTGCCACCTCCCGCCCAACAAGTGCAACATCTCGCCCCACTAGTGCCACGTCCCAGCCCAAAATTGCTACCTCCTGCCCCACATCATCCACCTCCTGTTCCACAAATGTCACCTCCTGACCCACAACTTCCACCTCCTGCCACACAAGTGCCACCTTCTGCCTCACAAGTGCCACCCCTTGCCCCACAAGTGCCACATCCCACCGCACAATTTCCACCTCTTGTTACACAAGTCCCACCTCCCGCCCAACAACAGCCTCCTCCTGCCCCACAAGTGCCACCTCCTGCCCCACAAGTGCCACCTCCCACCCCACAAGTGCCACGTCCTTCCCAATTGCCACGTCCTGTCCCACAAGTGCCACCTCCTGCCGTACAAGTGCCACCCTCTGCCCACAATTGCCACTTCTTGCCCCACAATTGCCAATTCTTGCCCCACAACTTCCACCTCCCACCCCATAACTTCCACCTCCCGTCCCACAGCTTCCACATCCTGCCCCACAAGTGCCCGATCCTGCCCCAGAAGTACCACCACCTGACCCACAAGTGCCAACTCCTGCCCAACAAGTGCCAGCTCGCATCCCGCAAGTGCCACATCCCGCCCCACAAGTGCCACATCCCGCCCCACAAGTGCTACCTCCTGCCTTACAAGTGCCCATTCCTGCTTCACAAGTGCCAGCTCATGTTTCACAAATGCCAGCACCTGCCCCACATCATCAACTTCCTGCCCCACAAGTGTCACCTCCAACCCCACAAAGACAGCCTCCTGCCCCACATCATCCAACTCCTGCCCCACAAGTGCCAATTCCTGCCCCACAAGTGCCAGCTCATGCCCCACAAGTGCCAGCTCCTGCACCACAAGTGCCAGCTCCTGCACCACAAGTGCTACCTCCTGCCTTACAAGTGCCAATTCCTGCCCTACAAGTGCCAGCTCATTCCCCTGAAGTGCCAGCTCCTGCCCCACAAGTGCCACAGTTTGCCACACCACTGCCACCTCCCCCCCAAATAATCCACCTCCTGCCCCACAAGTGTCACTGACCGCCCAGCTTCCTCCTCCTGACACACAAGTGCAACCTCTTGCCCCACAAGTGCCAGCTCCTGCCCCACAAGAGCAACTTCCTGCCCCACAAGTACCTCTTCCCTCCCAACAAGTTCCAATTTCCGCCCCACAAGTGCCACCTCCTGCCCCACAAGTGCAACCTCCTGCCCCACAAATGCCACCTCCCACTCCACAACTTCCACCTCCCACTCCACAACTTCCACCTCCTGCCCCAGTAGTGCCACCTCCCGACCCACAAGAGCCACCTCCCGACCCACAAAAGCCACCTCCTGGCTCACAAGTTCCACCTCCTGCCTCAAAAGAGCCACCTCCCGCCCCACAACTTCCACGTAACGCCCCATAAGTTCCACCTCCTGCCCAACTAGTGCCACCTCTCGTCCCACAAGGACCACCTCCTGCCCCACAAGTGCCACCTC
Source organism: Coturnix japonica (assembly GCF_054131305.1). Lineage (NCBI taxonomy): Eukaryota > Metazoa > Chordata > Aves > Galliformes > Phasianidae > Coturnix > Coturnix japonica. Next base: position 4,737,517 of record NC_140672.1, on the reverse strand, counting down.
CTGCCCCACAAGTGCCACCTCCTGCCCAACAAGTGCCACCACCCTCCCCAAAATGCCAACTCCCGCCCCACAAGTGCCACGTCCAGCCCCACAACTTCCACCACCTGCCCCAAAAGTGTCAACTCCTGCCCCATAATTTCCATATCCCGCCCCACAAGTGCCACTACCTGACCCACTAGTGCCATCTCCATTTCCACAGGTGCCACCTCCCGCCCCACAACTTCCACGTAACGCCCCATAAGTTCCACCTCCTGCCCAACAAGTGCCACCTCTCGTCCCACAAGGACCACCTCCTGCCCCACAAGTTCCACCTCTTGCCCCACAAGTGCCAAATAGTTCCCCACAACTTCCACCTTCTGCCGCACTAGTGCCAACTCCAATTCCACAAGTGCCACCTCCCACACCACAAGTGCCACCACCTGACCCACAAGTGCCAACTCCTGCCCCACAAGTGCCATTTCTTGCCCCACAAGTGCCACCTCCTGCCCCACAAGTGCCATTTCCTGCCCTACAACTTCCACCTCCTGCCCCACAAGAGCCAGTTCCAGCCCCACAAATGCCACCTCCTGCCCCACAACTTCAACATCCCGCCATACAAGTGCCAACTCCTGCCCAACGTGTGCCACATCCTGCCCCACAAGTGCCAAATCCTGCCCCGCAACTTTTACCTCCAGCTCCACATGTGCCAACTCCTGCCCCACATCATCCACCTCCTGCCCCACAAGTGCCAGCTCCTGCCCCACAAGTGTAACCTCCAGCCCCATAAGTGCCAAATCCTGCCCCACAACATCCACCTGTGCCCTACAAATACCATTTCCGGCTCCACATCATCCAACTCCTGCCCCACAAGTGCCACCTCCTGCCCAACAAGTGCCACCTCCTGCCCCACAAGTGCCACCTCCTGCCCCACAAGTGCCACCTCCTGCCGTGCAAGTGCCACCTCCTGCCCCACATCATCCACCTCCCATCCAACAAGTGCCAACACCTGCCGCACAACTGCCAATTCCTGCCCCACAAGTGCCAGCTCATGCTTCACAAGTGCCAGCTCCTGCCCCTCATCATCCACCTCCTGCCCCACAAGTGCCACCTCCCGCCCAACAATTGTGGCCACATGACAAACAAGTGAAAAATCCCACCCCACAAGTGCCACTACATGCCCAACAGGTGCCACCTCCCACCCCACAACTTCAGCCTCCCGCCACAGAAGTGCCAACTCCTGCCCAACGTGTGATATCTCCTGCACCACAAGTTCCAAGTCTTGCCCCACAAGTTCCACCTACCATCCCACAAGTGCCACCTCCAGCCCCACAAGTGCCATCTCCCACCCCACAAGTGCCAATTCCTGCCCCACAACTTCCACCTCCTGCCCCAGAAGTGCCATCTCCTGTCGCACAAGTTCCACCTTCTGCCCCACAAGTGTAACCTCCAGCCCCATAAGTGCCAAATCCTGCCCCACAACATCCACCTGTACCCTACAAATACCATTTCCGGCTCCACATCATCCAACTCCTGCCCCACAAGTGCCACCTCCTGCCCCACATCATCCACCTCCTGCCCCACAAGTGCCACCTCCCGACCCACAAGTGCCACCTCCCGACCCACAAGTGCCACCTCCTGCCGTGCAAGTGCCAGCTCCTGCCCCGAAAGTGCCAGCTCCTGCTCCACATGTGCCACCTCTTGCCCCACAAGTTCCAGCTCCCGCCCCATAAGTGCCACATCGCTCCCCACAAGTGCCACCTCCTGCCCCACTAGTGCCACCTCCCGCCCCACAAGTGCCAACTCCAGCCCCACAAGTGCAACCTCCCACCCCACAAGTACCAAATCCTGCCCCACAACTTCCACCTCCTGCCCCAGAAGTGTCATCTCCTGCCCCACATGTGTCACCTCCTACCGCACATCATCCACCTCCAAACCCATAAGTGCCACCTCCTGCACAACAAGTGCCAATTCCTGCCCCACAAGTGCCAGCACATGCTTCACAAGCGCCAGCTCCAGCCTAACATCATCCACCTCCTGCCCCACAAGTGCCACATCCCGCCCCACAAGAGCCACTTCCTTCCCCACAAGTACCCCATCCCACACCACAAGTTCCAATTCCTGCCTTACAAGTGCCTCCTCCTTCCCCACAAGTGCCACCTCCTGCTTCACAACTTCCACCTCCCGACCCACAAGTGCCACCTCCTGCCCCACAACTTCCACCTTGCGACCCACAAGTGCGAACTCCCGCCAAGCAACTGACACCTCCTGCCTCACAAGTGCTAACTCCTGCCCAACAAGTGCCACCTCCTGCCCCACAAGTGCCACCTCCCGACCCACAAGTGCCACCTCCTGCCCCGCCAGTTCCACCACCTGCCGTGCAAGTGCCAGCTCCAGCCCCACATGTGCCACCTCCTGCCCCACAAGTGCCACCTCCTGCCTCACAAGTGCCAACTCCTGCCCAACAAGTGCCACCTCCTGCCCCACTAGTGCCACCTCCCGACCCACAAGTGCCACCTCCTGCCCCGCCAGTTCCACCTCCTGCCGTGCAAGTGCCAGCTCCTGCCCCACATGTTCCACCTACCACCCCACAAATTCCACCTCATGCCCCACAAGTGCCAACTCCCAACCCACAAATGCCAAATCCTGCAATGCAACTTCCACCTCCTGCCCCACAAGTGCCACCTCCTGCCCCACATCGTCCACCTCCCACCCAACAAGTGCCACCTCCTGACCCACAAGTGCCAATTCCTGCCCCACATGTGCCAGCTCATGCTTCACAAGTGCCAGCTCCTGCACTACATCATCTACTTCCTGCCCCACAAGTACCACCTCCTGACCGACAAAGACATCCTCCTGCCCCATAAGTGCCAATTCCTGCCCCACAAGTGCCAGTTCATGCCCCACAAGTGCCACATTTGTCCACACCACTGCCTCCTCCCCCCCAAATAATCCACCTCCTGCCCCACAAGTGTCACTGACTGACCAACTTCCTCCTCCTGACCCACAAGTGCAACCTGCCCCACAAGTGCCAGCTCCTGCCCCACAAGAGCCTCTTCCTGCCCAACAAGTACCTCTTCCCTCCCAACAAGTTCCAATTTCCACCCCACAAGTGCCACCTCCTGCCCCACAAGTGCAACCTCCCGCCCCACATTGTCCACCTCCCACCCAACAAGTGCCACCACCTGCCCCACAAGTGCCAATTCTTGCCCCACAAGTGCCAGCTCATGCTTCACAAGTGCCAGCTCCTGCACTACATCATCCACTTCTTGCTCACAAGTGCCACCTCCTGACCGACAAAGACATCCTCCTGCCCCATAAGTGCCAATTTCCACCCCACAAGTGCCACCTCCTGCCCAACAAGTGCAACCTCCTGCCCCACATCGTCCACCTCCCACCCAAAAAGTGCCACCACCTGCCCCACAAGTGCCAATTCCTGCCCCACAAGTGCCACATTTGTGCACACCACTGCCACCTCCCCCCCCAAATAATTGTGGTTTGCTATGTGGCTCTATGTGGAAGAATGGGGTCTCTATGGGGCGCTATGAGGTCCCTATGGGGCTCTATGGGGAGTCTATGGGGTGTCTTTGGGGATCTATTGGTTGTCTGTGGGGCTCTATGGGGTCTGCATGGGGTCTGTATGGGGTTCAGTGGGTCTCTATGGGGCTCTATGGGGTGTCTACAGGCACTATGGGGCGATATGGGGTGTGTATGTGGTTCAATTGGGCTCTATGGTGTGGCTGTAGGGCCTTATGTGGTGTCTATGGGGCACTGTGGGCTGCTATGGGGCGCTGTGGGGAACTATGGGGTGTCTATGGGGCTCTATGGAGCAGTATGCTGTGTCTATGGGTCCCTATGGGGTGCAATGGGGTGCTGTGGGGCACAATGGAGTGTCTATGAGGCTCCATGGGCTGCTATGGGGCACTATGGAGTAGCTATGGGGTGCTATTGGGTCTCTTTGGGCCCCTATGGGTCACTATGGGGTGCCTATGGGGCTCTATGGGGTATCTTTGTGTTCCTATGAGGCGCCATGGGTGACTATGGGGTCGCTATGGGTTTCTTTGAGGCACTATGGGTCTCAATGGGGTCTCTATGGGTCTCAATTTATCCTTAAGGCTCCCAATGACTGTCTACGGGTCTCTATGTATCCCTATGGGTCCCAGTGTCTCTCTATGTGTCCCTCTGGGTCCCAGTGTCTCTCTATGGGTCCCAATGTCTTCCTCTGGATCTCTATGGGTCCCTATGGGTCCCAGTGTCTCTCTATGTCCCCCTGTCTAGGTGGTAACTATACAGATGGTAACAAAGATGGTAACAAATGTACAGAGGTTCTAAGCGAGAGAGAAACTCACCAGTGGTGATGCCTTCGCTGAGGAAGCTGGGGCGGTCTTCACTGCAGAGCGATGTCCAAGAGATGCTGCCTCACAGAATCACAGAATTCTCAAGGTTGGAAAAGGGCTGCCAGCTTTTGTAGGAGAATAGCATGGGAGACAGTTGTGAAGGCTTTGCTGAAGTCCAAGTAGAGCACATCAACAGCCTTTCTTTCTTTCCTTCATCCATCAGATGGGTCACAGGATCGTAGAAGGAGATCAGATTGGTCAAGCAGGAGCTGCCCTTCACGAACCCATGCTGGCTAGGTCTGATCTCCTGCTCATCCCACACCTGCCGCATCTGTCATCTCCCTCAAGACAATTCGTTCCATTCCCTTCCCTGGCACCGAGGTCAGGCTAACAGGCCTGGAGTTGCCCGGATCCTCCTGACAACCTTGCTTGGAAATGGGAGTCACGTTGGCAAGCCTCCAGTCTTCTGGGACCTCACCCGGTAACAGGGAGCTCGGAAAGATAATGGAAAGCGGCTCGAGTGAGGGTCAGCCCTTAAATGAGGTCTCAGAGGAGGTGGAGTCGAGCTCCAGCCCTCCCGGGAGCACAGCTCCATTACTCTCACCTGTGCTCCCGCAGCTGACCCCACACTTGCCTCAGCTGATTAATCAGAGGTTCAGGCTGTGATTACCAATCTCCCATACAGCCCCTATGGGTCCCAATGTTTCCCTATGGGTCTCTAGCTGTCCCTATAGGTCTCTATGGGGTTATTATGCCTCTAAATGGGTCCCTATGTGTCTCTTTGTCTCTCTATGAGGTCCCTATGTGTCCCAATGTCCCCCTATGGATCTCTATGTATCCATATGGGTCCCAGTGACTCACTTTGGGTCACTAATGAGTCACTATGTGTCCCAACGTCTCCCCTATGGGTTGCTATGTGCCTCTGTGGGGTCTCTTATGGCTATCTCTGGACCCAAATGTATTCCTATGGGTACCTATGGGTTTCAATGTGGTCCCTATGTGTCTCTATGGGGTCTCATATCGGTCTCAGCTGTGTCCCTATGTGTTTCTATGGGTCTCACTGTCCCCCACTGTAATCCATGGGATCCCTATGTGTCCCAATGTCCCCCTATGGGTCACTATGTGTCCCTATGTGTCCCAATGTCCCCCCTATGGGTTGCTATGTGCGACTATGTGACTCTATGGGGTCACTTATGGGTCTCAGCGAGGTCCCTATGTGTCTCTATGGGTCTCACTGTCCCACACTGAAATCCATGATGTCCCTATGTGTCCCAATGTCCCCCTATTGGTCCCAGTGTCAGCCTATGGGTCACAATGTGTCCCTATGTGTCCCAATGTCCCTCCTATGTGTTGCTAAGTGTCTCCATGGGGTCTCTTATGAGTATCTCTGGGCCAAAATATCTACCTATTGGTATCCATAGGTTACATTACGTCCCTATGTGCCTCTATGGGGTCTCTTTAAGGGTTACAGCGGAGTCCCTATGTGTCTCTATGGGTCTCACTGTCCCCCACTATGTTCCATGGGGTCCCTATGTGTCCCAATATACCCCTATGGGTCCCAGTGTCTCCCTATGGGTCACTATGTGTTCCTAAGTGCCGAATGTCCCACCTATGTGTCCCAATGGCTTCCTTTGGGGTTTCTATGGGGACTCTTATTGGTATCTCTGGGCCCAAATGTCTTCCTATGGGTATCTATGGGTTTCAATGAGGTCCCTATGTGCCTCTATGGGGTCTCTTATGGGTATCAGTGGAGCCCCTATGTGTCTCTATGGGTCTCACTGTTCCCCACTGTAATCCATGGGGTCCCTCTGTGTCCCAATGTCCGCACTATGGGTTGCTATGTACCTCTATGGGGTCTCTATGTGGTCTCTTATGGGTATATCTGGGCCCAAATGTCTTCCTATGGGTATCTCTGGGTTTCAATGTGGTCCCTATGTGCCTCTATGGGTCTCACTGTCCCCCACCTTAATCCATGGGGTCCCTATGTGTCCCAATGTCCCCCTATGGGTCCCAATGTCTCCCTATGGGTCACTATGTGTCCCTATGTGTCCTAATATCCCCCCTATGGGTAGCTATGTGCCTCTATGGGGTCTCTTATTTGTATCTATGGGCTTAAATGTCCTCCTATGGGTATCTATGGGTTTCATTGTGGTCCCTATGTGCCTCTATGGGGACTCTTATGGGTCTCATCAGAGTCTCTATGTGTCTCTACGGGTATCACTGTCCCCCACTGTAATCCATGGTGTCCCTATGTGTCCCAGTGTCACCCTATGGGTCCCAGTGTCTCCCTATGGGTCACTATGTGTCCCTATGTGTCCCAATATCCCCCCTATGGGTTGCTATGTGCCTCTATGGGTTCTCTATGGGGCTCTATGGGGTGCCTATGGAGCTCTATGGGGTTCTATGGGGCGTTCTGAGGTTTCTATGGGGTGTCTATGGAACGCTATGGTGTGTCTATGTGGCAAAATGAGTTTCTATGGGTGGCTATGGGAGCTCTATGGGGCACAATGGGTTGCCTACGGGGCTCTATGGGATGTCTATGGGGCTCTATGGCGCGGCTATATGTCCTTATGTGGTGTCTATGTGGCACTATGTTGTGCTATGGGGTGCTGTGAGGCACTATGGGGTGCTATGGGGCTCTATGGAGCAGTATAGGGTGTCTATGGGTCCCTATGTGGTGCAATGGGGCGCTGTGGGGCACAAGGGAGTGTCTATGAGGCTCCATGGGCTGCTATGGGGCACTGTGGAGTAGCTATGGGATGATTTGGGGTCTCTTTGTGCCCCTATGGGGAGCTATGGGTCACTATGTGGTGTCTATGGGGCTCTATGGGGTGGCTATGCGGTGCTGTAGGGTGGCTATGGGGTGCTTTGGGGCATCCTTGAATTCCTATGGGGCGCTATGGGTGACTATGGGGTGCTATGGTTTGCTATGGGGCTCTATGCGGAAGAATGGGGTCTCTATGGGGCGCTATGAGGTCCCTATGGGGCTCTATGGGGAGTCTATGGGGTGTCTTTGGGGATTTATGGGTTGTCTGTGGGGCTCTATGGGGTCTGCATGGGGTCTGTATGGGGTTCAGTGGGTCTCTATGGGGCTCTATGGGGTATCTACAGGCACTATGAGGCGATATGGGGTGTCTGTGTGGTTCAATTGGGCTCTATGGTGTGGCTGTAGGGCCTTATGTGGTGTCTATGGGGCACTGTGGGCTGCTATGGGGTGCTGTGGGGAACTATGGGGTGTCTATGGGGCTCTATGGAGCAGTATGCTGTGTCTATGGGTCCCTATGGGGTGCAATGGGGTGCCCTGGGGCACAATGGAGCGTCTATGAGGCTCCATGGGCTGCTATGGGGCACTATGGTGTAGCTATGGGGTGCTATGGGGTCTCTTTGGGCCCCTATGGGTCACTATGGGGTGTCTATGGGGCTCTATGGGGTATCTTTGTGTTCCTATGGGGTGCTATGGGTGACTATGGGGTGCTATGGTTTGCTATGGGGCTCTGTGCGGAAGAATGGGGTCTCTATGGGGCGCTATGAGGTCCCTATGGGGCTCTATGGGGAGTCTATGGGGTGTCTTTGGGGATCTATGGGTTGTCTGTGGGGCTCTATGGGGTCTGCATGGGGTCTGTATGGGGTTCAGTGGGTCTCTATGGGGCTCTATGGGGTGTCTACAGGCACTATGAGGCGATATGGGGTGTCTATGTGGTTCAATTGGGCTCTATGGTGTGGCTGTAGGGCCTTATGTGGTGTCTATGGGGCACTGTGGGCTGCTATGGGGTGCTGTGGAGAACTATGGGGTGTCTATGGGGCTCTATGGAGCAGTATGCTGTGTCTATGGGTCCCTATGGGGTGCAATGGGGTGCTGTGGGGCACAATGGAGTGTCTATGAGGCTCCATGGGCTGCTATGGGGCACTATGGAGTAGCTATGGGGTGCTATGGGGTCTCTTTGGGCCCCTATGGGTCACTATGGGGCTCTATGGGGTATCTTTGTGTTCCTATGGGGCGCTATGGGTGACTATGGGGTCGCTATGGGTTTCTTAGAGGCACTATGGGTCTCAATGGGGTCTCTATGGGTCTCAATTTATCCTTATGGCTCCTAATGACTGTCTATGGGTCTCTATGTGTCCCTCTGGGTCCCAGTGTCTCTCTTTGGGTCCCAGTGTCTTCCTCTGGATCTCTATGGGTCCCTATGGGTCCCAGTGTCTCTCTATGCCCCCCTGTCTAGGTGGTAACTATACAGATGGTAACAAAGATGGTAACAAATGTACAGAGGTTCTAAGCGAGAGAGAAACTCACCAGTGGTGATGCCTTCGCTGAGGAAGCTGGGGCGGTCTTCACTGCAGAGCGATGTCCAAGAGATGCTGCCTCACAGAATCACAGAATTCTCAAGGTTGGAAAAGGGCTGCCAGCTTTTGTAGGAGAATAGCATGGGAGACAGTTGTGAAGGCTTTGCTGAAGTCCAAGTAGAGCACATCAACAGCCTTTCTTTCTTTCCTTCATCCATCAGATGGGTCACAGGATCGTAGAAGGAGATCAGATTGGTCAAGCAGGAGCTGCCCTTCACGAACCCATGCTGGCTAGGTCTGATCTCCTGCTCATCCCACACCTGCCGCATCTGTCATCTCCCTCAAGACAATTCGTTCCATTCCCTTCCCTGGCACCGAGGTCAGGCTAACAGGCCTGGAGTTGCCCGGATCCTCCTGACAACCTTGCTTGGAAATGGGAGTCACGTTGGCAAGCCTCCAGTCTTCTGGGACCTCACCCGGTAACAGGGAGCTCGGAAAGATAATGGAAAGCGGCTCGAGTGAGGGTCAGCCCTTAAATGAGGTCTCAGAGGAGGTGGAGTCGAGCTCCAGCCCTCCCGGGAGCACAGCTCCATTACTCTCACCTGTGCTCCCACAGCTGACCCCACACTTGCCTCAGCTGATTAATCAGAGGTTCAGGCTGTGATTACCAATCTCCCATACAGCCCCTATGGGTCCCAGTGTCTCCCTATGGGTCACTATGTGTTCCTAAGTGCCGAATGTCCCCCCTATGTGTCCCATTGGCCCCCTTTGGGGTTTCTATGGGGACTCTTATTGGTATCTCTGGGCCCAAATATCTTCCTATGGGTATCTATGGGTTTCAATGAGGTCCCTATGTGCCTCTATGGGGTCTCTTATGGGTATCAGTGGAGCCCCTATGTGTCTCTACGGGTGTCACTGTTCCCCACTGTAATCCATGGGGTCCCTCTGTGTCCCTATATCCACACTATGGGTTGCTATGTACCTCTATGGGGTCTCTATGTGGTCTCTTATGGGTATCTCTGGGCCCAAATGTCTTCCTATGTGCATCTATGGGTTTCAATGTGGTCCCGATGTGCCTCTATGGGGTCTCTATGGGTCTCAGCAATGTCCCTATGTGTCTCTATGGGTCTCACTGTCCCCCACTGTAATCCATGGGATCCCTATGTGTCCCAATGTCCCCCTATGGGTCCCAGTGTCTCCCTATGGGTCACTATGTGTCCCTATGTGTCCTAATATCCCCCCTATGGGTAGCTATGTGCCTCTATGGGGTCTCTTATTTGTATCTATGGGCTTAAATATCCTCCTATGGGTATCTATGGGTTTCACTGTGGTCCCTATGTGCCTCTGGGGGTCTCTTATGGGTCTCAGCAGAGTCTCTATGTGTCTCTACGTGTATCACTGTCCCCCACTGTAATCCATGGTGTCCCTATGTGTCCCAATGTCACCCTATGGGTCCCAGTGTCCCCCTATGGGTCACTATGTGTCCCTATGTGTCCCAATGTCCCCCCTATGGGTTGCTATGTGCCACTATGGGGTCTCTATGGGGTCTCATGGATATCTCTGGGCCCAAATGTCTTCCTATGGGTATCTATGTGTTTCAATGCAGTCCCTATGTGCCTCTATGGGGTCTCTTATGGGTCTCAGCGAGGTCCCTATGTGTCTCTATGGGTCTCACTGTCCCCCACTGAAATCCATGGGGTCCCTCTGTGTCCCAATGTCCCCCTATTTGTCCCAGTGTCAGCCTATGGGTCACAATGTGTCCCTATGTGTCCCAATGTCCCTCCTATGTGTTGCTAAGTGTCTCCATGGGGTCTCTTATGAGTATCTCTGGGCCAAAATATCTACCTATTGGTATCCATAGGTTACATTAGGTCCCTATGTGCCTCTATGGGGTCTCTTAAGGGTTACAGCGGAGTCCCTATGTGTCTCTATGGGTCTCACTGACCCCACTATGTTCCATGGGGTCCCTATGTGTCCCAATATACCCCTATGGGTCCCAGTGTCTCCCTATGGGTCACTATGTGTCCCTATGTGTCCCAATATCCCCCCTATGGGTAGCTATGTGCATCTATGTGGTCTCTTATTCGTATCTATGGGCTTAAATGTTCTCCTATGGGTATCTATGGGTTTCAGTGTGGTCCCTATGTGCCTCTATGGGGTCTCTTATGGGTCTCAGCAGAGTCTCTGTGTGTCTCTACGGGTATCACTGTCCCCCACTGTAATCCATGGTGTCCCTATGTGTCCCAATGTCACCTTATGGGTCCCAGTGTCTCCCTATGGGTCACTATGTGTCCCTATGTGTCCCAATATCCCCCCTATGGGTTGCTATGTGCCTCTATGGGTTCTCTATGGGGCTCTATGGGGTGCCTATGGAGCTCTATGGGGTTCTATGGGGCGTTCTGAGGTTTCTATGGGGTGTCTATGGAACGCTATGGTGTGTCTATGTGGCAAAATGAGTTTCTATGGGTGGCTATGGGAGCTCTATGGGGCACAATGGGTTGCCTACGGGGCTCTATGGGATGTCTATGGGGCTCTATGGCGCGGCTATATGTCCTTATGTGGTGTCTATGTGGCACTATGTTGTGCTATGGGGTGCTGTGAGGCACTATGGGGTGCTATGGGGCTCTATGGAGCAGTATAGGGTGTCTATGGGTCCCTATGTGGTGCAATGGGGCGCTGTGGGGCACAAGGGAGTGTCTATGAGGCTCCATGGGCTGCTATGGGGCACTGTGGAGTAGCTATGGGATGATTTGGGGTCTCTTTGTGCCCCTATGGGGAGCTATGGGTCACTATGTGGTGTCTATGGGGCTCTATGGGGTGGCTATGCGGTGCTGTAGGGTGGCTATGGGGTGCTTTGGGGCATCCTTGGGTTCCTATGGGGCGCTATGGGTGACTATGGGGTGCTATGGTTTGCTATGGGGCTCTATGCGGAAGAATGGGGTCTCTATGGGGCGCTATGAGGTCCCTATGGGGCTCTATGGGGAGTCTATGGGGTGTCTTTGGGGATTTATGGGTTGTCTGTGGGGCTCTATGGGGTCTGCATGGGGTCTGTATGGGGTTCAGTGGGTCTCTATGGGGCTCTATGGGGTATCTACAGGCACTATGGGGCGATATGGGGTGTCTATGTGGTTCAATTGGGCTCTATGGTGTGGCTGTAGGGCCTTATGTGGTGTCTATGGGGCACTGTGGGCTGCTATGGGGTGCTGTGGGGAACTATGGGGTGTCTATGGGGCTCTATGGAGCAGTATGCTGTGTCTATGGGTCCCTATGGGGTGCAATGGGGTGCCCTGGGGCACAATGGAGCGTCTATGAGGCTCCATGGGCTGCTATGGGGCACTATGGTGTAGCTATGGGGTGCTATGGGGTCTCTTTGGGCCCCTATGGGTCACTATGGGGTGTCTATGGGGCTCTATGGGGTATCTTTGTGTTCCTATGGGGTGCTATGGGTGACTATGGGGTGCTATGGTTTGCTATGGGGCTCTGTGCGGAAGAATGGGGTCTCTATGGGGCGCTATGAGGTCCCTATGGGGCTCTATGGGGAGTCTATGGGGTGTCTTTGGGGAAATATGGGTTGTCTGTGGGGCTCTATGGGGTCTGCATGGGGTCTGTATGGTGTTCAGTGGGTCTCTATGGGGCTCTATGGGGTGTCTACAGGCACTATGAGGCGATATGGGGTGTCTATGTGGTTCAATTGGGCTCTATGGTGTGGCTGTAGGGCCTTATGTGGTGTCTATGGGGCACTGTGGGCTGCTATGGGGTGCTGTGGAGAACTATGGGGTGTCTATGGGGCTCTATGGAGCAGTATGCTGTGTCTATGGTTCCCTATGGGGTGCAATGGGGTGCTGTGGGGCACAATGGAGTGTCTATGAGGCTCCATGGGCTGTTATGGGGAACTATGGAGTAGCTATGGGGTGCTATGGGGTCTCTTTGGGCCCCTATGGGTCACTATGGGGTGTCTATGGGGCTCTATGGGGTATCTTTGTGTTCCTATGGGGCGCTATGGGTGACTATGGGGTCGCTATGGGTTTCTTTGAGGAAGTGCCAACTCCTGCGCAACGTGTGATATCTCCTGCACCACAAGTTCCAAGACTTGCCCCACAAGTTCCAACTACCATCCCACAAGTGCCACCTCTTGCCCCACAAGTGCCACCTCCTGCCGTGCAAGTGCCAGCTCCTGCCCCGAAAGTGCCAGCTCCTGCTCCACATGTGCCACCTCTCGCCCCACAAGTTCCAGCTCCCGCCCCATAAGTGCCACCTCCCTCTCCACAAATTCCACCTCCCGCCCACAAGTGCCACATCGCTCCCCACAAGTGCCACCTCCTGCCCCACTAGTGCCAACTCCAGCCCCACAAGTGCAACCTCCCACCCCACAAGTACCAAATCCTACCCCACAACTTCCACCTCCTGCCCCAGAAGTGCCACCTCCCGCCCCACATGTGTCACCTCCTGCCCCACATCATCCACCTCCAAACCCATAAGTGCCACCTCCTGCACAACAAGTGCCATTTCCTGCCCCACAAGTGCCATTTCCCCCCCCACATGTGCCAACTCCTGCCTTACAAGTTTCACCTCCCACCCCACAAATTCCACCTCCCACCCCACAAGTTCCACCTCCTGCCCCAAAAGTGCCAATTCCTGCTTCACAAGTGCCAGCTCATGCTTCACAAATGCCAGCTCATGCCCCACATCATCAACTTCCTGCCCCACAAGTGCCAGCTCATGCCCCACAAGTGCCACCTCTTGCCCCACAGGTGCCACCTCCTACCCCACAAAGACCACCTCCTGCCCCACATCATCCACCTCCTCCCCCACAAGTGACAATACCTGTTCCACAAGTGCCACCTCCTGCCCCACAACTTCAACATCCCGCCACACAAGTGCCGACTCCTGGCAACGTGTGCCACATCCTGCCCCACAAGTGCCAGCTCCTGCCCCACATGTTCCACCTACCATCCCACAAATTCTACCTCATGCCCCACAAGTGCCAACTCCCAACCCACAAATGCCAAATCCTGCAATGCAACTTCCACCTCCTGCTCCACAATTGCCACCTCCTGCCCCACAAGTACCTCTTCCCTCCCAACAAGTTCCAATTTCCGCCCAACAAGTACCACCTCCTTCTGCACAAGTTCCACCTCCCGCCCCACAAGTTCCACCTCCTGCCCTAAAAACTCCATTTCCTGCCCCACAACTGCCACCTCCCGCCCCAAAAGTGCCACCTCCCGCCCTACAACTGCCAAACCCTGCCCCAAAACTTCCACCTCCTGCCCAACAATTTCCAACTCGTGCCCCACAATTGCCACCTCCTGCCACACAAATGCCACCTTCTGCCTCAAAATGCCACCTCCTGCCCAACAACTCCAACCTCCCGCCCCACAAGTACCACCTCCTGCTCCACAAGTTCCACCTCCTGCCCCATAAGTTCCACCTTACGCCCCACAAGTGCCATCTCCTGCCCCAAAAGCTCAATTTCCTGCCCCATCAGTGCCACCTCCCGCACCACAAGTGCCACCTCCTGCCCCATAAGTGCCAATTTCTGCCCCACAAGTGCCACTTCCCGCCTTACAAATGCCACCTCCTGCCCCACAACTTTCACCTCCTGCCCCACAAGTGCAACCTCCCTGCCCACCAGTGACACAATCTGCCCAAGTGCCACCTCCTGCCTCACAACTTCCACCTCCCGCCCCACAAGTGCCACCTCCCGACCCACAAGTGCCAACTCCTGCCCCGCAACTTCCATCTCCTGCTCCACAAGTGCCACCTCGAACCGCACAATTGCCACCTCCTTCCCCATATCAACCACCTCCCTTCCAACAAGTGCCACCTCCTGCCCCACAAGTGCCACCTCCTGCCCAACAACTCCAACCTCCCGCCCCACAAGTACCACCTCCTGCTCCACAAGTTCCACCTCCTGCCCCATAAGTTCCACCTTACGCCCCACAAGTGCCATCTCCTGCCCCAAAAGCTCAATTTCCTGCCCCATCAGTGCCACCTCCCGCACCACAAGTGCCACCTCCTGCCCCATAAGTGCCAATTTCTGCCCCACAAGTGCCACTTCCCGCCTTACAAATTCCACCACCCACCCCACATTACCACCTCCTGCCCAAAAAGTGCCAATTCCTGCTTCACAAGTGCCAGCTCATGCTTCACAAATGCCAGCTCATGCCCCACATCATCAACTTCCTGCCCCACAAGTGCCACCTCTAACCCCACAAAGACAGCCTCCTGCCCCACATCATCCACCTCCTGCCCCACAAGTGCCAATTCCTGCCCCACAAGTGCCAGCTCATGCCCCACAAGTGCCACCTTTTACCCCACAAAGACCACCTCCTGCCCCACATCATCCACCTCCTCCCCCACAAGTGACAATACCTGTTAGACAAGTGCAACCTCCAGCCCCACAACTTCAACATCCCGCCACACAAGTGCCGACTCCTGGCAACGTGTGCCACATCCTGCCCCACAAGTGCCACCTCCTGCCCCACATCGTCCACCTCCCACCCAACAAGTGCCACCACCTGCCCCACAAGTGCCAATTCCTGCCCCACATGTGCCAGCTCATGCTTCGCAAGTGCCAGCTCCTGCACTACATCATCCACTTCCTGCTCACAAGTGCCACCTCCTGACCGACAAAGACATCCTCCTGCTCCACAAGTGCCAATTCCTGCCCCACAAGTGCCAGTTCATGCCCCACAAGTGCCACATTATTCCACACCACTGCCTCCTCCCCCCCAAATAATCCACCTCCTGCCCCACAAGTGTCACTGACTGACCAACTTCCTCCTCCTGACACACAACTGCAACCTCCTGCCCCACAAGTGCCAGCTCCTGCCCGACAAGAGCCACTTCCTGCCCCACAAGTACCTCTTCCCCCCCAACAAGTTCCAATTTCCGCCCAACAAGTACCACCTCCTTCTGCACAAGTTCCACCTCCCGCCCCACAAGTTCCACCTCCTGCCCTAAAAGCTCCATTTCCTGCCCCACAACTGCCACCTCCCGCCCCAAAAGTGCCACCTCCCGCCCTACAACTGCCAAACCCTGCCCCAAAACTTCCACCTCCTGCCCAACAATTTCCAACTCGTGCCCCACAATTGCCACCTCCTGCCACACAAATGCCACCTTCTGCCTCAAAATGCCACCTCCTGCCCAACAACTCCAACCTCCCGCCCCACAAGTACCACCTCCTGCTCCACAAGTTCCACCTCCTGCCCCATAAGTTCCACCTTACGCCCCACAAGTGCCATCTCCTGCCCCAAAAGCTCAATTTCCTGCCCCATCAGTGCCACCTCCCGCACCACAAGTGCCACCTCCTGCCCCATAAGTGCCAATTTCTGCCCCACAAGTGCCACTTCCCGCCTTACAAATGCCACCTCCTGCCCCACAACTTTCACCTCCTGCCCCACAAGTGCAACCTCCCTGCCCACGAGTGACACAATCTGCCCAAGTGCCACCTCCTGCCTCACAACTTCCACCTCCCGCCCCACAAGTGCCATCTCCCGCCCCACAAGTGCCACCTCCCGACCCACAAGTGCCAACTCCTGCCCCGCAACTTCCATCTCCTGCTCCACAAGTGCCACCTCGAACCGCACAATTGCCACCTCCTTCCCCATATCAACCACCACCCTTCCAACAAGTGCCACCTCCTGCCCCACAAGTGCCACCTCCTGCCCAACAACTCCAACCTCCCGCCCCACAAGTACCACCTCCTGCTCCACAAGTTCCACCTCCTGCCCCATAAGTTCCACCTTACGCCCCACAAGTGCCATCTCCTGCCCCAAAAGCTCAATTTCCTGCCCCATCAGTGCCACCTCCCGCACCACAAGTGCCACCTCCTGCCCCATAAGTGCCAATTTCTGCCCCACAAGTGCCACTTCCCGCCTTACAAATTCCACCACCCACCCCACATTACCACCTCCTGCCCAAAAAGTGCCAATTCCTGCTTCACAAGTGCCAGCTCATGCTTCACAAATGCCAGCTCATGCCCCACATCATCAACTTCCTGCCCCACAAGTGCCACCTCTAACCCCACAAAGACAGCCTCCTGCCCCACATCATCCACCTCCTGCCCCACAAGTGCCAATTCCTGCCCCACAAGTGCCAGCTCATGCCCCACAAGTGCCACCTCCTACCCCACAAAGACCACCTCCTGCCCCACATCATCCACCTCCTCCCCCACAAGTGACAATACCTGTTAGACAAGTGCAACCTCCAGCCCCACAACTTCAACATCCCGCCACACAAGTGCCGACTCCTGGCAACGTGTGCCACATCCTGCCCCACAAGTGTCAACTCCTGCCCCACATCGTCCACCTCCCATCCAACAAGTGCCACCTCCTGCCCCACAAGTGCCAATTCCTGCCCCACAAGTGCCAGCTCATGCTTCACAAGTGCCAGCTCCTGCCCCTCATCATCCACCTCCTGCCCCACAAGTGCCACCTCCTGACCCACAACATCAATCTCCAGCCCCACAAGAGCCGCCTCCTGCCCGACAAGTTACACCTGCTACAAGTTCCACAAGTGCCACCTCCCTGCTCACGAGTGCCACATCCCGCCCCACATGTACCACCTCCTGCATCACAACTTCCACCTCCCGCCCCACATGTACCACCTCCTGCATCACAACTTACACCTCCCGCCCCACATGTACCACCTCCTTCATCACAACTTCCACCTCCCGCCCCACATGTACCACCTCCTGCATCACAACTTACACCTCCCGCCCCACATGTACCACCTCCTGCATCACAACTTCCACCTCCCGCCCCACATGTACCACCTCCTGCATCACAACTTACACCTCCCGCCCCACATGTACCACCTCCTGCATCACAACTTACACCTCCCGCCCCACATGTACCACCTCCTGCATCACAACTTACACCTCCCGCCCCACATGTACCACCTCCTGCATCACAACTTACACCTCCCGCCCCACATGTACCACCTCCTGCATCACAACTTCCACCTCCCGCCCCACATGTACCACCTCCTGCATCACAACTTCCACCTCCCGCCCCACATGTACCACCTCCTGCATCACAACTTCCACCTCCCGCCCCACATGTACCACCTCCTGCATCACAACTTCCACCTCCCGCCCCACATGTACCACCTCCTGCATCACAACTTCCACCTCCCGCCCAACAAGTGCCACGTCCTAACCCACAAGTGCCACCTCCCGCCTCTCTATGGCCACATCCTGCCCCACAAGTTACACCTCTTGCCACACAACGTCGACCCCCGCCCCACATGTGCCACCACCTGACCCACAAGTGCCAACTCCTGCCCCACAAGTGCCATTTCCTGCACCACATTTCTCGCGTCCTGCCCCACAATTGCCGGCTCCTGCCCCACAAGTGCCAACTTCTGCCCCACAAGTGCCACCTCCCGCCCCACAAGTGCCACCTCCCGCCCCACAAGTGCCACCTCCCGCCTCACTACTTCCACGTCACACCCCAAATCTTCTTACCTTCCACCCCACAAGTGCCACCTCCTGCCCCAAACATTCAACCTACTGCCCCACAACTGCCACTTCTCACCCAGCATTTGCCACCCCCCGCCCCACAAGTGCCTCCTCCCACCCCACAAGTGCCAACCCTTACCCCACAAGTGCTAACTCCTGCCCCACATCATCCACCAACCGCCCCACAAGTGCCACCTCCCGCCCCACAAGTGCCGCCTCCAGCCACACAAGTGCTAAATCGTGCCGCACAACTTCCACCTCCCGCCCCACAACTGCCACCTCCCGCCTTAAAAGTGCCACCTCCCGACCCACAAGTGCCTCCTCCTTTCCCACAGTTGTCACCTCCCGCTCCACAAGTTACACCTCACCCCCCACAAGTTCTACCACCCACCCCACAAGTGCCACCTGCAGACCCAGAAGTGTCAAATCCTGCCACACAACTTCCACATCCAGCCCCACAAGTGCCACCTCCCGCCCCACAACTTCCACTTCCCGCCCAACAACAGCCTCCTCCTGCCCCACAAGTGCCTCCTCCTGCCACACAAGTGCCACCTCCTGCCCCACAAGTGCCACTTCCTGCCCCACAAGTGCTACCTACTTCCCCACAAGTGCCACCTCCGGCCCCACATCATCCACCTCCTGCCTCACAAATGCCTCCTCCTGACCCACAATTGCCACCTGCCGCCCCACAACTTCCACCTCACGCCCCAAAAGTGCCACCTCCCGCCCCACAAGTGCCACAACCCGCCCCACAAATCCAACTCCTGACCCACAAGTGCCACCTCCCGCACCACAAGTTCCGCCTTCCGCACCACAAGTGCCACCTCCTGCCCAACAAGTGCCACCTCCCAACCCACATGTGCCAACTTCTGCCCCACAAGTGCCAGCTCCTGCCCCACAAGTGTCACCTCTTCCCCACAAGTGCCACCTTCTGCTCCACAAGTGCCACCTCCCGACCCACATGTGCCACAACCCGCCCCACAAATCCAACTCCTGACCCACAAGTGCCACCTCCCGCCCCACAAGTTCCACCTCCCGCACCACAAGTGCCACCTCCCGCCCCACAAGTGCCACCTCCCGACCCACATGTGCCACAACCCGCCCCACAAATCCAACTCCTGCCCCACAAGTGCCACCTCCCGACACACATGTGCCAACTTCTGCCCCACAAGTGCCAGCTCCTGCCCCTCAAGTGTCACCTCTTCCCCACAAGTGCCACCTTCTGCTCCACAAGTGCCACTTCCTGCCGCACAAGTGATACTTCCAGCCCCACAACTGCCACCACCCGCCCCACAACTTCCACCTCCCGCCTCACAAGTGCAACCTCCAGGCCCACAAGTGCCACCTCCTGTTCCACAAGAATTAACTCCTGCCCCACAAGTGCCACCTCCTGCCCTTCAAGAGCCACTTCTTGCCCCACAAGTAACATTTCCTGCCCCACAAGTGCCAACCCCTGCCCAACAAGTGCTATGACCCAGCCCACAAGTGCCAACTCCTGCCCCACTAGTGCCACCTCCCGCCCCACAAGTGCCACCACCCTCCCCACAACTTCAACCTCCTTCCCCAAAACATCCACCTCCCGCCCCACAGGTGTCATCATCTGCCCCACAACTGCCACATCCCGCCCCACAAGTGCCACCTCCTGCCCCACAAGTGCCACCTCCAGCCCCTCAAGTGCCACACACTGCCCCACAAGTGCCGCCCCCAGCCCCGCAACTGCCACCCCTTGCCCCACAATTTCCACCTCCCACCCCACAATTTTTACCTCCCGCCCCACAAGTGCCATCTCCTGCCCCACAGGTGCCACCTACTGTTCCACATCATCCACCTCCTTCCCCACATCATCCACCTCCTGTTCCACAAATGTCACCTCCTGACCCACAACTTCCACCTCCTGCCCCACAAGTGCCACCTTCTGCCTCACAAGTGCCACCCCTTGCCCCACAAGTGCCACATCCCACCGCACAATTTCCACCTCTTGTTACACAAGTCCCACCTCCCGCCCAACAACAGCCTCCTCCTGCCCCACAAGTGCCACCTCCTGCCCCACAAGTGCCACCTCCCACCCCACAAGTGCCACGTCCTTCCCAATTGCCACGTCCTGTCCCACAAGTGCCACCCTCTGCCCCACAATTGCCACTTCTTGCCCCACAATTGCCAATTCTTGCCCCACAACTTCCACCTCCCACCCCATAACTTCCACCTCCTGTCCCACAGCTTCCACATCCTGCCACACAAGTGCCCGATCCTGCCCCAGA
Source organism: Coturnix japonica (assembly GCF_054131305.1). NCBI lineage: Eukaryota > Metazoa > Chordata > Aves > Galliformes > Phasianidae > Coturnix > Coturnix japonica. The sequence goes on along the minus strand of NC_140672.1, from coordinate 4,717,202 downwards.
AGTGCCACCTCGCATCCCGCAAGTGCCAACTCCTGCCCCACAAGTGCCACCTCCAACCCCACAAAGACAGCCTCCTGCCCCACATCATCCACCTCCTGCCCCACAAGTGCCAATTCCTGCCCCACAAGTGCCAGCTCATTCCCCACAAGTGCCAGCTCCTGCCCCACAAGTGCTAACTCCTGCCCCACATGTTCCACCTACCACCCCACAAATTCCAACTCCTGCCCCACAAGTGCCAGCTCCTGCCCGACAAGAGTCACTTCCTGCCCCACAAGTACCTCTTCCCTCCCAACAAGTTCCAATTTCCGCCCCACAAGTGCCACCTCCTGCCCCACAAATGCAACCTCCTGCCCCACAAGTGCCACCTTTCGCCCCACAAATGCCACCTCCCGCTCCACAACTTCCACCTCCTGCCCCACAAGTGCCACCTCACGCTCAACATCTACCACCTCCCACCCCACAACTTCCATCTCCTGGCCCACAAGTGCCACTTCCTGCCTCAAAAGAGCCACCTCCTGCCTCACAACTTCCACGTAACGTCCCATAAGTTCCACCTCCTGCCCCACAAGTGCCAGCTGCTGCTCCACATCATCCAACTCCTGCCCCACAAGTGCCATGTCCAGCCCCACAACATCTGCCTCCTGCCCCAAAAGTGTCAACTCCTGCCCCAGAAGTTCAATATCCCGCCCCACAAGTGCCACCACCCACCCCACAAGTGCCACCTCCTGCCCCACAAGTGCCACCTCCCGCTCCACAAGTGCCACCTCCTGCCCAACAAGTGCCAATTCATACCCCACATGTTCCAACTACTGCCCCACAGGTGCCATTTCCTGCCCCACAAGTACCACCTCCTGTCCCACATTTACCAACTCCTGCCCCACAAGTGCCACCTCCTGTCCCACATGTGCCACCTCCCGACCGACAAAAGCCACCTCCCGCCAAACAACTGACACCTCCTGCCCCACAAGTGTCACCTCCTGCCCAACAAGTTCCACCTCTTGACCTATAAGTGCCACCTCCTGCCCCATAAGTTTCACCTCTCACCCAACAAATGCCACCACCTCCCCCAAAAGCGCCACCTCCTGCCCCACAGGTGCCATTTCCTGCCCCACAACATCCACCTCCCACGCACAAGTGCAACCTACCGCCCCACAACTTCCACCTCCTGCCCCACAAGTGCCAACACCTGCCCCACAAGTGCCACCTCCTGCCCCACAAGTGCCAACACCTGCCCCACAAGTGCCACCTCCTGCCCCACAAGTGTCAACTCATGCTCAACAAATGCCACCTCCTGCCCCACAAGTGCCACCTCCTGCCCCACAAGTGTCAACTCATGCTCCAAAAATGCCACCTCCTGCCCCACAAGTTCCACCTCTTGCCCCACAAGTGCCAAATACTTCCCCACAACTTCCACCTTCTGCCCCACTAGTGCCAACTCCAATTCCACAAGTGCCACCTCCAGCCCTACAACTGCCACTTCCAGCCCCACAAGTGCCACCTCCCGCCCAACAACTTCAACATCCCACCACACAAGTGCCAACTCCTGCCCGTGTGCCACATCCTGCCCCACAAGTGCCAACTCCTGCCGCACAACTGACAATTCCTGCCCCAAAAGTGACAGCTCATGCTTCACAATTGCCAGCTCCTGCCCCACATCATCCACCTTCTGCCCCACAAGTGCCACCTCCTGCCCCACAAGTGCCACATCCCGCCCCACAAGTGCCACCTCCTGCCCCACATCATCCACCTTCTGCCCCACAAGTGCCACCTCCTGCCCCACAAGTGCCACATCCCGCCCCACAAGTGCCACCTCCTGCCCCACAAGTGCCACATCCCGCCCCACAAGTGCCACCTCCTGCCAAACTAGTGCAACCTCCTGCCCCACAAGTGCCATATCTCGCCAGACAATTTACAGCTCCTGCCCCACAAGTGCTACATCCTGAACCACAACTTGAACCTCCTGCCCAACAAGTGCCACGTTCTGCCCCACAAGTGTAGGCTCCTGCCCCACAAGTGCCAATTCCTGCCCCACATGTGCCAGCTCATGCTTCACAAGTGCCAGCTCCTGCACCACATCATCCACTTCCTGCCCACAAGTGCCAATTCCTGCCCCACAAGTGCCAGTTCATGCCCCACAAGTGCCAGCTCCTGCCCCACAAGTGCCAGCTCCTGCCCCACAAGAGCCACTTCCTTCACCACAGGTACCCCATCCCACCCCACAAGTTTCAATTCCTGCCATACAAGTGCCACCTCCTTCCCCACAAGTGCCACCTCCTGCCCAACAAGTGCCAGTTCATGCCCCACAAGTGCAAGGTCGTGTCCCACATCATCCATCTTCTGCCCCACAAGTGCCACCTCCTGCCCCACAACGACCACCTCCTGCCCCACATCATCCACCCCCTGCCCCACAAGTGCCACCTCCTGCCCCACATCATCCACCTCTGCCCCACAAGTGCCACATCCTGCCCCACATCATCCAACCCCTGCCCCACAAGTGCCACCTCCTGCCCCACAACGACCACCCCCTGCACCACAAGTGCCAATTCCTGCCCTACAAGTGCCAGCTCATTCCCCTAAATTGCCAGCTCCTGCCCCAAAAGTGCCACATTTTGCCACACCACTGCCACCTCCCCCCCAAAATAATCCACCACCTGCCCCACAAGTGTCACTGACCGCCCAACTTCCTCCTCCTGACACACAACTGCAACCTCCTGCCCCACAAGTGCCAGCTCCTGCCCCACAAGAGCCACTTCCTGCCCCACAAGTACCTCTTCCCTACCAACAAGTTCCAATTTCCGCCCCGCAAGTGCCACCTCCTGCCCCACAAGTGCAACCTCCTGCCACACAAGTGTCACCTTTCGCCCCACAAATGCCACCTCCTGCCCCACAACTTCCACCTCCAGACCCACTAGTGCCACCTCATGCCCAACATCTGCCACCTCCCACCCCACAAGTGCCACCTCCCACCCTACAACTTCCATCTCCTGGCCCACAAGTGCCACCTCCTGCCTCAAAAGAGCCACCTCCTGCCCCACAACTTCCACGTAACGCCCCATAAGTTCCACCTCCTGCCCCACAAGTGCCACCTCTCGTCCCACAAGTGCCACCTCCCACCCCACACGTGCCACCTCCCGCCCCACAAGTGTCAACTCATGCTCCACAAATGCCACCTCCTGCTCCACAACTTCCACCTCCTGCCCCACAAGTGCCAAATACTTCCCCAAAACTTCCACCTTCTGCCCCACTAGTGCCAACTCCAATTCCACAAGTGCCACCTCCAGCCCTACAACTGCCACTTCCAGCCCCACAAGTGCCACCTCCCGCCCAACAACTTCAACATCCCACCACACAAGTGCCAACTCCTGCCCGTGTGCCACATCCTGCCCCACAAGTGCCAACTCCTGCCGCACAACTGACAATTCCTGCCCCAAAAGTGACAGCTCATGCTTCACAATTGCCAGCTCCTGCCCCACATCATCCACCTTCTGCCCCACAAGTGCCACCTCCTGCCCCACAAGTGCCACATCCCGCCCCACAAGTGCCACCTCCTGCCAAACCAGTGCAACCTCCTGCCCCACAAGTGCCATATCTCGACAGACAATTTACAGCTCCTGCCCCACAAGTGCTACATCCTGCACCACAACTTCAACCTCCTGCCCCACAAGTGCCACGTTCTGCCCCACAAGTGCCAACTCCTGCCCCACAAGTGCCAACTCCCGCCAAACAACTGACACCTCCTGCCCCACAAGTGCCACCTCCCACCAAACAACTGACACCTCCTGCCCCACAAGTGTCACCTCCTGCCCAACAAGTTCCACCTCTTGACCTACAAGTGCCACCTCCTGCCCCATAAGTTTCACCTCTCGCCAAACAAATGCCACCACCTCCCCCAAAAGCGCCACCTCCTGCCCCACAGGTGCCATTTCCTGCCCCACAACATCCACCTCCCACGCACAAGTGCAACCTACCGCCCCTCAACTTCCACCTCCTGCCCCACAAATGCCAACTCCTGCCCCACAAGTGCCAACTCCTGCCCTACAGGTGCCACCTCCTGCCCCACAAGTGCCAACACCTGCCCCACAAGTGCCACATCCTGCCCCACAAGTGCCACCTGTCACCCTGCAAGTCCAGCTCCTCTTGCCCCACAAGTGCCAGTTCATGCTTCACAAGTGCCAGCTCCTGCCCCACATCATCAACTTCCTGCCCCAAAAGTGCCACCTCCAACCCCACAAAGACAGCCTCCTGCCCCACATCATCCACCTCCTGCCCCACAAGTGCCAATTCCTGCCCCACAATTGCCAGCTCATGCCCCACAAGTGCCAGCACCTGCCCCACAAGTGCCACCTCTTGCCCAACAGGTGCCACCTCCTGCCCCACAGATGCCAAATCCTGCCCTGCAACTTCCACCTCCTGCCCCACAAGTGCCAACTCCTGCCCCACATCATCCACCAACCGCCCCACAAGTGTCACCTCCTGCCCCACAACTTCCATCTCCCACTCCACAAGTGCCACCTACTGCACAACAAATACCATCTCCTGCCCCATAAGTGCCACCTCCTGCCCCACAACCGCTACCTCCTGCCTCATATCATTCACCTCCCGCCCCACAATTTCCACCTCCTGCTCAACTAGTGCCACGTGCTGCCCACCAAGTTCCATTTCCCGCCCCACAAGTGCCACCTCCCGCCCCACAAGTGCCGCCTCCAGCCACACAAGTGCTAAATCGTGCCGCACAACTTCCACCTCCCGCCCCACAACTGCCACCTCCCGCCTTAAAAGTGCCACCTCCCGACCCACAAGTGCCTCCTCCTGTCCCACAGTTGTCACCTCCCGCTCCACAAGTTACACCTCACCCCCCACAAGTTCTACCACCCACCCCACAAGTGCCACCTGCAGCCCCAGAAGTGTCAAATCCTGCCACACAACTTCCACATCCAGCCCCACAAGTGCCACCTCCCGCCCCACAACTTCCACTTCCCGCCCAACAACAGCCTCCTCCTGCCCCACAAGTGCCTCCTCCTACCACACAAGTGCCACCTCCTGCCCCACAAGTGCCACTTCCTGCCCCACAAGTGCTACCTACTTCCCCACAAGTGCCACCTCCGGCCCCACATCATCCACCTCCTGCCTCACAAATGCCTCCTCCTGACCTACAATTGCCACCTGCCGCCCCACAACTTCCACCTCACGCCCCAAAAGTGCCAACTCCCGCCCCACAAGTGCCACAACCCGCCCCACAAATCCAACTCCTGACCCACAAGTGCCACCTCCCGCACCACAAGTTCCGCCTTCCGCACCACAAGTGCCACCTCCTGCCCCACAAGTGCCACCTCCCAACCCACATGTGCCAACTTCTGCCCCACAAGTGCCAGCTCCTGCCCCACAAGTGTCACCTCTTCCCCACAAGTGCCACCTTCTGCTCCACAAGTGCCACCTCCCGACCCACATGTGCCACAACCCGCCCCACAAATCCAACTCCTGACCCAAAAGTGCCACCTCCCGCACCACAAGTTCCACCTCCCGCACCACAAGTGCCACCTCCCGCCCCACAAGTGCCACCTCCCGACCCACATGTGCCACAACCCGCCCCACAAACACAACTCCTGCCCCACAAGTGCCACCTCCCGACACACATGTGCCAACTTCTGCCCCACAAGTGCCAGCTCCTGCCCCTCAAGTGTCACCTCTTCCCCACAAGTGCCACCTTCTGCTCCACAAGTGCCACTTCCTGCCGCACAAGTGATACCTCCAGCCCCACAACTGCCACCACCCGCCCCACAACTTCCACCTCCCGCCTCACAAGTGCAACCTCCAGGCCCACAAGTGCCACCTCCTGTTCCACAAGAATTAACTCCTGCCCCACAAGTGCCACCTCCTGCCCTTCAAGAGCCACTTCTTGCCCCACAAGTAACATTTCCTGCCCCACAAGTGCCAACCCCTGCCCAACAAGTGCTATGACCCAGCCCACAAGTGCCAACTCCTGCCCCACTAGTGCCACCTCCCGCCCCACAAGTGCCACCACCCTCCCCACAACTTCAACCTCCTTCCCAAAAACATCCACCTCCCGCCCCACAGGTGTCATCATCTGCCCCACAACTGCCACATCCCGCCCCACAAGTGCCACCTCCTGCCCCACAAGTGCCACCTCCAGCCCCTCAAGTGCCACACACTGCCCCACAAGTGCCGCCCCCAGCCCCGCAACTGCCACCCCTTGCCCCACAATTTCCACCTCCCACCCCACAATTTTTACCTCCCGCCCCACAAGTGCCATCTCCTGCCCCACAGGTGCCACCTACTGTTCCACATCATCCACCTCCTTCCCCACATCATCCACCTCCTGTTCCACAAATGTCACCTCCTGACCCACAACTTCCACCTCCTGCCCCACAAGTGCCACCTTCTGCCTCACAAGTGCCACCCCTTGCCCCACAAGTGCCACATCCCACCGCACAATTTCCACCTCTTGTTACACAAGTCCCACCTCCCGCCCAACAACAGCCTCCTCCTGCCCCACAAGTGCCACCTCCTGCCCCACAAGTGCCACCTCCGACCCCACAAGTGCCACACACTGCCCCACAAGTGCCGCCCCCAGCCCCGCAACTGCCACCCCTTGCCCCACAATTTCCACCTCCCACCCCACAATTTTTACCTCCCGCCCCACAAGTGCCATCTCCTGCCCCACAGGTGCCACCTACTGTTCCACATCATCCACCTCCTTCCCCACATCATCCACCTCCTGTTCCACAAATGTCACCTCCTGACCCACAACTTCCACCTCCTGCCCCACAAGTGCCACCTTCTGCCTCACAAGTGCCACCCCTTGCCCCACAAGTGCCACATCCCACCGCACAATTTCCACCTCTTGTTACACAAGTCCCACCTCCCGCCCAACAACAGCCTCCTCCTGCCCCACAAGTGCCACCTCCTGCCCCACAAGTGCCACCTCCTGCCGTACAAGTGCCACCCTCTGCCCCACAATTGCCACTTCTTGCCCCACAATTGCCAATTCTTGCCCCACAACTTCCACCTCCCACCCCATAACTTCCACCTCCTGTCCCACAGCTTCCACATCCTGCCACACAAGTGCCCGATCCTGCCCCAGAAGTGCAACCTCGCATCCCGCAAGTGCCAACTCCTGCCCCACAAGTGCCACCTCCAACCCCACAAAGACAGCCTCCTGCCCCACATCATCCACCTCCTGCCCCACAAGTGCCAATTCCTGCCCCACAAGTGCCAGCTCATTCCCCACAAGTGCCAGCTCCTGCCCCACAAGTGCTAACTCCTGCCCCACATGTTCCACCTACCACCCCACAAATTCCAACTCCTGCCCCACAAGTGCCAGCTCCTGCCCGACAAGAGCCACTTCCTGCCCCACAAGTACCTCTTCCCTCCCAACAAGTTCCAATTTCCGCCCCACAAGTGCCACCTCCTGCCCCACAAATGCAACCTCCTGCCCCACAAGTGCCACCTTTCGCCCCACAAATGCCACCTCCCGCTCCACAACTTCCACCTCCTGCCCCACAAGTGCCACCTCACGCTCAACATCTACCACCTCCCACCCCACAACTTCCATCTCCTGGCCCACAAGTGCCACTTCCTGCCTCAAAAGAGCCACCTCCTGCCTCACAACTTCCACGTAACGTCCCATAAGTTCCACCTCCTGCCCCACAAGTGCCAGCTGCTGCTCCACATCATCCAACTCCCGCCCCACAAGTGCCATGTCCAGCCCCACAACATCTGCCTCCTGCCCCAAAAGTGTCAACTCCTGCCCCAGAAGTTCAATATCCCGCCCCACAAGTGCCACCACCCACCCCACAAGTGCCACCTCCTGCCCCACAAGTGCCACCTCCTGCCCAACAAGTGCCAATTCATACCCCACATGTTCCAACTACTGCCCCACAGGTGCCATTTCCTGCCCCACAAGTACCACCTCCTGTCCCACATTTACCAACTCCTGCCCCACAAGTGCCACCTCCTGTCCCACATGTGCCACCTCCCGACCGACAAAAGCCACCTCCCGCCAAACAACTGACACCTCCTGCCCCACAAGTGTCACCTCCTGCCCAACAAGTTCCACCTCTTGACCTATAAGTGCCACCTCCTGCCCCATAAGTTTCACCTCTCACCCAACAAATGCCACCACCTCCCCCAAAAGCGCCACCTCCTGCCCCACAGGTGCCATTTCCTGCCCCACAACATCCACCTCCCACGCACAAGTGCAACCTACCGCCCCACAACTTCCACCTCCTGCCCCACAAGTGCCAACACCTGCCCCACAAGTGCCACCTCCTGCCCCACAAGTGCCAACACCTGCCCCACAAGTGCCACCTCCTGCCCCACAAGTGTCAACTCATGCTCAACAAATGCCACCTCCTGCCCCACAAGTGCCACCTCCTGCCCCACAAGTGTCAACTCATGCTCCAAAAATGCCACCTCCTGCCCAACAAGTTCCACCTCTTGCCCCACAAGTGCCAAATACTTCCCCACAACTTCCACCTTCTGCCCCACTAGTGCCAACTCCAATTCCACAAGTGCCACCTCCAGCCCTACAACTGCCACTTCCAGCCCCACAAGTGCCACCTCCCGCCCAACAACTTCAACATCCCACCACACAAGTGCCAACTCCTGCCCGTGTGCCACATCCTGCCCCACAAGTGCCAACTCCTGCCGCACAACTGACAATTCCTGCCCCAAAAGTGACAGCTCATGCTTCACAATTGCCAGCTCCTGCCCCACATCATCCACCTTCTGCCCCACAAGTGCCACCTCCTGCCCCACAAGTGCCACATCCCGCCCCACAAGTGCCACCTCCTGCCCCATATCATCCACCTTCTGCCCCACAAGTGCCACCTCCTGCCCCACAAGTGCCACATCCCGCCCCACAAGTGCCACCTCCTGCCAAACTAGTGCAACCTCCTGCCCCACAAGTGCCATATCTTGCCAGACAATTTACAGCTCCTGCCCCACAAGTGCTACATCCTGAACCACAACTTGAACCTCCTGCCCAACAAGTGCCACGTTCTGCCCCACAAGTGTAGGCTCCTGCCCCACAAGTGCCAATTCCTGCCCCACATGTGCCAGCTCATGCTTCACAAGTGCCAGCTCCTGCACCACATCATCCACTTCCTGCCCACAAGTGCCAATTCCTGCCCCACAAGTGCCAGTTCATGCCCCACAAGTGCCAGCTCCTGCCCCACAAGTGCCAGCTCCTGCCCCACAAGAGCCACTTCCTTCACCACAGGTACCCCATCCCACCCCACAAGTTTCAATTCCTGCCATACAAGTGCCACCTCCTTCCCCACAAGTGCCACCTCCTGCCCAACAAGTGCCAGTTCATGCCCCACAAGTGCAAGGTCGTGTCCCACATCATCCATCTTCTGCCCCACAAGTGCCACCTCCTGCCCCACAACGACCACCTCCTGCCCCACATCATCCACCCCCTGCCCCACAAGTGCCACCTCCTGCCCCACATCATCCACCTCTGCCCCACAAGTGCCACATCCTGCCCCACATCATCCAACCCCTGCCCCACAAGTGCCACCTCCTGCCCCACAACGACCACCCCCTGCACCACAAGTGCCAATTCCTGCCCTACAAGTGCCAGCTCATTCCCCTAAATTGCCAGCTCCTGCCCCAAAAGTGCCACATTTTGCCACACCACTGCCACCTCCCCCCCAAAATAATCCACCACCTGCCCCACAAGTGTCACTGACCGCCCAACTTCCTCCTCCTGACACACAACTGCAACCTCCTGCCCCACAAGTGCCAGCTCCTGCCCCACAAGAGCCACTTCCTGCCCCACAAGTACCTCTTCCCTCCCAACAAGTTCCAATTTCCGCCCCGCAAGTGCCACCTCCTGCCCCACAAGTGCAACCTCCTGCCACACAAGTGTCACCTTTCGCCCCACAAATGCCACCTCCTGCCCCACAACTTCCACCTCCAGACCCACTAGTGCCACCTCACGCCCAACATCTGCCACCTCCCACCCCACAAGTGCCACCTCCCACCCTACAACTTCCATCTCCTGGCCCACAAGTGCCACCTCCTGCCTCAAAAGAGCCACCTCCTGCCCCACAACTTCCACGTAACGCCCCATAAGTTCCACCTCCTGCCCCACAAGTGCCACCTCTCGTCCCACAAGTGCCACCTCCCACCCCACACGTGCCACCTCCCGCCCCACAAGTGTCAACTCATGCTCCACAAGTGCCAAATACTTCCCCAAAACTTCCACCTTCTGCCCCACTAGTGCCAACTCCAATTCCACAAGTGCCACCTCCAGCCCTACAACTGCCACTTCCAGCCCCACAAGTGCCACCTCCCGCCCAACAACTTCAACATCCCACCACACAAGTGCCAACTCCTGCCCGTGTGCCACATCCTGCCCCACAAGTGCCAACTCCTGCCGCACAACTGACAATTCCTGCCCCAAAAGTGACAGCTCATGCTTCACAATTGCCAGCTCCTGCCCCACATCATCCACCTTCTGCCCCACAAGTGCCACCTCCTGCCCCACAAGTGCCACATCCCGCCCCACAAGTGCCACCTCCTGCCAAACCAGTGCAACCTCCTGCCCCACAAGTGCCATATCTCAACAGACAATTTACAGCTCCTGCCCCACAAGTGCTACATCCTGCACCACAACTTCAACCTCCTGCCCCACAAGTGCCACGTTCTGCCCCACAAGTGCCAATTCCTGCCCCACATGTGCCAGCTCATGCTTCACAAGTGCCAGGTCCTGCACCACATCATCCACTTCCTGCCCACAAGTGCCAATTCCTGCCCCACAAGTGCCAGTTCATGCCCCACAAGTACCAGCTCCTGCCCCACAAGTGCCACATCCTGACCCACAAGTACCTCTTCCCTCCCAACAAGTTCCAATTTCCGCCCAACAAGTACCACCTCCTTCTGCACAAGTTCCACCTCCTGCCCTAAAAGCTCCATTTCCTGCCCCAGAAGTGCCACCTCCCGCCCCACAAGTGCCACCTCCTGCCCTACAACTTCCACCTCCTGGCCCACAAGTGCCACCTCCCGCCCTACAACTGCCAAACCCTCCCCCAAAACTTCCACCTCCTGCCCAACAATTTCCAACTCGTGCCCCACAATTGCCACCTCCTGCCACACAAATGCCACCTTCTGCCTCAAAATGCCACCTCCTGCCCAACAACTCCAACCTCCCGCCCCACAAGTACCACCTCCTGCTCCACAAGTTCCACCTCCTGCCCCATAAGTTCCACCTTACGCCCCACAAGTGCCATCTGCTGCCCCAAAAGCTCAATTTCCTGCCCCATCAGTGCCACATCCCGCCCCACAAGTTCCACCTCCTGCCCCATAAGTGCCAATTCCTGCTTCACAAGTGCCAGCTCATGCTTCACAAATGCCAGCTCATGCCCCACATCCTCAACTTCCTGCCCCACAAGTGCCACCTCTAACCCCACAAAGACAGCCTCCTGCCCCACATCATCCACCTCCTGCCCCACAAGTGCCAATTCCTGCCCCACAAGTGCCAGCTCATGCCCCACAAGTGCCACCTCCTACCCCACAAAGACCACCTCCTGCCCCACATCATCCACCTCCTCCCCCACAAGTGACAATACCTGTTAGACAAGTGCAACCTCCAGCCCCACAACTTCAACATCCCGCCACACAAGTGCCGACTCCTGGCAACGTGTGCCACATCTTGCCCCACAAGTGCCACTTCCTGCCCCTCTATCGCCACCTCCTGCCCCAGAAGTTCCACTTCCTGCACCACAAGTTACACCTACAGCCCCACAATTTCCACCTCCTGTTTTACAAGTTCCACTTCCGCCCCACAAGTGCCACCTCCTGCCCAACAAGTGCCAGTTCATGCCCCACAAGTGCAAGGTCCTGTCCTTCAACTTCCACCTCCTGCCCCACAACTTCCACCTCCCGCCCCACAACGACCACCTCCTGCCCCATAAGTGCCACCTCCCGCCCAACAATTGTGGCCACATGACAAACAAGTTCCACTTCCGCCCCACAAGTGCCACCTCCTGCCCAACAAGTGCCATTTCTTACCCCACAGGTTCCAAATCCTACCCCACTGGTGCCATTTCCTGCCCCACAAGTGCCATTTCCCCCCCCACATGTGCCAACTCCTGCCTTACAAGTTTCACCTCCCACCCCACAAATTCCACCTCCCACCCCACAAGTTCCACCTCCTGCCCCAAAAGTGCCAATTCCTGCTTCACAAGTGCCAGCTCATGCTTCACAAATGCCAGCTCCTGCCCCACAACATCAACTTCCTGCCCCACAAGTGCCACCTCCTATCCCACATGTGCCAACTCCTGCCCCACAAGTGCCATTTCCTGCACCACATTTGCCACCTCCTGCCCCACAAGTGCCACCTCCTTCCCCACAAGTGCCACCTCCCACCCCACAAGTTTAACCTCCAGACACACAAGTGCCATCTCCCGCCCCACAAGTGCCATCTCCCGCCAAGTGCCAAATCCTGACGTGCAACTTCCACCTCCTGCTCCACAATTGCCATCTCCTGCCCCAGAAGTGCCACCTCCCGCCACACAAGTGCCACCTCCCGCCCCTCTATAGCCACCTCCGGCCCCACAAGTTACACCTCTTGCCCCACAACGTCGACCCCCGCCCCACATGTGCCACCACCTGACCCACAAGTGCCAACTCCTGCCCCACAAGTGCCGGCTCCTGCCCCACAAGTGTTACCTCTCGCCCCACAGCTTCAACCTCCAGCCACACAAGTGCCAACTCCTGCCCAACAAGTGCCACCTCCCGCCCCACAAGTGCCACCTCCCGCCCCACTATTTCCACGTCACACCCCAAATCTTCTTTCCTTCCACCCCACAAGTGCCACCTCCTGCCCCAAACGTTCAAGCTACTGCCCCACAACTGCCACTTCCCACCCAGCAATTGCCACCCCCCGCCCCACAAGTGCCTCCTCCCACCCCACAAGTGCCAACCCTTACCCCAAAAGTGCTAAATCCTGCCCCACATCTTCCACCAACAGCCCCACAAGTGTCACCTCCTGCCCCACAACTTCCATCTCCCACTCCACAAGTGCCACCTACTGCACAACAAATACCATCTCCTGCCCCATAAGTGCCACCTCCTGCCCCACAACCGCTACCTCCTGCCTCATATCATTCACCTCCCGCCCCACAATTTCCACCTCCTGCTCAACTAGTGCCACGTGCTGCCCCACAAGTTCCATTTCCCGCTCCACAAGTGCCACCTCCCGCCCCACAAGTGCCACCTCCCGCCCCACAAGTGCCGCCTCCAGCCACACAAGTGCTAAATCGTGCCGCACAACTTCCACCTCCCGCCCCACAACTGCCACCTCCCGCCTTAAAAGTGCCACCTCCCGACCCACAAGTGCCTCCTCCTGTCCCACAGTTGTCACCTCCCGCTCCACAAGTTACACCTCACCCCCCACAAGTTCTACCACCCACCCCACAAGTGCCACCTGCAGCCCCAGAAGTGTCAAATCCTGCCACACAACTTCCACATCCAGCCCCACAAGTGCCACATCCCACCCCACAACTTCCACTTCCCGCCCGACAACAGCCTCCTCCTGCCCAACAAGTGCCTCCTCCTGCCCCACAAGTGCCTCCTCCTGCCCCACAAGTGCCACCTCCTGCCCCACAAGTGCCTCCTCCTGCCCCACAAGTGCCTCCTCCTGCCGCAAAAGTGCCACCTCCTGCTCCACATCATCCACCTCCTGCCTCACAAATGCCTCCTCCTGACCTACAAGTTCCACCTTCCGCACCACAAGTGCCACCTCCCGCCCCTCTATAGCCACCTCCTGCCCCACAAGTTACACCTCTTGCCCCACAAGTTTCACCTCTTGCCCCACAACGTCGACCCTTGCCCCACATGTGTCACCACCTGACCAACAAGTACCAACTCCTGCCCCACAAATGCCATTTCCTGCACCACATTCGCCGCGTCCTGCCCCACAAGTGCTGGCTCCTGCCCCACAAGTGCTACCTCTCGCCCCACAACTTCAACCTCCAGCCACACAAGTGCCAACTCCTGCCCAACAAGTGCCACCTCCCGCCCCACAAGTGCCACCTCCTGCCCCACTACTTCCACGTCACATCCCAAATCTTCTTACCTTCCACCCCACAAGTGCCACCTCCTGCCCCAAACCTTCAACCTACTGCCCCACAACTGCCGCTTCCCACCCAGCAATTGCCACCCCCCGCCCCACAAGTGCCTCCTCCCACCCCACAAGTGCCAACTCCTGCCCCACATCATCCACCAACCGCCCCACAAGTGCCACCTCCCGCCCCACAAGTGCCACCTCCAGCCACACAAGTGCTAAATCGTGCCGCACAACTTCCACCTCCCGCCCCACAACTGCCACCTCCCGCCTTAAAAGTGCCACCTCCCGACCCACAAGTGCCTCCTCCTGTCCCACAGTTGTCACCTCCTGCTCCACAAGTTACACCTCACCCCCCACAAGTTCTACTACCCACCCCACAAGTGCCACCTGCAGACCCAGAAGTGTCAAATCCTGCCACACAACTTCCACATCCAGCACCACAAGTGCCACTTCCCACCCCACAACTTCCACTTCCCGCCCAACAACAGCCTCCTCCTGCCCCACAAGTGCCTCCTCCTGCCACACAAGTGCCACCTCCTGCCCCACAAGTGCTACCTACTTCCCCACAAGTGCCACCTCCTGCCACACATCATCCACCTCCTGCCTCACAAATGCCTCCTCCTGACCCACAATTGCCACCTGCCGCCCCACAACTTCCACCTCACGCCCCACAAGTGCCACCTCCCGCCCCACAAGTGCCACCTCCCGCCCCACAAGTGCCACAACCCGCCCCACAAATCCAACTCCTGACCCACAAGTGCCACCTCCCGCCCCACAAGTGCCACCTCCCGCACCACAAGTGCCACCTCCCGCCCCACAAGTGCCACCTCCCGACCCACATGTGCCACAACCCGCCCCACAAATCCAACTCCTGCCCCACAAGTGCCACCTCCCGACCCACATGTGCCAACTTCTGCCCCACAAGTGCCAGCTCCTGCCCCTCAAGTGTCACCTTTTCCCCACAAGTGCCACCTTCTGCTCCACAAGTGCCACTTCCTGCCGCACAAGTGATACCTCCAGCCCCACAACTGCCACCACCCGCCCCACAACTTCCACCTCCCGCCTCACAAGTGCAACCTCCAGGCCCACAAGTGCCACCTCCAGATCCACAAGAATTAACTCCTGCCCCACAAGTGCCACCTCCTGCCCTTCAAGAGCCACTTCTTGCCCCACAAGTAACATTTCCTGCCCCACGAGTGCCAACCCCTGCCCAACAAGTGCTATGACCCAGCCCACAAGTGCCAACTCCTGCCCCACTAGTGCCACCTCCCGCCCCACAAGTGCCACCACCCTCCCCACAACTTCAACCTCCTTCCCCAAAACATCCACCTCCCGCCCCACAGGTGTCATCATCTGCCCCACAACTGCCACATCCCGCCCCACAACTTCCACATCCCGCCTTACAACTGCAAGCTCCTGCCCCTCAAGTGCCACACACTGCCCCACAAGTGCCGCCCCCAGCCCCGCAACTGCCACCCCTTGCCCCACAATTTCCACCTCCCACCCCACAATTTTTACCTCCCGCCCCACAAGTGCCATCTCCTGCCCCACAGGTGCCACCTACTGTTCCACATCATCCACCTCCTTCCCCACATCATCCACCTCCTGTTCCACAAATGTCACCTCCTGACCCACAACTTCCACCTCCTGCCCCACAAGTGCCACCTTCTGCCTCACAAGTGCCACCCCTTGCCCCACAAGTGCCACATCCCACCGCACAATTTCCACCTCTTGTTACACAAGTCCCACCTCCCGCCCAACAACAGCCTCCTCCTGCCCCACAAGTGCCACCTCCTGCCCCACAAGTGCCACCTCCCACCCCACAAGTGCCACGTCCTTCCCAATTGCCACGTCCTGTCCCACAAGTGCCACCTCCTGCCGTACAAGTGCCACCCTCTGCCCCACAATTGCCACTTCTTGCCCCACAATTGCCAATTCTTGCCCCACAACTTCCACCTCCCACCCCATAACTTCCACCTCCCATCCCACAGCTTCCACATCCTGCCCCACAAGTGCCCGATCCTGCCCCAGAAGTACCACCACCTGACCCACAAGTGCCAACTCCTGCCCCACAAGTGCCACCTCGCATCCCGCAAGTGCCACATCCCGCCCCACAAGTTCCACCTCCTGCCTTACAAGAGCCCATTCCTGCTTCACAAGTGCCAGCTCATGTTTCACAAATGCCAGCTCCTGCCCCACATCATCAACTTCCTGCCCCACAAGTGTCACCTCCAACCCCACAAAGACAGCCTCCTGCCCCACATCATCCACCTCCTGCCCCACAAGTGCCAATTCCTGCCCCACAAGTGCCAGCTCATGCCCCACAAGTGCCAGCTCATGCCCCACAAGTGCCACCTCCTGCCCCACAAGTGCCACCTCCTGCCCCACATGTTCCACCTCCTGCCCCACAAATTCCAACTCCTGCCCCACAAGTGCCACCTCCCACCCCACAAATGCCACCTCCTGCCCTGCAACTTCCACCTCCTGCTCCACAAGTGCCATCTCCTGCCCCACATCGTCCACCTCCCACCAAGTGCCACCTCCTGCCCCATAAGTGCCAATTCCTGCCCCACAAATGCCAGTTCATGCCCCACAAGTGCCAGTTCATGCCCCACATCATCCACCTTCTGCCCCACAAGTGCCAGTTCATGCCCCACATCATCCACCTTCTGCCCCACAAGTGCCACCTCCTGCCCCACATCATCCACCCCCTGCCCCACAAGTGCCACCTCCTGCCCCACAACGACCACCTCCTGCCCCACATCAGCCACCCCCTGCACCACAAATGCCAGCTCATTCCCCTGAAGTGCCAGCTCTTGCCCTACAAGTGCCAGCTCCTGCCCAACAAGAGCCACTTCCTGCCCCACAAGTACCTCTTCCCTCCCAACAAATTCCAATTTCCGCCCCACAAGTGCCATTTCCTGCCCCAAGTGCAACCTCCTGCCCCACAAGTGCCACCTTTCGCCCCACAAGAGTCACCTCACGCCCATCATCTACCACCTCCCACCCCACAAGTGCCACCTCCCGCCCTACAACTTCCATCTCCTGGCCCACAAGTGCCACCTCCTGCCTCAAAAGAGCCACCTCCCGCCCCACAACTTCCACGTAACGCCCCATAAGTTGCACCTCCTGCCCCACAAATGCCACCTCCTGCTCCACAAGTTCCACCTCTTGCCCCACAAGTGCCAAATACTTCCCCACAACTTCCACCTTCTGCCCCACTAGTGCCAACTCCAATTCCACAAGTGCCACCTCCAGCCCTACAACTGCCACTTCCAGCCCCACAAGTGCCACCTCCCGCCCAACAACTTCAACATCCCACCACACAAGTGCCAACTCCTGCCCGTGTGCCACATCCTGCCCCACAAGTGCCAACTCCTGCCGCACAACTGACAATTCCTGCCCCAAAAGTGACAGCTCATGCTTCACAATTGCCAGCTCCTGCCCCACATCATCCACCTTCTGCCCCACAAGTGCCACCTCTCGCCCCACAAGTGTCACATCCAGCCCGACAAGTGCCACCTCCTGCCAAACTAGTGCAACCTCCTGCCCCACAAGTGCCATATCTCGCCAGACAATTTACAGCTCCTGCCCCACAAGTGCTACATCCTGAACCACAACTTCAACCTCCTGCCCCACAAGTGCCAATTCCTGCCCCACATGTGCCAGCTCATGCTTCACAAGTGCCAGCTCCTGCACCACATCATCCACTTCCTGCCCACAAGTGCCAGTTCATGCCCCACAAGTGCCAGTTCATGCCCCACAAGTGCCAGCTCCTGCCCCACAAGAGCCACTGCCTTCACCACAGGTACCCCATCCCACCCCACAAGTTTCAATTCCTGCCATACAAGTGCCACCTCCTTCCCCACAAGTGCCACCTCCTGCCCCACAAGTGCCACCTCCTGCCCCACAAGTGCCACCTCCCGCCAAACAACTGACACCTCCTGCCCCACAAGTGCCACCTCCTGCCCCGCCAGTTCCACCTGTCACCCTGCAAGTCCAGCTCCTGCCCCACAAGTGCCAGCTCATGCTTCACAAGTGCCACCTCCCGCCCCACAAATGCCAAATCCTGCCCTGCAACTTCCACCTCCTGCCCCACAAGTGCCACCTCCTGCCCCACAAGTTCCAGCTCATGCTTCACAAGTGCCAGCTCCTGCCCCACATCATCCACCCCCTGCCCCACATGTGCCACCTACCGTTCCGCATCATCCACCTCCTTCCCCACATCATCCACCTCCTGTTCCACGAATGTCACCTCCTGACCCACAACTTCCACCTCCTGCCCCACAAGTGCCACCTTCTGCCTCACAAGTGCCACCCCTTGCCCCACAAGTGCCACATCCCACCGCACAATTTCCACCTCTTGTTACACAAGTCCCACCTCCCGCCCAACAACAGCCTCCTCCTGCCCCACAAGTGCCACCTCCTGCCCCACAAGTGCCACGTCCTTCCCAATTGCCACGTCCTGTCCCACAAGTGCCACCTCCTGCCGTACAAGTGCCACCCTCTGCCCCACAATTGCCACTTCTTGCCCCACAATTGCCACTTCTTGCCCCACAACTTCCACCTCCCACCCCATAACTTCTACCTCCCGTCCCACAGCTTCCACATCCTGCCCCACAAGTGCCCGATCCTGCCCCAGAAGTACCACCACCTGACCCACAAGTGCCAACTCCTGCCCCACAAGTGCCACATCCCGCCCCACAAGTGCTACCTCCTGCCCCAAAAGTGCCCATTCCTGCTTCACAAGTGCCAGCTCATGTTTCACAAATGCCAGCTCCTGCCCCACATCATCAACTTCCTGCCCCACAAGTGTCACCTCCAACCCCACAAAGACAGCCTCCTGCCCCACATCATCCACCTCCTGCCCCACAAGTGCCAATTCCTGCCCCACAAGTGCCAGCTCATGCCCCACAAGTGCCACCTCCTGCCCCACAAGTGCCACCTCCTGCCCCACAAGTGCCAACTCCTGCCCCACAAGTTCCACCTACCACCCCACAAATTCCAACTCCTGCCCCACAAGTGCCAGCTCCTGCCCGACAAGAGCCACTTCCTGCCTTACAAGTACCTCTTCCCTCCCAACAAGTTCCAATTTCCGCCCCACAAGTGCCACCTCCTGCCCCACAAATGCAACCTCCTGCCCCACAAGTGCGACCTTTTGCCCCACAAATGCCACCTCCCGCTCCACAACTTTTACCTCCTGCCCCACAAGTGCCACCTCCCGACCCACAAGTGCCACCTCACGCCCAACATCTACCACCTCCCACCCCACAACTTCCATCTCCTGGCCCACAAGTGCCACTTCCTGCCTCAAAAGAGCTACCTCCCGCTTCACAACTTCCACATCCTGCCCTACAAGTGCCACCTCCCGCCATAAAATGCCACCTCCCGTCCCTCTATCACCACCTCCTGCCCCACAAGTTACACCCCCACCCCACAAGTACCACCACCTGCCCCACAAGTACCACCTCCTGCAAACAAATGCCATTTCTTAAACCACACGTCCAAACTCCTGCCCCACAAGTGCCACCTCCTGTCCCACATGTGCCACCTCCTGCCCCACAAGTGCCACCTCCCGACCGACAAATGCCACCTCCCGCCAAACAACTGACACCTCCTGCCCCACAAGTGTCACCTCCTGCCCAACAAGTTCCACCTCTTGACCTATAAGTGCCACCTCCTGCCCCATAAGTTTCACCTCTCGCCCAACAAATGCCACCACCTCCCCCAAAAGCGCCACCTCCTGCCCCACAGGTGCCATTTCCTGCCCCACAACATCCACCTCCCACGCACAAGTGCAACCTCCTGCCCCACAAGTGCCAGCTCCTGCCCGACAAGAGCCACTTCCTGCCCCACAAGTACCTCTTCCCTCCCAACAAGTTCCAATTTCCGCCCCACAAGTGTCAACTCATGCTCCACAAATGCCACCTCCTGCCCCACAAGTTCCACCTCTTGCCCCACAAGTGCCAAATACTTCCCCACAACTTCCACCTTCTGCCCCACTAGTGCCAACTCCAATTCCACAAGTGCCACCTCCCGCCCAACAACTTCAACATCCCACCACACAAGTGCCAACTCCTGCCCGTGTGCCACATCCTGCCCCACAAGTGCCAACTGCTGCCCGTGTGCCACATCCTGCCCCACAAGTGCCAACTCCTGCCGCACAACTGACAATTCCTGCCCCAAAAGTGACAGCTCATGCTTCACAATTGCCAGCTCCTGCCCCACATCATTCACCTTCTGCCCCACAAGTGCCACCTCTCGCCCCACAAGTGCCACATCCCGCCCCACAAGTGCCACCTCCTTCCAAACTAGTGCAACCTCCTGCCCCACAAGTGCCATATCTCGCCAGACAATTTACAGCTCCTGCCCCACAAGTGCTACATCCTGAACCACAACTTCAACCTCCTGCCCAACAAGTGCCACGTTCTGCCCCACAAGTGTAGGCTCCTGCCCCACAAGTGCCAATTCCTGCCCCACATGTGCCAGCTCATGCTTCACAAGTGCCAGCTCCTGCACCACAAGTGCCACTTCCTTCACCACAGGTACCCCATCCCACCCCACAAGTTTCAATTCCTGCCATACAAGTGCCACCTCCTTCCCCACAAGTGCCACCTCCTGCCCCACAAGTGCCACCTCCCGCCAAACAACTGACACCTCCTGCCCCACAAGAGCCACCTCCTGCCCAACAAGTTCCACCTCTTGACCTATAAGTGCCACCTCCTGCCCCATAAGTTTCACCTCTCGCCCAACAAATGCCACCACCTCCCCCAAAAGCGCCACCTCCTGCCCCACAGGTGCCATTTCCTGCCCCACAACATCCACCTCCCACGCACAAGTGCAACCTACTGCCCCACAAGTGCCAGCTCCAGCCCGACAAGAGCCACTTCCTGCCCCACAAGTACCTCTTCCCTCCCAACAAGTTCCAATTTCCGCCCTGCAAGTGCCACCTCCTGCCCCACAAGTGCAACCTCCTGCCCCACAAATGCCACCTTTCGCCCCACAAATGCCACCTCCCGCTCCACAACTTCCACCTCCTGCCCCACAAGTGCCACCTCCCACCAAACAACTGACACCTCCTGCCCCACAAGTGCCACCTCCTGCCCAACAAGTTCCACCTTTTGACCTACAAGTGCCACCTCCTGCCCCATAAGTTTTACCTCTCGCCCAACAAATGCCACCACCTCCCCCAAAAGCGCCACCTCCTGCCCCACAGGTGCCATTTCCTGCCCCACAACATCCACCTCCCACGCACAAGTGCAACCTACCGCCCCACAACTTCCACCTCCTGCCCCACAAGTGCCAACACCTGCCCCACAAGTGCCACTTCCTGCCCCTCTATCGCCACCTCCTGCCCCACAAGTGCCACCTCCTGCCCGACAAGAGCCACTTCCTGCCCCACAAGTACCTCTTCCCTCCCAACAAGTTCCAATTTCCGCCCTGCAGTTGCCACCTCCTGCCCCACAAGTGCAACCTCCTGCCCCACAAATGCCACCTTTCGCCCCACAAATGCCACCTCCCGCTCCACAACTTCCACCTCCTGCCCCACAAGTGCCACCTCCCGCCCAACATCTACCACCTCCCACCCAACAAGTGCCACCTCCCGCCCTACAACTTCCACGTAACGCCCCATAAGTTCCACCTCCCGCCCAACAAGTGCCACCTCTCGTCCCACAAGGACCACCTCCTGCCTCACTAGTGCCACCTCCCACCCCACAACTGCCACCTCCTGCCCCACAAGTGTCAACTCATGCTCCACAAATGCCACCTCCTGCTCCACAAGTTCCACCTCTTGCCCCACAAGTGCCAAATACTTCCCCACAACTTCAACCTTCTGCCCCACTAGTGCCAACTCCAATTCCACAAGTGCCACCTCCAGCCCTACAACTGCCACTTCCAGCCCCACAAGTGCCACCTCCCGCCCAACAACTTCAACATCCCACCACACAAGTGCCAACTCCTGCCCGTGTGCCACATCCTGCCCCACAAGTGCCAACTCCTGCCGCACAACTGACAATTCCTGCCCCAAAAGTGACAGCTCATGCTTCACAATTGCCAGCTCCTGCCCCACATTATCCACCTTCTGCCCCACAAGTGCCACCTCCTGCCCCACAAGTGCCACATCCCGCCCCACAAGTGCCACCTCCTGCCCCACATCATCCACCTCCCGCCCCACAATTGCCACCTCCTGCCCCACAAGTGCCACATCCCACCCCACAAGTGCCACCTCCTGTCAAACTAGTGCAACCTCCTGCCCCACAAGTGCCATATCTCGCCAGACAATTTACAGCTCCTGCCCCACAAGTGCTACATCCTGAACCACAACTTGAACCTCCTGCCCAACAAGTGCCACGTTCTGCCCCACAAGTGTAGGCTCCTGCCCCACAAGTGCCAATTCCTGCCCCACATGTGCCAGCTCATGCTTCACAAGTGCCACCTCCTGCCCCACATCATCCAACCCCTGCCCCACAAGTGCCACCTCCTGCCCCACAACGACCACCCCCTGCACCACAAGTGCCAATTCCTGCCCTACAAGTGCCAGCTCATTCCCCTAAAGTGCCAGCTCCTGCCCCACAAGTGCCACATTTTGCCACACCACTGCCACCTCCCCGCCAAAATAATCCACCTCCTGCCCCACAAGTGTCACTGACCGCCCAACTTCCTCCTCCTGACACACAACTGCAACCTCCTGCCCCACAAGTGCCAGCTCCTGCCCCACAAGAGCCACTTCCTTCCCCACAAGTACCTCTTCCCTCCCAACAAGTTCCAATTTCCGCCCCGCAAGTGCCACCTCCTGCCCCACAAGTGCAACCTCCTGCCACACAAGTGTCACCTTTCGCCCCACAAATGCCACCTCCCGCTCCACAACTTCCACCTCCTGCCCCACAACTTCCACCTCCCGACCCACAAGTGCAACCTCATGCCCAACATCTGCCACCTCCCACCCCACAAGTGCCACCTCCCACCCTAAAACTTCCATCTCCTGGCCCACAAGTGCCACCTCCTGCCTCAAAAGAGCCACCTCCCGCCCCACAAATTCCACGTAACGCCCCATAAGTTCCACCTCCTGCCCCACAAGTGCCACCTCTCGTCCCACAAGGACCACCTCCTGCCCCACAAGTGCCACCTCCTGCCCCACAAGTGCCACCACCCTCCCCAAAATGCCAACTCCTGCCCCACAAGTGCCACGTCCAGCCCCACAACTTCCACCTCCTGCCCCAAAAGTGTCAACTCCTGCCCCATAAGTTCCATATCCCGCCCCACAAGTGCCACTACCTGCCCCACTAGTGCCATCTCCATTTCCACAGGTGCCACCTCCCGCCCCACAACTTCCACGTAACGCCCCATAAGTTCCACCTCCTGCCCAACAAGGGCCACCTCTCGTCCCACAAGGACCACCTCCTGCCCCACAAGTGCCACCTCTTGCCCCACAAGTGCCAAATGCTTCCCCACAACTTCCACCTTCTGCCGCACTAGTGCCAACTCCAATTCCACAAGTGCCACATCCCGCACCTCAAGTGCCACCACCTGACCCACAAGTGCCAACTCCTGCCCCACAAGTGCCATTTCTTGCCCCACAAGTGCCACCTCCTGCCCCACAAGTGCCATTTCCTGCCCTACAACTTCCACCTCCTGCCCCACAAGAGCCAGTTCCAGCCCCACAAATGCCACCTCCCGCCCCACAACTTCAACATCCCTCCATACAAGTGCCACCTCCAGCCCCACAAGTGCCACATCCCTCCCCAAAAGTGCCACCTCCTGCCCCACAAGTGCCACCTCCCGCCCAACAATTGTGGCCACATGACAAACAAGTTCCACTTCCTGCCCCACAAGTTCCTCCTCCTGCCCAGCAAGTGCCATTTCTTACCCCACAGGTTCCAACTCCTGCCCCACAGGTGCCATTTCCTGTTCCACAAGTGCCAACTCCTGTCCCACATGTGCCAACTCCTGCCCCACAAGTGCCATTTCCTACCCCACAACTTCCACCTCCCACCCTACAAGTGCCAATTCCTGCCCCACAAGTGCCAGCTCATGCTTCACAAGTGCCAGCTCCTGCCCCTCATCATCCACCTCCCGCCCCAAAAGTGCCACTTCCTGCCTTTCTACCGCCACCTCCTGCCCAGAAGTTCCACTTCCGCCCCACAAGTGCCACCTCCTGCCCAACAAGTGCCAGTTCATGCCCCACAAGTGCAAGGTCCTGTCCTTCAACTTCCACCTCCTGCCCCACAAGTGCCACCTCCTGCCCCACAACGACCACCTCCTGCCCCACATCATCCACCTCCTGCCCCACAAGTGCCAATTCCTGCCCCACAAGTGCCACATTTTGCCACACCACTGCCACCTCCCCCCCCAAATAATCCACCTCCTGCCCCACAAGTGTCACTGACCGCCCAACTTCATCCTCCTGACCCACAAGTTCCACCTCCTGCCCCAAAAGTGCCAATTCCTGCTTCACAAGTGCCAGCTCATGCTTCACAAATGCCAGCTCATGCCCCACATCATCAACTTCCTGCCCCACAAGTGCCACCTCTAACCCCACAAAGACAGCCTCCTGCCCCACATCATTTACCTCCTGCCCCACAAGTGCCAATTCCTGCCCCACAAGTGCCAGCTCATGCCCCACAAGTGCCACCTCTTGCCCCACAGGTGCCACCCCCTGCCCCACATCATCCACCTCCTCCCCCAAAAGTGACAATACCTTTTCCACAAGTGCCAACTCCCGCCCCACAACTTCAAAATCCCGCCACATAAGTGCCGATTCCTGGCAACGTGTGCCACATCCTGCCCCACAAGTGCCAGCTCCGGCCCCACATGTTCCACCTACCATCCCACAAATTCCACCTCATGCCCCACAAGTGCCAACTCCCAACCCACAAATGCCAAATCCTGCAATGCAACTTCCACCTCCTGCTCCACAAGTGCCACCTCCTGCCCCACATCGTCCACCTCCCACCCAACAAGTGCCACCACCTGCCCCACAAGTGCCACCACCTGCCCCACAAGTGCCAGCTCATTCCCCTGAAGTGCCACATTTGTCCACACCACTGCCTCCTCCCCCCCAAATAATCCACCTCCTGCCCCACAAGTGTCACTGACTGACCAACTTCCTCCTCCTGCCCCACAAGTGCCAGCTCCTGCCCCACAAGTGCCAGCTCCTGCCCCACAAGAGCCACTTCCTGCCCCACAAGTACCTCTTCCCTCCCAACAAGTTCCAATTTCCGCCCAACAAGTACCACCTCCTTCTGCACAAGTTCCACCTCCTGCCCTAACAGCTCCATTTCCTGCCCCAGAAGTGCCACCTCCCGCCCCACAAGTGCCACCTCCCGCCCTACAACTGCCAAACCCTGCCCCAAAACTTCCACCTCCTGCCCAACAATTTCCAACTCGTGCCCCACAATTGCCACCTCCTGCCACACAAATGCCACCTTCTGCCTCAAAATGCCACCTCCTGCCCAACAACTCCAACCTCCCGCCCCACAAGTACCACCTCCTGCTCCACAAGTTCCACCTCCTGCCCCATAAGTTCCACCTTACGCCCCACAAGTGCCATCTGCTGCCCCAAAAGCTCAATTTCCTGCCCCATCAGTGCCACATCCCGCCCCACAAGTTGCACCTCCTGCCCCATAAGTGCCAATTCCTGCTTCAAAAGTGCCAGCTCATGCTTCACAAATGCCAGCTCATGCCCCACATCCTCAACTTCCTGCCCCACAAGTGCCACCTCTAACCCCACAAAGACAGCCTCCCGCACCACAAGTGCCACCTCCTGCCCCATAAGTGCCAATTCCTGCCCCACAAGTGCCAGCACATGCCCCACAAGTGCCACCTCCTACCCCACAAAGACCACCTCCGGCCCCACATCATCCACCTCCTCCCCCACAAGTGACAATACCTGTTAGACAAGTGCAACCTCCAGCCCCACAACTTCAACATCCCGCCACACAAGTGCCGACTCCTGGCAACGTGTGCCACATCTTGCCCCACAAGTGCCACTTCCTGCCCCTCTATCGCCACCTCCTGCCCCAGAAGTTCCACTTCCTGCACCACAAGTTACACCTACAGCCCCACAATTTCCACCTCCTGTTTTACAAGTTCCACTTCCGCCCCACAAGTGCCACCTCCTGCCCAACAAGTGCCAGTTCATGCCCCACAAGTGCAAGGTCCTGTCCTTCAACTTCCACCTCCTGCCCCACAACTTCCACCTCCCGCCCCACAACGACCACCTCCTGCCCCATAAGTGCCACCTCCCGCCCAACAATTGTGGCCACATGACAAACAAGTTCCACTTCCGCCCCACAAGTGCCACCTCCTGCCCAACAAGTGCCATTTCTTACCCCACAGGTTCCAAATCCTACCCCACTGGTGCCATTTCCTGCCCCACAAGTGCCATTTCCCCCCCCACATGTGCCAACTCCTGCCTTACAAGTTTCACCTCCCACCCCACAAATTCCACCTCCCACCCCACAAGTTCCACCTCCTGGCCCAAAAGTGCCAATTCCTGCTTCACAAGTGCCAGCTCATGCTTCACAAATGCCAGCTCATGCCCCACATCATCAACTTCCTGCCCCACAAGTGCCACCTCCTATCCCACATGTGCCAACTCCTGCCCCACAAGTGCCATTTCCTGCACCACATTTGCCACCTCCTGCCCCACAAGTGCCACCTCCTTCCCCACAAGTGCCACCTCCCACCCCACAAATTTAACCTCCAGACACACAAGTGCCATCTCCCGCCCCACAAGTGCCAAATCCTGACGTGCAACTTCCACCTCCTGCTCCACAATTGCCACCTCCTGCCCCACAAGTGCCACCTCCCGCCACACAAGTGCCACCTCCCGCCCCTCTATAGCCACCTCCGGCCCCACATGTTACACCTCTTGCCACACAAGTTCCACCTCTTGCCCCACAACGTCGACCCCCGCCCCACATGTGCCACCACCTGACCCACAAGTGCCGGCTCCTGCCCCACAAGTGCCGGCTCCTGCCCCACAAGTGTTACCTCTCGCCCCACAGCTTCAACCTCCAGCCACACAAGTGCCAACTCCTGCCCAACAAGTGCCACCTCCCGCCCCACAAGTGCCACCTCCCGCCCCACTACTTCCACGTCACACCCCAAATCTTCTTACCTTCCACCCCACAAGTGCCACCTCCTGCCCCAAACCTTCAACCTACTGCCCCACAACTGCCACTTCCCACCCAGCAATTGCCACCCCCCGCCCCACAAGTGCCTCCTCCCACCCCACAAGTGCCAACCCTTACCCCACAAGTGCTAACTCCTGCCCCACATCTTCCACCAACTGCCCCACAAGTGTCACCTCCTGCCCCACAACTTCCATCTCCCACTCCACAAGTGCCACCTACTGCACAACAAATACCATCTCCTGCCCCATAAGTGCCACCTCCTGCCCCACAACTGCTAACTCCTGCCTCATATCATTCACCTCCCGCCCCACAATTTCCACCTCCTGCTCAACTAGTGCCACGTGCTGCCCCACAAGTTCCATTTCCCGCCCCACAAGTGCACCTCCTGCCCCACAAGTTACACCTCTTGCCCCACAAGTTCCACCTCTTGCCCCACAACGTCGACCCTTGCCCCACATGTGTCACCACCTGACCAACAAGTGCCAACTCCTGCCCCACAAGTGCCATTTCCTGCACCACATTCGCCGCGTCCTGCCCCACAAGTGCTGGCTCCTGCCCCACAAGTGCTACCTCTCGCCCCACAACTTCAACCTCCAGCCACACAAGTGCCAACTCCTGCCCAACAAGTGCCACCTCCCGCCCCACAAGTGCCACCTCCCGCCCCACTACTTCCACGTCACACCCCAAATCTTCTTACCTTCCACCCCACAAGTGCCACCTCCTGCCCCAAACCTTCAACCTACTGCCCCACAACTGCCACTTCCCACCCAGCAATTGCCACCCCCCGCCCCACAAGTGCCTCCTCCCACCCCACAAGTGCCAACCCTTACCCCAAAAGTGCTAAATCCTGCCCCACATCATCCACCAACCGCCCCACAAGTGCCACCTCCCGCCCCACAAGTGCCGCCTCCAGCCACACAAGTGCTAAATCGTGCCGCACAACTTCCACCTCCCGCCCCACAACTGCCACCTCCCGCCTTAAAAGTGCCACCTCCTGTCCCACAGTTGTCACCTCCCGCTCCACAAGTTACACCTCACCCCCCACAAGTTCTACCACCCACCCCACAAGTGCCACCTGCAGCCCCAGAAGTGTCAAATCCTGCCACACAACTTCCACATCCAGCCCCACATGTGCCACCTCCCACCCCACAACCTCCACTTCCCGCCCAACAACAGCCTCCTCCTGCCCCACAAGTGCCTCCTCCTGCCACACAAGTGCCTCCTCCTGCCACACAAGTGCCACCTCCTGCCCCACAAGTGCTACCTACTTCCCCACAAGTGCCACCTCCTGCCCCACATCATCCACCTCCTGCCTCACAAATGCCTCCTCCTGACCCACAATTGCCACCTGCCGCCCCACAACTTCCACCTCACGCCCCACAAGTGCCACCTCCCGCCCCACAAGTGCCACAGCCCGCCCCACAAATCCAACTCCTGACCCACAAGTGCCACCTCCCGCCCCACAAGTACCACCTCCCGCACCACAAGTGCCACCTCCCGCCCCACAAGTGCCACCTCCCGACCCACATGTGCCACAACCCGCCCCACAAATCCAACTCCTGCCCCACAAGTGCCACCTCCCGACCCACATGTGCCAGCTTCTGCCCCACAAGTGCCAGCTCCTGCCCCTCAAGTGTCACCTCTTCCCCACAAGTGCCACCTTCTGCTCCACAAGTGCCACTTCCTGCCGCACAAGTGATACCTCCAGCCCCACAACTGCCACCACCCGCCCCACAACTTCCACCTCCCGCCTCACAAGTGCAACCTCCAGGCCCACAAATGCCACCTCCAGATCCACAAGAATTAACTCCTGCCCCACAATTGCCACTTCTTGCCCCACAATTGCCAATTCTTGCCCCACAACTTCCACCTCCCACCCCATAACTTCCACCTCCCGTCCCACAGCTTCCACATCCTGCCCCACAAGTGCCCGATCCTGCCCCAGAAGTACCACCACCTGACCCACAAGTGCCAACTCCTGCCCAACAAGTGCCAGCTCGCATCCCGCAAGTGCCACATCCCGCCCCACAAGTTCCACCTCCTGCCTTACAAGTGCCAGCTCATGTTTCACAAATGCCAGCTCCTGCCCCACATCATCAACTTCCTGCCCCACAAGTGTCAGCTCCAACCCCTCAAAGACAGCCTCCTGCCCCACATCATCCACTTCCTGCTCCACAAGTGCCAATTCCTGCCCCACAAGTGCCAGCTCATGCCCCACAAGTGCCACCTCCTGCCCCACAAGTGCCACCTCCTGCCCCACAAGTGCCAAATCCTGCCCCACATGTTCCACCTACGACCCCACAAATTCCAACCCCTGCCCCACAAGTGCCACCTCCCACCCCACAAATGCCACCTCCTGCCCTGCAACTTCCACCTCCTGCTCCACAAGTGCCATCTCCTGCTCCACATCGTCCACCTCCCATCCAACAAGTGCCACCTCCTGCCCCACAAGTGCCAATTCCTGCCCCACAAATGCCAGTTCATGCCCCACAAGTGCCAGTTCATGCCCCACAAGTGCCAGTTCATGCCCCACATCATCCACCTTCTGCCCCACAAGTGCCACCTTCTGCCCCACATCATCCACCCCCTGCCCCACAAGTGCCACCTCCTGCCCCACAACGACCACCTCCTGCCCCACATCATCCACCCCCTGCACCACAAATGCCAGCTCATTCCCCTGAAGTGCCAGTTCTTGCCCCACAAGTGCCTGCTCCTGCCCAACAAGAGCCACTTCCTGCCCCACAAGTACCTCTTCCCTCCCAACAAGTTCCAATTTCCGCCCCACAAGTGCCACCTCCTGCCCCAAGTGCAACCTCCTGCCCCACAAATGCCACCTTTCGCCCCACAAATGCCACCTCCCGCTCCACAACTTCCACCTCCTGCCCCACAAGTGCCACCTTTCGCCCCACAAATGCCACCTCCCGCTCGACAACTTCCACCTCCTGCCCCACAAGTGCCACCTCCCGACCCACAAGTGCCACCTCACGCCCAACATCTACCACCGCCCACCCCACAAGTGCCACCTCCCGCCCTACAACTTCCATCTCCTGGCCCACAAGTGCCACCTCCTGCCTCAAAAGAGCCACCTCCTGCCCCACAACTTCCACGTAACGCCCCATAAGTTCCACCTCCCGCCCAACAAGTGCCACCTCTCGTCCCACAAGGACCACCTCCTGCCCCACAAGTGCCACCTCCTGCCCCACAAGTGCCACCTCCTGCCCCACAAGTGTCAACTCATGCTCCACAAATGCCACCTCCTGCTCCACAAGTTCCACCTCTTGCCCCACAAGTGCCAAATACTTCCCCACAACTTCCACCTTCTGCCCCACTAGTGCCAACTCCAATTCCACAAGTGCCACCTCCCGCCCAACAACTTCAACATCCCACCACACAAGTGCCAACTCCTGCCCGTGTGCCACATCCTGCCCCACAAGTGCCAACTGCTGCCCGTGTGCCACATCCTGCCCCACAAGTACCAACTCCTGCCGCACAACTGACAATTCCTGCCCCAAAAGTGACAGCTCATGCTTCACAATTGCCAGCTCCTGCCCCACATCATCCACCTTCTGCCCCACAAGTGCCACCTTTCGCCCCACAAATGCCACCTCCCGCTTCACAATTGCCACCTCCTGCCCCACAAGTGCCACCTCCCGACCCACAAGTGCCACCTCACGCCCAACATCTACCACCTCCCACCCCACAACTTCCATCTCCTGGCCCACAAGTGCCACTTCCTGCCTCAAAAGAGCCACCTCCCGCCTCACAACTTCCACGTAACGTCCGATAAGTGCCACATCCTGCCCCACAAGTGCCAGCTGCTGCTCCACATCATCCAACTCCTGCCCCACAAGTGCCATGTCCAGCCCCACAACATCTGCCTCCTGCCCCAAAAGTGTCAACTCCTGCCCCATAAGTTCCATATCCCGCCCCACAAGTTCCACCTCCCACCCCACAAGTGCCACCTCCTGCCCCACAAGTTCCAACTCTCGTCTAACAAGTGCCACCTCCTGCCCAAAATTTACCACCTCCCGCTCCACAAGTGCCACCTCCTGCCCAACAAGTGCCATTTCTTACCCCACATGTTCCAACTCCTGCCCAAAAGGTGCCATTTCCTGCCCCACAAGTACCACCTCCTGTCCCACATTTACCAACTCCTGCCCCACATCTGTTGCATACCACCCCACAAATTCCACCTCCCGCCACACAAGTGCCACCTCCCGCTTCACAAGTTCCACCTCCTGCCCCACTAGTGCCACCTCCTGCCCTACAAGTGCCACCTCACACCAAACAACTGACACCTCCTGCCCCACAAGTACCACATCCCACCCCACAAGTGCAACCTCCTGCCCCACAAGTGCCAACTCTCGCCCCACAAGTGCCAACTCCTGCCCCACAACATCCACCTCACGCTCCAAAAGTGCCACCTCCTGCCCCACAAGTGCTACTTCCTGCCTTACAAGTGCCACTTCCCGCTGCACAAGTGACACCTCCAGCCCCACAGCTGCCACAACCCGCCCCACAACTTCCACATCCCGCCTCACAACTGCAAGCTCCTGCCCCACAATTGCCACCTCCTACCACACAAGTGCCAACTCCTGCCCAACAAGTGCCACCTCATGTCCCTCAATTTTCACCTTATGCCCCAAAAGTGCCACCTCCCGCCCAACAAGTGCAACATCTCGCCCCACTAGTGCCACGTCCCGGCCCAAAATTGCTACCTCCTGCCCCACATCATCCACCTCCTGTTCCACAAATGTCACCTCCTGACCCACAACTTCCACCTCCTTCCCCACATCATCCACCTCCTGTTCCACAAATGTCACCTCCTGACCCACAACTTCCACATCCTGCCCCACAAGTGCCACCTTCTGCCTCACAAGTGCCACCCCTTGCCCCACAAGTGCCACATCCCACCGCACAATTTCCACCTCTTGTTACACAAGTCCCACCTCCCGCCCAACAACAGCCTCCTCCTGCCCCACAAGTGCCACCTCCTGCCCCACAAGTGCCACCTCCCACCCCACAAGTGCCACGTCCTTCCCAATTGCCACGTCCTGTCCCACAAGTGCCACCTCCTGCCGTACAAGTGCCACCCTCTGCCCCACAATTGCCACTTCTTGCCCCACAATTGCCAATTCTTGCCCCACAACTTCCACCTCCCACCCCATAACTTCCACCTCCCGTCCCACAGCTTCCACATCCTGCCCCACAAGTTCCCGATCCTGCCCCAGAAGTACCACCACCTGACCCACAATTGCCAACTACTGCCGCACAAGTGCCACCTCGCATCCCGCAAGTGCCACATCCCGCCCCACAAGTTCCACCTCCTGCCTTACAAGTGCCCATTCCTGCTTCACAAGTGCCAGCTCATGTTTCACAAATGCCAGCTCCTGCCCCACATCATCAACTTCCTGCCCCACAAGTGTCACCTCCAACCCCACAAAGACAGCCTCCTGCTCCACATCATCCACCTCCTGCCCCACAAGTGCCACCTTTCGCCCCACAAATGCCACCTCCCGCTCCACAACTTCCACCTCCTGCCCCACAAGTGCCACCTCCCGACCCACAAGTGCCACCTCACGCCCAACATCTACCACCTCCCACCCCACAACTTCCATCTCCTGGCCCACAAGTGCCACTTCCTGCCTCAAAAGAGCCACCTCCCGCCTCACAACTTCCACGTAACGTCCCATAAGTTCCACCTCCTGCCCCACAAGTGCCAGCTGCTGCTCCACATCATCCAACACCCGCCCCACAAGTGCCATGTCCAGCCCCACAACATCTGCCTTTTGCCCCAAAAGTGTCAACTCCTGCCCCATAAGTTCCATATCCCGCCCCACAAGTTCCACCTCCCACCCCACAAGTGCCACCTCCTGCCCCACAAGTTCCAACTCTCGTCTAACAAGTGCCACCTCCTGCCCAACATTTACCACCTCCCGCTCCACAAGTGCCACCTCCTGCCCAACAAGAACCATTTCTTACCCCACAGGTTCAAACTCCTGCCCCACAGGTGCCATTTCCTGCCCCACAAGTACCACCTCCTGTCCCACATTTACCAACTCCTGCCACACAAGTGCCATTTCCTGCCCCACATCTGTTGCATACCACCCCACAAATTCCACCTCCCGCCACACAAGTGCCACCTCCCACTTCACAACTTTCACATCCTGCCCTAAAAGTGCCACCTCCCGCCATAAAATGCCACCTCCCGTCCCTCTATCACCACCTCCTGCCCCACAAGTTACACCCCCACCCCACAGGTACCACCACCTGCCCCACAAGTACCACCTCCTGCAAACAAATGCCATTTCTTAAACCACAGGTCCAAACTCCTGCCCCACAAGTGCCACCTCCTGTCCCACATGTGCCACCTCCTGCCCCACAAGTGCCACCTCCCGACCGACAAATGCCACCTCCCGCCAAACAACTGACACCTCCTACCCCACAAGTGTCACCTCCTGCCCAACAAGTTCCACCTCTTGACCTATAAGTGCCAACTCCTGCCCCATAAGTTTCACCTCTCACCCAACAAATTCCACCACCTCCCCCAAAAGCGCCACCTCCTGCCCCACAGGTGCCATTTCCTGCCCCACAACATCCACCTCCCACGCACAAGTGCAACCTACCGCCCCACAACTTCCACCTCCTGCCCCACAAGTGCCAACACCTGCCCCACAAGTGCCACCTCCTGCTTCACAAGTGCCAGCTCCTGCACCACATCATCCACTTCCTGCCCACAAGTGCCAGTTCATGCCCCACAAGTGCCAGTTCATGCCCCACAAGTGCCAGCTCCTGCCCCACAAGAGCCACTTCCTTCACCACAGGTACCCCATCCCACCCCACAAGTTTCAATTCCTGCCATACAAGTGCCACCTCCTTCCCCACAAGTGCCACCTCCTTCCCCACAAGTGCCACCTCCTTCCCCACAAGTGCCACCTCCTGCCCCACAAGTGCCACCTCCCGCCAAACAACTGACACCTCCTGCCCCACAAGAGCCACCTCCTGCCCAACAAGTTCCACCTCTTGACCTATAAGTGCCACCTCCTGCCCCATAAGTTTCACCTCTCGCCCAACAAATTCCACCACCTCCCCCAAAAGCGCCACCTCCTGCCCCACAGGTGCCATTTCCTGCCCCACAACATCCACCTCCCACGCACAAGTGCAACCTACCGCCCCACAACTTCCACCTCCTGCCCCACAAGTGCCAACACCTGCCCCACAAGTGCCACCTCCCGCCCCACAAGTGCCAATTCCTGCCCCACAAGTGCCAGCTCATGCTTCACAATTTCCACCTCCTGCCCCACAAGTGCCACCTCCTGCCCCACAAGTGCCACCTGCAACCCCACAAAGACAGCCTCCTGCCCCACATCATTCCCCTCCTGCCCCACAAGTGCCAATTCCTGCCCCACAAGTGCCACCTCCTGCCCCACAATTGCCACCTCCTGCCCCACAAGTGCCACCTCCTGCCCCACATGTTCCACCTACCACCCCACAAATTCCAACTCCTGCCCCACAAGTGCCACCTCCCACCCCACAAATGCCACCTCCTGCCCTGCAACTTCCACCTCCTGCTCCACAAGTGCCATCTCCTGCCCCACATCGTCCACCTCCCATCCAACAAGTGCCACCACTTCCCCACAAGTGCCAATTCCTGCCCCACAAATGCCAGTTCATGCCCCACAAGTGCCAATTCCTGCCCCACAAATGCCAGTTCATGCCCCACAAGTGCCAGTTCATGCCCCACATCATCCACCTTCTGCCCCACAAGTGCCACCTCCTGCCCCTCATCATCCACCCCCTGCCCCACAAGTGCCACGTCCTGCCCCACAACGACCACCTCCTGCCCCACATCATCCACCCCCTGCACCACAAATGCCAGCTCATTCCCCTGAAGTGCCAGCTCTTGCCCTACAAGTGCCAGCTCCTACCCAACAAGAGCCACTTCCTGCCCCACAAGTACCTCTTCCCTCCCAACAAGTTCCAATTTCCGCCCCACAAGTGCCAACTCCTACCCCAAGTCCAACCTCCTGCACCACAAGTGCCACCTTTCGCCCCACAAGTGCCACCTCATGCCCAACATCTACCACCTCCCACCCCACAAGTGCCACCTCCCGCCCTACAACTTCCATCTCCTGTCCCACAAGTGCCACCTCCTGCCTCAAAAGAGCCACCTCCCGCCCCACTACTTCCACGTAACGCCACATAAGTTGCACCTCCTGCCCCACAAATGCCACCTCCTGCTCCACAAGTTCCACCTCTTGCCCCACAAGTGCCAAATACTTCCCCACAGCTTCCACCTTCTGCCCCACATGTGCCAACTCCAATTCCACAAGTGCCACCTCCAGCCCTACAACTGCCACTTCCAGCCCCACAAGTGCCACCTCCCGCCCAACAACTTCAACATCCCACCACACAAGTGCCAACTCCTGCCCGTGTGCCACATCCTGCCCCACAAGTGCCAACTCCTGCCGCACAACTGACAATTCCTGCCCCAAAAGTGACAGCTCATGCTTCACAATTGCCAGCTCCTGCCCCACATCATCCACCTTCTGCCCCACAAGTGCCACCTCTCGCCCCACAAGTGCCACATCCCGCCCCACAAGTGCCACTTCCTGCCAAACAAGTGCAACCTCCTGCCCCACAAGTGCCATATCTCGCCAGACAATTTACAGCTCCTGCCCCACAAGTGCTACATCCTGAACCACAACTTCAACCTCCTGCCCCACAAGTGCCAATTCCTGCCCCACATGTGCCAGCTCATGCTTCACAAGTGCCAGCTCCTGCACCACATCATCCACTTCCTGCCCACAAGTGCCAGTTCATGCCCCACAAGTGCCAGTTCATGCTTCACAAGTGCCACATCCTGCCCCACAAGAGCCACTTCCTTCACCACAGGTACCCCATCCCACCCCACAAGTTTCAATTCCTGCCATACAAGTGCCACCTCCTTCCCCACAAGTGCCACCTCCTGCCCCACAAGTGCCACCTCCTGCCCCACAAGTGCCACCTCCCGCCAAACAACTGACACCTCCTGCCCCACAAGTGTCACCTCCTGCCCAACAAGTTCCACCTCTTGACCTATAAGTGCCACCTCCTGCCCCATAAGTTTCACCTCCCGCCCAACAAATTCCACCACCTCCCCTAAAAGCGCCACCTCCTGCCCAACAGGTGCCATTTCCTGCCCCACAACATCCACCTCCCACGCACAAGTGCAACCTACCGCCCCACAAATTCCACCTCCTGCCCCACAAGTGCCAACACCTGCCCCACAAGTGCCACCTCCTGCCCCACAAGTGCCACCTCCTGCCCCGCCAGTTCCACCTGTCACCCTGCAAGTCCAGCTCCTGCCCCACAAGTGCCAGCTCATGCTTCACAAGTGCCACCTCCCGCCCCACAAATGCCAAATCCTGCCCTGCAACTTCCACCTCCTGCCCCACAAGTGCCACCTCCTGCCCCACATGTTCCAGCTCATGCTTCAAAAGTGCCAGCTCCTGCCCCACATCATCCACTTCCTGCTCACATTTGCCACCTCCTGTCCGACAAAGACCACCTCCTGCCCCACATCATCCACCCCCTGCCCCACAGGTGCCACCTACTGTTCCACATCATCCACCTCCTTCCCCACATCATCCACCTCCTGTTCCACAAATGTCACCTCCTGACCCACAACTTCCACCTCCTGCCACACAAGTGCCACCTTCTGCCTCACAAGTGCCACCCCTTGCCCCACAAGTGCCACATCCCACCGCACAATTTCCACCTCTTGTTACACAAGTCCCACCTCCCGCCCAACAACAGCCTCCTCCTGCCCCACAAGTGCCACCTCCTGCCCCACAAGTGCCACCTCCCACCCCACAAGTGCCACGTCCTTCCCAATTGCCACGTCCTGTCCCACAAGTGCCACCTCCTGCCGTACAAGTGCCACCCTCTGCCCCACAATTGCCACTTCTTGCCCCACAATTGCCAATTCTTGCCCCACAACTTCCACCTCCCACCCCATAACTTCTACCTCCCGTCCCACAGCTTCCACATCCTGCCCCACAAGTGCCCGATCCTGCCCCAGAAGTACCACCACCTGACCCACAAGTGCCAACTCCTGCCCCACAAGTGCCACATCCCGCCCCACAAGTGCTACCTCCTGCCCCAAAAGTGCCAATTCCTGCTTCACAAGTGCCAGCTCATGTTTCACAAATGCCAGCTCCTGCCCCACATCATCAACTTCCTGCCCCACAAGTGTCACCTCCAACCCCACAAAGACAGCCTCCTGCCCCACATCATCCACCTCCTGCCCCACAAGTGCCAATTCCTGCCCCACAAGTGCCAGCTCATGCCCCACAAGTGCCACCTCCTGCCCCACAAGTGCCAACTCCTGGCCCACAAGTGCCAACTCCTGCCCCACAAGTTCCACCTACCACCCCACAAATTCCAACTCCTGCCCCACAAGTGCCAGCTCCTGCCCAACAAGAGCCACTTCCTGCCCCACAAGTACCTCTTCCCTCACAACAAGTTCCAATTTCCACCCGACAAGTGCCACCTCCTGCCCCACAAATGCAACCTCCCGCTCCACAACTTCCACCTCCTGCCCCACAAGTGCCACCTCCCGACCCACAAGTGCCACCTCACGCCCAACATCTACCACCTCCCACCCCACAACTTCCATCTCCTGGCCCACAAGTGCCACTTCCTGCCTCAAAAGAGCCACCTCCCGCCTCACAACTTCCACGTAACGTCCCATAAGTTCCACCTCCTGCCCCACAAGTGCCAGCTGCTGCTCCACATCATCCAACACCCGCCCCACAAGTGCCATGTCCAGCCCCACAACATCTGCCTCCTGCCCCAAAAGTGTCAACTCCTGCCCCATATGTTCCATATCCCGCCCCACAAGTGCCACCTCCCACCCCACAAGTGCCACCTCCTGCCCCACAAGTTCCAACTCTCGTCTAACAAGTGCCACCTCCTGCCCAACATTTACCACCTCCCGCTCCACAAGTGCCACCTCCTGCCCAACAAGTGCCATTTCTTACCCCACAGGTTCCAACTCCTGCCCCACAGGTGCCATTTCCTGCCCCACAAGTACCACCTCCTGTCCCACATTTACCTACTCCTGCCCCATAAGTGCCATTTCCTGCCCCACATCTGTTGCATACCACCCCACAAATTCCACCTCCCGCCACACAAGTGCCACCTCCCGCTTCACAACTTCCACATCCTGCCCTACAAGTGCCACCTCCCGCCATAAAATGCCACCTCCCGTCCCTCTATCACCACCTCCTGCCCCACAAGTTACACCCCCACCCCACAGGTACCACCACCTGCCCCACAAGTACCACCTCCTGCAAACAAATGCCATTTCTTAAACCACAGGTCCAAACTCCTGCCCCACAAGTGCCACCTCCTGTCCCACATGTGCCACCTCCTGTCCCACAAGTGCCACCTCCCGACCGACAAATGCCACCTCCCGCCAAACAACTGACACCTCCTGCCCCACAAGTGTCACCTCCTGCCCAACAAGTTCCACCTCTTGACCTATAAGTGCCACCTCCTGCCCCATAAGTTTCACCTCTCGCCCAACAAATGCACCACCTCCCCCAAAAGCGCCACCTCCTGCCCCACAGGTGCCATTTCCTGCCCCACAACATCCACCTCCCACGCACAAGTGCAACCTACTGCCCCACAAGTGCCAGCTCCTGCCCGACAAGAGCCACTTCCTGCCCCACAAGTACCTCTTCCCTCCCAACAAGTTCCAATTTCCGCCCTGCAAGTGCCACCTCCTGCCCCACAAGTGCAACCTCCTGCCCCACAAATGCCACCTTTCGCCCCACAAATGCCACCTCCCGCTCCACAACTTCCACCTCCTGCCCCACAAGTGCCACCTCCTGCCCCACAAGTGCCAATTCCTGCCCCACAAGATTCAACTCATGCTCCACAAATGCCACCTCCTGCTCCATAAGTTCCACCTCTTGCCCCACAAGTGCCAAATACTTCCCCACAACTTCCACCTTCTGCCCCACTAGTGCCAACTCCAATTCCACAAGTGCCACCTCCAGCCCTACAACTGCCACTTCCAGCCCCACAAGTGCCACCTCCCGCCCAACAACTTCAACATCCCACCACACAAGTGCCAACTCCTGCCCGTGTGCCACATCCTGCCCCACAAGTGCCAACTCCTGCCGCACAACTGACAATTCCTGCCCCAAAAGTGACAGCTCATGCTTCACAATTGCCAGCTCCTGCCCCACATCATCCACCTTCTGCCCCACAAGTGCCACCTCTCGCCCCACAAGTGCCACATCCCGCCCCACAAGTGCCACCTCCTTCCAAACTAGTGCAACCTCCTGCCCCACAAGTGCCATATCTCGCCAGACAATTTACAGCTCCTGCCCCACAAGTGCTACATCCTGAACCACAACTTCAACCTCCTGCCCCACAAGTGCCAATTCCTGCCCCACATGTGCCAGCTCATGCTTCACAAGTGCCAGCTCCTGCACCACATCATCCACTTCCTGCCCACAAGTGCCAGTTCATGCCCCACAAGTGCCAGTTCATGCCCCACAAGTGCCAGCTCCTGCCCCACAAGAGCCACTTCCTTCACCACAGGTACCCCATCCCACCCCACAAGTTTCAATTCCTGCCATACAAGTGCCACCTCCTTCCCCACAAGTGCCACCTCCTTCCCCACAAGTGCCACCTCCTTCCCCACAAGTGCCACCTCCTGCCCCACAAGTGCCACCTCCCGCCAAACAACTGACACCTCCTGCCCCACAAGAGCCACCTCCTGCCCAACAAGTTCCACCTCTTGACCTATAAGTGCCACCTCCTGCCCCATAAGTTTCACCTCTCGCCCAACAAATTCCACCACCTCCCCCAAAAGCGCCACCTCCTGCCCCACAGGTGCCATTTCCTGCCCCACAACATCCACCTCCCACGCACAAGTGCAACCTACCGCCCCACAACTTCCACCTCCTGCCCCACAAGTGCCAATTCCTGCCCCACAAGTTCCAGCTCATGCTTCACAAGTGCCACATTTGTGCACACCACTGCCTCCTCCCCCACAAATAATCCACCTCCTGCCCCACAAGTGTTACTGACTGACCAACTTCCTCCTCCTGACCCACAAGTGCAACCTCCTCCACACAAGTGCCAGCTCCTGCCCGACAAGACCCACTTCCTGCCCCACAAGTACCTCTTCCCTCCCAACAAGTTCCAATTTCCACCCCACAAGTGCCACCTCCTGCCCCACAAGTGCAACCTCCTGCCCCACATCGTCCACCTCCCACCCAACAAGTGCCACCACCTGCCCCACAAGTGCCAATTCCTGCCCCACAAGTGCCAGTTCATGCCCCACAAGTGCCACATTTGTCCACACCACTGCCACCTCCCCCCCCAAATAATCCACCTCCTGCCCCACAAGTGTCACTGACCGCCCAACTTCCTCCTCCTGACACACAAGTGCCAGCTCCTGCCCCACAAGAGCCACTTCCTGCCCCACAAGTACCTCTTCCCTCCCAACAAGTTCCAATTTCCGCCCCACAAGTGCCATCTCCTGCCCCACATGTGTCACCTCCTGCCCCACATCATCCACCTCCAAACCCATAAGTGCCACCTCCTGCACAACAAGTGCCATTTCCTGCCCCACAAGTGCCATTTCCCCCCCCACATGTGCCAACTCCTGCCTTACAAGTTTCACCTACCACCCCACAAATTCCACCTCCCACCCCACAAGTTCCACCTCCTGCCCCAAAAGTGCAAATTCCTGCTTCACAAGTGCCAGCTCATGCTTCACAAATGCCAGCTCATGCCCCACATCATCAACTTCCTGCCCCACAAGTGCCACCTCTAACCACACAAGTGCCACCTATTGCCCCACAGATGCCACCTCCTACCCCACATCATCCACCTCCTGCCCCACATCATCCACCTCCTCCCCCACAAGTGACAATACCTGTTCCACAAGTGCCACCTCCCGCCCCACAATTTCAACATCCCGCCACACAAGTGCCGATTCCTGGCAACGTGTGCCACATCCTGCCCCACAAGTGCCAGCTCCTGCCCCACATGTTCCACCTACCACCCCACAAATTCCACCTCATGCCCCACAAGTGCCAACTCCCAACCCACAAATGCCAAATCCTGCAATGCAACGTCCACCTCCTGCTCCACAAGTGCCACCTCCTGCCCCACATCGTCCACCTCCCACCCAACAAGTGCCACCACCTGCCCCACAAGTGCCAATTCCTGCCCCACAAGTGCCAGTTCATGCCCCACAAGAGCCACTTCCTGCCCCACATGTACCTCTTCCCTCCCAACAAGTTCCAATTTCCGCCCAACAAGTACCACCTCCTTCTGCACAAGTTCCACCTCCTGCCCTAAAAGCTCCATTTCCTGCCCCAGAAGTGCCACCTCCCGCCCCACAAGTGCCACCTCCTGCCCTACAACTTCCACCTCCTGGCCCACAAGTGCCACCTCCCGCCCTACAACTGCCAAACCCTGCCCCAAAACTTCCACCTCCTGCCCAACAATTTCCAACTCGTACCCCACAATTGCCACCTCCTGCCACACAAATGCCACCTTCTGCCTCAAAATGCCACCTCCTGCCCAACAACTCCAACCTCCCACCCCACAAGTACCACCTCCTGCTCCACAAGTGCCACAACCTGCTCCACAATTTCAA
Organism: Coturnix japonica; assembly: GCF_054131305.1. NCBI lineage: Eukaryota > Metazoa > Chordata > Aves > Galliformes > Phasianidae > Coturnix > Coturnix japonica. The sequence goes on along the minus strand of NC_140672.1, from coordinate 4,675,297 downwards.
CGTCCTGCCTTACAAGTGCCACATTCTGCCCCACAAGTGAAGGCTCCTGCTCCACAAGTGCCACCTCCCGAACCACAACCTCAACCTCTGGCCCCACAAGTCCCACCTCCCGCCCCACAAGTGCCACATCCTGCCCCACAAGTGCCACCACACGCCCCACAAGTGCCACCTTCTGTTCCACAACTTCCACCTCCTGCCCCACAAGTGTTGCATTTTGCCCCACAAGTGCCAACACCTGACCCACAAGTGCCACCTCCTGCCCCACAACTTTACATTCCGCCCCACAATTTCCACCTCCTGTCTTACAAGTTCCACTTCCTGCCCCACAAGTGCCAGCTCAGGCTTCACAAGTGCCAGGTCCTGCACCACATCATCCACTTCCCGCCCCACAAGTGCCACCTCCTGCCCAACAATTGCCATTTCTTACACCACAGGTTCCAACTCCTGCCCCACAGGTGCCATTTCCTGCCCCACAAGTGCCACCTCCTGTCCGACATGTGCCAACTCCTGCCCCACAAGTGCCACTTCCTGCCCCACAACTTCCACCTCCCGCCCCAGAAGTGCCAGTTCCTGTTCCACAAGTGCCACCTACCACGCCACAAATTCCACCTCCTGCCCCACAAGTTCCACCTCCTGTCCTACAATGACCACCTCCTGCCCCACGTCATCCACCTCCTGCCCCACAAGTGCCAATTCCTGCCCTACAAGTGCCAGCTCATTCCCCTGAAGTGCCAGCTCCTGCCCCACAAGTGCCACATTTTGCCACACCACTGCCACCTCCCCCCCAAATAATCCACCTCCTGCCCCACAAGTGTCACTGACCGCCCAACTTCCTCCTCCTGACGCACAAGTGCAACCTCCAGCCCCACAACTTCAACATCCCGCCACACAAGTGCCGACTCCTGCCCAACGTGTGCCACATCCTGCCCCACAAGCGCCAACTCCCGCCCCACATCGTCCACCTCCCACCCAACAAGTGCCACCTCCTGCCCCACAAGTGCCAATTCCTGCCCCACAAGTGCCAGCTCATGCCCCACAAGTGCCAGGTCCTGTCCCACATCATCCACCTTCTGCCCCACAAGTGCCACCTCCTGACCCACAACGACCACCTCCTGCCCCACATCATCCACCCCCTGCACCACAAGTGCCAATTCATGCCCTACAAGTGCCAGCTCACTCCCCTGAAGTGCCAGCTCCTGCCCCACAAGTGCCACCTCCTGTCCCACATGTGCTAACTCCTGCCCCACAAGTGCCATTTTCAGCCCCACAACTTCTACCTCACGGCCCACAAGAGCCAGTTCCAGCCCCACAAATGCCACCTCCCGCCCCACAACTTCAACATCCCGCCACACAAGTGCCACCTCCTGCCCCACAAGTGCCAAATCCTGTTCTGCAACTTCCAACTCCTGCTCCACAAGTGCCACCTCCTGCCCCACATCATCTACCTCCCACCCCACAAGTGCCACCTCCTGCCCCACAAGTTACATCTCCCGCCCCACAAGTGCCACCTCCTGCCTCACAACTTCCAACTCCCACCACAACAATTTCCACCTCCTGTCTTACAAGTTCCACTTCCGCCCCACAAGTGCCACCTCCAGCCCCATAAGTGCCTAATCATGCCCCACAACATCCACCTGTGCCCTACAAATTTCCGGCTCCACATCATCCAACTCCAGCCCCACAAGCGCCACCTCCTGCACAAAAAGATCCACCTCAAGCCCCACAGGTGCCACCTCCCGCCCCACAACTTCCACCTCCCGCCCCACAATTGCCACCTCCTGCCCCACAAGTGCCACCTCCAGCTAAACAATTGTGGCCACATGACAAACAAGTTCCACTTCCGCCCCACAAGTGTCACCTCCTGCCCAACAAGTGCCAATTCTTACCCCACAGGTTCCAAATCCTACCCCACAAGTGCCATTTCCTGCCCCACAATGACCACCTCCTGCCCCACATCATCCACCCCCTGCGCCACAAGTGCCAATTCCTGCCCTACAAGTGCCAGCTCATTCCCCTGAAGTGCCAGATCCTGCCCCACAAGTGCCACATTTTGCCACACCACTGCCACCTCCCCCCCAAATAATCCACCTCCTGCCCCACAAGTGTCACTGACCGCCCAACTTCCTCCTCCTGACGCACAAGTGCAACCTCCTGCCCCACAAGTGCAACCTCCTGCCCGACAAGAACCACTTCCTGCCCCACAAGTACCTCTTCCCTCCCAACAAGTTCCAATTTCCGCCCCACAATTGCCACCTCCTGCCCCACATCGTCCACTTCCCACCCAACAAGTGCCACCACCTGCCCCACAAGTGCCAATTCCTGCCCCACAAGTGCCAGTTCATGCCCCACAAGTGCCACCTTTCGCCCCACAAATGCCACCTCCCGCTCCACAACTTCCACCTCCCGCCCAACAAGTGCCACCTCTCATCCCACAAGTGCCACCTCCTGCCCCACAAGTGCCACCTCCTGCCCCACAAGTGCCACCTCCTGCCCCACAAGTGTCAACTCATGCTCCACAAATGCCACCTCCTGCCCCACAAGTTCCACCTCTTGCCCCACAAGTGCCAAATACTTCCCCACAACTTCCACCTTCTGCCCCACTAGTGCCAACTCCAATTCCACAAGTGCCACCTCCAGCCCTACAACTGCCACTTCCAGCCCCACAAGTGCCACCTCCCGCCCTACAACTTCAACATCCCACTACACAAGTGCCAACTCCTGCCCGTGTGCCACATCCTGCCCCGCAAGTGCCAACTCCTGCCGCACAACTGACAATTCCTGACCCAAAAGTGACAGCTCATGCTTCACAATTGCCAGCTCCTGCCCCACATCATCCACCTTCTGCCCCACAAGTGCCACCTCTCGCCCCACAAGTGCCATATCCCGCCCCACAAGTGCCACCTCCTGCCAAACTAGTGCAACCTCCTGCCCCACAAGTGCCATATCTCGCCAGACAATTTACAGCTCCTGCCCCACAAGTGCCACCTCCTGCCCCACAAGTGCCACCTCCCGCCAAACAACTGACACCTCCTGCCCCACAAGTGCCACCTCCTGCCCTACAAGTGCCACCTTCTGTTCCACAACTTCCACCTCCTGCCCCACAAGTTATAACTCCTGCCCCACAAGTGTTGCATTTTGCCAAACAAGTGCCACCTCCCGACCCACAAGTGCCAATTCCTGCCCCACATCATTCACCTCCTGCCCCACAAGTGCCACCTCCCGACCCACAAGTGCCACCTCCCGACCCACAAGTGCCACCTCCCGACCCACAAGTGCCAACTCCTGCCCCGCATCTTCCATCTCCTGCTCCACAAGTGCCACCTCGAACCGCACAATTGCCACCTCCTTCCCCATATCAACCACCTCCCATCCAACAAGTGCCACCTCCTGCCCCACAAGTGCCAATTCCTGCCCCACAAGTGCCAGCTCATGCTTCACAAGTGCCAGCTCCTGCCCCTCATCATCCACCTCCTGCCCCACAAGTGCCACCTCCTGACCCACAACATCAATCTCCAGCCCCACAAGAGCCGCCTCCTGCCCGACAAGTTACACCTGCTACAAGTTCCACAAGTGCCACCTCCCTGCTCACGAGTGCCACATCCCGCCCCACATGTACCACCTCCTGCATCACAACTTCCACCTCCCGCCCCACATGTACCACCTCCTGCATCACAACTTCCACCTCCCGCCCCACACGTACCACCTCCTGCATCACAACTTCCACCTCCCGCCCCACATGTACCACCTCCTGCATCACAACTTCCACCTCCCGCCCCACATGTACCACCTCCTGCATCACAACTTCCACCTCCCGCCCCACATGTACCACCTCCTGCATCACAACTTCCACCTCCCGCCCCACATGTACCACCTCCTGCATCACAACTTCCACCTCCCGCCCCACAAGTTCCACCTCCTCCCCACAAGTGCCACCTCCCGCCCCACAAGCGCCACCTCCCTCTCCACAAACTCCACCTCCCACGCACAAGTGCCACATCCTGCCCCACAACTGTCCCCTCCTGCCCCACAAGTGCCACCTCACATCCCAACAGTGTCAACTTGCGCCCCACAAGTGACACCTCACGCCCCACAACTTCCACATCCCGCCCCACAAGTGCCACCACCTGACCCACAAGTGCCAACTCCTGCCCCACTAATGCAACTACCTGCCCAACAAGTGCCAACTCGCGCCCCACAAGTGCCAACTCCTGCCCCACAAGTTCTACCTCCTGCCCTACAAGTGCCACCTCAGGCCCCACAAGTGCCACCTCCCGCTCCACAATTGCCACGTCCTGCCCCACACGTGCCATCTCCCGCCCCACAAGGGCCAAATCCTGCCACGCAACTTCCACCTCCTGCCCCACATCATCCACCTCCCAACCCACAAGTGCCACCTCCTGTGGCACAAGTGCCAATTCCAGCCCTAAAAGTGCCAGCTCATTCTTCACAATTGCCAGCTCCTGCCCCACATCATCCACCTCCTGCCCCACAAGTGCAACCTCCTATCCCACATGTGCCAACTCCTGCCCCACAAGTGCCATTTCCTGCACCACATTTGCCACCTCCTTCCCCACAAGTGCCACCTCCCACCCCACAAGTTTAACCTCCAGACACACAAGTGCCATCTCCCGCCCCACAAGTGCCACCTCCTTCCCCACAAGTGCCACCTCCCGCCCACAACTTCCAGCTCCCGCCCCAATAGTGCCAGCTCCCGGCCCACAATTGCCACCTCCTGCCCGACAGCTTCCATCTCCCACTCCACAAGTGCCACCTACTGCACAACAAATACTTTCTCCTGCCCCATAAGTGCCACCTCCTGCCCCACAACCGCTACCTTCTGCCTCATATCATTCACCTCCCGCCCCACAATTTCCACCTCCTGCTCAACTAGTGCCACGTGCTGCCCCACAAGTTCCATTTCCTGCCCCACAAGTGCCACCTCCCGCCCCACAAGTGCCGCCTCCAGCCACACAAGTGCTAAATCGTGCCGCACAACTTCCACCTCCCGCCCCACAACTGCCACCTCCCGCCTTAAAAGTGCCACCTCCTGACCCACAAGTGCCTCCTCCTGTCCCACAGTTGTCACCTCCCGCTCCACAAGTTACACCTCACCCCCCACAAGTTCTACCACCCACCCCACAAGTGCCACCTGCAGCCCCAGAAGTGTCAAATCCTGCCACACAACTTCCACATCCAGCCCCACAAGTGCCACCTCCCACCCAACAACTTCCACTTCCCGCCCAACAACGGCCTCCTCCTGCCCCACAAGTGCCTCCTCCTGCCCCACAAGTGACTCCTCCTGCCCCACAAGTGCCCCCTCCTGCCCCACAAGTGCCTCCTCCTGCCCCACAAGTGCCTCCTCCTGCCCCACAAGTGCCACCTCCTGCCGCACAAGTGCCACCTCCTGCCCCACATCATCCACCTCCTGCCTCACAAATGCCTCCTCCTGACCCACAATTGCCACCTGCCGCCCCACAACTTCCACCTCACGCCCCACAAGTGCCACCTCCCGCCCCACATGTGCCACAACCCGCCCCACAAATCCAACTCCTGCCCCACAAGAGCCACCTCCCGACCCACATGTGCTAACTTCTGCCCCTCAAGTGCCAGCTCCTGCCCCTCAAGTGTCACCTCTTCCCCACAAGTGCCACCTTCTGCTCCACAAGTGCCACTTCCTGCCCCACAAGTGCCACCTCCTGCCCTTCAAGAGCCACTTCTTGCCCCACAAGTAACATTTCCTGCCCCACAAGTGCCAACCCCTGCCCCACAAGTGCTATGACCCAGCCCAAAAGTGCCAACTCCTGCCCCTCTAGTGCCACCTCCTGCCCCACAAGTGCCACCTCCTGACCCACAACATCAATCTCCAGCCCCACAAGAGCCACCTCCTGCCCGACAAGTTACACCTGCTACAAGTTCCACTAGTGCCACCTCCCTGCTCACGAGTGCCACATCCCGCCCCACATGTACCACCTCCTGCATCACAACTTCCACCTCCCGCCCCACATGTACCACCTCCTGCATCACAACTTCCACCTCCCGCCCCACATGTACCACCTCCTGCATCACAACTTCCACCTCCCGCCCCACATGTACCACCTCCTGCATCACAACTTCCACCTCCCGCCCCACAAGTTCCACCTCCTCCCCACAAGTGCCACCTCCCGCCCCACAAGTGCCACCTCCCTCTCTACAAACTCCACCTCCCACGCACAAGTGCCACATCCTGCCCCACAAGTGTCACCTCCTGCCCACAAGTGCCACCTTCCGCCCCACAAGTGCCACCTCACACCCCAACAGTGTCAACTTCCGCCCCACAAGTGCCACCTCCTGCCCCACATAATCCACGTCCTGCTCCAAAATTGCCACCTCCTGCCCCACAAGTGCCACCTCCCACCCAACAAGTGCCACCTCCAGCCCCACCAGTTCCACCGCCCGCCCCACAAGTACCACCTCCTGACCCAGAAATGCCACTACGTGACCCACAATTGCCACCTTCGTCTCACAATTGCAACTCTCGCACAACAAGTGCCACCTCCTGCCCCACAATTGCCACCACCCCCCCAACAAGTGCCACCTCCCGCCCCACAAGTACCACATCCCACCCCACAAGTGCAACCTCCTGCCCCACAAGTGCCAACTCTCGCCCCACAAGTGCCAACTCCTGCCCCACAACATCCACCTCACGCTCCAAAAGTGCCACCTCCTGCCCCACAAGTGCTACTTCCTGCCTTACAAGTGCCACTTCCCGCTGCACAAGTGACACCTCCAGCCCCACAGCTGCCACAACCCGCCCCACAACTTCCACATCCCGCCTCACAACTGCAAGCTCCTGCCCCACAATTGCCACCTCCTACCACACAAGTGCCAACTCCTGCCCCACAAGTGCCACCTCATGTCCCTCAATTTTCACCTTATGCCCCAAAAGTGCCACCTCCCGCCCAACAAGTGCAACATCTCGCCCCACTAGTGCCACGTCCCAGCCCAAAATTGCTACCTCCTGCCCCACATCATCCACCTCCTGTTCCACAAATGTCACCTCCTGACCCACAACTTCCACCTCCTGCCACACAAGTGCCACCTTCTGCCTCACAAGTGCCACCCCTTGCCCCACAAGTGCCACATCCCACCGCACAATTTCCACCTCTTGTTACACAAGTCCCACCTCCCGCCCAACAACAGCCTCCTCCTGCCCCACAAGTGCCACCTCCTGCCCCACAAGTGCCACCTCCCACCCCACAAGTGCCACGTCCTTCCCAATTGCCACGTCCTGTCCCACAAGTGCCACCTCCTGCCGTACAAGTGCAACCTCCTGCCCCACAAGTGCCACCTCCTGCCCGACACCCTCTGCCCCACAATTGCCACTTCTTGCCCCACAATTGCCAATTCTTGCCCCACAACTTCCACCTCCCACCCCATAACTTCCACCTCCCGTCCCACAGCTTCCACATCCTGCCCCACAAGTGCCCGATCCTGCCCCAGAAGTACCACCACCTTACCCACAAGTGCCAAATCCTGCTCCACAAGTGCCACCACGCATCCCGCAAGTGCCACATCCCGCCCCACAAGGGCTACCTCCTGCCTTACAAGTGCCAATTCCTGCCCTACAAGTGCCAGCTCATTCCCCACAAGTGCCAGCTCCTGCCCCACAAGTGCCACATTTTGCCACACCACTGCCACCTCCCCGCCAAAATAATCCACCTCCTGCCCCACAAGTGTCACTGACCGCCCAACTTCCTCCTCCTGACCCACAAGTGCAACCTCCTGCCTACAAGTGCCAGCTCCTGCCCGACAAGAGCCACTTCCTGCCCCACATTACCACCTCCTGCCCCAAAAGTGCCAATTCCTGCTTCACAAGTGCCAGCTCATGCTTCACAAATGCCAGCTCATGCCCCACATCATCAACTTCCTGCCCCACAAGTGTCACCTCCAACCCCACAAAGACAGCCTCCTGCCCCACATCATCCACCTCCTGCCCCACAAGTGCCAATTCCTGCCCCACAAGTGCCAGCTCATGCCCCACAAGTGTCAGCTCCTGCCCCACAAGTGCCAGCTCTTGCCTCACAGGTGCCACCTCCTGCCCCACAAGTGCCACCTCCTGCCCCACAAGTGCCAACTCCTGCCCCACAAGTGCCACCTCCCGTCAAACAACTGACACCACCTGCCCCACAACTGCCACCTCCCACCAAACAACTGACACCTCCTGCCCCACAAGTGTCACCTCCTGCCCAACAAGTTCCACCTCTTGACCTACAAGTGCCACCTCCTGCCCCATAAGTTTCACCTCTCGCCCAACAAATGCCACCACCTCCCCCAAAAGCGCCACCTCCTGCCCCACAGGTGCCATTTCCTGCCCCACAACATCCACCTCCAACGCACAAGTGCAACCTACTGCCCCACAACTTCCACATCCTGCCCCACAAGTGCCAACACCTGCCCCACAAGTGCCAACACCTGCCACACAAGTGCCACCTCCTGCCCCACAAGTGCCACCTGTCACCCTGCAAGTCAGGCTCCTCTCGCCCCACAAGTGCCAGCTCATGCTTCACAAATGCCAGCTCCTGCCCCACATCATCAACTTCCTGCCCCACAAGTGCCACCTCCAACCCCACAAAGACAGCCTCCTTCCCCACAAGTGCCACCTCCTGCCCCACAAGTGCCAATTCCTGCCCCACAATTGCCAGCTCATGCCCAACAAGTGCCAGCACCTGCCCCACAAGTGCCACCTCTTGCCTAACAGGTGCCACCTCCTGCCCCACAAATGCCAAATCCTGCCCTGCAACTTCCACCTCCTGCCCCACAACTTCCAGCTCCTGCCCCACATCATCCACCAACCGCCCCACAAGTGTCACCTCCTGCCCCACAACTTCCATCTCCCACTCCACAAGTGCCACCTACTGCACAACAAATACCATCTCCTGCCCCATAAGTGCCACCTCCCGCCCCACAACTGCCACCTCCCGCCTTAAAAGTGCCACCTCCCGACCCACAAGTGCCTCCTCCTGTCCCACAGTTGTCACCTGCCGCCCCACAACTTCCACCTCACCCCCCACAAGTTCTACCACCCACCCCACAAGTGCCACCTGCAGCCCCAGAAGTGTCAAATCCTGCCACACAACTTCCACATCCAGCCCCACAAGTGCCACCTCCCACCCCACAACTTCCACTTCCCGCCCGACAACAGCCTCCTCCTGCCCCACAAGTGCCTCCTCCTGCCCCACAAGTGCCTCCTCCTGCCACACAAGTGCCACCTCCTGCCCCACAAGTGCTACCTACTTCCCCACAAGTGCCACCTCCTGCCCCACATCATCCACCTCCTGCCTCACAAATGCCTCCTCCTGACCCACAATTGCCACCTGCCGCCTACAACTTCCACCTCCCGCACCACAAGTGCCACCTCCCGCCCCACAAGTGCCACCTCCCGACCCACATGTGCCACAACCCGCCCCACAAATCCAACTCCTGCCCCACAAGTGCCACCTCCCGACCCACATGTGCCAACTTCTGCCCCACAAGTGCCAGCTCCTGCCCCTCAAGTGTCACCTCTTCCCCACAAGTGCCACCTTCTGCTCCACAAGTGCCACTTCCTGCCGCACAAGTGATACCTCCAGCCCCACAACTGCCACCACCCGCCCCACAACTTCCACCTCCCGCCTCACAAGTGCAACCTCCAGGCCCACAAGTGCCACCTCCAGATCCACAAGAATTAACTCCTGCCCCACAAGTGCCACCTCCTGCCCTTCAAGAGCCACTTCTTGCCCCACAAGTAACATTTCCTGCCCCACAAGTGCCAACCCCTGCCCAACAAGTGCTATGACCCCTCCACAAGTGCCAACTCCTGCCCCACTAGTGCCATCTCCCGCCCCACAAGTGCCACCACCCTCCCCAACACTTCAACCTCCTTCCCCAAAACATCCACCTCCCGCCCCACAGGTGTCAGCATCTGCCCCACAACTGCCACATCCCGCCCCACAAGTGCCACCTCCTGCCCCACAATGCCGCCCCCAGCCCCGCAACTGCCACCCCTTGCCCCACAATTTCCACCTCCCACCCCACAATTTTTACCTCCCGCCCCACAAGTGCCATCTCCTGCCCCACAGGTGCCACCTACTGTTCCACATCATCCACCTCCTTCCCCACATCATCCACCTCCTGTTCCACAAATGTCACCTCCTGACCCACAACTTCCACATCCTGCCCCACAAGTGCCACCTCCTGCCCCACATAATCCACGTCCTGATCCAAAATTGCCACCTCCTGCCCCACAAGTGCCACCTCCAGCCCCACCAGTTCCACCGCCCGCCCCACAAGTGCCACGTCCTTCCCAATTGCCACGTCCTGTCCCACAAGTGCCACCTCCTGCCGTACAAGTGCCACCCTCTGCCCCACAATTGCCACTTCTTGCCCCACAATTGCCAATTCCTGCCCCACAACTTCCACCTCCCACCCCATAACTTCCACCTCCCGTCCCACAGCTTCCACATCCTGCCCCACAAGTGCCCGATCCTGCCCCAGAAGTACCACCACCTGACCCACAAGTGCCAACTCCTGCCCCACAAGTGCCACCTCGCATCCCGTAAGTGCCACATCCCGCCCCACAAGTTCCACCTCCTGCCTTACAAGTGCCCATTCCTGCTTCACAAGTGCCAGCTCATGTTTCACAAATGCCAGCTCCTGCCCCACATCATCAACTTCCTGTCCCACAAGTGTCAGCTCCAACCCCACAAAGACAGCCTCCTGCCCCACATCATCCACTTCCTGCTCCACAAGTGCCAATTCCTGCCCCACAAGTGCCAGCTCATGCCCCACAAGTGCCACCTCCTGCCCCACAAGTGCCACCTCCTGCCCCACAAGTGCCAACTCCTGCCCCACATGTTCCACCTACCACCCCACAAATTCCAACCCCTGCCCCACAAGTGCCACCTCCCACCCCACAAATGCCACCTCCTGCCCTGCAACTTCCACCTCCTGCTCCACAAGTGCCATCTCCTTCCCCACATCGTCCACCTCCCATCCAACAAGTGCCACCTCCTGCCCCACAAGTGCCAATTCCTGCCCCACAAATGCCAGTTCATGCCCCACATCATCCACCTTCTGCCCCACAAGTGCTACCTTCTGCCCCACATCATCCACCCCCTGCCCCACAAGTGCCACCTCCTGCCCCACAACGACCACCTCCTGCCCCACATCATCCACCCCCTGCACCACAAATGCCAGCTCATTCCCCTGAAGTGCCAGTTCTTTCCCCACAAGTGCCTGCTCCTGCCCAACAAGAGGCACTTCCTGCCCCACAAGTACCTCTTCCCTCCCAACAAGTTCCAATTTCCGCCCCAAAAGTGCCACCTCCTGCCCCAAGTGCAACCTCCTGCCCCACAAATGCCACATTTCGCCCCACAAATGCCACCTCCCGCTCCACAACTTCCACCTCCTGCCCCACAAGTGCCAACTTTCGCCCCACAAATGCCACCTCCCGCTCCACAACTTCCACCTCCTGCCCCACAAGTGCCACCTCCCGACCCACAAGTGCCACCTCACGCCCAACATCTACCACCGCCCACCCCACAAGTGCCACCTCCCGCCCTACAACTTCCATCTCCTGGCCCACAAGTTCCACCTCCTGCCTCAAAAGAGCCACCTCCCGCCCCACAACTTCCACGTAACGCCCCATAAGTTCCACCTCCCGCCCAACAAGTGCCACCTCTCGTCCCACAAGGACCACCTCCTGCCCCACAAGTTCCACCTCCTGCCCCACAAGTGCCACCTCCTGCCCCACAAGTGTCAACTCATGCTCCACAAGTGCCACCTCCTGCTCCACAAGTTCCACCTCTTGCCCCACAAGTGCCAAATACTTCCCCACAACTTCAACCTTCTGCCCCACTAGTGCCAACTCCAATTCCACAAGTGCCACCTCCCGCCCAACAACTTCAACATCCCACCACACAAGTGCCAACTCCTGCCCGTGTGCCACATCCTGCCCCACAAGTGCCAACTGCTGCCCGTGTGCCACATCCTGCCCCACAAGTGCCAGCTGCTGCTCCACATCATCCAACACCCGCCCCACAAGTGCCATGTCCAGCCCCACAACATCTGCCTCCTGCCCCAAAAGTGTCAACTCCTGCCCCATAAGTTCCATATCCCGCCCCACAAGTGCCACCTCCCACCCCACAAGTGCCACCTCCTGCCCCACAAGTTCCAACTCTCGTCTAACAAGTGCCACCTCCTGCCCAACATTTACCACCTCCCGCTCCACAAGTGCCACCTCCTGCCCAACAAGTGCCATTTCTTACCCCACAGGTTCCAACTCCTGCCCCACAGGTGCCATTTCCTGCCCCACAAGTACCACCTCCTGTCCCACATTTACCAACTCCTGCCCCACAAGTGCCATTTCCTGCCCCACATCTGTTGCATACCACCCCACAAATTCCACCTCCCGCCACACAAGTGCCACCTCCCGCTTCACAACTTCCACATCCTGCCCTACAAGTGCCACCTCCCGCCAGAAAATGCCACCTCCCGTCCCTCTATCACCACCTCCTGCCCCACAAGTTACACCCCCACCCCATAGGTACCACCACCTGCCCCACAAGTACGACCTCCTGCAAACAAATGCCATCTCTTAAACCACAGGTCCAAACTCCTGCCCCACAAGTGCCACCTCCTGTCCCACATGTGCCACCTCCTGCCCCACAAGTGCCACCTCCCGACCGACAAATGCCACCTCCCGCCAAACAACTGACACCTCCTGCCCCACAAGTGTCACCTCCTGCCCAACAAGTTCCACCTCTTGACCTATAAGTGCCACCTCCTGCCCCATAAGTTTCACCTCTCGCCCAACAAATGCCACCACCTCCCCCAAAAGCGCCACCTCCTGCCCCACAGGTGCCATTTCCTGCCCCACAACATCCACCTCCCACGCACAAGTGCCACCTCACGCCCAACATCTACCACCTCCCACCCAACAAGTGCCACCTCCCGCCCTACAACTTCCATCTCCTGGCCCACAAGTGCCACCTCCTGCCTCAAAAGAGCCACCTCCCGCCCCACAACTTCCACGTAACGCCCCATAAGTTCCACCTCCCGCCCAACAAGTGCCACCTCTCGTCCCACAAGGACCACCTCCTGCCCCACAAGTGCCACCTCCTGCCCCACAAGTGTCAACTCCTGCCGCACAACTGACAATTCCTGCCCCAAAAGTGACAGCTCATGCTTCACAATTGCCAGCTCCTGCCCCACATCATCCACCTTCTGCCCCACAAGTGCCACCTCTCGCCCCACAAGTGCCACATCCCGCCCGACAAGTGCCACCTCCTGCCAAACTAGTGCAACCTCCTGCCCCACAAGTGCCATATCTCGCCAGACAATTTACAGCTCCTGCTCCACAAGTGCTACATCCTGAACCACAACTTCAACCTCCTGCCCCACAAGTGCCAATTCCTGCCCCACATGTGCCAGCTCATGCTTCACAAGTGCCAGCTCCTGCACCACATCATCCACTTCCTGCCCACAAGTGCCAGTTCATGCCCCACAAGTGCCAGTTCATGCCCCACAAGTGCCAGCTCCTGCCCCACAAGAGCCACTTCCTTCACCACAGGTACCCCATCCCACCCCACAAGTTTCAATTCCTGCCATACAAGTGCCACCTCCTTCCCCACAAGTGTAACCTCCTGCCCCACAAGTGCCACCTCCTGCCCCACAAGTGCCACCTCCCGCCAAACAACTGACACCTCCTGCCCCACAAGTGTCACCTCCTGCCCAACAAGTTCCACCTCTTGACCTACAAGTGCCACCTCCTGCCCCATAAGTTTCACCTCTCGCCCAACAAATTCCACCACCTCCCCTAAAAGCGCCACCTCCTGCCCCACAGGTGCCATTTCCTGCCCCACAACATCCACCTCCCACGCACAAGTGCAACCTACCTCCCCACAACTTCCACCTCCTGCCCCACAAGTGCCAACACCTGCCCCACAAGTGCCACCTCCTGCCCCACAAGTGCCACCTCCTGCCCCGCCAGTTCCACCTGTCACACTGCAAGTCCAGCTCCTGCCCCACAAGTGCCAGCTCATGCTTCACAAGTGCCACCTCCCGCCCCACAAATGCCAAATCCTGCCCTGCAACTTCCACCTCCTGCCCCACAAGTGCCACCTCCTGCCCCACAAGTTCCAGCTCATGCTTCACAAGTGCCAGCTCCTGCCCCACATCATCCACTTCCTGCTCACATGTGCCACCTCCTGTCCGACATAGACCACCTCCTGCCCCACATCATCCACCCCCTGCCCCACAGGTGCCACCTACTGTTCCACATCATCCACCTCCTTCCCCACATCATCCACCTCCTGTTCCACAAATGTCACCTCCTGACCCACAACTTCCACCTCCTGCCCCACAAGTGCCACCTTCTGCCTCACAAGTGCCACCCCTTGCCCCACAAGTGCCACATCCCACCGCACAATTTCCACCGCTTGTTACACAAGTCCCACCTCACGCCCAACAACAGCCTCCTCCTGCCCCACAAGTGCCACCTCCTGCCCCACAAGTGCCACCTCCCACCCCACAAGTGCCACGTCCTTCCCAATTGCCACGTCCTGTCCCACAAGTGCCACCTCCTGCCGTACAAGTGCCACCCTCTGCCCCACAATTGCCACTTCTTGCCCCACAATTGCCAATTCTTGCCCCACAACTTCCACCTCCCACCCCATAACTTCCACCTCCCGTCCCACAGCTTCCACATCCTGCCCCACAAGTGCCCGATCCTGCCCCAGAAGTACCACCACCTGACCCACAAGTGCCAACTCCTGCCCCACAAGTGCCACATCCCGCTCCACAAGTGCTACCTCCTGCCCCACAAGTTCCAACTCTCGTCTAACAAGTGCCACCTCCTGCCCAACAAGTGCCATTTCTTACCCCACAGGTTCCAACTCCTGCCCCACAGGTGCCATTTCCTGCCCCACAAGTACCACCTCCTGTCCCACATTTACCTACTCCTGCCCCACATCTGTTGCATACCACCCCACAAATTCCACCTCCCGCCACACAAGTGCCACCTCCCGCTTCACAACTTCCACATCCTGCCCTACAAGTGCCACCTCCCGCCAGAAAATGCCACCTCCCGTCCTTCTATCACCACCTCCTGCCCCACAAGTTACACCCCCACCCCACAGATACCACCACCTGCCCCACAAGTACCACCTCCTGCAAACAAATGCCATTTCTTAAACCACAGGTCCAAACTCCTGCCCCACAAGTGCCACCTCCTGTCCCACATGTGCCACCTCCTGCCAAACAAGTGTCACCTCCTGCCCAACAAGTTCCACCTCTTGACCTACAAGTGCCACCTCCTGCCCCATAAGTTTCACCTCTCGCCCAACAAATGCCACCACCTCCCCCAAAAGCGCCACCTCCTGCCCCACAGGTGCCATTTCCTGCCCCACAACATCCACCTCCCACGCACAAGTGCAACCTACCGCCCCACAACTTCCACCTCCTGCCCCACAAGTGCCAACACCTGCCCAACAAGTGCCAACACCTGCCCCACAAGTGCCACCTCCTGCCCCACAAGTGCCACCTCCTGCCCAACAAGTGCCACCTCCTGCCCCACAAGTGCAACCTACTTCCCCACAAGTGCCACCTCCTGCCCCACATCATCCACCTCCTGCCTCACAAATGCCTCCTCCTGACCCACAATTGCCACCTGCCGCCCCACAACATCCACCTCACACCCCACAAGTGCCACCTCCCGCCCCACAAATGCCACAACCCGCCCCACAAATCCAACTCCTGACCCACAAGTGCCACCTCCCGCCCCACAAGTTCCACCTTCCGCCCCACAAATCCAACTCCTGCCCCACAAGTGCCACCACCCTCCCCACAACTTCAACCTCCTTCCCCAAAACATCCACCTCCCGCCCCACAGGTGTCATCATCTGCCCCACAACAGCCACATCCCGCCCCACAAGTGCCACCTCCTGCCCCACAAGTGCCACCTCCCGCCCCTCAAGTGCCACACACTGCCCCACAAGTGCCGCCCCCAGCCCCACAAGTGCCACCCCTTGCCCCACAAGTGCCACATCCCACCGCACAATTTCCACCTCTTGTTACACAAGTGCCACCTCCCGCCCAACAACAGCCTCCTCCTGCCCCACAAGTGCCACCTCCTGCCCCACAAGTGCCACCTCGCATCCCACAAGTGCCACATCCCGCCCCACAAGTTCCACCTCCTGCCTTACAAGTGCCAATTCCTGCCCTACAAGTGCCAGCTCATTCCCCTGAAGTGCCAGCTCCTGCCCCACAAGTGCCACATTTTGCCACACCACTGCCACCTCCCCCCCAAAATAATCCACCTCCTGCCCCACAAGTGTCACTGACCGCCCAACTTCCTCCACCTGACACATAAGTGCAACCTCCTGCCCCACAAGTGCCAGCTCCTGCCCGACAAGAGCCACTTCCTGCCCCACAAGTACCTCTTCCCTCCCAAGAAGTTCCAATTTCCGCCCCACAAGTGCCACCTCCTGCCCCACACGAGCCACCTCCTGGCTCACAAGTTCCACCTCCTGCCTCAAAAGAGCCACGTCCCGCCCCACAACTTCCACGTAACGCCCCATAAGTTCCACCTCCTGCCCAACAAGTGCCACCTCTCGTCCCACAAGTGCCACCTCCTGCCCCACAAGTGCCACCTGCCCCCCCAAAAGTCCCACCTCCTTCCAAACAAGTGCCACATCCCGCCCCAAAAGTGCCATTTCCTGCCTTTCCACCGCCACCTCCTGCCCCAGAAGTTCCACTTCCTGCACCACAAGTTACACCTACAGCCCCACAATTTCCACCTCCTGTTTTACAAGTTCCACTTCCGCCCCACAAGTGCCACCTCCTGCCCAACAAGTGCCAGTTCATGCCCCAGAAGTGCAAGGTCCTGTCCTTCAACTTCCACCTCCTGCCCCACAAGTGCCACCGCCTGCCCCACAACGACCACCTCCTGCCCCACATCATCCACCTCCTGCCCCACAAGTGCCAGCTCCTGCCCCACAAGTGCCACAGTTTGACACACCACTGCCACCTCCCCCCCCAAATAATCCACCTCCTGCCCCACAAGTGTCACTGACCGCCCAACTTCATCCTCCTGACCCACAAGTTCCACCTCCTGCCCCAAAAGTGCCAATTCCTGCTTCACAAGTGCCAGCTCATGCTTCACAAATGCCAGCTCATGCCCCACATCATCAACTTCCTGCCCCACAAGTGCCACCTCTAACCCCACAAAGACAGCCTCCTGCCCCACATCATCCACCTCCTGCCCCACAAGTGCCAATTCCTGTCCCACAAGTGCCAGCTCATGCCCCACAAGTGCCACCTCTTGCCCCACAGGTGTCACCTCCTGCCCCACATCATCCACCTCCTCCCCCACAAGTGACAATACCTTTTCCACAGGTGCCACCTCCCGCCCCACAACTTCAACATCCCGCCACACAAGTGCCGATTCCTGGCAACGTGTGCCACATCCTGCCCCACAAGTGCCAGCTCCGGCCCCACATGTTCCACCTACCATCCCACAAATTCCACCTCATGCCCCACAAGTGCCAACTCCCAACCCACAAATGCCAAATCCTGCAATGCAACTTCCACATCCTGCTCCACAAGTGCCACCTCCTGCCCCACATCGTCCACCTCCCACCCAACAAGTGCCACCACCTGCCCCATAAGTGCCAATTTCTGCCCCACAAGTGCCAGCTCATTCCCCTGAAGTGCCACATTTGTCCACACCACAGCCTCCTCCCCCCCAAATAATCCACCTCCTGCCCCACAAGTGTCACTGACTGACCAACTTCCTCCTCCTGCCCCACAACTGCCAGCTCCTGCCCCACAAGTGCCAGCTCCTGCCCCACAAGTGCCTCTTCCCTCCCAACAAGTTCCAATTTCCGCCCAACAAGTACCACCTCCTTCTGCACAAGTTCCACCTCCTGCCCTAACAGCTCCATTTCCTGCCCCAGAAGTGCCACCTCCCGCCCCACAAGTGCCACCTCCTGCCCTACAACTTCCACCTCCTGGCCCACAAGTGCCACCTCCCGCCCTACAACTGCCAAACCCTGCCCCAAAACTTCCACCTCCTGCCCAACAATTTCCAACTCGTGCCCCACAATTGCCACCTCCTGCCACACAAATGCCACCTTCTGCCTCAAAATGCCACCTCCTGCCCAACAACTCCAACCTCCCGCCCCACAAGTACCACCTCCTGCTCCACAAGTTCCACCTCCTGCCCCATAAGTTCCGCCTTACGCCCCACAAGTGCCATCTGCTGCCCCAAAAGCTCAATTTCCTGCCCCAAAAGTGCCACATCCCGCCCCACAAGTTCCTCCTTCCCCATAAGTGCCAATTCCTGCTTCACACGCGCCAGCTCATGCTTCACAAATGCCAGCTCATGACCCACATCCTCAACTTCCTGCCCCACAAGTGCCACCTCTAACCCCACAAAGACAGCCTCCTGCCCCTCATCATCCACCTCCTGCCCCACAAGTGCCACCTCCCGCCCAACAATTGTGGCCACATGACAAACAAGTGAAAAATCCCACCCCACAATTGCCACTACATGCCCAACAGGTGCCACCTCCCACCCCACAACTTCAGCCTCCCGCCACAGAAGTGCCAACTCCTGCCCAACGTGTGATATCTCCTGCACCACAAGTTCCAAGTCTTGCCCCACAAGTTCCACCTACCATCCCACAAGTGCCACCTCCAGCCCCACAAGTGCCATCTCCCACCCCACAAGTACCAAATCCTGCCCCACAACTTCCACCTCCTGCCCCAGAAGTGACATCTCCTGTCGCACAAGTTCCACCTTCTGCCCCACAAGTGTAACCTCCAGCCCCATAAGTGCCAAATCCTGCCCCACAACATCCACCTGTGCCCTACAAATACCATTTCCGGCTCCACATCATCCAACTCCTGCCCCACAAGTGCCACCTCCTGCCCAACAAGTGCCACCTCCCTGCTCACGAGTGCCACATCCCGCCCCACATGTACCACCTCCTGCATCACAACTTCCACCTCCCGCCCCACATGTACCACCTCCTGCATCACAACTTCCACCTCCCGCCCCACATGTACCACCTCCTGCATCACAACTTACACCTCCCGCCCCAAGAATGCCACCTCCTGCCCCACAAGTGCCACGTCCCGCCCCACAAACTCCACCTCCCACGCACAAGTGCCACCTTCCGCCCCACAAGTGCCACCTCACACCCCAACAGTGTCAACTTCCGCCCCACAAGTGCCACCTCACGCCCCACAACTTCCACCTCCCGCCTCTCAAGTGCCACACACTGCCCCACAAGTGCCGCCCCCAGCCCCGCAACTGCCACCCCTTGCCCCACAATTTCCACCTCCCACCCCACAATTTTTACCTCCCGCCCCACAAGTGCCATCTACTGCCCCACAGGCTCCACCTACTGTTCCACATCATCCACCTCCTTCCGCACATCATCCACCTCCTGTTCCACAAATGTCACCTCCTGACCCACAACTTCCACATCCTGCCCCACAAGTGCCACCTCCCGCCCCACAAGTGCCACCTCCCGCCCCACATAATCCATGGCCTGCTCCAAAATTGCCACCTCCCGCCCCACAAGTGCCACCGCCCACCCCACAAGTGCCACCTCCTAGCCCACAAGTTCCATCTCCCGCCCCACAAGTTCCACCTCCCGGCCCACAAGTGCCACCTCCCGCCCCACATAATCCATGTCCTGCTCCAAAATTGCCACCTCCCGCCCCACAAGTGCCACCTCCCACCCAACAAGTGCCACCTCCAGCCCCACCAGTTCCACCGCCCGCCCCACAAGTACCACCTCCCGCCCCACAAGTGCCACAACCCGCCCCACAAATCCAACTTCTGACCCACAAGTGCCTCCTCCCGCCCCACATGTTCCACCTCCCGCCCCACAAGTGCCACCTCCCGACCCACATAATCCACGTCCTGCTCCAAAATTGCCACCTCCTGCCCCACAAGTGCCACCTCCAGCCCCACCAGTTCCACCGCTTGCCCCACAAGTACCACCTCCTGACCCACAAGTGCCACTACGTGACCCACAATTGCCACCTCCCATCTCACAATTGCAACTCTCGCCCAACAAGTGCCACCTCCTGCCCCACAATTGCCACCACCCCCCCAACAAGTGCCACCTCCCGCCCCACAAGTACCACATCCCACCCCACAAGTGCAACCTCCTGCCCCACAAGTGCTACTTCCTGCCTTACAAGTGCCACTTCCCGCTGCACAAGTGACACCTCCAGCCCCACAGCTGCCACAACCCGCCCCACAACTTCCACATCCCGCCTCACAACTGCAAGCTCCTGCCCCACAATTGCCACCTCCTACCACACAAGTGCCAACTCCTGCCCCACAAGTGCCACCTCATGTCCCTCAATTTTCACCTTATGCCCCAAAAGTGCCACCTCCCGCCCAACAAGTGCAACATCTCGCCCCACTAGTGCCACGTCCCGGCCCAAAATTGCTACCTCCTGCCCCACATCATCCACCTCCTGTTCCACAAATGTCACCTCCTGACCCACAACTTCCACCTCCTGCCCCACAAGTGCTACCTCCTGCCTTACAAGTGCCAATTCCTGCTTCACAAGTGCCAGCTCATGCTTCACAAATGCCAGCTCCTGCCCCACATCATCAACTTCCTGCCCCACAAGTGCCACCTCCAACCCCACAAAGACAGCCTCCTGCCCCACATCATCCACCCCCTGCACCACAAGTGCCAATTCCTGCCCTACAAGTGCCAGCTCATTCCCCTGAATTGCCAGCTCCTGCCCCACAAGTGCCACAGTTTGCCACACCACTGCCACCTCCCCCCCAAATAATCCACCTCCTGCCCCACAAGTGTCACTGACCGCCCAACTTCCTCCTCCTGACACACAAGTGAAACCTCCTGCACTACAAGTGCCAGCTCCTGCCCGACAAGAGCCACCTCCAGCCCCACAAGTGCCACCTCCTGCCCCACAAGTGCCACCTCCCGCCCCACAATTGCCACCTCCTGCCCCACAAGTGCCACCTCCCGCCCAACAAGTGCCAAATCCTGCCACGCAACGTCCACATCCTGCTCCACAAGTGCCACCTCCTGCCCCACATCATCCACCTCCCATCCAACAAGTGCCACCACCTGCCCCACAAGTGCCAATTCCTGCCCCACAAGTGCCAGCTCATGCTTCACAAGTGCCAGCTCCTGCCCCTCATCATCCACCTCCTGCCCCACAAGTGCCACCTCCCGCCCAACAATTGTGGCCACATGACAAACAAGTGAAAAATCCCACCCCACAAGTGCCACTACATGCCCAACAGGTGCCACCTCCCACCCCACAACTTCAGCCTCCCGCCACAGAAGTGCCAACTCCTGCCCAACGTGTGATATCTCCTGCACCACAAGTTCCAAGTCTTGCCCCACAAGTTCCACCTACCATCCCACAAGTGCCACCTCCAGCCCCACAAGTGCCATCTCCCACCCCACAAGTGCCAATTCCTGCCCCACAACTTCCACCTCCTGCCCCAGAAGTGCCATCTCCTGTCGCACAAGTTCCACCTTCTGCCCCACAAGTGCCAAATCCTGCCCCACAACATCCACCTGTACCCTACAAATACCATTTCCGGCTCCACATCATCCAGCTCCTGCCCCACAAGTGCTACATCCTGCACCACAACTTCAACCTCCTGCCCCACAAGTGCCACGTTCTGCCCCACAAGTGTAGGCTCCTGCCCCACAACTGACAATTCCTGCCCCACATGTGCCAGCTCATGCTTCACAAGTGCCAGCTCCTGCACCACATCATCCACTTCCTGCCCACAAGTGCCAATTCCTGCCCCACCAGTGCCAGTTCATGCCACAAAAGTGCCACCTCCTGCCCCACAAGTGCCACCTCCCGCCAAACAACTGACACCTCCTGCCCCACAAGTGCCACCTCCTGCCCTACAAGTGCCACCTTCTGTTCCACAACTTCCACCTCCTGCCCCACAAGTTATAACTCCTGCCCCACAAGTGTTGCATTTTGCCCCACAAGTGCCACCTCCCGCACCACAAGTGCCACCTCCCGACCCACAAGTGCCAATTCCTGCCCCACATTATTCACCTCCTGCCCCACAAGTGCCACCTCCCGACCCACAAGTGCCAACTCCTGCCCCGCAACTTCCATCTCCTGCTCCACAAGTGCCACCTCGAACCGCACAATTGCCACCTCCTTCCCCATATCAACCACCTCCCATCCAACAAGTGCCACCTCCTGCCCCACAAGTGCCACCTCCTGACCCACAACATCAATCTCCAGCCCCACAAGAGCCGCCTCCTGCCCGACAAGTTACACCTTCTACAAGTTCCACAAGTGCCACCTCCCTGCTCACGAGTGCCACATCCCGCCCCACATGTACCACCTCCTGCATCACAACTTCCACCTCCCACCCCACATGTACCACCTCCTGCATCACAACTTCCACCTCCCGCCCCACATGTACCACCTCCTGCATCACAACTTCCACCTCCCGCCCCACATGCACCACCTCCTGCATCACAACTTCCACCTCCCGCCCCACATGTACCACCTCCTGCATCACAACTTCCACCTCCCGCCCCACATGCACCACCTCCTGCATCACAACTTCCACCTCCCGCCCCACATGTACCACCTCCTGCATCACAACTTCCACCTCCCGCCCCACATGTACCACCTCCTGCATCACAACTTCCACCTCCCGCCCCACATGTACCACCTCCTGCATCACAACTTCCACCTCCCGCCCCACATGTACCACCTCCTGCATCACAACTTCCACCTCCCGCCCCGCAAGTTCCACCTCCCGCCCCACATGTACCTCCTCCCGCCACACAAGCGCCACCTCCCTCTCCACAAACTCCACCTCCCACGCACAAGTGCCACATCCTGCCCCACAAGTGTCACCTCCTGCCCACAAGTGCCACCTTCCGCCCCACAAGTGCCACCTCACACCCCAACAGTGTCAACTTCCGCCCCACAAGTGCCACCTCACGCCCCACAACTTCCACATCCCGCCCCACAAATGCCATCTCCTGCCCCACAAGGGCCAAATCCTGACACGCAACTTCTACCTCCTGCCCCACATCATCCACCTCCCACCCCACAAGTGCCACCTCCTGTGGCACAAGTGCCAATTCCAGCCCTAAAAGTGCCAGCTCATGCTTCACAATTGCCAGCTCCTGCCCCACATCATCCACCTCCTGCACCACAAGTGCCACCTCCTATCCCACATGTGCCAACTCCTGCCCCACAAGTGCCACCTCCTTCCCCACAAGTGCCACCTCCTTCCCCACAAGTGCCACCTCCCGCCCCACAAGTTTAACCTCCAGACACACAAGTGCCACGTCCTGCCCCACAAGTGCCATCTCCCGCCCCACATGTGCCAAATCCTGACGCGCAACTTCCACCTCCTGCTCCACAAGTGCCATCTCCTGCCCCAGAAGTGCCACCTCCCGCCACAAAAGTGCCACCTCCCGCCCCTCTATGGCCACCTCCTGCCCCACAAGTTACACCTCTTGCCCCACAACGTCGACCCCCGCCCCACATGTGCCACCACCTGACCCACAAGTGCAACTCCTGCCCCACAAGTGCCGGCTCCTGCCCCACAAGTGTTACCTCTCGCCCCACAGCTTCAACCTCCAGCCACACAAGTGCCAACTCCTGCCCAACAAGTGCCACCTCCCGCCCCACAAGTGCCACCTCCCGCCCAACTACTTCCACGTCACACCCCAAATCTTCTTACCTTCCACCCCACAAGTGCCACCTCCTGCCCCAAAACCTTCAACCTACTGCCCCACAACTGCCACTTCCCACCCAGCAATTGCCACCCCCCGCCCCACAAGTGCCTCCTCCCACCCCACAAGTGCCAACCCTTAACCCACAAGTGCCAACTCCTGCCCCACATCATCCACCAACCGCCCCACAAGTGTCACCTCCTGCCCCACAATTTCCACCTCCTGCTCAACTAGTGCCACGTGCTGCTCCACAAGTTCCATTTCCCGCCCCACAAGTGCCACCTCCCGCCCCACAAGTGCCGCCTCCAGCCACACAAGTGCTAAATCGTGCCGCACAACTTCCACCTCCCGCCCCACAACTGCCACCTCCCGCCTTAAAAGTGCAACCTCCTGCCCCACAAGTGCCTCCTCCTGTCCCACAGTTGTCACCTCCCGCTCCACAAGTTACACCTCACCCCCCACAAGTTCTACCACCCACCCCACAAGTGCCACCTGCAGCCCCAGAAGTGTCAAATCCTGCCACACAACTTCCACATCCAGCCCCACAAGTGCCACCTCCCGCCCCATAACTTCCACTTCCTGCCCAACAACAGCCTCCTCCTGCCCCACAAGTGCCTCCTCCTGCCCCACAAGTGCCACCTCCTGCCCCACAAGTGCCACCTCCTGCCCCACAAGTGCTACCTACTTCCCCACAAGTGCCACCTCCTGCCCCACATCATCCACCTCCTGCCTCACAAATGCCTCCTCCTGACCCACAATTGCCACCTCCCGCCCCACAACTTCCACCTCACGCCCCACAAGTTCCACCTCCCGCCCCACAAATCCAACTCCTGACCCACAAGTTCCACCTCCCGCCCCACAAGTGCCACCTCCCGACCCACATGTGCCAACTTCTGCCCCACAATTGCCAGCTCCTGCCCCTCAAGTGTCACCTCTTCCCCACAAGTGCCACCTTCTGCTCCACAAGTGCCACTTCCTGCCGCACAAGTGATACCTCCAGCCCCACAACTGCCACCACCCGCCCCACAACTTCCACCTCCCGCCTCACAAGTGCAACCTCCAGGCCCACAAGTGCCACCTCCTGTTCCACAAGAATTAACTCCTGCCCCACAAGTGCCACCTCCTGCCCTTCAAGAGCCACTTCTTGCCCCACAAGTAACATTTCCTGCCCCACAAGTGCCAACCCCTGCCCAACAAGTGCTATGACCCAGCCCAAAAGTGCCAACTCCTGCCCCACTAGTGCCACCTCCCGCCCCACAAGTGCCACCACCCTCCCCACAACTTCAACCTCCTTCCCCAAAACATCCACCTCCCGCCCCACAGGTGTCATCATCTGCCTCACAACTGCCACATCCCGCCCCACAAGTGCCACCCCTTGCCCCACAAGTGCCACATCCCACCGCACAATTTCCACCTCTTATTACACAAGTCCCACCTCCCACCCAAGAACAGCCTCCTCCTGCCCCACATCGTCCACCCCCTGCCCCACAAGTGCCACCTCCCACCCTACAACTTCCATCTCCTGGCTCACACGTTCCACCTCCTGCCTCAAAAGAGCCACCTCCCGCCCCACAACTTCCACGTAACGCCCCATAAGTTCCACCTCCTGCCCAACAAGTGCTACCTCTCGTCCCACAAGGACCACCTCCTGCCCCACAAGTGCCACCTCTTGCCCCACAACTTCCACCTCCTGCCCCAAAAGTTTCAACTCCTGCCCCATAAGTTCCATATCCCGCCCCACAAGTGCCACTACCTGCCCCACTAGTGCCATCTCCATTTCCACAGGTGCCACCTCCCGCCCCACAACTTCCACGTAACGCCCCATAAGTTCCACCTCCTGCCCAACAAGTGCCACCTCTCGTCCCACAAGGACCACCTCCTGCCCCACAAGTGCCACCTCTTGCCCCACAAGTGCCAAATACTTCCCCACAACTTCCACCTTCTGCCGCACTAGTGCCAACTCCAATTCCACAAGTGCCACCTCCCACACCACAAGTGCCACCACCTGACCCACAAGTGCCAACTCCTGCCCCACAAGTGCCATTTCTTGCCCCACAAGTGCCATTTCCTGCCCTACAACTTCCACCTCCTGCCCCACAAGAGCCAGTTCCAGCCCCACAAATGCCACCTCCCGCCCCAAAACTTCAACATCCCGCCATACAAGTGCCAACTCCTGCCCAACG
Organism: Coturnix japonica; assembly: GCF_054131305.1. NCBI lineage: Eukaryota > Metazoa > Chordata > Aves > Galliformes > Phasianidae > Coturnix > Coturnix japonica. The sequence goes on along the minus strand of NC_140672.1, from coordinate 4,649,358 downwards.
TGTGCCACATCCTGCCCCACAAGTGCCAAATCCTGCCCCGCAACTTTTACCTCCTGCTCCACAAATGCCAACTCCTGCCCCACATCATCCACCTCCTGCCCCACAAGTGCCACCTCCAGCCACACAAGTGCCAACTCCTGCCCCACAAGTGCCAGCTCCTGCCCCACAAGTGCCACCTACCACGCCACAAATTCGACCTCCTGCCCCACAAGTTCCACCTCCCGCCCCACAAGTGCCAAATCCTGCCACGCAACGTCCACATCCTTCTCCACAAGTGCCACCTCCTGCCCCACATCATCCACCTCCCATCCAACAAGTGCCACCACCTGCCGCACAACTGCCAATTCCTCCCCCACAAGTGCCAGCTCATGCTTCACAAGTGCCAGCTCCTGCCCCTCATCATCCACCTCCTGCCCCACAAGTGCCACCTCCTGCCCAAACCTGCCACCTCCTTCCCCACAATGCCACCTCCTGCCATATTAGTGCAGCCTCCTGCCCCACAAGTGCCAACTCCCGCCCCAAAAGTGCCACTTCCTGCCCCTCTATCGCCACCTCCTGCCCCAGAAGTTCCACTTCCTGCGCCACAAGTTACACCTACAGCCCCACAATTTCCACCTCCTGTTTTACAAGTTCCACTTCCGCCCCACAAGTGCCACTTCCTGCCCAACAAGTGCCAGTTCATGCCCCACAAGTGCAAGGTCCTGTCCTTCAACTTCCACCTCCTGCCCCACAAGTGCCACCTCCTGCCCCACAACGACCACCTCCTGCCCCACATCATCCACCTCCTTCGCCACAAGTTCCAATTCCTGCCCTACAAGTGCCAGCTCATTCCCCTGAAGTGCCAGCTCCTGCCCCACAAGTGCCACAGTTTGCCACACCACTGCCACCTCCCTTCCCAAATAATCCACCTCCTGCCCCACAAGTGTCACTGACCGCCCAACTTCATCCTCCTGACCCACAAGTGCAACCTCCTGCCCCACAAGTGCCAGCTCCTGCCCAACAAGAACCACTTCCTGCCCCACAAGTACCTCTTCCCTCCCAACAAGTTCCAATTTCCGCCCCACAAGTGCCACCTCCTTCCCCACAAGTGCCACCTCCTGCCCCACAATTGCCACCTCCTGCCCCAAAAGTGCCACCTCCCGCCCAACAATTGTGGCCACATGACAAACAAGTTCCACTTCCGCCCCACAAATGTCACCTCCTGCCCAACAAGTGCCATTTCTTACCCCACAGGTTCCAAATCCTACCCCACTGGTGCCATTTCCTGCCCCACAAGTGCCATTTCCCCCCCCACATGTGCCAACTCCTGCCTTACAAGTTTCACCTAGAACCCCACAAATTCCACCTCCCACCCCACAAGTTCCACCTCCTGCCCCAAAAGTGCCAATTCCTGCTTCACGAGTGCCAGCTCATGCCCCACATCATCAACTTCCTGCCCCACAAGTGCCAGCTCATGCCCCACAAGTGCCACCTCTTGCCCCACAGGTGCCACCTCCTACCCCACAAAGACCACCTCCTGCCCCACATCATCCACCTCCTGCCCCACATCATCCACCTCCTCCCCCACAAGTGACAATACCTGTTCCACAAGTGCCACCTCCCGCCCCACAACTTCAACATCCCGCCACACAAGTGCCGACTCCTGGCAACGTGTGCCACATCCTGCCCCACAAGTGCCAGCTCCTGCCCCACATGTTCCACCTACCACCCCACAAATTCCACCTCATGCCCCACAAGTGCCAACTCCCAACCCACAAATGCCAAATCCTGCAATGCAACTTCCACCTCCTGCTCCACAAGTGCCACCTCCTGCCCCACATCGTCCACCTCCCACCCAACAAGTGCCACCACCTGCCCCACAAGTGCCAATTCCTGCCCCACATGTGCCAGCTCATGCTTCACAAGTGCCAGCTCCTGCACTACGTCATCCACTTCCTGCCCCACAAGTGCCACCTCCTGACCGACAAAGACATCCTCCTGCCCCACAAGTGCCAATTCCTGCCCCACAAGTGCCAGTTCATGCCCCACAAGTGCCACATTTGTCCACACCACTGCCTCCTCCAACCCAAATAATCCACCTCCTGCCCCACAAGTGTCACTGACTGACCAACTTCCTCCTCCTGCCCCACAAGTGCAACCTCCTGCCCCACAAGTGCCAGCTCCTGCCCGACAAGAGCCACTTCCTGCCCCACAAGTACCTCTTCCCTCCCAACAAGTTCCAATTTCCACCCCACAAGTGCCACCTCCTGCCCCACAAGTGCAACCTCCTGCCCCACATCGTCCACCTCCCACCCAACAAGTGCCACCACCTGCCCCACAAGTGCCAATTCCTGCCCCACAAGTGCCACATTTGTCCACACCACAGCCTCCTCCCCCCCCAAATAATCCACCTTCTGCCCCACAAGTGTCACTGACTGACCAACTTCCTCCTCCTGCCCCACAAGTGCCAGCTCCTGCCCCACAAGTGCCAGCTCCTGCCCCACAAGAGCCACTTCCTGCCCCACAAGAGCCACTTCCCTCCCAACAAGTTCCAATTTCCGCCCAACAAGTACCACCTCCTTCTGCACAAGTTCCACCTCCGGCCCTAAAAGCTCCATTTCCTGCCCCAGAAGTGCCACCTCCCGCCCCACAAGTGCCACCTCCTGCCCTACAACTTCCACCTCCTGGCCCACAAGTGCCACCTCCCGCCCTACAACTGCCAAACCCTGCCCCAAAACTTCCACCTCCTGCCCAACAATTTCCAACTCGTGCCCCACAATTGCCACCTCCTGCCACACAAATGCCACCTTCTGCCTCAAAATGCCACCTCCTGCCCAACAACTCCAACCTCCCGCCCCACAAGTACCACCTCCTGCTCCACAAGTTCCACCTCCTGCCCCATAAGTTCCACCTTACGCCCCACAAGTGCCATCTCCTGCCCCAAAAGCTCAATTTCCTGCCCCATCAGTGCCACCTCCCGCACCACAAGTGCCACCTCCTGCCCCATAAGTGCCAATTTCTGCCCCACAAGTGCCACTTCCCGCCTTACAAATGCCACCTCCTGCCCCACAACTTTCACCTCCTGCCCCACAAGTGCAACCTCCCTGCCAACGAGTGACACAATCTGCCCAAGTGCCACCTCCTGCCTCACAACTTCCACCTCCCGCCCCACAAGTGCCACCTCCTGTCTCACAAGTGCAACCTCCCGCCCCACAACTTCCACAACCTGCCCCACAAGTGCCACCTCCCGTCACTCAACTTCCAACTCCCGCCCCACAAGTGCCACCTCCCGCCCTACAACTTCCACCTCCCGCACCACAACTTCCACCTCCTGCCTCACAAGTTCCACATCCCGCCCCACAACTTCCAACTCCTGGCCCACAAGTGCGACCTCCTGACCCACAACATCAATCTCCAGCCCCACAAGAGCCGCCTCCTGCCCGACAAGTTACACCTGCTAAAAGTTCCACAAGTGCCACCTCCCTGCTCACGAGTGCCACATCCCGCCCCACATGTACAACCTCCTGCATCACAACTTCCACCTCCCGCCCCAAGAATGCCACATCCTGCCCCACAAGTGCCACCTCATGCCTCACAAGTGCCACCCCCCCCACAAGTGCCACCTCCCACGCACAAGTGCCACATCCTGCCCCACAAGTGTCACCTCCTGCCCCACAAGTACCACCTTCCGCCCCACAAGTGCCACCTCACACCCCAACAGTCTCAACTTCCGCCCCACAAGTGCCACCTCACGCCCCACAACTTCCACATCCCGCCCCACAAGTGCCACCACCTGCCCCACTAATGCAACTACCTGCCCCACAAGTGCCAACTCGTGCCCCACAAGTGCCAACTCTTGCCCCACAAGTTCTACCTCCTGCCTTACAAGTGCCACCCCCTGCCCCACATCATCCACCTCCCGCCCCACAAATGCCACCTCCTGCCCTACAAGTGCCATCTCCCGCCCCACAAGGGCCAAATCCTGCCACGCAACATCCACCTCCTGCCCCACATCATCCACCTCCCACCCCACAAGTGCCACCTCCTGTGGCACAAGTGCCAATTCCAGCCCTAAAAGTGCCAGCTCATGCTTCACAATTGCCAGCTCCTGCCCCACATCATCCACCTCCTGCCCCACAAGTGCCAATTCCTGCCTCACAAGTGCCAGCTCATGCTTCAGAAGTGCCAGCTCCTGCCCCACATCATCCACCTCCTGCCCCACATCATCCACCCCCTGCCCGACAAAGACCACCTCCTGCCCCACATCATCCACCCCCTGCACCACAAGTGCCAATTCCTGCCCTACAAGTGCCAGCTCATTCCCCTGAAGTGCCAGCTCCTGCCCCACAAGTGCCACAGTTTGCCACACCACTGCCACCTTCCCCCCAAATAATCCACCTCCTGCCCCACAAGTGTCACTGACCGCCCAACTTCCTCCTCCTGACACACAAGTGCAACCTCCTGCCCCACAAGTGCCAGCTCCTGCCCGACCAGAGCCACTTCCTGCCCCACAAGTACCTCTTCCCTCCCAACAAGTTCCAATTTCCGCCCCACAAGTGCCACCTCCTGCCCCACAAGTGCAACCTCCTGCCCCACAAGTGCCACATTTCACCCCGCAAATGCCACCTCCCGCTCCACAACTTCCACCTCCTGCCCCACAAGTGCCACCTCCCACCCCACAAGTGCCACCTCCTGCCCAACATCTACCACCTCCCACCCCACAAGTGCCACCTCCCGCCCTACAACTTCCATCTCCTGGCCCACAAGTGCCACTTCCTGCCTCAAAAGAGCCACCTCCCGCCTCACAACTTCCACGTAACGTCCCATAAGTTCCACCTCCTGCCCCACAAGTGCCACCTCCTTCCCCACAAGTGCCAGCTGCTGCTCCACATCATCCAAATCCCGCCCCACAAGTGCCATGTCCAGCCCCACAACTTCCGCCTCCTGCCCCAAAAGTGTCAACTCCTGCCCCATAAGTTCCATATCCCGCCCCACAAGTGCCACTACCTGCCCCACTAGTGCCATCTCCATTTCCACAAGTGCCACCTCCCGCCCCACAAGTGCCACCTCCTGCCCCACAAGTTCCAACTCTCGTCTAACAAGTGCCACCTCCCGCCCAACATTTACCACCTCCCGCTCCACAAGTGCCACCTCCTGCCCAACAAGTGCCATTTCTTACCCCACAGGTTCCAACTCCTGCCCCACAGGTGCCATTTCCTGCCCCACAAGTACCACCTCCTGTCCCACATTTACCAACTCCTGCCCCACAAGTGCCATTTCCTGCCCTACATCTGGTGCATACCACCCCACAAATTCCACCTCCTGCCCCACAAGTGCCACCTCTGGCCCTACAACTTCAACCTCCCGCCACACAAGTGCCAACTCTTGCCCAACGTGTGCCACATCCTGCCCCACAAGTTCCACCTACCACCAAACAAATTCCACCTCCTGCCCCACAAGTGCCACCTCCCGCTTCACAACTTCCACATCCTGCCATACAAGTGCCACCTCCCACCATAAAATGCCACCTCCCGTCCCTCTATCACCACCTCCTGCCCCACAAGTTACACCGCCTGCCCCACAAGTTACACCCCCACCCCACAGGTACCACCACCTGCCCCACAAGTACCACCTCCTGCAAACAAATGCCGTTTCTTAAACCACAGGTCCAAACTCCTGCCCCACAGGTGCCATTTCCTGCCCCACAAGTGCCACCTCCTGCCCCACAACTTCAACCTCCCGTCAAACAAGTGCCAACTCCTGCCCAATGTGTGCCACATCCTGCCCCACAAGTGCCAACTCCTGCCCCACAAGTTCTACCTACCACCCAACAAATTCCACTTCCTGCCCCACAAGTGCCACCTCCCACCCCACAAGCGCCATCTCCCGCTTCACAACTTCCACATCCTGCCCCAGAAGTGCCACCTCCCGCCCCACAAGTGCCAATTCCTGCCCCAAAAGTGCCAGCTCATGCTTCACAATTGCCAGCTCACGTTTCACAACTGCCACCTCCTGCCCCACAAGTGCCACCTCCCGCCCCACAAGTGCCACCTCCCGCCCCACAAGTGCCACCTCCTGCCCAACAAGTGCCATTTCTTACCCCACAGGTTCCAACTCCTTCCCCACAGGTGCCATTTCCTGCCCCATAAGTGCCACCTCCTGTGCCACATGTGCCAACTCCTGCCCCACAATTGCCATTTCCTGCCCCACATTAGCCACCTACCACCCCACAAATTCAACCTCTTGCCCCACAAGTGCCAAACCCTGACCCGCAACATCCACCTCCTGCTCCACAATTGCCACCTCCTGCCCCACATCATCCACCTCCCACCCAACAAGTGCCAACTCCCGCCCCACATCATCCACCTCCTGCCCCACAAGTGCCAATTTCTGCCCCACAAGTGCCAGTTCATGCCCCACAAGTGCCAGTTCATGCCCCACAAGTGCCACATTTTGCCACACAACTGCCACCTCCCGCCCCAAATCATCCACCTCCCGCCCCACAAGTGTCATTACCTGCCCAACATCCTCCTCATGACCCACAAGTGCAACCTCCTGCCCCACAAGTGCCACCTCCTGCCCCACAAGTGCCACCTCCTGCCCCACAAGTGCCACCTCCTCCCATCCACCCCCCACAAGTTCCACCTCCTGCCCCACAAGTGCAACCTCCTGTTTTACAAATGCCACCTCCCGACCCACAACTTCAACCTCCAGCCCCACAAGTGCCACAACCAGCCCCACATCATCCACATCCTGCTCCACAAGTGCCACCTCCCACCCCACTAGTACCAGCTCCCACCCCACAAGTGCCACCTCCTGCCCCACATCATCCACCTCCCGGCCCACAAGTGCCACCTCCTGCCATACAAGTGCCACCTCCCGCTCCACAAGTGCCACCACCAGCCCCACAAGTGCCATCTCCTGCCCCACCAGTTCCACATCCCGCACTGCAATGCCAATTCCTGCCCCACATCTTCCACCTCCTGCCCCTCAAGTGCCACCTCCTGCCCCACAAGTGCCACCTCCCTCCACACAAGTGTCCCACCTCCTGCCACACAAGTGCCGCCTCCCACCCCACAAGTGCTATTTCCCGCCTTACAACTTCCACCTCCCGCCCCACAACTTCCACCTCCCGCCCCACAACTTCCACCTCCTTCCCCCAACTTTTACCTCCCACCTCACAACTTCCACCTCCTGACCCACAAATGCCACCTCCTGTTCCACAACTGCCATTTCCTGCCCAAGAACTTCCACATCCTACCCCACAAGTGCCACCTCCTGCTTCACAAGTGCCACCCCCTGCCCCAAAACTTCCATTTTCTGCCCCACAAGTGCCACCTTGACCTGCTGTCCATGCTCTTTGTAATACACCCCAGTATTCCATCGGCTTTTTTGGCTACAAGGGCACACTGCTGGCTCATGGTCAATCTGTCGTCCACCAGGACACCCAGGTTCCTCTCTTCAGAGCTCCTCTCCAGCAGCTCTTCCCCCAGCCTGTACTGGTGCATGCAATTATTTCTACCCAGGTGCAAGACTCTACACTTGCTTTTGTTAAACCTCATCTGGTTTCTTACTGCCCAGCTCTCCAGCCTGTCCAGGTCTCGCTGAATGGCAGCACAGCCTTCAGGCGTGTCAGCCAGTCCTCCCAACTTCATGTCATCACAAACTTGCTGAGGGTGGTCACTATCTCCTCATCAAGGTCGTTGATGAAGATATTGAACAAGACCGGACCCAGCACTGACCCCTGGGGGACGCCGCTAGTTACAGGTCTCCACCTGGATTCTGCACTGCCAACAACGTCCCTCTGTGCTCTGCCAGTCAGCCACTTCTCAACCCACCTCTCTGTCCACTCATCTATCCCACGCTTGCTCAGCTTGTTATAAGGATGTCCTGGGAGACAGTACCAGATGCCTTGCTGAAATCATGGTAAACTACATCCACCACCCTATCCAAAACTATCTTGCAGGTTCTTAGTTCTTTACCACTGTTTCCTTTCCCGCGCCTTACAACTACAAGCAGCTAGAACAATGTTCTCTGAAGATATCCAGGACAGAAGAGTCCCGGTAGATCAGTATCAAGCCCAGCTCACGGGAGGCCAATGCCCACTGTTTCCTGCCTGATAAACGCAGATCTCTGGCAGCATTCAATTGTCTTCCCTGTACAACCACCCAGCCCCCCTCGTCGTCATCAAAACCAGTATCATTTTAAAGTCAATGAATCTTGCCTGTAAAAGCACATCTAGCCTCCTACAGAAATTCATTGGTTTGGGGGACTGAAATTGAGAACACATCTGTAGGCAAACACTCCCATCAACTTCCATATGTCTGAATGTGCAGCCCCTCCTCATGCAGTGACCCTCCTTCCACAATTGCAGACGGTTTCATTCCCCACAGCAACTTCACAGTGGCAGAAGGGACGGACAGCTCCCTGTAACCAGAAGGAAACAACAAAGGAAAATAAAGGGACGCCCGCAACCTCTCCAGCCTGTCCCGGTCCCTCTGGTTGGCTTCCCTCCCCTACAATATATTGACTGCACTGCTCAGTTTGTATCGTCTGCAAACCTGCCATCATCTATGTCACTGACGAAGGAAGATGCTGAAGAGCAACGGTTTATATGGGTTAATACCTTGGGAGCCCCTCTCTTCAAGGAGCTAGTTCTGCAAGTCTGAGTCCCACAAAGGGTGGTCTCCATAGATGTTCAAATTCGTGCTGCACAACCCTACTTAATTTTCTGTATTCACTTCTGTATTGATCTCATGTGGATCAAAATAACACAGTCAGTATCTGCAACGAGTCTAGGCCGAGCAAAACTTTTGATGGAGGGAGCAAAGAGATCAAGACAAGATGATGTAGTGCAATGCAGTCAAAGCAGCTGGCCAAGCAAAAGCTATGTGCATGCATTTCCAAGCTGAGCACGCACCTGGAGCTGGGACTGTATCACTCATTGTCAGAAGAATTCCTGAGTACCCTCATAAAGAAAGCTATACACCAGTGTGACTGGAGTCCATTTACACCAATTAGACCTCTTTACATTTTAATAAGCACCATTTACTACTCCAAAGTTGCACTTCCCTTTGCCTTTCCATCTGAAGGGCTTTGAAAAAGTCTCTGAAATAGAAATTCTGTGATTGCTGTAATACACTTGGGTAGGTATCTGGACTTCCATCTTGAGACATCCAGCGCCTTTTACAGAAATAAAGAATACTCAAGGACTTAGGCCACCAAATTCCAACTCAGTTTTACACCACTGGTTTTTGATCTGATAGGCAGGAGACAGCGAAAGGCAGCTGCTCAGCAGTCCCAGGAAGACAGCTGGGCTCTAGGGAGACAAGAAGGGCAGTAAGGTGACAAACAAAGTGATTATAAGGTTTTATTTAACAGCTCTGTATGGGACGATTCAACTACTTCAAGCTCCAGCAAGCTGCTAGAGACTGATAAAGCAAGACACCTCAGCGACCTCAAAAGCTGACAGCCTTTCAAAAGATAAACTGAACATACCATCTCAAAAAGCATACAATCAATCCATAGAAGTTAATCCAGCAAGCAGTCCTATGGTCAAATTGTGTGCTGCCAGTAAAGCCTTTTCATGAGCATTAAGAACATTTCTGGTTAGAGAGTTATCACAACATGGGCAGAAAATACCTAGGAGAATAGGAAAAAGAAAAAAGCAACCTACCCTTACCCTTACCCTACCCTTATCCAACTCCTCTCCCACATTTAGAACTGAAACAAGTTCAAATGCCATAAAAAATTGGGGGAATAAAACCATCTGGTATTTCCCAGGCAAACCACCAAGACCACAGAACCACAGAATAGCCCAAGTTGTAAAGGAACCACGAGGATTATCAAGTCCAACCCGATGCTCCAGGAAGGACAACCTAAACTCAAACGGCCTTTAAGCTGCAGCAGCTCAGGGCCAGGCCCACAGCCTCAGGGAGCATGTTCCATGACCGCTGGTATCAGACACAGCAAGCACAGGGAGCAGGCAGGTAGGCACAGCAAAGCAGCAAGCAAAGCCCAATTTCTCAGAGGGGGCCTGCTAACAGGAAGACCAGACACTGTCCTCCCAAAAAAACTCCACCATTTTGACAGCCAAAACAGAAACTACATTTTCGGTTCTCATGACTCTTCCCTGTGCTCCCAAATAAATAGTTTCGTGACATCCTCTATCACACTGCAACTGCTCAGAAGTAATAATCAAAATTATATCACTCATAAACTCACTTTTGCATGGTGGTAACGAGAGTCCATTCCCATTGTGTCCCTCCGTGTTATGAACACTGCAATTGGCCTTCTGACAGCCTCCTGAATGAATCCACCAAAAGCAAGGAAGCACCCTGCCCTTACTCTGAAGAGAGAAAGAAAGCAAGGTTCATGGAAACAGGCACACAAGGCTCGCAACCAGACACGGTGCTCCAGGCTCCTGATCATGCCAGAGATAGGACTACCACAGTGCCAGAACATGATTTACCACTAAAGGAAACATCTGGGAGCACAATCACAACTTCAGCACAAGCTGTAACGGCTCAGCATATTTAGCTTCCGTATCATACAGCTGGAGAACGAGATACTCCCAAGCATCAGTCAGCAAGCACTCGGATGAGCCAGCCCTTTGGTTTTAATGATGACTGCCACCTTTGACACCTTACCAGAAGATACTTCCATTTATTAGCCTGGACTTCGTTTCTTCCATCAGCAGCTGCTCCTAAACTGCCCTTGATTCATACAGCGATACCATCGACTTCTAGCACGAGCTGACCTGCAAGACAGAGAAAAGAAAGCAGGATGACAACAAACACAGACGTAGCATCCTTTAATTATCTTGAACAACAGCAACAACAAAAACAGGAGATAAGTGCTGCTGTGGATGCACCCCAGTTTATAAAGAAATGGAAAACCAGCCCGGCCTCAGCAGCCCAACCTCCCACCCCATACGTTCCACCTTCCGCCCCACAAGTGCCACCTCACACCCCAACAGTGTCAACTTCCGCCCCACAAGTGCCACCTCACGCCCCACAACTTCCACATCCCGCCCCACAACTTCCACATCCCGCCCCACAAGTGCCACCACCTGACCCACAAGTGCCAACTCCTGCCCCACTAATGCAACTACCTGCCCCACAAGTGCCAACTCGTGCCCCACAAGTGCCAACTCGTGCCCCACAAGTTCTACCTCCTGCCTTACAAGTGCCAACCCCTGCCTCACAGCTTCCACCTCCCGCCCCACAAATGCCACCTCCTGCCCTACAAGTGCCACCTCAGGCCCCACAAGTGCCCCCTCCCGCTCCACAAGTGCCACGTCCTGCCCCACAAGTGCCATCTCCCGCCCCACAAGGGCCAAATCCTGCCACGCAACATCCACCAACCGCCCCACATCATCCACCTCCCACCCCACAAGTGCCACCTCCTGTGGCACAAGTGCCAATTCCAGCCCTAAAAGTGCCAGCTCATGCTTCACAATTGCCAGCTCCTGCCCCACATCATCCACCTCCTGCCCCACAAGTGCCACCTCCTATCCCACATGTGCCAACTCCTGCCCCACAAGTGCCATTTCCTGCACCACATTTGCCACCTCCTGCCCCACAACTGCCACCTCCTTCCCCACAAGTGCCACCTCCCGCCCCACAAGTTTAACCTCCAGACACACAAGTGCCACGTCCTGCCCCACAAGTGCCATCTCCCGCCCCACAAGTGTCAAATCCTGACGCGCAACTTCCACCTCCTGCTCCACAATTGCCATCTCCTGCCCCACAAGTGCCACCTCCCGCCACAAAAGTGCCACCTCCCGCCCCTCTATGGCCACCTCCTGCCCCACAAGTTACACCTCTTGCCCCACAAGTTCCACCTCTTGCCCCACAACGTCGACCCCCACCCCACATGTGCCATCACCTGACCAACAAGTGCCAACTCCTGCCCCACAAGTGCCGGCTCCTGCCCCACAAGTGTTACCTCTCGCCCCACAGCTTCAACCTCCAGCCACACAAGTGCCAACTCCTGCCCCACAAGTGCCACCTCCCGCCCCACAAGTGCCACCTCCTGCCCCAAACCTTCAACCTACTGCCCCACAACTGCCACTTCCCACCCAGCAATTGCCACCCCCTGCCCCACAAGTGCCTCCTCCCACCCCACAAGTGCCAACCCTTACCCCACAAGTGCCAACTCCTGCCCCACATCATTCACCAACCACCCCACAAGTGTCACCTCCTGCACCACAAGTGCCACCTCCCGACCCACAACTTCCAGCTCCCGCCCCAATAGTGCCAGCTCCCGGCCAACAATTGCCACTCCTGCCCCACAACTTCCATCTCCCACTCCACAAGTGCCACCTACTGCACAACAAATACCATCTCCTGCCCCATAAGTGCCACCTCCTGCCCCACAACCGCTACCTCCTGCCTCATATCATTCACCTCCCGCCCCACAATTTCCACCTCCTGCTCAACTAGTGCCACGTGCTGCCCCACAAGTTCCATTTCCCACCCCACAAGTGCCACCTCCCGCCCCACAAGTGCTAAATCGTGCCGCACAACTTCCACCTCCCGTCCCACAACTGCCACCTCCCGCCTTAAAAGTGCCACCTCCCGACCCACAAGTGCCTCCTCCTGTCCCACAGTTGTCACCTCCCGCTCCACAAGTTACACCTCACCCCCCACAAGTTCTACCACCCACCCCACAAGTGCCACCTGCAGCCCCAGAAGTGTCAAATCCTGCCAAACAACTTCCACATCCAGCCCCAAAAGTGCCACCTCCCGCCCCACAACTTCCACTTCCCGCCCAACAACAGCCTCCTCCTGCCCCACAACTGCCTCCTCCTGCCCCACAAGTGCCTCCTCCTGCCCCACAAGTGCCACTTCCTGCCCCACAAGTGCTACCTACTTCCCCACAAGTGCCACCTCCTGCCCCACATCATCCACCTCCTGCCTCACAAATGCCTCCTCCTGACCCACAATTGCCACCTGCCACCCCACAACTTCCACCTCACGCCCCACAAGTGCCACAACCCGCCCCACAAATCCAACTCCTGACCCACAAGTGCCACCTCCCGCACCACAAGTTCCACCTTCCGCACCACAAGTGCAACCTCCTGCCCCACAAGTGCCACCTCCCGACCCACATGTGCCAACTTCTGCCCCACAAGTGCCAGCTCCTGCCACTCAAGTGTCACCTCTTCCCCACAAGTGCCACCTTCTGCTCCACAAGTGCCACTTCCTGCCGCACAAGTGATACCTCCAGCCCCACAACTGCCACCACCCGCCCCACAACTTCCACCTCCCGCCTCACAAGTGCAACCTCCAGGCCCACAAGTGCCACCTCCAGATCCACAAGAATTAACTCCTGCCCCACAAGTGCCACCTCCTGTTCTTCAAGAGCCACTTCTTGCCCCACAAGTAACATTTCCAGCCCCACAAGTGCCAACCCCTGCCCAACAAGTGCTATGACCCAGCCCACAAGTGCCAACTCCTGCCCCACTAGTGCCACCTCCCGCCCCACAAGTGCCACCACCCTCCCCACAACTTCAACCTCCTTCCCCAAAACATCCACCTCCCGCCCCACAGGTGTCAGCATCTGCCCCACAACTGCCACATCCCGCCCCACAAGTGCCACCCCTTGCCCCACAAGTGCCACATCCCACCGCACAATTTCCACCTCTTGTTACACAAGTCCCACCTCCCGCCCAACAACAGCCTCCTCCTGCCCCACAAGTGCCACCTCCTGCCCCACAAGTGCCACCTCCCACCCCACAAGTGCCACATCCCGCCCCACAAGTGCCACCTCCTGCCTTAAAAGTGCCAATTCCTGCCCTACAAGTGCCAGCTCATTCCCCTGAAGTGCCAGCTCCTGCCCCACAAGTGCCACATTTTGCCACACCACTGCCACCTCCCCCCCAAAATAATCCACCTCCTACCCCACAAGTGTCACTGACCGCCCAACTTCCTCCTCCTGACACACAAGTGCAACCTCCTGCCCTACAAGTGCCAGCTCCTGCCCGACAAGAGCCACTTCCTGCCCCACAAGTACCTCTTCCCTCCCAACAAGTTCCAATTTCCGCCCCACAAGTGCCACCTCCTGCCCCACAAGTGCAACCTCCTGCCCCACAAATGCCACCTTTCGCCCCACAAGTGCCACCTCCCGCTCCACAACTTCCACCTCCCACTCCACAACTTCCACCTCCTGCCCCAGTAGTGCCACCTCCCGACCCACAAGTGCCACCTCCCGCCCCACAAGTGCCACCTCCCGCCCTACAACTTCCATCTCCTGGCTCACAAGTTCCACCTCCTGCCTCAAAAGAGCCACCTCCCGCCCCACAACTTCCACGTAACGCCCCATAAGTTCCACCTCCTGCCCAACAAGTGCCACCTCTCGTCCCACAAGGACCACCTCCTGCCCCACAAGTGCCACCTCCTGCCCCACAAGTGCCACCACCCTCCCCAAAATGCCAACTCCCGCCCCACAAGTGCCACGTCCAGCCCCACAACATCCACCTCCTGCCCCAAAAGTGTCAACTCCTGCCCCATAAGTTCCATATCCCGCCCCACAAGTGCCACTACCTGCCCCACTAGTGCCATCTCCATTTCCACAGGTGCCACCTCCCGCCCCACAACTTCCACGTAACGCCCCATAAGTTCCACCTCCTGCCCAACAAGTGCCACCTCTCGTCCCACAAGGACCACCTCCTGCCCCACAAGTGCCACCTCTTGCCCCACAAGTGCCAAATACTTCCCCACAACTTCCACCTTCTGCCGCACTAGTGCCAACTCCAATTCCACAAGTGCCACCTCCCACACCACAAGTGCCACCACCTGACCCACAAGTGCCATTTCTTGCCCCACAAGTGCCACCTCCTGCCCCACAAGAGCCAGTTCCAGCCCCACAAATGCCACCTCCTGCCCCACAACTTCAACATCCCGCCATACAAGTGCCACCTCCTGCCCAACGTGTGCCACATCCTGCTTCACAAGTGCCAAATCCTGCCCCGCAACATTTACCTCCTGCTCCACAAGTGCCAACTCCTGCCCCACATCATCCACCTCCTGCCCCACAAGTGCCACCTCCAGCCCCACAAGTGCCACATCCCTCCCCACAAGTGCCACCTCCTGCACCACAAGTGCCACCTCCCGCCCCACAAGTGCCACCCCCTCCCCTCAAGTTACATCTCCTGCCATTTCTTGCCCCACAAGTGCCAACACCTGACCCACAAGTGCCACCTCCTGCCCCACAACTTTACATTCCGCCCCACAATTTCCACCTCCTGTCTTACAAGTTCCACTTCCTGCACCACAAGTGCCAGCTCAGGCTTCACAAGTGCCAGCTCCTGCACCACATCATCCACTTCCCGCCCCACAAGTGCCACCTCCTGCCCAACAATTGCCATTTCTTACCCCACAGGTTCCAACTCCTGCCCCACAGGTGCCATTTCCTGCCCCACAAGTGCCACCTCCTGTCCCACATGTGCCAACTCCTGCCCCACAAGTGCCATTTCCTGCCCCACAACTTCCACCTCCCGCCCCAGAAGTGCCAGTTCCTGTTCCACAAGTGCCACCTACCACGCCACAAATTCCACCTCCTGCCCCACAAGTTCCACCTCCTGCCCCACAAGTGCCACCTCCTGCCCCTCAAGTTACATCTCCCGCCCCACAAGTGCCACCTCCTGCCTCACAACTTCCAACTCCCACCACAACAATTTCCACCTCCTGTCTTACAGGAAGTTCCACTTCCGCCCCACAAGTGCCACCTCCAGCCCCATAAGTGCCTAATCATGCCCCACAACATCCACCTGTGCCCTACAAATTTCCGGCTCCACATCATCCAACTCCAGCCCCACAAGCGCCACCTCCTGCACAAAAAGATCCACCTCAAGCCCCACAGGTGCCACCTCCCGCCCCACAACTTCCACCTCCCGCCCCACAAGTGCCACCTCCCGCCTAACAATTGTGGCAACATGACAAACAAGTTCCACTTCCGCCCCACAAGTGCCACCTCCTGCCCAACAAGTGCCATTTCTTACCCCACAGGTTCCAAATCCTACCCCACTGCTGCCATTTCCTGCCCCACAAGTGCCATTTCCCCCCCCACATGTGCCAACTCCTGCCTTACAAGTTTCACCTCCCACCCCACAAATTCCACCTCCCACCCCACAAGTTCCACCTCCTGCCCCACAAGTGCCAATTCCTGCTTCACAAGTGCCAGCTCATGCTTCACAAATGCCAGCACATGCCCCACATTATCAACTTCCTGCCCCACAAGTGCCACCTCTAACCCCACAAAGACAGCCTCCTGCCCCACATCATCCACCTCCTGCCCCACAAGTGCCAATTCCTACCCCACAAGTGCCAGCTCATGCCCCACAAGTGCCACCTCCTGCCCCACATCATCCACCTCCTGCCCCACATCATCCACCTCCTCCCCCACAAGTGACAATACCTGTTCCACAAGTGCCACCTCCCGCCCCACAACTTCAACATCCCGCCACACAAGTGCCGACTCCTGGCAACGTGTGCCACATCCTGCCCCACAAGTGCCACCTCCTGCCCTACAAGTGCAACCTCCTGCCCCACAAATGCCACCTTTCGCCCCACAAATGCCACCTCCCACTCCACAACTTCCACCTCCCACTCCACAACTTCCACCTCCTGCCCCACATGTACCACCTCCTGCATCACAACTTCCACCTCCCGCCCCACATGTACCACCTCCTGCATCACAACTTCCACCTCCCGCCCCACATGTACCACCTCCTGCATCACAACTTCCACCTCCCGCCCCACATGTACCACCTCCTGCATCACAACTTCCACCTCCCGCCCCACAAGTTCCACCTCCCGCCACATGTACCACCTCCTGCATCACAACTTCCACCTCCCGCCCCACATGTTCCACCTCCTCCCCACAAGTGCTACCTCCCGCCCCACATGTACCACCTCCTGCATCACAACTTACACCTCCCGCCCCAAGAATGCCACATCCTGCCCCACAAGTGCCACCTCATGCCTCACAAGTTCCACCCCCCCCCACAAGTGCCACCTCCCGCCCCACAAGTGCCACCTCCCACGCACAAGTGCCACATCCTGCCCCACAATTGCCACCTCCCACGCACAAGTGCCACTACCTGCCCCACAAGTGCCAACTCGTGCCCCACAAGTTCTATGTGCCTCTGTGGGGTCTCTTATGGGTATCTCTGAACCCAAATGTATTCCTATGGGTACCTATGGGTTTCAATGTGGTCCCTATGTGCCTCTATGGGGTCTCTTATTGGTCTCAGCAGTGTCCCTATGTGTCTCTATGGGTCTCACTGTCCCCCACTGTAATCCATGGGATCCCTATGTGTCCCAATGTCCCCCTATGGGTCACTATGTGTCCCTATGTGTCCCAATGTCCCCCCTATGGGTTGCTATGTGCCACTATGGGGTCTCTATAGGGTCTCATGGATATCTCTGGGCCCAAATGTCTTCTTATGGGTGACTATGGGTTTCAATGCAGTCCCTATGAGCCTCTATGGGGTCTCTTATGGGTCTCACCGAGGTCCCTATGTGTCTCTATGGGTCTCACTGTCCCCCACTGAAATCCATGGGGTCCCTATGTGTCCCAATGTCCCCCTATTGGTCCCAGTGTCAGCCTATGTGTCACAATGTGTCCCTATGTGTCCCAGTGTCCCTCCTATGTGTTGCTAAGTGTCTCCATGGGGTCTCTTATGAGTATCTCTGGGCCAAAATATCTACCTATTGGTATCCATAGGTTACATTAGGTCCCTATGTGCCTCTATGGGGTCTCTTAAGGGTTACAGCGGAGTCCCTATGTGTCTCTATGGGTCTCACTGTCCCCCACTATGTTCCATGGGGTCCCTATGTGTCCCAATATACCCCTATGGGTCCCAGTGTCTCCCTATGGGTCACTATGTGTTCCTAAGTGCCAAATGTCACCCCTATGTGTCCCAATCGCCCCCTTTGGGGTTTCTATGGGGACTCTTAATGGTATCTCTGGGCCCAAATGTCTTCCTATGGGTATCTATGGGTTTCAATGAGGTCCCTATGTGCCTCTATGGGGTCTCTTATGGGTATCAGTGGAGCCCCTATGTGTCTCTACGGGTCTCACTGTTCCCCACTGTAATCCATGGGGTCCCTCTGTGTCCCAATGTCCACACTATGGGTTGCTATGTACCTCTATGGGGTCTCTATGTGGTCTCTTATTTGTATCTATGGGCTTAAATGTCCTCCTCTGGGTATCTATGGGTTTCAACGTGGTCCCTATGTGCCTCTATGGGGTCTCTTATGGGTCTCAGCAAAGTCTCTATGTGTCTCTACGGGTATCACTGTCTTCCACTGTAATCCATGTTGTCCCTATGTGTCCCAATGTCACCCTATGGGTCACTATGTGTCCCTATGTGTCCCAATGTCCCCCCTATGGGTTGCTATGTGCCTCTATGGGTTCTCTATGGGGCTCTATGGGGTGCCTATGGAGCTCTATGCGGTTCTATGGGGCATTCTGAGGTTTCTATGGGGTGTCTATGGAACGCTATGGTGTGTCTATGTGTTAAAATGGGTTTCTATGGGTGGCTATGGGAGCTCTATGGGGCACAATGGGTTGCCTACGGGGCTCTATGGGATGTCTATGGGGCTCTATGGCGCGGCTATATGTCCTTATGTGGTGTCTATGTGGCACTATGTTGTGCTATGGGGTGCTGTGAGGCACTATGGGGTGCTATGAGGCTCTATGGAGCAGTATAGGGTGTCTATGGGTCCCTATGGGGTGCAATGGGGCGCTGTGGGGCACAAGGGAGTGTCTATGAGGCTCCATGGGCTGCTATGTTGCACTATGGAGTAGCTGTGGGGTGCTATGGGGTCTCTTTGGGCCCCTATGAGTCACTATGGGGTGTCTATGGGGCTCTATGGGGTATCTTTGTGTTCCTATGGGGCGCTATGGGTGACTATGGGGTCGCTATGGGTTTCTTTGAGGCACTATGGGTTTCAATGGGGTCTCTATGGGTCTCAATTTATCCTTATGGCTCCCAATGATTGTCTATGGGTCTCTATGTGTCCCTATGGGTCCCAGTGTCTCTCTATGTGTCCCTATGGGTCCCAGTGTCTCTCTATGGGTCCCAATGTCTTCCTCTGGATCTCTATGGGTCCCTATGGGTCCCAGTGTCTCTCTATGTCCCCCTGTCTAGGTGGTAACTATACAGATGGTAACAAAGATGGTAACAAATGTACAGAGGTTCTAAGCGAGAGAGAAACTCACCAGTGGTGATGCCTTCGCTGAGGAAGCTGGGGCGGTCTTCACTGCAGAGCGATGTCCAAGAGATGCTGCCTCACAGAATCACAGAATTCTCAAGGTTGGAAAAGGGCTGCCAGCTTTTGTAGGAGAATAGCATGGGAGACAGTTGTGAAGGCTTTGCTGAAGTCCAAGTAGAGCACATCAACAGCCTTTCTTTCTTTCCTTCATCCATCAGATGGGTCACAGGATCGTAGAAGGAGATCAGATTGGTCAAGCAGGAGCTGCCCTTCACGAACCCATGCTGGCTAGGTCTGATCTCCTGCTCATCCCACACCTGCCGCATCTGTCATCTCCCTCAAGACAATTCGTTCCATTCCCTTCCCTGGCACCGAGGTCAGGCTAACAGGCCTGGAGTTGCCCGGATCCTCCTGACAACCTTGCTTGGAAATGGGAGTCACGTTGGCAAGCCTCCAGTCTTCTGGGACCTCACCCGGTAACAGGGAGCTCGGAAAGATAATGGAAAGCGGCTCGAGTGAGGGTCAGCCCTTAAATGAGGTCTCAGAGGAGGTGGAGTCGAGCTCCAGCCCTCCCGGGAGCACAGCTCCATTACTCTCA
This sequence comes from Coturnix japonica, assembly GCF_054131305.1. Classification (NCBI taxonomy): domain Eukaryota; kingdom Metazoa; phylum Chordata; class Aves; order Galliformes; family Phasianidae; genus Coturnix; species Coturnix japonica. The sequence goes on along the minus strand of NC_140672.1, from coordinate 4,629,555 downwards.
CCTGTGCTCCCGCAGCTGACACCAGACTTGCCTCAGCTGATTAATCAGAGGTTCAGGCTGTGATTACCAATCTCCCATACAGCCCCTATGGGTCCCAATGTTTCTCTATGGGTCTCTAGCTGTCCCTATAGGTCTCTATGGGGTTATTATGCCTCTAAATGGGTCCCTATGGGTCCCTATGTCTCTCTATGGGGTCCCTATGTGTCCCAATGTCCCCCTATGGATCTCTATGTATCCATATGGGTCCCAGTGACTCCCTTTGGGTCACTAATGAGTCACTATGTGTCCCAACGTCTCCCCTATGGGTTGCTATGTGCCTCTGTGGGGTCTCTTATGGGTATCTCTGGACCCAAATGTATTCCTATGGGTACCTATGGGTTTCAATGTGGTCCCTATGTGCCTCTATGGGGTCTCTTATGGGTATCAGCAGTGTCCCTATGTGTCTCTATGGGTCTCACTGTCCCCCACTGTAATCCATGGGATCCCTATGTGACCCAGTGTCAGCCTATGTGTCACAATGTGTCCCTATGTGTCCCAATGTCCCCCCTATGGGTTGCTATGTGCCACTATGGGGTCTCCATGGGGTCTCTATGGGGTCTCATGGATATCTCTGGGCCCAAATGTCTTCCTATGGGTATCTAAGGGTTTCAATGCAGTCCCTATGTGGCTCAATGGGGTCTCTTATGGGTCTCAGCGAGGTCCCTATGTGTCTCTATGGGTCTCACTGTCCCCCACTGAAATCCATGAGGTCCCTATGTGTCCCAATATCCCCACTACGAGTAGCTATGTGCCTCTATGGGGTCTCTTATTTGTATCTATGGGCTTAAATGTCCTCCTATGGGTATCTATGTGTTTCAATGTGGTCCCTATGTGCCTCTATGGGGTCTCTTATGGGTCTCAGCAGAGTCTCTATGTGTCTCTACGGGTATCACTGTCCCCCACTGTAATCCATGGTGTCCCTATGTGTCCCAATGTCACCCTATGGGTCCCAGTGTCTCCCTATGGGTCACAATAGTCCCTATGTGTCCCAATGTCCCCCCTATGAGTTGCTATGTGCCTCTATGGGTTCTCTATGGGGCTCTATGGGGTGCCTATGGAGCTCTACGGGGCGTTCTGAGGTTTCTATGGGATGTCTGTGGAACGCTATGTTGTGTCTATGAGGCAAAATGAGTTGCTATGGGTGGCTATGGGAGCTCTATGGGGCACAATGGGTTGCCTACGGGGCTCTATGGGATGTTTATGGGGCTCTATGGCGCGGCTATATGTCATTATGTAGTGTCTATGTGGCACTATGTTGTGCTATGGGGTGCTGTGAGGCACTATGGGGTGCTATGGGGCTCTATGAAGCAGTATAGGGTGTCTATGGGTCCCTATGGGGTGCAATGGGGCGCTGTGGGGCACAATGGAGTGTCTATGAGGCTCCATGGGCTGCTATGGGGCACTATGGAGTAGCTATGGGGTGCTATGGGGTCTCTTTGGGCCCCTATGGGTCACTATGGGTCACTATGTGGTGTCTACGGGGCTCTATGGGGTGTCTACAGGCACAAGGGGGCGGTATGGGGTGTCTATGTGGTTCAATTGGGCTCTATGGTGTGGCTGTAGGGCCTTATGTGGTTTCTATGGGGCACTGTGGGCTGCTATAGGGTGCTGTGAGGAACTATGGGGTGTCTATGGGGCTCTATGGAGCAGTATGCTGTGTCTATGGGTCCCTATGGGGTGCAATGGGGTGCTGTGGGGCACAATGGAGTGTCTATGAGGCTCCATGGGCTGCTATGGGGCACTATGGAGTAGCTATGGGGTGCTATGGGGTCTCTTTGGGCCCCTATGGGTCACTATGTGTTGTCTATGGGGCGATATGGGGTGGCTATGCGGTGCTGTAGGGTGGCTATGTGGTGCTTTGGGGTATCCTTGGGTTCCTATGGGGCGCTATGGGTGACTATGGGGTGCTATGGTTTGCTATGGGGCTCTATGCGGAAGAATGGGGTCTCTATGGGGCGCTATGAGGTCCCTATGGGGCACTATGGAGTCTATGGGGTGTCTTTGGAGATCTATGTGTTGTCTGTGGGGCTCTATGGGGTCTGCATGGGGTCTGTATGGGGTTCAGTGGGTCTGTATGGGGCGTCTACAGGCACTATTGGGCGATATGGGGTGACTATGTGGTTCAATTGGGCTCTATGGTGTGGCTGTAGGGCCTAATGTGGTGTCTATGGGGCACGGTGGGCTGCTATGGGGTGCTGTGGGGAACTATGGGGTGCAATGGGGTGCTGAGGGGCACAATGGAGTGTCTATTAGGCTCCATGGGCTGCTATGGGGCACTATGGAGTAGCTATGGGGTGCTATGGGGTCTCCTTGGGCCCCTATGTGTCACTATGGGTCACTATGTGGTGTCTATGGGGCTGTATGGGGTGGCTATGCGGTACTGTAGGGTGGCTACGGGTGCTTTGGTGGATCCTTGGGATCCTATGGGGCGCTATGGGTGACTATGGGGTGGTATGGTTTGCTATGGGGCTCTATGCGGAAGAATGGGGTCTCTATGGGCTGCTATGAGGTCCCTATGGGGCTCTATGGGGAGTCTATGGGGTGTCTTTGGGGATCTATGGGTTGTCTGTGGGGCTCTATGGGGTCTGCATGGGGTCTGTATGGGGTTCAGTGGGTCTCTATGGGGCTCTATGGGGTGTCTACAGGCACTATGGGGCGATAAGGGGTGTCTATGTGGTTCAATTGGGCTCTATGGTGTGGCTGTATGGCCTTATGTGGTGTCTATGGGGCACTGTGGGCTGCTATGGGGTGCTGTGGGGAACTATGGGGTGCAATGGGGTGCTGTGGGGCACAATAGAGTGTCTATGAGGCTCCATGGGCTGCTATGGGGCACTATGGAGTAGCTATGGGGTGCTATGGGGTCTCTTTGGGCCCCTATGGGTCACTATGGGGTGTCTATGGGGCTCTATGGGGTATCTTTGTGTTCCTATGGGGCGCTATGGGTGACTATGGGGTCGCTATGGGTTTCTTTGAGGCACTATGGGTCTCAATGGGGTCTCTATGGGTCTCAATTTATCCTTATGGCTCCCAATGACTGTCTATGGGTCTCTATGTGTCCCTATGGGTCCCAGTGTCTCTCTATGTGTCCCTATGGGTCCCAGTGTCTCTCTATGGGTCCCAATGTCTTATTCTGGATCTCTATGGGTCCCTATGGGTCCCAGTGTCTCTCTATGTCCCCCTGTCTAGGTGGTAACTATACAGATGGTAACAAAGATGGTAACAAATGTACAGAGGTTCTAAGCGAGAGAGAAACTCACCAGTGGTGATGCCTTCGCTGAGGAAGCTGGGGCGGTCTTCACTGCAGAGCGATGTCCAAGAGATGCTGCCTCACAGAATCACAGAATTCTCAAGGTTGGAAAAGGGCTGCCAGCTTTTGTAGGAGAATAGCATGGGAGACAGTTGTGAAGGCTTTGCTGAAGTCCAAGTAGAGCACATCAACAGCCTTTCTTTCTTTCCTTCATCCATCAGATGGGTCACAGGATCGTAGAAGGAGATCAGATTGGTCAAGCAGGAGCTGCCCTTCACGAACCCATGCTGGCTAGGTCTGATCTCCTGCTCATCCCACACCTGCCGCATCTGTCATCTCCCTCAAGACAATTCGTTCCATTCCCTTCCCTGGCACCGAGGTCAGGCTAACAGGCCTGGAGTTGCCCGGATCCTCCTGACAACCTTGCTTGGAAATGGGAGTCACGTTGGCAAGCCTCCAGTCTTCTGGGACCTCACCCGGTAACAGGGAGCTCGGAAAGATAATGGAAAGCGGCTCGAGTGAGGGTCAGCCCTTAAATGAGGTCTCAGAGGAGGTGGAGTCGAGCTCCAGCCCTCCCGGGAGCACAGCTCCATTACTCTCACCTGTGCTCCCGCAGCTGACCCCACACTTGCCTCAGCTGATTAATCAGAGGTTCAGGCTGTGATTACCAATCTCCCACACAGCCCCTGTGGGTCCCAATGTTTCCCTATGGATCTCTGGGTGTCCCTATAGGTCTCTATGGGGTTATTATGCCTCTAAATGGGTCCCTATATGTCTCTATGTCTCTCTATGGGGTCCCTATGTGTCCCAATGTCCCCACTATGGTTTGCTATGTGCCTCTATGGGGTCTCTATGGGGTCTTTTATGGGTAACTATCGTCCCAAATGTATTCCTAAGGGTATCTATGGGTTTCAATGTGGTCCCTATGTGCCTCTATGGGGTCTCTTATGGGTCTCAACGAAGTCCCTATGTGTCTCTATGGGTCTCACTGTCCACCACTGTAATCCATGTGGTCCCTATGTGTCCCAATATCCCCATATGGGTCCCAGTGTCTCCCTATGGGTCACTATGTGTCCCTATGTGTCCCAATGTCCCCCCTATGGGTTGCTATGTGCCTCAATGGGCTCTCTTATGGATAGCTCTGGGCCCAAATGTCTCCCTGTGGGTATCTATGGGTTACATTAGGTCCCTATGTGCCTCTATGGGGTCTCTTATGTGGGTTCCCTATGTGTCTCTATGGGTCTCACTGTCCCCCACTGTAATCCATGGGGTCCTTATGTGTCCCATTGTCCCCCTATGGGATCCAGTGTCTCCTCATGGGTCACGGTGTGTCCCTGTGTGTCCCTATGTCCCCCCTATGGGTTGCTATGTTCCTCTATGGGGTCTCTTATGGGTCTCAGCAGGGTCCCTATGTGTCTCGATGGATCTGACTGTCCCCCACTTTAATCCATGGGGTCACTATGTGTCCCAATGTCCCCCTATGGGTCCCAGTGTCTCCCTATGTGTACCTATGTGTCCCAATGTCCCCCTATGGGTCACTATGTGTCCCAATGTCCCCCCTATGGGTTGCTATGTGCTTGTATGTGGTTTCTTATGGGTATCTCTGGGCCCAAATATCTTCCTATAGCTATCTATGGGTTTCAATGTGGTCCCTATGTGCCTCTATGGGGTCTCTTATGGGTCTCAGCGGGGTTTCTATGTGTCTCTATGGGTCTGGCTGTCCCCCACTGTAGTCCAAGGGGTCCCTATGTGTCCCAATGTCCCCATATGGGTCCCAGTGTCTCCCTATGGGTCAGAATGTTTCCCTACGTGTTCCAGTGTCCCCCCTATGGGTTGCTATGTGCCTCTATGGGGTCTCTGTGGGGTCTCTTATGGATATCTCTGGTCCCAAATGTCTTCCTACAAGTATCTATGAGTTTCAGTGTGGTCCCTAGGTGCCTCTATGGGGTCTCTTATGGGTCTCAGCGGGGTTTCTATGTGTCTCTATGGGTCTCACTGTCCCCCACTGTAGTCCAAGGGGTCCCTATGTGTCCCAATGTCCCCATATGGGTCCCAGTGTCTCCCTATGGGTCAGAATGTTTCCCTACGTGTCCCAATGTCCCCCCTATGGGTTGCTATTTGCCTCTATGGGGTCTCTATGGGGTCTCTTATGGTTATCTCTGGGCCCAAATGTCTTCCTTTGGGTACCTATAAGTTTCAAAGTCGTCCTATGTGTCCCTATGGGTCTTAATGGCTCCTAATGTGTCCCTATGAGTCTATATGTGGTCTCACTGTCCCAGTGGGTCTCTATGTGTTCCTATGTGTCTATATGGAGTCTCTATCTGGTTTCTATGGGTCTTGGTGTCCCTCTATGTGTCACTTTGTGCCTCTATGGGGTCTCCATGGGTTTCTATGGGGTCTCTATGTCTCTCTTTGGGTCCCTATTGGTCCCAATAGGTCCCTATGAGTCTTTATGATGTCTCCCTTTGTCCCAATATGGGTCCCAGTGTGACCCACATGTGCCCACAGCAGCTCCTGCCCCATGGACCTGACCCACATGTTCCCCACAGCAGCTCCTGCCCCATAGATCTGACCCACAGCATCTCCTGCCACATAGATCTGACCCAAATCAGCCCCACAGCATCTCCTGGCCCATAGATCTGACCCACATGTGCCCCACAGCAGCTCCAAACTCATAGATCTGACTCACATCAGTCCAACAGCAGATTTTGCACCATAGATATGTCCCTCATATTCCCCACAGCAACTCCTGCCCCATAGATCTGACCTACATCATCCCCTCTGCAGCTCCTGCCCCATAGGTCTGACCCACATGTGCCCCACAGCAGCTCCTGCCATATAGATCTAACCACCATCAGCCCCAAAGCAGCTCCTGCCCCAAAGATCTGACCCAAGTCAGCCCCACAGCAGCTCCTGCCTTATAGATATGACCCCCATCAGCCCCACAACAGCTTCTACCCCATAGATCTGACCCACATGTGCTCCACTGCAGCTCCAGTCCCGTAGATCTGAACCACAGCAGCCCATGCCCCATAGATCTGACACTCATCAGCAACACAGCAGCTCCTGACCCATACATCTGACCCAAATCTGCCCCACACCATCTCCTGCCCCATAGATCTAACTCACATGTGCCCCACAGCAGCTCCTGCCCATAGATCTGACCCACAGCAGCTCCTGCCCTATAGATCTGATTCAAATCTGCCCCACAGCAGCTCCTGCTCCATAGATCTGACCCACATGTGCCCAGAGCATCTCTGCCCCATTGATTTGACCCACATCAGCCCCACAGGAGATCCTGCCCCATAGATCTGACCCACATCAGCCCCACAGCAGATTTTGCCCCACAGATATGTGCCACGTCTGCCCCACAGCAGCTCCTGCGACATAGATCTTACCCAGATCTGCTCCACAGCAGCTGCTGCCCCAAAGATCTGACCAACGTCAGCCCCACAGCAGCTCCTGCCCCATAGATCTGACCCACATCTGCCCCACAGCAGCTCCTGCCCCATAGACCCTACCAACATGTGCAGCACAGCAGCTCCTGCCCATAGATCTGACCCACATCTGCCCCACAGCAGCTCCTGCCCCATAGATCTGACCCACATCTGCTCCACAGCATCTCCTGCCCCATAGATCTGACCCCCATCTGCCCCACAGCAGCTCCTGCCTCATACATCTGACTCACAGCATCTCCTGCCCCATAGAACTGGCCCACATCAGCCACAGCAGCTCCTGACCTACAGATCTGACCCACATCTGACCCACAGCAGCTCCTGCCCCATAGATCTGACCCACATCTGCCACACAGCAGCCTTTGCCCCATAGATCTGACCCACATCTGCCCCACAGCATCTCCTGCCCCATAGATCTGACCCACATCTGCCCCACAGGAGATCCTGCCCCATAGATCTGACCCACATCAGCCCCACAGCAGATTTTGCCCCATAGATATGTGCCACGTCTGCCCCACAGCAGCTCCTGCGACATAGATCTTACCCAGATCTGCTCCACAGCAGCTGCTGCCCCAAAGATCTGACCAACATCAGCCCCACAGCAGCTCCTGCCCCATAGATCTGACCCACATCTGCCCCACAGCAGCTCCTGCCCCATAGACCCTACCAACATGTGCAGCACAGCAGCTCCTGCCCATAGATCTGACCCACATCTGCCCCACAGCAGCTCCTGCCCCATAGATCTGACCCACATCTGCTCCACAGCATCTCCTGCCCCATAGATCTGACCCCCATCTGCCCCACAGCAGCTCCTGCCTCATACATCTGACTCACAGCATCTCCTGCCCCATAGAACTGGCCCACATCAGCCACAGCAGCTCCTGACCTATAGATCTGACCCACATCTGACCCACAGCAGCTCCTGCCCCATAGATCTGACCCACATCTGCCACACAGCAGCCTTTGCCCCATAGATCTGACCCACATCTGCCCCACAGCATCTCCTGCCCCATAGATCTGACCCACATCTGCCCCACAGCATCTCCTGCCCCATAGATCTGACCCACATCTGCCCCACAGCAGCTCCTGCCCCATACATCTTACCCAGATCTGCCCCACAGCAGCTCCTACCCAAAGATCTGACCCACATCATCTCGACAGCAGCTCCTGCCCCATAGATCTGACCCACATGTGCCCCACAGCAGCTCCTAACACATAGATCTGAACCACAGCAGGTCCTGTCTCATAGATCTTACCCACATCAGCCCCACAGCAGATTTTGCCCCATAGTTATGTCCCACATCTGCCCAACAGCAACTCCTGCCCCATAGATCTGACCCACATGCGCCCCACAGCAGCTCCTGCCCCATAGGTCTGACCCACATGCGCCTCACAGCAGCTCCTGCCCCATAGATCTAACCACCATCAGCCCCAAAGCAGCTCCTGCCCCATAGATTTGACCCACATCTGCACCACAGCAGCTCCTCCCCATAGATCTAACACCCATCAGCCTCACAGCAGCTCCTGCCCCATAGATAAGCCCTACATCTGCCACACATCAGCTCCTGCAACATAGATCTGACCCACATCTGCAACACAGCAGCTCCTGCTCCATAAATCTGACCAACATCAGGCCCACATTTGTTCCTGCCCCATAGATCTGACCCACAGCAGCCCCTGCCTCATAGATCTGACCCACAAGTGCCCCACAGCAGCTCCAGCCCAATAGACCTGACCCACATCTGCCCCAAAGCATCTCCTGCCCCATAGGTCTTTCCTACATCAGCCCCACAGCACCTCCGGCCCAATAGATCTGACCCACATGTGCCCCACAGCAGCTCCTGCCCCATAGATCTGACCCACATCAACCATGTTGATAAACATGAAAACATACAACATGGGTTGTATCAACCATGTAATCCATGGTGTCCCTATGTGTCCCAATGTCACCCTATGGGTCCCAGTGTCTCCCTATGGGTCACTATGTGTCCCTATGTGTCCCAATGTCCCCCCTATGGGTTGCTATGTGCCTCTATGGGTTCTCTATGGGGCTCTATGGGGTGCCTATGGAGCTCTATGGGGCGTTCTGAGGTTTCTATGGGGTGTCTATGGAACGCTATGGTGTGTCTATTTGGTAAATTAGTTTCTATGGGTGGCTATGGGAGCTCTATGGGGCACAATGGGTTGCCTACGGGGCTCTATGGGATGTCTGTGGGGCTCTATGGCGCGGCTATATGTCCTTATGTGGTGTCTATGTGGCACTATGTTGTGCTATGGGGTGCTGTGAGGCACTATGGGGTGCTATGGGGCTCTATGGAGCAGTATAGGGTGTCTATGGGTCTCTATGGGGTGCAATGGGGCGCTGTGAGGCACAAGAGAGTGTCTATGAGGCTCCATGGGCTGCTATGGGGCACTATGGAGTAGCTATGGGGTGCTATGGAGTCTCTTTGGGCCCCTATGGGTCACTATGGGTCACTATGTGGCGGCTATGCGGTGCTGTAGGGTGGCTATGGGGTGCTTTGGGGTATCCTTGGGTTCCTATGGGGCGCTATGGGTGACTATGTGGTGCTATGGTTTGCTATGGGGCTCTATGCGGAAGAATGGGGTTTCTATGGGGCGCTATGAGGTCCCAATGGGGCTCTATGTGGAGTCTATGGGGTGTCTTTGCGGATCTATGGGTTGTCTGTGGGGCTCTATGGGGTCTGCATGGGGTCTGTATGGGGTTCAGTGAGTTTCTATGGGGCTCTATGGGGTGTCTACAGGCACTATGGGGCGATATGGGGTGTCTATGTGGTTCAATTGGGCTCTATGGTGTGGCTGTATGGCCTTATGTGGTGTCTATGGGGCACTGTGGGCTGCTATGTGGTGCTTTGGGGAACTATGGGGTGTCTATGGGGCTCTATGGAGCAGTATGCTGTGTCTATGGGTCCCTATGGGGTGCAATGGGGTGCTCTGGGGCACAATGGAGTGTCTATGAGGCTCCATGGGCTGCTCTGGGGCACTATGGAGTAGCTATGGGGTGCTATGGGGTCTCTTTGGGCCCCTATGGGTCACTATGGGGCTCTATGGGGTATCTTTGTGTTCCTATGGGGCGCTATGGGTGACTATGGGGTCGCTCTGGGTTTCTTTGAGGCACTATGGGTCTCAATGGGGTCTCTATGGGTCTCAATTTATCCTTATGGCTCCCAATGACTGTCTATGGGTCTCTATGTGTCCCTATGGGTCCCAGTGTCTCTCTATGTGCCCCAAGGGTCCCAGTGTCTCTCTATGTGTCCCTATGGGTCCCAATGTCTCTCTATGGGTCCCATTGTCTTCCTCTGGATCTCTATGGGTCCCTATGGGTCCCAGTGTCTCTCTATGTCCCCCTGTCTAGGTGGTAACTATACAGATGGTAACAAAGATGGTAACAAATGTACAGAGGTTCTAAGCGAGAGAGAAACTCACCAGTGGTGATGCCTTCGCTGAGGAAGCTGGGGCGGTCTTCACTGCAGAGCGATGTCCAAGAGATGCTGCCTCACAGAATCACAGAATTCTCAAGGTTGGAAAAGGGCTGCCAGCTTTTGTAGGAGAATAGCATGGGAGACAGTTGTGAAGGCTTTGCTGAAGTCCAAGTAGAGCACATCAACAGCCTTTCTTTCCTTCATCCATCAGATGGGTCACAGGATCGTAGAAGGAGATCAGATTGGTCAAGCAGGAGCTGCCCTTCACGAACCCATGCTGGCTAGGTCTGATCTCCTGCTCATCCCACACCTGCCGCATCTGTCATCTCCCTCAAGACAATTCGTTCCATTCCCTTCCCTGGCACCGAGGTCAGGCTAACAGGCCTGGAGTTGCCCGGATCCTCCTGACAACCTTGCTTGGAAATGGGAGTCACGTTGGCAAGCCTCCAGTCTTCTGGGACCTCACCCGGTAACAGGGAGCTCGGAAAGATAATGGAAAGCGGCTCGAGTGAGGGTCAGCCCTTAAATGAGGTCTCAGAGGAGGTGGAGTCGAGCTCCAGCCCTCCCGGGAGCACAGCTCCATTACTCTCACCTGTGCTCCCACAGCTGACCCCACACTTGCCTCAGCTGATTAATCAGAGGTTCAGGCTGTGATTACCAATCTCCCACACAGCCCCTGTGGGTCCCAGTGTCTCCCTATGGGTCACTATGTGTTCCTAAGTGCCGAATGTCCCCCCTATGTGTCCCATTGGCCCCCTTTGGGGTTTCTATGGGGACTCTTATGGCTATCTCTGGGCCCAAATGTCTTCCTATGGGTATCTATGGGTTTCAATGAGGTCCCTATGTGCTTCTATGGGGTCTCTTATGGGTATCAGTGGAGCCCCTATGTGTCTCTACGGGTCTCACTGTTCCCCACTGTAATCCATGGGGTCCCTCTGTGTCCCTATATCCACACTATGGGTTGCTATGTACCTCTATGGGGTCTCTATGTGGTCTCTTATGGGTATCTCTGGGCCCAAATGTCTTCCTATGTGCATCTATGGGTTTCAATGTGGTCCCGATGTGCCTCTATGGGGTCTCTATGGGTCTCAGCAGTGTCCCTATGTGTCTCTACGGGTCTCACTGTTCCCCACTGTAATCCATGGGGTCCCTCTGTGTCCCAATATCCACACTATGGGTTGCTATGTACCTCTATGGGGTCTCTATGTGGTCTCTTATGGGTATCTCTGGGCCCAAATGTCTTCCTATGTGCATCTATGGGTTTCAATGTGGTCCCGATGTGCCTCTATGGGGTCTCTATGGGTCTCAGCAATGTCCCTATGTGTCTCTATGGGTCTCACTGTCCCCCACTGTAATCCATGGGATCCCTATGTGTCCCAATGTCCCCCTATGGGTCCCAGTGTCTCCCTATGGGTCACTATGTGTCCCTATGTGTCCTAATATCCCCCCTATGGGTAGCTATGTGCCTCTATGGGGTCTCTTATTTGTATCTATGGGCTTAAATGTCCTCCTATGGGTATCTATGGGTTTCACTGTGGTCCCTATGTGCCTCTATGGGGTCTCTTATGGGTCTCAGCAGAGTCTCTATGTGTCTCTACGGGTATCACTGTCCTCCACTGTAATCCATGGTGTCCCTATGTGTCCCAATGTCACCCTATGGGTCCCAGTGTCCCCCTATGGGTCACTATGTGTCCCTATGTGTCCCAATGTCCCCCCTATGGGTTGCTATGGGCCACTATGGGGTCTCTATGGGGTCTCTATGGGGTCTCATGGATATCTCTGGGCCCAAATGTCTTCCTATGGGTATCTATGTGTTTCAATGCAGTCCCTATGTGCCTCTATGGGGTCTCTTATGGGTCTCAGCGAGGCCCCTATGTGTCTCTATGGGTCTCACTGTCCCCCACTGAAATCCATGGGGTCCCTCTGTGTCCCAATGTCCCCCTATTTGTCCCAGTGTCAGCCTATGGGTCACAATGTGTCCCTATGTGTCCCAATGTCCCTCCTATGTGTTGCTATGTGTCTCCATGGGGTCTCTTATGAGTATCTCTGGGCCAAAATATCTACCTATTGGTATCCATGGGTTACATTAGGTCCCTATGTGCCTCTATGGGGTCTCTTAAGGGTTACAGCAGAGTCCCTATGTGTCTCTATGGGTCTCACTGTCCCCCACTATGTTCCATGGGGTCCCTATGTGTCCCAATATACCCCTATGGGTCCCAGTGTCTCCCTATGGGTCACTATGTGTCCCTATGTGTCCCAATATCCCCCCTATGGGTAGCTATGTGCCTCTATGGGGTCTCTTATTCGTATCTATGGGCTTAAATGTTCTCCTATGGGTATCTATGGGTTTCAGTGTGGTCCCTATGTGCCTCTATGGGGTCTCTTATGGGTCTCAGCAGAGTCTCTGTGTGTCTCTACGGGTATCACTGTCCCCCACTGTAATCCATGGTGTCCCTATGTGTCCCAATGTCACCTTATGGGTCCCAGTGTCTCCCTAAGGGTCACTATGTGTCCATATGTGTCCCAATGTCCCCCCTATGGGTTGCTATGTGCCTCTATGGGTTCTCTATGGGGCTCTATGGGGTGCCTATGGAGCTCTATGGGGTTCTATGGGGCGTTCTGAGGTTTCTATGGGGTGTCTATGGAACGCTATGGTGTGTCTATGTGGCAAAATGAGTTTCTATGGGTGGCTATGGGAGCTCTATGGGGCACAATGGGTTGCCTACGGGGCTCTATGGGATGTCTATGGGGCTCTATGGTGCGGCTATATGTCCTTATGTGGTGTCTATGTGGCACTATGTTGTGCTATGGGGTGCTGTGAGGCACTATGGGGTGCTATGGGGCTCTATGGAGCAGTATAGGGTGTCTATGGGTCCCTATGTGGTGCAATGGGGCGCTGTGGGGCACAAGGGAGTGTCTATGAGGCTCCATGGGCTGCTATGGGGCACTGTGGAGTAGCTATGGGATGATTTGGGGTCTCTTTGTGCCCCTATGGGGCGCTATGTGTCACTATGTGGTGTCTATGGGGCTCTATGGGGTGGCTATGCGGTGCTGTAGGGTGGCTATGGGGTGCTTTGGGGTATCCTTGGGTTCCTATGGGGCGCTATGGGTGACTATGGGGTGCTATGGTTTGCTATGGGGCTCTATGCGGAAGAATGGGGTCTCTATGGGGCGCTATGGGGTCCCTATGGGGCTCTATGTGGAGTCTATGGGGTGTCTTTGGGGATCTATGGGTTGTCTGTGGGGCTCTATGGGGTCTGCATGGGGTCTGTATGGGGTTCAGTGGGTCTCTATGGGGCTCTATGGGGTGTCTACAGGCACTATGGGGCGATATGGGGTGTCTATGTGGTTCAATTGGGCTCTATGGTGTGGCTGTATGGCCTTATGTGGTGTCTATGGGGCACTGTGGGCTGCTATGGGGTGCTGTGGGGAACTATGGGGTGTCTATGGGGCTCTATGGAGCAGTATGCTGTGTCTATGGGTCCCTATGGGGTGCAATGGGGTGCTGTGGGGCACAATAGAGTGTCTATGAGGCTCCATGGGCTGCTATGGGGCACTATGGAGTAGCTATGGGGTGCTATGGGGTCTCTTTGGGCCCCTATGGGTCACTATGTGGTGTCTATGGGGCTCCATGGGGTATATTTGTGTTCCTATGGGGCGCTATGGGTGACTATGGGGTCGCTATGGGTTTCTTTGAGGAAGAGCCAACTCCTGCCCAACGTGTGATATCTCCTGCACCACAAGTTCCAAGTCTTGCCCCACAAGTTCCACCTACCATCCCACAAGTGCCACCTCCTGCCCCACAAGTGCCACCTCCTGTCTCACAAGTGCAACCTCCCGCCCCACAACTTCCACAACCTGCCCCAGAAGTGCCACCTCCCGTCACTCAACTTCCACCTCCTGCCCTACAACTTCCACCTCCTGTCTCACAAGTTCCACATCCCGCCCCACAACTTCCAACTCCTGGCCCACAAGTGCGACCTCCTGCCCCACCATTACCACCTCCTGCCCCACAATTTCCACCTCCTGCCCCACAAGTGCCACAACCTGCTCCACAATTTCAACGTCCTGCCTTACAAGTGCCACATTCTGCCCCACAAGTGTAGGCTCCTGCTCCACAAGTGCCACCTCCCGAACCACAACCTCAACCTCTGGCCCCACAAGTCCCACCTCCCGCCCCACAAGTGCCACATCCCGCCCCACAAGTGCCACCACCCGCCCCACAAGTGCCACCTTCTGTTCCACAACTTCCACCTCCTGCCCCACAAGTTATAACTCCTGCCCCACAAGTGTTGCATTTTGCCCCACAAGTGCCACCTCCCGCCTCACAAGTTCCACCTCCCGACCCACAAGTGCCAACTCCTGCCCCGCAACTTCCATCTCCTGCTCCACAAGTGCCACCTCGAACTGCACAATTGCCACCTCCTTCCCCATATCAACCACATCCCATCCAACAAGTGCCACCTCCCGCCCCACAAGTGCCACCTCCTGCCCTACAACTTCCACCTCCTGGCCCACAAGTGCCACCTCCCGCCCTACAACTGCCAAACCCTGCCCCAAAACTTCCACCTCCTGCCCAACAATTTCCAACTCGTGCCCCACAATTGCCACCTCCTGCCACACAAATGCCACCTTCTGCCTCAAAATGCCACCTCCTGCCCAACAACTCCAACCTCCCGCCCCACAAGTACCACCTCCTGCTCCACAAGTTCCACCTCCTGCCCCATAAGTTCCACCTTACGCCCCACAAGTGCCATCTCCTGCCCCAAAAGCTCAATTTCCTGCCCCATCAGTGCCACCTCCCGCACCACAAGTGCCACCTCCTGCCCCATAAGTGCCAATTTCTGCCCCACAAGTGCCACTTCCCGCCTTACAAATGCCACCTCCTGCCCCACAACTTTCACCTCCTGCCCCACAAGTGCAACCTCCCTGCCCACGAGTGACACAATCTGCCCAAGGGCCACCTCCTGCCTCACAACTTCCACCTCCCGCCCCACAAGTGCCACCTCCTGTCTCACAAGTGCAACCTCCCGCCCCACAACTTCCACAACCTGCCCCACAAGTGCCACCTCCCGTCAATCAACTTCCAACTCCCGCCCCACAGGTGCCACCTCCCGCCCTACAACTTCCACCTCCCGCACCACAACTTCCACCTCCTGCCTCACAAGTTCCACATCCCGCCCCACATCTTCATTCTCCCGCCCCACAACTTCCAACTCCTGGCCCACAAGTGCGACCTCCTGCCCCACCATTACCACCTCCTGCCCCACAATTTCCACCTCCTGCCCCACAAGTGCCACAACCTGCTCCACAATTTCAACGTCCTGCCTTACAAGTGCCACATTCTGCCCCACAAGTGTAGGCTCCTGCTCCACAAGTGCCACCTCCCGAACCACAACCTCAACCTCTGGCCCCACAAGTCCCACCTCCCGCCCCACAAGTGCCACATCCCGCCCCACAAGTGCCACCACCCGCCCCACAAGTGCCACCTTCTGTTCCTCAACTTCCACCTCCTGCCCCACAAGTTATAACTCCTGCCCCACAAGTGTTGCATTTTGCCCCACAAGTCCCACCTCCCGCTCCACAAGTGCCACGTCCCGACCCACAAGTGCCAATTCCTGCCCCACATCATTCATCTCCCGCCCCACAAGTGCCACCTCCTGCCCCACAAGTGCCACCTCCTGCCACACAAGCGCCACCTCCTGTCTCACAAGTGCAACCTCCCGCCCCACAACTTCCTCAACCTGCCCCACAAGTGCCACCTCCCGTCACTCAACTTCCACCTCCCGCCCCACATGTACCACCTCCTGCATCACAACTTCCACCTCCCGTCCCACATGTACCACCTCCTGCATCACAACTTCCACCTCCCGCCCCACAAATGCCACCTCCTGCCCTACAAGTGCCACCTCAGGCCCCACAAGTGCCCCCTCCCGCTCCACAAGTGCCACGTCCTGCCCCACAAGTGCCATCTCCCGCCCCACAACGGCCAAATCCTGCCACGCAACATCCACCTCCTGCCCCACATCATCCACCTCCCACCCCACAAGTGCCACCTCCTGTGGCACAAGTGCCAATTCCAGCCCTAAAAGTGCCAGCTCATGCTTCACAATTGCCAGCTCCTGCCCCACATCATCCACCTCCTGCCCCACAAGTGCCACCTCCTATCCCACATGTGCCAACTCCTGCCCCACAAGTGCCATTTCCTGCACCACATTTGCCACCTCCTGCCCCACAAGTGCCACCTCCCACCCCACAAGTTTAACCTCCAGACACACAAGTGCCATCTCCCGCCCCACAAGTGCCATCTCCCGCCCCACAAGTGCCATCTCCCGCCCCACAAGTGCCAAAACCTGACGTGCAACTTCCACCTCCTGCTCCACAATTGCCATCTCCTGACCCACAAGTGCCACCTCCCGCCACACAAGTGCCACCTCCCACCCCTCTATAGCCACCTACTGCCCCACAAGTTACAGCTCTTGCCCCACAAGTTACACCTCTTGCCCCACAACGTCGACCCCCGCCCCACATGTGCCACCACCTGATCCACAAGTGCCTACTCCTGCCCCACAAGTGCCATTTCCTGCACCACATTCGCCGCGTCCTGCCCCACATGTGCCACCACCTGACCCACAAGTGCTACCTCACGCCCCACAACTTCAACCTCCAGCCACACAAGTGCCAACTCCTGCCCAACAAGTGCCACCTCCCGCCCCACAAGTGCCACCTCCCGCCCCACTACTTCCACGTCACACCCCAAATCTTCTTACCTTCCACCCCACAAGTGCCACCTCCTGCCCCAAACCTTCAACCTACTGCCCCACAACTGCCACTTCCCACCCAGCAATTGCCACCCCCCGCCCCACAAGTGCCTCCTCCCACCCCACAAGTGCCAACCCTTACCCCACAACTGCCAACTCCTGCCCCACATCATCCACCAACCGCCCCACAAGTGCCACCTCCTGCACCACAAGTGCCACCTCCCGACCCACAACTTCCAGCTCCCGCCCCAATAGTGCCAGCTCCCGGCCCACAATTGCCACCTCCTGCCCCACAACTTCCATCTCCCACTCCACAAGTGCCACCTACTGCACAACAAATACCATCTCCTGCCCCATAAGTGCCATCTCCTGCCCCACAGGTGCCACCTACTGTTCCACATCATCCACCTCCTTCCCCACATCATCCACCTCCTGTTCCACAAATGTCACCTCCTGACCCACAACTTCCACCTCCTGCCCCACAAGTGCCACCTTCTGCCTCACAAGTGCCACCCCTTGCCCCACAAGTGCCACATCCCACCGCACAATTTCCACCTCTTGTTACACAAGTCCCACCTCCCGCCCAACAACAGCCTCCCCCTGCCCCACAAGTGCCACCTCCTGCCCCACAAGTGCCACCTCCTGCCCCACAAGTGCCACGTCCTTCCCAATTGCCACGTCCTGTCCCACAAGTGCCACCTCCTGCCGTACAAGTGCCACCCTCTGCCCCACAATTGCCACTTCTTGCCCCACAATTGCCAATTCTTGCCCCACAACTTCCACCTCCCACCCCATAACTTCCACCTCCCGTCCCACAGCTTCCACATCCTGCCCCACAAGTGCCCGATCCTGCCCCAGAAGTACCACCACCTGACCCACAAGTGCCAACTCCTGCCCCACAAGTGCCACCTCGCATCCCGCAAGTGCCACATCCCGCCCCACAAGTTCCACCTCCTGCCTTACAAGTGCCCATTCCTGCTTCACAAGTGCCAGCTCATGTTTCACAAATGCCAGCTCCTGCCCCACATCATCAACTTCCTGCCCCACAAGTGTCACCTCCAACCCCACAAAGACAGCCTCCTGCCCCACATCATCCACCTTCTGCCCCACAAGTGCCAATTCCTGCCCCACAATTGCCACACCCCGCCCCACAAGTGTCACCTCCTGCACCACAAGTGCCACCTCCCGACCCACAAGTGCCACCTCCTGCCCCACAAGTGCCTCCTCCTGCCACACAAGTGCCACCTCCTGCCCCACAAGTGCCACCTCCTGCCCCACAAGTTCTACCTACTTCCCCACAAGTGCCACCTCCTGCCGCACAAGTGCCACCTCCTGCCCCACATCATCCACCTCCTGCCTCACAAATGCCTCCTCCTGACCCACAATTGCCACCTGCCGCCCCACAACTTCCACCTCACGCCCCACAAGCGCCACAACCCGCCCCACAAATCCAACTCCTGCCCCACAAGTGCCACCTCCCGCCCCACAAGTGCCACAACCCGCCCCACAAATCCAACTCCTGACCCACAAGTGCCACCTCCCGCCCCACAAGTTCCACCTCCTGCCCCACAAGTGCCAGCTCCTGCCCCTCAAGTGTCACCTCTTCCCCACAAGTGCCACCTTCTGCTCCACAAGTGCCACTTCCTGCCGCACAAGTGATACCTCCAGCCCCACAACTGCCACCACCCGCCCCACAACTTCCACCTCCCGGCCCACAAGTGCCACCTCCAGATCCACAATAATTAACTCCTGCCCCACAAGTGCCACCTCCTGCCCTTCAAGAGCCACTTCTTGCCCCACAAGTAACATTTCCTGCCCCACAAGTGCCAACCCCTGCCCAACAAGTGCTATGACCCAGCCCACAAGTGCCAACTCCTGCCCCACTAGTGCCACCTCCCGCCCCACAAGTGCCACCACCCTCCCCACAACTTCAACCTCCTTCCCCAAAACATCCACCTCCCGCCCCACAGGTGTCAGCATCTGCACCACAACTGCCACATCCCGCCCCACAAGTTCCACCCCTTGCCCCACAAGTGCCACATCCCACCGCACAATTTCCACCTCTTGTTACACAAGTCCCACCTCCCGCCCAACAACAGCCTCCTCCTGCCCCACAAGTGCCACCTCCTGCCCCACAAGTGCCACCTCCGACCCCACAAGTGCCACACACTGCCCCACAAGTGCCGCCCCCAGCCCCGCAAGTGCCACCCCTTGCCCCACAAGTGCCACATCCCACCGCACAATTTCCACCTCTTGTTACACAAGTCCCACCTCCCGCCCAACAACAGCCACCTCCTGCCCCACAAGTGCCACCTCGCATCCCACAAGTGCCACCTCCCACCCCACAAGTGCCACATCCCCCCCCACAAGTTCCACGTCCTGCCTTACAAGTGCCAATTCCTGCCCTACAAGTGCCAGCTCATTCCCCTGAAGTGCCAGCTCCTGCTCCACAAGTTCCACATTTGTCCACACCACTGCCACCTCCCCGCCAAAATAATCCACCTCCTGCCCCACAAGTGTCACTGACCGCCCAACTTCCTCCTCCTGACCCACAAGTGCAACCTCCTGCCCCACAAGTGCCAGCTCCTGCCCGACAAGAGCCACTTCCTGCCCCACAAGTACCTCTTCCCTCCCAACAAGTTCCAATTTCCGCCCCATAGGTGCCACCTCCCGCCCCACAACTTCCACGTAACGCCCCATAAGTTCCACCTCCTGCCCAACAAGTGCCACCTCTCGTCCCACAAGGACCACCTCCTGCCCCACAAGTGCCACCTCTTGCCCCACAAGTGCCAAATACTTCCCCACAACTTCCACCTTCTGCCGCACTAGTGCCAACTCCAATTCCACAAGTGCCACCTCCCACACCACAAGTGCCACCACCTGACCCACAAGTGCCAACTCCTGCCCCACAAGTGCCATTTCTTGCCCCACAGGTGCCACCTCCTGCCCCACAAGTGCCATTTCCTGCCCTACAACTTCCACCTCCTGCCCCACAAGAGCCAGTTCCAGCCCCACAAATGCCACCTCCCGCCCCACAACTTCAACAACCCGCCATACAAGTGCCAACTCCTGCCCAACGTGTGCCACATCCTGCCCCACAAGTTCCAAATCCTGCCCCACAAGTGCAACCTCCTGCCCCACAAGTGCCACCTCCCACCCCACAAGTGCCAAATCCTGCCACGCAACGTCCACATCCTGCTCCACAAGTGCCACCTCCTGCCCCACATCACCCACCTCCCATCCAACAAGTGCCACCTCCTGCCCCACAACTGCCAATTCCTGCCTTACAAGTGCCAGCTCATGCTTCACAAGTGCCAGCTCCTGCCCCTCATCATCCACCTCCTGCCGCACAAGTGCCACATCATAACATTATGTGCAGTGTGGATCATTAGAAGCTTCATACTCCAGTTCCATGGAATAACAACGTTGGTTCCAAATACTCATCTCTCAGAAGAAAACTACATATCCCAGAGGACTTCGCGGCCAAAGGTAAGTCATGGGAGGAGGACATATGTATAATCTCCTCCCAGGCTGGAGCTCTCTTTTTTGGGCTGGGGACCCTACAGGGCAGCTGCCCCCTGTCATTCGCAAAGGTAAATCTAGGTAACCTGTGACAGATTTTGGTGGAGATGGCTTGCATAAGCTGCTGCTTTTTAGCTTTTAGAACAAATCTCTCTTTGCTCTCAGAGAGCTTCGTTAGGGATGTGATATCTTTTCATAGCTGCTCACTGAGAACGTGACCTTGAAAGTCCAGGCAAACTGTCAAAATTCAGGGGTAGCTGTAAACTCTGAGCATTGTTATCTTGCTTTTGTAAAGAAAACAAAGGGATTTCTTTCTCTCCCAGAGCACAGCTAGCTAGCTCTGACTTTTACAGTGCCTGCCAGCTACTGCCAGCTATGAGTCTGCTCTTTATTTTAGGAGCACTGCATAGGGGATTCAAAGCCATCATGTTCTTTGAAACTTACTGGCCCTTCTTAATTTATTGATTTCTTGTTATAGAATATATGCATTATACAACCAAGTAAGGGCCTGGTACTTCTACGCAATGTGGTATGATGTGAATTTTGACACTTGCATCCCAGATGAAATAGTTAATTTTAGAATGACTAATTTCACAATTGCTAATTTCACAGCAGCTAGTTTTACAAACACCACGATGTTCAATCCGGTTTCCAGGCTGCCTTATCAGATTGCCGCACAGTTTTTGAAAACCGAGTTAGTGTTCATCCTTGTGTTCATACTCATGTTCATGTTATCAGTATCAATATATATGAATGTACTCCTCTCCATTCGTTCTATGCGGAAGTCCCCTCCAAAACCAGAAAATGCTGACTGGCAGGGAATATGGAAAGGTTTAGGAAAAATCTTAGAAGCGTGGGGACCCGCAGTGTCATGGGATTTCACTCTTGAACACCTGAGGGACCCTGAGAAATTGAGTATTTGAGTCAGAGATCTAAGGAGGTAAACCACACTTGGGGTTTGGCTTATGCTTACCGTGCTCTATATACTACTACCCTGGAGAGGGAGAGTTTCCGATCTGAGGTTCAAGCCTCAAAAAAAAAAAAAATCCCCAAGTCAACTCTGATCAGTCACAGGAGGCACCAGTAACAATATCAGTTGCCCCTGTGGAAGGAAGAAATGGAAACAGGTGTCCTTGTGTCTAGGATGAGAAGAAGGAGAAGCAGAGGAGGAGGCAGCAGAAGATCCAGGTAGGGGGTCTGGAATGGCACTGAGAAATGCAAAAAAAAAAACAAAAAAAAAACCAAAAAAAAAAAACTAAGAGGCATGAAGAAGAGAGTGATGAGGAGGAAATCTCTATTACCATTCATCAATCTCTGAAGATGGATGAATTCCAAGGCTCAAGAAAGGAGTTTACATGGCATCAAAATGAAGGTCTCTTGCCTGATTGATTTGCTGCTGGGACAACGGGGCCAACAGCCTGTCTCTAGCTGGTAATGAATCTCACCAACTAGGAAGCATTGCCAGAGACCCAGCTATCGACAGAGAGATTAGCAGATGTTTGGATGGAGCTGGCACCCTCTGGACTGTTAACAGCCGTGAGGGAAATGTAACCCTTCAAGGATGCTTTGAAGCCTCAGACTATTAAGTGGGATACCATCGAAAAAGGTATCCAGTACCTGAGGGAAATGACCGTGGTGGAAATGTTGTATGACCCTGATCCACAAGACCGTGATCCTGAGAGAGTGAGGACCAAGCCTAGCATGTGGCAGAAACTCACAAGTACAGCACCAGAAAGATATGCACACACACTGGCAACGACATTTGGAAGATCTGAGGAACAAGAGAGAAGACCCCGAGTTTTTGAACTGATTATGACGCTTCAAAACTATGAAGAGCAGCTCCCCCCAGTACGCACCGCAGTTTCTGCCATCTCACGAGTAGAAGACTGATAGATGAAATGCACAAGAAACTATTTCCATCGACTAATTGTGATGGTCGAGTAGTAGTATCAGAAACGACTGATGAAGGTCAGTCTCCATACGGGTCACCAGGTCTAGTGAAGGACCTGATCAAAATATTCCAATCCTACTCTTCACCTGTATCATGAAAAGTTTCAGCTATTAGACACAGGTGCTTTCCAGCTCAAGCAAGGAAAAACAGTAAGATTGCACAGCGTGTTTCCATGTGGTGCTACCTACGGGACCACAGAGAAGACATGAGGAAGTGGCACGACCAGCCTACTCCTGTACTACGAGCACGGGTGAGAGAACTACAAAACAGACCAACCACCAGTGGAGTTGCTCCATTCATCACAGGTAACCCATAGAGGGGCCCTGCCCTCAGTCTTGGCGGGGAGAGGGATAATAAGAGTTTATTGGACTGTGTGGATTAAATGGTCTGGCACAACAGAACCACAGAACCACTGCTGGATACCGGTGCAAAGTGCACTCTAATGCCCTCGAATCACAAAGGGACAGAATCAATCAAACAGAATCAATGGAGTGACTGGGGGCTCTCAAGAATTGACTGTGTTGGAGGCCGAAATAAGCCTCACTGGTAAAGACTGGCAAAAACATCCTATTGTGACTGGCCCAGTGGCTCCGTGTGTCCACAAGTGCCACCTCCCGCCCCACAAGTGCCAAATCCTGCCCTTCAACTTCCACCTCCTGCTCCACAAGTGCCACCTCCTGCCCCACAATGACCACCTCCTGCCCCACATCATCCACCCCCTGCGCCACAAGTGCCAATTCCTGCCCTACAAGTGCCAGCTCATTCCCCTGAAGTGCCAGCTCCTACCCCACAAGTGTCACTGACCGCCCAACTTCCTCCTCCTGACACATAAGTGCAACCTCCTGCCCCACAAGTGCCACCTTCCGCCCTACAACTTCCACCTCCCGCTCCACAACGTCCACCTCCTGCCCCACAAGTGCCACCTCCCGCCCTACAACTTCCATCTCCTGCCCCACAAGTGCCACCTCCTGCCCAACAAGTGCCACCACCCTCCCCAAAATGCCAACTCCCGCCCCACAAGTGCCACCTCCAGCCCCACAACTTCCACCTCCTGCCCCAAAAGTGTCAACTCCTGCACCATAAGTTCCATATCCCACCCCACAAGTGCCACTACCTGCCCCACTAGTGCCATCTCCATTTCCATAGGTGCCACCTCCCGCCCCACAACTTCCACGTAACGCCCCATAAGTTCCACCTCCTGCCCAACAAGTGCCACCTCTCGTCCCACAAGGACCACCTCCTGCCCCACAAGTGCCACCTCTTGCCCCACAAGTGCCAAATACTTCCCCACAACTTCCACCTTCTGCCGCACTAGTGCCAACTCCAATTCCACAAGTGCCACCTCCCACACCACAAGTGCCACCACCTGACCCACAAGTGCCAACTCCTGCCCCACAAGTGCCATTTCTTGCCCCACAAGTGCCACCTCCTGCCCCACAAGTGCCATTTCCTGCCCTACAACTTCCACCTCCTGCCCCACAAGAGCCAGTTCCAGCCCCACAAATGCCACCTCCTGCCCCACAACTTCAACATCCCGCCATACAAGTGCCAACTCCTGCCCAACGTGTGCCACATCCTGCCCCACAAGTGCCAAATCCTGCCCCGCAACTTTTACCTCCTGCTCCACAAGTGCCAACTCCTGCCCCACATCATCCACCTCCTGCCCCACAAGTGCCACCTCCAGCCCCACAAGTGCCACATCCCTCCCCACAAGTGCCACCTCCTGCCCCACAAGTGCCACCTCCCGCCCCACAACTTCCACCCCCTCCCCTCAAGTTACATCTCCTGCCCCACAAGTGCCAACACCTGACCCACAAGTGCAACCTCCTGCCCCACAACTTCAACATCCCGCCACACAAGTGCCGACTCCTGCCCAACGTGTGCCACATCCTGCCCCACAAGTGCCAACTCCTGCCCCACATCATCCACCTCCCACCCAACAAGTGCCACCTCCTGCCCCACAAGTGCCAAATCCTGCCCTACATGTGCCAGCTCATGCCCCACAAGTGCCAGGTCCTGTCCCACATCATCCACCTTCTGCCCCACAAGTGCCACCTCCTGCCCCACATCATCCACCCCCTGCACCACAAGTGCCAATTCATGCCCTACAAGTGCCAGCTCACTCCCCTGAAGTGCCAGCTCCTGCCCCACAAGTGCCACCTCCTGTCCCACATGTGCTAACTCCTGCCCCACAAGTGCCATTTTCTGCCCCACAACTTCTACTTCACGGCCCACAAGAGCCAGTTCCAGCCCCACAAATGCAACCTCCCGCCCCACAACTTCAACATCCCGCCACACAAGTGCCACCTCCTGCCCCACAAGTGCCAAATCCTGTTCTGCAACTTCCAACTCCTGCTCCACAAGTGCCACCTCCTGCCCCACATCATCTACCTCCCACCCCACAAGTGCCACCTCCTGCCCCACAAGTTACATCTCCCGCCCCACAAGTGCCACCTCCTGCCTCACAACTTCCAACTCCCACCACAACAATTTCCACCTCCTGTCTTACAAGTTCCACTTCCGCCCCACAAGTGCCACCTCCAGCCCCATAAGTGCCTAATCATGCCCCACAACATCCACCTGTGCCCTACAAATTTCCGGCTCCACATCATCCAACTCCAGCCCCACAAGCGCCACCTCCTGCACAAAAATATCCACCTCAAGCCCCACAGGTGCCACCTCCCGCCCCACAACTTCCACCTCCCGCCCCACAATTGCCACCTCCTGCCCCATAAGTGCCACCTCCCGCCCAACAATTGTGGCCACATGACAAACAAGTTCCACTTCCGCCCCACAAGTGCCACCTCCTGCCCAACAAGTGCCATTTCTTACCCCACAGGTTCCAAATCCTACCCCACTGCTGCCATTTCCTGCCCCACAAGTGCCATTTCCCCCCCCACATGTGCCAACTCCTGCCTTACAAGTTTCACCTCCCACCCCACAAATTCCACCTCCCACCCCACAAGTTCCACCTCCTGCCCCAAAAGTGCCAATTCCTGCTTCACAAGTGCCAGCTCATGCTTCACAAATGCCAGCTCATGCCCCACATCATCAACTTCCTGCCCCACAAGTGCCACCTCTAACCCCACAAAGACAGCCTCCTGCCCCACATCATCCACCTCCTGCCCCACAAGGGCCAATTCCTGCCCCACAAGTGCCAGCTCATGCCCCACAAGTGCCACCTCTTGCCCCACAAGTGCCACCTCCTCCCCCAAAAGTGACAATACCTTTTCCACAAGTGCCACCTCCCGCCCCACAACTTCAACATCCCGCCACACAAGTGCCGACTCCTGGCAACGTGTGCCACATCCTGCCCCACAAGTGCCAGCTCCTGCCCCACATGTTCCACCTACCACCCCACAAATTCCACCTCATGCCCCACAAGTGCCAACTCCCAACCCACAAATGCCAAATCCTGCAATGCAACTTCCACCTCCTGCTCCACAAGTGCCACCTCCTGCCCCACATCGTCCACCTCCCACCCAACAAGTGCCACCACCTGCCCCACAAGTGCCAATTCCTGCCCCACATGTGCCAGCTCATGCTTCACAAGTGCCAGCTCCTGCACTACATCATCCACTTCCTGCTCACAAGTGCCACCTCCTGACTGACAAAGACATCCTCCTGCCCCATAAGTGCCAATTTCTGCCCCACAAGTGCCAGCTCATGCTTCACAAGTGCCAGCTCCTGCACTACATCATCCACTTCCTGCTCACAAGTGCCACCTCCTGACTGACAAAGACATCCTCCTGCCCCATAAGTGCCAATTTCTGCCCCACAAGTGCCAGCTCATTCCCCTGAAGTGCCACATTTGTCCACACCACTGCCTCCTCCCCCCCAAATAATCCACCTCCTGCCCCACAAGTGTCACAGACTGACCAACTTCCTCCTCCTGACCCACAAGTGCAACCTCCTGCCCCACAAGAGCCACTTCCTGCCCCACAAGTACCTCTTCCCTCCCAACAAGTTCCAATTTCCGCCCAACAAGTACCACCTCCTTCTGCAGAAGTTCCACCTCCTGCCCTAAAAGCTCCATTTCCTGCCCCACAAGTGCCACCTCCCGCCCCACAAGTGCCACCTCCTGCCCTACAACTTCCACCTCCTGGCCCACAAGTGCCACCTCCCGCCCTACAACTGCCAAACCCTGCCCCAAAACTTCCACCTCCTGCCCAACAATTTCCAACTTGTGCCCCACAATTGCCACCTCCTGCCACACAAATGCCACCTTCTGCCTCAAAATGCCACCTCCTGCTAAACAACTCCAACCTCCCGCCCCACAAGTACCACCTCCTGCTTCACAAGTTCCACCTCCTGCCCCATAAGTTCCACCTTACACCCCACAAGTGCCATCTCCTGCCCCAAAAGCTCAATTTCCTGCCCAATGTATTCCTATGGGTACCTATGGGTTTCAATGTGGTCCCTATGTGCCTCTATGGGGTCTCTTATGGGTCTCAGCGAGGTCCCTATGTGTCTCTATGGGTCTCACTGTCCCCCACTGAAATCCATGGGGTCCCTATGTGTCCCAATGTCCCCCTATTGGTCCCAGTGTCAGCCTATGTGTCACAATGTGTCCCTATGTGTCCCAATGTCCCTCCTATGTGTTGCTAAGTGTCTCCATGGGGTCTCTTATGAGTATCTCTGGGCCAAAATATCTACCTATTGGTATCCATAGGTTACATTACGTCCCTATGTGCCTCTATGGGGTCTCTTAAGGGTTACAGCGAAGTCCCTATGTGTCTCTATGGATCTCACTGTCCCCCACTATGTTCCATGGGGTCCCTATGTGTCCCAATATACCCCTATGGGTCCCAGTGTCTCCCTATGGGTCACTATTTGTTCCTAAGTGCCGAATGTCCCCCCTATGTGTCCCATTGGCCCCCTTTGGGGTTTCTATGGGGACTCTTATGGGTATTTCTGGGCCCAAATGTCTTCCTATGGGTATCTATGGGTTTCAATGTGGTCCCTATGTGCCTCTATGGGTCTCACTGTCCCCCACCTTAATCCATGGGGTCTCTATGTGTCCCAATGTCCCCCTATGGGTCCCAGTGTCTACCTATGGGTCACTTTGTGTCCCTATGTGTCCCAATGTCCCCCCTATGGGTTGCTATGTGCCTCTTTGGGTTCTCTATAGGGCTCTATGGAGTGCCTATGGAGCTCTATGGAGTACTGTGGGGCGTTCTGAGGTTTCAATGGGGTGTCTATGGAACGCTATGGTGTGTCTATGTGGCAAAATGAGTTTCTATGGGTGGCTATGG
Source organism: Coturnix japonica (assembly GCF_054131305.1). Classification (NCBI taxonomy): domain Eukaryota; kingdom Metazoa; phylum Chordata; class Aves; order Galliformes; family Phasianidae; genus Coturnix; species Coturnix japonica. Next base: position 4,601,885 of record NC_140672.1, on the reverse strand, counting down.
GAGATCTATGGGGCACAATGGGTTACCTATGGGGCTCTATGGGATGTCTATGGGGCTCTATGGCGTGGCTATATATCCTTATGTGGTGTCTATGTGGCACTATGTTGTGCTATGGGGTGCTGTGAGGCACTATGGGGTGCTATGGGGCTCTATGGAGCAGTATAGGGTGTTTATGGGTCCCTATGGGGTTCAATGGGGCGTTGTGGGGCACAAGGGAGTGTCTATGAGGCTCCATGGGCTGCTATGGGGCACTGTGGAGTAGCTATGGGATGATCTGGGGTCTCTTTGTGCCCCTATGGGGCGCTATGGGTCACTATGTGGTGTCTATGGGGCTCTATGGGGTGGCTATGCGGTGCTGTAGGGTGGCTATGGGGTGCTTTGGGGTATCCTTGGGTTGCTATGGGGCACTATGGGTGACTATGGGGTGCTATGGTTTGCTATGGGGCTCTATGCGGAAGAATGGGGGCTCTATGGGGCGCTATGAGGTCCTTATGGGGCTCTATGGGGAGTCTATGGGGTGTCTTTGGGGATCTATGGGTTGTCTGTGGGGCTCTATGGGGTCTGCATGGGGTCTGTATGGGGTTCAGTGGGTCTCTATGGGGCTCTATGGGGTGTCTACAGGCACTATGGGGCGATATGGGGTGTCTATGTGGTTCAATTGGGCTCTATGGTGTGGCTGTATGGCCTTATGTGGTGTCTATGGGGCACTGTGGGCTGCTATGGGGTGCTGTGGGGAACTATGGGGTGTCTATGGGGCTCTATGGAGCAGTATGCTGTGTCTATGGGTCCCTATGGGGTGCAATGGGGTGCTGTGGGGCACAATGGAGTGTCTATGAGGCTCCATGGGCTGCTATGGGGCACTATGGAGTAGCTATGGGGTGCTATGGGGTCTCTTTGGGCCCCTATGGGTCACTATGGGGCTCTATGGGGTATCTTTGTGTTCCTATGGGGCGCTATGGGTGACTATGGGGTCGCTATGGGTTTCTTTGAGGCACTATGGGTCTCAATGGGGTCTCTATGGGTCTCAATTTATCCTTATGGCTCCCAATGACTGTCTATGGGTCTCTATGTGTCCCTATGGGTCCCAGTGTCTCTCTATGTGTCCCTATGGGTCCCAGTGTCTCTCTATGGGTCCCATTGTCTTCCTCTGGATCTCTATGGGTCCCTATGGGTCCCAGTGTCTCTCTATGTCCCCCTGTCTAGGTGGTAACTATACAGATGGTAACAAAGATGGTAACAAATGTACAGAGGTTCTAAGCGAGAGAGAAACTCACCAGTGGTGATGCCTTCGCTGAGGAAGCTGGGGCGGTCTTCACTGCAGAGCGATGTCCAAGAGATGCTGCCTCACAATCACAGAATTCTCAAGGTTGGAAAAGGGCTGCCAGCTTTTGTAGGAGAATAGCATGGGAGACAGTTGTGAAGGCTTTGCTGAAGTCCAAGTAGAGCACATCAACAGCCTTTCTTTCTTTCCTTCATCCATCAGATGGGTCACAGGATCGTAGAAGGAGATCAGATTGGTCAAGCAGGAGCTGCCCTTCACGAACCCATGCTGGCTAGGTCTGATCTCCTGCTCATCCCACACCTGCCGCATCTGTCATCTCCCTCAAGACAATTCGTTCCATTCCCTTCCCTGGCACCGAGGTCAGGCTAACAGGCCTGGAGTTGCCCGGATCCTCCTGACAACCTTGCTTGGAAATGGGAGTCACGTTGGCAAGCCTCCAGTCTTCTGGGACCTCACCCGGTAACAGGGAGCTCGGAAAGATAATGGAAAGCGGCTCGAGTGAGGGTCAGCCCTTAAATGAGGTCTCAGAGGAGGTGGAGTCGAGCTCCAGCCCTCCCGGGAGCACAGCTCCATTACTCTCACCTGTGCTCCCGCAGCTGACCCCACACTTGCCTCAGCTGATTAATCAGAGGTTCAGGCTGTGATTACATATCTCCCATACGGCCTCTATGGGTCCCAATGTTTCCCTATGGGTCTCTAGCTGTCCCTATAGGTCTCTATGGGGTTATTATGCCTCTAAATGGGTCCCTATGTGTCTCTATGTTTCTCTATGGGGTCCCTATGTGTCCCAATGTCCCCCTACGGATCTCTATGTATCCATATGGGTCCCAGTGACTCCCTTTGGGTCACTAATGAGTCACTATGTGTCCCAACGTCTCCCCTGTGGGTTGCTATGTGCCTCTGTGGGGTCTCTTATGGGTATCTCTGGACCCAAATGTATTCCTATGGGTACCTATGGGTTTCAATGTGGTCCCTATGTGCCTCTATGGGGTCTCTATGGGTCTCAGCAGTGTCCCTATGTGTCTCTATGGGTCTCACTGTCCCCCACTGTAATCCATGGGATCCCTATGTGTCCCAATGCCCCCCTATGGGTCCCAGTGTCTCCCTATGGGTCACTATGTGTCCCTGTGTGTCCCAATATCCCCCCTATGGGTAGCTATGTGCCTCTATGGGGTCTCTTATTTGTATCTATGGGCTTAAATGTCCTCCTATGAATATCTATGGGTTTCAATGTGGTCCCTATATGCCTCTATGGGGTCTCTTACGGGTCTCAGCAGAGTCTCTATGTGTCTCTACGGGTATCACTGTCCCCCACTGTAATCCATGGTGTCCCTATGTGTCCCAATGTCACCCTATGGGTCCCAGTGTCCCCCTATGGGTCACTATGTGTCCCTATGTGTCCCAATGTCCCCCCTATGGGTTGCTATGGGCCACTATGGGGTCTCTATGGGGTCTCTATGGGGTCTCATGGATATCTCTGGGCCCAAATGTCTTCCTATGGGTATCTATGTGTTTCAATGCAGTCCCTATGTGCCTCTATGGGGTCTCTTATGGGTCTCAGCGAGATCCCTATGTGTCTCTATGGGTCTCACTGTCCCCCACTGAAATCCATGGGGTCCCTCTGTGTCCCAATGTCCCCCTATTTGTCCCAGTGTCAGCCTATGGGTCACAATGTGTCTTTATGTGTCCCAATGTCCCTCCTATGTGTTGCTAAGTGTCTCCATGGGGTCTCTTATGAGTATCTCTGGGCCAAAATATCTACCTATTGGTATCCATAGGTTACATTACGTCCCTATGTGCCTCTATGGGGTCTCTTAAGGGTTACAGCGGAGTCCCTATGTGTCTCTATGGGTCTCACTGTCCCCCACTATGTTCCATGGGGTCCCTATGTGTCCCAATATACCCCTATGGGTCCCAGTGTCTCCCTATGGGTCACTATGTGTCCCTATGTGTCCCAATATCCCCCCTATGGGTAGCTATGTGCATCTATGGGGTCTCTTATTCGTATCTATGGGCTTAAATGTTCTCCTATTGGTATCTATGGGTTTCAGTGTGGTCCCTATGTGCCTCTATGGGGTCTCTTATGGGTCTCAGCAGAGTCTCTGTGTGTCTCTACGGGTATCACTGTTCCCCACTGTAATCCATGGTGTCCCTATGTGTCCCAATGTCACCTTATGGGTCCCAGTGTGTCCCTAAGGGTCACTATGTGTCACTATGTGTCCCAATGTCCCCCCTATGGGTTGCTATGTGCCTCTATGGGTTCTCTATGGGGCTCTATGGGGTGCCTATGGAGCTCTATGGGGTTCTATGGGGCGTTCTGAGGTTTCTATGGGGTGTCTATGGAACGCTATGGTGTGTCTATGTGGCAAAATTAGTTTCTATGGGTGGCTATGGGAGCTCTATGGGGCACAATGGGTTGCCTACGGGGCTCTATGGGATGTCTATGGGGCTCTATGGTGCGGCTATATGTCCTTATGTGGTGTCTATGTGGCACTATGTTGTGCTATGGGGTGCTGTGAGGCACTATGGGGTGCTATGGGGCTCTATGGAGCAGTATAGGGTGTCTATGGGTCCCTATGTGGTGCAATGGGGCGCTGTGGGGCACAAGGGAGTGTCTATGAGGCTCCATGGGCTGCTATGGGGCACTGTGGAGTAGCTATGGGATGATTTGGGGTCTCTTTGTGCCCCTATGGGGCGCTATGTGTGACTATGTGGTGTCTATGGGGCTCTATGGGGTGGCTATGCGGTGCTGTAGGGTGGCTATGGGGTGCTTTGGGGTATCCTTGGGTTCCTATGGGGCGCTATGGGTGACTATGTGGTGCTATGGTTTGCTATGGGGCTCTATGCGGAAGAATGGGGTCTCTATGGGGCGCTATGGGGTCCCTATTGGGCTCTATGGGGAGTCTATGGGGTGTCTTTGGGGATCTATGGGTTGTCTGTGGGGCTCTATGGGGTCTGCATGGGGTCTGTATGGGGTTCAGTGGGTCTCTATGGGGCTCTATGGGGTGTCTACAGGCACTATGGGGCGATATGGGGTGTCTATGTGGTTCAATTGGGCTCTATGGTGTGGCTGTATGGCCTTATGTGGTGTCTATGGGGCACTGTGGGCTGCTATGGGGTGCTGTGGGGAACTATGGGGTGTCTATGGGGCTCTATGGAGCAGTATGCTGTGTCTATGGGTCCCTATGGGGTGCAATGGGGTGCTGTGGGGCACAATGGAGTGTCTATGAGGCTCCATGGGCTGCTATGGGGCACTATGGAGTAGCTATGGGGTGCTATGGGGTCTCTTTGGGCCCCTATGGGTCACTATGGGGTGTCTATGGGGCTCCATGGGGTATCTTTGTGTTCCTATGGGGCGCTATGGGTGACTATGGGGTCGCTATGGGTTTCTTTGAGGAAGTGCCAACTCCTGCCCAACGTGTGATATCTCCTGCACCACAAGTTCCAAGACTTGCCCCACAAGTTCCACCTACCATCCCACAAGTGCCACCTCCTGCCCCACAAGTGCCACCTCCCGACCCACAAGTGCCACCTCCTGCCGTGCAAGTGCCAGCTCCTGCCCCGAAAGTGCCAGCTCCTGCTCCACATGTGCCACCTCTCGCCCCACAAGTTCCAGCTCCCGCCCCATAAGTGCCACCTCCCTCTCCACAAATTCCACCTCCCGCCCACAAGTGCCACATCGCACCCCACAAGTGCCACCTCCTGCCCCACTAGTGCCACCTCCCGCCCCACAAGTGCCAACTCCAGCCCCACAAGTGCAACCTCCCACCCCACAAGTACCAAATCCTGCCCCACAACTTCCACCTCCTGCCCCAGAAGTGCCATCTCCTGCCCCACATGTGTCACCTCCTGCCCCACATCATCCACCTCCAAACCCATAAGTGCCACCGCCTGCACAACAAGTGCCATTTCCTGCCCCACAAGTGCCATTTCCCCCCCCACATGTGCCAACTCCTGCCTTACAAGTTTCACCTACCACCCCACAAATTCCACCTCCCACCACACAAGTTCCACCTCCTGCCCCAAAAGTGCCAATTCCTGCTTCACAAGTGCCAGCTCATGCTTCACAAATGCCAGCTCATGCCCCACATCATCAACTTCCTGCCCCACAAGTGCCACCTCTAACCCTACAAAGACAGCCTCCTGCCCCACATCATCCACCTCCTGCCCCACAAGGGCCAATTCCTGCCCCACAAGTGCCAGCTCATGCCCCACAAGTGCCACCTCCTGCCCCACATCATCCACCTCCTCCCCCAAAAGTGACAATACCTGTTCCACAAGTGCCACCTCCCGCCCCACAACTTCAACATCCCGCCACACAAGTGCCAACTCCTGGCAACGTGTGCCACATCCTGCCCCACAAGTGCCAGCTCCTGCCCCACATGTTCCACCTACCACCCCACAAATTCCACCTCATGCCCCACAAGTGCCAACTCCCAACCCACAAATGCCAAATCCTGCAATGCAACTTCCACCTCCTGCTCCACAAGTGCCACCTCCTGCCCCACATCGTCCACCTCCCACCCAACAATTGCCACCACCTGCCCCACAAGTGCCAATTCCTGCCCCACATGTGCCAGCTCATGCTTCACAAGTGCCACATTTGTCCACACCACTGCCACCTCCCCCCCCAAATAATCCACCTCCTGCCCCACAAGTGTCACTGACTGACCAACTTCCTCCTCCTGACCCACAAGTGCCAGCTCCTGCCCCACAAGTGCCAGCTCCTGCCCCACAAGAGCCACTTCCTGCCCCACAAGTACCTCTTCCCTCCCAACAAGTTCCAATTTCCGCCCTACAAGTACCACCTCCTTTTGCACAAGTTCCACCTCCTGCCCTAAAAGCTCAATTTCCTGCCCCATCAGTGCCACCTCCCGCACCACAAGTGCCACCTCCTGCCCCATAAGTGCCAATTTCTGCCCCACAAGTGCCACTTCCCGCCTTACAAATGCCACCTCCTGCCCCACAACTTTCACCTCCTGCCCCACAAGTGCAACCTCCCTGCCCACCAGTGACACAATCTGCCCAATTGCCACCTCCTGCCTCACAACTTCCACCTCCCGCCCCACAAGTGCCACCTCCTGTCTCACAAGTGCAACCTCCCGCCCCAGAACTTCCACAACCTGCCCCACAAGTGCCACCTCCCGTCACTCAACTTCCAACTCCCGCCCCACAAGTGCCACCTCCTGCCCCACCATTACCACCTCCTGCCCCACAATTTCCACCTCCTGCCCCACAAGTGCCACAACCTGCTCCACAATTTCAACGTCCTGCCTTACAAGTGCCACATTCTGCCCCACAAGTGTAGGCTCCTGCTCCACAAGTGCCACCTCCCGAACCACAACCTCAACCTCTGGCCCCACAAGTCCCACCTCCCGCCCCACAAGTGCCACATCCCGCCCCACAAGTGCCACCTTCTGTTCCACAACTTCCACCTCCTGCCCCACAAGTTATAACTCCTGCCCCACAAGTGTTGCATTTTGCCCCACAAGTGCCACCTCCCGCTCCACAAGTGCCACCTCCCGACCCACAAGTGCCACATCCCGCCCCACAAGTGCCACCTCCCGCCCCACAAGTGCCACCTCCTCCCCACAAAGACAGCCTCCTGCCCCACAAGCGCTACCTCCCTCTCCACAAACTCCACCTCCCACGCAGAAGTGCCACCTCCTGCCTCACAACTTACACCTCCCGCCCCAAGAATGCCACATCCTGCCCCACAAGTGCCACCTCCCGCCCCACAAGTGCCACCTCCCGCCGCACAAACTCCACCTCCCACGCACAAGTGCCACCTTCCGCCCCACAAGTGCCACCTCACACCCCAACAGTGTCAACTTCCGCCCCACAAGTGCCACCTCACACCCCAACAGTGTCAACTTCCCCCCACAAGTGCCTCCTCACGCCCCACAACATCCACATCCCACCCCACAAGTGCCACCACCTGACCCACAAGTGCCACCACCTGACCCACTAATGCAACTACCTGCCCCACAAGTGCCAACTCGTGCCCCACAAGTGCCAACTCCTGCCCCACAAGTGCCAACTCCTGCCTTACAAGTGCCAACCCCTGCCTCACAACTTCCACCTCCCGCCCCACAAATGCCACCTCCTGCCCCACAAGTGCCACCTCAGACCCCACAAGTGCCCCCTCCCGCTCCACAAGTGCCACGTCCTGCCCCACAAGTGCCATCTCCCGCCCCACAAAGGCCAAATCCTGCCCCACATCATCCACCAACCGCCCCACAAGTGTCACCTCCTGCCCCACAACTTCCACCTCCTGCCCCACAAGTGCCATCTCCTGCCCCATAAGTGCCACTTCCTGCCCCACAACCGCTACCTCCTGCCTCATATCATTCACCTCCCGCCCCACAATTTCCACCTCCTGCTCAACTAGTGCCACGTGCTGCCCCACAAGTTCCATTTCCCGCCCCACAAGTGCCACCTCCCGCCCCACAAGTGCCGCCTCCAGCCACACAAGTGCTAAATCGTGCCGCACAACTTCCACCTCCCGCCCCACAACTGCCACCTCCCGCCTTAAAAGTGCCACCTCCCGACCCACAAGTGCCTCCTCCTGTCCCACAGTTTCCACTTCCCGCTCCACAAGTTAACCCTCACCCCCCACAAGTTCTACCACCCACCCCACAAGTGCCACCTGCAGCCCCAGAAGTGTCAAATCCTGCCACACAACTTCCACATCCAGCCCCACAAGTGCCACCTCCTGCCCCACAAGTGCCACTTCCTGCCCCACAAGTGCTACCTACTTCCCCACCATTGCCACCTCCTGCCGCACAAGTGCCACCTCCTGCCCCACATCATCCACCTCCTGCCTCACAAATGCCTCCTCCTGACCCACAATTGCCACCTGCCGCCCCACAACTTCCACCTCACGCCCCACAAGTGCCACAACCCGCCCCACAAATCCAACTCCTGCCCCACAAGTGCCACCTCCCGACCCACAAGTTCCACCTCCCGCACCACAAGTGCCACCTCCTGCCCCAGAAGTGCCACCTCCCGACCCATATGTGCCACAACCCGCCCCACAAATCCAACTCCTGCCCCACAAGTGCCACCTCCCGACCCACATGTGCCAACTTCTGCCCCACAAGTGCCAGCTCCTGACACTCAAGTGTCACCTCTTCCCCACAAGTGCCACTTCCTGCCGCACAAGTGATACCTCCAGCCCCACAACTGCCACCACCCGCCCCACAACTTCCACCTCCCGCCTCACAAGTGCAACCTCCAGGCCCACAAGTGCCACCTCCTGTTCCACAAGAATTAACTCCTGCCCCACAAGTGCCACCTCCTGCCCTTCAAGAGCCACTTCTTGCCCCACAAGTAACATTTCCTGCCACACAAGTGCCAACCCCTCCCAACAAGTGCTATGACCCAGCCCAAAAGTGCCAACTCCTGCCTCACTAGTGCCACCTCCCGCCCCACAAGTGCCACCACCCTCCCCACAACTTCAACCTCCTTCCCCAAAACATCCACCTCCCGCCCCACAGGTGTCATCATCTGCCCCACAACTGCCACATCCCGCCCCACAAGTGCCACATCCTGCCCTACAAGTGCCACCTCCCTGCCCACAACTTCCACCTCCCGCCCCACAAGTTCCACCTCCTCACCACAAGTGCCACCTCCCGCCCTACAAGCGCCACCTCCCACGCACAAGTGCCACATCCTGCCCCACAAGTGTCACCTCCTGCCCACAAGTGCCACCTTCCGCCCCACAAGGGCCACATCACACCCCAACAGTGTCAACTTCCGCCCCACAAGTGACACCTCACGCCCCACAACTTCCACATCCCGCCCCACAAGTGCCACCACCTGACCCACAAGTGCCAACTCCTGCCCCACTAATGCAATTACCTGCCCCACAAGTGCCAACTCGCGCCCCACAAGTGCCAACTCCTGCCCCACAAGTTCTACATCCTGCCTTACAAGTGCCACCCCCTGCCTCACAGCTTCCACCTCCCGCCCCACAAATGCCACCTCCTGCCCTACAAGTGCCACCTCAGGCCCCACAAGTGCCCCCTCCCACTCCACAAGTGCCAACTCCTGCCCCACAACTTCCATCTCCTGCTCCACAAGTGCCACCTCGAACCGCACAATTGCCACCTCCTTCCCCATATCAACCACCTCCCATCCAACAAGTGCCACCTCCTGCCCCACAAGTGCCAATTCCTGCCCCACAAGTGCCAGCTCATGCTTCACAAGTGCCAGCTCCTGCCCCTCATCATCCACCTCCTGCCCCACAAGTGCCACCTCCTGACCCACAACATCAATCTCCAGCCCCACAAGAGCCGCCTCCTGCCCGACAAGTTACACCTGCTACAAGTTCCACAAGTGCCACCTCCCTGCTCACGAGTGCCACATCCCGCCCCACATGTACCACCTCCTGCATCACAACTTCCACCTCCCGCCCCACATGTACCACCTCCTGCATCACAACTTCCACCTCCCGCCCCACATGTACCACCTCCTGCATCACAACTTCCACCTCCCGCCCCACAAGTTCCACCTCCTCCCCACAAGTGCCACCTCCCGCCCCACAAGCGCCACCTCCCTCTCCATAAACTCCACCTCCCACGCACAAGTGCCACATCCTGCCCCACAAGTGTCACCTCCTGCCCACAAGTGCCACCTTCCGCCCCACAAGTGCCACCTCACACCCCAACAGTGTCAACTTCCGCCCCACAAGTGCCACCTCACGCCCCACAACTTCCACATCCCGCCCCACAAATGCCACCTCCTGCCCTACAAGTGCCATTTCAGGCCCCACAAGTGCCCTCTCCGGCTCCACAAGTGCCACATCCTGCCCCACAAGTGCCATCTCCCGTTCCACAAGGGCCAAATCCTGCCACGCAAATTCCACCTCCTGCCCCACATCATCCACCTCCCACCCCACAAGTGCCACCTCCTGTGGCACAAGTGCCAATTCCAGCCCTAAAAGTGCCAGCTCATGCTTCACAATTGCCAGCTCCTGCCCCACATCATCCACCTCCTGCCCCACAAGTGCCACCTCCTGTCCCACATGTGCCAACTCCTGCCCCACAAGTGCCCTTTCCTGCACCACATTTGCCACCTCCTGCCCCACAAGTGCCACCTCCCACCCCACAAGTTTAACCTCCGGACACACAAGTGCCATCTCCCGCCCGACAAGTGCCAAATCCTGACGTGCAACTTCCACCTCCTGCTCCACAATTGCCATCTCCTGCCCCACAAGTGCCACCTCCAGCCACACAAGTGCCACCTCCCGCCCCACAAGTGCCACCTCCCGCCCCACTACTTCCACGTCACACCCCAAATCTTCTTACCTTCCACACCACAAGTGCCACCTCCTGCGCCAAACCTTCAACCTACTACCCCACAACTGCCACTTCCCACCCAGCAATTGCCACCCCCCTCCCCACAAGTGCCTCCTCCCACCCCACAAGTGCCAACCCTTACCCCACAAGTGCCAACTCCTGCCCCACATCATCCACCAACCGCCCCACAAGTGTCACCTCCTGCACCACAAGTGCCACCTCCTGACCCACAACTTCCAGCTCCTGCCCCAGTAGTGCCAGCTCCCGGCCCACAATTGCCACCTCCTGCCCCACAACTTCCACTTCCCGCCCAACAACAGCCTCCTCCTGCCCCACATGTGCCTCCTCCTGCCACACAAGTGCCACCTCCTGCCCCACAAGTGCCACTTCCTGCCCCACAAGTGCTACCTACTTCCCCAGAAGTGCCTCCTCCTGCCGCACAAGTGCCACCTCCTGCCCCACATCATCCACCTCCCGACCCACAAGTGCCTCCTCCTGACCCACAATTGCCACCTGCCGCCCCACAACTTCCACCTCACCCCCCACAAGTTCTACTACCCACCCCACAAGTGCCACCTGCAGCCCCAGAAGTGTCAAATCCTGCCACACAACTTCCACATCCAGCCCCACAAGTGCCACCTCCCGCCCCACAACTTCCACTTCCCGCCCAACAACAGCCTCCTCCTGCCCCACAAGTGCCTCCTCCTGCCACACAAGTGCCACCTCCTGCCCCACAAGTGCTACCTACTTCCCCACAAGGGCCACCTCCTGCCCCACATCATGCACCTCCTGCCTCACAAATGCCTCCTCCTGACCCACAATTGCCACCTGCCGCCCCACAACTTCCACCTCACACCCCACAAGTGCCACCTCCCGCCCCAGAAGTGCCACAACCCGCCCCACAAATCCAACTCCTGCCCCACAAGTGCCACCTCCCGACCCACATGTGCCAACTTCTGCCCCACAAGTGCCAGCTCCTGCCCCTCAAGTGTCACCTCCTCCCCACAAGTGCCACCTTCTGCTCCACAAGTGCCACTTCCTGCCGCACAAGTGATACCTCCAGCCCCACAACTGCCACCACCCGCCCCACAACTTCCACCTCCCGCCTCACAAGTGCAAACTCCAGGCCCACAAGTGCCACCTCCAGTTCCACAAGAATTAACTCCTTGCCCCACAAGTGCCACCTCCTGCCCCACAAGTGCCACCTCCCACCCCACAAGTGCCACATCCTTCCCAATTGCCACGTCCTGTCCCACAAGTGCCACCTCCTGCCGTACAAGTGCCACCCTCTGCCCCACAATTGCCAATTCTTGCCCCACAATTGCCAGTTCTTGCCCCACAACTTCCACCTCCCACCCCATAACTTCCACCTCCCATCCCACAGCTTCCACATCCTGCCACACAAGTGCCCGATCCTGCCCCAGAAGTACCACCACCTGACCCACAAGTGCCAACTCCTGCCCCACAAGTGCCACCTCGCATCCCGCAAGTGCCACATCCCGCCCCACAAGTGCCACCTCCTGCCTTACAAGTGCCAATTCCTGCTTCACAAGTGCCAGCTCATGCTTCAGAAATGCCAGCTCCAGCCCTACATCATCAACTTCCTGCCCCACAAGTGCCACCTCCAACCCCACAAAGACAGCCTCCTGCCCCACATCATCCACCTCCTGCACCACAAGTGCAAGCTCCTGCCCCACAAGTGCCAGCTCATGCCCCACAAGTGCCACCTCCTGCCCCACAAGTGCCACCTCCTGCCCCACAAGTGCCACCTCCTGCCCCACAAGTGCCACCTACCACCCCACAAATTCCAACTCCTGCCCCACAAGTGCCACCTCCCACCCCACAAATGCCACCTCCTGCCCTGCAACGTCCACCTCCTGCTCCACAAGGGCCATCTCCTGCCCCACATCGTCCACCTCCCACCCAACAAGTGCCAATTGTGCCCCACAAGTGCCAGTTCATGCCCCACAAGTGCCAGTTCATGCCCCACATCATCCACCTTCTGCCCCACAAGTGCCACCTCCTGCCCCACAATGACCACCTCCTGCCCCACAACGACCACCTCCTGCCCCACAAGTGCCAGCTCATTCCCCTGAAGTGCCAGCTCCTGCCCCACAAGTGCCACAGTTTGACACACCACTGCCACCTCCCCCCTAAATAATCCACCTCCTGCCCCACAAGTGTCACTGACCGCCCAACTTCATCCTCCTGACGCACAAGTGCAACCTCCTGCCCCACAAGTGCCAGCTCCTGCCCGACAAGAGCCACTTCCTGCGCCACAAGTACCTCTTCCCTCCCAGCAAGTTCCAATTTCCGCCCCACAAGTGCCACCTCCTGCCCCACAAGTGCAACCTCCTGCCCCACAAATGCCACCTTTCACCCCACAAGTGCCACCTCCCGCTTCACAACTTCCACCTCCTGCCCCACAAGTGCCACCTCCCACCCTACAACTTCCATCTCCTGCCCCACAAATGCCACCTCCTGCCTCAAAAGAGCCACCTCCCGCCCCACAACTTCCACGTAACGCCCCATAAGTTCCATGTCCCGCCCAACAAGTGCCACCTCTCGTCCCACAAGGACCACCTCCTGCCCCACAAGTGCCACCTCCTGCCCCACAAGTGCCAGCTCCTGCCCAACAAGGACCACCTCCTGACCCACAAGTGCCACCTCCTGCCCCACAAGTGCCACCTCCTGCCCCACAAGTGTCAACTCATGCTCCACAAATGCCACCTCCTGCTCCACAAGTTCCACCTCTTGCCCCACAAGTGCCAAATACTTCCCCACAACTTCCACCTTCTGCCCCACTAGTGCCAACTCCAATTCCACAAGTGCCACCTCCAGCCCTACAACTGCCACTTCCAGCCCCACAAGTGCCACCTCCCGCCCAACAACTTCAACATCCCACCACACAAGTGCCAACTCCTGCCCGTGTGCCACATCCTGCCCCACAAGTGCCAACTCCTGCCGCACAACTGACAATTCCTGCCCCAAAAGTGACAGCTCATGCTTCACAATTGCCAGCTCCTGCCCCAATCATCATCCATCTTCTGCCCCACAAGTGCCACCTCCTGCCCCACAAGTGCCACCTCCCGCCCAACAATTGTGGCCACATGACAAACAAGTTCCACTTCCGCCCCACAAGTGCCACCTCCTGCCCAACAAGTGCCATTTCTTACCCCACAGGTTCCAAATCCTACCCCACTGGTGCCATTTCCTGCCCCACAAGTGCCATTTCCCCCCCCACATGTGCCAACTCCTGCCTTACAAGTTTCACCTCCCACCCCACAAATTCCACCTCCCACCACACAAGTTCCACCTCCTGCCCCAAAAGTGCCAATTCCTGCTTCACAAGTGCCAGCTCATGCTTCACAAATGCCAGCTCATGCCCCACATCATCAACTTCCTGCCCCACAAGTGCCACCTCTAACCCTACAAAGACAGCCTCCTGCCCCACATCATCCACCTCCTGCCCCACAAGTGCCAATTCCTGCCCCACAAGTGCCAGCTCATGCCCCACAAGTGCCACCTCCTGCCCCACATCATCCACCTCCTGCCCCACATCATCCACCTCCTGCCCCACAAGTGACAATACCTGTTCCACAAGTGCCACCTCCCGCCCCACAACTTCAACATCCCGCCACACAAGTGCCGACTCCTGGCAACGTGTGCCACATCCTGCCCCACAAGTGCCACCTCCTGCCCCACAAGTGCAACCTCCTGCCCCACAAATGCCACCTTTCGCCCCACAAATGCCACCTCCCACTCCACAACTTCCACCTCCCACTCCACAACTTCCACCTCCTGCCCCAGTAGTGCCACCTCCCGACCCACAAGAGCCACCTCCTGGCTCACAAGTTCCACCTCCTGCCTCAAAAGAGCCACCTCCCGCCCCACAACTTCCACGTAACGCCCCATAAGTTCCACCTCCTGCCCCACAAGTGCCACCTCTCGTCCCACAAGGACCACCTCCTGCCCCACAAGTGCCACCTCCTGCCCCACAAGTGCCAGCTCCTGCCCAACAAGTGCCAGCTCCTGCCCAACAAGGACCACCTCCTGCCCCACAAGTGCCAAATACTTCCCCACAACTTCCACCTTCTGCCGCACTAGTGCCAACTCCAATTCCACAAGTGCCACCTCCCACACCACAAGTGCCACCACCTGAATCACAAGTGCCAACTCCTGCCCCACAAGTGCCACCTCCTGCCCCACAAGTGCCATTTCCTGCCCTACAACTTCCACCTCCTGCCCGACAAGAGCCAGTTCCAGCCCCACAAGTGCCACCTCCTGCCCCACAACTTCAACATCCCGCCATACAAGTGCCAACTCCTGCCCAACGTGTGCCACATCCTGCCCCACAAGTGCCAAATCCTGCCCCGCAACTTTTACCTCCTGCTCCACAAGTGCCAACTCCAGCCCCACATCATCCACCTCCTGCCCCACAAGTGCCACCTCCAGCCCCACAAGTGCCAACTCCTGCCCCACAAGTGCCACATCCCTCCCCACAAGTGCCAGCTCCTGCCCCACAAGTGCCACCTACCACGCCTCAAATTCGACCTCCTGCCCCATAAGTTCCACCTCCTCCCCCACAAGTGCCAAATCCTGCCACGCAACGTCCACATCCTGCTCCACAAGTGCCACCTCCTGCCCCACATCATCCACCTCCCATCCAACAAGTGCCACCACCTGCCCGACAAGTGCCAATTCCTGCCCCACAAGTGCCAGCTCATGCTTCACAAGTGCCAGCTCCTGCCCCTCATCATCCACCTCCTGCCCCACAAGTGCCATTTCCTGCCCTACAACTTCCACCTCCTGCTACACAAGAGCCAGTTCCAGCCCCACAAATGCCACCTCCCGCCCCACAACTTCAACATCCCTCCATACAAGTGCCACCTCCAGCCCCACAAGTGCCACATCCCTCCCCAAAAGTGCCACCTCCTGCACCACAAGTGCCACCTCCTGCCGTGCAAGTGCCACCTCCTGCCCCACATCATCCACCTCCCATCCAACAAGTGCCAACACCTGCCGCACAACTGCCAATTCCTGCCCCACAAGTGCCAGCTCATGCTTCACAAGTGCCAGCTCCTGCCCCTCATCATCCACCTCCTGCCCCACAAGTGCCACCTCCCGCCCAACAATTGTGGCCACATGACAAACAAGTGAAAAATCCCACCCCACAAGTGCCACTAAATGCCCAACAGGTGCCACCTCCCACCCCACAACTTCAGCCTCCCGCCACAGAAGTGCCAACTCCTGCCCAACGTGTGATATCTCCTGCACCACAAGTTCCAAGTCTTGCCCCACAAGTTCCACCTACCATCCCACAAGTGCCACCTCCAGCCCCACAAGTGCCATCTCCCACCCCACAAGTACCAAATCCTGCCCCACAACTTCCACCTCCTGCCCCAGAAGTGCCATCTCCTGTCGCACAAGTTCCACCTTCTGCCCCACAAGTGTAACCTCCAGCCCCATAAGTGCCACCTCCTGCCGTGCAAGTGCCAGCTCCTGCCCCGAAAGTGCCACCTCCCGCCCCACAAGTGCCAACTCCAGCCCCACAAGTACCAAATCCTGCCCCACAACTTCCACCTCCTGCCCCAGAACTGCCACCTCCCGACCCACAAGTGTCACCTCCTGCCGCACATCATCCACCTCCAAACCCATAAGTGCCACCTCCTGCACAACAAGTGCCAATTCCTGCCCCACAAGTGCCAGCACATGCTTCACAAGCGCCAGCTCCAGCCTAACATCATCCACCTCCTGCCCCACCAGTGCCACATCCCACCCCACAAGAGCCACTTCCTTCCCCACAAGTACCCCATCCCACACCACAAGTTCCAATTCCTGCCATACAAGTGCCTCCTCCTTCCCCACAAGTGCCACCTCCTGCTTCACAACTTCCACCTCCCGACCCACAAGTGCCACCTCCTGCCCCACAACTTCCACCTTGCGACCCACAAGTGCGAACTCCCGCCAAACAACTGACACCTCCTGCCTCACAAGTGCCAACTCCTGCCCAACAAGTGCCACCTCCTGCCCCACAAGTGCCACCTCCCGACCCACAAGTGCCACCTCCTGCCCCGCCAGTTCCACCTCCTGCCGTGCAAGTGCCAGCTCCAGCCCCACATGTGCCACCTCCTGCCCCACTAGTGCCACCTCTTGCCTCACAAGTGCCACCTCCCGACCCACAATTGCCACCTCCCGACCCACAAGTGCCACCTCCTGCCGTGCAAGTGCCAGCTCCAGCCCCACATGTGCCACCACCTGCCCCACAAGTGCCAACTCCTGCCCCACAAGTGCCAATTCCTGCCCCACTAGTGCCACCTCCCTCCCCACAATGCCACCTCCTGCCATATTAGTGCAGCCTCCTGCCCCACAAGTGCCAACTCCCGCCCCAAAAGTCCCACCTCCTTCCAAACAAGTGCCACATCCCGCCCCAAAAGTGCCACTTCCTGCCTTTCTTCCGCCACCTCCTGCCCCAGAAGTTCCACTTCCTGCACCACAAGTTACACCTACAGCCCCAAAATTTCCACCTCCTGTTTTACAAGTTCCACTTCCGCCCCACAAGTGCCACCTCCTGCCCAACAATGCCAGTTCATGCCCCATAAGTGCAAGGTCCTGCCCTTCAACTTCCACCTCCTGCCCCACAACTTCCACCTCCCGCCCCACAATTGCCACCTCCTGCCCCACAAGTGCCACCTCCCGCCCAACAATTGTGGCCACATGACAAACAAGTTCCACTTCCGCCCCACAAGTGCCACCTCCTGCCCCAAAAGTGCCATTTCCCCCCCCACATGTGCCAACTCCTGCCTTACAAGTTTCACCTCCCACCCCACAAATTCCACCTCCTGCCCCAAAAGTGCCAATTCCTGCTTCACAAGTGCCAGCTCATGCTTCACAAATGCCAGCTCATGACCCACATCATCAACTTCCTGCCCCACAAGTGCCACCACTAACCCCACAAAGAAAGCCTCCTGCCCCACATCATCCACCTCCTGCCCCACAAGTGCCAATTCCTGCCGCACAAGTGCCAGCTCATGCCCCACAAGTGCCACCTCCTGCCCCACATCATCCACCTCCTGCCCCACATCATCCACCTCCTCCCCCACAAGTGACAATACCTGTTCCACAAGTGCCACCTCCCGCCCCACAACTTCAACATCCCGCCACACAAGTGCCGACTCCTGGCAACGTGTGCCACATCCTGCCCCACAAGTGCCAGCTCCTGCCCCACATGTTCCACCTACCACCCCACAAATTCCACCTCATGCCCCACAAGTGCCAACTCCCAACCCACAAATGCCAAATCCTGCAATGCAACTTCCACATCCTGCTCCACAAGTGCCACCTCCTACCCCACATCGTCCACCTCCCACCCAACAAGTACCACCACCTGCCCCACAAGTGCCAATTCCTGCCCCACATGTGCCAGCTCATGCTTCACAAGTGCCAGCTCCTGCACCACGTCATCCACTTCCTGCCCCACAAATGCCACCTCCTGACCGACAAAGACATCCTCCTGCCCCACAAGTGCCAATTTCTGCCCCACAAGTGCCAGCTCATTCCCCTGAAGTGCCACATTTGTCCACACCAAAGCCTCCTCCCCCCCAAATAATCCACCTCCTGCCCAACAAGTGTCACTGACTGACCAACTTCCTCCTCCTGACCCACAAGTGCAACCTCCTGCCCCACAAGTGCCAGCTCCTGCCCCACAAGAGCCACTTCCTGCCCCACATGTACCTCTTCCCTCCTAACAAGTTCCAATTTCCACCCCACAAGTGCCACCTCCTGCCCCACAAGTGCAACCTCCTGCCCCACATCGTCCACCTCCCACCCAACAAGTGCAACCACCTGCCCCACAAGTGCCAATTTCTGCCCCACAAGTGCCAGCTCATTCCCCTGAAGTGCCACATTTGTCCACACCACTGCCTCCTCCCCCCCAAATAATCCACCTCCTGCCCCACAAGTGTCACTGACTGACCAACTTCCTCCTCCTGACCCACAAGTGCCATCTCCCGGCCCACAAGTGCCAGCTCCTGCCCCACAAGAGCCACTTCCTGCCCCACAAGTACCTCTTCCCTCCCAACAAGTTCCAATTTCCGCCCAACAAGTACCACCTCCTTCTGCACAAGTTCTACCTCCTGCCCTAAAAGCTCCATTTCCTGCCCCACAAGTGCCACCTCCCGCCCCACAAGTGCCACCTCCTGCCCTACAACTGCCAAACCCTGCCCCAAAACTTCCACCTCCTGCCCAACAATTTCCAACTCGTGCCCCACAATTGCCACCTCCTGCCACACAAATGCCACCTTCTGCCTCAAAATGCCACCTCCTGCCCAACAACTCCAACCTCCCGCCCCACAAGTACCACCTCCTGATCCACAAGTTCCACCTCCTGCCCCATAAGTTCCACCTTACGCCCCACAAGTGCCATCTCCTGCCCCAAAAGCTCAATTTCCTGCCCCATCAGTGCCACCTCCCGCACCACAAGTGCCACCTCCTGCCCCATAAGTGCCAATTTCTGCCCCACAAGTGCCACTTCTCGCCTTACAAATGCCACCTCCTGCCCCACAACTTCCACCTCCTGCCCCACAAGTGCAACCACCCTGCCCACGAGTGACACAATCTGCCCAAGTGCCACCTCCTGCCTCACAACTTCCACCTCCCGCCCCACAAGTGCCACCTCCTGTCTCACAAGTGCAACCTCCCGCCCCACAACTTCCACAACCTGCCCCACAAGTGTCACCTCCCGTCACTCAACTTCCAACTCCCGCCCCACAAGTGCCACCTCCCGCCCTAAAACTTCCACCTCCCGCACCACAACTTCCACCTCCTGCCCCACAACTTCCAACTCCTGGCCCACAAGTGCGACCTCCTGCCCCACCATTACCACCTCCTGCCCCACAATTTCCACGTCCTGCCCCACAAGTGCCACAACCTGCTCCACAATTTCAACGTCCTGCCTTACAAGTGCCACATTCTGCCCCACAAGTGTAGGCTCCTGCTCCACAAGTGCCACCTCCCGAACCACAACCTCAACCTCTGGCCCCACAAGTCCCACCTCCCGCCCCACAAGTGCCACATCCCGCCCCACAAGTGCCACCTTCTGTTCCACAACTTCCACATCCCGCCCCACAAGTGCCACCTCCTGTCTCACAAGTGCAACCTCCCGCCACACAACTTCCAAAACCTGCACCACAAGTGCCACCTTCCGTCACTAAACTTCCAACTCCCGCCCCACAAGTGCCACCTCCCGCCCTACAACTTCCACCTCCCGCACCACAACTTCCACCTCCTGCCTCACAAGTTCCACATCCCGCCCCACAACTTCATTCTCCCGCCCCACAACTTCCAACTCCTGGCCCACAAGTGCGACCTCCTGCCCCACCATTACCACCTCCTGCCCCACAATTTCCACGTCCTGCCCCACAAGTGCCACAACCTGCTCCACAATTTCAACGTCCTGCCTTACAAGTGCCACATTCTGCCCCACAAGTGTAGGCTCCTGCTCCACAAGTGCCACCTCCCGACCCACAAGTGCCAATTCCTGCCCCACATCATTCACCTCCCACCCCACAAGTGCCACCTCCTGCCCCACAAGCGCCACCTCCTGTCTCACAAGTGCAACCTCCCGCCCCACAACTTCCACAACCTGCCCCACAAGTGCCACCTCCCGTCACTCAACTTCCACCTCCCGCCCCACATGTACCACCTCCTGCATCACAACTTCCACCTCCCGCCCCACATGTACCACCTCCTGCATCACAACTTCCACCTCCTGCCCCACATGTACCACCTCCTGCATCACAACTTCCACCTCCCGCCCCACAAATGCCACCTCCTGCCCTACAAGTGCCACCTCAGGCCCCACAAGTGCCCCCTCCCGCTCCACAAGTGCCACATCCTGCCCCACAAGTGCCATCTCCCGCCCCACAAGGGCCAAATCCTGCCACGCAACATCCAAATCCTGCCACGCAACATCCACCTCCTGCCCCACAAGTGCCACCTCCTGTGGCACAAGTGCCAATTCCAGCCCTAAAAGTGCCAGCTCATGCTTCACAATTGCCAGCTCCTGCCCCACATCATCCACCTCCTGCTTCACAAGTGCCACCTCCTATCCCACATGTGCCAACTCCTGCCCCACAAGTGCCATTTCCTGCACCACATTTGCCACCTCCTGCCCCACAAGTGCCACCTCCCACCCCACAAGTTTAACCTCCAGACACACAAGTGCCATCTCCCGCCCCACAAGTGCCAAAACCTGACGTGCAACTTCCACCTCCTGCTCCACAATTGCCATCTCCTGACCCACAAGTGCCACCTCCCGCCACACAAGTGCCACCTCCCACCCCTCTATAGCCACCTACTGCCCCACAAGTTACACCTCTTGCCCCACAAGTTACACCTCTTGCCCCACAACGTCGACCCCCGCCCCACACGTGCCACCACCTGACCCACAAGTGCCAAATCCTGCCCCACAAGTGCCATTTGCTGCACCACATTTGCCGCGTCCTGCCCCACATGTGCCACCACCTGACCCACAAGTGCTACCTCACGCCCCACAACTTCAACCTCCAGCCACACAAGTGCCAACTCCTGCCCCACATGTGCCACCTCCCGCCCCACTACTTCCACGTCACACCCCAAATCTTACCTTCCACCCCACAAGTGCCACCTCCTGCCCCAAACCTTCAACCTACTGCCCCACAACTGCCACTTCCCACCCAGCAATTGTTACCCCCCGCCCCACAAGTGCCTCCTCCCACCCCACAAGTGCCAACCCTTACCCCACAACTGCCAACTCCTGCCCCACATCATCCACCAACCGCCCCACAAGTGCCACCTCCTGCACCACAAGTGCCACCTCCCGACCCACAACTTCCAGCTCCCACCCCAATAGTGCCAGCTCCCGGCCCACAATTGCCACCTCCTGCCCCACAACTTCCATCTCCCACTCCACAAGTGCCACCTACTGCACAACAAATACCATCTCCTGCCCCATAAGTGCCATCTCCTGCCCCACAGGTGCCACCTACTGTTCCACATCATCCACCTCCTTCCCCACATCATCCACCTCCTGTTCCACAAATGTCACCTCCTGACCCACAACTTCCACCTCCTGCCCCACAAGTGCCACCTTCTGCCTCACAAGTGCCACCCCTTGCCCCACAAGTGCCACATCCCACCGCACAATTTCCACCTCTTGTTACACAAGTCCCACCTCCCGCCCAACAACAGCCTCCTCCTGCCCCACAAGTGCCACCTCCTGCCCCACAAGTGCCACCTCCCACCCCACTAGTGCCACGTCCTTCCCAATTGCCACGTCCTGACCCACAAGTGCCACCTCCTGCCGTACAAGTGCCACCCTCTGCCCCACAATTGCCAATTCTTGCCCCACAATTGCCAATTCTTGCCCCACAACTTCAACCTCCCACCCCATAACTTCCACCTCCCGTCCCACAGCTTCCACATCCTGCCCCACAAGTGCCCGATCCTGCCCCAGAAGTACCACCACCTGACCCACAAGTGCCACCACCTGCCCCACAACTGCCAATTCCTGCCCCACATGTGCCAGCTCATGCTTCACAAGTGCCAGCTCCTGCACCACATCATCCACTTCCTGCCCACAAGTGCCAATTCCTGCCCCACAAGTGCCAGTTCATGCCCCACAAGTGCCAGCTCCTGCCCCACAAGTGCCAACCCTTACCCCACAAGTGCCAACTCCTGCCCCACATCATCCACCTCCCGACCCACAAGTGCCACCTCCTGCCCCACAAGTGCCTCCTCCTGCCACACAAGTGCCACCTCCTGCCACACAAGTGCCACTTCCTGCCCCACAAGTGCTACCTACTTCCACACAAGTGCCACCTCCTGCCGCACAAGGGCCACCTCCTGCCCCACATCATCCACCTCCTGCCTCACAAATGCCTCCTCCTGACCCACAATTGCCAACTGCCGCCCCACAACTTCCACCTCACGCCCCACAAGTGCCACCTCCCGCCCCACAAGTGCCACAACCCGCCCCACAAATCCAACTCCTGACCCACAAGTGCCGCCTCCCGACCCACATGTGCCAACTTCTGCCCCACAAGAGCCAGCTCCCGACCCACATGTGCCAACTTCTGCCCCACAAGTGCCAGCTCCTGCCCCTCAAGTGTCACCTCCTCCCCACAAGTGCCACCTTCTGCTCCACAAGTGCCACTTCCTGCCGCACAAGTGATACCTCCAGCCCCACAACTGCCACCACCCGCCCCACAACTTCCACCTCCCGCCTCACAAGTGCAACCTCCAGGCCCACAAGTGCCACCTCCAGATCCACAAGAATTAACTCCTGCCCCACAAGTGCCACCTCCTGCCCTTCAAGAGCCACTTCTTGCCCCACAAGTAACATTTCCTGCCCCACAAGTGCCAACCCCTGCCCAACAAGTGCTATGACCCAGCCCACAAGTGCCAACTCCTGCCCCACTAGTGCCACCTCCCGCCCCACAAGTGCCACCACCCTCCCCACAACTTCAACCTCCTTCCCCAAAACATCCACCTCCCGCCCCACAGGTGTCATCATCTGCCCCACAACTGCCACATCCCGCCCCACAAGTGCCACCTCCTGCCCCACAAGTGCCACCTCCCGCCCCTCAAGTTCCACACACTGCCCCACAAGTGCCGCCCCCAGCCCCGCAAGTGCCACCCCTTGCCCCACAAGTGCCACATCCCACCGCACAATTTCCACCTCTTGTTACACAAGTCCCACCTCCCGCCCAACAACAGCCACCTCCTGCCCCACAAGTGCCACCTCGCATCCCACAAGTTCCACCTCCTGCCTTACAAGTGCCAATTCCTGCCCTACAAGTGCCAGCTCATTCCCCTGAAGTGCCAGCTCCTGCCCCACAAGTGCCACATTTGTCCACACCACTGCCACCTCCCCGCCAAAATAATCCACCTCCTGCCCCACAAGTGTCACTGACCGCCCAACTTCCTCCTCCTGACCCACAAGTGCAACCTCCTGCCCCACAAGTGCCAGCTCCTGCCCGACAAGAGCCACTTCCTGCCCCACAAGTACCTCTTCCCTCCCAACAAGTTCCAATTTCCGCCCCACAAGTGCCACCTCCTGCCCCACAAGTGCAACCTCCTGCCCCACAAATGCCACCTTTCGCCCCACAAGTGCCACCTCCCGCTCCACAACTTCCACCTCCTGCCCCACAAGAGCCACCTCCCGCCCTACAATTTCCATCTCCTGGCCCACAAGTGCCACCTCCTGCCTCAAAAGAGCCACCTCCCGCCCCACAACTTCCACGTAACGCCCCATAAGTTCCATCTCCCGCCCAACAAGTGCCACCTCTCGTCCCACAAGGACCACCTCCTGCCCCACAAGTGCCACCTCCTGCCCCACAAGTGTCAACTCATACTCCACAAATGCCACCTCCTGCCCCACAAGTTCCACCTCTTGCCCCACAAGTGCCAAATACTTCCCCACAACTTCCACCTTCTGCCGCACAAGTGCCAACTCCAATTCCACAAGTGCCACCTCCCACACCACAAGTGCCACCACCTGACCCACAAGTGCCAACTCCTGCCCCACAAGTGCCATTTCTTGCCCCACAAGTGCCACCTCCTGCCCCACAAGTGCCATTTCCTGCCCTACAACTTCCACCTCCTGCCCCACAAGAGCCAAATACTTCCCCACAACTTCCACCTTCTGCCGCACTAGTGCCAACTCCAATTCCACAAGTGCCACCTCCCACACCACAAGTGCCACCACCTGAATCACAAGTGCCAACTCCTGCCCCACAAGTGCCACCTCCTGCCCCACAACTTCCACCTCCTGCCCGACAAGAGCCAGTTCCAGCCCCACAAGTGCCACCTCCTGCCCCACAACTTCAACATCCCGCCATACAAGTGCCAACTCCTGCCCAACGTGTGCCACATCCTGCCCCACAAGTTCCAAATCCTGCCCCACAAGTGCAACCTCCTGCCCCACAAGTGCCACCTCCCACCCCACAAGTGCCAAATCCTGCCACGCAACGTCCACATCCTGCTCCACAAGTGCCACCTCCTGCCCCACATCATCCACCTCCCATCCAACAAGTGCCACCTCCTGCCCCACAACTGCCAATTCCTGCCCCACAAGTGCCAGCTCATGCTTCACAAGTGCCAGCTCCTGCCCCTCATCATCCACCTCCTGCCGCACAAGTGCCACATCATAACATTATGTGCAGTGTGGATCATTAGAAGCTTCATACTCCAGTTCCATGGAATAACAACGTTGGTTCCAAATACTCATCTCTCAGAAGAAAACTACATATCCCAGAGGACTTCGCGGCCAAAGGTAAGTCATGGGAGGAGGACATATGTATAATCTCCTCCCAGGCTGGAGCTCTCTTTTTTGGGCTGGGGACCCTACAGGGCAGCTGCCCCCTGTCATTCGCAAAGGTAAATCTAGGTAACCTGTGACAGATTTTGGTGGAGATGGCTTGCATAAGCTGCTGCTTTTTAGCTTTTAGAACAAATCTCTCTTTGCTCTCAGAGAGCTTCGTTAGGGATGTGATATCTTTTCATAGCTGCTCACTGAGAACGTGACCTTGAAAGTCCAGGCAAACTGTCAAAATTCAGGGGTAGCTGTAAACTCTGAGCATTGTTATCTTGCTTTTGTAAAGAAAACAAAGGGATTTCTTTCTCTCCCAGAGCACAGCTAGCTAGCTCTGACTTTTACAGTGCCTGCCAGCTACTGCCAGCTATGAGTCTGCTCTTTATTTTAGGAGCACTGCATAGGGGATTCAAAGCCATCATGTTCTTTGAAACTTACTGGCCCTTCTTAATTTATTGATTTCTTGTTATAGAATATATGCATTATACGACCAAGTAAGGGCCTGGTACTTCTACGCAATGTGGTATGATGTGAATTTTGACACTTGCATCCCAGATGAAATAGTTAATTTTAGAATGACTAATTTCACAATTGCTAATTTCACAGCAGCTAGTTTTACAAACACCACGATGTTCAATCCGGTTTCCAGGCTGCCTTATCAGATTGCCGCACAGTTTTTGAAAACCGAGTTAGTGTTCATCCTTGTGTTCATACTCATGTTCATGTTATCAGTATCAATATATATGAATGTACTCCTCTCCATTCGTTCTATGCGGAAGTCCCCTCCAAAACCAGAAAATGCTGACTGGCAGGGAATATGGAAAGGTTTAGGAAAAATCTTAGAAGCGTGGGGACCCGCAGTGTCATGGGATTTCACTCTTGAACACCTGAGGGACCCTGAGAAATTGAGTATTTGAGTCAGAGATCTAAGGAGGTAAACCACACTTGGGGTTTGGCTTATGCTTACCGTGCTCTATATACTACTACCCTGGAGAGGGAGAGTTTCCGATCTGAGGTTCAAGCCTCAAAAAAAAAAAAAATCCCCAAGTCAACTCTGATCAGTCACAGGAGGCACCAGTAACAATATCAGTTGCCCCTGTGGAAGGAAGAAATGGAAACAGGTGTCCTTGTGTCTAGGATGAGAAGAAGGAGAAGCAGAGGAGGAGGCAGCAGAAGATCCAGGTAGGGGGTCTGGATTGGCACTGAGAAATGCAAAAAAAAAAACAAAAAAAAAACAAAAAAAAAAAACTAAGAGGCATGAAGAAGAGAGTGATGAGGAGGAAATCTCTATTACCATTCATCAATCTCTGAAGATGGATGAATTCCAAGGCTCAAGAAAGGAGTTTACATGGCATCAAAATGAAGGTCTCTTGCCTGATTGATTTGCTGCTGGGACAACGGGGCCAACAGCCTGTCTCTAGCTGGTAATGAATCTCACCAACTAGGAAGCATTGCCAGAGACCCAGCTATCGACAGAGAGATTAGCAGATGTTTGGATGGAGCTGGCACCCTCTGGACTGTTAACAGCCGTGAGGGAAATGTAACCCTTCAAGGATGCTTTGAAGCCTCAGACTATTAAGTGGGATACCATCGAAAAAGGTATCCAGTACCTGAGGGAAATGACCGTGGTGGAAATGTTGTATGACCCTGATCCACAAGACCGTGATCCTGAGAGAGTGAGGACCAAGCCTAGCATGTGGCAGAAACTCACAAGTACAGCACCAGAAAGATATGCACACACACTGGCAACGACATTTGGAAGATCTGAGGAACAAGAGAGAAGACCCCGAGTTTTTGAACTGATTATGACACTTCAAATCTATGAAGAGCAGCTCCCCCCAGTACGCACCGCAGTTTCTGCCATCTCACGAGTAGAAGACTGATAGATGAAATGCACAAGAAACTATTTCCATCGACTAATTGTGATGGTCGAGTAGTAGTATCAGAAACGACTGATGAAGGTCAGTCTCCATACGGGTCACCAGGTCTAGTGAAGGACCTGATCAAAATATTCCAATCCTACTCTTCACCTGTATCATGAAAAGTTTCAGCTATTAGACACACGTGCTTTCCAGCTCAAGCAAGGAACAACAGTAAGATTGCACAGCGTGTTTCCATGTGGTGCTACCTACGGGACCACAGAGAAGACATGAGGAAGTGGCACGACCAGCCTACTCCTGTACTACGAGCACGGGTGAGAGAACTACAAAACAGACCAACCACCAGTGGAGTTGCTCCATTCATCACAGGTAACCCATAGAGGGGCCCTGCCCTCAGTCTTGGCGGGGAGAGGGATAATAAGAGTTTATTGGACTGTGTGGATTAAATGGTCTGGCCCAACAGAACCACAGAACCACTGCTGGATACCGGTGCAAAGTGCACTCTAATGCCCTCGAATCACAAAGGGACAGAATCAATCAAACAGAATCAATGGAGTGACTGGGGGCTCTCAAGAATTGACTGTGTTGGAGGCCGAAATAAGCCTCACTGGTAAAGACTGGCAAAAACATCCTATTGTGACTGGCCCAGTGGCTCCGTGTGTCCACAAGTGCCACCTCCCGCCCCACAAGTGCCAAATCCTGCCCTTCAACTTCCACCTCCTGCTCCACAAGTGCCACCTCCTGCCCCACAATGACCACCTCCTGCCCCACATCATCCACCCCCTGCGCCACAAGTGCCAATTCCTGCCCTACAAGTGCCAGCTCATTCCCCTGAAGTGCCAGCTCCTACCCCACAAGTGTCACTGACCGCCCAACTTCCTCCTCCTGACACATAAGTGCAACCTCCTGCCCCACAAGTGCCACCTTCCGCCCTACAACTTCCACCTCCCGCTCCACAACGTCCACCTCCTGCCCCACAAGTGCCACCTCCCGCCCTACAACTTCCATCTCCTGCCCCACAAGTGCCACCTCCTGCCCAACAAGTGCCACCACCCTCCCCAAAATGCCAACTCCCGCCCAACAAGTGCCACCTCCAGCCCCACAACTTCCACCTCCTGCCCCAAAAGTGTCAACTCCTGCCCCATAAGTTCCATATCCCACCCCACAAGTGCCACTACCTGCCCCACTAGTGCCATCTCCATTTCCATAGGTGCCACCTCCCGCCCCACAACTTCCACGTAACGCCCCATAAGTTCCACCTCCTGCCCAACAAGTGCCACCTCTCGTCCCACAAGGACCACCTCCTGCCCCACAAGTGCCACCTCTTGCCCCACAAGTGCCAAATACTTCCCCACAACTTCCACCTTCTGCCGCACTAGTGCCAACTCCAATTCCACAAGTGCCACCTCCCACACCACAAGTGCCACCACCTGACCCACAAGTGCCAACTCCTGCCCCACAAGTGCCATTTCTTGCCCCACAAGTGCCACCTCCTGCCCCACAAGTGCCATTTCCTGCCCTACAACTTCCACCTCCTGCCCCACAAGAGCCAGTTCCAGCCCCCCAAATGCCACCTCCTGCCCCACAACTTCAACATCCCGCCATACAAATGCCACCTCCTGCCCAACGTGTGCCACATCCTGCCCCACAAGTGCCAAATCCTGCCCCGCAACTTTTACCTCCTGCCCCACAAGTGCCACCTCCAGCCCCACAAGTGCCACATCCCTCCCCACAAGTGCCACCTCCTGCCCCACAAGTGCCACCTCCCGCCCCACAACTTCCACCCCCTCCCCTCAAGTTACATCTCCTGCCCCACAAGTGCCAACACCTGACCCACAAGTGCAACCTCCTGCCCCACAACTTCAACATCCCGCCACACAAGTGCCGACTCCTGCCCAACGTGTGCCACATCCTGCCCCACAAGTGCCAACTCCTGCCCCACATCGTCCACCTCCCACCCAACAAGTGCCACCTCCTGCCCCACAAGTGCCAAATCCTGCCCTACATGTGCCAGCTCATGCCCCACAAGTGCCAGGTCCTGTCCCACATCATCCACCTTCTGCCCCACAAGTGCCACCTCCTGCCCCACATCATCCACCCCCTGCACCACAAGTGCCAATTCATGCCCTACAAGTGCCAGCTCACTCCCCTGAAGTGCCAGCTCCTGCCCCACAAGTGCCACCTCCTGTCCCACATGTGCTAACTCCTGCCCCACAAGTGCCATTTTCTGCCCCACAACTTCTACTTCACGGCCCACAAGAGCCAGTTCCAGCCCCACAAATGCAACCTCCCGCCCCACAACTTCAACATCCCGCCACACAAGTGCCACCTCCTGCCCCACAAGTGCCAAATCCTGTTCTGCAACTTCCAACTAGTGCTCCACAAGTGCCACCTCCTGCCCCACATCATCTACCTCCCACCCCACAAGTGCCACCTCCTGCCCCACAAGTTACATCTCCCGCCCCACAAGTGCCACCTCCTGCCTCACAACTTCCAACTCCCACCACAACAATTTCCACCTCCTGTCTTACAAGTTCCACTTCCGCCCCACAAGTGCCACCTCCAGCCCCATAAGTGCCTAATCATGCCCCACAACATCCACCTGTGCCCTACAAATTTCCGGCTCCACATCATCCAACTCCAGCCCCACAAGCGCCACCTCCTGCACAAAAATATCCACCTCAAGCCCCACAGGTGCCACCTCCCGCCCCACAACTTCCACCTCCCGCCCCACAATTGCCACCTCCTGCCCCATAAGTGCCACCTCCCGCCCAACAATTGTGGCCACATGACAAACAAGTTCCACTTCCGCCCCACAAGTGCCACCTCCTGCCCAACAAGTGCCATTTCTTACCCCACAGGTTCCAAATCCTACCCCACTGGTGCCATTTCCTGCCCCACAAGTGCCATTTCCCCCCCCACATGTGCCAACTCCTGCCTTACAAGTTTCACCTCCCACCCCACAAATTCCACCTCCCACCCCACAAGTTCCACCTCCTGCCCCAAAAGTGCCAATTCCTGCTTCACAAGTGCCAGCTCATGCTTCACAAATGCCAGCTCATGCCCCACATCATCAACTTCCTGCCCCACAAGTGCCACCTCTAACCCCACAAAGACAGCCTCCTGCCCCACATCATCCACCTCCTGCCCCACAAGGGCCAATTCCTGCCCCACAAGTGCCAGCTCATGCCCCACAAGTGCCACCACTTGCCCCACAAGTGCCACCTCCTGCCCCACAAGTGCCACCTCCTCCCCCAAAAGTGACAATACCTTTTCCACAAGTGCCACCTCCCGCCCCACAACTTCAACATCCCGCCACACAAGTGCCGACTCCTGGCAACGTGTGCCACATCCTGCCCCACAAGTGCCAGCTCCTGCCCCACATGTTCCACCTACCACCCCACAAATTCCACCTCATGCCCCACAAGTGCCAACTCCCAACCCACAAATGCCAAATCCTGCAATGCAACTTCCACCTCCTGCTCCATAAGTGCCACCTCCTGCCCCACATCGTCCACCTCCCACCCAACAAGTGCCACCACCTGCCCCACAAGTGCCAATTCCTGCCCCACATGTGCCAGCTCATGCTTCACAAGTGCCAGCTCCTGCACTACATCATCCACTTCCTGCTCACAAGTGCCACCTCCTGACTGACAAAGACATCCTCCTGCCCCATAAGTGCCAATTTCTGCCCCACAAGTGCCAGCTCATGCTTCACAAGTGCCAGCTCCTGCACTACATCATCCACTTCCTGCTCACAAGTGCCACCTCCTGACTGACAAAGACATCCTCCTGCCCCATAAGTGCCAATTTCTGCCCCACAAGTGCCAGCTCATTCCCCTGAAGTGCCACATTTGTCCACACCACTGCCTCCTCCCCCCCAAATAATCCACTTCCTGCCCCACAAGTGTCACAGACTGACCAACTTCCTCCTCCTGACCCACAAGTGCAACCTCCTGCCCCACAATAACCAGCTCCTGCCCCACAAGAGCCACTTCCTGCCCCACAAGTACCTCTTCCCTCCCAACAAGTTCCAATTTCCGCCCAACAAGTACCACCTCCTTCTGCAGAAGTTCCACCTCCTGCCCTAAAAGCTCCATTTCCTGCCCCACAAGTGCCACCTCCCGCCCCACAAGTGCCACCTCCTGCCCTACAACTTCCACCTCCTGGCCCACAAGTGCCACCTCCCGCCCTACAACTGCCAAACCCTGCCCCAAAACTTCCACCTCCTGCCCAACAATTTCCAACTCGTGCCCCACAATTGCCACCTCCTGCCACACAAATGCCACCTTCTGCCTCAAAATGCCACCTCCTGCTAAACAACTCCAACCTCCCGCCCCACAAGTACCACCTCCTGCTTCACAAGTTCCACCTCCTGCCCCATAAGTTCCACCTTACACCCCACAAGTGCCATCTCCTGCCCCAAAAGCTCAATTTCCTGCCCAATGTATTCCTATGGGTACCTATGGGTTTCAATGTGGTCCCTATGTGCCTCTATGGGGTCTCTTATGGGTCTCAGCGAGGTCCCTATGTGTCTCTATGGGTCTCACTGTCCCCCACTGAAATCCATGGGGTCCCTATGTGTCCCAATGTCCCCCTATTGGTCCCAGTGTCAGCCTATGGGTCACAATGTGTCCCTATGTGTCCCAATGTCCCTCCTATGTGTTGCTAAGTGTCTCCATGGGGTCTCTTATGAGTATCTCTGGGCCAAAATATCTACCTATTGCTATCCATAGGTTACATTACGTCCCTATGTGCCTCTATGGGGTCTCTTAAGGGTTACAGCGAAGTCCCTATGTGTCTCTATGGATCTCACTGTCCCCCACTATGTTCCATGGGGTCCCTATGTGTCCCAATATACCCCTATGGGTCCCAGTGTCTCCCTATGGGTCACTATTTGTTCCTAAGTGCCGAATGTCCCCCCTATGTGTCCCAATGGCCCACTTTGGGGTTTCTATGGGGACTCTTATTGGTATCTCTGGGCCCAAATGTCTTCCTATGGGTATCTATGGGTTTCAATGAGGTCCCTATGTGCCTCTATGGGGTCTCTTATGGGTATCAGTGGAGCCCCTATGTGTCTCTACGGGTCTCACTGTTCCCCACTGTAATCCATGGGGTCACTCTGTGTCCCAGTGTCCACACTATTGGTTGCTATGTACCTCTATGGGGTCTCTATGTGGTCTCTTATGGGTATTTCTGGGCCCAAATGTCTTCCTATGGGTATCTATGGGTTTCAATGTGGTCCCTATGTGCCTCTATGGGTCTCACTGTCCCCCACCTTAATCCATGGGGTCTCTATGTGTCCCAATGTCCCCCTATGGGTCCCAGTGTCTACCTATGGGTCACTTTGTGTCCCTATGTGTCCCAATGTCCCCCCTATGGGTTGCTATGTGCCTCTTTGGGTTCTCTATAGGGCTCTATGGAGTGCCTATGGAGCTCTATGGAGTACTGTGGGGCGTTCTGAGGTTTCAATGGGGTGTCTATGGAACGCTATGGTGTGTCTATGTGGCAAAATGAGTTTCTATGGGTGGCTATGGGAGATCTATGGGGCACAATGGGTTACCTATGGGGCTCTATGGGATGTCTATGGGGCTCTATGGCGTGGCTATATATCCTTATGTGGTGTCTATGTGGCACTATGTTGTGCTATGGGGTGCTGTGAGGCACTATGGGGTGCTATGGGGCTCTATGGAGCAGTATAGGGTGTTTATGGGTCCCTATGGGGTTCAATGGGGCGTTGTGGGGCACAAGGGAGTGTCTATGAGGCTCCATGGGCTGCTATGGGGCACTGTGGAGTAGCTATGGGATGATCTGGGGTCTCTTTGGGCCCCTATGGGGCGCTATGGGTCACTATGTGGTGTCTATGGGGCTCTATGGGGTGGCTATGCGGTGCTGTAGGGTGGCTATGGGGTGCTTTGGGGTATCCTTGGGTTCCTATGGGGCACTATGGGTGACTATGGGGTGCTATGGTTTGCTATGGGGCTCTATGCGGAAGAATGGGGTCTCTATGGGGCGCTATGAGGTCCTTATGGGGCTCTATGGGGAGTCTATGGGGTGTCTTTGGGGATCTATGGTTTGTCTGTGGGGCTCTATGGGGTCTGCATGGGGTCTGTATGGGGTTCAGTGGGTCTCTATGGGGCTCTATGGGGTGTCTACAGGCACTATGGGGCGATATGGGGTGTCTATGTGGTTCAATTGGGCTCTATGGTGTGGCTGTATGGCCTTATGTGGTGTCTATGGGGCACTGTGGGCTGCTATGGGGTGCTGTGGGGAACTATGGGGTGTCTATGGGGCTCTATGGAGCAGTATGCTGTGTCTATGGGTCCCTATGGGGTGCAATGGGGTGCTGTGGGGCACAATGGAGTGTCTATGAGGCTCCATGGGCTGCTATGGGGCACTATGGAGTAGCTATGGGGTGCTATGGGGTCTCTTTGGGCCCCTATGGGTCACTATGGGGCTCTATGGGGTATCTTTGTGTTCCTATGGGGCGCTATGGGTGACTATGGGGTCGCTATGGGTTTCTTTGAGGCACTATGGGTCTCAATGGGGTCTCTATGGGTCTCAATTTATCCTTATGGCTCCCAATGACTGTCTATGGGTCTCTATGTGTCCCTATGGGTCCCAGTGTCTCTCTATGTGCCCCAAGGGTCCCAGTGTCTCTCTATGTGTCCCTATGGGTCCCAATGTCTCTCTATGGGTCCCAATGGCTTCCTCTGGATCTCTATGGGTCCCTATGGGTCCCAGTGTCTCTCTATGTCCCCCTGTCTAGGTGGTAACTATACAGATGGTAACAAAGATGGTAACAAATGTACAGAGGTTCTAAGCGAGAGAGAAACTCACCAGTGGTGATGCCTTCGCTGAGGAAGCTGGGGCGGTCTTCACTGCAGAGCGATGTCCAAGAGATGCTGCCTCACAGAATCACAGAATTCTCAAGGTTGGAAAAGGGCTGCCAGCTTTTGTAGGAGAATAGCATGGGAGACAGTTGTGAAGGCTTTGCTGAAGTCCAAGTAGAGCACATCAACAGCCTTTCTTTCTTTCCTTCATCCATCAGATGGGTCACAGGATCGTAGAAGGAGATCAGATTGGTCAAGCAGGAGCTGCCCTTCACGAACCCATGCTGGCTAGGTCTGATCTCCTGCTCATCCCACACCTGCCGCATCTGTCATCTCCCTCAAGACAATTCGTTCCATTCCCTTCCCTGGCACCGAGGTCAGGCTAACAGGCCTGGAGTTGCCCGCATCCTCCTGACAACCTTGCTTGGAAATGGGAGTCACGTTGGCAAGCCTCCAGTCTTCTGGGACCTCACCCGGTAACAGGGAGCTCGGAAAGATAATGGAAAGCGGCTCGAGTGAGGGTCAGCCCTTAAATGAGGTCTCAGAGGAGGTGGAGTCGAGCTCCAGCCCTCCCGGGAGCACAGCTCCATTACTCTCACCTGTGCTCCCGCAGCTGACCCCACACTTGCCTCAGCTGATTAATCAGAGGTTCAGGCTGTGATTACATATCTCCCATACGGCCCCTATGGGTCCCAATGTTTCCCTATGGATCTCTAGCTGTCCCTATAGGTCTCTATGGGGTTATTATGCCTCTAAATGGGTCCCTATGTGTCTCTATGTTTCTCTATGGGGTCCCTATGTGTCCCAATGTCCCCCTACGGATCTCTATGTATCCATATGGGTCCCAGTGACTCCCTTTGGGTCACTAATGAGTCACTATGTGTCCCAACGTCTCCCCTGTGGGTTGCTATGTGCCTCTGTGGGGTCTCTTATGGGTATCTCTGGACCCAAATGTATTCCTATGGGTACCTATGGGTTTCAATGTGGTCCCTATGTGCCTCTATGGGGTCTCTATGGGTCTCAGCAGTGTCCCTATGTGTCTCTATGGGTCTCACTGTCCCCCACTGTAATCCATGGGATCCCTATGTGTCCCAATGCCCCCCTATGGGTCCCAGTGTCTCCCTATGGGTCACTATGTGTCCCTGTGTGTCCCAATATCCCCCCTATGGGTAGCTATGTGCCTCTATGGGGTCTCTTATTTGTATCTATGGGCTTAAATGTCCTCCTATGAATATCTATGGGTTTCAATGTGGTCCCTATATGCCTCTATGGGGTCTCTTATGGGTCTCAGCAGAGTCTCTATGTGTCTCTACGGGTATCACTGTCCCCCACTGTAATCCATGGTGTCCCTATGTGTCCCAATGTCACCCTATGGGTCCCAGTGTCCCCCTATGGGTCACTATGTGTCCATATGTGTCCCAATGTCCCCCCTATGGGTTGCTATGGGCCACTATGGGGTCTCTATGGGGTCTCTATGGGGTCTCATGGATATCTCTGGGCCCAAATGTCTTCCTATGGGTATCTATGTGTTTCAATGCAGTCCCTATGTGCCTCTATGGGGTCTCTTATGGGTCTCAGCGAGATCCCTATGTGTCTCTATGGGTCTCACTGTCCCCCACTGAAATCCATGGGGTCCCTCTGTGTCCCAATGTCCCCCTATTTGTCCCAGTGTCAGCCTATGGGTCACAATGTGTCTTTATGTGTCCCAATGTCCCTCCTATGTGTTGCTAAGTGTCTCCATGGGGTCTCTTATGAGTATCTCTGGGCCAAAATATCTACCTATTGCTATCCATAGGTTACATTACGTCCCTATGTGCCTCTATGGGGTCTCTTAAGGGTTACAGCGGAGTCCCTATGTGTCTCTATGGGTCTCACTGTCCCCCACTATGTTCCATGGGGTCCCTATGTGTCCCAATATACCCCTATGGGTCCCAGTGTCTCCCTATGGGTCACTATGTGTCCCTATGTGTCCCAATATCCCCCCTATGGGTAGCTATGTGCATCTATGGGGTCTCTTATTCGTATCTATGGGCTTAAATGTTCTCCTATTGGTATCTATGGGTTTCAGTGTGGTCCCTATGTGCCTCTATGGGGTCTCTTATGGGTCTCAGCAGAGTCTCTGTGTGTCTCTACGGGTATCACTGTTCCCCACTGTAATCCATGGTGTCCCTATGTGTCCCAATGTCACCTTATGGGTCCCAGTGTGTCCCTAAGGGTCACTATGTGTCACTATGTGTCCCAATGTCCCCCCTATGGGTTGCTATGTGCCTCTATGGGTTCTCTATGGGGCTCTATGGGGTGCCTATGGAGCTCTATGGGGTTCTATGGGGCGTTCTGAGGTTTCTATGGGGTGTCTATGGAACGCTATGGTGTGTCTATGTGGCAAAATTAGTTTCTATGGGTGGCTATGGGAGCTCTATGGGGCACAATGGGTTGCCTACGGGGCTCTATGGGATGTCTATGGGGCTCTATGGTGCGGCTATATGTCCTTATGTGGTGTCTATGTGGCACTATGTTGTGCTATGGGGTGCTGTGAGGCACTATGGGGTGCTATGGGGCTCTATGGAGCAGTATAGGGTGTCTATGGGTCCCTATGTGGTGCAATGGGGCGCTGTGGGGCACAAGGGAGTGTCTATGAGGCTCCATGGGCTGCTATGGGGCACTGTGGAGTAGCTATGGGATGATTTGGGGTCTCTTTGTGCCCCTATGGGGCGCTATGTGTCACTATGTGGTGTCTATGGGGCTCTATGGGGTGGCTATGCGGTGCTGTAGGGTGGCTATGGGGTGCTTTGGGGTATCCTTGGGTTCCTATGGGGCGCTATGGGTGACTATGGGGTGCTATGGTTTGCTATGGGGCTCTATGCGGAAGAATGGGGTCTCTATGGGGCGCTATGGGGTCCCTATTGGGCTCTATGGGGAGTCTATGGGGTGTCTTTGGGGATCTATGGGTTGTCTGTGGGGCTCTATGGGGTCTGCATGGGGTCTGTATGGGGTTCAGTGGGTCTCTATGGGGCTCTATGGGGTGTCTACAGGCACTATGGGGCGATATGGGGTGTCTATGTGGTTCAATTGGGCTCTATGGTGTGGCTGTATGGCCTTATGTGGTGTCTATGGGGCACTGTGGGCTGCTATGGGGTGCTGTGGGGAACTATGGGGTGTCTATGGGGCTCTATGGAGCAGTATGCTGTGTCTATGGGTCCCTATGGGGTGCAATGGGGTGCTGTGGGGCACAATGGAGTGTCTATGAGGCTCCATGGGCTGCTATGGGGCACTATGGAGTAGCTATGGGGTGCTATGGGGTCTCTTTGGGCCCCTATGGGTCACTATGGGGTGTCTATGGGGCTCCATGGGGTATCTTTGTGTTCCTATGGGGCGCTATGGGTGACTATGGGGTCGCTATGGGTTTCTTTGAGGAAGTGCCAACTCCTGCCCAACGTGTGATATCTCCTGCACCACAAGTTCCAAGACTTGCCCCACAAGTTCCACCTACCATCCCACAAGTGCCACCTCCTGCCCCACAAGTGCCACCTCCCGACCCACAAGTGCCACCTCCTGCCGTGCAAGTGCCAGCTCCTGCCCCGAAAGTGCCAGCTCCTGCTCCACATGTGCCACCTCTCGCCCCACAAGTTCCAGCTCCCGCCCCATAAGTGCCACCTCCCTCTCCACAAATTCCACCTCCCGCCCACAAGTGCCACATCGCTCCCCACAAGTGCCACCTCCTGCCCCACTAGTGCCACCTCCCGCCCCACAAGTGCCAACTCCAGCCCCACAAGTGCAACCTCCCACCCCACAAGTACCAAATCCTGCCCCACAACTTCCACCTCCTGCCCCAGAAGTGCCATCTCCTGCCCCACATGTGTCACCTCCTGCCCCACATCATCCACCTCCAAACCCATAAGTGCCACCGCCTGCACAACAAGTGCCATTTCCTGCCCCACAAGTGCCATTTCCCCCCCCACATGTGCCAACTCCTGCCTTACAAGTTTCACCTACCACCCCACAAATTCCACCTCCCACCCCACAAGTTCCACCTCCTGCCCCAAAAGTGCCAATTCCTGCTTCACAAGTGCCAGCTCATGCTTCACAAATGCCAGCTCATGCCCCACATCATCAACTTCCTGCCCCACAAGTGCCACCTCTAACCCCACAAAGACAGCCTCCTGCCCCACATCATCCACCTCCTGCCCCACAAGGGCCAATTCCTGCCCCACAAGTGCCAGCTCATGCCCCACAAGTGCCACCTCCTGCCCCACATCATCCACCTCCTGCCCCACAAGTGACAATACCTGTTCCACAAGTGCCACCTCCCACCCCACAACTTCAACATCCCGCCACACAAGTGCCAACTCCTGGCAACGTGTGCCACATCCTGCCCCACAAGTGCCAGCTCCTGCCCCACATGTTCCACCTACCACCCCACAAATTCCACCTCATGCCCCACAAGTGCACACTCCCAACCCGCAAATGCCAAATCCTGCAATGCAACTTCCACCTCCTGCTCCACAAGTGCCACCTCCTGCCCCACATCGTCCACCTCCCACCCAACAATTGCCACCACCTGCCCCACAAGTGCCAATTCCTGCCCCACATGTGCCAGCTCATGCTTCACAAGTGCCACATTTGTCCACACCACTGCCACCTCCCCCCCCAAATAATCCACCTCCTGCCCCACAAGTGTCACTGACTGACCAACTTCCTCCTCCTGACCCACAAGTGCCAGCTCCTGCCCCACAAGTGCCAGCTCCTGCCCCACAAGAGCCACTTCCTGCCCCACAAGTACCTCTTCCCTCCCAACAAGTTCCAATTTCCGCCCCACAAGTACCACCTCCTTTTGCACAAGTTCCACCTCCTGCCCTAAAAGCTCAATTTCCTGCCCCATCAGTGCCACCTCCCGCCCCACAAGTGCCACCTCCTGCCCCATAAGTGCCAATTTCTGCCCCACAAGTGCCACTTCCCGCCTTACAAATGCCACCTCCTGCCCCACAACTTTCACCTCCTGCCCCACAAGTGCAACCTCCCTGCCCACCAGTGACACAATCTGCCCAATTGCCACCTCCTGCCTCACAACTTCCACCTCCCGCCCCACAAGTGCCACCTCCTATCTCACAAGTGCAACCTCCCGCCCCAGAACTTCCACAACCTGCCCCACAAGTGCCACCTCCCGTCACTCAACTTCCAACTCCCGCCCCACAAGTGCCACCTCCTGCCCCACCATTACCACCTCCTGCCCCACAATTTCCACCTCCTGCCCCACAAGTGCCACAACCTGCTCCACAATTTCAACGTCCTGCCTTACAAGTGCCACATTCTGCCCCACAAGTGTAGGCTCCTGCTCCACAAGTGCCACCTCCCGAACCACAACCTCAACCTCTGGCCCCACAAGTCCCACCTCCCGCCCCACAAGTGCCACATCCCGCCCCACAAGTGCCACCACCCGCCCCACAAGTGCCACCTTCTGTTCCACAACTTCCACCTCCTGCCCCACAAGTTATAACTCCTGCCCCACAAGTGTTGCATTTTGCCCCACAAGTGCCACCTCCCGCTCCACAAGTGCCACCTCCCGACCCACAAGTGCCACATCCCGCCCCACAAGTGCCACCTCCCGCCCCACAAGTGCCACCTCCTCCCCACAAAGACAGCCTCCTGCCCCACAAGCGCTACCTCCCTCTCCACAAACTCCACCTCCCACGCAGAAGTGCCACCTCCTGCCTCACAACTTACACCTCCCGCCCCAAGAATGCCACATCCTGCCCCACAAGTGCCACCTCCCGCCCCACAAGTGCCACCTCCCGCCGCACAAACTCCACCTCCCACGCACAAGTGCCACCTTCCGCCCCACAAGTGCCACCTCACACCCCAACAGTGTCAACTTCCGCCCCACAAGTGCCACCTCACACCCCAACAGTGTCAACTTCCCCCCACAAGTGCCTCCTCACGCCCCACAACATCCACATCCCACCCCACAAGTGCCACCACCTGACCCACAAGTGCCACCACCTGACCCACTAATGCAACTACCTGCCCCACAAGTGCCAACTCGTGCCCCACAAGTGCCAACTCCTGCCCCACAAGTGCCAACTCCTGCCCCACAAGTGCCAACCCCTGCCTCACAACTTCCACCTCCCGCCCCACAAATGCCACCTCCTGCCCCACAAGTGCCACCTCAGACCCCACAAGTGCCCCCTCCCGCTCCACAAGTGCCACGTCCTGCCCCACAAGTGCCATCTCCCGCCCCACAAAGGCCAAATCCTGCCCCACATCATCCACCAACCGCCCCACAAGTGTCACCTCCTGCCCCACAACTTCCACCTCCTGCCCCACAAGTGCCATATCCTGCCCCATAAGTGCCACTTCCTGCCCCACAACCGCTACCTCCTGCCTCATATCATTCACCTCCCGCCCCACAATTTCCACCTCCTGCTCAACTAGTGCCACGTGCTGCCCCACAAGTTCCATTTCCCGCCCCACAAGTGCCACCTCCCGCCCCACAAGTGCCGCCTCCAGCCACACAAGTGCTAAATCGTGCCGCACAACTTCCACCTCCCGCCCCACAACTGCCACCTCCCGCCTTAAAAGTGCCACCTCCCGACCCACAAGTGCCTCCTCCTGTCCCACAGTTGTCACCTCCCGCTCCACAAGTTAACCCTCACCCCCCACAAGTTCTACCACCCACCCCACAAGTGCCACCTGCAGCCCCAGAAGTGTCAAATCCTGCCACACAACTTCCACATCCAGCCCCACAAGTGCCACCTCCTGCCCCACAAGTGCCACTTCCTGCCCCACAAGTGCTACCTACTTCCCCACCATTGCCACCTCCTGCCGCACAAGTGCCACCTCCTGCCTCACAAATGCCTCCTCCTGACCCACAATTGCCACCTGCCGCCCCACAACTTCCACCTCACGCCCCACAAGTGCCACCTCCCGCCCCACAAGTGCCACAACCCGCCCCACAAATCCAACTCCTGCCCCACAAGTGCCACCTCCCGACCCACAAGTTCCACCTCCCGCACCACAAGTGCCACCTCCTGCCCCAGAAGTGCCACCTCCCGACCCATATGTGCCACAACCCGCCCCACAAATCCAACTCCTGCCCCACAAGTGCCACCTCCCGACCCACATGTGCCAACTTCTGCCCCACAAGTGCCAGCTCCTGACACTCAAGTGTCACCTCTTCCCCACAAGTGCCACTTCCTGCCGCACAAGTGATACCTCCAGCCCCACAACTGCCACCACCCGCCCCACAACTTCCACCTCCCGCCTCACAAGTGCAACCTCCAGGCCCACAAGTGCCACCTCCAGATCCACAAGAATTAACTCCTGCCCCACAAGTGCCACCTCCTGCCCTTCAAGAGCCACTTCTTGCCCCACAAGTAACATTTCCTGCCACACAAGTGCCAACCCCTGCCCAACAAGTGCTATGACCCAGCCCAAAAGTGCCAACTCCTGCCTCACTAGTGCCACCTCCCGCCCCACAAGTGCCACCACCCTCCCCACAACTTCAACCTCCTTCCCCAAAACATCCACCTCCCGCCCCACAGGTGTCATCATCTGCCCCACAACTGCCACATCCCGCCCCACAAGTGCCACATCCTGCCCTACAAGTGCCACCTCCCTGCCCACAACTTCCACCTCCCGCCCCACAAGTTCCACCTCCTCACCACAAGTGCCACCTCCCGCCCTACAAGCGCCACCTCCCACGCACAAGTGCCACATCCTGCCCCACAAGTGTCACCTCCTGCCCACAAGTGCCACCTTCCGCCCCACAAGGGCCACATCACACCCCAACAGTGTCAACTTCCGCCCCACAAGTGACACCTCACGCCCCACAACTTCCACATCCCGCCCCACAAGTGCCACCACCTGACCCACAAGTGCCAACTCCTGCCCCACTAATGCAATTACCTGCCCCACAAGTGCCAACTCGCGCCCCACAAGTGCCAACTCCTGCCCCACAAGTTCTACATCCTGCCTTACAAGTGCCACCCCCTGCCTCACAGCTTCCACCTCCCGCCCCACAAATGCCACCTCCTGCCCTACAAGTGCCACCTCAGGCCCCACAAGTGCCCCCTCCCACTCCACAAGTGCCAACTCCTGCCCCACAACTTCCATCTCCTGCTCCACAAGTGCCACCTCGAACCGCACAATTGCCACCTCCTTCCCCATATCAACCACCTCCCATCCAACAAGTGCCACCTCCTGCCCCACAAGTGCCAATTCCTGCCCCACAAGTGCCAGCTCATGCTTCACAAGTGCCAGCTCCTGCCCCTCATCATCCACCTCCTGCCCCACAAGTGCCACCTCCTGACCCACAACATCAATCTCCAGCCCCACAAGAGCCGCCTCCTGCCCGACAAGTTACACCTGCTACAAGTTCCACAAGTGCCACCTCCCTGCTCACGAGTGCCACATCCCGCCCCACATGTACCACCTCCTGCATCACAACTTCCACCTCCCGCCCCACATGTACCACCTCCTGCATCACAACTTCCACCTCCCGCCCCACATGTACCACCTCCTGCATCACAACTTCCACCTCCCGCCCCACATGTACCACCTCCTGCATCACAACTTCCACCTCCCGCCCCACATGTACCACCTCCTGCATCACAACTTCCACCTCCCGCCCCACAATTTCCACCTCCTCCCCACAAGTGCCACCTCCCGCCCCACAAGCGCCACCTCCCTCTCCATAAACTCCACCTCCCACGCACAAGTGCCACATCCTGCCCCACAAGTGTCACCTCCTGCCCACAAGTGCCACCTTCCGCCCCACAAGTGCCACCTCACACCCCAACAGTGTCAACTTCCGCCCCACAAGTGCCACCTCACGCCCCACAACTTCCACATCCCGCCCCACAAATGCCACCTCCTGCCCTACAAGTGCCATTTCAGGCCCCACAAGTGCCCCCTCCCGCTCCACAAGTGCCACATCCTGCCCCACAAGTGCCATCTCCCGTTCCACAAGGGCCAAATCCTGCCACGCAACTTCCACCTCCTGCCCCACATCATCCACCTCCCACCCCACAAGTGCCACCT
The DNA here is from genome assembly GCF_054131305.1 of Coturnix japonica. Lineage (NCBI taxonomy): Eukaryota > Metazoa > Chordata > Aves > Galliformes > Phasianidae > Coturnix > Coturnix japonica. The sequence continues at coordinate 4,559,199 of NC_140672.1, read as the reverse complement.
CCTGTGGCACAAGTGCCAATTCCAGCCCTAAAAGTGCCAGCTCATGCTTCACAATTGCCAGCTCCTGCCCCACATCATCCACCTCCTGCCCCACAAGTGCCACCTCCTGTCCCACATGTGCCAACTCCTGCCCCACGAGTGCCCTTTCCTGCACCACATTTGCCACCTCCTGCCCCACAAGTGCCACCTCCCACCCCACAAGTTTAACCTCCGGACACACAAGTGCCATCTCCCGCCCGACAAGTGCCAAATCCTGACGTGCAACTTCCACCTCCTGCTCCACAATTGCCATCTCCTGCCCCACAAGTGCCACCTCCAGCCACACAAGTGCCACCTCCCGCCCCACAAGTGCCACCTCCCGCCCCACTACTTCCACGTCACACCCCAAATCTTCTTACCTTCCACACCACAAGTGCCACCTCCTGCGCCAAACCTTCAACCTACTGCCCCACAACTGCCACTTCCCACCCAGCAATTGCCACCCCCCGCCCCACAAGTGCCTCCTCCCACCCCACAAGTGCCAACCCTTACCCCACAAGTGCCAACTCCTGCCCCACATCATCCACCAACCGCCCCACAAGTGTCACCTCCTGCACCACAAGTGCCACCTCCTGACCCACAACTTCCAGCTCCTGCCCCAGTAGTGCCAGCTCCCGGCCCACAATTGCCACCTCCTGCCCCACAACTTCCACTTCCCGCCCAACAACAGCCTCCTCCTGCCCCACATGTGCCTCCTCCTGCCACACAAGTGCCACCTCCTGCCCCACAAGTGCCACTTCCTGCCCCACAAGTGCTACCTACTTCCCCAGAAGTGCCTCCTCCTGCCGCACAAGTGCCACCTCCTGCCCCACATCATCCACCTCCCGACCCACAAGTGCCTCCTCCTGACCCACAATTGCCACCTGCCGCCCCACAACTTCCACCTCACCCCCCACAAGTTCTACCACCCACCCCACAAGTGCCACCTGCAGCCCCAGAAGTGTCAAATCCTGCCACACAACTTCCACATCCAGCCCCACAAGTGCCACCTCCCGCCCCACAACTTCCACTTCCCGCCCAACAACAGCCTCCTCCTGCCCCACAAGTGCCTCCTCCTGCCACACAAGTGCCACCTCCTGCCCCACAAGTGCTACCTACTTCCCCACAAGGGCCACCTCCTGCCCCACATCATGCACCTCCTGCCTCACAAATGCCTCCTCCTGACCCACAATTGCCACCTGCCGCCCCACAACTTCCACCTCACACCCCACAAGTGCCACCTCCCGCCCCAGAAGTGCCACAACCCGCCCCACAAATCCAACTCCTGCCCCACAAGTGCCACCTCCCGACCCACATGTGCCAACTTCTGCCCCACAAGTGCCAGCTCCTGCCCCTCAAGTGTCACCTCCCCCCCACAAGTGCCACCTTCTGCTCCACAAGTGCCACTTCCTGCCGCACAAGTGATACCTCCAGCCCCACAACTGCCACCACCCGCCCCACAACTTCCACCTCCCGCCTCACAAGTGCAAACTCCAGGCCCACAAGTGCCACCTCCAGTTCCACAAGAATTAACTCCTTGCCCCACAAGTGCCACCTCCTGCCCCACAAGTGCCACCTCCCACCCCACAAGTGCCACGTCCTTCCCAATTGCCACGTCCTGTCCCACAAGTGCCACCTCCTGCCGTACAAGTGCCACCCTCTGCCCCACAATTGCCAATTCTTGCCCCACAATTGCCAATTCTTGCCCCACAACTTCCACCTCCCACCCCATAACTTCCACCTCCCATCCCACAGCTTCCACATCCTGCCACACAAGTGCCCGATCCTGCCCCAGAAGTACCACCACCTGACCCACAAGTGCCAACTCCTGCCCCACAAGTGCCACCTCGCATCCCGCAAGTGCCACATCCCGCCCCACAAGTGCCACCTCCTGCCTTACAAGTGCCAATTCCTGCTTCACAAGTGCCAGCTCATGCTTCAGAAATGCCAGCTCCAGCCCTACATCATCAACTTCCTGCCCCACAAGTGCCACCTCCAACCCCACAAAGACAGCCTCCTGCCCCACATCATCCACCTCCTGCACCACAAGTGCAAGCTCCTGCCCCACAAGTGCCAGCTCATGCCCCACAAGTGCCACCTCCTGCCCCACAAGTGCCACCTCCTGCCCCACAAGTGCCACCTCCTGCCCCACAAGTGCCACCTACCACCCCACAAATTCCAACTCCTGCCCCACAAGTGCCACCTCCCACCCCACAAATGCCACCTCCTGCCCTGCAACGTCCACCTCCTGCTCCACAAGGGCCATCTCCTGCCCCACATCGTCCACCTCCCACCCAACAAGTGCCAATTGTGCCCCACAAGTGCCAGTTCATGCCCCACAAGTGCCAGTTCATGCCCCACATCATCCACCTTCTGCCCCACAAGTGCCACCTCCTGCCCCACAATGACCACCTCCTGCCCCACAAGTGCCAGCTCATTCCCCTGAAGTGCCAGCTCCTGCCCCACAAGTGCCACAGTTTGACACACCACTGCCACCTCCCCCCTAAATAATCCACCTCCTGCCCCACAAGTGTCACTGACCGCCCAACTTCATCCTCCTGACGCACAAGTGCAACCTCCTGCCCCACAAGTGCCAGCTCCTGCCCGACAAGAGCCACTTCCTGCGCCACAAGTACCTCTTCCCTCCCAGCAAGTTCCAATTTCCGCCCCACAAGTGCCACCTCCTGCCCCACAAGTGCAACCTCCTGCCCCACAAATGCCACCTTTCACCCCACAAGTGCCACCTCCCGCTTCACAACTTCCACCTCCTGCCCCACAAGTGCCACCTCCCGCCCTACAACTTCCATCTCCTGCCCCACAAATGCCACCTCCTGCCTCAAAAGAGCCACCTCCCGCCCCACAACTTCCACGTAACGCCCCATAAGTTCCATCTCCCGCCCAACAAGTGCCACCTCTCGTCCCACAAGGACCACCTCCTGCCCCACAAGTGCCACCTCCTGCCCCACAAGTGTCAACTCATGCTCCACAAATGCCACCTCCTGCTCCACAAGTTCCACCTCTTGCCCCACAAGTGCCAAATACTTCCCCACAACTTCCACCTTCTGCCCCACTAGTGCCAACTCCAATTCCACAAGTGCCACCTCCAGCCCTACAACTGCCACTTCCAGCCCCACAAGTGCCACCTCCCGCCCAACAACTTCAACATCCCACCACACAAGTGCCAACTCCTGCCCGTGTGCCACATCCTGCCCCACAAGTGCCAACTCCTGCCGCACAACTGACAATTCCTGCCCCAAAAGTGACAGCTCATGCTTCACAATTGCCAGCTCCTGCCCCACATCATCCACCTTCTGCCCCACAAGTGCCACCTCTCGCCCCACAAGTGCCACATCCCGCCCCACAAGTGCCACCTCCTGCCAAACTAGTGCAAACTCCTGCCCCACAAGTGCCATATCTCGCCAGACAATTTACAGCTCCTGCCCCACAAGTGCTACATCCTGCACCACAACTTCAACCTCCTGCCCCACAAGTGCCACGTTCTGCCCCACAAGTGTAGGCTCCTGCCCCACAACTGCCAATTCCTGCCTCACATGTGCCAGCTCATGCTTCACAAGTGCCAGCTCCTGCACCACATCATCCACTTCCTGCCCACAAGTGCAAGTTCCTGCCCCACAAGTGCCAGTTCATGCCCCACAAGTGCCAGCTCCTGCCCCACAAGTGCCAGCTCCTGCCCCACAAGAGCCACTTCCTTCACCACAGGTACCCCATCCCACCCCACAAGTTTCAATTCCTGCCATACAAGTGCCACCTCCTTCCCCACATGTGCCACCTCCTGCCCCACAAGTGCCACCTCCTGCCCCACAAGTGCCACCTCCCGCCAAACAACTGACACCTCCTGCCCCACAAGTGCCACCTCCTGCCCTACAAGTGCCACCTCCCACCAAACAACTGACACCTCCTGCCCCACAAGTGTCACCTCCTGCCCAACAAGTTCCACCTCTTGACCTACAAGTGCCACCTCCTGCCCCATAAGTTTCACCTCTCCCCCAACAAATGCCACCACCTGCCCCAAAAGCGCCACCTCCTGCCCCACAGGTGCCATTTCCTGCCCCACAACATCCACCTCCCACGCACAAGTGCAACCTACCGCCCCACAACTTCCACCTCCTGCCCCACAAGTGCCAACACCTGCCCCACAAGTGCCATCTCCTGCCCCACAAGTGCCACCTCCTGCCCCACAAGTGCCACCTGTCACCCTGCAAGTCCAGCTCCTGCCCCACAAGTGCCAGCTCATGCTTCACAAGTGCCAGCTTTTGCCCCACATCATCCACTTCCTGCTCACATTTGCCACCTCCTGTCCGACAAAGACCACTTCCTGCCCCACATCGTCCACCCCCTGCCCCACAAGTGCCACCTCCTGCCCCACAACGACCACCTCCTGCCCCACATCATCCAACCCCTGCACCACAAGTGCCACATTTGTCCACACCACTGCCACCTCCCCCCCCAAAATAATCCACCTCCTGCCCCACAAGTGTCACTGACTGACCAACTTCCTCCTCCTGACCCACAAGTGCAACCTCCTGCCCCACAAGTGCCAGCTCCTGCCCCACAAGTGTCAACTCATGCTCCACAAATGCCACCTCCTGCTCCACAAGTTCCACCTCTTGCCCCACAAGTGCCCAATACTTCCCCACAACTTCCACCTTCTGCCCCACTAGTGCCAACTCCAATTCCACAAGTGCCACCTCCAGCCCTACAACTGCCACTTCCAGCCCCACAAGTGCCACCTCCCGCCCAACAACTTCAACATCCCACCACACAAGTGCCAACTCCTGCCCGTGTGCCACATCCTGCCCCACAAGTGCCAACTCCTGCCGCACAACTGACAATTCCTGCCCCAAAAGTGACAGCTCATGCTTCACAATTGCCAGCTCCTGCCCCACATCATCCACCTTCTGCCCCACAAGTGCCACCTCCTGCCCCACAAGTGCCACCTCCCGCCCAACAATTGTGGCCACATGACAAACAAGTTCCACTTCCGCCCCACAAGTGCCACCTCCTGCCCAACAAGTGCCATTTCTTACCCCACAGGTTCCAAATCCTACCCCACTGGTGCCATTTCCTGCCCCACAAGTGCCATTTCCCCCCCCACATGTGCCAACTCCTGCCTTACAAGTTTCACCTCCCACCCCACAAATTCCACCTCCCACCACACAAGTTCCACCTCCTGCCCCAAAAGTGCCAATTCCTGCTTCACAAGTGCCAGCTCATGCTTCACAAATGCCAGCTCATGCCCCACATCATCAACTTCCTGCCCCACAAGTGCCACCTCTAACCCCACAAAGACAGCCTCCTGCCCCACATCATCCACCTCCTGCCCCACAAGTGCCAATTCCTGCCCCACAAGTGCCAGCTCATGCCCCACAAGTGCCACCTCCTGCCCCACATCATCCACCTCCTGCCCCACATCATCCACCTCCTCCCCCACAAGTGACAATACCTGTTCCACAAGTGCCACCTCCCGCCCCACAACTTCAACATCCCGCCACACAAGTGCCGACTCCTGGCAACGTGTGCCACATCCTGCCCCACAAGTGCCACCTCCTGCCCTACAAGTGCAACCTCCTGCCCCACAAATGCCACCTTTCGCCCCACAAATGCCACCTCCCACTCCACAACTTCCACCTCCCACTCCACAACTTCCACCTCCTGCCCCAGTAGTGCCACCTCCCGACCCACAAGAGCCACCTCCTGGCTCACAAGTTCCACCTCCTGCCTCAAAAGAGCCACCTCCCGCCCCACAACTTCCACGTAACGCCCCATAAGTTCCACCTCCTGCCCAACAAGTGCCACCTCTCGTCCCACAAGGACCACCTCCTGCCCCACAAGTGCCACCTCTCGTCCCACAAGGACCACCTCCTGCCCCACAAGTGCCACCTCCTGCCCCACAAGTGCCAGCTCCTGCCCAACAAGTGCCAGCTCCTGCCCAACAAGGACCACCTCCTGCCCCACAAGTTCCACCTCTTGCCCCACAAGTGCCAAATACTTCCCCACAACTTCCACCTTCTGCCGCACTAGTGCCAACTCCAATTCCACAAGTGCCACCTCCCACACCACAAGTGCCACCACCTGAATCACAAGTGCCAACTCCTGCCCCACAAGTGCCACCTCCTGCCCCACAATTGCCATTTCCTGCCCTACAACTTCCATCTCCTGCCCGACAAGAGCCAGTTCCAGCCCCACAAGTGCCACCTCCTGCCCCACAACTTCAACATCCCGCCATACAAGTGCCAACTCCTGCCCAACGTGTGCCACATCCTGCCCCACAAGTGTAAAATCCTGCCCCGCAACTTTTACCTCCTGCTCCACAAGTGCCAACTCCAGCCCCACATCATCCACCTCCTGCCCCACAAGTGCCACCTCCAGCCCCACAAGTGCCAACTCCTGCCCCACAAGTGCCACATCCCTCCCCACAAGTGCCAGCTCCTGCCCCACAAGTGCCACCTACCACGCCTCAAATTCGACCTCCTGCCCCATAAGTTCCACCTCCTCCCCCACAAGTGCCAAATCCTGCCACGCAACGTCCACATCCTGCTCCACAAGTGCCACCTCCTGCCCCACATCATCCACCTCCCATCCAACAAGTGCCACCACCTGCCCGACAAGTGCCAATTCCTGCCCCACAAGTGCCAGCTCATGCTTCACAAGTGCCAGCTCCTGCCCCTCATCATCCACCTCCTGCCCCACAAGTGCCATTTCCTGCCCTACAACTTCCACCTCCTGCTACACAAGAGCCAGTTCCAGCCCCACAAATGCCACCTCCCGCCCCACAACTTCAACATCCCTCCATACAAGTGCCACCTCCAGCCCCACAAGTGCCACATCCCTCCCCAAAAGTGCCACCTCCTGCACCACAAGTGCCACCTCCTGCCGTGCAAGTGCCACCTCCTGCCCCACATCATCCACCTCCCATCCAACAAGTGCCAACACCTGCCGCACAACTGCCAATTCCTGCCCCACAAGTGCCAGCTCATGCTTCACAAGTGCCAGCTCCTGCCCCTCATCATCCACCTCCTGCCCCACAAGTGCCACCTCCCGCCCAACAATTGTGGCCACATGACAAACAAGTGAAAAATCCCACCCCACAAGTGCCACTAAATGCCCAACAGGTGCCACCTCCCACCCCACAACTTCAGCCTCCCGCCACAGAAGTGCCAACTCCTGCCCAACGTGTGATATCTCCTGCACCACAAGTTCCAAGTCTTGCCCCACAAGTTCCACCTACCATCCCACAAGTGCCACCTCCAGCCCCACAAGTGCCATCTCCCACCCCACAAGTACCAAATCCTGCCCCACAACTTCCACCTCCTGCCCCAGAAGTGCCATCTCCTGTCGCACAAGTTCCACCTTCTGCCCCACAAGTGTAACCTCCAGCCCCATAAGTGCCACCTCCTGCCGTGCAAGTGCCAGCTCCTGCCCCGAAAGTGCCACCTCCCGCCCCACAAGTGCCAACTCCAGCCCCACAAGTACCAAATCCTGCCCCACAACTTCCACCTCCTGCCCCAGAACTGCCACCTCCCGACCCACAAGTGTCACCTCCTGCCGCACATCATCCACCTCCAAACCCATAAGTGCCACCTCCTGCACAACAAGTGCCAATTCCTGCCCCACAAGTGCCAGCACATGCTTCACAAGCGCCAGCTCCAGCCTAACATCATCCACCTCCTGCCCCACCAGTGCCACATCCCACCCCACAAGAGCCACTTCCTTCCCCACAAGTACCCCATCCCACACCACAAGTTCCAATTCCTGCCATACAAGTGCCTCCTCCTTCCCCACAAGTGCCACCTCCTGCTTCACAACTTCCACCTCCCGACCCACAAGTGCCACCTCCTGCCCCACAACTTCCACCTTGCGACCCACAAGTGCGAACTCCCGCCAAACAACTGACACCTCCTGCCTCACAAGTGCCAACTCCTGCCCAACAAGTGCCACCTCCTGCCCCACAAGTGCCACCTCCCGACCCACAAGTGCCACCTCCTGCCCCGCCAGTTCCACCTCCTGCCGTGCAAGTGCCAGCTCCAGCCCCACATGTGCCACCTCCTGCCCCACTAGTGCCACCTCTTGCCTCACAAGTGCCACCTCCCGACCCACAATTGCCACCTCCCGACCCACAAGTGCCACCTCCTGCCGTGCAAGTGCCAGCTCCAGCCCCACATGTGCCACCACCTGCCCCACAAGTGCCAACTCCTGCCCCACAAGTGCCAACTCCTGCCCCACTAGTGCCACCTCCCTCCCCACAATGCCACCTCCTGCCATATTAGTGCAGCCTCCTGCCCCACAAGTGCCAACTCCCGCCCCAAAAGTCCCACCTCCTTCCAAACAAGTGCCACATCCCGCCCCAAAAGTGCCACTTCCTGCCTTTCTTCCGCCACCTCCTGCCCCAGAAGTTCCACTTCCTGCACCACAAGTTACACCTACAGCCCCAAATTTTCCACCTCCTGTTTTACAAGTTCCACTTCCGCCCCACAAGTGCCACCTCCTGCCCAACAATGCCAGTTCATGCCCCACAAGTGCAAGGTCCTGCCCTTCAACTTCCACCTCCTGCCCCACAACTTCCACCTCCCGCCCCACAATTGCCACCTCCTGCCCCACAAGTGCCACCTCCCGCCCAACAATTGTGGCCACATGACAAACAAGTTCCACTTCCGCCCCACAAGTGCCACCTCCTGCCCCACAAGTGCCATTTCCCCCCCCACATGTGCCAACTCCTGCCTTACAAGTTTCACCTCCCACCCCACAAATTCCACCTCCCACCCCACAAGTTCCACCTCCTGCCCCAAAAGTGCCAATTCCTGCTTCACAAGTGCCAGCTCATGCTTCACAAATGCCAGCTCATGCCCCACATCATCAACTTCCTGCCCCACAAGTGCCACCACTAACCCCACAAAGAAAGCCTCCTGCCCCACATCATCCACCTCCTGCCCCACAAGTGCCAATTCCTGCCCCACAAGTGCCAGCTCATGCCCCACAAGTGCCACCTCCTGCCCCACATCATCCACCTCCTGCCCCACATCATCCACCTCCTGCCCCACAAGTGACAATACCTGTTCCACAAGTGCCACCTCCCGCCCCACAACTTCAACATCCCGCCACACAAGTGCCGACTCCTGGCAACGTGTGCCACATCCTGCCCCACAAGTGCCAGCTCCTGCCCCACATGTTCCACCTACCACCCCACAAATTCCACCTCATGCCCCACAAGTGCCAACTCCCAACCCACAAATGCCAAATCCTGCAATGCAACTTCCACATCCTGCTCCACAAGTGCCACCTCCTACCCCACATCGTCCACCTCCCACCCAACAAGTACCACCACCTGCCCCACAAGTGCCAATTCCTGCCCCACATGTGCCAGCTCATTCCCCTGAAGTGCCACATTTGTCCACACCAAAGCCTCCTCCCCCCCAAATAATCCACCTCCTGCCCAACAAGTGTCACTGACTGACCAACTTCCTCCTCCTGACCCACAAGTGCAACCTCCTGCCCCACAAGTGCCAGCTCCTGCCCCACAAGAGCCACTTCCTGCCCCACATGTACCTCTTCCCTCCTAACAAGTTCCAATTTCCACCCCACAAGTGCCACCTCCTGCCCCACAAGTGCAACCTCCTGCCCCACATCGTCCACCTCCCACCCAACAAGTGCAACCACCTGCCCCACAAGTGCCAATTTCTGCCCCACAAGTGCCAGCTCATTCCCCTGAAGTGCCACATTTGTCCACACCACTGCCTCCTCCCCCCCAAATAATCCACCTCCTGCCCCACAAGTGTCACTGACTGACCAACTTCCTCCTCCTGACCCACAAGTGCCATCTCCCGGCCCACAAGTGCCAGCACCTGCCCCACAAGAGCCACTTCCTGCCCCACAAGTACCTCTTCCCTCCCAACAAGTACCAATTTCCGCCCAACAAGTACCACCTCCGTCTGCACAAGTTCCACCTCCTGCCCTAAAAGCTCCATTTCCTGCCCCACAAGTGCCACCTCCCGCCCCACAAGTGCCACCTCCTGCCCTACAACTTCCACCTCCTGGCCCACAAGTGCCACCTCCCGCCCTACAACTGCCAAACCCTGCCCCAAAACTTCCACCTCCTGCCCAACAATTTCCAACTCGTGCCCCACAATTGCCACCTCCTGCCACACAAATGCCACCTTCTGCCTCAAAATGCCACCTCCTGCCCAACAACTCCAACCTCCCGCCCCACAAGTACCACCTCCTGATCCACAAGTTCCACCTCCTGCCCCATAAGTTCCACCTTACGCCCCACAAGTGCCATCTCCTGCCCCAAAAGCTCAATTTCCTGCCCCATCAGTGCCACCTCCCGCACCACAAGTGCCACCTCCTGCCCCATAAGTGCCAATTTCTGCCCCACAAGTGCCACTTCTCGCCTTACAAATGCCACCTCCTGCCCCACAACTTCCACCTCCTGCCCCACAAGTGCAACCACCCTGCCCACGAGTGACACAATCTGCCCAAGTGCCACCTCCTGCCTCACAACTTCCACCTCCCGCCCCACAAGCGCCACCTCCTGTCTCACAAGTGCAACCTCCCGCCCCACAACTTCCACAACCTGCCCCACAAGTGTCACCTCCCGTCACTCAACTTCCAACTCCCGCCCCACAAGTGCCACCTCCCGCCCTAAAACTTCCACCTCCCGCACCACAACTTCCACCTCCTGCCCCACAACTTCCAACTCCTGGCCCACAAGTGCGACCTCCTGCCCCACCATTACCACCTCCTGCCCCACAATTTCCACCTCCTGCCCCACAAGTGCCACAACCTGATCCACAATTTCAACGTCCTGCCTTACAAGTGCCACATTCTGCCCCACAAGTGTAGGCTCCTGCTCCACAAGTGCCACCTCCCGAACCACAACCTCAACCTCTGGCCCCACAAGTCCCACCTCCCGCCCCACAAGTGCCACATCCCGCCCCACAAGTGCCACCTTCTGTTCCACAACTTCCACATCCCGCCCCACAAGTGCCACCTCCTGTCTCACAAGTGCAACCTCCCGCCACACAACTTCCAAAACCTGCCCCACAAGTGCCACCTTCCGTCACTAAACTTCCAACTCCCGCCCCACAAGTGCCACCTCCCGCCCTACAACTTCCACCTCCCGCACCACAACTTCCACCTCCTGCCTCACAAGTTCCACATCCCGCCCCACAACTTCATTCTCCCGCCCCACAACTTCCAACTCCTGGCCCACAAGTGCGACCTCCTGCCCCACCATTACCACCTCCTGCCCCACAATTTCCACGTCCTGCCCCACAAGTGCCACAACCTGCTCCACAATTTCAACGTCCTGCCTTACAAGTGCCACATTCTGCCCCACAAGTGTAGGCTCCTGCTCCACAAGTGCCACCTCCCGAACCACAACCTCAACCTCTGGCCCCACAAGTCCCACCTCCCGCCCCACAAGTGCCACATCCCGCCCCACAAGTGCCACCACCCGCCCCACAAGTGCCACCTTCTGTTCCACAACTTCCACCTCCTGCCCCACAAGTTATAACTCCTGCCCCACAAGTGTTGCATTTTGCCCCACAAGTGCCACCTCCCACTCCACAAGTGCCACCTCCCGACCCACAAGTGCCAATTCCTGCCCCACATCATTCACCTCCCACCCCACAAGTGCCACCTCCTGCCCCACAAGTGCCACCTCCCGCCCCACAAGCGCCACCTCCTGTCTCACAAGTGCAACCTCCCGCCCCACAACTTCCACAACCTGCCCCACAAGTGCCACCTCCCGTCACTCAACTTCCACCTCCCGCCCCACATGTACCACCTCCTGCATCACAACTTCCACCTCCCGCCCCACATGTACCACCTCCTGCATCACAACTTCCACCTCCCGCCCCACAAATGCCACCTCCTGCCCTACAAGTGCCACCTCAGGCCCCACAAGTGCCCCCTCCCGCTCCACAAGTGCCACATCCTGCCCCACAAGTGCCATCTCCCGCCCCACAAGGGCCAAATCCTGCCACGCAACATCCAAATCCTGCCACGCAACATCCACCTCCTGCCCCACAAGTGCCACCTCCTGTGGCACAAGTGCCAATTCCAGCCCTAAAAGTGCCAGCTCATGCTTCACAATTGCCAGCTCCTGCCCCACATCATCCACCTCCTGCCCCACAAGTGCCACCTCCTATCCCACATGTGCCAACTCCTGCCCCACAAGTGCCATTTCCTGCACCACATTTGCCACCTCCTGCCCCACAAGTGCCACCTCCCACCCCACAAGTTTAACCTCCAGACACACAAGTGCCATCTCCCGCCCCACAAGTGCCATCTCCCGCCCCACAAGTGCCAAAACCTGACGTGCAACTTCCACCTCCTGCTCCACAATTGCCATCTCCTGACCCACAAGTGCCACCTCCCGCCACACAAGTGCCACCTCCCACCCCTCTATAGCCACCTACTGCCCCACAAGTTACACCTCTTGCCCCACAAGTTACACCTCTTGCCCCACAACGTCGACCCCCGCCCCACACGTGCCACCACCTGACCCACAAGTGCCAAATCCTGCCCCACAAGTGCCATTTCCTGCACCACAGTCGCCGCGTCCTGCCCCACATGTGCCACCACCTGACCCACAAGTGCTACCTCACGCCCCACAACTTCAACCTCCAGCCACACAAGTGCCAACTCCTGCCCCACATGTGCCACCTCCCGCCCCACTACTTCCACGTCACACCCCAAATCTTACCTTCCACCCCACAAGTGCCACCTCCTGCCCCAAACCTTCAACCTACTGCCCCACAACTGCCACTTCCCACCCAGCAATTGTTACCCCCCGCCCCACAAGTGCCTCCTCCCACCCCACAAGTGCCAACCCTTACCCCACAACTGCCAACTCCTGCCCCACATCATCCACCAACCGCCCCACAAGTGCCACCTCCTGCACCACAAGTGCCACCTCCCGACCCACAACTTCCAGCTCCCACCCCAATAGTGCCAGCTCCCGGCCCACAATTGCCACCTCCTGCCCCACAACTTCCATCTCCCACTCCACAAGTGCCACCTACTGCACAACAAATACCATCTCCTGCCCCATAAGTGCCATCTCCTGCCCCACAGGTGCCACCTACTGTTCCACATCATCCACCTCCTTCCCCACATCATCCACCTCCTGTTCCACAAATGTCACCTCCTGACCCACAACTTCCACCTCCTGCCCCACAAGTGCCACCTTCTGCCTCACAAGTGCCACCCCTTGCCCCACAAGTGCCACATCCCACTGCACAATTTCCACCTCTTGTTACACAAGTCCCACCTCCCGCCCAACAACAGCCTCCTCCTGCCCCACAAGTGCCACCTCCTGCCCCACAAGTGCCACCTCCCACCCCACAAGTGCCACGTCCTTCCCAATTGCCACGTCCTGTCCCACAAGTGCCACCTCCTGCCGTACAAGTGCCACCCTCTGCCCCACAATTGCCAATTCTTGCCCCACAATTGCCAATTCTTGCCCCACAACTTCAACCTCCCACCCCATAACTTCCACCTCCCGTCCCACAGCTTCCACATCCTGCCCCACAAGTGCCCGATCCTGCCCCAGAAGTACCACCACCTGACCCACAAGTGCCACCACCTGCCCCACAACTGCCAATTCCTGCCCCACATGTGCCAGCTCATGCTTCACAAGTGCCAGCTCCTGCACCACATCATCCACTTCCTGCCCACAAGTGCCAATTCCTGCCCCACAAGTGCCAGTTCATGCCCCACAAGTGCCAGCTCCTGCCCCACAAGTGCCAACCCTTACCCCACAAGTGCCAACTCCTGCCCCACATCATCCACCAACCGCCCCACAAGTGTCACCTCCTGCACCACAAGTGCCACCTCCCGACCCACAAGTGCCACCTCCTGCCCCACAAGTGCCTCCTCCTGCCACACAAGTGCCACCTCCTGCCCCACAAGTGCCACTTCCTGCCCCACAAGTGCTACCTACTTCCACACAAGTGCCACCTCCTGCCGCACAAGTGCCACCTCCTGCCCCACATCATCCACCTCCTGCCTCACAAATGCCTCCTCCTGACCCACAATTGCCAACTGCCGCCCCACAACTTCCACCTCACGCCCCACAAGTGCCACCTCCCGCCCCACAAGTGCCACAACCCGCCCCACAAATCCAACTCCTGACCCACATGTGCCGCCTCCCGACCCACATGTGCCAACTTCTGCCCCACAAGTGCCAGCTCCCGACCCACATGTGCCAACTTCTGCCCCACAAGTGCCAGCTCCTGCCCCTCAAGTGTCACCTCTTCCCCACAAGTGCCACCTTCTGCTCCACAAGTGCCACTTCCTGCCGCACAAGTGATACCTCCAGCCCCACAACTGCCACCACCCGCCCCACAACTTCCACCTCCCGCCTCACAAGTGCAACCTCCAGGCCCACAAGAATTAACTCCTGCCCCACAAGTGCCACCTCCTGCCCTTCAAGAGCCACTTCTTGCCCCACAAGTAACATTTCCTGCCCCACAAGTGCCAACCCCTGCCCAACAAGTGCTATGACCCAGCCCACAAGTGCCAACTCCTGCCCCACTAGTGCCACCTCCCGCCCCACAAGTGCCACCACCCTCCCCACAACTTCAACCTCCTTCCCCAAAACATCCACCTCCCGCCCCACAGGTGTCATCATCTGCCCCACAACTGCCACATCCCGCCCCACAAGTGCCACCTCCTGCCCCACAAGTGCCACCTCCCGCCCCTCAAGTTCCACACACTGCCCCACAAGTGCCGCCCCCAGCCCCGCAAGTGCCACCCCTTGCCCCACAAGTGCCACATCCCACCGCACAATTTCCACCTCTTGTTACACAAGTCCCACCTCCCGCCCAACAACAGCCACCTCCTGCCCCACAAGTGCCACCTCGCATCCCACAAGTGCCACCTCCCACCCCACAAGTGCCACATCCCCCCCCACAAGTTCCACCTCCTGCCTTACAAGTGCCAATTCCTGCCCTACAAGTGCCAGCTCATTCCCCTGAAGTGCCAGCTCCTGCTCCACAAGTTCCACATTTGTCCACACCACTGCCACCTCCCCGCCAAAATAATCCACCTCCTGCCCCACAAGTGTCACTGACCGCCCAACTTCCTCCTCCTGACCCACAAGTGCAACCTCCTGCCCCACAAGTGCCAGCTCCTGCCCGACAAGAGCCACTTCCTGCCCCACAAGTACCTCTTCCCTCCCAACAAGTTCCAATTTCCGCCCCACAAGTGCCACCTCCTGCCCCACAAGTGCAACCTCCTGCCCCACAAATGCCACCTTTCGCCCCACAAGTGCCACCTCCCGCTCCACAACTTCCACCTCCTGCCCCACAAGAGCCACCTCCCGCCCTACAATTTCCATCTCCTGGCCCACAAGTGCCACCTCCTGCCTCAAAAGAGCCACCTCCCGCCCCACAACTTCCACGTAACGCCCCATAAGTTCCATCTCCCGCCCAACAAGTGCCACCTCTCGTCCCACAAGGACCACCTCCTGCCCCACAAGTGCCACCTCCTGCCGCACAAGTGCCAACTCCAATTCCACAAGTGCCACCTCCCACACCACAAGTGCCACCACCTGACCCACAAGTGCCAACTCCTGCCCCACAAGTGCCATTTCTTGCCCCACAAGTGCCACCTCCTGCCCCACAAGTGCCATTTCCTGCCCTACAACTTCCACCTCCTGCCCCACAAGAGCCAAATACTTCCCCACAACTTCCACCTTCTGCCGCACTAGTGCCAACTCCAATTCCACAAGTGCCACCTCCCACACCACAAGTGCCACCACCTGAATCACAAGTGCCAACTCCTGCCCCACAAGTGCCACCTCCTGCCCCACAAGTGCCATTTCCTGCCCCACAACTTCCACCTCCTGCCCGACAAGAGCCAGTTCCAGCCCCACAAGTGCCACCTCCTGCCCCACAACTTCAACATCCCGCCATACAAGTGCCAACTCCTGCCCAACGTGTGCCACATCCTGCCCCACAAGTTCCAAATCCTGCCCCACAAGTGCAACCTCCTGCCCCACAAGTGCCACCTCCCACCCCACAAGTGCCAAATCCTGCCACGCAACGTCCACATCCTGCTCCACAAGTGCCACCTCCTGCCCCACATCATCCACCTCCCATCCAACAAGTGCCACCTCCTGCCCCACAACTGCCAATTCCTGCCCCACAAGTGCCAGCTCATGCTTCACAAGTGCCAGCTCCTGCCCCTCATCATCCACCTCCTGCCGCACAAGTGCCACATCATAACATTATGTGCAGTGTGGATCATTAGAAGCTTCATACTCCAGTTCCATGGAATAACAACGTTGGTTCCAAATACTCATCTCTCAGAAGAAAACTACATATCCCAGAGGACTTCGCGGCCAAAGGTAAGTCATGGGAGGAGGACATATGTATAATCTCCTCCCAGGCTGGAGCTCTCTTTTTTGGGCTGGGGACCCTACAGGGCAGCTGCCCCCTGTCATTCGCAAAGGTAAATCTAGGTAACCTGTGACAGATTTTGGTGGAGATGGCGGGCATAAGCTGCTGCTTTTTAGCTTTTAGAACAAATCTCTCTTTGCTCTCAGAGAGCTTCGTTAGGGATGTGATATCTTTTCATAGCTGCTCACTGAGAACGTGACCTTGAAAGTCCAGGCAAACTGTCAAAATTCAGGGGTAGCTGTAAACTCTGAGCATTGTTATCTTGCTTTTGTAAAGAAAACAAAGGGATTTCTTTCTCTCCCAGAGCACAGCTAGCTAGCTCTGACTTTTACAGTGCCTGCCAGCTACTGCCAGCTATGAGTCTGCTCTTTATTTTAGGAGCACTGCATAGGGGATTCAAAGCCATCATGTTCTTTGAAACTTACTGGCCCTTCTTAATTTATTGATTTCTTGTTATAGAATATATGCATTATACGACCAAGTAAGGGCCTGGTACTTCTACGCAATGTGGTATGATGTGAATTTTGACACTTGCATCCCAGATGAAATAGTTAATTTTAGAATGACTAATTTCACAATTGCTAATTTCACAGCAGCTAGTTTTACAAACACCACGATGTTCAATCCGGTTTCCAGGCTGCCTTATCAGATTGCCGCACAGTTTTTGAAAACCGAGTTAGTGTTCATCCTTGTGTTCATACTCATGTTCATGTTATCAGTATCAATATATATGAATGTACTCCTCTCCATTCGTTCTATGCGGAAGTCCCCTCCAAAACCAGAAAATGCTGACTGGCAGGGAATATGGAAAGGTTTAGGAAAAATCTTAGAAGCGTGGGGACCCGCAGTGTCATGGGATTTCACTCTTGAACACCTGAGGGACCCTGAGAAATTGAGTATTTGAGTCAGAGATCTAAGGAGGTAAACCACACTTGGGGTTTGGCTTATGCTTACCGTGCTCTATATACTACTACCCTGGAGAGGGAGAGTTTCCGATCTGAGGTTCAAGCCTCAAAAAAAAAAAAAATCCCCAAGTCAACTCTGATCAGTCACAGGAGGCACCAGTAACAATATCAGTTGCCCCTGTGGAAGGAAGAAATGGAAACAGGTGTCCTTGTGTCTAGGATGAGAAGAAGGAGAAGCAGAGGAGGAGGCAGCAGAAGATCCAGGTAGGGGGTCTGGATTGGCACTGAGAAATGCAAAAAAAAAAACAAAAAAAAAACAAAAAAAAAAAACTAAGAGGCATGAAGAAGAGAGTGATGAGGAGGAAATCTCTATTACCATTCATCAATCTCTGAAGATGGATGAATTCCAAGGCTCAAGAAAGGAGTTTACATGGCATCAAAATGAAGGTCTCTTGCCTGATTGATTTGCTGCTGGGACAACGGGGCCAACAGCCTGTCTCTAGCTGGTAATGAATCTCACCAACTAGGAAGCATTGCCAGAGACCCAGCTATCGACAGAGAGATTAGCAGATGTTTGGATGGAGCTGGCACCCTCTGGACTGTTAACAGCCGTGAGGGAAATGTAACCCTTCAAGGATGCTTTGAAGCCTCAGACTATTAAGTGGGATACCATCGAAAAAGGTATCCAGTACCTGAGGGAAATGACCGTGGTGGAAATGTTGTATGACCCTGATCCACAAGACCGTGATCCTGAGAGAGTGAGGACCAAGCCTAGCATGTGGCAGAAACTCACAAGTACAGCACCAGAAAGATATGCACACACACTGGCAACGACATTTGGAAGATCTGAGGAACAAGAGAGAAGACCCCGAGTTTTTGAACTGATTATGACGCTTCAAAACTATGAAGAGCAGCTCCCCCCAGTACACACCGCAGTTTCTGCCATCTCACGAGTAGAAGACTGATAGATGAAATGCACAAGAAACTATTTCCATCGACTAATTGTGATGGTCGAGTAGTAGTATCAGAAACGACTGATGAAGGTCAGTCTCCATACGGGTCACCAGGTCTAGTGAAGGACCTGATCAAAATATTCCAATCCTACTCTTCACCTGTATCATGAAAAGTTTCAGCTATTAGACACACGTGCTTTCCAGCTCAAGCAAGGAACAACAGTAAGATTGCACAGCGTGTTTCCATGTGGTGCTACCTACGGGACCACAGAGAAGACATGAGGAAGTGGCACGACCAGCCTACTCCTGTACTACGAGCACGGGTGAGAGAACTACAAAACAGACCAACCACCAGTGGAGTTGCTCCATTCATCACAGGTAACCCATAGAGGGGCCCTGCCCTCAGTCTTGGCGGGGAGAGGGATAATAAGAGTTTATTGGACTGTGTGGATTAAATGGTCTGGCCCAACAGAACCACAGAACCACTGCTGGATACCGGTGCAAAGTGCACTCTAATGCCCTCGAATCACAAAGGGACAGAATCAATCAAACAGAATCAATGGAGTGACTGGGGGCTCTCAAGAATTGACTGTGTTGGAGGCCGAAATAAGCCTCACTGGTAAAGACTGGCAAAAACATCCTATTGTGACTGGCCCAGTGGCTCCGTGTGTCCACAAGTGCCACCTCCCGCCCCACAAGTGCCAAATCCTGCCCTTCAACTTCCACCTCCTGCCCCACAAGTGCCACCTCCTGCCCCACAATGACCACCTCCTGCCCCACATCATCCACCCCCTGCGCCACAAGTGCCAATTCCTGCCCTACAAGTGCCAGCTCATTCCCCTGAAGTGCCAGCTCCTGCCCCACAAGTGTCACTGACCGCCCAACTTCCTCCTCCTGACACATAAGTGCAACCTCCCGCCCCACAAGTGCCACCTCCCGCCCTACAACTTCCATCTCCTGGCTCACAAGTTCCACCTCCTGCCTAAAAAGAGCAACCTCCCGCCCCACAACTTCCACGTAACGTCCCATAAGTTCCACCTCCTGCCCAACAAGTGCCAACTCTCGTCCCACAAGGACCACCTCCTGCCCCACAAGTGCCACCTCCTGCCCCACAAGTGCCACCTCTTGCCCCACAAGTGCCAAATACTTCCCCACAACTTCCACCTTCTGCCGCACTAGTGCCAACTCCAATTCCACAAGTGCCACCTCCAGACCCACAAGTGCCAACTCCTGCCCCACAAGTGCCATTTCTTGCCCCACAAGTGCCACCTCCTGCCCCACAAGTGCCATTTCCTGCCCTACAACTTCCACCTCCTGCCCCACAAGAGCCAGTTCCAGCCCCACAAATGCCACCTCCTGCCCCACAACTTCAACATCCTGCCATACAAGTGCCACCTCCTGCCCAATGTGTGCCACATCCTGCCCCACAAGTGCCAAATCCTGCCCCGCAACTTTTACCTCCTGCCCCACAAGTGCCAACTCCTGCCCCACATCATCCACCTCCTGCCCCACAAGTGCCACCTCCAGCCCCACAAGTGCCACCTCCAGCCCCACAAGTGCCACCTCCTGCCCCACAAGTGCCAACACCTGACCCACAAGTGCCACCTCCTGCCCCACAACTTTACATTCCGCCCCACAATTTCCACCTCCTGTCTTACAAGTTCCACTTCCTGCCCCACAAGTGCCAGCTCAGGCTTCACAAGTGCCAGCTCCTGCACCACATCATCCACTTCCCACCCCACAAGTGCCACCTCCTGCCCAACAATTGCCATTTCTTACCCCACAGGTTCCACCTCCTGCCCCACAGGTGCCATTTCCTGCCCCACAAGTGCCACCTCCTGTCCCACATGTGCCAACTCCTGCCCCACAAGTGCCAATTCCTGCCCCACAAGTGCCAGCTCATGCTTCACAAGTGCCAGCTCCTGCACTACGTCATCCACTTCCTGCTCACAAGTGCCACCGCCTGACCGACAAAGACATCCTCCTGCCCCATAAGTGCCAATTTCTGCCCCACAAGTGCCAGCTCATTCCCCTGAAGTGCCACATTTGTCCACACCACAGCCTCCTCCCCCCCAAATAATCCACCTCCTGCCCCAGTGTCACTGACTGACCAACTTCCTCCTCCTGCCCCACAAGTGCCAGCTCCTGCCCCACAAGTGCCAGCTCCTGCCCCACAAGAGCCACTTCCTGCCCCACAAGTACCTCTTCCCTCCCAACAAGTTCCAGTTTCCGCCCAACAAGTATCACCTCCTTCTGCACAAGTTCCACCTCCTGCCCTAAAAGCTCCATTTCCTGCCCCACAAGTGCCAACTCCCGCCCCACAAGTGCCACCTCCCGCCCTACAACTGCCAAACCCTGCCCCAAAACTTCCACCTCCTGCCCAACAATTTCCAACTCGTGCCCCACAATTGCCACCTCCTGCCACACAAATGCCACCTTCTGCCTCAAAATGCCACCTCCTGCCCAACAACTCCAACCTCCCGCCCCACAAGTACCACCTCCTGCTCCACAAGTTCCACCTCCTGCCCCATAAGTTCCACCTTACGCCCCACAAGTGCCATCTCCTGCCCCAAAAGCTCAATTTCCTGCCCCATCAGTGCCACCTCCCGCACCACAAGTGCCACCTCCTGCCCCATAAGTGCCAATTTCTGCCCCACAAGTGCCACTTCCCGCCTTACAAATGCCACCTCCTGCCCCACAACTTTCACCTCCTGCCCCACAAGTGCAACCTCCCTGCCCACCAGTGACACAATCTGCCCAAGTGCCACCTCCTGCCTCACAACTTCCACCTCCCGCCCCACAAGTGCCACCTCCTGTCTCACAAGTGCAACCTCCCGCCCCACAACTTCCACAACCTGCCCCACAAGTGCCACCTCCCGTCACTCAACTTCCAACTCCCGCCCCACAAGTGCCACCTCCCGCCCTACAACTTCCACCTCCCGCACCACAACTTCCACCTCCTGCCTCACAAGTTCCACATTCTCCCGCCCCACAACTTCCAACTCCTGGCCCACAAGTGCGACCTCCTGCCCCACCATTACCACCTCCTGCCCCACAATTTCCACCTCCTGCCCCACAAGTGCCACAACCTGCTCCACAATTTCAACGTCCTGCCTTACAAGTGCCACATTCTGCCCCACAAGTGTAGGCTCCTGCTCCACAAGTGCCACCTCCCGAACCACAACCTCAACCTCTGGCCCCACAAGTCCCACCTCCCGCCCCACGAGTGCCACATCCCACCCCACAAGGGCCACCACCCGCCCCACAAGTGCCACCTTCTGTTCCACAACTTCCACCTCCTGCCCCACAAGTTATAACTCCTGCCCCACAAGTGTTGCAATTTGCCCCACAAGTGCCACCTCCCGACCTACAAGTGCCACCTCCCGATCCACAAGTGCCAATTCCTGCCCCACATCATTCACCTCCTACCCCACAAGTGCCAACTCCTGCCCCGCAACTTCCACCTCCTGCCCCACAAGTGCCACCTCCTGACCCACAACATCAATCTCCAGCCCCACAAGAGCCGCCTCCTGCCCGACAAGTTACACCTGCTACAAGTTCCACAAGTGCCGCCTCCCTGCTCACGAGTGCCACATCCCGCCCCACATGTACCACCTCCTGCATCACAACTTCCACCTCCCGCCCCACATGTACCACCTCCTGCATCACAACTTCCACCTCCCGCCCCACATGTACCACCTCCTGCATCACAACTTCCACCTCCCGCCCCACAAGTTCCACCTCCTCCCCACAAGTGCCAACTCCCGCCCCACAAGTTCCACCTCCTCCCCACAAGTGCCACCTCCCGCCCCACAAGTGCCACATCCTGCCTCACAACTTACACCTCCCGCCCCAAGAATGCCACATCCTGCCCCACAAGTGCCACCTCCCGCCCCACAAGTGCCACCTCCCGCTCCACAAACTCCACCTCCCACGCACAAGTGCCACCTTCCGCCCCACAAGTGCCACCTCACACCCCAACAGTGTCAACTTCCGCCCCACAAGTGTCACCTCCTGCTCCACAACTTCCATCTCCCACTCCACAAGTGCCACCTACTGCACAACAAATACCATCTCCTGCCCCATAAGTGCCACCTCCTGCCCCACAACCGCTACCTCCTGCCTCATATCATTCACCTCCCGCCCCACAATTTCCACCTCCTGCTCAACTAGTGCCACGTGCTGCCCCACAAGTTCCATTTCTCGCCCCACAAGTGCCACCTCCCGCCCCACAAGTGCCGCCTCCCGACCCACATGTGCCACAACCCGCCCCACAAATCCAACTCCTGCCCCGCAAGTGCCACCTCCCGACCCACATGTGCCAACTTCTGCCCCACAAGTGCCAGCTCCTGCCCCTCAAGTGTCACCTCTTCCCCACAAGTGCCACCTTCTGCTCCACAAGTGCCACTTCCTGCCGCACAAGTGATATCTCCAGCCCCACAACTGCCACCACCCGCCCCACAACTTCCACCTCCCGCCTCACAAGTGCAACCTCCAGGCCCACAAGTGCCACCTCCTGTTCCACAAGAATTAACTCCTGCCCCTCAAGTGCCACCTCCTGCCCTTCAAGAGCCACTTCTTGCCCCACAAGTAACATTTCCCGCCCCACAAGTGCCAACCTCTGCCCAACAAGTGCTATGACCCAGCCCACAAGTGCCAACTCCTGCCCCACTAGTGCCACCTCCCGCCCCACAAGTGCCACCACCCTCCCCACAACTTCAACCTCCTTCCCCAAAACATCCACCTCCCGCCCCACAGGTGTCAGCATCTACCCCACAACTGCCACATCCCGCCCCACAAGTGCCACATCCTGCCCCACAAGTGCCACCTCCCGCCCCTCAAGTGCCACACACTGCCCCACAAGTGCTGCCCCCAGCCCCGCAACTGCCACCCCTTGCCCCACAATTTCCACCTCCCACCCCACAATTTTTACCTCCCGCCCCACAAGTGCCATCTCCTGCCCCACAGGTGCCACCTACTGTTCCACATCATCTACCTCCTTCCCCACATCATCCACCTCCTGTTCCACAAATGTCACCTCCGGACCCACAACTTCCACATCCTGCCCCACAAGTGCCACATCCTGCCCCACATAATCCACGTCCTGCTCCAAAATTGCCACCTCCTGCCCCACAAGTGCCACCTCCCACCCCACAAGTGCCACCTCCAGCCCCACCAGTTCCACCGCCCGCCCCACAAGTACCACCTCCTGACCCAGAAGTGCCACTACGTGTCCCACAATTGCCACCTCCCGTCTCACAATTGCAACTCTCGCCCAACAAGTGCCACCTCCTGCCCCACAATTGCCACCACCCCCCCAACAAGTGCCACCTCCCGCCCCACAACTTCCACTTCCCGCCCAACAACAGCCTCCTCCTGCCCCACATGTGCCTCCTCCTGCCCCACAAGTGCCACTTCCTGCCCCACAAGTGCTACCTACTTCCCCACAAGTGCCACCTCCTGCCCCACATCATCCACCTCCTGTTCCACAAATGTCACCTCCTGACCCACAACTTCCACCTCCTGCCCCACAAGTGCCACCTTCTGCCTCACAAGTGCCACCCCTTGCCCCACAAGTGCCACATCCCACCGCACAATTTCCACCTCTTGTTACACAAGTCCCACCTCCCGCCCAACAACAGCCTCCTCCTGCCCCACAAGTGCCACCTCCTGCCCCACAAGTGCCACCTCCCGCCCCACAAGTGCCACGTCCTTCCCAATTGCCACGTCCTGTCCCACAAGTGCCACCTCCTGCCGTACAAGTGCCACCCTCTGCCCCACAATTGCCACTTCTTGCCCCACAATTGCCAATTCTTTCCCCACAACTTCCACCTCCCACCCCATAACTTCCACCTCCCATCCCACAGCTTCCACATCCTGCCCCACAAGTGCCCGATCCTGCCCCAGAAGTACCACCACCTGACCCACAAGTGCCAACTCCTGCCCCACAAGTGCCACCTCGCATCCCGCAAGTGCCACATCCCGACCCACAAGTGCTACCTCCTGCCTTACAAGTGCCAATTCCTGCTTCACAAGTGCCAGCTCATGCTTCACAATTGCCAGCTCCTGCCCCACATCATCAACTTCCTGCCCCACAAGTGCCACATCCAACCCCACAAAGACAGCCTCCTGCCCCACATCATTCACCTCCTGCCCCACAAGTGCCAGCTCCTGCCCCACAAGTGCCAGCTCTTGCCTCACAGGTGCCACCTCCTGCCCCACAAGTGCCACCTCCTGCCCCACAAGTGCCACCTCCCGCCAA
Source organism: Coturnix japonica (assembly GCF_054131305.1). Taxonomy (NCBI): domain Eukaryota; kingdom Metazoa; phylum Chordata; class Aves; order Galliformes; family Phasianidae; genus Coturnix; species Coturnix japonica. The sequence goes on along the minus strand of NC_140672.1, from coordinate 4,534,634 downwards.
ACAACTGACACCTCCTGCCCCACAAGTGCCACCTCCCAAACAACTGACACCTCCTGCCCCACAAGTGTCACCTCCTGCCCAACAAGTTCCACCTCTTGACCTACAAGTGCCACCTCCTGCCCCATAAGTTTCACCTCTCGCCCAACAAATGCCACCACCTCCCCCAAAAGCGCCACCTCCTGCCCCACAGGTGCCACTTCCTGCCCCACAACATCCACCTCCCACGCACAAGTGCAACCTACTGCCCCACAACTTCCACCTCCTGCCCCACAAGTGCCACCTCCTGCCCCACAAGTGCCACCTCCTGCCCCACAAGTGCCAACTCCTGCCCCACAAGTGCCACCCCCCGCCCCACAAGTGCCACATGTCACCCTGCAAGTCCAGCTCCTCTTGCCCCACAAGTGCCAGCTCATGCTTCACAAGTGCCAGCTCCTGCCCCACATCATCAACTTCCTGCCCCACAAGTGCCACCTCCAACCCCACAAAGACAGCCTCCTGCCCCACATCATCCACCTCCTGCCCCACAAGTGCCAATTCCTGCCCCACAATTGCCAGCTCATGCCCCACAAGTGCCAGCACCTGCCCCACAAGTGCCACATCTTGCCCAACAGGTGCCACCTCCTGCCCCACAAATGCCAAATCCTGCCCTGCAACTTCCACCTCCTGCCCCACAAGTGCCAACTCCTGCCCCACATCATCCACCAACCGCCCCACAAGTGTCACCTCCTGCCCCACAACTTCCATCTCCCACTCCACAAGTGTCACCTACTGCACAACAAATACCATCTCCTGCCCCATAAGTGCCACCTCCTGCCCCACAACCGCTACCTCCTGCCTCATATCATTCACCTCCCGCCCCACAATTTCCACCTCCTGCTCAACTAGTGCCACGTGCTGCCCCACAAGTTCCATTTCTCGCCCCACAAGTGCCACCTTCCGCCCCACAAGTGCCGCCTCCAGCCACACAAGTGCTAAATCGTGCCGCACAACTTCCACCTCCCGCCCCACAACTGCCACCTCCCGCCTTAAAAGTGCCACCTCCCGACCCACAAGTGCCTCCTCCTGCCACACAAGTGCCACCTCCTGCCCCACAAGTGCTACCTACTTCCCCACAAGTGCCACCTCCTGCCCCACATCATCCACCTCCTGCCTCACAAATGCCTCCTCCTGACCCACAATTGACACCTGCCGCCCCACAACTTCCACCTCACGCCCCACAAGTGCCACCTCCCGACCCACATGTGCCACAACCCGCCCCACAAATCCAACTCCTGCCCCACAAGTGCCACCTCCCGACCCACATGTGCCAACTTCTGCCCCACAAGTGCCAGCTCCTGCCCCTCAAGTGTCACCTCTTCCCCACAAGTGCCACCTTCTGCTCCACAAGTGCCACTTCCTGCCGCACAAGTGATACCTCCAGCCCCACAACTGCCACCACCCGCCCCACAACTTCCACCTCCCGCCTCACAAGTGCAACCTCCAGGCCCACAAGTGCCACCTCCTGTTCCACAAGAATTAACTCCTGCCCCACAAGTGCCACCTCCTGCCCTTCAAGAGCCACTTCTTGCCCCACAAGTAACATTTCCTGCCCCACAAGTGCCAACCTCTGCCCAACAAGTGCTATGACCCAGCCCAAAAGTGCCAACTCCTGCCCCACTAGTGCCACCTCCCGCCCCACAAGTGCCACCACCCTCCCCACAACTTCAACCTCCTTCCCCAAAACATCCACCTCCCGCCCACAGGTGTCAGCATCTGCCCCACAACTGCCACATCCCGCCCCACAAGTTCCACCCCTTGCCCCACAAGTGCCACATCCCACCGCACAATTTCCACCTCTTGTTACACAAGTCCCACCTCCCGCCCAACAACAGCCTCCTCCTGCCCCACAAGTGCCACCTCCTGCCCCACAAGTGCCACCTCCCACACCACAAGTGCCACGTCCTTCCCAATTGCCACATCCCGCCCCACAAGTTCCACCTCCTGCCCCACAAGTGCCAATTCCTGCCCTACAAGTACCAGCTCATTCCCCTGAAGTGCCAGCTCCTGCCCCACAAGTGCCACATTTTGCCACACCACTGCCACCTCCCCTCCAAAATAATCCACCTCCTGCCCACAAGTGTCACTGACCGCCCAACTTCCTCCTCCTGACACACAAGTGCAACCTCCAGCCCTACAAGTGCCAGATCCTGCCCGACAAGTGCCACCTCCTGCCCCACAAGTGCAACCTCCTTCCCCACAAATGCCACCTTTTGCCCCACAAATGCCACCTCCTGCCCCACAAATGCCACCTTTCGCCCCACACGTGCCACCTCCCGCTCCACAACTTCCACCTCCTGCCCCAGTAGTGCCACCTCCTGCCCCACATCATCCACCTCCTGCCCCACAAGTGCCAATTCCTGCCCCACAAGTGCCACCTCTTACCCCACAGGTGCCACCTCCTACCCCACAAAGACCACCTCCTGCCCCACAGCATCCACCACCTCCCCCTCAAGTGACAATACCTGTTCCACAAGTGCCACCTCCCGCCCCACAACTTCAACATCCCACCACACAAGTGCCGACTCCTGGCAACGTGTGCCACATCCTGCCCCACAAGTGCCAGCTCTTGCCCCACATGTTCCACCTACCATCCCACAAATTCCACCTCATGCCCCACAAGTGCCAACTCCCAACCCACAAATGCCAAATCCTGCAATGCAACTTCCACCTCCTGCTCCACAAGTGCCACCTCCTGCCCCACATCGTCCATCTCCCACCCAACAAGTGCCACCACCTGCCCCACAAGTGCCAATTCCTGCCCCACATGTGCCAGCTCATTCCCCTGAAGTGCCACATTTGTCCACACCACAGCCTCCTCCCCCCCAAATAATCCACCTCCCGCCCCACAAGTGTCACTGACTGACCAACTTCCACCTCCTGCCCTACAAGTGCCACATCCTGCCCCACAAGTGCCAGCTCCTGCCCCACAAGAGCCACTTCCTGCCCCACAAGTGTCACCTCACACCCCAACAGTGTCAACTTCCGCCCCACAAGTGCCACCTCACGCCCCACAACTTCCACATCCCGCCCCACAAGTGCCACCACCTGACCCACAAGTGCCACCACCTGACCCACAAGTGCCACCACCTGACCCACTAATGCAACTACGTGCCCCACAAGTGCCAACTCGTGCCCCACAAGTGCCAACTCCTGCCCCACAAGTTCTACCTCCTGCCTTACAAGTGCCACCCCCTGCCTCACAACTTCCACCTCCCGCCCTACAAATGCCACCTCCTGCCCTACAAGTGCCACCTCAAACCCCACAAGTGCCCCCTCCCGCTCCACAAGTGCCACGTCCTGCCCCACAAGGGCCAAATCCTGCCACGCAACATCCACCTCCTGCCCCACATCATCCACCTCCCACCCCACAAGTGCCAATTCCAGCCCTAAAAGTTCCAGCTCATGCTTCACAATTGCCAGCTCCTGCCCCACATCATCCACCTCCTGCCCCACAAGTGCCACCTCCTAACCCACATGTGCCAACTCCTGCCCCACAAGTGCCATTTCCTGCACCACATTTGCCACCTCCTGCCCCACAAGTGCCACCTCCTTCCCCACAAGTGCCACCTCCCACCCCACAAGTTTAACCTCCAGACACACAAGTGCCATCTCCCGCCCCACAAGTGCCATCTCCCGCCCCACAAGTGCCAAATCCTGACGTGCAACTTCCACCTCCTGCTCCACAAGTGCCATCTCCTGCACCACAAGTGCCACCTCCCGCCACACAAGTGCCACCTCCTGCCCCACAAGTTACACCTCTTGCCCCACAAGTTACACCTCTTGCCCCACAACGTTGACCCCCGCCCCACATGTGCCACCACCTGACCCACAAGTACCAACTCCTGCCCCACAAGTGCCGGCTCCTGCCCCACAAGTGCTACCTCTCGCCCCACAACTTCAACCTCCAGCCACACAAGTGCCAACTCCTGCCCAACAAGTGACACCTCGCGCCCCACAAGTGCCACCTCCTGCCCCAAACCTTCAACCTACTGCCCCACAACTGCCACTTCCCACCCAGCTATTGCCACCCCCCGCCACACAAGTGCCTCCTCCCACCCCACAAGTGCCAACCCTTACCCCACAAGTGCCAACTCCTGCCCCACATCATCCACCAACCGCCCCACAAGTGCCACCTCCCACCCCACAAGTGCCACGTCCTTCCCAATTGCCACGTCCTGTCCCACAAGTGCCACCTCCTGCCGTACAAGTGCCACCCTCTGCCCCACAATTGCCACTTCTTGCCCCACAATTGCCAATTCTTGCCCCACAACTTCCACCTCCCACCCCATAACTTCCACCTCCCGTCCCACAGCTTCCACATCCTGCCCCACAAGTGCCCGATCCTGCCCCAGAAGTACCACCACCTGACCCACAAGTGCCAACTCCTTCCCCACAAGTGCCACCTCGCATCCCGCAAGTGCCACATCCCGCCCCACAAGTTCCACCTCCTGCCTTACAAGTGCCCATTCCTGCTTCACAAGTGCCAGCTCATGCTTCACAAATGCCAGCTCATGCCCCACATCATCACCTTCCTGCCCCACAAGTGCCACCTCCAACCCCACAAAGACAGCCTCCTGCCCCACATCATCCACCTCCTGCCCCACAAGTGCAAATTCCTGCCCCACAAGTGCCAGCTCATGCCCCACAAGTGCCAGCTCCTGCCCCACAAGTGCCAGCTCTTGCCTCACAGGTGCCACCTCCTGCCCCACAAAGTCCACCTCCTGCCCCACAAGTGCCAACTCCTGCCCCACAAGTGCCACCTCCCGCCAAACAACTGACACCACCTGCCCCACAAGTGCCACCTCCCACCAAACAACTGACACCTCCTGCCCCACAAGTGTCACCTCCTGCCCAACAAGTTCCACCTCTTGACCTACAAGTGCCACCTCCTGCCCCATAAGTTTCACCTCTCGCCCAACAAATGCCACCACCTCCCCCAAAAGTGCCACCTCCTGCCCCACAGGTGCCATTTCCTGCCCCACAACATCCACCTCCCACACACAAGTGCAACCTACTGCCCCACAACTTCCACCTCCTGCCCCACAAGTGCCAACTCCTGCCCCACAAGTGCCACCTCCTGCCCCACAAGTGCCACCTCCCGCCCCACAAGTGCCACCTGTCACCCTGCAAGTCCAGCTCCTCTCGCCCCACAAGTGCCAGCTCATGCTTCACAAGTGCCAGCTCCTGCCCCATATCATCAACTTCCTGCCCCACAAGTGCCACCTCCAACCCCACAAAGACAGCCTCCTGCCCCACATCATCCACCTCCTGCCCAACAAGTGCCAATTCCTGCCCCACAATTGCCAGCTCATGCCCCACAAGTGCCAGCACCTGCCCCACAAGTGCCACATCTTGCCCAACAGGTGCCACCTCCTGCCCCACAAATGCCAAATCCTGCCCTGCAACTTCCAACTCCTGCCCCACAAGTGCCAATTCCTGCCCCACAAGTTCCAGCTCATGCTTCACAAGTGCCAGCTCCTGGCCCACATCATCCACTTCCTGCTCACATGTGCCACCTCCTGTCCGACAAAGACCACCTCCTGCCCCACATCATCCACCTCCTGCCCCACAAGTGCCACCTCCTGCCCCACATCATCCACCCCCTGCCCAACAAGAGCCACTTCCTGCCCCACAAGTACCTCTTCCCTCACAACAAGTTCCAATTTCCGCCCCACAAGTGCCACCTCCTGCCCCACAAATGCAACCTCCTGCCCCACAAGTGCCACCTTTCGCCCCACAAGTGCCACCTCCCGCTCCACAACTTCCACCTCCTGCCCCACAAGTGCCACCTCCCGATCCACAAGTGCCACCTCACGCCCAACATCTACCACCTCCCACCCCACAACTTCCATCTCCTGGCCCACAAGTGCCACTTCCTGCCTCAAAAGAGCCACCTCCCGCCTCACAACTTCCACGTAACGTCCCATAAGTTCCACCTCCTGCCCCACAAGTGCCAGCTGCTGCTCCACATCATCCAACTCCCGCCCCACAAGTGCCATGTCCAGCCCCACAACATCTGCCTCCTGCCCCAAAAGTGTCAACTCCTGCCCCATAAGTTCCATATCCCGCCCCACAAGTGCCACCTCCCACCCCACAAGTGCCACCTCCCGCCCCACAAGTTCCAACTCTCGTCTAACAAGTGCCACCTCCTGCCCAACAAGTGCCATTTCTTACCCCACATGTTCCAACTCCTGCCCCACAGGTGCCATTTCCTGCCCCACAAGTACCACCTCCTGTCCCACATTTACCAACTCCTGCCCCACAAGTGCCATTTCCTGCCCCACATCTGTTGCATACCACCCCACAAATTCCACCTCCCGCCACACAAGTGCCACCTCCCGCTTCACAACTTCCACATCCTGCCCTACAAGTGCCACCTCCCGCCATAAAATGCCACCTCCCGTCCCTCTATCACCACCTCCTGCCCCACAAGTTACACCCCCACCCCACAGGTACCACCACCTGCCCCACAAGTACCACCTCCTGCAAACAAATGCCATTTCTTAAACCACAGGTCCAAACTCCTGCCCCACAAGTGCCACCTCCTGTCTCACAAGTGCAACCTCCCGCCCCACAACTTCCACAACCTGCCCCACAAGTGCCACCTCCCGTCACTCAACTTCCAACTCCCGCCCCACAAGTGCCACCTCCCGCCCTACAACTTCCACATCCCGCCCCACAACTTCCACCTCCTGCCTCACAAGTTCCACATCCCGCCCCACAACTTCCACCTCCTGCCTCACAAGTTCCACATCCCGCCCCACAACTTCCAACTCCTGGCCCACAAGTGCGACCTCCTGCCCCACCATTACCACCTCCTGCCCCACAATTTCCACCTCCTGCCCCACAAGTGCCACAACCTGCTCCACAATTTCAACGTCCTGCCTTACAAGTGCCACATTCTGCCCCACAAGTGTAGGCTCCTGCTCCACTAGTGCCACCTCCCGAACCACAACCTCAACCTCTGGCCCCACAAGTCCCACCTCCCGCCCCACAAGTGCCACATCCCGCCCCACAAGTGCCACTACCCGCCCCACAAGTGCCACCTTCTGTTCCACAACTTCCACCTCCTGCCCCACAAGTTATAACTCCTGCCCCACAAGTGTTGCATTTTGCCCCACAAGTGCCACCTCCCGCCTCACAAGTGCCACCTCCCGACCCACAAGTACCAACTCCTGCCCCGCAACTTCCATCTCCTGCTCCACAAGTGCCACCTCGAACCGCACAATTGCCACCTCCTTCCCCATATCAACCACCTCCCATCCAACAAGTGCCACCTCCTGCCCCACAAGTGCCAATTCCTGCCCCACAAGTGCCAGCTCATGCTTCACAAGTGCCAGCTCCAGCCCCTCATCATCCACCTCCTGCTCCACAAGTGCCACCTCCTGCCCCACAATGACCACCTCCTGCCCCACATCATCCACCCCCTGCGCCACAAGTGCCAATTCCTGCCCTACAAGTGCCAGCTCATTCCACTGAAGTGCCAGCTCCTGCCCCACAAGTGTCACTGACCGCCCAACTTCCTCCTCCTGACACACAACTGCAACCTCCTGCCCCACAAGTGCCACCTCCCGCCCTACAACTTCCATCTCCTGGCTCACAAGTTCCACCTCCTGCCTAAAAAGAGCCACGTCCTGCCCCACAACTTCCACGTAACGTCCCATAAGTTCCACCTCCTGCCCCACAAGTGCCAACTCCTGCCCCACAAGTGCCACCTCCTGCCCAACAAGTGCCACCACCCTCCCCAAAATGCCAACTCCCGCCCCACAAGTGCCACGTCCAGCCCCACAACTTCCACCTCCTGCCCCAAAAACAAAAACTTATGGGGCAGGAGTGTCAACTCCTGCCCCATAAGTTCCATATCCCACCCCACAAGTGCCACTACCTGCCCCACTAGTGCCATCTCCATTTACATAGGTGCCACCTCCCGCCCCACAACTTCCACGTAACGCCCCATAAGTTCCACCTCCTGCCCCACAAGTGCCACCTCTCGTCCCACAAGGACCACCTCCTGCCCCACAAGTGCCACCTCTTGCCCCACAAGTGCCAAATACTTCCCCACAACTTCCACCTTCTGCCGCACTAGTGCCAACTCCAATTCCACAAGTGCCACCTCCCACACCACAAGTGCCACCACCTGACCCACAAGTGCCAACTCCTGCCCCACAAGTGCCATTTCTTGCCCCACAAGTGCCACCTCCTGCCCCACAAGTGCCATTTCCTGCCCTACAACTTCCACCTCCTGCCCCACAAGAGCCAGTTCCAGCCCCACAAATGCCACCTCCTGCCCCACAACTTCAACATCCCGCCATACAAGTGCCACCTCCTGCCCAACGTGTGCCACATCCTGCCCCACAAGTGCCAAATCCTGCCCCGCAACTTTTACCTCCTGCTCCACAAGTGCCAACTCCTGCCCCACATCATCCACCTCCTGCCCCACAAGTGCCACCTCCAGCCCCACAAGTGCCACATCCCTCCCCACAAGTGCCACCTCCTGCCCCACAAGTGCCACCTCCCGCCCCACAAGTGCCACCCCCTCCCCTCAAGTTACATCTCCTGCCCCACAAGTGCCACCTCCTGCCCCACAACTTTACATTCCGCCCCACAATTTCCACCTCCTGTCTTACAAGTTCCACTTCCTGCCCCACAAGTGCCAGCTCAGGCTTCACAAGTGCCAGCTCCTGCACCACATCATCCACTTCCCGCCCCACAAGTGCCACCTCCTGCCCAACAATTGCCATTTCTTACCCCACAGGTTCCAACTCCTGCCCCACAGGTGCCATTTCCTGCCCCACAAGTGCCACCTCCTGTCCCACATGTGCCAACTCCTGCCCCACATATGCCATTTCCTGCCCCACATCTTCCACCTCCCGCCCCAGAAGTGCCAGTTCCTGTCCCACAAGTGCCACCTACCACGCCACAAATTCCATCTCCTGCCCCACAAGTTCCACCTCCTGCCCCACAATGACCACCTCCTGCCCCACATCATCCACCTCCTGCCCCACAAGTGCCAATTCCTGCCCTACAAGTGCCAGCTCATTCCCCTGAAGTGCCAGCTCCTGCCCCACAAGTGCCACATTTTGCCACACCACTGCCACCTCCCCCCCAAAATAATCCACCTCCTGCCCCACAAGTGTCACTGACCGCCCAACTTCATCCTCCTGACCCACAAGTGCAACCTCCTGCCCCACAACTTCAACATCCCGCCACACAAGTGCCGACTCCTGCCCAACGTGTGCCACATCCTGCCCCACAAGTGCCAACTCCTGCCCCACATCGTCCACCTCCCACCCAACAAGTGCCACCTCCTGCCTCACAACTTCCAACTCCCACCACAACAATTTCCACCTCCTGTCTTACAAGTTCCTCTTCCGCCCCACAGGTGCCACCTCCAGCCCCATAAGTGCCTAATCATGCCCCACAACATCCACCTGTGCCCTACAAATTTCCGGCTCCACATCATCCAACTCCAGCCCCACAAGCGCCACCTCCTGCACAAAAAGATCCACCTCAAGCCCCACAGGTGCCACCTCCCGCCCCACAACTTCCACCTCCCGCCCCACAATTGCCACCTCCTGCCCCATAAGTGCCACCTCCCGCCCAACAATTGTGGCCACATGACAAACAAGTTCCACTTCCGCCCCACAAGTGTCACCTCCTGCCCAACAAGTGCCATTTCTTACACTACAGGTTCCAAATCCTACCCCACTGGTGCCATTTCCTGCCCCACAAGTGCCACCTCCTGCCCCACAACGACCACCTCCTGCCCCACAAGTGCCAATTCCTGCCCTACAAGTGCCAGCTCATTCCCCTGAAGTGCCAGCTCCTGCCCCACAAGTGCCACATTTTGCCACACCACTGCCACCTCCCCCCCAAATAATCCACCTCCTGCCCCACAAGTGTCACTGACCGCCCAACTTCCTCCTCCTGACGCACAAGTGCAACCTCCTGCCCCACAAGTGCCAGCTCCTGCCCGACAAGAGCCACTTCCTGCCCCACAAGTACCTCTTCCCTCCCAACAAGTTCCAATTTCCGCCCCACAAGTGCCACCTCCTGCCCCACAAGTGCCACCTTTCGCCCCACAAATGCCACCTCCCGCTCCACAACTTCCACCTCCTGCCCCACAAGTGCCACCTCCCGCCCTACAACTTCCATATCCTGGTCCACAAGTGCCACCTCCTGCCTCAAAAGAGCCACCTCCCGCCCCACAACTTCCACGTAACGCCCCATAAGTTCCACCTCCCGCCCAACAAGTGCCACCTCTCGTCCCACAAGGACCACCTCCTGCCCCACAAGTGCCACCTCCTGCCCCACAAGTGCCACCTCCTGCCCCACAAGTGTCAACTCATGCTCCACAAATGCCACCTCCTGCTCCACAAGTTCCACCTCTTGCCCCACAAGTGCCAAATACTTCCCCACAACTTCCACCTTCTGCCCCACTAGTGCCAACTCCAATTCCACAAGTGCCACCTCCAGCCCGACAACTGCCACTTCCAGCCCCACAAGTGCCACCTCCCGCCCAACAACTTCAACATCCCACCACACAAGTGCCAACTCCTGCCCATGTGCCACATCCTGCCCCACAAGTGCCAACTCCTGCCACACAACTGACAATTCCTGCCCCAAAAGTGACAGCTCATGCTTCACAATTGCCAGCTCCTGCCCCACATCATCCACCTTCTGCCCCACAAGTGATACCTCTCGCCCCACAAGTGCCACATCCCGCCCCACAAGTGCCACCTCCTGCCAAACTAGTGCAACCTCCTGCCCCACAAGTGCCTTATCTCGCCAGACAATTTACAGCTCCTGCCCCACAAGTGCTACATCCTGCACCACAACTTCAACCTCCTGCCCCACAAGTGCCATGTTCTGCCCCAGAAGTGTAGGCTCTTGCCCCACAACTGCCAATTCCTGCCCCACATGTGCCAGCTCATGCTTCACAAGTGCCAGCTCCTGCACCACATCATCCACTTCCTGCCCACAAGTGCCAATTCCTGCCCCACAAGTGCCAGCTCCTGCCCCACAAGTGCCAGCTCCTGCCCCACAAGTGCCAGCTCCCGCCAAACAACTGACACCTCCTGCCCCACAAGTGCCACCTCCTGCCCTACAAGTGCCACCTTCTGTTCCACAACTTCCACCTCCTGCCCCACAAGTTATAACTCCTGCCCCACAAGTGTTGCATTTTGCCCCACAAGTGCCACCTCCCGCTCCACAAGTGCCACCTCCCGACCCACAAGTGCCAATTCCTGCCCCACATCATTCACCTCCTGCCCCACAAGTGCCACCTCCCGACCCACAAGTGCCAACTCCTGCCCCGCAACTTCCATCTCCTGCTCCACAAGTGCCACCTCGAACCGCACATTTGCCACCTCCTTCCCCATATCAACCACCTCCCATCCAACAAGTGCCACCTCCTGCCCCACAAGTGCCAATTCCTGCCCCACAAGTGCCAGCTCCTGCCCCTCATCTTCCACCTCCTACAACACAAGTGCCACCTCCCTGCTCACGAGTGCCACATCCCGCTACACATGTACCACCTCCTGCATCACAACTTCCTCCTCCCGCCCCACAAGTACCACCTCCTCCCCACAAGTGCCACCTCCCGCCCCACAAGCGCCACCTCCCTCTCCATAAACTCCACCTCCCACGCACAAGTGCCACCTCCTGCCCCACAAGTGCCACCTCCCGCCCAACAATTGTGGCCACATGACAAACAAGTGAAAAATCCCACCCCACAAGTGCCACTAAATGCCCAACAGGTGCCACCTCCCACCCCACAACTTCAGCCTCCCGCCACAGAAGTGCCAACTCCTGCCCAACGTGTGATATCTCCTGCACCACAAGTTCCAAGTCTTGCCCCACAAGTTCCACCTACCATCCCACAAGTGCCAACTCCAGCCCCACAAGTGCCATCTCCCACCCCACAAGTACCAAATCCTGCCCCACAACTTCCACCTCCTGCCCCAGAAGTGCCATCTCCTGTCGCACAAGTTCCACCTTCTGCCCCACAAGTGTAACCTCCAGCCCCATAAGTGCCAAATCCTGCCCCACAACATCCACCTGTGCCCTACAAATACCATTTCCGGCTCCACATCATCCAACTCCTGCCCAACAAGTGCCACCTCCTGCTTCACAACTTCCACCTCCCGACCCACAAGTGCGAACTCCCGCCAAACAACTGACACCTCCTGCCTCACAAGTGCCAACTCCTGCCCAACAAGTGCCAACTCCTGCCCCGCAACTTCCATCTCCTGCTCCACAAGTGCCACCTCGAACTGCACAATTGCCACCTCCTTCCCCATATCAACCACCTCCCATCCAACAAGTGCCACCTCCTGCCCCACAACTTCAACATCCCGCCATACAAGTGCCACCTCCTGCCCAACGTGTGCCACCTCCTGCCCTACAACTTCCACCTCCTGGCCCACAAGTGCCACCTCCCGCCCTACAACTGCCAAACCCTGCCCCAAAATTTCCACCTCCTGCCCAACAATTTCCAACTCGTGCCCCACAAATGCCACCTCCTGCCACACAAATGCCACCTTCTGCCTCAAAATGCCACCTCCTGCCCAACAACTCCAACCTCCCGCCCCACAAGTACCACCTCCTGCTCCACAAGTTCCACCTCCTGCCCCATAAGTTCCACCTTACGCCCCACAAGTGCCATCTCCTGCCCCAAAAGCTCAATTTCCTGCCCCATCAGTTCCACCTCCCGCACCACAAGTGCCACCTCCTGCCCCATAAGTGCCAATTTCTGCCCCACAAGTGCCACTTCCCGCCTTACAAATGCCACCTCCTGCCCCACAACTTTCACCTCCTGCCCCACAAGTGCCACCTCCTGCCCCACAAGTGCCACCTCCTGCCCCACAAGTGCCACCTCCTGCCCCACAAGTGCCACCCCCTCCCCTCAAGTTACATCTCCTGCCCCACAAGTGCCAACACCTGACCCACAAGTGCCACCTCCTGCCCCACAACTTTACATTCCGCCCCACAATTTCCACCTCCTGTCTTACAAGTTCCACTTCCTGCCCCACATGTGCCAGCTCAGGCTTTACAAGTGCCAGCTCCTGCACCACATCATCCACTTCCCGCCCCACAAGTGCCACCTCCTGCCCAGCAAGTGCCATTTCTTACCCCACAGGTTCCAACTCCTGCCCCACAGGTGCCATTTCCTGCCCCACAATTGCCACCTCCTGTCCCACATGTGCCAACTCCTGCCCCACAAGTGCCATTTCCTGCCCCACAACTTCCACCTCCCGCCCCAGAAGTGCCAATTCCTGTCCCACAAGTGCCACCTACCACGCCACAAATTCCACCTCCTGCCCCACAAGTTCCACCTCCTGCCCCACAACGACCACCCCCTGCACCACAAGTGCCAATTCCTGCCCCACAAGTGCCAGCTCATTCCCCTGAAGTGCCAGCTCCTGCCCCACAAGTGCCACATTTTGCCACACCACTGCCACCTCCCCCCCAAAATAATCCACCTCCTGCCCCACAAGTGTCACTGACCGCCCAACTTCATCCTCCTGACCCACAAGTGCAACCTCCTGCCCCACAACTTCAACATCCCGCCACACAAGTGCCGACTCCTGCCCAACGTGAGCCACATCCTGCCCCACAAGTGCCAACTCCTGCCCCACATTGTCCACCTCCCACCAAACAAGTGCCACCTCCTGCCCCACAAGGGCCAATTCCTGCCCCACATGTGCCAGCTCATGCCCCACAAGTGCCAGGTCCTGTCCCACATCATCCACCTTCTGCCCCACAAGTGCCACCTCCTGCCCCACAACGACCACCTCCTGCCCCACATCATCCACCCCCTGCACCACAAGTGCCAATTCATGCCCTACAAGTGCCAGCTCACTCCCCTGAAGTGCCAGCTCCTGCCCCACAAGTGCCACCTCCTGTCCCACATGTGCTAACTCCTGCCCCACAAGTGCCATTTTCTGCCCCACAACTTCTACCTCACGGCCCACAATAGCCAGTTCCAGCCCCACAAATGCCACCTCCCGCCCCACAACTTCAACATCCCGCCACACAAGTGCCACCTCCTGCCCCACAAGTGCCAAATCCTGTTCTGCAACTTCCAACTCCTGCTCCACAAGTGCCACCTTCTGCCCCACATCATCTACCTCCCACCCAACAAGTGCCACCTCCTGCCTCACAACTTCCAACTCCCACCACAACAATTTCCACCTCCTGTCTTACAAGTTCCACTTCCGCCACACAAGTGCCACCTCCAGCCCCATAAGTGCCTAATCATGCCCCACAACATCCACCTGTGCCCTACAAATTTCCGGCTCCACATCATCCAACTCCAGCCCCACAAGCGCCACCTCCTGCACAAAAATATCCACCTCAAGCCCCACAGGTGCCACCTCCCGCCCCACAACTTCCACCTCCCGCCCCACAATTGCCACCTCCTGCCCCACAAGTGCCACCTCCCGCCCAACAATTGTGGCCACATGACAAACAAGTTCCACTTCCGCCCCACAAGTGCCACCTCCTGCCCAACAAGTGCCATTTCTTACCCCACAGGTTCCAAATCCTACCCCACTGGTGCCATTTCCTGTCCCACAAGTGCCATTTCCCCCCCCACATGTGCCAACTCCTGCCTTACAAATTTCACCTCTCACCCCACAAATTCCACCTCCCACCCCACAAGTTCCACCTCCTGCCCCAAAAGTGCCCATTCCTGCTTCACAAGTGCCAGCTCATGCTTCACAAATGCCAGCACATGCCCCAAATTATCAACTTCCTGCCCCACAAGTGCCACCTCTAACCCCACAAAGACAGCCTCCTGCCCCACATCATCCACCTCCTGCCCCACAAGTGCCAATTCCTGCCCCCCAAGTGCCAGCTCACGCTCCACAAGTGCCACCTCCCGCCCCACAGTTACCACCTCCTGCATCACAACTTCCACCTCCCGCCCCACATGTACCACCTCCTGCATCACAACTTCCACCTCCCGCCCCTCATGTACCACCTCCTGCATCACAACTTACACCTCCCGCCCCAAGAATGCCACATCCTGCCCCACAAGTGCCACCTCATGCCTCACAAGTGCCACCCCCCCCCACAAGTGCCACCTCCCACGCACAAGTGCCACATCCTGCCCCACAAGTGCCACCTCCCACGCACAAGTGCCACTACCTGCCCCACAAGTGCCAACTCCTGCCCCACAAGTTCTATGTGCCTCTGTGGGGTCTCTTATGGGTATCTCTGGACCCAGTGTATTCCTATGGGTACCTATGGGTTTCAGTGTGGTCCCTATGTGCCTCTATGGGGTCTCTTATTGGTCTCAGCAGTGTCGCTATGTGTCTCTATGGGTCTCACTGTCCCCCACTGTAATCCATGGGATCCCTATGTGTCCCAATGTCCCCCTATGGGTCACTATGTGTCCCTAAGTGTCCCAATGTCCCCCCTATGGGTTGCTATGTGCCACTATGGGGTCTCTATTGGGTCTCATGGATATCTCTGGGCCAAAATGTCTTCTTATGGGTGACTATGGGTTTCAATGCAGTCCCTATGAGCCTCTATGGGGTCTCTTATGGGTCTCACCGAGGTCCCTATGTGTCTCTATGGGTCTCACTGTCCCCCACTGAAATCCATGGGGTCCCTATGTGTCCCAATGTCCCCCTATTGGTCCCAGTGTCAGCCTATGTGTCACAATGTGTCCCTATGTGTCCCAATGTCCCTCCTATGTGTTGCTAAGTGTCTCCATGGGGTCTCTTATGAGTATCTCTGGGCCAAAATATCTACCTATTGGTATCCATGGGTTACATTAGGTCCCTATGTGCCTCTATGGGGTCTCTTAAGGGTTACAGCGGAGTCCCTATGTGTCTCTATGGGTCTCACTGTCCCCCACTATGTTCCATGGGGTCCCTATGTGTCCCAATATACCCCTATGGGGCCCAGTGTCTCCCAATGGGTCACTATGTGTTCCTAAGTGCCGAATGTCCCCCCTATGTGTCCCAATCGCCCCCTTTGGGGTTTCTATGGGGACTCTTATTTGTATCTCTGGGCCCAAATGTCTTCCTATGGGTATCTATGGGTTTCAATGAGGTCCCTATGTGCCTCTATGGGGTCTCTTATGGGTATCAGTGGAGCCCCTATGTTTGTCTACGGGTCTCACTGTTCCCCACTGTAATCCATGGGGTCCCTCTGTGTCCCAATGTCCACACTATGGGTTGCTATGTACCTCTATGGGGTCTCTATGTGGTCTCTTATTTGTATCTATGGGCTTAAATGTCCTCCTATGGGTATCTATGGGTTTCAACGTGGTCCCTATGTGCCTCTATGGGGTCTCTTATGGGTCTCAGCAGAGTCTCTATGTGTCTCTACGGGTATCACTGTCTTCCACTGTAATCCATGTTGTCCCTATGTGTCCCAATGTCACCCTATGGGTCACTATGTGTCCCTATGTGTCCCAATGTCCCCCCTATGGGTTGCTATGTGCCTCTATGGGTTATCTATGGGGCTGTATGGGGTGCCTATGGAGCTCTATGGGGTTCTACGGGGCGTTCTGAGGTTTCTATGGGGTGTCTATGGAACGCTATGGTGTGTATATGTGGCAAAATGAGTTTCTATGGGTGGCTATGGGAGCTCTATGGGGCACAATGGGTTGCCTACGGGGCTCTATGGCGTTGCTATATGTCCTTATGTGGTGTGTATGTGGCACTATGTTGTGCTATGGGGTGCTGTGAGGCACTATGGGGAGCTATGGGGCTCTATGGAGCAGTATAGGGTGTCTATGGGTCCCTATGGGATGCAATGGGGCACTGTGGGGCACAAGGGAGTGTCTATGAGGCTCCATGGGCTGCTATGGTGCACTATGGAGTAGCTATGGGATGATTTGGGGTCTCTTTGTGCCCCTATGGGGAGCTATGGGTCACTATGTGGTGTCTATGGGGCTCTATGGGGTGGCTATGCGGTGCTTTGGGGTATCCTTGGGTTCCTATGGGGCGCTATGGGTGACTATGGGGTGCTATGGTTTGCTATGGGGCTCTATGCGGAAGAATGGGGTCTCTATGGGGCGCTATGGGGTCCCTATGGGGCTCTATGGGGAGTCTATGGGGTGTCTTTGGGGATCTATGGGTTGTCTGTGGGGCTCTATGGGGTCTGCATGGGGTCTGTATGGGGTTCAGTGGGTCTCTATGGGGCTCTATAGGGTGTCTACAGGCACTATGGGGCGATATGGGGTGTCTATGTGGTTCAATTGGGCTCTATGGTGTGGCTGTAGGGCCTTATGTGGTGTCTATGGGGCACTGTGGGCTGCTATGGGGTGCTGTGGGGAACTATGGGGTGTCTATGGGGCTCTATGGAGCAGTATGCTGTGTCTATGGGTCCCTATGGGGTGCAATGGGGTGCTGTGGGGCACAATGGAGTGTCTATGAGGCTCCATGGGCTGCTATGGGGCACTATGGAGTAGCTATGGGGTGCTATGGGGTCTCTTTGGGCCCCTATGGGTCACTATGGGGCTCTATGGGGTATCTTTGTGTTCCTATGGGGCGCTATGGGTGACTATGGGGTCGCTATGGGTTTCTTTGAGGCACTATGGGTCTCAATGGGGTCTCTATGGGTCTCAATTTATCCTTATGGCTCCCAATGACTGTCTATGGGTCTCTATGTATCCCTATGGGTCCCAGTGTCTCTCTATGGGTCCCAATGTCTTCCTCTGGATCTCTATGGGTCCCTATGGGTCCCAGCGTCTCTCTATGTCCCCCTGTCTAGGTGGTAACTATACAGATGGTAACAAAGATGGTAACAAATGTACAGAGGTTCTAAGCGAGAGAGAAACTCACCAGTGGTGATGCCTTCGCTGAGGAAGCTGGGGCGGTCTTCACTGCAGAGCGATGTCCAAGAGATGCTGCCTCACAGAATCACAGAATTCTCAAGGTTGGAAAAGGGCTGCCAGCTTTTGTAGGAGAATAGCATGGGAGACAGTTGTGAAGGCTTTGCTGAAGTCCAAGTAGAGCACATCAACAGCCTTTCTTTCTTTCCTTCATCCATCAGATGGGTCACAGGATCGTAGAAGGAGATCAGATTGGTCAAGCAGGAGCTGCCCTTCACGAACCCATGCTGGCTAGGTCTGATCTCCTGCTCATCCCACACCTGCCGCATCTGTCATCTCCCTCAAGACAATTCGTTCCATTCCCTTCCCTGGCACCGAGGTCAGGCTAACAGGCCTGGAGTTGCCCGGATCCTCCTGACAACCTTGCTTGGAAATGGGAGTCACGTTGGCAAGCCTCCAGTCTTCTGGGACCTCACCCGGTAACAGGGAGCTCGGAAAGATAATGGAAAGCGGCTCGAGTGAGGGTCAGCCCTTAAATGAGGTCTCAGAGGAGGTGGAGTCGAGCTCCAGCCCTCCCGGGAGCACAGCTCCATGACTCTCACCTGTGCTCCCACAGCTGACCCCACACTTGCCTCAGCTGATTAATCAGAGGTTCAGGCTGTGATTACCAATCTCCCATACAGCCCCTATGGGTCCCAATGTTTCCCTATGGGTCTCTAGCTGTCCCTATAGGTCTCTATGGGGTTATTATGCCTCTAAATGGGTCCCTATGTGTCTCTATGTCTCTCTATGGGGTCCCTATGTGTCCCAATGTCCCCCTATGGATCTCTATGTATCCATATGGGTCCCAGTGACTCCCTTTGGGTCACTAATGAGTCACTATGTGTCCCAACGTCTCCCCTATGGGTTGCTATGTGCCTCTGTGGGGTCTCTTATGGCTATCTCTGGACCCAAATGTATTCCTATGGGTACCTATGGGTTTCAATGTGGTCCCTATGTGCCTCTATGGGGTCTCTTATTTGTATCTATGGGCTTAAATGTCCTCCTATGGGTATCTATGGGTTTCAGTGTGGTCCCTATGTGCCTCTATGGGGTCTCTTATGGGTCTCAGCAGAGTCTCTATGTGTCTCTACGGGTATCACTGTCCCCCACTGTAATCCATGTTGTCCCTATGTGTCCCAATGTCACCCTATGGGTCCCAGTGTCTCCCTATGGGTCACTATGTGTCCCTATGTGTCCCAATGTCCCCCCTATGGGTTGCTATGTGCCTCTATGGGTTCTCTATGGGGCTCTATGTGGTGCCTATGGAGCTCTATGGGGCGTTCTGAGGTTTCTATGGGGTGTCTATGGAACGCTATGGTGTGTCTATTTGGTAAATTAGTTTCTATGGGTGGCTATGGGAGCTCTATGGGGCACAATGGGTTGCCTACGGGGCTCTATGGGATGTCTATGGGGCTCTATGGCGCGGCTATATGTCCTTATGTGGTGTCTATGTGGCACTACGTTGTGCTATGGGTTGCTGTGAGGCACTATGGGGTGCTATGGGGCTCTATGGAGCAGTATAGGGTGTCTATGGGGCTCTATGGGGTGTCTACAGGCACTATGGGGCGATATGGGGTGTCTATGTGGTTCAATTGGGCTCTATGGTGTGGCTGTAGGGCCTTATGTGGTGTCTATGGGGCACTGTGGGCTGCTATGGGGTGCTGTGGGGAACTATGGGGTGTCTATGGGGCTCTATGGAGCAGTATGCTGTGTCTATGGGTCCCTATGGGGTGCAATGGGGTGCTGTGGGGCACAATGGAGTGTCTATGAGGCTCCATGGGCTGCTATGGGGCACTATGGAGTAGCTATGGGGTGCTATGTGGTCTCTTTGGGCCCCTATGGGTCACTATGGGTCACTATGTGGTGTCTATGGGGCTCTATGGGGTGGCTATGCGGTGCTGTAGGGTGGCTATGGGGTGCTTTGGGGTATCCTTGAGTTCCTATGGGGCGCTATGGGTGACTATGGGGTGCTATGGTTTGCTATGGGGCTCTATGCGGAAGAATGGGGTCTCTATGGGGCGCTATGGGGTCCCTATGGGGAGTCTATGGGGTGTCTTTGGGGATCTATGGGTTGTCTGTGGGGCTCTATGGGGTCTGTATGGGGTTCAGTGGGTCTCTATGGGGCTCTATAGGGTGTCTACAGGCACTATGGGGCGATATGAGGTGTCTATTTGGTTCAATTGGGCTCTATGGTGTGGCTGTAGGGCCTTATGTGGTGTCTATGGAGCACTGTGGGCTGCTATGGGGTGCTGTGGGGAACTATGGGGTGTCTATGGGGCTCTATGGAGCAGTATGCTGTGTCTATGGGTCCCTATGGGGTGCAATGGGCTGCTATGGGGCACTATGGAGTAGCTATGGGGTGCTATGGGGTCTCTTTGGGCCCTTATGGGTCACTATGGGGTGTCTATGGGGCTCTATGGGGTATCTTTGTGTTCCTATGGGGCGCTATGGGTGACTATGGGGTCGCTATGGGTTTCTTTGAGGCACTATGGGTCTCAATGGGGTCTCTATGGGTCTCAATTTATCCTTATGGCTCCCAATGACTGTCTATGGGTCTCTATGTGTCCCTATGGGTCCCAGTGTCTCTCTATGGGTCCCAATGTCTTCCTCTGGATCTCTATGGGTCCCTAGGGGTCCCAGTGTCTCTCTATGTCCCCCTGTCTAGGTGGTAACTATACAGATGGTAACAAAGATGGTAACAAATGTACAGAGGTTCTAAGCGAGAGAGAAACTCACCAGTGGTGATGCCTTCGCTGAGGAAGCTGGGGCGGTCTTCACTGCAGAGCGATGTCCAAGAGATGCTGCCTCACAGAATCACAGAATTCTCAAGGTTGGAAAAGGGCTGCCAGCTTTTGTAGGAGAATAGCATGGGAGACAGTTGTGAAGGCTTTGCTGAAGTCCAAGTAGAGCACATCAACAGCCTTTCTTTCTTTCCTTCATCCATCAGATGGGTCACAGGATCGTAGAAGGAGATCAGATTGGTCAAGCAGGAGCTGCCCTTCACGAACCCATGCTGGCTAGGTCTGATCTCCTGCTCATCCCACACCTGCCGCATCTGTCATCTCCCTCAAGACAATTCGTTCCATTCCCTTCCCTGGCACCGAGGTCAGGCTAACAGGCCTGGAGTTGCCCGGATCCTCCTGACAACCTTGCTTGGAAATGGGAGTCACGTTGGCAAGCCTCCAGTCTTCTGGGACCTCACCCGGTAACAGGGAGCTCGGAAAGATAATGGAAAGCGGCTCGAGTGAGGGTCAGCCCTTAAATGAGGTCTCAGAGGAGGTGGAGTCGAGCTCCAGCCCTCCCGGGAGCACAGCTCCATGACTCTCACCTGTGCTCCCACAGCTGACCCCACACTTGCCTCAGCTGATTAATCAGAGGTTCAGGCTGTGATTACCAATCTCACACACAGCCCCTGTGGGTCCCAATGTTTCCCTATGGGTCTCTAGCTGTCCCTATAGGTCTCTATGGGGTTATTATGCCTCTAAATGGGTCCCTATGTGTCTCTATGTCTCTCTATGGGGTCCCTATGTGTCCCAATGTCCCCCTATGGATCTCTATGTATCCATATGGGTCCCAGTGACTCCCTTTGGGTCACTAATGAGTCACTATGTGTCCCAACGTCTCCACTATGGGCTGCTATGTGCCTCTATGGGGTCTCTATTGCGTCTCTTATGGGTATCTCTGGGCCGAATGTCTTCCTATTGTTCTCTATGTGTTTCAAAGTTGTCCTCTGTGTCCCTATGAATCTTAATAGCTCCTAATGTGTCCCTATGAGTCTATATGTGGTCTCACTGTCCCAGTGGGTCTCTATGTGTTCCTATGTGTCTATATGGAGTCTCTATCTGGTTTCTATGGGTCTTGGTGTCCCTCTACGTGTCACTTTGTGCCTCTATGGGGTCTCCATGGGTTTCTATGGGGTCTCTATGTCTGTCTATGGGTCCCTATTGGTTCCAATGGGTCCCTATGAGTCTCTATGATGTCTCCCTTTGTCCCCATATGGGTCCCAGTGTCTTTCCATGGGACTCTATGGTACTCACTATGTCTCTATGAGGTTTCAATGGGTGTCTATGGAATTTCTATTGGTCCCATTGTTCCCCTAT
The DNA here is from genome assembly GCF_054131305.1 of Coturnix japonica. Classification (NCBI taxonomy): domain Eukaryota; kingdom Metazoa; phylum Chordata; class Aves; order Galliformes; family Phasianidae; genus Coturnix; species Coturnix japonica. The sequence goes on along the minus strand of NC_140672.1, from coordinate 4,512,659 downwards.
GGGGTCTCTATTGATCTCTATGGGGTCCATATGTCTGTCTATGGGTCTCTATGGGTCCCAGTGTCTTGGACACTGCTCCCCAATTCCCAGACTGGACTTGGGGAGCAGAACGTGATGAGGGCACTTGGGGGTCAGAAGTTCATTGCTGGACTTGGAGTGCAGAATGAGCTGAATGGACTTGGGGGGCAGAAGGTGATGAATGGACTTGTGGGGCAGAACACAATCAATGTGTGCACTTGGGGGGGCAGAATGAGGACTGTGGACTTGGGGGACAAAATGAGGACTATGGACTTGTGGGGCAGAATGCAATCAATGGACATGGGGGGCAGAAGGTGATGAATGGACTTGGGGGGCAGAATGGGGGTACTGCACTTTGCGGCAGAAGGACTGGACTTGGGTGGCAGAGTGAGCTGAATGGACTTGGGGGGCAGATGGTGATGAGAGGACTTGGGGGGCAGAAGGACACAACTACACTTGGGGGTCAGAATGCATTGAGTGCACTTGGGGGGCAGAAGGTGATGAATAGACTTGGGGGGCAGAGTGAGATTGGACTTGGGGGCAGAAGGTGCCGAGTGCACTTGGGGGGCAGGATGCAATGGCTGCACTTGGGGGGCAGAATGAGATGGGTGGATTTGTGGGACAGAGTGGGGGTATTGGACTTAGGGGGCAGAAAGAGGGGGACTGGACTTGGGGGGCAAGGGACAGGACTGGACTTGGACTTGGGGGGCAGAAAGAGATGAATGGAGTTGGGGGGCAGAGGGAGGGGACTGGACTTAGGGGGCAGAAGGAGATGAATTTAGTTGGGGGGCAGCAGGTGGGTACAGGACTTGGAGGACAGAATAGTGGCTCTAGAGTTGGACTTGGGGGGCAGAGTGAGATGAATGGACTTGGGGGGCAGAAGAGAACAAGAGGACTTGGTCGGCAGAACACAATGAACGAGTGGACTTGGGGGGCAGAATGTGCTGAATGGACTTGGGGGGCAGAAGGTGATGGCAGCACATGGGGGGCAGACAGAGCTGAATGGAGTTGGGGGGCAGGATGCAATGAATGGACTTGGGGGGCAGAATGGGGGCTCTAGAGTTGGACTTGTGGGGCAGGAAGGAATGAGTGGACTTAGGGGGCAGAAGGACATGAATGCACATGGGGGGAAGGTTGTGATGGCTGTAGTTGGGGGGGCAGAATAAGGGCACCTTACATGGGGGGCAAAGTGACCTGAATGGACTTGGGGGGCGGAATGAGAGTGGAGCGTCAATGGGGCCATATGGGGCTATGGGGTTTAATGGTGGCCTATGGGGCTCTATGGGGTGTCTATGGGGTATCTATGGGTCTCTATGGGTCACTATGGGGCTTTATGGGGCTCTATGGGGTGTCCAAGGGTTTCTATGAGGTGTCTATGGGGTGTCTATTGGGCTCTATGGGGTGTCTCTGGGGTTCTATGGGTTGGCAGAAGGCAACGGCTGCTTGGACTTGGGGGGCAGAAGAAGTGGACTAGACCTGGGGGGCATAAGGTGATGAATGGACTTGGGGGGCAGAATGAGGACTATGGACTTGGGGGGAGAAGGTGATGAATGGACTTGGGGGACAGAATGAGGTGGACTTGGACTTGGGGGGCAGAAGGACATGAGTGCACTTGGGAGGCAGGACACAATGAATGCACTTGGGGGGCAGAATGAAATGAATGGACTTGTGGGGAAAAACACAATCAATGACTGGACTTGGGGGGCAGAAGGAGATGAGATGACTAGGACTTGTGGGGCAGAATAAGGGCACCATATATGTGGGGCAGAGTGACCTGGATGGACTTGGGGGGCAGAATGAGATTGGACTTACTTAGACATGGGGGGCAGAAGGAGATGGCAGCACTTGGGGGGCAGAGTGAGCTGAATGGACTTGGGGGGCAGGATACGATGAATGGACTTGGGGGCAGAATGAGGGGACTGGAAATGGACTTGGGGGGCAGAAGGTGATGAGAGCACTTGGGCGGCAGGATGCATTGAGTGCACTTGGGGGGCAGGATGTGATGAATGGACTTGGGGGGCAGAGTGATAGGACTGGTCTTGGACTTGGGGGGGCAGAATAGGATCAGTGGACTTGGGGGGCAGACTGAGTTGAATGGACTTGGGGGGCAGAATACGATGGTGGCACTTGGGGGGCAGAACGTGATGACTCCACTTGTGGGGCAGAAAGAGGACTGAAAATTATGGGGCAGAAGGCAGCGGCTGTAGTTGGGGGGCAGGATGAGGGCTGTGGACCTGGACTTGGGGGGCAGAATGGAATGAGTGCACTTGTGGGGCAGAATGTGGTTACTGCACTCGCACTTGGGGGGCAGAAAAAGATGGTTGGACTTGGGGGGCAGAAGGCCTTACTGGACGTGTGGGGCTGAAGGTGATGAATGGACTTGGGGGGCACAATGAGCTGATGAGTGCACTTGGGGGGCAGAGTGAGGGGACTGGACTTGGACTTGGGGGGCAGAATGGAATGAGTGGACTTGGGGGGCAGAATGAGGACTATGCACTTGGGGGGCACAATGCAATGAATGGACTTGGGGGGCAGAATGACAGGACTGGAATTGGACTTGGGGGGCAGAAGGCACTGAGTGCACTTGGGGGGCAGAAACATTGACTGGACTTGGGGGGCAGACAGAGCTGAAAGGACTTGGGGGGCAGAAGGTGATGGCAGCATTGGGGGGCAGACAGAGCTGAATGGAGTTGGGGGGCAGGACGCAATGTATGGACTTGGGGGGCAGAATGGGGGCTCTAGAGTTGGACTTGTGGGGCAGGAAGGAATGAGTGGACTTAGGGGGCAGAAGGACATGAATGCACATGGGGGGAAGGTTGCAATGGCTGTAGTTGGGGGGCAAAATAAGGGCACCTTACATGGGGGGCAGAGTGACCTGAATGGACTTGGGGGGCAGAATGAGAGTGGAGTGTCTATAGGGCCGTATGGGGCAATGGGGTTTAATGGTGTCCTATGGGGCTCTATGTGGTGTCTATGGGGTGTCTATGGGTCACTGTGGGTCACTAAGGGGCTCTATGGGGCTCTATGGAGTGTCTTGGGTATCTATGGGGCTCTATGGAGTGTCTCTGGAGTTCTATGGGGTGTCTTTGAGGTGTCTATGGGGTGTCTATGTGGCTCTATGGGTCACTATGTGGTGTCTATGTGTTTCTATGGGGTGTTTATGGGGCAGGATGTGATGGCTGAACTTGGGGGGCAGAAGAGCATGAATTGACTTGGGGGGCAGAATGAGGGGACTGGACTTGATGGGACTTGGGGGGCAGAGTGAGCTGAATGCACTTGTGGGGCAAGATGCAATGAGGAGACTTGGGGGGCAGAAGGTGATGAATGGACTTGGGGGGCAGGATGAGGGGAATGAAGTTGGAGTTGGGGGGCAGAGTGAGCTGAATGGACTTGGAGGGCAGAACACAATGAGTGGACTTGAGGGGGCAGAAGGTGATGAGTGCTCTTGGGGGGCAGAATGAACTGAATGGACTTGGGGGGCAGGATGCAATGAATGGACTTGTGGGGCAGGATGAGGACTCTGGGCTTGGGGGGCATAATGGAATGAATGGACTTTGGGGGCAGAACACAATCAATGACTGGACTTGGGGGGCAGAAGGCAATGAGACAACTTGGACTTATGGGGCAGAATAAGGGCACCTTATATGTGGGGCAGAGTTACCTGAAGGGACTTGGGGGGCAGGATGAGCTGAATGGACTTGGGGGGCAGGATGCGATGGCTGGACTTGGGGGGCAGAATGCAAAGAGTGGACTTAGGGGGCATAAGGTGATGACCAGACTTGGGGGGCAGAGAGAGCTGAATGGATTTGGGGGGCGGGATACGATGAATGGACTTGGGGGGCAGAATGAGGGCTCTGAGCCTGGACTTGGGGGGCAGGATAAGGGCTCTGGAGTTGGGGGGCAGAAGGACAGCACTGCACTTGGACTTGGGGGGCAGAAGGCGATGAATGGACTTGGGGGGCACACAGAGCTGAAAGGACTTATGTGGCACAATGCAATGAGTGGACTTGGGGGGCAGAATGCATTGACTGGACTTACTTGGGGGGCAGAAGGACAAGAGTGGACTTGGGGGGAAGACAGATGAGTGGACTTGTGGGTCAGAATGAGGGCACAGGACTTGAACTTAGGGGGCAGGAAGAGATGAGAGGACTTGGGGGGCAGAAGGCAATGGCTGCAATTGGACTTGGTGGGCAGAACAAGAGGACTGGACTTGGGGGGCAGAAGGTGATGAATGGACTTGGGGGGCAGAATGAGCTGAATGGACTTGGGGGGCAGAATGAGCTGAATGGACTTGGGGGGCAGAATGAGGACTATAAACTTGGGGGGCAGAATGGAATTAATAGATTTTGGGGGCAGAACACAATCAATGACTGGACTTGAGGGGCAGAATGCAATGAGACAACTTGGACTTGTGGGTCAGAATAAGGGCACCTTATATGTGGGGCAGAGTGACCTGAATGAACTTGGGGGGCAGGATGAGATGGGACGACTTGGGGGGCATAGTGGGGGTACTGGACTTAAGGGGCAGAAAGAGGGGGCCTGGACTTGGGGGGCGAGGGACAGGACTGGACTTGGACTTGGGGGGCAGAAGGAGATGACTGGATTTGGGGGGCAGGATGCTGTGGCTGGACTTGGGTGGCAGACTGAGAGTGGGGTGTCTATGGGACTCTATGGGTCACTATGGGTCTCTATGGGGTGTCTATGGGGCTCTATGCGTCTCTATGGAGCTCTATGAGGTCAAATGGGGCACATATGGAGCCTCTATGGGGCTCTATAGGGCTCTAAGGTGCTCTATGTGGTGTCTATGGGGCTCAATGGGGTGTCTATGGGGCTCTATGGGGTTTCTATGGGGTGTCTATGGGTCAGTATGGGGCTCTATGGGGTGTCTATGGGTGTCTATGGGGTGTCTATGCGGTGTCTATGGGTCAGTATGGGGCTCTATGGGGTGTATATGGAGCTCTATGGGGTGTCTATGGGGCTCTATGGGTCAACATGGGGCTCTAGGGGGTGTCTATGGGTGTATATGGGGTGTCTATGGGGCTCTAGGGGTCAACATGGGGCTCTAGGGGGTGTCTATGGGTGTCTATGGGGTTTCTATGGGGCTCTATGGGTCAACATGGGGCTCTATGGGGTGTCTATTGGTTGTCTATGGGGCTCTATGGGGTGTCTATGGGGTGTCTATGGGGCTCTATGGGGTGTCTATGGGGTGTCTATGTGTTGTCTATGGGGCTCTATGGGGTGTCTATGGGGTGTCTATGGGGCTCTATGGGGCTCTATGGAGTGTCAATGGGGTTTCTATGGGGCACTATGGGATGTCTATGGGGTGTCTATGGGGCTCTAAGGGGTGTCTATGGGGCTCTATGGGGTGTCTATGGGGTGTCTATGGGGTTTCTATGGGGCTCTATGGGTCACCATGAGGCTCTATGGGGTGTCTATGGGTGTCTATGGGGTGTCTATGGGTTGTCTATGGGGCTCTATGGGGTGTCTATGGGGTGTCTATGGGGTTCTATGGGGTGTCTATGGGGTGTCTATGGGGTGTCTATGGAGCACTATGGGGTGTCTATGGGGCTCTATGGGGTGTCTATTGGGCTCTATGTGTCACTACGGAGCTATATGGGGTGTTTATGGGGCTCTATGAGTTGTCTATGGGGTGTCTAAGGCGCTCTATGGCATGTCTATGGGGCTCTATGGGTTGTCTATGGGGTGTTTATGGGGTTTCATGGGGCTCTATGGGGTGTCTATGGGGCTCTATGGGGCTCTATGAGGTGTCTATGGAGTGTCTATGAGGTGTCTATGGGGTATCTATGGGGCTCTATGGGGTTTCTATGGGGCACTATGGTATGTCTGTGGGGTATCTATGGGGCTCTATGGGGTGTCTATGTGGCTCTATGGGGTGTCTATGGGGCTCTATGGGGTGTCTGTGGGGTGTCTATGGGGCTCTATGGGTTGTCTATTGGGCATTATGGGGCGTCTATGGGGTGTCTGGTTCTGTGGGGTGAATATAGAGCTTTATGGGGTGTCTATGGGGTTTTTATGAGGTGTCTATGCGGTGTCTATGGGATTTAATGGTGGCCTATGGGGTGTCTCTGTTGCTATATGGGTCACTATGGGTCACTATGGGGCTGCACTTGGGGAGCAAAAGGCAATGAATGCACTTGGGGGGTAGGATGAGGACTGGACTTGTGGGGCAGAATAAGGGCACCTGATATGTGGGGCAGAGTGACCTGAATGGACTTGGGGGGCAGACTGCGCTGAATGGACTTGGGGGGCAGCATGCATTGACTGCACATGGGGGGCAGAATGTGATGAATGGACTTGGGGAGCAGAATGACAGTGCTGGACTTCCATGGACTGGACTTGGGGGGCAGAAAGCCACGAGTCGACTTGGGGGGCAGAATGAAGGTGATGACGGACTTGAGGGGCAGAAGGTGATGAATGGACTTGGGGGGCACACAGAGCTGAAAGGACTTGGGGGGAAGAGTGAGGTATACGGACTTGGGGGGCACAATGCAATGAGTGGACTTGGGGGGCAGAATGAGGGCACAGGTCTTGAACTTGGGGGGCAGAAAGAGATGAGAGGACTTGAGGGGCAGAATGAAATGGCTGCACTTGGACTTCGGGGGCAGAACTAGAGGACTGAACTTGGGGGGCAGAAAGTGAAGAATGGACTTGGGGGGCAGAATGAGCTGGACTTGGACTTGGGGGGCAGAAGGCAATGGGAGGACTTGGGGGGCAGAATGAGGGCTCTAGAGTTGGACTTGGGGGGCAGAAGGTGCTGAGTGCACTTGGGGGGCTGGATACGATGGACGCACTTGTGGGGCAGATTGAGCTGAATGGACTTGGGGGGCAGAACACAGTCAGTGAGTGCACTTGGGGGGCAGAATGAGGACTATGGACTTGGGGGGCAGAATGGAATGAATCGACTTGGGGGGCAGAAGTTAATGCTGGCACTTGGAGGGCAGAATGAGCTGAATGGACTTGTGGGGCAGAATGAAGGCGATGATGGACTTGGGGGCAGAACGAGGGCACTGGTGTTGGACTTGGGGGGCAGAAGGCAATGAGGCGACTTGGACTTGTGGGGCAGAATAAGGGCACCATATATGTGAGGCAGAGTGACCTGAAGGGACTTGGGGGGCAGGATGAGCTGAATGGACTTGGGGGGCAGGATGCGATGGCTGACTTGGGGGGCAGAAGGAGTTGAATGGACTTGGGGGGCAGAATGTGGATATTGGAACTGGACATGGGGGACAGAAGGCGGTGATGGACTTGGGGGGCAGAATGTATTGAGTGCACTTGGGGGTGCTGAGAATGGGGGTCCTGCACTTGGACTTGGGGGACAGACTGAGCTGCATTGACTTGGGGGGCAGAATGAAGGGACTGGAGTTGGACTTGGGGGGCAGAACAAGATGGCGGCACTTGGGAGGCAGAATAGAATGGCTGGACTTGGGGGCAAAAGCGGCACTTTTGGGGCAGAATGATGTGAATGGACTTGGGGGGCAGGACACAATGAGTGGACTTGGGGGGCAGAAGGAGATGGAGGCACTTGTGGGGCAGAATGCGGTTACTGCACTCGCACTTGGGGGCAGGAAGAGACGGTTGGACTTGGGGGGCAGAATGAGGGCTCTGAATTTAAACATGTTAAACTTGGGGGGCAGAGTGAGCTGAATAGACTTGGGGGGAAAAAGACAATGGGAGGACTTGGGGGTGTTACCTTTATCTTGTCAGTGTTCTCTGGAAGTTTGCAGCTTGACCAATTACTGACATGACACCAATATGATGAGCAGTAAAATGGCGATTTATTGAAGCTAACACACGTATATATACCCTATGCCCTTCGTGTACGCCCACTGGAAATGTATACATCTTGATGGCATGGGGATGGACCTATCTCGTCACAGCCCGAAAAGCGCACACTCGCCTAATACAACATTTCCCCCTCCCCATGCCAAGAAAGCCTTATCCCGTTACAACGCGAACGCTAATCCTAATCTAAATTATATAAAGGTGTTAGTCCTTATCTAAACAAGTAATTTATAAAGGGAGATATGCAGATTGCAAAGCATGCAGAGATAAACGATGCTATATCTAACAATATTAGTAGTTTCTAATTAATACGTTCAAGGCACCTTTGGTTATATTATAACGTTCATCCTTCTGCTCAGTGTTTCGCGTATAACTGCTGGAGCTCCATTTTCTCATTGAACACTCCTTCTATCGTACGTTGCAAACAACCTTGTAGACATCTAAATATACATGGCACACATATCATTAATGCAAGAAATATAAGAAGCCCTATCACTAATGCCTTAAGTAGCTGTTTGAGCCATGGCCCAATACCTCCAAACAGACTTCCCAACCAATCTCCAAAAGGATCATCCTGGATGCCAGCCTTCTTGGTGTGTTCTTGTAACCACTCCAACTTCTTGTGCAACGACTCACTGTGATCACTCAAGTTAAAACAACACATCCCTTCAAAGTCCTTACACCCATGACCTTGTGCCAGAAGTAAGAAATCAATTGCTGCTCTGTTTTGGAGCACAGCGTGTCTAATGCTCTCTACATCTATAAGCAAATCTGAGAGTAGCCGAGAGGTAACATTAGCCTGTTTAACAGTCCAACAGGCCAATCTCTCGATTTCTTTTAAAGCGTGTGCAGCAGCCACCCCGGGAGCAAGGAAAGAAGCAAAGACTCTAGCAGTGGGTCCCCATAACCTTACGTCGTCCCCGCAGTCAGGCTCCAGAGCATGCATATCCCTTTTGGCTCGCGAATGATTAGATGCCTTGTAGATCTCAAAGATACTTGGGGATAAGATAGTCAATTTCCCCAGATAGCAAGGACCTCCTACTGGGTTCTTAGGAATCCCTTGCCAAGCACGATCCCCACAAATAATTTCGTTCTCCCATGAACGAAAATGATCCTTTGGGGATAAGGAAAACACAACAACCTGTGTTGAATGCCGTATCTTCACAGTCGACCTTTCGGACAGACCCATCCGTCCTGCTAATATTAACAATCTCACCTATTGAGACATTTATAGGACAATCTCCAGAACGATAAGGCACCGATCCGTTAGGGTAAAACCCACAGTATCCTCCATCAATATCAAAGGTCTCATCATCACGGGGATACACAAGGGTAAACGGGACAGTTTGATTAGTTTTAGGGTCCCAGTAGGGGCCCTCTGGACCAAGAAGTTGCTGCCTAGTCAGAGACAACCTTTTCATTGAGCCAAAGATCATGCACCCAGGGGACAACCATTGTGAGCTATTCTTGTCCCAAGTATCATTTTGTACCATTTGTGAGCCAAGTAAATCCAGCTGCTGGGGCTCCTCGGGAAGAGTGATGTTTAACCTACAAATAGTACAAGCCATTTTCCTTCTGAGATAGTATACGGAATCATTTCCCAGCCACCTCCAAGTTCTTTCTAGTACATTGCAGAACCGCAAACAGCCACTCTTTTTCCCAAGGTAACCCTTAAACGCAGAGTCATCCCATTCTGGGACCCCTATAAGGCATGTTTGAAAGGGTGACGTAGCTGACTGTAATGCAAGACAAAAGTCTGTTCTTCCTGTCTGATTAGCCCATGTAACCCATAAGTTCCCCGGTTGTTGAATCAAATGAATGCCCCCCACCGGCGACCAACACAGACACAAAAGGCACAACAGCATTAGCATGGTAGTTCTCGTTGGCAGCAAGGGTTGTTTCTCTGAGTTCTCAGGTTTCTTTTTCTTCAGCATCCACGAGAAAGTCCTTCTTTTGTGCTCTGTCGATTCAGGATTCCTTGGGTGGCCGATCAAGAGGTCCATTATCAACGCCACTATGAGGTCTGCACCCTTGGACCAGTTTAAAAGAGTGGGAAGGAGCCCTGGGCCATTGGCACCCTCCCATACCAGTTTTCCTGTGGCAAAACCTTGAATTTTTGACACTGATGTGCATCATGTCCAGCCCAACCACACAATTGACAAGGTTCCCCCAGTCCCTGTGATTCCTTCTGATTAAACCTCTTAGGGCATTGGGCTTTAAGGTGACCAAGCTGTCCACACTTAAAGCACGGGCCCTTATCCTTATTTTCCCCAACTCGAGAGGCTGCCATTACTGCAGCAGCCATCCCCTGCATGGCAGTTACAAAGCCCTAATTAGTCAATGGTGCATTTTTCTGATGATCTAGCACGTACTTGATGATCTCTCCTGGAGTGTTCAAAGTCCCAGGTGCCGCCCTTATAATCTGTTGAATGTCTGGCAGCGATTTTTGTTTAAGACAATCTATCACGACTAAAGATTGGACCCCCTTTGGGAGGTCAGACCCCTCCACCGCACGGATCAAGCGATTCGCAAAATCAGAGAATGGCTCGGAGGGCTCCTGTTTGATGTCTGTCCATGGGAGCACAGGCTCTGCAACCTTAGCCACCATCCGCAGAGCCTGAAGGGCTGCGGTCGTGAGCGCTGCCAACTCCCCTGCTCTAAGCGCATTCGCCTGGCCCTCCGGGGACCCCACCATGCCATCTGCTAACCCCTGAAGACGCGCAAGAGTCGTCTTGTCTTTTCGACCCTGGCCATTAGCCGGATGGTTATTATCACGGGTCGCAGCGGCTACCACAACCTGAAGCAGCCTATTCCACTCATCGTACCATAAGGTATATTGCACAGGCTCAAGGATGACACGCATAAGGCTGACCACATCATAAGGCAGAAGACTAGAGGCCATGAGAGCCTCAACTGCCGACATAGTCACTGGAGAACGCAAGCCTTTGTTTTTGACCAAATCCGCAAGGCGAGTGACCGCCTTAGAGTTTAAAGGGGTCCAAGCTGTACCCTCTGCATTCACTGTTACTGGAAAGGCAAACGTAGCCGTCACATCGGCTGCTCTGACATCCTCCCTCACCTGAGCCCAGTCAGTGAGTGTGGGCGGGCTCCACGGGCCAGATGCCACAGGACCACACCCCTCCTGGGTGTGTCCCGGGGCCGTCTGCATCGAAGTGCTACGCCCACATCCAGTGCCCTGCTGGGCGGAGTGATCCGCCCCTTCAGGGGAGTGACCAGAGCAACAGGCAGAACCTGGCAGTGAGACAGTACCACCCTCCCCCACTGCCCTCTTATCAGTTGTGCAGAGAGCAACAGTACATTCCACCGAGGGTCCCCCTCCCCCTTCATCCATAAATGATTTTAATGTAGGATATAGTCTCCGTGCTGGATAGGGAGGTGGGGGCGGGGTGTACTCTGGAGCTGAGTGGTCTTGTTCAACTTCCTCCTCCTTTGTTCTTGAAGGTGTTACGTCAGTTGGAGCCGAGGGGGTCGGCACTATCTTCTCCTCCTTTGGATCTGTAGGAGAGATGAGACCCCCCCCCGGTTCCCCTCGCCCCCAACCCCAACAGTTCCCTAGCCCGATCCCCCGCAATCTTCTCTTCCCTTGCCGCCTTAAGCGCCTCCAAGACTAATCCCCAGACCTTGAACTCTGTAACTTTTCGGGTGGCCAGCACCCTTTGTGAAAGCGCCATTGTGAGCGCATCCCAGTTATTGGGATCATATAAATCAGAGGGGGATGTTAACATCCCCTCCTTCTCCAGCAGAGAAAGAACTGCAGCAACCTCCTTCTTAGAAGGAACATCCTTCCCACAGTGAGTTTTACATGCATGCAGAATCACCTTAATAACGGCTTCCATGTCACCTCCGGCCAAACGTATCCCACCTGGCCCCAACCTGGCGCTTCCCCAACAGTACCGAGGGGGTTCCGAGCTCTCCCTACTGCCTGACGAAGAGTTATGGCCAATCCTCCCATCCCAGTCTTTCACCACTCCGCGAGTAAATAATTAGCGCTCCGCAGTGAGAACCTTCGCCGTTAGAATTATAGCTGCTCCGCTTCCAATCACGTCCAGGGTCACCATTTGTTACCTTTATCTTGTCAGTGTTCTCTGGAAGTTTGCAGCTTGACCAATTACTGATATGACACCAATATGATGAGCAGTAAAATGGCGATCTATTGAAGCTAACACACGTATATATACCCTATGCCCTTCGTGTACGCCCACTGGAAATGTATACATCTTGATGGCATGGGGATGGACCTATCTCGTCACAGCCCGAAAAGCGCACACTCGCCTAATACAACAGGGGGGCAGAATAGAATGGCTGGACTTGGGGGGGCAGAATGAGCTGAATGGACTTGGGGGGCAGAAGAGGGGGATGAGAGGACTTACTTGGGGGGCTGAGTGAGGGGACAGGACCTGGACTTGGGGGGCAGAATGTGGATATTGGACTTGAACTTGGGGGGCAGACTGAGGTGAATGGACTTGGGGGGCAGATATGAGGACTTTGGAGTTGGACTTGGGGGGCAGAAAGACAGGACTGGATTAGTACTTGGGGGGCAGACGGGGATGGATGCACTTATGGGGCAGAATAGAATGGATGCACTTGGGGGGCAGAACAAGATGGCGGCACTTGGGGGGCAGAGTGAGCTGAATGGAGTTGGGGGCAGGACACCATGACTGGACTTGGGGGTCAGAAGGTGATGAGCTGGACTTGGGGGGCAGAAGGCAATGGTTGGACTTGGACTAGGGGGGCAGAATGAAGGAGATGGCGGCACTTGGGGGGCAGAACGAGGGGACTGAACCTACATAGACTGGACTTGGGGGGCAGAATATAATGGATTCACTTGGGGGGCAGACAGATGCGTGGACGTGGGAGGCAGAAGGAGGGCACTAGCTTGGACTTGACTTGGGGGGCAGATTAGCTGAATGGACTTGGGGGACAGGATGAGGGGAATTGAGTTGGACTTGGGGGCACTTATGGGGCAGCTATGGGGCTCCTATTGGGTCACTTATGGGGCACCTATGGGGCAGCTCTAAGGCCGCTATCGGGCAGCTATGGGGATGCTATGGGGCAGCTATGGGGTACTTATGGGGCACCTCTTGGGCACTTGTGGGGCACTTTTGGGGCTGCTATGGGACACTTGTGGGGCACCTATGGAGCGGCTATGGGGCAGCTGTGGGATAGCTATGGGGCTGCTATGGGGTGGCTATTGGGCAGCTATGGAGAACTTATGGGGTCCCTATTGGGCTCTATGTGGTCTCTATGGTGTTTAATGGTGGCCTATGGGGCTGGACGTTGGGGACAGGATGTGATGGCGGCACTTGGGGGGCAGATTGAGTTGAATGGATTTGGGGGGCAGAATGAGGGCTATGGAGTTGGACTTGGGAGGCAGAATAGAATGGCTGGACTTGGGGGGCAGAAGTTGATGGCTGTAGTTGGGGGGCAGAAGGCAATGACTGGACTTGGGGGTCAGAAGGCCTTAATACACTTGGGGGGCAGGATGAGGGCTCTAGAGTTGGACTTGGGGGGCAGAAGTTGATGGCTGGAGTTGGGGGACTGTGTGTAATAATGGACTTGGGGGGCAGAATAAGAGGATTGGACTATGGGGTGCTTATGAAGTGACTATGTGGCTCTATGGGGTGTCTATGGGGCTCTGTGGGGTTTCTGTGGGGTGTCTATGGAGCTCTATGGGTCACTATGGGGCTCTGTGGGGCTCTATGGGGTGTCCATGGGGCTCTATGGGGTGTCTATAGTGTCTATGGGGTGTCTATAGGGTCTATGGGGTGTCTATGGGGCTCTATGGGATGTCTGTGGGGTGTCTATGGGGCTCTTTGTGGTGTCTATGTGTCACTATGGGGCTCTATGGCGTGTCTATGGGTGTCTATGGGGTGTCTATGGGGTGTCTATGGGGCACTATGGGGTGTCTATGGGGTGTCTATGGGGCTCTATGGGTCACTATGGGGAGTCTATGGGGTGTCTATGGGGCTCTATGGGGTGTCTATCGGGTGCCTATGGGGTGTCTATGGGTCAATATGTGGCTCTATGGTGTGTCTATGGGGCTCTATGGGGTGTCTATGGGTTGTTTATGGGGCTCTATGGGGTGTATATGTGTTGTCTATGGGGCTCTATGGGGCGTCTATGGGGCTCTATGTGGTGTCTATGGGGCTCTATGGGGCTCTATGTGTCACTATGGGTCACTATGGGGCTGTACTTGGGGGGCAGAAGGCAATGAATTCTCTTGGGGGGCAGGATGAGGACTGGAATTGTGGGGCAGAATAAGAGCACCTTATATGTGGGGCAGAGTGACCTGAATGGACTTAGTTGTCAGGATGAGATTGGACTTATTTAGACTTGGGGTGCAGCAGGTGATGAGAGCACTTGGGGGGCAGAGTGAGCTGAATGGACTTGGGGGGCAGATGAGATGTACGACTTGGGGACAGAGTGGGGGTATTGGACTTAGGGGGCAGAAAGGGGGGGACTGGACTTGGGGGGCGAGGGACAGGACTGGACATGGACTTGGGGGGCAGAAGGAGATGGATGGAGTTGGGGGGCAGAGGGAGAGGACTGGACTTGGGGGGCAGAATAGAATGGCTGGACGTGGGGGGCAGAATGAGAAGAATGCACTTGGGGGTAGGATGTAATGAGTGCGCTTGGGGGGCAGAACGCATAGATTGTACTTGGGGGTAGAAGGTGGGTATTGGGTTTGGACTTATGGGGCAGAGTGAGCTGAATGGACTTGGGGGGCAGGATGTGATGGCTGTATTTGAGGGTCAGAATGTGATGAATGGACTTGAGGGGCAGGACACAATGAGTGGACTTGGGGGGCAGGATGAGGGGAATGGAGTTGGACTTGGGAGGCAGAAGGACACGACTGCACTTGGGGGGCAGGATGTAATGGCTGCACTTGGGGGGCAGAACAAGATGGCGGCACATGGGGGGCAGAGTGAGCTGAATGGACTTGGGGGACAGAATGAGATGGGAGGACTCGGGGGGCAGAGTGGGAGTACTGGACTTAGGGGTCAGAAGCACAGAACAGCACTTGGGGGGCAGAAGAACTTAATGTACTTGGGGGTTGGAATGTGCTAAAAGGACTTGGGGGGCAGGATGGGGGCTCTAGAGTTGGACTAGGGGGCAGGGCTTACTTGGGGGGCAGAAGGCGATGATGAATGGACTTGGGGGGCAGAAGGACACAACTGCACTTGGGGGGCAGGATGTAATGAGTGCACTTAGGGGGCAGACTGAGCTGAATAGACTTTGGGGGCAGGATGCAATGAATTGACTTGGGGGGCAGGAGGAGATGGCGTCATTTGGAGGGCAGAATGGAATGGATGGACTTGGGGGGCAGAGGTGATGAGTGGACTTGGGGGGCAGAAGAACATGACTGGACTTGGGGGGCAGAATGAGATGAGTGGACTTGGGGGTCAGAAGGCCTTACTACACTTGGGGGGCAGGATGAGGGCTCTAGGGTTGGACTTAGGGGGCAGACTGAGCTGAATGGACTTGTGGGGCAGAAGGTGATGAGTGCACTTGGGGGGCAGAAGGACACGTCTGGACTTGGGGGGCAGACTGAGGGGACAGGAGTTGGACTTGAATGGCAGAATGACATTGAAGGACTTGGGGGGCAGAACAAGATGGCGGCACTTGGGGGGCAGAAGGAGTGCACTGGAATTGGGGGGCAGAATGAGGGCAGTGGACTTGGGGGGCAGAAGGAGATGAGATGACTTGGACATGTGGGGCAGAATAAGGGCACCATATATGTGGGGCAGAGTGACCTGAAGGGACATGGGGGGCAGAATGAGATTGGACTTACTTAGACATGGGGGGCAGAAAGAGATGGCGGCACTTGGGGGGCAGAGTGAGCTGAATGGACTTGGGGGGCAGGATACGATGAATGGACTTGGGGGCAGAATGTGATGGGGAAACTTGTAAGGCAGAATGAGTGTAGTGCACTTGGGGGGCAGAAGGACAGGACTGGACTTAAACTTGGGGGGCAGAATGGGAGTCCTGCAGTTGGACTTGGGAGGCAGAGTGAACTGGGTGGACTTGGGGGGCAGAACGGGGGTCCTGCAGTTGGACTTGGGTGGCAGAATGTGATGAAAGGATTTGGGGGTCAGAAGGTGATGAATGGACTTGGGGGTCAGAAGGTGATGAATGGACTTGGGGGGCAGAAGGTGATGAATGGACTTGGGGGTCAGAAGGTGATGAATGGACTTGGGGGGCAGAAGGTGATGAATGGACTTGGGGGTCAGAAGGTGATGAATGGACTTGGGGGGCAGAAGGTGATGAATGGACTTGGGGGTCAGAAGGTGATGAATGGACTTGGGGGGCAGAAGGTGATGAATGGACTTGGGGGGCAGAAGGTGATGAATGGACTTGGGGGGCTCAGAAGGCGATGAAAGGATTTGGGGGTCAGAAGGTGATGAGATGATGTCACGGTTTCTACGAAAAATCCACCTGTGTCCGTGACAGGGGCCCTCGGCCAAAAGGAAAAAAAGTTAATAAGGAAAAGAAAACAGCGGCAACGATGTAAGGAGGCACACTTATTTACTAAATACTATATCGAAATACAGGATAACACAATAGAATACAATGTAATTGAAAATTGAGCTAATGAATCAAGCAAAATAGGAGAGAGAATGAGTCCCGTAACCGAGGCCTACTGTGAATCTGGGCGAACGGCTGAAGGCTCCCACACACTGCCCTGAACGCCAGAACTCGAAAGACGTCAGTCTGTTCTGCGACAGAGTTAATATAGAGTCCAGGTCCCGTGACCCATCGTGTTGCTCTCTGGGAGATGTAGTCTTCTTCTGTAAGTTGCAGATTCAGTAAAATTATCCATGCTTTATATGATGTTATGATGTGGAATACTGATAGCAAAATTACAACATTATTAAACCATGACAATCTGACCCACAGCAGCTCCTGCCCCATAGACCTGATTCACATGCGCCCCACAGCAACTCCTGCCCCATAGATCTGACCCACATTTACCACACAGCAACTCCTGCCCAATAGATCTGACACACATCCGCCCCACAGCACCTCCTGCCCCATAGATCATACTCACTTGCACCCCACAGCAGTTTCGCCACATAGATCTGACACACATTCACCACACAGCAGCCCCTGCCCCATAGATCTGACCAACATCTGCCCCAAAGCATCTCCTGCCCCATAGATCTGACCCACATCAGCCCCACAGCAGCTCCTGCCCCATTGATCTGACCCACATGTGCACCACAGCAGCTCCTGCCCCATAGATCTGACCCCCATCTGCCCCACAGCAGCTCCTGCCTCATACATCTGACTCACAGCATCTCCTGCCCCATAGAACTGGCCCACATCAGCCACAGCAGCTCCTGACCTATAGATCTGACCCACATCTGACCCACAGCAGCTCCTGCCCCATAGATCTGACCCACATCTGACCCACAGCAGCTCCTGCCCCATAGATCTGACCCATATCTGCCACACAGCAGCCTTTGCCCCATAGATCTGACCCACATCTGCCCCACAGCATCTCCTGCCCCATAGATCTGACCCACATCTGCCCCACAGCAGCTCCTGCCCCATAGGTCTGATCCACGTCAGCCCCACAGCAGCTTCTACCCCATAGATATAACCCACGTCAGCCCCACAGCAGCTTCTACCCCTTAGATATAACCCACATCAGGCCCACAGCAGCTCCAAACACATAGATCTGACCCACATCAGTCTCACAGCAGCTCCTACCCCATAGATCTGACCCACATCAGCCACACAGCAGCTCCTGCCTTATTGATATGACCCACATCAGCCCCACAACAGCTTCTACCCCATAGATATAACCAACATCAGCCCCACAGCAGCTCCTGCCCCATAGATCTGACCAAATTCTGCCCCACATCAGCTCCTGCACCATAGATCTAACCCACAGCAGCTCCTGCCCCATAGATCTGACCCACATGTGCCCGACAGCAGCTCCTACCCATAGATCTGACCCATATCAGCCCCACAGCAGGTTCTGCCACATAGATCTGACCCACTTCTGCCCCACAGCAGCTTCTTCCCCATAGATCAGACCTACATCACCCCACAGCAGCTCCTCCCCAAAGATCTGACACACATCTGCCCCACTGCAGCTCCTGCCCCAAAGATGTGACCCACATCAGCCACACAGCAGCCTTTGCCCCATAGATCTGACCCACATAATCTCCACAGCAGCTCCTACCCATAGATCTGACCCATATCAGCCACACAGCAGCTCCTGCCCCATAGATCTGACCCACATCTTCCCCACAGCAGCTCCTGCCCCATAGATCTGACCCATATCAGCCACACAGCAGCCCCTGCCCCATAGATCTCACCCACATCCGCCCCACAGCAGCTCCTGCACAATAGATCTGACCCACATCAGCCCCACAGCAGATCCAGCCCTATAGATCTGACCCACACCTGCCCCACAGAACCTCCTGCCCCATATATCTGACCTACATCAGCCACACAGCAGATCCTGCCCCATAGATCTGACCCATATCAGCCACACAGCAGCTCCTGCCCCATAGATCTGACCCACAGCAGCTCCTGCCCCATAGATCTGACCCACAGAACCTCCTGCCCCTTAGATCTGACCCACATCAGCCACACAGCAGATCCTGGCCCATAGATATGACCGACAGGTGCCCCACAGCAGCTCTTGCCCCATAGACCTAACCCCCATCAGCCCCACTAGTTCTACGGCCCCATAGATCTGATCCACATAAGCCCCACAGAAGCTCCTGCCCCATAGATCTGACCCAAATCTGCCCCACAGCAGCTCCTGCCCCATTGATCTGACTCAAATCTGCCCCACAGCAGCTCCTGCCCCATTGATCTGACCCACATCTGACCCACAGAAGCTCCTACACCTTAGATCTGACCCACATCATCACCACAGCAGCTCCTGCCCCATTGATCTGACCCACATCTGACCCTCAGCAGCTCCTGCCCCATAGATCTGACACACATCTGCCCCACAGAACCTCCTGCCTCATAGATCTGACCCACATCTGCCCCACAGAACCTCCTGCCCCATAGATCTGACCCACATCAGCCACACAGCAGCTTCTGCCCCATAGATCTTTCCCACTGCAGCTCATTCCCCATAGATCTGACCCACATCTGCCCCAAAGCAGCTCCTGCCCTATAGATCTGACCCACACGTGACCCACAGCAGCTCCTGCACAATAGATCTACCCACAGCAGCTCCTGCCCCATACATCTGATTCTCATGTGCCCCAAAGCATCTCCTGCCCCATAGATCTGACCCACATCTGCCCCACAGCAGCTCTTGCCCCATAGACCTAACCCGCATCAGCCCCACTACTTCTACGGCCCCATAGATCTGACCCAAATCTGCCCCACAGAAGCTCCTGCCCCATAGATCTGACCCAAATCTGTCCCACAGCAGCTCCTGCCCCATAGATCTGTCCCACATCTGCCCCACAGCAGCTCCTGCCCCATGGATCTGACCCACATCCGCCCCACAGCAGCACCTACCCATAGATCTGACCCATATCAGCCAAACAGCAGCTCCTGCCCCATAGATCTGACCCATATCAGCCACACAGCAGCTCCTGCCCCATAGATCTGACCGACAGGTGCCCCACAGAAGCTCCTGCCCCATAGATCTGACCCACATCTGCCCCACAGAACCTCCTGCCCCATAGATCTGACCAACAGCAGCTCCTGCCCATAGATCTGACCCACATCTTCCCCACAGCAGCTCCTACCCATAGATCTGACCCATATCAGCCACACAGCAGTTCCTGCCCCATTGACCTGACCCAAATCTGCCCCACAGCAGCTCCAGCCCCATAGATCTGACTCACATCAGCCCCACAGCAGATCTAGCCCTATAGATCTGACGCCCCACAGCCCCACAGGAGCTCCTACCCCATAGATCTAACCCACATCACCTCCTGTCCTATAGATCTGACCCACATCTGTCCCACAGCAGCTCCTGCCCCATAGATCTGACCCACATCACCTCCTGTCCTATAGATCTGACCCACAGCAGCCCCACAGCAGCTCCTGCTCATAGATCTGACCCACATCAGCCCAAGAGCAGCTACTGCCCCATAGATCTGACCCACATATACTCCACAGCAGCTCCTGCCCCATAGATCTGTCCCACATCTGCCACACAGAGCCTCCTGCCTCATAGATCTGACACACAGCAGCCCCACAGCAGATCCTGCCCCATAGATCTGTCCCACATCTGCCCAACAGAACCTCCTGCCCCATAGATCTGACCCACATCTGCCTCACAGAACCCCCTGCCCCATAGATCTGACCCACATCTGCCCCACAGAACCTCCTGCCCCATAGATCTGACCCACATAATCCCCACAGCAGCTCCTGCACCTTAGATCTGACCCAAATCATCCCCACACCAAATCCTGCCCCATAGATCTGACCCATATCTGCCACACAGCAGCTCCTGCCCCATAGATCTGACCCACAGCAGCTCCTGCCCCATAGATCTGACCCAAATCTGCCCCTCAGCAGCTCCTGCCCCATTGATCTGACTCACATCTGCCCCACAGCAGTTTCTGCACCTTAGATCTGACCCACAGCAGCTAATGACCCATAGATCTGACCCACATCATCTCCACAGCAGCTCCTGCCCATAGATCTGACCCACATCTTCCCCACAGCAGCTCCTACCCATAGATCTGACTCATATCAGCCCCACAGCAGCTCCTGCCCCATAGATCTGACCCACATCAGCCCAAGAGCAGCTACTGCCCCATAGATCTGACACACATATGCTCCACAGCAGCTCCTGCCCCATAGATCTGACCCACATCTGTCCCACAGCAGCTCCTGCCCCATAGATCTGACCCACAGCAGATACTGCCACATAGATCTGACCCAAATCTGCCCCACAGAAGCTCCTGCCCCATAGATCTGACCCAAATCTGTCCCACAGCAGCTCCTGCCCCATAGATCTGACCCACATCTTCCCCACAGCAGCACCTACCCATAGATCTGACCCATATCAGCCACACAGCAGAGCCTGCCCCATAGATCTGACCGACAGGTGCCCCACAGCAGCTCTTCCCCCATAGACCTAACCCCCATCAGCCCCACTGCTTCTACGGCCCCATAGATCTGACCCACATCAGACCCACAGCAGCTCCTGCCCCATAGATCTGACCCACATCCTCCCCACAGCAGCTCCTGCACAATAGATCTGACCCACATAATCTCCACAGCAGCTCCTGCCCCATAGATCTGACCCACATCTGCCCCACAGCATCTCCTGCCCCATTGATCTGCCCCACATCTGCCCCACAGCAGCTCCTGCTCAATAGATCCGACACAAAGCAGCTCCTGCCCCATTGATCTGACCCACATCTGCTTCACAGGTGCTCCTGCCTCATAGATCTGACCCACATAAGCCCCACAGCAGCTCCCGCCCCAAAGATCTGACACACATCTGCCCCACAGCAGCTACTTCCCCATAGGTCTGACCCACATCAGCCCCACAGCAGATTTTGCCAAATAGCTCTGACACACATCAGCCCCAAAGCAGATCCAGCCCTATAGATCTGACCCACACCTGCCCCACAGAACCTCCTGCCCCATAGATCTGACCCACATCAGCCACACAGCAGCTCCTGCCCCATAGATCTGACCCACATCTGCCCCACAGCAGATCCTGCCCCTTAGATCTGACCCACATCAGCCACACAGCAGATCCTGCCCCATAGATATGACCGACAGGTGCGCCACAGCAGCTCTTGCCCCATAGACCTAACCCCCATCAGCCCCACTACTTCTACGGCCCCATAGATCTGACCCACATAAGCCCCACAGAATCTCCTGCCCCATAGATCTGACCCAAATCTGCCCCACAGCAGCTCCTGCACCTTAGATCTGACCCACATCATCAACACAGCAGCTCCTGCCCCATTGATCTGACCAACATCTGCCCCTCAGCATCTCCTGCCCCATTGATCTGACCCACATCTGCCCCACAACAGTTCCTGCACCTCAGATCTGACCCACAGCAGCTAATGACCCATAGATCTGACCCACATCATCTCCACAGCAGCTCCTGCCCATAGATCTGACCCACAGCATCTCCTGCCCCATAGATCAGACCCACAGCATCTCCTCTCCCGTAGATCTGACCCACATCTACCCCACAGCAGTTTCTGCCCCATAGATCTGATCCACATCTTCCCCACAGCAGCTCCTACCCATAGATCTGACCCACAGCATCTCCTGCCCAATAGATCAAACCCCATCGGCCCTAGAGAATCTCCTGCCCCATAGATCTGAACCACATCCGCCCCACAGCAGCTCCTGCACAATAGATCTGACCCACATAATCTCCACAGCATCTCCTGCCCCATAGATCTGACCCACATCTGCCCCTCAGCATCTCCTGCCCCATAGATCTGACCCAAATCTGCCCCACAGCAGCTCCTGCACCATAGATCTGACCCACAGCAGCTAATGACCCATAGATCTGACCCACATCATCTCCACAGCAGCTCCTGCCCATAGATCTGACCCACATCTGCCCCACAGCAGCTCTTGCCCCATGGACCTAACCCCCATCAGCCCCACTACTTCTACAGCCCCATAGATCTGACCCACATAAGCCCCACAGAAGCTCCTGCCCCATAGATCTGACCCACATCTGCCCCACAGCAGCTCCTGCCCCATTGATCTGACTCACATCTGCCCCACAGCAGTTTCTGCACCTTAGATCTGACCCACAGCAGCTAATGACCCATAGATCTGACCCACATCATCTCCACAGCAGCTCCTGCCCCATAGATCTGACTCACAGCAGCTCCTGCCCCATAGATCTGACCCAAATCTGCCCCACAGCAGTTCCTGCACCTTAGATCTGCCCCACAGCATCTAATGACCCATAGATCTGACCCACATCATCTCCACAGCAGCTCCAGCCCATAGATCTGACCCACATCTTCCCCACAGCAGCTCCTACCCATAGATCTGACCCACATCAGCCCAAGAGCAGCTACTGCCCCATAGATCTGACACACATATGCTCCACAGCAGCTCCTGCCCCATAGATCTGACCCACATCACCTCCTGTCCTACTGATCTGACCCACATGTGCCCCACAGCAGCTCCTGCCCCATAGATCTGACCCACAGCAACTCCTGCCCCATAGATCCGACACACATGTGACCCACAGCAGCTCCTGCCCCATAGATCTGTCCCACATCTGTCCCACAGAACCTCCTGCCCCATAGATCTGACTCACATCAGCCCCACAGAACCTCCTGCCCCATAGATCTGACCCACATCTGCCCCACAGAACCTCCTGCCCCATAGATCTGACCCACATCAGCCACACAGCAGATCCTGCCCCATAGATCTGACCGACAGGTGCCCCACAGCAGCTCTTCCCCCATAGACCTAACACCCATCAGCCCCACTGCTTCTACGGCCCCATAGATCTGACCCACATCAGACCCACAGCAGATCCTGCCCCATAGATCTGACCCACATCCGCCCCACAGCAGCTCCTGCCCCATAGATCTGACCCACATAATCTCCACAGCAGCTCCTGCCCCATAGATCTGACCCACATCTGCCCCACAGCATCTCCTGCCCCATAGATCTGACCCAAATCTGCCCCACAGCAGCTCCTGCCCATAGATCTGACCCATATCAGCCACACAGCAGCTCCTGACCCATAGATCTGACCCACAGCAGCTCCTGCCCTATAGATCTGACCCACAGCAGCTCCCGCCCCATAGATCTGACCCACAGCAGATCCTGCCCCATAGATCTGACCCACATCATCCCCACAGCAGCTCCTGCCCATAGATCTGACCCACATATGCTCCACAGCAGCTCCTGCCCCATAGATCTTTCCCACATCTGCCCCACAGCAGCTCCTGCTCAATAGATCCGACACAAAGCAGCTCCTGCCCCATTGATCTGACCCACATCTGCTTCACAGGTGCTCCTGCCTCATAGATCTGACCCACATAAGCCCCACAGCAGCTCCCGCCCCAAAGATCTGACACACATCTGCCCCACAGCAGCTACTTCCCCATAGGTCTGACCCACATCAGCCCCACAGCAGATTTTGCCAAATAGCTCTGACACACATCAGCCCCAAAGCAGATCCAGCCCTATAGATCTGACCCACACCTGCCCCACAGAACCTCCTGCCCCATAGATCTGACCCACATCAGCCACACAGCAGATCCTGCCCCATAGATCTGACCCACAGCAGCTCCTGCCCCATAGATCTGACCCATATCTGCCCCACAGAACCTCCTGCCCCATAGATCTGACCCACATCAGCCACACAGCAGATCCTGCCCCATAGATCTGACCAACAGGTGCCCCACAGCAGCTCTTGCCCCATAGACCTAACCACCATCAGCCCCACTACTTCTACGGCCCCATAGATCTGACCCACATAAGCCCCACAGAAGCTCCTGCCCCATAGATCTGACCCACATCTGCCCCACAGCAGCTCCTGCCCCATTGATTTGACTCACATCTGCCCCACAGCAGTTTCTGCACCTTAGATCTGACCCACAGCAGCTAATGACCCATAGATCTGACCCACATCATCTCCACAGCAGCTCCTGCCCATAGATCTGACCCACATCTTCCCCACAGCAGCTCCTACCCATAGATCTGACTCATATCAGCCCCACAGCAGCTCCTGCCCCATAGATCTGACCCACATCAGCCCAAGAGCAGCTACTGCCCCATAGATCTGACCCACATCTGTCCCACAGCAGCTCCTGCCCCATAGATCTGACCCACAGCAACTCCTGCCCCATAGATCCGACACACATGTGCCCCACAGCAGCTCCTGCCTCATAGATCTGACCCACGTCAGCCCCACAGCAGCTCCTGCCTTATAGATATGACCCCCATCAGCCCCACAGCAGCTTCTACCCCATAGATCTGACCCACATGTGCTCCACTGCAGCTCCAGTCCAGTAGATCTGACCCACATCAGACCTACAGCAGCTGCTGACCCATAGATCTGACCCACATCTGCCCCACAGCAGCTCCTGCCCCATAGACCTGACCCACATGTTCCCCACAGCAGCTCCTGCCCCATAGATCTGACCCACAGCAGCTCCTGCCCCATAGATCTGATTCAAATCTGTCCCACAGCAGCTCCTGCCCCATAGATCTGACCCAAGTCAGCCCCACAGCAGCTCCTGCCTTATAGATATGACCCACGTCAGCCCCACAGCAGCTTCTACCCCATAGATCTGACCCACATGTCTTCCACTGCAGCTCCAGTCCCATAGATCTGACCCACAGCAGCCCATGCCCCATAGATCTGACCAACATCAGCCACACAGCAGCTCCTGACCCATACATCTGACCCAAATCTGCCCCACACCATCTCCTGCCCCATAGATCTAACTCACATGTGCCCCACAGCAGCTCCTGCCCATAGATCTGACCCACAGCAGCCCATGCCCCATAGATCTGACCAACATCAGCCACACAGCAGCTCCTGACCCATACATCTGACCCAAATCTGCCCCACACCATCTCCTGCCCCATAGATCTAACTCACATGTGCCCCACAGCAGCTCCTGCTCCATAGATCTGACCCACATGTACCCAAGAGCAGCTCTGCCCCATTGATTTCACCCACATCAGCCCCACAGGAGATCCTGCCCAATAGATCTGACCCCCATCAGCCCCACTGCAGCTCCTGCCCCATAGATCTAACCCACATCAGCCCCACAGCAGCTCCTGCCCCATAGATCTGACACACATCATATGTAAAGCAGCTGCTGCCCAATAGATATGACCCACAGCAGCTTCAGCCCCATTGATCTGACCCACAGCAGCCCCACAGCAGCTCCTGCCCCATAGATCTGTCCCACATCTGTCCCACAGAACTTCCTGCCCCATAGATCTGACTCACATCAGCCCCACAGCAGCTCCTGCCCCATAGATCTGACCCACATCTGCCCCACAGAACCTCCTGCCCCATAGATCTGACCCACATCAGCCACACAGCAGATCCTGCCCCATAGATCTGACCGACAGGTGCCCCACAGCAGCTCTTCCCCCATAGACCTAACCCCCATCAGCCCCACTGCTTCTACGGCCCCATAGATCTGACCCACATCAGACCCACAGCAGATCCTGCCCCATAGATCTGACCCACATCCGCCCCACAGCAGCTCCTGCACAATAGATCTGACCCACATAATCTCCACAGCAGCTCCTGCCCCATAGATCTGACCCAAATCTGCCCCACAGCAGCTCCTGCCCATAGATCTGACCCATATCAGCCACACAGCAGCTCCTGACCCACAGATCTGACCCACAGCAGCTCCTGCCCCATAGATCTGACCCACAGCAGATCCTGCCCCATAGATCTGACCCACATCATCCCCACAGCAGCTCCTGCCCATAGATCTTTCCCACATCTGCCCCACAGCAGCTCCTGCTCAATAGATCCGACACAAAGCAGCTCCTGCCCCATTGATCTGACCCACATCTGCTTCACAGGTGCTCCTGCCTCATAGATCTGACCCACATAAGCCCCACAGCAGCTCCCGCCCCAAAGATCTGACACACATCTGCCCCACAGCAGCTACTTCCCCATAGGTCTGACCCACATCAGCCCCACAGCAGATTTTGCCAAATAGCTCTGACACACATTAGCCCCACAGCAGATCCAGCCCCATAGATCTGACCCACACCTGCCCCACAGAACCTCCTGCCCCATAGATCTGACCCACATCAGCCACACAGCAGATCCTGCCCCATAGATCTGACCCAAATCTGCCCCACAGCAGTTCCTGCACCTTAGATCTGACCCACAGCAGCTAATGACCCATAGATCTGACCCACATCATCTCCACAGCAGCTCCTGCCCATAGATCTGACCCACATCTTCCCCACAGCAGCTCCTACCCATAGATCTGACCCATATCAGCCAGACAGCAGCTCCTGCCCCATAGCTCTGCCCCACAGCATCTCCTGCCCCATAGATCAGACCCACATCTGACCCACAGCAGCTCCTGCCCCATAGATCTAACCCACAGCATCTCCTGCCCAATAGATCTAACCCCATCGGCCCTAGAGAATCTCCTGCCCCATAGATCTGACCCACATCCGCCCCACAGCAGCTCCTGCACAATAGATCTGACCCACATAATCTCCACAGCAGCTCCTGCCCCATAGATCTGACCCACATCTGCCCCACAGCATCTCCTGCCCCATAGATCTGACCCAAATCTGCCCCACAGCAGCTCCTGCCCATAGATCTGACCCATATCAGCCACACAGCAGCTCCTGCCCCATAGATCTGACCCACAGCATCTCCTGCCCCATAGATCTGACCCACATCATCCCCACAGCAGCTCCTGCCCATAGATCTGACCCACATCTTCCCCACAGCAGCTCCTGCCCCATAGATCTGACCCATATCAGCCACACAGCAGCCCCTGCCCCATAGATCTCACCCACATCCGCCCCACAGCAGCTCCTGCACAATAGATCTGACCCACATCAGCCCCACAGCAGATCCAGCCCTATAGATCTGACCCACACCTGCCCCACAGAACCTCCTGCCCCATAGATCTGACCCACACCTGCCCCACAGAACCTCCTGCCCCATAGATCTGACCCACATCAGCCACACAGCAGATCCTGCCCCATAGATCTGACCCACAGCAGCTCCTGCCCCATAGATCTGACCCACATCTGCCCCACAGAACCTCCTGCCCCATAGATCTGACCCACATCAGCCCAAGAGCAGCTACTGCCCCATAGA
This sequence comes from Coturnix japonica, assembly GCF_054131305.1. NCBI lineage: Eukaryota > Metazoa > Chordata > Aves > Galliformes > Phasianidae > Coturnix > Coturnix japonica. The sequence goes on along the minus strand of NC_140672.1, from coordinate 4,485,040 downwards.
TCTGACCCACTTAAGCCCCACAGAAGCTCCTGCCCCATAGATCTGACCCAAATCTGCCCCACAGCAGCTCCTGCACCTTAGATCTGACCCACATCATCAACACAGCAGCTCCTGCCCCATTGATCTCACCCACATCTGCCCCACAGCAGCTCCTACCCATAGATCTGACCCATATCAGCCACACAGCAGCTCCTGCCCCATAGATCCGACCCACATCTGACCCACAGCAGCTCCTGCTCCATAGATCTGACCCACCTGTGTCTCACAGCAACTCCTGCCCCATAGATCTGACCCACAGCAGTGCCTACCTTATAGATTTCACACACATGTGCCCCACAGCAGCTCCTGCCCCATAGATCTGACCCACAGCAGCTCCTGCCCCATAGATCTGACCCACTTGCACCCCACTGTATCTCATGCGCCATAGATCTGACCCACATCATCCCCACAGCAACTCTTGCCCCATAGATCCGACCCACATGTGACCCACAGCAGCTCCTGCCCCATAGATCTGACCCACAGCAGCCCCACAGCAGCTCCTGCTCATAGATCTGACCCAAATTAGCCCAAGAGCAGCTCCTGCCCCATAGATCTGACCCACATATGCTCCACAGCAGCTCCTGCCCCATAGATCTGTCCCACATCTGCCCCACAGAAACTTCTGCCTCATAGATCTGACCCACATCTGCCCCACAGAACCTCCTGCCCCATAGATCTGACCCACAGCAGCCACACAGCAGCTCCTGCCCCATAGATCTGACCCACTGCAGCTCATTCCCCATAGATCTGACCCACATCTGCCCCAAAGCAGCTCCTGCCCTATAGATCTGACCCACACGTGACCCACAGCAGCTCCTGCCACATAGATCTACCCACAGCAGCTCCTGCCCCATACATCTGATTCTAATGTGCCCCACAGCAGATGCTGCCCCATAGATCTGACCCACATGTGCCCCACAGCAGCTCTTGCCCCATGGACCTAACCCCCATCAGCCCCACTACTTCTACGGCCCCATAGATCTGTCCCACATCTGCCCCACAGCAGCTCCTGCCCCATAGATCTGACCCATATCAGCCACACAGCAGCTCCTGCCCCATAGATCTGACCCACATCCGCCCCACAGCAGATCCAGCCCCATAGATCTGACCCACATCAGCCCCACAGCAGATCCAGCCCCATAGATCTGACCCACATCTGCCGCACAGAACCTCCTGCCCCATAGATCTGACCCACATCAGCCACACAGCAGATCCTGCCCCATAGATCTGACCCATATCAGCCACACTGCAGCTCCTGCCCCATAGATCTGACCCACAGCAGCTCCTGCCCCATAGATCTGACCCACATCTGCCCACAGAACCTCCTGCCCCATAGATCTGACCCACATCAGCCACACAGCAGATCCTGCCCCATAGATCTGACCGACAGGTGCCCCACAGAAGATCCTGCCCCATAGATCTGACCCACATCTGCCCCACAGAACCTCCTGCCCCATAGATCTGACCCACAGCAGCTCCTGCCCCATAGATCTGACCCACATCTTCCCCACAGCAGCTCCTACCCATAGATCTGACCCATATCAGCCACACAGCAGCTCCTGCCCCATTGATCTGACCCACATCTGCCCCTCAGCAGCTCCTGCCCCATAGATCTGACCCATATCAGCCCCACAGCAGCTCCTACCCATAGATCTGACCCATATCAGCCACACAGCAGATCTAGCCCTATAGATCTGACCCACATCTGCCCCACAGCAGCTCCAGCCCCATAGATCTGACTCACATCAGCCCCTCAGCAGCTCCAGCCCTATAGATCTGACGCCCCTCAGCCCCACAGGAGCTCCTACCCCATAGATCTGACCCACATCACCTCCTGTCTTATAGATCTGACCCACAGCAGCCCCACAGCAGCTCCTGCTCATAGATCTGAACCACATCAGCCCAAGAGCAGCTCCTGCCCCATAGATCTGTCCCACATCTACCCCACAGAACGTCCTGCCTCATAGATCTGACCCACAGCAGCCCCACAGCAGATCCTGCCCCATAGATCTGTCCCACATCTGCCCAACAGAACCTCCTGCCCCATAGATCTGACCCACATCTCCCCCACAGCAGCTCCTGCCCCATAGATCTGACCCACATCTGCCCCACAGAACCTCCTGCCCCATAGATCTGACCCACATAATCCCCACAGCAGCTCATGCACCGTTGATCTGACCCAAATCATCCCCACAGCAGCTCTTGCCCCATAGATCTGACCGACAGGTGCCCCACAGCAGCTATTGCCCCATAGAACTAACCCCCATCAGCCCCACTACTTCTACGGCCCCATAGATCTGACCCACATAAGACCCACAGAAGCTCCTGCCCCATAGATCTGACCCACGTCAGCCCCACAGAAGCTCCTGCCCCATTGATCTGACTCAAATCTGCCCCTCAGCAGTTCCTGCCCCATAGATCTGACCCACTTCTGCGCCACAGCAGCTCCTACCCATAGATCTGACCCATATCAGCCCCACAGCAGCTCCTGCCCCATTGATCTGACCCACATCTGCCCCTCAGCAGCTCCTGCCCCATTGATCTGACCCACATCTGCCCCACAGCAGTTCCTGCAACTTAGATCTGACCCACAGCAGCTCCTGCCCCATAGATCTTACCCACATCATCTCCACAGCAGCTCCTGCCCCATAGATCTGACCCACAGCAACTCCTGCCCCATAGATCCGACACACGTGACCCACAGCAGCTCCTGCCCCATAGATCTGTCCCACATCTGTCCCACAGAACCTCCTGCCCCATAGATCTGACCCAAATCAGCCCCACAGCAGCTCCTGCCCCATAGATCTGACCCACATCTGCCACACAGAACCTCCTGCCCCATAGATCTGACCCACATCAGCCACACAGCAGATCCAGCCCCATAGATATGACCGACAGGTGCCCCACAGCAGCTCTTGCCCCATAGACCTAACCCCCATCAGCCCCACTGCTTTTACGGCCCCATAGATCTGACCCACATAAGCCCCACAGAAGCTCCTGCCCCATAGATCTGACCCACAGCAGCTCCTGCCCCATAGATCTGACCCACATCTGCCCCTCAGCAGCTCCTGCACCTTAGATCTGACCCACAGCAGCACCTGCCTTATAGATCTGACCCACATCATCTCCACATCAGCTCCTGCCCCATAGATCTGACCCATATCCTCCCCACAGCAGCTCCTACCCATAGATCTGACCTACATCAGCCACACAGCAGCTCCTACCCATAGATCTGACCCACATCTTCCCCACAGCAGCTCCTGCCCCATAGATCTCACTCACATCAGACCCACAGCATATTTTGCCAAATAGCTCTGACACACATTAGCCCCACAGCAGATCCAGCCCTATAGATCTGACGCCCCTCAACCCCACAGGAGCTCCTACCCCATAGATCTGACCCACATCACCTCCTGTCCTATAGATCTGACCCACAGCAGCCCCACAGCAGCTCCTGCTCATAGATCTGAACCACATCAGCCACACAGCAGCTCCTGCCCCATTGATCTGACCCACATCTGCCACACAGCAGCTCCTGCCCCATAGATCTGACCCACAGCTGATACTGCCACATAGATCTGACCCACAGCAGCTCCTGCCCCATAGATCTGCCCCACAGCAACTCCTGCCCCACAGATCCGACACACATGTGACCCACAGCAGCTCCTGCCCCATAGATCTGACCCACATCTGCCCCACAGAACCTCCTGCCCCATAGATCTGACCCACATCAGCCACACAGCAGATCCTGCCCCATAGATCTGACCGACAGGTGCCCCACAGCAGCTCTTGCCCCATAGACCTAACCACCATCAGCCCCACTACCTCTGCGGCCCCATAGATCTGACCCACATAAGCCCCACAGAAGCTGCTGCCCCATAGATCTGACCCACATCTGCCCCACAGCAGTTTCTGCAACTTAGATCTGACAAACAGCAGCTAATGACCCATAGATCTGACCCACATCTTCCCCACAGCAGCTCCTACCCATAGATCTGACCCAAATCTGCCCCACAGCAGCTCCTGCCCCATAGATCTGACCCACATCCGCCCCACAGCAGCTCCTGCACAATAGATCTGACTCACATCAGCCCCACAGCAGCTCCAGCCCTATAGATCTGGCGCCCCTCATCCCCACAGGAGCTCCTACCCCATAGATCTGACCCACATAAGCTCCTGTCCTATAGATCTGACCCACATCTGTCCCACAGCAGCTCCTGCCCCATAGATCTGACCCACATCTGCCCCACAGCAGCTCCTGCCCCATAGAGGTGACCCACATAAGCCCCACAGAAGCTCCTGCACCTTAGATCTGACCCACATCTGCCCCACAGCAGTTCCTGCACCTTAGATCTGACCCACAGCAGCTAATGACCCATAGATCTGACCCACATATTCCCCAAAGCAGCTCCTACCCATAGATCTGACCAATATCAGCCACACAGCAGCTCCTGCCCCATAGATCTGACCCACAGCAACTCCTGCCCCATAGATCCGACACACATGTGACCCACAGCAGCTCCTGCCCCATAGATCTGTCCCACATCTGTCCCACAGAACCTCCTGCCCCATAGATCTGACCCACATCAGCCACACAGCAGATCCTGCCCCATAGATCTGACCCACATCTGCCACACAGAACCTCCTGCCCCATAGATCTGACCCACATCAGCCACACAGCAGATCCTGCCCCATAGATATGACCGACAGGTGCCCCACAGCAGGTCTTGCCCCATAGACCTAACCCCCATCAGCCCCACTGCTTTTACGGCCCCATAGATCTGACCCACATAAGCCCCACAGCAGCTCCTGCCCAATAGATCTGACCCACATCAGCCCCACAGAAGCTCCTGCCCCATAGATCTGACCCACATCTGACCCACAGCAGCTCCTGCCCCATAGATCTGACCCACATAAGCTCCACAGCAGCTCCTGCCCCATAGATCTGACCCACAGCAGCTCCTGCCCCATAGATCTGACCCACATCTGCCCCACAGCAGCTCCTGCCCCATAGATCTGATCCACATCTGACCCACAGCAGTTCCTTCACCTTAGATCTGACCCACATCTGCCCCACAGCAGCTCCTGCACCTTAGATCTGACCCACAGCAGCTAATGACGCATAGATCTGACCCACAGCAGCTCCACAGCAGCTCCTGCCCATAGATCTGACCCACATCTGCCCCACAGCAGCTCCTACCCATAGATCTGACCCACATCAGCCCCACAGCAGATCCAGTCCTATAGATCTGACCCACACCTGGCCCACAGAACCTCCTGCCCCATAGATCTGACCCACATCAGCCCCACAGAACCTCCTGCCCCATAGATCTGACCCACATCAGCCACACAGCAGATCCTGCCCCATAGATCTGACCGACAGGTGCCCCACAGAAGCTCTTGCCCCATAGACCTAACCCCCATCAGCCCCACTACTTCTACGGCCCCATAGATCTGACCCACATAAGCCCCACACAAGCTCCTGCCCCATAGATCTGACCCAAATCTGTCCCACAGCAGCTCCTGCCCCATTGATCTGACCCACATCTGACCCACAGCAGCTCCTGCCCCATAGATCTGACTCACATCGGCCCCACAGCAGATCTAGCCCTATAGATCTGACCTATATCTGCCCCACAGCAGCTCCAGCCCCATAGATCTGACTCACATCAGCCCCACAGCAGCTCCAGACCTATAGATCTGACGCCCCTCAGCCCCACAGGAGCTCCTACTCCATAGATCTAACCCACATCACCTCCTGTCCTATAGATCTGACCCACATCTGTCCCACAGCAGCTCCTGCCCCATAGATCTGACCCACATCAGCCCCACAGCAGCTCCTGCCCCATAGATCTGACCCACATCTGACCCACAGCAGCTCCTGCCCCATTGATCTGACCCACATCTGCCCCACAGCAGTTCCTGCACCTTAGATCTGACCCACAGCAGCTAATGACCCATAGATCTGACCCACATCTGTCCCACAGCAGCTCCTACCCATAGATCTGACCCATATCAGCCACACAGCAGCTCCAGCCCTATAGATCTGACGCCCCTCAGCCCCACAGCAGCTCCTGCCCCATAGATCTGACCCAAATCTGCCCCACAGCAGCTCCTGCACCTTAGATCTGACCCACAGCAGCTAATGACCCATAGATCTGACCTACATCAACTCTACAGCAGCTCCTGCCCCATAGATCTGACCCACATCAGCCACACATCAGCTCCTACCCATAAATCTGACCCATATCAGCCACACAGCAGCTCCAGCCCTATAGATCTGACCCACATCTGTCCCACAGCAGATACTGCCCCATAGATCTGACCCAAATCTGCACCACAGCAGCTCCTGCCCCATAGATCTGACCCAAATCTGCCCCACAGCAGCTCCTGCCCCATAGATCTGACCCACATCAGCCCCACAGCAGCTCCTGCCCCATAGATCTGACTCACATCAGCCCCACAGCAGCTCCAGCCCTATAGATCTGACGCCCCTCAGCCCCACAGGAGATCCTACTCCATAGATCTGACCCACATCACCTCCTGTCCTATAGATCTGACCCACATCTGCCCCACAGCAGCTCCTGCCCCATAGATCTGACCCACATCAGCCCCACAGCAGCTCCTGCAAAATAGATCTGACTCACATCAGCCCCACAGCAGCTCCTGCCCCATTGATCTGACCCACATCTTCCCCACAGCAGCTCCTACCCATAGATCTGACCCATATCAGCCACACAGCAGCTCCTGCCCTATAGATCTGACCCAAATCTGCCCCACAGCAGCTCCTGCACAATAGATCTGACTCACATCAGCCCCACAGCAGATCTAGCCCTATAGATCTGACCAACATCAGCCCCACAGCATCTCCTGCCCCATAGATCTGACCCACAGCAGATACTGCCACATAGATCTGACCCAAATCTGCACCACAGCAGCTCCTGCTTCATAGATCTGACCCACAGCAACTCCTGCCCCATAGATCCGTCACACATGTGACCCACAGCAGCTCCCTGCCCCATAGATCTGCCCCACATCTGCCCCACAGCATCTCCTACCCCATAGATCTGACCCACATCTGCCCCACAGCATCTCCTACCCCATAGATCTGACCCATATCTGCCCCACAGCTTCTCCTACCCCATAGAAGATCTGACCCACATCTGCCCCACAGCATCTCCTACCCCATAGATCTGACCCAAATCTGCCCCACAGCATCTCCTACCCCATAGATCTGACCCACATCTGCCCCACAGCAGTCCCTGCCCCATAGAGCCGCCACCTCTGAATGCCCCGGATGCCGCCGCGGAACGTCCGAGCCGAGCGGAACCTGCCGGGAGCGGTTGGACCGTTTAATGGAGCCTATGGGGCTGGATTTGGGGGGAGAAGGAGAGGGATGTAGTTGGGGGCAGATTGATGGGAGCGGACTTGGGGGGCAGAAGAAGATGATGAGTGAACTTGGGGGGCAGAGTAACTTAAATGGACTCTGGGGGTAGAGAGATGAGTAGACCTGGGGGGCAGAATGGGGGCACTGGAGTTGGACTTGGGGGGCAGAACTGGATCAATGGACTTGGGGGGCAGGATGCGACGAATGGACTTGGGGGGCAGAGTGAGGGCTCTAGAGTTGGACTTGGGGGGCAGAATGAAACGAATGGACTTGGGGGCAGAAGTTAGAGGTCTGGACTTGGGGACAGAATGAGGTGAATGGACTTGGGGGGCAGAATTGAGGGCTCTGGACCTGGACTTGGGGGGCAGAGTAAGACTGGATTTGGACTTGGGGAGTAGACTGAATTGAATGAACTTGGGGGGCAGTCTGTGCTGCATTGACTTGGGGGGCAGAGTGACCTTTATGGACTTGGGGGGCAGAATGCGAAGGCTGCACTTGGGGGGCAGAAGGAGATGCATTGACTTGGGAGTCACAATGGGGTGGGTCTTTGGGGTTAGACTTGGGGGGCAGAGTGAGCTGAATGGACATGGGGGGCAGAAAGAGAGGACTGGACTGGTACTTGGGGGGCAGAAGGCCATGAGTGCACTTGGGGGGCAGAAGGAGAGGGATGTAGTTGTGGGGCAGATTGAGGGGAGTAGACTTGGGGAACAGAAGGGCACAACTGGACTTGTGGGGCAGGATGCATTGAGTGGACTTGGGGGGCAGAGTAACCTAAATGGACTTGGGGGACAGACAGATGAGAGCACTTGGGGGGCAGAATGGGGGCTATGGAGTTGGACTTGGGGGGCAGAATGACAGGACTGGACATGGACTTGGGGGGCAGAATGTGGTTGCTGGACTTGGGGGGCAGAAGGCAATGAGAGGACATGGGGGGCAGAATAGAATGGCTGGACTTGGGGGGCGCATCATGCAGGCTGAACTTGGGGGGCAGATTGAGATTGGGGTGTCTATGGGGCTCTATGTGGCTCTATGGGATGTCTATGGGGCTCTATGGGGCGTCTATGGGGCTCTATGGGGTGTCTATGGGTTCTCTATGGGGTTCTATGGGGTCACTATGGGGTGTCTGTGGATCTCAATGAGGTGTCTATGGGTCTCTATGGGGCGTCTATGGGGCTCTATGGGGTGTTTATGGGGCTCTATGGGGTATCTATGAGGCTCTATGGTGTTGAATGGTGGCCTATGGGGTCTCTATGGGTGTCTGTGGGGCTCTAGGGGGTGTCTATGTGGCTCTCTGGGGTCTCTATGTGGCTCTATGGGGTGTCTATGTGGCTCTCTGGGGTCTCCATGTGGCTCTATGGGGTCACTATGAGGTGTCTGTGGATCTCCATGGGGTGTCTATGGCTCTCTATGGGGTTCTATGGGGCTCTATGGGGTGTCAGTTGGGTGTCTATGGGGCTCTATGGGGTGTCTGTGGGGTTCTATGGGGTGTCCATGGGGCAGTCTATGGGGCTCTATGGGCCTCTTTGGGGTGTCCATGGGGCTCTATGGGGTGTCTATGGGGCTCTATGGGGTTCAATGGTGGCTTATGGGGCTGGACTTGGGGGTCTGGAGGTGATGGGGTGTCTATGGGGCTATATGGACTGTCTATGGGGCTCTATGGGGTTTAATGGTGGCCTATGGGGCTGGATTTGGGGGGAGATGGAGAGGGATGTAGTTGGGGGCAGATTGAGGGGAGCGGACTTTGGGGGCAGAAGACGATGATGAGTGGACTTGGGGGGCAGAGTAACCTAAATGGACTTGGGGGGCAGAGTAACTTAAATGGACTTGGGGGGCAGAGTAACCTAAATGGACTTGGGGGGCAGAGTAACCTAAATGGACTTGGGGACAGAGAGATGAGTAGACTTGGGGGGCAGAATGGGGGCACTGGAGTTGGACTTGGGGGGCAGAACTGGATCAATGGACTTGGGGGGCAGAATGAAATGAATGGACTTGGGCACAATGACGGCTCTGGACTTGGGTGGCAGGATGCGACGAATGGACTTGGGGGGCAGAGTGAGGGCTCTAGAGTTGAACTTTGGGGGCAGAATGAGAAGGGTGGACTTGGGGGGCAGAAGGACACGAATGGACTTGGGGGGCAGAATCAGGACAATGGACGGAGTATGACTTGGGGGGAAGAGTGAGATTGCACTTGGACATGGAGGGGCAGAGTGAGGGCAGTGCACTCGGACTTGGGGGGCAGAAGGGCATGAATGGACTTGGGGGGCAGGATGTGATGACTGGACTTACTTGGGGGGCAGAGGGTGATAAGAGGCCATGGGGGACAGAATGAGGGCTCTAGAGTTGGACTTGGGGGGCAGAATGAAATGAATGGACTCGGGGGGCAGAATTAGAGGTCTGGACTTGGGGGGGCAGAATGAGGTGAATGGACTTGGGGGGCAGAATTGAGAGCTCTGGACCTCATAGGCCCCCATAAAACCCCATTAACCCCATAGGGCCCCATAGAACCCCATAGGACCCCATAGAGACCCCATAGGAACCCATAGTCCCCATTAAACCCCATAGAACCCCATAGAGACCCCATAGGAACCCATAAGTACCCATAGAAACCCCATAAGACCCTGTAGAAACCCCATAAAGACCCCATTAACCGCCATAGGACCCCATAGGATTGCATTGGACCCCTTAAGGCCCCATAGACCCCATAAGACCCCATATAACCTCATAGGACACTATAAGTCCCCATTAACCCCATAAGATCCCATAGACCCCGTTAAACCCCATAAGAACCCATTAAACCCCATGGTACCCCATAGAAACCCCTTATACCCCATAGGATTGCATTGGACCCCATATAACCCATAGACCCCATAAGTCCCTATAGAAACTACATAGGGCCCCATAGAACCCCATAAGACTCCATAGGACCCCATTGAACTTCATAGAGACCCTATAAAAGGGGAGACCCCATAGGACCACATAAAACCCTATATAAACCCCATAGAACCCCATAAGACCCCATAGGACCCCACATAACCCCATTAAACCCCATTAACCCCATATACCCCCATAAGATCCCATAGAAACCCCATTAACCACATAGAAATCCCATAAGACCCGATTAGACCCCATAGAACCCCATAGGATCCTATTGGACCCCATAAGACCCTATAGAGCCCCATAGAAACCCCATAAGTCCCCATAAGACCCCATAGGACCCCATAGAACCCCATAAGACCCCATTAACCCCATAAGATCCCATAGACCCCATAAGACCCCATAAAACCCCATAGGACCCCATAGGATCCTATTGGGCCCCATAGGACCCCATAGAGCCCCATAGGACCCCATAAGACCGCATAGAACCCCGTAAGACCCCATAGATACCCTATAAAAGGGGAGACCCCATAAGGACCCCATAGGACCCCATAAGCCCCTATTAACCCCATAGAGACCCCATAGGACCCCATTAACCCCATAAGACCACATAAAACCCTATAGGACCCCATAGGATCCTATTGGACCCCATAGGATCCCATAAGACCCCATAGGATCCTATTGGACCCCATAAAACCCCATTAAACCTCATTATACCCCATATAAACCCCGTAAGACCCCATAGGACCCTATAAGACCCTATTGAACCCTATAAGACCACATAGAGACCCCATAAGGATCCCATAAGACCCCATAGGACCCTTTAGAAGCCCTGTAAGACCCCATTGGACTCCATAAACCCCTATTAACCCCATAAGATCCCATAGAACCCTATAAGACCCCATATAAACCCCATAGGACCCCATTAGACCCCATAGATACCCTATAAAAGTGGAGACCCCATAAGGACCCCATAGGACCCCATAAGCCCCTATTAACCCCATAGACACCCATAGAACCCCATAAGACTCCATCAAACCCCATAGGAACCCATAGAGACCCCACAGAACCCCCATAGGACCCCATAAGGCTCCATTAAACCCCATAGAAGCCCATAGACCCCATAAGATCCTATTAGACCCCACAGGACCCCATAGAACCCCATAAGACTCCATTAAACCCCATAGAACCCCATAAGATCCCATAGAGACCCCATAGAACCCATAGGACCCCATAGACACCATAAGACGCCATTAACCCCATAGAACCCCATTAACCCCATTAGACCTTATAGGACCCCATAGGACCCCATCGGACCCCATTAGACCCCATAGGACCCCATCGGACCCCATTAGACCCCATAGGACCCCATTAGACCCCATAGAACCCCATAGGACCCCATAACCAAGATGGCGTCTTTTCCTGTCCACACCGGAAGAGAAGTGCTGTTTGGATGCAAGATGGCGTCACATCCTCTCCAGACCGGAAAAGAAGGCTTGGAGGGGATCCAAGATGGCGTCTCTTCCTGTCCATACCGGAAGAGAAGGGCTCTTTGGATCCAAGATGGCGTCCGTCGAGCTGGAGGATCTCCGGGTCCATTTGAGCTCCAAGATGGCGGCCATTCAACGGCTCCTCCAATTAAAAGCCCTCGGTGGGGCTTCATGTGGGGGTTCATTCTCTATGGGGTCTCTATGGGGTTTTTATGGGGTCCTATGGGGTGCTATGGGTTCTATGGGGTCTTATAGGGTCCTATGGGGTTTCTATGGGCTTTTATGGGGTCTCTATGGGGTCTCTATGGGGCTCTGTGGGGCTGTATGGGGTTCTGTGGGGCTCTATGGGGTGTCTATGGGGCTCTATGGGGTCTTATGGGGTTCTATGGGGTCTCTATGGGGTCCTATGGGGCTCTCTGGGGCCCTATGGAGTCTTATGGGGTTTAATGGGGGGCCTATGGGATCTTATGGGGTCTCTATGGGTTTCTATGGGGTCTAATGGGGTTCTATGGGCTTTATGGACCTCTATGAGGTCCTATGGGGTTCAATGGGGTCCTCTGGCATTCTGTGGGGCTCTATGGGGTCTTATGGGGTCCTGTGGGGCTTTATGGGGTTCTATGGGGTTTTTATGGGGTCTGTATGGGGTCTTATGGGGTTCAATGGGGTTTATATGGGGTCTATGGGGTCCTATGGGGTCTCTATGGGGTCCTATGGGGTCTCTGTGGGGTTCTATGGGGTCTTATGGGGTTCAGTGGGGTTTATATGGGGTCCTATGGGGTCTCTATGGGGTCCTATGGGGTCTTTGTGGGGTCCTATGGGGTCTCTATGGGGTTCTATGGGGCTCTATGTGATCCTCTGGGGTTTCTATGGGGCCCTATGGAGTCTTACGGGGTCTAATGAGGTTCTGTGTGCTCTATGGAGTCCTATGGGGTTTATATGGGGTTTAATGGGGTCCTATTGGGTCTCTATGGGATTCTATGGGGCTCTGTGGGGTCCGATGGGGCCTGATGGGGCTCTATGGGGCTCTATTGGGGTCTTATGGCATTCTATGGGGCTTAATGGGGCTCCATGTGGTGCTATGGGGCTCTATGGGGCCCTATGGAGCCTTTTGGGGTTTAATGGGGTTCTATGGTCTCTATGGGTTTCTATGGGGTCTAATGGGGTTCTATGGGCTCTATGAGGCTCTATGGGGCTCTATGGGGTTTCTATGGGCTCTTATGGGGTCTCTATGGGTCCTATGGGGTTCAATGGGGTTTATATGGGGTCTTATGGGTCTCTATGGGCTCTATGGGGTCTTATGGGGTTCTATGGGGCTCTATGTGTTCCTACGGGGTTTCTATGGGGGTCTATGGGGTCCTGTGGGGTCTTATGTGGTTTAGTGGGGCTCTATGGGGTTCTATGGGGTCTAATGGGGTCTCTATGTGGTCCTATGGGGTCTCATTGGGGTTCTATGGGGTCTTATGGGGTTCAATGGGGTTTATATGGGGTCCTGTGGGGTCCTATGGGGTCTCTATGGGGTTCTATGGGGCTCTATGTGATCCTATGGGGTTTCTACGGGGCCCTATGGAGTCTTACGGGGTCTAATGAGGTTCTGTGTGCTCTATGGGGTCCTATGGGGTTTATATGGGGTTTATATGGGGTTTAATGGGGTCCTATTGGGTCTCTATGGGATTCTATGGGGCTCTGTGGGGTCCGATGGGGCTCTATGGGGCTCTATTGGGGTCTTATGGCATTCTATGGGGCTTAATGGGGCTCCATGGGGTGCTATGGGGCTCTATGGGGCCCTATGGAGCCTTTTGGGGTTTAATGGGGGGCCTGTGGGGTCTCTATGGGTTTCTATGGGGTCTAATGGGGTTTTATGGGGTCTAATGGGGTTCTTTGGGGTCTATAGGGCTCTATGGGGTTTCTATGGGCTCTTATGGGGTCTCGATGGGGTCCTATGGGGTTCAATGGGGTTTATATGGGGTCTTATGGGTCTCTATGGGCTCTATGGGGTCTTATGGGGTTCTATGGGGCTCTATGTGTTCCTACGGGGTTTCTATGGGGACTTATGGGGTTTCTATGGGGGTCTGTGGGGTCTTATGTGGTTTAGTGGGGCTCTATGGGGTTCTATGGGGTCTAATGGGGTCTCTATGGGGTCTTATGTGGTTTCTATGGGGCCCTATGGGGCCTTATGGGGTCCAATGGGGGTCTATGGGGTCTTATGGGGTCTCTATGGGGGCCTTTTTGGGTCCTATGTGGTTCTATGGGGTTTCTGCGGGGTCCTATGTGGTCTCTATGGGGCTTCTATGGGGTCCTAAGGTATTTATATGGGGTTTCTGTGGCGTCTTATGGGGTTTATATGGGGTGTTATGGGGTTTCTATGGGGTCTAATGGGGTCTTTATGGGACTCTAATGGGGTCCTGTAAGGTCTTATGGGGTCTTATGGGGTCTCTTATGGGGCCTGATGGGGTCTATGGGGCTTTAATGGGGTGTCTATGGAGACTTATGGGGTTCTGTGGGGTCCTATTGATTCCTATGGGCTTTATATGGGGTTCTATGTGGCTCTATGGGGTCCTATGGGGGTTCTATGGGGCCCTATGGAGTCTTTTGGGGTTTATTGGGTGGTCTATGGGGTCTCTATGAGTTTCCATGGGGTCTAACAGGGTTCTATGGGCTCTATGGGGCTCTATGGGGTCTCATAGGGTCTCTATGGGGTCTTATGGGGTTCTATGGGGCTCTATGTGTTCCTATGGGGTTTCTATGGGGACTTATGGGGTTTCTATGGGGGTCTATGGGGTCCTATGGGGTCTTATGTGGTTCAGTGGGGCTCTATGGGGTCTTATGTGGTTTCTATGGGGTCTTATGGGGCCTTATGGGGTCCAATGGGGGTCTGTGGGATCTTATGGGGTCTCTATGGGGGCCTTTTTGGGTCCTATGGGGTTCTAAGGAGTTTCTACGGGGTCCTATGGGGTCTCTATGGGGCTTCTATGGGGTCCTAAGGAATTTATATGGGGTTTCTGTGGCGTCTTATGGGGTTTATATGGGGTTTCTATGGGGTCTAATGGGGTCTTTATGGGGCTCTAATGGGGTCCTATGTGGTCTTATGGGGTTTCTATGGGGTCTCTATGGGTTCTTATGAGGTCTAATAGGGTCTCTTATGGGACCTGATGGGGTCTGTGGGGCTTTAATGGGGTGTCTATGGAGACTTATGGGGTTCTATGGGGTCCTATTGATTCCTATGGGGTTTATATGGGGCTCTATGGGGTCCTGTGGGGGTTCTATGGGGTCCTATTGATTCCTATGGGGTGTATATGGGGTTCTATGGGGCTCTCTGGGGTCCTATGGGGCCCTATGGAGTCTTTTGGGGTTTAATGGGGGGCCTATGGGGTCTCTATAGGTTTCTATGGGGTCTAATGGGGTTCTGTGGGCTCTATGGGGCTCTATGGGGTTTCTATGGGCTCTTATGGGGTCCTATGGGGTTCAGTGGGGTTTATATGGGGTCTCTATGGGGTCTTATGGGTCTCTATGGGCTCTATGGGGTCTTATGGGGTTCTATGGGGCTCTATGTGTTCCTATGGGGTTTCTATGGGGACTTATGGGGTTTCTATGGGGGTCTATGGGATCCTGTGGGGTCTTATGTGGTTTAGTGGGGCTCGGTGGGGTTCTATGGGGTCTAATGGGGTCTCTATGGGGTCTTATGTGGTTTCTATGGGGCCCTATGGGGTCCAATGGGGGTCTATGGGGTCTTATGGGGTCTCTATGGGGGCCTTTTTGGGTCCTATGTGGTTCTATGGGGTTTCTGCGGGGTCCTATGTGGTCTCTATGGGGCTTCTATGGGATCCTAAGGAATTTATATGGGGTTTCTGTGGCGTCTTATGGGGTTTATATGGGGTGTTATGGGGTTTCTATGGGGTCTAATGGGGTCTTTATGGGACTCTAATGGGGTCCTGTGGGGTCTCTATGGGGTCTTATGGGGTTTCTATGGGGTCTCTATGGGGTCTTATGAGGTCTAATGGGGTCTTTTATGGGGCCTGATGGTGTCTGTGGGGCTTTAATGGGGTGTCTGTGGAGACTTATGGGGTTCTATGGGGTCCTATTGATTCCTATGGGGTTTCTATGGGGTCTCTGTGTGGTCCTATGGGGGTTTAATGTGGTCCTATGGGTTTCTATGGGGCTCTATGAGGTCTTATGGGGTTCTGTGGGGGTTCTATGGGGACTTATGGGGTCTCTATGGGCTCTATGGGGTCTCTGTGGGGACTTATGGGGTTTCTATGGAGTTAATGGGGCTCAATGGGGTATATGGGGTTCTCTGGGGTCCTGTGGGGTCTCATAGGGTCTCTATGGGGTCTTATGGGGTTCAGTGGGGTTTATATGGGGTTCTATTGGGTCCTATGGGGTCCTATGGGGTCTTATGGTGTCTATGGGGTCTCTTATGGGGTCCTATGGGGTCTCTATGGGGACCCAATTGGGTCCTATGGGGTTTCTATGGGGTCTCTATGGGGACTTATGGGGTTTAATGGGGTCCCATAGGATCTTATGGGGTCCTTTGTGGTGTCTATGGGGTCCTATAGGGTTCTATGGGGTCCTATGGGTTCTATGGGGTGTCTGTGGGGTTAATGGGGTTCTACGGGGTCTCTATGGGGTCTAATAGGGTTTCTGTGGCGTCTATGGGGCTCTGTGGGGCCTCTGTGGGGTTCTGTGGGGTTTAATGTGGGCCTGTGTGGTCTCTATGGGGTCCTATTGGGGTCTCTATGGGGTCCTATGAAGCTCTATGTGGTTCTTATGGAGCTCTATGGGGTTTCTGTGGGGTCCTGTGGGGTTTCTATGGGGTTAATGGGGTCTCTGTGGGGACTTATGAAGTCCTACGGGGTCCTATTGATTCCTACGGGGTTCTATGGGGTCTTATGGGGTTCTATGGGGTTTCTATGGGGTTCTATGGGGACTTATGGGGTTTAATGGGGTCCTATGGGATCTGTGTGATTTCTATGGGGTCCTATGGGGTTCCTATGGGGTCTTATGGGGTTTAATGGGGTCCTATGGGGTTTCTATGGGCTCTTATGGGGTCTCTGTGGGGCTCTATGAGGTCCCATTGATTCCTATGGGACCCCTATGGGGTCTCACATACTCATTATGCAAATGTATGCAAATGAGCCTCGCTCCATATAAGGCAATGACCAGCTGGCGGATGTGGGATCCAAGATGGCCGCCCTCCACCTCCTATTGGACGAGCTGGAGGCGCATGTTAATGAGCAAGCCTCATTAGCATCCCACTTACGGGTGAGCCTCATTAGCATATATGCTAATTAACCCCTTTGGGCTATCACAGAGCCTCATATATGCTAATATATGTTAATATATGCTAATGCGGCTCATTGTAGAAAGCCAAGGAGCGAATGGAAGCCCTGCGGGATGGTGCCATGCAAATGAGCCTCATGAATATGTGCATAGCTAATGAGCATGCTAATAAGAAGCCCGTTAAGGAGGAGAAGCTCATTAAGGACGTGACGTTAATTAGCCCCGAGGAGTTCGAGGCCATTCCCAGGTACTCATTTGCATATTCATTACGCTAATGAGGGGGTTATTAGCATAATAGAGTCCCCCATAGGACCCCATTAAACCCTATAGGACCCCATAGGAATCAGTAGGACCCCATAGAAACTAATAGGACCCCATAAGACCCCTATAGAACCCCATAAGACCCCATAGGACCCCATAGAGCCCAATAGGACACCATAAGACCCTATAGAGGCCCATAGCGCCCCATAAAAACCAATAGGACCCCATAGACCCCCATAGAACCCCATAAGACCCCATAGACCTCATTAAACCTCATAGGGCCCCATAGACGCCCATAGCACCCCATAAGACCCCATAGACCCCATTAAACCTCATAGGACCCCATAGAGCCCAATAGGACCCCATAAGACCCCCATAGAAACCCATAGAGCCCCATAAGATTCTATTAGACCGCATAAGACCCAATAGAACCCAATAGAAACCCCATAGAACCCCATACGACCCCATAGAACCCCAAAGAGCCCCATAGAGCCCATTAAACCCCATAAGACCCCATAGAACCCCATAGGACCCTAAAGAGCCCCATAGAGCCCATTAAACCCCATAAGACCCCATAGGACTCCATAAGACCCCATAAGACCCCGTAGACCCACATAGGACCCCATAGAACTCTATGGAGGCCTGCAATACCATCAGCTATATATAATACCATCAGGAGGTCTATGGGATTCTATGGGGTTCTATGGGGTCCTATAGGGCTCTATGGGGCCCTGTAGGGTCTTATGGGGTTCTCTATGGGGCAGGTACCTCCGTGGCCGTCTGACCCTGCCCCAAATCAACGGGGCCCTGGAATCCATCCGCGCCACCACCATCTTGAAATACGACGTCCTCTGTCCCCAATAGGACCCCGTAAGACCCCATAGACCCCCATAGGACCCCATAGATCCTCATAGACCCCCATAGGACCCCATAGACCCCCATAGGACCCCATAGATCCTCATAGAACCCCATAAGACCACATAGAACCCCATAAGACCCCATAGACCTCCATAGATCCTCATAGAACCCCATAGGACCACATAGAACCCCATAGGACCCCATAGAGCCCCATAGGATGCCATAGAGCCGCATTAGACCACATAAAATCCTATTAGACTCCATAGGACCCAATATGGACCCCATAAGGTCCCATAAGACCCCATAGAACTCCACAGAGCCCCATTAGACCCCATAGGACCCCATTAAACCCCATAGAGCCCCATAGACCCCATTAAACCCCATAAGACCCTATAGACCCACATAAGATCCTATTAGACCCCATAAGACCCCATAGGACCCCATAAGACCCCATAGAACTCTATGGGGGTCTGCAATACCATCAGCTGCCACTAGGTAGCGCTATAGCAGGAAGTCTATTGGGTTCTATGGGATTCTATGGGGTCTCATTGAATCCTGTGGGGCTCTGTGGGGCTCTATGGGTCCCAATGGGTCTCTATGGGGTCCTATGGGGTCCCACTGAATCCTATGGGGTCTATGGGGCTCTATCGGGTTCCTATGTGTTCTATAGGGTTCTATGGGGCTCTATGGGGGCCTGCAATACCATCAGCTGCCACTAGGTGGCGTTATAGCAGGAGGTCTATTGGGTTCTATGGGGTTTTATGGGATTCTGTGGGGTTCTATGGGGTTTTATGGGATTCTATGGGGTCCTATAGGGCTCTATGGGGCCCTATAGGGTCTTATGGGGTTCTCTATGGGGCAGGTACCTCCGTGGCCGTCTGACCCTGCCCCAAATCAACGGGGCCCTGGAATCCATCCGCGCCGCCGCCATCTTGAAATACGACGTCCTCCGTCACCCCCCCCAGTCACTTCCTGTCGCCCTTCGACCCCGTTACCAGCGCTTCCGGGACGAGGAGACCAATGAGACGCGAGGTAGGGAGGAAACAGAAAGTGGGAAGAGGCCATTAGTCCTCCAGGGGCGGCCATAAGTCCTCCAGTGGCAGCCATTAGTCCTCCAGCAGCCCCACAGGACCCCCATAGGACCCCATAGAACCCCATAGACCTCATAGAGCCCATAGACCCCTATAGAACCCCATTAGACCCCCTAAGATCCTGGGGTCCTATGGGGTCTTATGGGATTCTATGGGGTTTCTATGGGGTCTTATGGGGTTCTATGGGGTCATATGGGGCTCTATGGGGTCTCGTGGGGTTCCTATGGGATCCTATGGGGTTTCTATGGGATCTTATGGGGTTCTATGGTGTCGTATGGGATCCTATGGGGACTATGGAGGTCTATGGGGTCTTATGGGGTTTATATGGGATCCTATGGGATCATGACTGTTTCCACCCCTTTCCAGATGCCACCTTTGTGGTCGAGGCCGACCTGAAGGAGCTGGGCCACGTCAAGTTGGACCGCAGGTTCTATTCCATCCTCAACGTCCTCCGCCATTGCCATAGGATCAAGGAGATCCGGGGGGGGGGCCTTGTTCGTTATGTGCTCTGTTAATTACTTCATTAAAGATTAATGGGGTCTTATGGGGTCTTATAGGGTCCTATTGGGGTCCTATAGGGTTCTAAGGGGTACTATGGGGGCCTGCAATACCATCTGCTGCCACTAGGTGGCACTACAACAGGTTATAATGGGAGTCTATGGGGCTCTATGGGGTTCTATGGGTCTCTATGTGTCTCTATGGTGCTCTATGGGGTTCTATAGTGCTCTATGGGGTTCTATGTGGTCCTATGGGGTCCTATAGGGCTCTATGGGGTTCTATGGGGCTCTATTCCATCCTCAACATCCTCCACCATTGCCATAGGATCAAAGAGATCCGGGGGGGGGCCTTGTTCGTTATGTGCTTTGTTAATTAATTCATTAAAGATTAATGGGGTCTTATGGGGCTCTATGGGGTGTCTATGGGGTCTTATGGGGTCCTATAGGGTCTTATGGCGTACTATGGGGGCCTGCAATACCATCCGCTGCCACTAGGTGGCGTCATAATGGGTAGAACAGGTTATAATGTGAGCCTATGGGGCTCTAAGGGTCTCTGTGGGGTTCTATGGGGCTCTAAGGGTCTCTATGGGTCTCTATGGGGTTCTATGGGGTCCTATGGGGCTCTATAAGGCCCTATGGGGTTCTAAGGGTCTCTATGGGCTCCTATGGGCTTCTGTGTGGTCCTATGGGTCTCTGCGGTGTTTCTATGTGGGCTCTATGGGGCTCTATGGGGTCCTATGGGGTTTTATTCCATCCTCAATGTCCTCCGCCATTGCCATAGGATCAAAGAGATCCGGGGGGCGAGCATCGTTCGTTATGTGCTCTATTAATTAGTTAATTAAATATTAATGAGGTGTTATGGGGTCCTATGGGGTGTCTAGGGGGCACTATGTGGTGTCTATGGGGCACTATAGGGTGATATGGGATCTCTGTGGTGTGTCTATGGGGCTCTATGGGTTGGCTATAGGTCCTTATGTGGTGTCTTTGAGGCACTATGGGGTTCTATGGGGTGCTGTGGGGCACTATGGGGTGTCTATGGGGCTCTACAGAGCAGTATGGTGTGTCTATGGGTCCCTATGGGGTGCAGTGGGGTGCTGTGGGGCACAACAGAGTGTCTATGAGGCTCCATGGGCTGCTATGGGGCACTATGGAGTAGCTATGGGGTGCTATGGGGTCTCTTTGGGCCCCTGTGGGGCGCTATGGGTCACTCTGGGGTGTCTATGTGGTGTCTATGGGTCTCTATGTGTTTCCATGGGGTACTATGGCTACCTATGGGGCACTATGTGGTTCTATGGTGCACGGTGGGGCAAAATGGGGTGTCTATGGGGCTCAATGGGGTGTCTATAGGATGGCTATGGGGCTTTATGGTGTGTCTATGGGGCACTATTTGGTGTCTATGGGGTGGCTATGAGGCTTTATGGGGTGTCTATGGGGCACTATTGGGTGTCTATGGGATGGTTATGGGGCTTTATGGAGTGGCTATGGGGCGCTGTGTGTCCGTATGAGTCTTTATGAGTTCTATGCTGAGCTATGGAGCACTATGTGGTGTCTATGGGATCCCTATATGGTGTCTATGGGGCGCTATGGGTCTTTATGGGTCCCTATGGGTTTCTATGGGATGGTATGTGTGTCTATGGGTCACTATGTGGTAATGTGGGGTGCTGTGGAGTGGCTGTGGGGCACTGTAGGGTGCCTATGGGGCTCTATGGAGCAGTATAGTGTGTCTATGGGGCTCTATGAGGTCTGTATGGGGTTCAATGGGGCACTGTGTGGCGCTGTGGGGCACTATGGGGCTCTATGGGATGTCTATGGGGCACTATGGGGTGCCTATGGGGTGCTATTGGGCTCTATGGTGTTCTGTGGGTGGCTATGGGTTCTCTATGGGGCTCTGTGGGGTGTCTATGGAGCAGTACGGGGTTCTATGGGGCGCTCTGGGGTCTTTATGGTGCTCTATTGCGCTCTAGGTGGCTCTATGGGGGTGTCTATGGGGTTCTATGGAGTTCAGTGGGTCTCTATGGGATTCTATGGAGCAGTATGGGGTGTCTGTGGGTCTTTATGTGGTTCTATATGGCGCTGTGGGGCACAATGGAGTGTCTATGAGGCTCCATGGGCTGCTATGGGGCACTATGGAATAGCTATGGGGTGCTCTGTGGTCTCTTTGGTCCCCTATGGGGTGTCTATGGGTCACTATGGGGTGGATGTAGTGTGCTGTAGGGTGGCTATGGGGTGCTTTGTGGTATCTTTGGGTTCCTATGGGGCGCTACGAGTGACTATGGGGTCGCTATGGGTCTCTATGGGGTACTATGGGGTTCTATGGGGTGCTATGGGGTGGATATGGGGCGCTATGGGGCTCTATGCGGAAGAATGGGATTGCTATGGGGCGCTATGGGGTGCCTATGGGGCTCTATAGGCCCCTAAGTGGCAGCTATATGTCCTTTTGTGGTGTCTGTGGGGCAGTATGGATGGCTACGGGGCACTATGGGGTGCTATGGTGCACTATGGGGCGCTATAGGGTGGCTGTAAGTCTCTATGGGGTTCTGTTGGGCTCTATGGGGTTTCTATGAGGTGTCTATGGGGCGCTATGGGTCTTTATGGGTCCCTCTGTGTTCCTATGGGATGCTATGGGTGTCTATGGGGAGCTATAGGGTAGTATGGGGTGCTGTGGAGTGGCTATGGGGCACTGTAGGGTGCCTATGGGGCTCTATGGAGCAGTATGGTGTGTCTATGGGGCTCTATGGGTCTCTATGGGGCTCTATGTGGTGTCTATGGGGCGCTATGTGGGGTATGGGGGCTCTGTGGTGCTCTATGAGGTCTGTATGGGGTTCAATGGGGCACTGTGTGGCACTGTGTGGCGCTGTGGGGCACTATGGGGCTCTATGGGATGTCTATGTGGCAGAATGAGGCACTATGGGGTGGCTGTGGGGCACTATGTGGTGCCTATTGGGCTCTGTGGTGTTCTGTGAGTGGCTATGGGTTCTCTATGGGGCTCTATGGGGTTCTATGGGGCGCTATGGTGTCCCTATGGGGCTCTATTGGGCTCTATGGGGCATTAGGGGGTGACTTTGGGCTCTATGGGTTGTCTATGCGTCTCTATGGGGTCTGTATGGGGTCTGTATTGGGTTCAGTGGATCTCTATGGGTCTCTATGGGGTTCTGTTGGGCTCTATGGGGTGGCTATAGGTCCTTATGTGGTATCTATGGGGCACTATGGCGTACTATGGGGTGCTGTGGTGCACTATGGGGTGTCTGTGGGTCTCTACGGAGCAGTATGGTGTGTCTATGGGTCCCTATGGGGTGCTATATGGCGCTGTGGGGCACAACGGAGTGTCTATGAGGCTCCATGGGCTGCTATGGGGCACTATGGAGTAGCTATGGGGTGCTATGGGGTCTCTTTGGGCCCCTATGGGGCGCTATGGGTCACTCTGGGGTGTCAATGTGGCTCTATGTGTTTCCATGGGGTACTATGGCTACCTATGGGGCGCTATGTGGTTCTATATGGCACAGTGGTGCAGAATGGGGTTACTATGGGGCTCTATGGAACTCCATGGGGTGTCTGTGGGGCTCCATGGGGTGTCTATGTGGCTCTATGGGGTATCTATGGGGCTCTATGGGGTGTCTATGGGATGGCTATGGGGCGCTATGGGGCTCTATGGGTTTTTATGGGGCTCTATGGGGCACTATGGGGCTCTGTAGGGTGTCTATGGAGCTTTATGTGGTGTCTATGGGGCTCTATGGGGTCTCTATGTCTCTCTATGAGTGCCAGTCTGTCCCTATTTGTCTCTATGGGGCTCTATGTCTTCCTATGTCCCCCTGTGGGTCCCAGTTTCCCCCCATTTGTCTCTATGGGTCCCCATGTGTCCCTATGAGGTTTCAATGGGTCTCTATGGGGTTTGTATGGGTCCCATTGTCCCCGTATGGGGTCTCTATGGGGTCTCTATGTCTGTCTATGGGTTTCTATGGGTCCCAGTTTCCCCAGTGTCCCCCCTGTGTGTCCCAGTGTCAACCTATGGGTATCTATGTGCGTCTATGGGGTCTCTATGGGGTGTCTATGGGTCTCTATGGGATGCTATGGGTGTCTATGGTGCGCTATGGGGTGCTGTGGAGTGGCTATGGGGCACTGTAGGGTGCCTATGGGGCTCTATGGAGCAGTATGGGGTGTCTATGGGGCTCTATGAGGTCTGTATGGGGTTCAGAGGGGCACTGTGTGGCGCTGTGGGGCACTATGGGGCTCTAGGGATGTCTATGGGGCAGAATGGGGC
The DNA here is from genome assembly GCF_054131305.1 of Coturnix japonica. Classification (NCBI taxonomy): domain Eukaryota; kingdom Metazoa; phylum Chordata; class Aves; order Galliformes; family Phasianidae; genus Coturnix; species Coturnix japonica. The sequence goes on along the minus strand of NC_140672.1, from coordinate 4,461,008 downwards.
ACTATGGGGTGCCTATGGGGTGCTATTTTGCTCTATGGTGTTCTGTGGGTGTCTATGGAGCTCTACGGGGTCTGTATGGGGTTCAATGGGTCTCTATAAGGCTCTATGGGGTGTCTACGAGGATCTATGGGGCAGTATGCATGGCTATGTGGTGTCTATGGGGCGCTGTGGGGCACAATGTGTTTCTATGGGTGGCTATGGTGTCTCTATGGGGCACTGTGGGGTGTCTATGGGGCTCTATGGGATGTCTATGGGCACTATGGTGTGTCTATGGGGCTCTATGGGGTTCTAAGTGGTCTCTATGGGTTTCTATGGGGCACTATGGGATGCTATGTGGTGCTGTGGGGCGCTATGGGGTCTCTATGGGGTGTATATGGGGCACTATTGGGCGCTATAGAGTGGCTGAAAGGCTCTATGGGGTTCTATTGTGCTTTATGGAGTTTCTATGGGGTGTCTATGGGGCGCTATGGGTCTTTATGTGTCCCTCTGTTTTTCTATGGGATGCTATGGGTGTCTATGGGGCGCTATGGGGTAGTATGGGGTGCTGTGGAGTGGCTATGGGGCACTGTAGTGTGCCTATGGGGCTCTATGGAGAAATATGGTGTGTCTATAGGTCTCTATGGGTCTCTATGGGATGTCTATGGGGCAGAATGGGGCACTATGGGGTGTCTATGGGGCTCTATGAGGTCTGTATGGGGTTCAATGGGGCACTGTGTTGCACTATGGGGCTCTATGGGATGTCTATGGGGCAGAACGGGGCACTATGGGGTGGCTATGGGGCACTATGGGGTGACTATGGGGTGCTATGTTTTGCTGTGGGTTGCTGTGGGGCACTATGGGGTGTCTATGGGTCTCTATAAAGCAGTACTAGGTGTCTATGGGTTCCTATGGAGTTCTATATGGTGTTGTGGGGCACAATGAAGAGTCTATGAGGCTCCATGGGCTGCTATGGGGCACTATGGAGTAGCTATGGGGTGCTATGGGGTCTCTTTGGGCCCCAATGGGGCGCTATGGGTCACTATGTGGTGGCTATAGGGTGCTGTAGGGTGGCTATGGGGTGCTTTGGGGTATCTTTGGGTTCCTATGGGTCGCTATGGGTGACTATGGGGTCGCTATGGGTATCTATGGGGCACTACGAGGCTTCTATTGGGCACTATGGGGTGCTATGGGGTGAATATGGTTTGCTATGAGGCTCTATGCAGAAGAATGCGGTCTCTATGGGGCGCTATGGGGTGCCTATGGGGCTCTATGGGGTGTCTATGGGGCAGCTATTTGTCCTTATGTGGTGTCTATGGGGCACTATGGGATGCTATGTGGTGCTGTGGGGCGCTATGGGGTCTCTATGGGGCTCTATGGTGCACTGTGTGGCACTATGGGGCACTATAGAGTGGCTGTAAGGCTCTATGGGGTTCTGTTGAGCTCTATGTGGTTTCTATGGGGTGTCTATGGGGCGCTATGGGGTAGTATGGGGTGCTGTGGAGTCGCTATGAGGCACTGTATGGTGCCTATGTGGCTCTATGGGTCTCTATGGGACGTCTATGGGGCAGAATGGGGCACTATGGGGTGGCTATGGGGCACTATGGAGTGGCTATGGTGTGCTATGTGGTGCCTATTGGGCACTATGATGTTCTGTGGGTGGCTATGGGTTCTCGATGGGGCACTATGGGGTGTCTATGGGGCTCTATATTGTCTATGGAGCTTTATGGGGTCTGTATGAGGTTCAGTGGGTCTCTATGGGGTGATATGGGGTGTCTATGGGGCACTATGGGGTCTCTATGGGGCTCTATGGGGTTTAATGGTGGCCTATGGGGCTGGACTTGGGGAGCAGAATGAGTTGAATGGACTTGGGGGGCAGAAGGCCAAGATTGGACTTGGGGGGCAGAATGTGATGGTTGGACTTGGGGGCAGGACGAACTGAATGCAGTTGGGGGGCAGAATGAGGGCTCTGGACCTGGACTTGTGGGGCAGAACTCTGGAGTGAGTTGGACTTGGGGGGCAGAATGCGATGAGTGGACTTGGGGGGCAGGGAGAGGTTGGAGTCGGACTTGGGGAGCAGAATGGGCTGAATGGACTTGGGGGGCAGATGGTGATAAGTGGACTTGGGGGGCAGACTGAGAGTGGGGTGTCAAAGGGGCTCTATGGGGCTCTATGGGGTGTCTGTGGGGTATCTATGGGGTTCTATGTGGTTTTTATGGGGCTCTGTGGGGTGTCTATGGGGCTCTATGGGGCTCTATGGGATGTCTATGGGGCTCTATGGGGCTCTATGGGGTGTCTATGGGGTATCTATGGGGTTCTATGTGGTTTTTATGGGGCTCTGTGTGGTGTCTATGGGGCTCTATGGGGCTCTATGGGATGTCTATGGGGCTCTATGGGGCTCTATGGGGTGTCTATGGGGTGTCTATGGGGTCTCTATGGGGCTCTATGGGGTGTCTATGGGGCTCTATGGGGTAACTATGGGGTATCTGTGGGTCTCTAGGGGGTGTCTATGGTTCTCTATGGTTCCTATGGGGTTTAATGGAGACCTATGGGGCTGAACATGGGGGGCAGAAGGCAATGAGACGACTTGGACTTGTGGGGCAGAATAAGGGCACCTTATATGTGGGGCAGAGTGACCTGAACTGATTTGGGGGGCAGAAGGCAATGAGAGCACTTGGGGGGCAGGATGCGATGAATGGACTTGAGGGGGAAAAGGACACGACTGGACTTGGGGGGCAGAATGAACTGAATGGACTTGGGGGGCAGATGGTGATGGCTGCCCTTTGGGGGCCGAAGGTGATGAGTGCACTTGGGGGGCAGACTGAGCTGAATGGCCTTGGGGGGCAGGATGCTGTGGCTGGACTTGTGGGGCAGACTGAGAGTGGGGTGTCTATGGGGCTCTATGGGGTGTCTATGGGGCTCTATAGGGTTTAATGGTGGCCTATAGCGCTGGACTTGGGGGGCAGAAGGAGAGGGATGTAGTTGGGGGCAGATTGAAGGGATCGGACTTTGGGGGCAGAAGACGATGATGAGTGGACTTGGGGGGCAGAGTAACCTAAATGGACTTGGGGGGCAGAGAGATGAGTAGACCTGGGGGGCAGAATGGGGGCACTGGAGTTGGACTTGGGGGGCAGAACTGGATCAATGGACTTGGGGGGCAGAATGAAATGAATGGACTTGGGGGGCAGAATTGAGGGCTCTGGACCTGGACTTGGGGGGCAGGATGCGATGAATGGACTTGGGGGCAGAGTAAAACTGGACTTGGACTTGGGGGGTAGACTGAATTGAATGGACTTGGGGGGCAGACTGAGCTGCATTGACATGGGGGGCAGAACGAGTTGATTGGAGTTGGGGGGCAGAATGGAATCGGGGAACTTGGGGGGCAGAAGGAGGGTCCTGGAGTTGGACTTGGGGGGCAGAAGGCGATGGCTGCACTTGGGGGGCAGAAGGACAGGACTGGACTTGGGGGGCTGGATGCGATGGCTGCACTTGTGGGGCAGAGTGAGGGCTCGGGAGTTGGACTTGGGGGGCAGAAAGATCAGCCAGGACATGGGGGGCAGGATGAGAACTCTGGAAGTGGACGTGTGGGGCAGAAGGGGACGGCTGGAGTTGTGGGGGGACTCTCCCAGGCCCCTTGTTTCTTTTACTTGTTACCTTCAAGTTTCCTTATTTCTACAAACTACCTTTAATTCTCCCCTTTGACCCCCTTTACTCCTCATTCCAGCGGGTCAGGAGCGGGAGGAGCGGGCTGTGTGCTGTGAATGGGGTCAGGAGGAGCGGGCTGTGTGCTGTGAATGGGGTCAGGAGGAGCGGGAGGAGCGGGCTGTGTGCTGTGAATGGGGTCAGGAGGAGCGGGCTGTGTGCTGTGAATGGGGTCAGGAGGAGCGGGCTGTGTGCTGTGAATGGGGTCAGGAGGAGCGGGCTCTGTGCTGTGAATGGGGTCAGGAGGAGCGGGCTGTGTGCTGTGAATGGGGTCAGGAGGAGCGGGCTCTGTGCTGTGAATGGGGTCAGGAGGAGCGGGCTCTGTGCTGTGAATGGGGTCAGGAGGAGCGGGCTGTGTGCTGTGAATGGGGTCAGGAGGAGCGGGCTCTGTGCTGTGAATGGGGTCAGGAGGAGCGGGCTCTGTGCTGCCAACGGGGTCGGGCCTCGGTGCGGGGGCACGGAGGGGCTGTCGGGGGAGGAGCTGGCGGCGCTGCCGGCACCCAGAGGCGATGCGTGTGGTGCCACCGAGTGCGGCGGGGGCCGGGGGGCGGCTTCGTCCCGGGGAAGGCCGTGCGAGCATCGAGCTGTCGGTGCGGCCTTGGGACGCTGCCTGCAGGGCAGCGCGGCGGGCGCTGTGCCGGGTGCCGAGCCGTGGCTCGCGCTTTGCTCGTCCTTTGGAGGCTGAACTGTAGGCAGCCGGTTTGCATCGGGTTGGAGGGGCCGGCGCTGCCCTGAAGGTGAGCGAGAGAAGCCGGCAAAGGAAGGGTGAGTGGCGGGATCCCAGGAGGGCGGTTTGTGTTTGTGTGCGGAGCCGGGTGGGGTTGCCTTGGCAGCAGGACGGGCTTTGGTGTGGCAGCATCTGCCCAGTGCCCAGCACGGAGCTGAAGGCAACAGCGCGTGGGAAGAAGGAGCCTTTGGCCCATCCGTGGCACTGGGGAGTCTGGGGGGATGGGAAAGCAAACGGAGAAGCAGCAGATGCTCTGACACCGCATAGAGCCCTATAGAGCCCCCACAGACACTCCGTAGAGCCCCATAATGCTCTTTAAGACCCCACAGAGCTGCACAAGAGCTCATAGAGAACCAAAGAGCCTCATGGTGCCCACAGGCTGCGGTCCTCTGCAAAGTGCTGGGAAGCAGCAGGAGATTCTGCCAGCGGCTCCCTGGGAAGCTGCTTTGGAAGCTCTGGCCGTGCTCCTCGTGCTCCCTCCCATCAATGCCTTTCTCTTCCAGGTGGTGTCTGCAGGACCTAGGCAAGAGCTCCTGTCTATGGGGTAAGGACACTTCCTTGCCATGCACCTGGCTCTGCAGCGTGGCCTCAGCTGGCTGTGTGCTCCATGCAGCCTTTGGCAAAGCAAAGGAACCAAAGGGGCTGGGGGATAAGGAAGGGCACAACTCCCCGGGATCCTTCACCTCGTGGCACTGGAACTCTGACCTGCAGGGTGGACATTGCTGAACAAGATTTGCTTTGCCTTTGCCTTCAGGAACCCACTGATTCAGCTGTTGGCCAGGAAGGAGCTCATTGTCGAGTCACTCTCTGATGTCCTGTAAGAGAACGGGATCCATGGACTCAAGAGAGAGGAAATTCTGCAGCTGACACGGCACGCAATGGAGGCAGCTGTGGAAAAGAGCAACTGGATGCCCAACTGGGCTCTGAAACCCCTGGGTATGTAGACAGCTCTTCACTACCCTCAGCTTTGTGCTCCCCAAAACCTGCCCAGCTCTGCTTTCTGTCACAGATATCTCACAGAGCTTTAGGCTGGCTGAGGTCTGAAAGGACCTTAAGACCATCCCAGCTCAACTCCCTGCCATTGACAGGGCTTTGCATCAAGGTGCTCAGGGCTTCATCCAACCTGGTCTCCAACGCCTCCATGGCTCCTCTGGGCAGCACGTTGCAGGGCCTCACTGTCCACCGGGGGTCCAGAATTTCCTCCTCACTTCCCATCTAAATCCCCCATCTCTGAGGCTTTACAAACCCTTCCCCTCTGCTCCCAGGGCTGACCGGCTCCTTTCCCCAATCAGCGCTTCAGGCCAGGACTCAGCAGTTCCCATACACAGCAGGAGGGATTCTGCACCCCAGAGCCCCGCCAAGAGCTTTGGGGAATGAGCATTCCCTCCTTCAGCTTGTCTCTGGGCCGTCCCAGTGCACGTCTGTCCATCTTTATTTCAGGTGCCACTGTTGATGCGGAGAGGACAACCAAGAGTTACGGTGGGAAAGGCCGCCTTTCTCCCCTCTTTTCCTCCGCAAAGTCCCCCGAGACCCTCTTGCAGGTATGGCAGGAGAAGTGCTGACTGTGGGCTTCCCCCCCTTGCTTTCACCCCCTTCCCCCCACAGACACCCCACAGAGCCCCATAAGGGCTCCCCCTCCATCCCCCAGTCCTTTCTTCCCCCAATCCTTCCCCTTCCATCCTTCCCCCCCATCCTCACCCCATTCTGGCTGCACATCCATTTCCTTTGGCCCAGCTGCTCTGCTCAGCCCACACTCTTCCCCACATCGCTGACACCAGCGTTGGGAGGGTGCTGGGCTGACAGATGCTGGGGAGGGCTGCCCCGCCGGCTCTGGGCAAGCAGAGAAAGGCAATTGACTCCAGAGCTGTTGTCCAGACCTTTGCATATTGCCCTCCCGTCCCTTGAGTAGCGTTCCATGACGGGCAGCCCCATAGAAGACAAGGTCTGTGCTCCTTGCCCAGCATCCAGCTCTGGTGGCTCTTTGCCTCCCCACTGATGGACGCGTCTCTCCTTTCAGCCCGATGATGAAACATCAGCCACTGCCAAGTCATGATCCCGTTTGCAGTCCTGATTTCTTTGGAGATGATGTCAAAGGAGCCGAAGGTGGGAATCCAGACTCCCGGCAAGTGAAAGAAAAATGAGGCGTGGAAGGGTTATGGGCTGGCTGGAGGAAGAGCTGGAGTTGATCCAGCGTAGGGACAGAGCTTAGGAGCCCTCTCCCGCTGTTCAGAGACACAAGCCAGGGCACAGGGAAAGGCTTTGGGAAGGGGCTGCACAGTCATCTCCTTCTTCTCGCCCTCCCAAATGCAGCACAGCAGGCAGGGCAGAAACAGCCTCATGGGATCCAGAGGCTTGCAGAGACTTGGATGGGCCCTGAGATACGACACCACCAGCACAAGTGATCCTGCATTGACAGGAAGCCCCTGGGATGCCCAGAAGAGAAATGTGGGCTGAGTTTCCTGCTTTCTGTGCAAACACTGGAAGGCCAAAAGCCGGCTGTCCGGCCTGGGGATTCCTATGCAGCCTGCCCGGGGCTCCGTGCCAGGCAACTAAATGGCTGCCTGACCTGCTGGGCCTGTGAGGCCAAAAGCCGGCCAGGCAGTTGGGGGGGACCTTGCCAGGCCTGAAGCTGGTCATGCGGTTAGGGGGGCCCTGCCAGGCTAAAAGCCAGCTGTCTGCTCTGCGGGGCACTGCCAGCTCCAATGCCTGCAGGCCGGGGAAGCCCTTCCAGGCCAAAAGCCTGCAGGCCGGGGTCCCTGCCAGGCATGGATTTAAGCCCCGGGGCTGGTGATGGCCTCTCAGGCTGTGGCTTGATGCCTTGGGGCTGGTGCCGGCCTGCCTGGCTGTGCTGGGAATGCAACCTTGTTTCTGCATCACAGTTTGAACAGGGCAGTTAGAAGCATGTTTTAGAAATACACAAGGTTCCACCCATGCAGTGGTTATTCCTGTGCCTGTGTTCCAAAGCCCAGGCTCCATGAAGGTCAGCACTGTTTTGGTGTTGACCTTGATTGGAACAGAGTTGGATCGTAGGAGGCAGTGTGATCCCACAGAGATGGCACTGAGCAGGAGGAGGAAGAAACCTGTTTGTGAATGGCCAGTTTGAGCCAAACACAGCATGTCGTGTTGTGTTGCAGAAGCACGGAATGGTTGATGTTGGAATGGAGATCTGGGCCCATCTGGTCCAGGTCCTGCTGCAACAGGGCCAGCAGAATTGGTGCCCAGGAACACATCCGATGGGTTTGGAAATCTCCCAGAGGAAACCCCACAGCCTCTGTGGGTCTCTGTGCCAGTGCTGCAGCACTTACACAGTGCAGGAGTGCTCCTGATGTTTGGTGGCAACCTCTGGTGCTGGCACTGGGCTCCACTGGATGCAGCCTGGCTACATTCTCTCTGTTCCTCCTGCAGGGATTGATGGCCATGGGTGGAATCCTCTTGAGCTCCCCTTGTCCAGGCTGAGCAGTCACTTCTCTCAGGCTGTTGTCTTAGAAGAGGTGTTCAGTCCCTTCACCATCATGGTAGCCCTCCATTGGACTCTTTTTAGCGTGTCCAGCTGTCTCTTATACTGGGAGCCCAGACCCGGACACTGTTCTCCTGGTGCAGCCTCACCAGTGCCTGGTAGAGCAAAAGGAATGGTGCTGAGTAATGGTCCTTACCTGCTCCAAGAGAAGTAGCCAGGGCTGTGATGGGAGCACACTGCTTTATGGCTGACACGGAGATCTGCTAGGAAGAAGGCCTGGTGGGACTGAACACAGATGCAAGGTGGTCCAGCTTTTGTTTCACTGCAGACTCTGTGGGCAGCTGCATGGAGTTATGTACTCGATATAGTTGTGCCCCTGTGGCTTCTTTCTGATGTGCCTGGGAAGTCCCCTTAGAATAGACTGCTGCCTGAGACAGAAGTCTGATACAACATCACTTGTGTGGGTGGAGTTTTACTATCTCTGTGTTCACGTCTATTATGTGCTTTGTTTTGTTTCAATTCAACTCTCTGTGTGCATGGGCGCAAGTCTGCCTTTGCTAAATCCTTTTCTTGTGGCCTTAGGCAACAATCAAGGGGATCTCGAGCTTCAGCGCTGAGCAAGAAGCACAGCACTCAGGAAGGCCATGAAGGGCTCTGCTAAGTTGATCTCCCTCCACAGGTCAACTTTATTTCTTGTTTTTTTCCCCAGCACTGGGAATGGCTGCTCTGGTGGTTCGTTCCAGGGAAGCGCAGCTGCTTGCATTGCTCTGCTGCACAGCTGCCCCAGAAATAGTTGGGAAGTGGAAAGATGACTGCCTTTCATATGTCCTGAAATACAGCTCCTCTGGTGGAGTGTGTCCTGGCAGCTTTGTGTGCATGGATGTAGTCCTGGGGCTGTTAAGAACTGTCTGTGTAGGGGACTGGAGGCGGCACAAGACCAGTGGGCACTTCTGATTCTTGTGCAAGCAGCCTGACTGGCTTCCATTTGTTTCTTGCAGGCACGGATGAAGATATCATCATTGACATCTTGACCAAACTACATGTTTCTCAACGTCAGCAAGTTCCAATCACCTAAAAGGTCTACAGAGATGTGTGAAGGTGGTTGTGTCACTCGGGTGAAAAGTGAAAAACAACCCAATCTCTGTAAGAGAAAGGTCGGCGGAGAATTTCCTTGACCAAGGTTGTTTTGTTCTTGTTCAGTTCAGAGCAGTTGTTGAGGAGGGTTAGAGCCTAAAGAGAAGTGGGGAACAGCTCAGTTCTGTCTGTCCTGGAAGGCTGCACCTTCTGCCACCTCCTTCCTCCTCTCTTGGCTTTCTAGGATTTGATTGGTGACTTGACGTTGCTGAGTGGGAATTTTGAGAGGGTGATGGTGGGGATGATGACTCCCACCGCCATGTCTGATGTGCACAAAGTGAGGAGGGCTGTGAAGGTTTGCAAATCTTTCTTTTGTAATTGCTGAAGTTCTGGCCAAGTGAGCCAAGCCGAGGGGAGAAGGGGTCGAATCTTCTTGTGGGTGCAGCTCTGTGCTCAGCAGTGAGGAGCTCCAGGCTGGCTTTTTCTCACCCGATGTGTCTCATGGCCTGCTCCTCAAACCCATCTTCTGCAGGGAGGGGATTTTGACTCTGGGTGTGCATGAATGCCATGGGCTCTTTTCTCAGTGTCCCAGTAAAGTGGGTTGCTGCTCGTTTCAGAAGGAAGCCCAAAGCACATTTGAGATGTGTCACTGTGTTTGTGAGCTAGTATTCCCTTTGAAGGACTCCAATAGCCATCTCCAGCAGCTGTTTCTGAGTGGGGAATTCTCAAGGGTTGCTTCCAGTAGATGCTGTGCTGAGCTGTGTCTTCTGTCCTTGAACCTTTGCAGGGTAACAGAGATGAGGGAATGTATGTGGATGATGCCCTTGCTCAGCAGGATGCTCAGGTGTGTAGGAACGTGCTTCCTTGCAAGAGCAATCTGTTCTTGTGCATGTGATGTGTGGTGAAGAGAAACCAACCTGTGAAATAGTAATAAATGGGTTCTGTTCCTGTTTGCGAGTCTCTAATGAGACGTCTCTAGGCAGGCAAGTTACTTGGCAGGGGCAATGACATTTCAGCTGTGAGTTGCCATGCCTGGATGGTGCTTGTTGGAAAATATCCATGATCTGGACAAATACAGGCCAGCAGTTCTCTACCACCAATGAATTAAAGATCTTGTGTATACCCAGTCTTCTCCATGAGCCTTACTTTGCCATCCATAATGTCTATGAGTGCCTGTACGAAGCGGGGGAGAGGAAGTGGGGAATAGATGAGGTACAATTTATGTCTGTCCTCTGTACATGGAACAGGCATCACCCGCTCAGAGGCAGGACCCCTCCACAGCGTCCTGGGCTTTTCTTCCCTTCCTTATTTGTGTGTGATGCTTTTATAGGAGCTTCATAGGTGTTGAGTAAGTGCAAGCTCTTCTGGGTCAACGGGTGTCTTAGCGAGAGCCCCATTGCATCCATTCCCTTCGGTCTGTTTCATTCCCTTCTGAGACTGGAAGGGACTTCAGAAACCTAAGTACAATTTGCTGCTGCTCTAGCGTGGAAAGCAGAGATCGTGGAGTGTGCCCACCATTGGGGCAGGGGGAGAGGAGCTGAGAAATTCATCTGCCAGCTTGAAGTAGAAGGTCTTGAAAATGGTAACAGCTGTGGTAGGGCAATTAGCAGGACTGTTAGCAATGGAAATGAATTATTTTAGTGGGACAGTCCTGATATATCTGGCAGTGCTGCAGGAATGATAGAATGTTCTTGCAGCATGTGAGGAGCTTGTTCTTGCCAAATGGCCCTTGGGATCTCTCTGACTCTCTACCATGGACTCTTCCTCCTAGTTTGGGATGTGTACAGAGGCATTTCTATCAAGGACATAACAGACAGCATTAAATCTGGGAGGTCTGGAGACCTGGAAGATGCTTTGCTGGTTACGGGTCAGTGCTCTGCTTTTAAACCTTGTCTGCAGAGTAATGAAATGATGAGAGGTGCTGTGTGTCCCCTTGAGTGACCGTTATAGGTTTTGGGGGCAGACATGGCTTGTCTTTGTCTATGTGCACAAAGCCGGGCTGGGTGGGACTTGGAGCACCCTGGTGTAGAGGAAGGTGTCCCTGCCTGCTGCAGGAGGGTTGGAACTGTGTGATCTTCAGGGTCTCTTCCAACCCAAACCATTCTCTGCTCCCAGCTTCACACCTACTGCCTGCCCTTGTCTATTCCCTGCTCATGCCCTCCAGGCTTTTCCTCCCCTTGCTGAGCAAGGCCATGCCTGGTAGCTACCCTGGATCCTCCTCCGCCCTTTGCCTTCCTCCACACAGATGCTTGTTTCTGGCCAACACTTCAGTCCGCTGCCTTGCCCATGTACCTGATCTCTTGGGGAGACAGCAAGGTGGCCTGGAGCTGCCCACAGCTCCTCCTGGGCATGGCTTCTCAGCTTTGCTTCAAACCCAGAACCCAAAGGAGTTCCTCTTACATTCTGGCCCAGATTCTTTTCCTCCCAGTGCAGCTCCTGTGGCAAGCAGGGGCACACTTCTTCCCACATTCCTCCATTCCTGCAAGTTTGTTTTTTTCCATTCTGTGCCTTGCTTTGCTTTGCTTTGCTGTGCTATGGTTAGCTTTCCTACTTGCTTTCTCTATATTTGTTGCCATCCGTTGCTTTTTATTCTCTTTTTGCCTCCGTGTCTCATTATTTTCCCTTCAACCTTTGTTCCAGGAATGTATTTATGGCCAAGCCAGGTGTTGTCACGGGTAAAGGAAATGCTGCCGGCCATCCTGTAAGCTGGCAGATGATCACGAGCACGTGTTTAAGTCGCCCAGCCATCTCACTGACATCTACCTGATGGTAACAAGAAGGTATACATAAAGTTACTGAATTAATTTATTAATGGCTTACTCCTAACACTAACATCTAACAGTATAATGGGCAAAAGCCCAACTGGATTAAGGGAAATGGAATCAGAAGGAAACTGGCAGTTGGCTGCTCTTTCTTTTCTCCTCCCCTCCCATTCCAGGAAAGCAACCACGGCCTTCCAGACTTTGCTGTCTTACTCCACAATGAGAGGGGTTGTGTAGAGGGAATGCCGGATCCCAAAAGTGGAGGCAGGCACCTGGGGCTTGATCAGCATCACCTGGAAGGGCAGAAAGGAAAGGCAGATCAGCAAAAGGGCCCTTCTTTGCTGCCCTGCTCCCTTCTGTCCTGCACCCCTCCCAGTCCCAGACAGTCCCTGGTGCCTCTCTGGGAAGGGCTGAGCACCAGTGCAGAGCTGGTGCGGCTCCCTGCTGTAGCAGAGCTGGCTCAGGGAGGTGTGCTGGTCTTACATGTGCTCTTACGGGCCCCTCCTGTCTCAAAGAGGGCTGGCTGTGCACCTGGAAACTCGCAGCTAACTCTCCTATGCTGGGGGTGTGCTGCTTGGAGCCCTTCTGAGCTGCATCCTCCAGAAGAGCTTGTGAAGGACCAACACATCCCATTGAAGGGAATAGAAGCAGAGGAAGGAAAAGCTGTGTGCTGTGCTGTTCCTCCCTTCCTCTGCTTGGAGGTGGCAAGAGGGCAGGGAGCAGACCTGTTGTCCTGCACTTGGTCCCTGCAGCCAGAAGCTGTTTGGCTGGATGAAGCTTCAGGGGAAGGGGGAGAGGCATGAAGGCTGGGCTTGTGAAGCAGAGAGGAAGAGCTGAGCAGCTGCCTTACCCGGCCTACGTTGTAGTCTGCTGGCCCGGGCTTCACTGCTTTGCCATCTCCTGGTTTTGAACAGGCTCGCAGCCTCAAACAGGCTTCCACCCTCCAACATGCTCTCAGCCTCTAACAGGTTCGCAGCCTCGAACAGGCTCCCACCTGAGAACAGACTCCCACCCACGAACAGTCTTGCAGCCTCAAACTGGCTTCAATCCGCTAATAGGCTCACATCCTCCAACATGCTCCAGCCCGCGACCTGGATCACAGCCTCGAACAGGCTCGCAGCCTCAGATAGGCACCCACCTGCTTACAATCGCTCAGCTTTGAACAGGCTCGCAGCCTTGAACAGGCTCCCACCCGTGAACAGTCTCGCAGCCTTTAACTGTCTTGCACACACGAACAGGCTCGCAGCCTGGAACAGAGTCTGCATCCCCTTGCTACTCTTGTTGTGTTGGACTTGTGTGGTAGTGAGATGCTCTTTGTGTCCCAATGTTTTGGGGCTCAGAACCCCATATCCTCAACTTCATCCCATGAGGTTTTTGGTTTCCACATCCCCACCAGGTGTCTCCAATGTCCCCAAAAGTGTCCCCCCAAGGTTTTGGGGCTCACATCCCCACATCCTCAGCTTCACCCCATGAGGCTTTTGGGGTCCTCATCCCCTGCTTCACTCCAAGGTTTTGGGGTCCACATCCCCACCAGGTGTCCCCAATGCCCCCACTGTGTGTCCCCAAGGATTTGGGGTCTCACATCCCCATATAATCCCAAGTGTCCCCCCAAGGTTTTGGGGTTCACATCCCCACATCCTCAGCTTGACCCCTTGTGGTTTTTGGGGTCCACATCTCCAGTGTCCCCAAAAGGGTCCCCACAAGGTTTTGGGGTCCACATCCTCAGCTTCATCCCATGAGGTTTTTGGGGTCCACTACTGCACCACGTGTCTTCAATGTCCCCAGAAGGATCACCCCAAAGTTTTAGGGTCCACATCCCCACCACGTGTTCCCAATGTCCCTACTGGGTGGCCCCAAGGATATGGGATCTCATGTCCCCATATAACCCCAAGCGTCAACCCAAGGTTTTGGGGTTCACAACCCCACATCCTCAGGTGCATCCCATGAGGTTTTTGGGGTCCACATCCTCAGCTTCACACCAAGGTTTTGGGGTCCACATCCCCACCAGGTGTCCCCAATGTGTCCCCAAGGATTTGGGGTCTCACATCCCCATATAACCCCAAGTGTCCCCCCAAGGTTTTGGGGCTCGCAACCCTGTTGGGTATTGGGTAGGTGGTGCCTGCATGCACCAGGGGTGGAATCAGGGAGGTCACGAGTGTCTGACAGGGGCGGTCACCCATACCATGATATAGGGTTTGGGGCGCGGCATTAAACTGGTACTTTGGGCATTACACACTGTGTGCGAGTCCCGGCTGTTCCCCGTGTGCGGAGGCACGGGACTTTCACACAGCAGCCTTCATTTGTCACCGGGTCGGGAGGCGACACCTCATAACACCCCCGTAACCCCTCATAACCCCCCTATTGCCCCACATAAACCCCCCACAACCCCCATAACCCAACACATTGCCCCCAAAGACCCCACCCCACACCAAACCCCCCCCATCGCCCCCCATATGCACTTATATGGCCCCCCCACCCCTAAGCTCTGCACACACCCCCCACATGGAAGGGCACAAAGGTCACAGAATCACAGAATGACCCAGGTTGGAAGGGACCTCAAGGATCATGTAGTTCCAACCCCCTGCCTGGCAGGGCCACCAAACATACACATTTACTAGATCAGGTTGCCCATGGCCCCGTCCAACCTGGTCTTGAACACCTCCAAGGACGGGGCATCCACAACCTCCCTGGGCAGCCTGTTCCAGGGCCTGACCACTCTCCTATGAAGAACTTCCCCCTAACATCCAACCTAAATCTTCCCTCTTTTAACTTAAAACCATTTCCCCGTGTCCTGCTATTGTCAGCCCTTTCCAAGAGTTGACTCCCCTCCTGGCAGTAAGTTCCCTTCAGGTATTGAAAGGCTGCAATGAGGTCACCCCGCAACCTTCTCTTCTCCAGGCTGAACAAACCCAACTCCCTCAGCCTGTCCTCATAGGGGAGGTGCTCCAGCCCCCTGATCATCTTCGTGGCCCTCCTCTGGACCCTTTCCAAAATCTCCATGTCTTTCTTGTACTGAGGGCTCCACACCTGGACACGGTACAACAGATGGGGCCTCACAAGAGCAGAGTAGAGAGGGACAATCACCTCCCTATCCCTGCTGACCACCCCTCTGCTGATGGAGCCCAGGATCCCATTTGCTTCCTGAGCTGCCAGAGCGCACTGCTGGCTGGTCCAGGTCCAGGTCCCCTGTAGTGGCTGTGGGTGACCACTGGGGGGCGCCGCAGGCCTAAAGATTGCCCCCACCTTTCCCCTTCAACCCGATTTGGTTCCAAAGAGACCCCCCACCCACCCCATCAATAATTATTGGGGGCCCAAAGAACCACCCACCAAAGGAATTGGGGTCATAAAGTGCCCCCCCCTCCAAAAAAAAGGGGTCTCAAAGTGCCCCCCTTCCCCACCAAATTGGTCCCAAAGAACCCCCCCCAAAAAACTGGGGTATTAAGGTGCCCCCCCCGCCCCCCCAAAGGAACTGGGGTCCCAAAGTGCCCCCACCAAAAGAATTGGGGTCTTAAAGTGACCCCCCGAAAAGAAGTCGGACTTAAAGTGCCCCCTAATTTGGTCCCAAAGAGATCCCCACCCCCAAATAAACTGGGGTCTTAAAGTACCCCCACTGACTCCAAATACTCCCCCCCCAATCCACTCTACAGACCCCAAACCCATCCCACAGCCCCCAAACTCAGCCCCATAACCCCCAACCCACCCTATAGACCCCAAACCCATCCCACAGCCCCCAAACTCAGCCCCATAACCCCACCCCCCCCCAACCCACTGAGCAGCCCAAAACAACCACCAGCATTCACTTATTGCAGGGGGATCAGATAAAACCCTTTATGGCTTATGGCAGGGGGGTCCCGCTTTGGGAAGGGGGTTGTTGTTGTTTATGGGATGGGGGGGTTCGTTGTTATGGGGTTGGGGGGTCACCCCGAGCCCCTTTAATGCCTGCAGAGCTTCAGCACAGGAGCGGATGAGGACGCAGAGCTGAGTGCTGCCCTCTGCTGTTGGGTTGGGGGGCAACTCTCGGGTCGCCCACCTTAACTTCCCCCATAGAGCAGCTTCTGCTTCCGCGGTCAGCTGGGAGGGGGGAGGGAGGGGGGAGGAAGAAGAAGGGGAGGAAATAGGGGGAGGGGATTTGGGGGGGGATGGGGGCTGCCCGGCTGTTGCTGCAGCCCCTTTGCATTGTTTGGGGCTGTGGGGGGTGGTGGGGGCTGTGGGAAAAGGGGTGTAGGGGGGTGGAAGTTAAAGGGGGGGGGTTAATGGGAGTTAAAGGGGGGAGGGGGCTTCTCACATCCCCTGTGAGCGCCCCCCCCAACCAACCCCATCACATAACCCCTGTAAACCCCCCCACCCCATCCCATAACCCCATCTTCCCTTCACCCCCATCCTATCCGCCCTGTGAGCCCCCCCCATCCCATACCATAACCTGTCCCAGCCTCCATCCTATCCCATAACCCCTGTGAACCCCCCCCACCCCACCCCATAATCCATCCCATACCTCACCCCCATCTCATAACCCCTGTGACCCCCCCAAACCCCATTCCATAACCCCCGACCCCATAACCCCCCACCTCGAACACATCCCATATCACCCCCCATCCCCAGTACCCCCCCACCCCATCCCATATATATCCCCCATAACCAGTGCCCCCGCCCCACCACCCAGACCCCTCATCCAGACTCCCAGCCCCCCCCCAACCCCTAGCCCCTGCAGATCCCCCTCCACTCCATCCCTCCCCCCCCATCCCTATTCCATGCCCCCCCGCCCCAACCCTTCCCCATATCTTCACGCCCCCCATCCCCAACCCTTTGCCCCCCCCAGCCTCATTCCTCACCCCCCCATCCCCAACCCCTTGCGCCCCCAAAGCCCCCCATATCCTCCTCTCTCGACCCTCCCCACCCCCAACCCCCCCCCCCATTCCATGTCCCTTTACTCCCCCCCACACACACTCATCCCGTTCCAGCTCCTGGCAGGTGACACAATAGAGCTGCTGCTGATGGTCCTGTAGGAGGATGGTCTGGGGGGGGAGAAAAGATGGGGGGGACACAGGTTAAATGGGGGGTCCCTGTGAACTCCCCCATCCTACACTGTTTCCCCTCCACACACACAACAGTATGCCCCCCAGACCCCTCTATAACATCCCCCCACCCCAAAACTCCACCCTGACCCCATTAATGCCCCCCCATACACACACACACACCACAACCCCACCCCATGACCCCAAACCTGACACCCCCCTCCCACCCCATAACCCCCCTCAAAAGCCCCCCTGACCCCCCCACCTCGCACAGCAGCTCCCTATCATGCAGCACCCCCAATACCCCCCCAGACCCCCCATTGCTACCCCAACCCCCCCAGTGGCCCTTCCCGACCCCCCCAGGGCCCCCCCCGACCTGGCACTAGGGGGGACAGCAGCTCCCTGTCATGCAGCACCTCTAATGCCCCTTTAGACCCCCCCAGCCCCCCATTGCTACCCCAAGCCCCCTATTGATACCCCAACCCCCCCCAACGTCCCCCCCAGCCCCTTCCCGACCCCCCCCACCTAGCACTGTGGGCAGCAGCTCCCCTGCTTACAGCACCCCAATACCCCGCCAAGCCCTCTTCAGCCCCCCATCTCTACCCCAGCCCCCCCCCAACACCTGGCACTGCGGGCAGCAGCTCCCCAACATGCGGTAGCCCCGCAGCAGGTATTGCCCCATGGCCCGGCTGATCCGTTCCTGCCGTTCCATCCTCTCTTCTAACGCCGCCCCCCCCCACAAATCCGGGTCGGCGCCTGCGGGAACGGGAACCACTGTCATAGGGGGCCGGGGGGGGGGGGTCGGGAAGGGGCCGGGGGGGGCACTGGGGGGGTTGGGGTAGCAATGGGGGGGGTAGGGATGGGGGGGTTCTCTGAGGGGGTTTCTGGGGGCCTTTAAGGGGGATGTTGAGATCTGGGGGGGGGCTCTTTATGGTGGAGTTCTGGGGGTCTCTATGGGGGAGGATCGGTTGGGGGGCGCTTTGTAAGGGTTATTAAGGGGGGAGTTGTGGGGGTTTATGGGATGAGGGAGAGGGGGTGTAAGGAAGGGGGGTCTCTAAGGGGGATCCTGGCGGGGTTTAGTGGGGATTCTGAGGGGGTCTCTGGGCCGGGGGGGGGGGTCTTGGGGTGGTATTGAGGGGGTTGATGGAGGTTTGGGGCGTTTTGGGGTCTTTCTGGGGGGATTGATGGTGGGGGGGTTCCGTTAGGCCGCTCCGCACCGGCCGCGTTCAGCGCCATGCTCGTTCGGGAGACTGCGGTCGCGCGGAAGTGACGTCACGCAACGATGCGACGCGGAACGTTGTGGCGGAAGTGAATCCCGTTCTGAAATAAGTCCGTCACGCTCCGAGACCGCGCTCAATGGTTCCGGGGGGCGGGGGGGGAGGGATGAAGCTGTGGGAACCTCCGTACAAAATGTGGGGGGGGGACTTGTGCAAGGGGAGCCGTGCAAAAGGGACTTGTGCAAAGTGCATCTGTGCAAGGGGGACTCGTGCAAAGGGGACTCGTGCAAGGGGGCTCATGCAAAGGGTCTTGTGCAAGGAGGACTTGTGCAAGGGGACCTCGTGACTCACCCTATAGAGCTTGACCACGACCTGGAGGGTCTCGGGCACCACCCAGACCACCAAACCCCGGTAGGGATTCTCAATGTCGGGCTGCCAGCTGTGGGGCTGCCCCACATGGAATCCCCTTAGGAATCCCTGTGGCCCCATAGAGCCCCATAGAACCCAGACACCCCCTTGCCCCATAGACACCACCCCCACTCCCCACAGATCCTCCCCAGACCCCATAGAGACCCATAAATCTCAGAGAGACAGACAGATACCCCAAAGACCCCAAAGAACCCACTCCGGCCCCCCATAGACCCCATAGAGACCCCCAGATTCCATAAAGACCCCATAGAGCCCCCCCAGACCCCATAAAGACCCCATAGAGACTCCCCAGACCCCTCAAAGACCCCCCAGAGGGGTCAATTTCAGGGAGGAAATCAGAATTCCCTCGTACTTTAACAGTCTCACATCTGTGACCCATTTATCAACTTTTTGGAGCAACACCCCACCTATATTGTGGGGGAAGATTACCTTCATCTCTCCTCTGGAGGTTCTCTTTTGTGCTTCCTCTACCAAGAGAGCAGCGGCTACTACTGCCTGCAGGCAACTAGGCCAGCCCTGGCTATCAGGGGCTAATCATTTAGACAGGCAAGTCACGGGCTTTTTACCTCCTGCCCAATGGGCAAGTACTCCATAATTGGTTCCCTCTGCACTGTTTACAAATAGAAAAAATGTTTTTTTTAACTCCAGGAAACTCAGGACTGGAGGGTGCATAAGTTCCTCTTTTAACTTATTCAAATGCCCTTCATCTGTCTCTGTCCATTTAAGTAATCTGTCTTTGTTTAATTTACTATAAAGAAATTTGACTTTTCCACTGTAATCCTCTATCCATTGCCAGCAATATTCTGTTCATCCCAGCAACTGTCAGACCTGCCTTTCAGTTGTTGGGGCTTTTAGGGCCAAGATCCCCTTGACTCTCTCTGGGTAGGGAGATGGGAGCTGGGCTCAAGGAAACAAATGCAGCAGTGGCTATAATCTAAGGAGAAAAACTTATTTTTCTAACTATGATATCAGAATGCAAGATATCACTATATAATACAATCTAATTGAAATTGAGGCTAATAAATCATGTAAAATACAAGAGAGAGAGAGGTTTCCGAAGACCAAGAGTCCTTCTTCGGAATGGAAGGCGCACGGCTTGGAAGCACACCCACACCCGCTGCCAGGCAGTGAGAGACAGAGCGAGCTTCACTTCCATGACGTGTTTCCCTCTCTGACCGTGAGGTCCTCTGGGACATGTAGTTCTTCTTCTCTGTGCTCCACATGATGTTATGAAGTGGAATACCAATAGCAAAGATGACAAAACCATGACACCTGTTTCAATTCCAGTGGGTCATTAAGAAGCAGACCCATTAATTGCCCAGCAGCTAATTTGTATCTTCTCCCCTGGAAAGTCACAGAGTACAGCTATCCAAAAAGAGGCGCTCCAGCCCCCCTTGTCCTTTAATCAGACTTCATTCCCACGGAAAACTGAAGTAGCCATATTTAGGTCTACTTTGGTTTTTGGCATTCCAGTGCTTGCAGTATCTCTTAGCACTGCACAGACCCCAGGGTCTTGTGCTTTGACCGTAAAATTGTTATTTAAACAGTGTATAAACCTATGACAAATATCCCAGTGGTTTTAAAATTCTTACTCACTTTTTTGTTTTGTTTTGTTTTGAGTCAATATTGTAATTTAAAAAGATTGAAATTAAAATGTTTTGTTATTTATCTATTAACAACATTGTATATTTTATGAGATTCATCAAGGACAGAATGACTTGTGTTGGAAGGGACTCCAAGGATCACGAAGTTCCAACCCCTTGCGACAGGGAGGTCCACTAACCTTCAGCAATAAGAGCTGCTCCAAAAGTAATGCCTCCTCTTCTATTACCTGGGCTGTAAAATCAGAGGCGGATGTTGGAGGTGGGGCTGCTGAGGTTGAACCTTGCCACCAACATCCCATTAAAAACTGCTGTCATGTGACAGATGACAGCAGAGGGGCAGTCTGACAGAATGGTGTTTGACATGGAGGAGCACATGAAGCAAAGGTTTGCCACTGAATTCCTCCAAGAAGAAAAAGGTTGCACTTGTTGACATTCACCAAAGCTCGACAAATGTTTCTGTAGTCCAAACAGTGGATGTGAACAGAGTGAGGCAGTGGAAGGGGTGTTTCAGCAGAGGTAACTGTGAGTCACCTTTGCTGGTGCAGACGGTTATGAGCATGGCATGTAGGCTCCTCTTCCCTCCCCTCAGTTTCCTATCTGTGTTCTCTAGGCTACTCCTGACCTCCTCATGTCAGTCATCTCATTAGGGGCAGCTTTCTACCTACCAGCCTAGGCTCCAGAATGGCTCCTGTGGAACCTGGGTAACTTTAATCAGACCTTCGTGCAGGATTTCTCTTCCACAGACCATCCTGGAGGCAGTGACCACCTCTGTGAACAAAACAGAAGAAGCCCTGAAGGAAGCTTGGAAACTTCTGACATGATAACCCATATCCAAGAACTTGTCCTGTGCAGGGTCTCACGGGGAATGAGGAAGAGGGGACCTGACAACCAGTGTGCAAACCAGCAGCTGCTGCTGGTGTCTCGGAGGCACTGACAGATGTGAACCTAAAAGCACAGATGCCAGCCAGAAGCCCAGGGATGGCCCATCAGCTGTCGCAGGCTGAAGCCACTGCACATTCTGATAAACAGATGTGTGCTTCCTGCTGGACTGTGGGTTTCTGAGAACATCTGACCCGGACAGCACCAGAAAAAGGAGGACAGACAGAGACACTGCATGACCTTTATTCTGTAAGGTTCACAGAGAGCATGGTTCATTATGTACAGTGTGTATGGGATACACTAATAAGGTACAAACTGAATAGGAACTGATTTGAGTAATGATGCTTTAGTGAAAAACATTACAGTATATATTTATATAAAAAGAATAACAATGAATTACACATATAAAATGAACAGAAAAATCAATAAAAGAGAGCTTGATAGAGTAAAAAGCTGCATTACAAGTCATGGATTCCAAAAGATGGGCAGTTCACTACTTTTGAAACACATTTAGTAACCACTTTCCTCACTGCATCCTTGACCTCACGGTTCCTCATGCTGTAGATGAGGGAGTTCACTGCTGGAGGCACTACCGAGTACAGAATTGCCACCATCAGGTCCATGAATGGCGAGGAGATGGAGGGGGGCTTCAGGTAGGAAAAAGAGGCAGTGCTGAGAAGCAGGAAGACCACAGCCAGGTGAGGGAGGCACGTGGAGAAGGCTTTGTGCCGTCCTTGCTCAGAGGGCATCCTCAGCACGGCCATGAAGATCTGCACATAGGACACCACTATGAAAACAAAGCACCCAAAGCCTGAACTGATGCTAAAAATGAGAAACACACCTTCCCTGAGGTAGAAGGCTGAGCAGGAGAGCTTGAGGATCTGGGGAATTTCACAGAAAAACTGGTTCACAACATTGCCTTGACAGAGAGGCAGTGAAAACGTAATGGCAGGTACATGGGGGTGTGCAGGCGGCGGTCGCAGGCTACGGCTGTGCTGATGAGGCCGTTGCCCAGGAGGGCAGCCAGGTAGATGCCCAGGAAGAGCCAGAAGTGCAGGAGCTGCAGCTGCCGCGTGTCTGCCAATGGCAGCAGGAGGAACTCACTGATGGAGCTGCTGTTGGGCATCTGCTGTTGTTGGGCTTGGAGTCCTGCTCAGAGTGCAGAAAATAATGACAAGTCCAGACCACTCTCAGGCACACTCCTCCTGCTATACTATATTTTTTTCATTTCCCTTTGGAAAATGTTCATTTAACTCCAGAACTTGAATATAATTTCATGAGCTTCACCATCCCTAAAGGAGTAGAAGAGACCTCTTCATTTCTTCTCATTTCCTAATCATATCCCAGCCTCCTGGATATTTTCCTCTTTACTCCAAGTGCTCTTCGAGACCCCAGCCCCAGCCTCTGTGCACTTCAATTTCTCTTACAGAAATCAGCCTGTTTGCATGATAAGTAATTTTATTAATATATATTAATACATACTAATGTCTTATATTAATTATATATATTATATATTAATGCATACTAATGTCATATATATTTCATATATATATATATACATACATACACACATACACACACACACTCACACACACATATATATATAACATATATTATATAATATTATATATTAATAAACATATTAATGTCTGCAGAAAACAACAAGAACTGAAACTGATTGTATCCTTTTAGGAAGGAGAGGCTAAGGATGGACTGAAGAAATATTTGTGAGTCTCAGAGCTGTGTCCAAATTTCACAGCCCCTTTTAGATTTCTGCCTCCAATCTTTTTTGCCTTCCCTCAGAGCAGGAAATGGAAAATCTCTGCCTTGGTTCTCCTCCTGCAAAGCACCCCTACAAACACCCTGTTGTGCAGTGGAGCTGTGATCCCCTGCCCCAGGCAGCAGCTGTGGCAGCACAAGCCCTGCCGGGGGGCTCCTTCCCCCCACACATCTCCCCGCAGCGCCCTGGGCAGC
Organism: Coturnix japonica; assembly: GCF_054131305.1. NCBI lineage: Eukaryota > Metazoa > Chordata > Aves > Galliformes > Phasianidae > Coturnix > Coturnix japonica. The sequence goes on along the minus strand of NC_140672.1, from coordinate 4,438,195 downwards.
TCCCCGGGCAGGCTGAGTGCTGAGCCTGGCAGGCGGCAGAGTCCCATACCCGGCACACAACCCCTGGGGCACAGCAGGGACCCTGATCTGCTGGACAGCCCCGGGCACCCGCCTGCAGCCCCGGCTGCACAGCCTGCAGCCGTGCTGGGACACGCAGCACTCAGGGCTGTGCTCTGACACTGCAGCACGGAAACCCTCAGTTAAAGCAGAAGGCTTTTTCCACAGTAAAGAAACATGCAGAGCCTGCAGCCATGTCTTCCATGGGATGTCCCACATTTAGATAACCCTCTATTAAAAGCAGCTGCATTACCTACTGCAAGAGACTTACCGTGTCGTGGTCTGTGAGCAATGCTCTTGCAGCTAGCTCACAGCCAGCTCACACCATACACATCCTGTAAGCACTGTCCAACTTCTCTCTTCTCTGTCTGTCAGCTGCAGGCTGTGCAGTCAGTGTGTATGTCCAGGGTTGCCCTTGCCCAGGTGCACAATCAGGCGCTTGTTATGCTTTATGCACCAACTGGGACTCACTTCTCTCTGCAAGTCCTCTCCACCCTCGGTGGAGGCAACAGCTCCTCCTAAACTGGTATCATCAGCAAACTTGCTCAGTATGTCTTCTAGTCCTTGTCATGGTTTTGTCATCTTTGCTATTGGTATTCCGCATCATAACATCATGAGGAGCACAGAGAAGAAGAACTACACCTCCCAGAGGATCTCACGGTCAGAGAGGGAAGCACGTCACGGAAGTGACGCTAGCTCTCTCTCTCTCTCACTGCCTGGCAGCAAGTGTGAAACCTCTCTCTTTCTCTTTTATTTTACTTGATTTATTAGCCTCAATTTCAATTAAATTGTAATTAGTTAAATAAGTTTTCCTCCTTAGATTGTTGCTGCTTCTCTGTTTGTTTCCCTGAGCCCAGCTCCCATCTCTCTACCCCTTTCCCTTATTCCCTTCCCATTTGTCAGCGGTTTGTCCCATGGGCCTACTGCCCCCCTGTCATGGACAGAGACTGATCTAGATAACGCCGTGACACCACGCAGTGTTCTCAAAGGTGATTCAGTGTCTCAAGAACTTTCCACTTGAACATTTCCAAACCAGCTCAAATGCTGAGAGATAGAAATGCTGGTTTGGAAGTTCAAGAACTGTGACGGTCTGCTGAACTTGTCACAGGGCAGTGTGTAGGATACCCCACAGTAAGAACCATCAAGGGTAATCCCACAAACACACACATCTCTTACCAACACTCAGACAATTTCCAACAGCCACGTTTTGGATGCTGCTCCTGGACTGACGTGACACTGAACAGCGTCAGTGCAAAGGGCTTTACGAAGCGTTTCTTTTCTGAGCACACCTAACAGATATCAGGTGGGTCCCTTGGCTCATTTCCCAGTTGGCTGGCAATTTGGAAGCACCGTGGAGGAGTTCCATGCAAATCATCACCAGTTTGACCAAAGGGGTGACAGAAGGGCTCAGAAGGGATGGTGTCACTGTGCAGGGAGCACCAGAAAGACAGGATGAGTTGAAAACACCCTGAGCCCAATGGTGGAGTTGAGCAGATCCAAGGACTGATATCAAATCACAACCCACAACCACAACGAATCAAGACAAAACACTATTACAAACAGAACATGTGACACAGAGGTATATTCAGTATTCCGGCACGGTCACATCTTCAGTTTTTCTGTCACGAAACACAAATGGGTAAAGGCAGCTCTCAGCCATTCTGTGTTCAATCAAGGTCCCACGGGGATCTTCTGTGAAATAAAACAAGACCCCAACTTGCCCTTTGGGGGATTTGTTCATATGGTTAAAATGAGGGAATAATCCAGCAAGTGTTAATTTTATATTCCTTTTTGGGGGTGTCCTTAACCTTCCAAGGGTATTTGTTAAGGGATTTCATTAAGGTTAGGGAAGCTGGCCTCAGGTTGGCTGGATCAATCCACACAGGCTGGCCAGGGAGAGAAGTGTTTCCCTGGCTTCTCGGCAACTGGATGGTGTCTCACAGGGGCAAATGGCAAAGGTGGTGGGTGAGGCCTTGGGACAGAAGGTGTTAAATCGAGGATCTTCTCCTTTTGTTGTATGCTTTCTGATACATCCACCTTTCACTGCCCCCCCCCCACCTTGGGCTGGAGGGGGGCGAAGGCAGCAGCTTTCCTTGAGCTTTTTGAGCTTTTGTTCTGGCCACCAATTAACTGATTTCTCTAACCTGACTGTGGGTAATCCCTCCATCAAATCTCGTGGAATGCCCTCTTGACAGCCCAGTGTCCAGAGACAATTATGTTTATATTTCACCTACCTGCTCTTAGTGCAAATGAAACCCCTCCAGCCCCACTGAGCTTTGGGCTGGGTGGCACAGGGGCAAGGCTGACTGCTGCAAACCTCACTCCCCTTGGCTCAGATTAACTGGTGGAAGAAACCACCGGCCCATGTATTCTCCCACAGTTAATTAACTCTCGGGCAACCTCCACCCATGTCCATACTTTGTATCCTGACTGCAGATTGCTGGACATTATAGTTCCTTCTAACACTGCCCGGGTTCTTTCTCCCTGGGACACAGCCTGTATCTTCCCTGGCAGTTGTATGCCTATGGGTTTCAGTGATTCTGGAAGCCCCCTGATGAAAGGAGTCATCCTCTCAGGATCAACGGGTGATTCACTGTATGGCTGCAGCTTTCTATCATGCATCATTTGGAGGCAGGCAGCCTTTTGAACGCTCCCTACTACCTGATCAACAGCAGCATCAGGCAGAACGGCTTTGTCTGCAGATCATCACCTGCCTCATCTCTTCAACCACAGCAGTGTCTCTCAGGGGAGTCAGAAACAGCCACACTGCTCTCCAGATTCTCTGATCAAATCAGGAACAAATCATTATGCTATGATGAGCGAACCATGCTGTCTGTCAAGGAGATGTCAACATCTCCCTTTCCCACCCTTCCCTTCCCTGCACACAAAGCAGCAAGCTGCTGCCCATCAGAGGGTTTGTTTTGCCAGCAGAAGGTGACTGCAGTCATCTGAAGGCTTTGTTGGTTGTTGGAGGGCTCCACTGGAAGAATTGATCCCATAATTCAGCAACTGTATTTCTAAAACATGCTGCTAATTGCCCTGTTCAAACTCTAATGCAGAAAAAAACATTGCATTCCCACCACAGCCCCACAGGCCAGCACTGGCCCTGGGACATAAAAACACGTCTGGAGGGACGGGCACCAGCCCTGGGGTGGAAAACCACAACAAGAGAGGCTGACACCGGCCATGGGGCTTAAATCCACAGCCAGACAGGCCGGCACCAGCTTCAGGCCCTAAAGCCACAGCCACAGTCAGAGAGGCCAGCACCGTCCCCAGGGCACAAAGGATGTCAGCGGGTGCCATGTTTTGTGCACACAGGAGTTCAGTCCCACACCTTTAATTCAGACACGCTTCCGTGTCAGACAGCAGTTGGTCAGAGTGCCCCTCTGCTGCCATCTGTCGCATGGCAACCACGTGGAACAGAGATTTCAGAAACACACACATCTCTGTCCTGGACTTATCTGGATCAATCTGCCCATGCCAGGGGTAGGGGAGGAGGGGCAGTAGGGCCGTGGGGCCCCCGGCCCACGACAAATAAGAAGGGAAAAGGAAAGGGGTAGGGAGATGGGAGATGGGCACAAGGAAACAAAGAGAGCAGCAGCAACCATCTAAGGAGGAAAACTTATTTCACTAACTATGCTAAGGGAATGCAAGGTAACCCAGGCCCCACAGGCCGGACAACAGGCCTCTATCCTGACAAGGAGCCTCGGGATTGATGGGTTTTGGCTGGGCAGGGACCCCAGCCTGCAGGCTTTTGGCCCGCCAGTACCCCGCAGAGCAGACAGCTGGCTTTTAGCCTGGCAGGGCCCCCTAACCGCATGACCAGCTTCAGGTCTGGCAAGGTCCCCCCCAACTTTTTGGCTGGCTTTTGGCCTCACAGGCCCAGCAGGTCAGGCAGCCATTTTGTCGCCTGGCAGCGAGCCCCGGGCAGGTTGTATGTTGGCCTGGTAGGATTCCCCAGGCAGCGCCGCCGGCTCCGATTGGCTGAGGCTCCGCGCGCGGGAGCGGCCGCCATCTTGTGTCTCGGGGCCTCCCGGCTCTCCCTTCGTTCGGCTGAAGCCGCGGCCGCAGCCCGGGTCACCTCACATGGCAGCGCCGCTGCAGCCGCTGCGCGCCGGAGCTGTCCGGGCAGCACCGAGACGGAACCGCGGCACGACGGGAGCGGGGCTGAGGGCGGCGGCGCCGGAGGTGTGCGGGAGAATGGGGCCGGGCCGGGGCCGGGGAGAGGAAGCTGAGGTGGGCTGTGGGTGTAGGGGGCAGTGGGGGAGGAGTGGGGGGGATGGGGGAGTTGAGGGGGCTGTGGGGTAATGTGTGGCCGTGGGGGGGCTGTAGGGAGCGTCCAGGGTAATGTGGGGCTGTAGGGGGCAGTGGGATGGATCTAGGGGTGAATAGTGGGGGAGATGGGGTTGTAGTGGGCTGTGTGGGGATCCCAAGGGATATGAGGAAATGGGTGGATGTGAGGGGAATGTGGGGTCTGCTGGTGTCTGTAGGGGGATCTGGGGATGTGGGTAGCTGAGGTGGGAATATAGAGATGTGTGAGGGGGCTGTTGGGAAAGATGTGGGGCTCTAGGGAGCTTTTGGGAAGCTCTAGAAGGATATAGAGCTGTGTGGGTTTTATTTGAGGATATGGGGCTGTAGGGTGCTAGGGGGATTGCAGGGGTAGATGTAGGTGTATATGGGGCTATGGGGAACTTGCTAGTGGGCATAGAAAGGGTATGGGGTTCTAGAAAGTTGTCTGGGACTTTTGATGAGGTATAGGGGTATATGGGAGAGCGGGGGCTCTGGGGAGAGTATGGATGACTGTGGAGGGGATCCAGGGCTGATGCTGGGCTGTGGGGGGCTATAGGGAGCTGGGGTGCTATATAGGGCTGTGGGGAAGCTCTACGGTTCTAAACGTGGGCGTAGGGTGCTCTGGGTAGGCTATAGGAGGATTTTGGGGGATATGTGTCTCTAGAGGGCTGTGGGTGGGCAGTAGGAGGATTGTAGTGGGATACAGGGCTATTGTTGATGTATGGGGCTATAGAGTAGATTATAGGAGCATGTGGGGCTAGAAGGCTCTCCCTTGCTTTCCCCTTCCCTTTCTCGCTCCCTTTTCCCCTTCCATGGCAGGGTGGGTGAAATGCTAGTCCTGAAATTTAAATCGGAATTAGAATTGTATTGTGCTAGAATATGACTGTTTTTTGGTCTTGGATCTGAACTGTGTTTTCTCCTGGGGCTTCAGGTCCAGGTGCTGTTTAATAATGAGTTTGGAGAAGGTTTCAGCATCCAGTCTCCTGCTCAGGAAGAAAGAAGGAGGTTTCTGGAGGACTTCCTGATGAGTGGAGCTGAAGCTCCCCTTCCAAGAAGGCAGCAGGTGAGGCTGTGGTGCATCTCAGCCTTTTCTCAGTGCAAGGTAGCAGCGATTCAGGCTGTGCTTTGCACTGATTCTCCAGCAGCACTTGTGCTTGTATCTGAGCAGCAGGGCCAGGAGGGAACGGAATACCAAGAAGAGCTGGGCCGAACAAGACGTGTCAGCTTCCTCGCTGAAGAAGGAGGAGCAGAGGAAGCCCAGCGTGAGGGTGGAGCTTGCAGCCAAGAGCCACCATCTTCCTCAAGGGCTGCACCCAACGATGCCCGACACAGACCATCTGGCCTGCGACTTGGTGAAGCTTCTCCGGAAGAGAGTTCAGAAGATCAGGGAAGCGTGGGAACAAGCCAAGGAAACAGCAGCACCATCTCGTGTCGAGCCCAGCCTGCCCGAGGAGCCCTCTGTTGTCAGATCTGCATCCAGTCTCCTGCTCAGGAGGAAAGAAGGAAGTTTCTGGAGGACTTGCTGATGAGTGGAGCTGCTGCCAAACCTCCCCTTCCAGCAAGGCAGCAGGTGAGGTCGTGGGGGTTATGGGGTAATATGGGGCTGTAGAGGGGTACAGGGTTATATGGGGTTATGCAGGGGAGGGGTGAATATAGGGTAGTATGGGGCTGTAGGTTGCAGTGGGATGGGTATAGGATATAACTTAGGTACATAGGTATAATATAGGTATAGTACTCACTCTGGGGGATATAGGGATGTAGTGGGCTGTGGGGGGATACCAAAGGATATGAGGAAATGGGTGGCTGTGAGAGGAATATGGGGCCTATCGGGGGCGGTAGGGGGATATGGTGTCTACGAATGGCTATTTTATGTTGTACAGGACATCAGAAAGACAATACTGTACAGGAAACAGGGAATAAGATGATGGATCATGTGGCGGAACAGGCAGTTGAAGAAGGCTTCAGTTCCAGACGGTAAGCTTAAGGTCTCTGAACCTGAGTCGAAACCTGTAAAATATTCTAGAGAGGACAGGAGTGCAATAATGATTTAGAAGGGAAGAGAGCAAGCTGACAGGTGGGTGCATGCCCAGATGGACACGTTGTTCTGCCCTTTAGTATCTTATGGAAATTGGTTGTAAGGGAAGGTAAGAGGATATATTGGGCAAACGGACCCTACAAAGCATGATCCCAGTACCAGGAACAGGGCACAAGTGGGCCTAATGGGAAAGGGAACCTTCCAGGGTAACAGTGGCAAACTGAGTTCTCAGAACTGCCAAGAAAACTCACCCCGTCTTTCCCTGCTGAGGTGCGTTTGGGAAGGAGGGCGAAGGGAAGGAGAGGGCTGTGCAGCCCCAAAGCCGTCTCCGCTGCCCTGGCTTGTGCCTCAGAACAGCAGGAGGGGGCTCCTGAGCTCTGTCCCCACTCAGGACCAACTCCAGCTCTTCCTCCAGCCAGCCTGTAACGTGTCCGCCCTTTCTTCCTCCTCCACTCGCAGAGGATCTGGATTCCCACCTTCGGCTCCTTTGACATCATCTCCAAGGAGATCAAGACGGAGGAAAGGACCGTGACCCTGTGCTGGCCCGTGTTTCACCTGGCCAGCAACCTCATAGCTGTGCACCACCTCAAGTCCTGCAGGGAGTCCCTGTCAGGTAGGAGGGGGGATTAAACCCTTGCTGGCTTTGTGGATGGGGCAAAGAGGGCCACCACATCCCTTCTCAGAAGCAGACTGTCTGAGGAGCCCGTCCAAAAACGGGGCCGTTCTAAGTGATGTCCCTTAGAAGCAGTTCTATGAAATTTGCTGTGGAACAGCAACCGTATCAGCACCGTCTGTGGTATTTTTTCAGCCCACAGGTAGGTGGAGCACCTGTAGTACAGCCAGGTATCCACAGCTGCTTCTGTGAGCCTGCAGAGGGTGCAGACGTGCATCCAAAGCACTGTATTGCTGCTTCCCAGCTGCCTGCAGAATGGGGAGAACATCGCTGTGGTCCAGAAGGACGTCGGAGTGCTTCTCATTGATGGTCTGACCTTTGAAATGAAGTTGTATTACGACTTCCTCGAGAAGCTGTCTTCTGCCTGAGCAGCATCCAGCCAAAGCCATGGCTGAGGTGGAACCCAAGGCCAAGCAGGAGACCTGGGCCGAGTCAGGGCACTGAAACCCACCCCGTGGTCTTCAGCATGCTCGAAGGCCAGCCTGCCCTCAGTGTCCAAAGGGAGTAAGTGAGCACTGCAGCCACCGAGCTCCCGGTCACCAGATGACAGACGTCTAGGAGCGAGAAGCTCAGGCCAGCACAAGAAGAGCCTCAGACGCTGGCGGGCTCAGCGTCTCATGGTGAGGCCAGCCTGCCCGAGGGGCCCACCGCCAGCACCTCTGGTGTGGTGCTGCTGGCACACAAGGGGTCCAGGAATGGGCAGTGGCAACTACCAAGGGGCAGGACTGGGCTCCTGCTGTGTCATGGCAGGCAGGAGGCTGCTGTGCCAGTGTAATAATGGGCAGCTGCCAGCACTGGTCACATTGCCACCGTGTCACCGTGGTGACGTCTGATACACGGCCACCCTGGAGGGGGGTGAAGGCAGAGCACGGCAGTGGGTCCTGCATCCTGAAGGAGCATCTGGCACAGAGCAGGCGTATCTGAAGGGATGAGCTCTGGCATGGCCGGGGCCAACAAGTAGCAACCTGGGATGAGCCAGAATGGCCCCAGGCGGGCTGTGCCTCTGGTCTGATATGCAGTGATACTGAAGGTGCACATGCCCACAGCCACCACGGGAGCGGTGCTGCAGCCCATCTTGGTGCTCAGCAGGAGAGGCCCTGCACGGGGACCACCTCGGGGCTGTCTGCGTGTGGGGCTGGGGATGGAGACGACACTTTCTATCTGCCACCTCCCTCCTGGGTGTTGTAGGCATTAGCAAGGATTCGGGATGTGACGTGGCAGTACCTCCCCTGTTGTGTCCTCTGCCCTGTGATGTATGTTGGGTGCATATTTCAGACGTGCTCTCAGGGGGTTGTAGATGAGGTCATGAAAGTATATAAGATGCTAACTACCCCCAATAAACACCATTTTGCCATCTATCCTTCTGAGTTATAGTGGCTTTGGTCCTGGTGGGGAACAGCGCTAGACTTTAGGGCAAGGGGTCGACTTTAGGGCATGGAAGCACATGGCAACACCCGGCCCAAGGCAGTCGGGCTGCTGGGAAGTGGCAGATGCAGAGTGTGACCTGATGTTCCTCTGCCCTCCAGAGGCAGTTGCCATCTGGGATGTAGTGGCCACCTACGTACGAGAGCAGCTGCTGGTGCACAAGGTGTGTTGGCTGTCGGGTTCCTCTCCCTGTCCAGCTCAGCCTACAGTTCCTCTGCGTCTTCCCCTGCACGCACAAGAGGAGACTCACCCCACATTTCCCTGCTGTGCATCCAGTGGGCTTTCCCTGCAATCTCCAACAGCAACTACAACATCCCTCAGCCCTTCTCTGTCACATCCATTTCCCCTCCCTTCCCCCTTCGGACCTGGTTTAAAGCCCTTTAATCAATCAGTGCAGGAGCATTTCATATGGGGTCATAGAATAGGCAGACTGCCATTCTTGGGATGGCCGTTTTCCCAGGAGGGCGTGGTGGGAGTGCTTTGTCCCATCCGGTTAAACCAACACTTGTGTCCACCCAGCAGAATGCTGTGCCCTCTGTGTCCCACTTGACCTCTGCATGGAGCTTACAATTGGCAGTGACGTGGCTGAGAAGCTCTGGGCATGGACTAAGGGATAAGGAAGTAAAGTGGGAGTCGACTATAAGCCACCCAGCCAGGAGAATGATACCAGTTAAGTATTCTTTTAGGAATAAAGGGGGTATGTCTGGAACAGCATCACTTGCCCTAGGCACTGAAGTCCATCAGTGCTGGTCACTTGTTAAGAGGCATCTCCTAAGGTTTATAGGAACTTCAAGTATGACTTGAGTTAGTAAAAACAATTAAAGGGGGTGATGAGATCACCAGTCCTGGATCCAGCACCAAGCCTGCTGATGGGGATGTTCCACATAGCATAGAGTGGAAGCAGCAACACCTAGAAGCAGGGCGAGCAGGAGAGGTAGGGCAAATCCAATCCCCCCCCAGCAACTAGTTGTAATATCAAAGGAAGCAGATCAGATACCATCAGCCTCTGGAACTGGAGTTGCCTTAATTCCTGGACACTGGGCTATATCCAAATCAAAGGAAGTCACACCAGGCCTTGTCCTGAAACCTGACCATTTCAGGGCTGTCGTTCAGGACTCTTCCAGGAGTGGCTGATACATCAGTTTAATAAAGGGAAGAGACACCCAGCTTTTCCATATGAATCAACTGTCTCTCAGGGCATTGTTCCAGACATAAGAAGGAACTTTTTGTCTCAGTGTGGTCAGGCACTGGAATGGCTGCCCAGGGAGGTGGTGGAGTCATCATCCCTGGCAGTGTTCAAGAGGATGAGGAGCTACAAGATATGGGTTAATGGTTTGCTCTAGCTACGGTAATGGGAGGATGGTTGGACTAGATGATCTTGTAGGTCCTTTCCAACCTTGTGATTCTATGATTCTATGAGAGGAAACAAACTGATGAGGATGATGGGTTTCCATTCTGTGCATCCCCAAATTCAACTGTACATTTGAATGTGAAAGGTAGAGGCTGGGAGCTCATTTGCATATCAGAAGCATAAGTTATAATCCACTTAAGCAGATATTAACATGGGATCATAGAATCACAAGGTTGGAAAGGACCTAGAAGGCCATCCTGTCCAACCGTCCTTACATCACCATTAGTACCACTGAGCTACTGAACCATATCTCATAGTACCACATCCCAATGCCTTGAACACCAGCAGGGATGGTGACTCCAATGCCTCCCTGGGCAGGTCATTACAGTGCCTGACCACTCCACATAAGCAAAAGATTTTCCTTATCACTGTATCACAGTCTCATGCGGGTTGGAAGGGACCTTAGAGATCATTGAGTCCAACCCCCGGGATTCGAGCCTCCTGTGTAGCAGAGCGGCACTTCTACCACTTGCGCCACAGGGGGGATTCGAACCCAGGCCTCCGGTGTTGCAAAGCGGCATTCCTACCACTGCCATCATTCCTACCACAGGCCACTTATATCTAATCTAAATCTCCCCTGGTGCAATCTGTGGCCATTTTCACGGGTCTTGTTTGTTGCCTGGTAGAAGAGGCCAAACACTTCCTCATCACAACCTCCCTAATAGAGTGCCATGGATCTTCTCTGACTCCTCCACACTGACCCATCTCAGCTCACTCAGCCACTCCTCATCAGACCCCACTGTGCTCCAGACTGGGGGTGATGTGTCCCGAGTGCAGCACCCAGTACTTGACCTGACTGAACTTCATCCCGAGGATTTCTCCTTCACTTTTACTGCAGGCAAACCTGAGTTGCAGTTGGGCTTTTGCCTTTCTAACTTCTTCCTTGCATCTCTCAGCAAATTCTTTGTAGTCTCCCCAAGCAGCCATCCTTTCTCAGAGGACATAGTCTCTTTTTTTCTCCTGGAGTCCCAACAAAAGCTCCTGGATCATCCACACCAGTGTCCTTCCCACCCGAGTTCACCTTATGGCACTCAGGAACAGCCTTTAAGATTTCCATTTTGAGGAATTGTCTGGGCTTCCCGGATCTCTTTACCCTTCAAGAATGACTCCCAAGAGACCCCTGCAAGAAGCGTCCTGAACAGGTCAAAGCCCACCCTCTGGAAGTTCAAGAAAGCATTTTTCTAATCACCTTTCTGACATCTCCAAGAATAGAGATCTCTGCAATATCATGGACGCTCTGCCCAACCTTCACATCTACCAACAGTTGTTACCTGTTAGAGAAGGGGTCAAGCAGGGTAACACCCCTGGTAGGCTCTCCATCTTGAAAGCATGAGTTGAATGGGACCTCAACATGGCACTTTGTATGAAGAGACCATTGGAGATGGCTCCCTAACCCAAACGCTAACCCTAACCTTAATCGTAGCCCTAACCCTAACCCTAATGCAAATCCTAATCCCAACCCTAACTCTAACTTTAACTCTAACCCTAATAATTACCTCTGTGCGTAATTATTTCTCATTACAATCTGATTCTAATGGCAAAACACAACTCCATCCCAAAGGCCACCCACCTCTCAGGGGCGGCCAGCCCTCACTGAGCCCCAGCTCTGAGTCATTAAGGCTGGAAAAGAACTCCAAACAATCCCCTCATCCAACCACCCATTGCCCACCAGCACTGCCCGCTGTCCCACATTGGTGGAACACCTCCAGGGACGGTGATTCCACCACTCCATGGGTGGGAGCCTCAACTGCAATGCAAAGGGGCTTTGATTTTCTTTCATTTTCTAACCAACTTTTCTTTACCCACAAATGCAATGCCCAGATGAGAATCATGTACGGCAAAATAAAAGATAATAATAAGTATTAATGAACAGTTGCTAACAAACAGCTGATGACTTTTATTAAGGCCCACAGGAATCAGAGCTGTCAGCACAGCTGCGTGCCATAATTATAAACCACTGCCACTGGAGCCAAACAAACACTGCAGTCTCAGTAGTCCCTTAAAGAGATAAAGAATCCCAAGAGAGCAGAATGGGAGGATATCTCCATCCTCTGCCACTCGGTGATCCGCCCCTATCAGTGGGGCAGTACCAGCTGTGGGCTGATACACACATGGAGGGAGATGTAGATGTGAGTAGGTCCATAGGTCAGCAGTCATCAACTCCATGCACAGCACTGCTGGATGCATGAGTGTGTGGGAGAGGAAGAGAGAGAAGGCTTCAGAGCAGGGTGATGGACTGCCCACAAAGGTCCTGAAAGAGAGGTATGTATTGAAGCTGATGATGTATGTCTGCATGGGGTGGGCTTCAGAAATGAAGTGAGCTCAGTGAGGAAGGAAAGTGCCTCAGGCTGTGCTGCTCTCCCAGCACAGGACAACAGTGTGAATAGATCACTTTGAGGTCCTTTCCAACCCATGTCATTCTATGATTCTATGATTCTGCAACCTATCAGTACCCTTTCAACCCAACCCAATCCAGCTGTTCCAAGGCTCTATGATCTTTAAGGACCCTTCCAACCCAACCTTTCTGTGGTTCTGTGATCCTTACGTACCCTTCCAACCCAGGCCATTCTGTGGTTCATTGATCTGTAAGGACCCTCCAACTGCAGCCCAAACATACTGCCCCAGCTCCAACACTATGGGTCTCTGTGGGTCTCTATGGGTTTCTGTGGGGTAATCAATTCCAGGAATCAACTCAGAGGTGCATGTAATGCAATTAATCCGCTTAAAGACAGAGTTGGGAGTCAGTGGGACATTCAGAGCAGAGCCCAACTGCATAAGTACAGCATTCGCTGTTGCCTAATTACCCTAATTATCCCATGATTAATTAAAGAAGGAGATGAGCTGAAGGTTGGACTCTGGTCTCAGTGCTATTTCCCCATCTTAATTATTCTGTGATTAAATAAAGGAGGTGATGGGCTGAAGATTGGGCTCGATGGTCTCAGTGCTCCTTCCCTACCTTAATTATCTTATGGTTAATTAAAGACTGTTTCAAGGCACAATGTGAGGTTTTTAAGGAGCGCTTTGCTCTCTCAGCTGGGCATATGGCTGATTACTGATGGATTAACTGGGTAGAGATATTTAGATAATTGTTTTTTCTTCACATCTCCAATGTTCTGATGGCCTCACTGAGGAACTGGGATGTGTTACAGGATTTCTGTGGGGAAAAGTGAAAGTCTGAATGCTATACCAGCACCCTCAGCTGCACTGAAAGATGGGGAGAATAGATTAGTGTAGAAAATACTCAAATTAATGCATTCCAGGGAAAACCCAGGATGGAATTCACCATTCCTTGGGATGGCTGCAGTGACACTATGGGCTACAATGGTGTTCCGGTGTTCCATTGCGAACTGCTTTGCAGCTGTCAGATGAGTGCACCCCACTGACTCACAACAGATGGGAGTGCTCCATAATTGGTTTCCTTTTCTAATGAGTGGATGTGATTTTAGGCCTGGAGGTCAATTTGGGTTCATTTGGGGACATTTGGGGGGCAATTTTGGAGAATTTGGAGACATTTGGGTTCAACTTGGATACAGTTTTTGGGTAATTTGGGATCAATTTTGGGGTAATTTTGGGCAATTTGGGGTCAATTTGTGAACAATTTGGGACATCAGAGGACGTTTTTGGTCAATTTGGGTCAATTTGGGGACAAGTTGTGTCCGTTTGGGAACAATTAGGTGTAATGGGCCAATTTTGGTATATTAAAGGACATCTTGAGTCAATTTGGATTTATTTATGACAATTTGGGGACATTAGAGGAAATTTTGGGTCAATATGGAGACAACTGGGGGAAAGTTTTGTCAATTTGGGGACATTTTGGTGGTAAATCAGGACAATTTGTGGACATTTGAGGACATTTGGGGGCAATTTTGGAGTAATTTTGGGCAATTTGGGGTCAACATTGATCGTTTTGGAGACATTAGAGGACATTCTGAATCAACTTAGGGACAATCTGGGGCCATTTCAGGACAATCTGGGGACAAAATGGTGGTTGTCATTGCCTGGAATGTGACACTGTCTTGGTTGTATCAGACCTCTCAGATTCCATCTCTGCCAACCTCAGCAAAGCAGACAGCTGTGTCATCAGACCTCCATGTGCCCTGCATTGTGCACAGAAAGTTAGAGCCTTCACCTTCCTCGTGTTGTCCACTGCATGGATGTTGAACTCAGTGCTGTGCTGTACAGCATTCAGGAAGAGAGATGCATTTGGTAAAGTTATCTGAAAGGGCTTCAGCTACAATGTTGTGCATCTGTTGGCTGATTCTACACATGGAGATGGAATTGCTGTAAGTCTCAGTGCTCCCATCACAAAAGCTGAGTGGATTTGTAAGGCTTGGGAGAAAAGGAATGGCATTGACCTCTGTGCAGCTGTTGGTGATGTAAGAAATTAGCTCAAACCACAAAGAGCAGCACTACAGGAGACTGCACTGATGGCCTACAACCTAGAATCAATTCTGGAGCCAGTTCCCAGAGAGAGAAAACATGGACCATCCCATCATGGGCTGACATTCAGCTCCCAATTGCAGTACAGAGCCCACCTCAGTGGGAATCTCTACTCCCAGCTTTCAAGTATTTCCCCATAAGGAGTTCCATCACCCCAAGCAATGCTTGTAGGATGTGCATAGTGTAAGTACAGCCCATGTTGCTGTAATATTGCAATATATTGCACTGGTTTATTTATTACTGTTTGTCAGTGCTCGCAAGAGTCCAAATGGAGCACGAGAACTCAACAACAGTCAGAGAGTTTGTTCTGCTGGGATTGTCCCACAGCCACGGAGTGCAGTCGGTTCTCTTCTCCTTCTTCCTGCTGTTCTACATGGCAGTTCTCCCAAGCAACGTCCTCATCATTCTCACAGTTTGGGGCGATTCCCAACTGGGATCACCCATGCACTTTTTCCTGGCCAATCTGGCATTCCTGGATATCTGCTACTGCTCTGTCACCCTACCCAAAATGCTGTCTGACTTATTCTCAAACCCAAAGACCATCTCCTACAACAGCTGCATGGCTCAGCTCTCGTTTCTTCACTTCCTGGGAGCAGTGGAAGCCTTCTTGCTCTTGGCCATGGCCTACGATCGCTACGTTGCCATTTTCAAACCCCTTTGCTACACCATGCTCATGAACAAGACTGTTTGCTGCACCCTGCTTGGAGCTTCGTGGGGCAGCGGCCTCATTCACGGCATCGTTCTATTTGCTCTCACTATCACTCTCCCGTTCTGCGGCCCCAACATCCTGGACAACTTCTTCTGTGACATCCGACAGCTGGCAAAGTTGGCCTGTGCCAACACTGACACAGTGGAACTGCTGATGTTCCTCAACAATGGCTGTATCATCATGGTGTGCTTTGTGCTCCTCCTCATCTCCTACACAGCCCTAGTGTTGAAGCTCCGGGCATTCTCCTCTGAGGCCAAGAACAAAATCACCTCCACCTGCATTTCCCACATGATTGTGGTTTTGGTCACCTTTGGCCCAGCAATTTATATCTACGTCCTCCCCTTCCGGGCCGTTCCAATGGAAAAAGTCATTGCTCTTTTCCATACAGTCATCTTCCCTTTAATGAATCCCATGATCTACACGCTGTGCAACAAGGAGATCAGAAGCTCCATGGGCAGGTTTGTGCACAAATACTTGCTGTGGTGTGGACTTTTGACAAAGTATTTTGGAGTAAACAAATGAAGGTCGCAGTCGTTATCCTTCAGGAAGTCTTCTATAAAATAAAGCCCTGTGGTGATACTGAAACCCATACAGAGTGATTCAGGGAAGAACCAACCCATACAAAGGAGTCGGCTGTGTGCCATGAAATTATCATTAAGGATCTATTAAACTTATTAGTAGTTATCTGGAGGATGTTGAGGGTTTATAGAGCCCTTCATGGAGTGCTGGCCCTGATTCATTGGTTCAAGACTTCAGTTTCCAGTTGGACACCCACTATTGGAGCTGCCTTCTTGTTGGGCTCCTTCATGACTCAGCCACTGCTTTCCCACTAGGCCTCACCCAATCAAGCCACCCCAATTCTGTTAGGCCCCACCCTCTCCCACAAGGCTACACCCATCCCTCAAAACCACGCCTGTCTCTACAAGGCCCCACACCTCTTCCCAAAGCCCTGCCCCCTCCCATGAGTAAACACCCACCCCGATGAGGCAGGCACCCCCAATTGACCCTAACGGTCACCCCCAAATGACCCTGAAGTGTCCCTAAAGTTACCTCAATATGGCCCTAATGTGACCCCAAATTAATCCCAATGGTCCCCCAAAGTCCTCTTGAATCTGCAAGCAGCAGACAGCTGTTTAGTGAAAATGGGAGGCAATGCAAACACTACTTTACAGGACAATGCTGATATTCCTCCAACACTTCTTTCATTTTCACTTTGAGGAACAACAAAGCATAGTTACAATGTCCCCTGTGCTTGCCCTGCAGTCTGCTACTTTGTCTGCCTCTAATCACCCCAGTAATCCCATTTGTTTGGAAATATGTCTTCAGAAAGTGTGGTTTTCTTAACAGTGTCACTTCCTTGGGCAGCATCTACATGGAATGAACTCCAGATACTTCTGCCCACAAAGCCCTCCAGTAACACCCCAGATGGTGCTGCACCCAACAGCTCACAGTGCTCTCAGTTCTCATATAACACTGCATGCAGTACAGAACCAAGTACAGCTGTGATATGGGGTGTTTATATCGCACAGGCTGTGAACAATCTGTTCAAGTTTATGACCAATCTCATGGGAAATAGCTAATTAAGTAACTGTAGGATTTAGCATGTGAGCCTTCCCCTCCCACATATTGACCACTCTCCTGAGCTGGGTGTCCCCCACAAGCTCCCTGTGAGCACACACTGCATTCCAGCATTCACTCCTTAGTGAATTAAGCAGCACTGGCCTTATTGTTGATCCCTGATGGACACCACTACTTTGTTCTCACCTGCTTACCCTCACATCTCTGATAATTGCTTCTTGAAATTGGTCCAGGCAATATTCCATGCACTTTATCACTGCATTATTATTATTATTATTATTATTATTATTATTATTATTATTATTATTATTATTATTATTATTAGTGTTGTTGTTGTTGTTATTATTATTATTACTATTATTATTATAAATAGCCAGCCAGTTTGTTGGTAAGGCAGCTGTGGAAGGTGTTGCACCAATCATGAAATCATGGAATCACAGAATGGCCTGGGTTGGAAGAGATCACAAGGATCATGAAGCTCCAACCCCCCTGTGGCAATCAGGACCAAGAATCCACATTTAACACTAACCTGTCTGCCCAGGGCCCCATCCAACCTGGCCTTGAACACCTCCAGGTATGGATGGGGCATCCACAGCCTCTCTGGGCAGCTGTTCCAGCACCTCACCACTCTCAGAGAAAAGAACTTCCCCCTGACATGCAACCTCAGTCTTCCCTCCTTCAACTTCAAACCATTTCACCTTGTGCTGCTGCTATCTACCCTTTCAAAGAGTTGAGTCCCCTCATGTTTTTAGGCTCACTTTAGGGACAGGAAGGCTGCAGGGTGGTCACCCTGCAGCCATCTTTTCTCCAGGTTGAACAAGTCAAGGCAAACGAGTCACAGTCTTTCCTTCATCCACAATCCCAGTCACCTCATAGAATCACAGAATTGCTCAGGTTGGAAAAGATCTTCAAGATCCTCAAGTCCGGCTGTAAACCAACTGTACTACCTTAACTCAAACAACCCTCTTCTAAACCATGTCGCCAAGCACCACATCCAAATGGATTCTACTGATGGATTTTCACCACAAATGACAGCATGTTTTTCCAGACCAAGTCAGATAAATAAGAAAATTTCAGACTTCCTACTCAAAACTTCAGGTCCTTTGGAAGGGTGAATAGAGACAAATCAGAACTGGAGAGGAAAGGATTTGCTAAAGTCTCTTTGGATCCATTGTCCCCAGTGTAATTAGAAATAAGTATAGTGCACAGTGCCATTACATGTTTGCTTACATTGCTTCTAAATGGCAAAACTGACCAGGGTTCATTTTAAGATTTGCTTTACAAACTAAGCACAGATGAAGCAGAAATCACTTATGTGGAAGGAGTCCTCCACTGACATAGCTCAGCAGAAGTGAACATCTGCCTTTTGGGTGTTCCCAACAAAAAAAACCACCATCCATTTACATATCTCCTGCTGCAAGCAGCTGCAGTTGTCTGAAGTACAGCTGAGAACAGCAGATCATCTCAGCTTCATTTTAAATGTCTTAAATGTGGACTGAAAGTTCTGGAGTTGTGCAAAGATGTAACTGGGAGTGAGCTGAAGAGAGCTGAACAGACTCCTTGACAGAACTTATCACTGTGAAGCCTTGGGAGTCTGCAATGCAAGACAAACTCAAGGGATAAACAGAAGGTTCTTTTGTATGTACCGTTAATCTTTTCACAGTTGAGAAACCTTTCATCCTCTATCACTGTTGTTTGGGAGAATTTATGGGCAATTAGCTGATTAGAGGAATTTATTGTTTGTGAGTATATGAGGTGTATGTTGAACACTATGAAGGAGCTCTATTTTGATGCCACAGTAAACTGAGAGAGCTAACTGGATGGAGCACCAACAAATGCCAAAAACCTTCCCTCCCCTTCCCTTCCCTTCCCTTCCCTTCCCTTCCCTTCCCTTCCCTTCCCTTCCCTTCCCTTCCCTTCCCTTCCCTTCCCTTCCCTTCCCTTCCCTTCCCTTCCCTTCCCTTCCCTTCCCTTCCCTTCCTTCCCTTCCCTTCCCTTCCCTTCCCTTCCCTTCCCTTCCCTTCCCTTCCCTTCCCTTCCCTTCCCTTCATCCTTCCCTTCCCTTCCCTTCCCTTCCCTTCCCTTCCCTTCCCTTCCCTTCCCTTCCCTTCCCTTCCCTTCCCTTCCCTTCCCTTCCCTTCCCTTCCCTTCCCTTCCCTTCCCTTCCCTTCATCCTTCCCTTCCCTTCCCTTCCCTTCCCTTCCCTTCCCTTCCCTTCCCTTCCCTTCCCTTCCCTTCCCTTCATCCTTCCCTTCCCTTCCCTTCCCTTCCCTTCCCTTCCCTTCCCTTCCCTTCCCTTCCCTTCCCTTCCCTTCCCTTCCCCTTCCCCTTCCCCTTCCCCTTCCCCTTCCCCTTCCCCTTCCCTTTTCCCATTCCCTTCACTTTCTCTTCACTTTCTCTCCCCCTCCCAGAGGGATGAAGGAGGGACTAGAAAGACCACAACAAAGTAGAATTTGTGGGTTGAGGTACAAACAATTTTACTGAGGTAGAAAAAATAATTCAGGGGTGTGTGTGGGGGGGTGGGTGGGGGGGAGGGGGGGGGGAGAATAAGATAATAAAATTCTGATGTTATTCTGATAATAATATTTGCATATTGACATATATACAAAAGAAGTTTTTTTTCCACATGATGTCATACAGAATGAAATACCCCTTTGGGTTGTTGAGCTCAGATCCTGGTGCCATAGCCTCCCAAATCCTTCAGCCTCCGTGGCTGGAAGAACAACACATGAAGCTGAGGAACTGAAGTGGCACTGCTCAGCAGCATCAAAAACATCAAGGTGTTCCAGCACTGCTTTTCTCCTGAAGTCAAAGCATCCCAGCTGAGCCCAGGATGGTCCCCACCCCTCATTCCATGTTGCTTACAGATTCAATGCTTACCCATACATTCCAAATAACTGTCATCATCTTTCCTGTTGCATTTTTTTATATACACACACAGATATCATTCCCACAGACTACAGGCCATTCCTCTAAATTGGCAGTGGTGTTCATTGACTCCATGCCTTTGGCATCCATGTGTCATAGCCGTCATTCAGGGCAGGTAAGATGGAGTGTAGTGTTGGATTGTTGTGTGCTGGATCCAGCTGTGGTTCTGTGAGAACTCCTTTAACCTACAGAATTCTGACTGGAATACCACTAATGAGGAATCATAGGAAGAGCAATCATAGGAAGGATAATATGCAGCATAATATGATAACTAAGAAAAAACTGAATGTAGAGACTTGAAAAAGCCAGGGAGAATGGATTCCTCATTTCCTGCCCTGTGATGATGTGACAGAGAATCCCCATGCATCCTTCTCTTATACTATATAAAATTTGATTCCTTCTGGAAGATGTGGTGGCTCGTGGGATAGTGCAGCAGATCTGGTGGTGCCTCATCTGGAGGTGTCTGAGCCAAAACTGGATGCCAACACACAAGCAGCCAAGTGCTCATTGCAACTATTGAGGCGTATTTCACCCACTCTGCATTATCACTTTCCCCACAGTAGTTTTCTCAGGGCGATCCTCACTTCCCTATTCCTCATGCCATAGATGACAGGGTTAAACATGGGGGTCAGAATCGTGTAAAACAGGGCAAGGTATTTGTCAGTGCCTGCAGAGTCCCTTGAGCTGTGTTTGAAGTACACGACCATGGCTGAGCCGTAAAAGAGAGTCAGCACTATGAGGTGTGAGGAGCAGGTGGAAAAGGCTTTGTGTCTGCTCGGAGCAGAGTGCATCTTCAGTACCGTCCTGATAATTCTAACGTAGGAAACAATGATCATGAAAAAGGGAAGGACAACAAATAGCAGGATGATAGCGTTCAGGGTCACACGGCTCCAGAAGGTATCTGCACAGGCCAGCTCCAACAGAGGGGGAACATCGCAGAAAAAATGATGGAGGTGATGGGATGCACAGAAGGGCAAGGTGAACACTTGGTAGGTCTGGCCCATTTGTATTGGTATGGCAACCATCCATGAGCCGACCACCAGTCTGACACAGAACCCACCATTCATCACCAGGCTGTAGCGCAGGGGGTCACATATGGCCACGTAGCGGTCGTAGGCCATGACAGCCAGCAGGAGGCACTCAGTGCTTCCTAGCAAAAACAGGAAGTACAGCTGGGCAGCACAGCCAAAGAAGGAGATCCAGACATCTCCCGTCAGGAAACACACCAGCATTTTGGGAAGAGTGGCTGATGTGTAGCAGATCTCCAAGAAGGACAAATTTCTCAGAAAGAAATACATGGGGCTGTGGAGACTCAAGTCCAGCGCTGTAACCAGCACAATCAGGCTGTTCCCAATGATAACTGTGACATAAACGAGCAGGAAGATGGTGAAGCACAATCCTGGCAGCCCAGGGGGATCAGAAAATCCAAGAAGAAATCCAGGTCCAGCAGTGTGATTCTTCAGGATATTTCTTTGGAGCATTTTCTCTGCATAAAACAACACCAACAACACTTTGTTAGAGAATGCCCATCCACAGCCATGTACAGCTCCAGCACACAGCCTACAGACAACAGAGCAAAATGGACATCAGGATCAGGAGAACTTGACCAAAATCTGAATGCAGGTATGGAAACCTAATACAGTCCAGTGGGAAGATACAAGATGGCAGTCAGGACCAACCAGTTGAGCATGGAGCATAAAGTCCCATGTTTGGTCCTCCTTATAGAATAGTTGCCTATGCAATGCCCCGAGCATGCAGTGCAGCCGTGAGCTTCCAGCCTCATGCAGCACCCCGAGCAGCAAAAGGCCCCTGTGCTGCTGGGGGTCTCCTTCTCCACCCACATCTCCCTACAGATACCTGTTCAGCTCCCCAGGCAGGCTGAGTGCTGAGCCTGGCTGGCGGCTGAGTCCCTGCCCCGGCACACTGCCCTGGGATGCAGGGATCCTTGCTCTGTATGACACTCCTTTACACTTCCATAGGGACAGGATTCAGTTGAATCCATTCAGGCATCTTATCCTGAGGTTGTAGTCCTGGCTCCTGGAGAGGACTCAGCTCCCTCCCATGCCTCCCACACAACCAGCCGGACCAGCACTGACCACACATCTGGCCACAAGCAACTGCCCCCTGCATCCCTCCTCTTGCACAGCCTTCTTTCTGCTCCATCGCCATTCATTCCCATCTTTGCCTGTTGCAGACACTCTCCATTTATCAGTTCTCACTGACTATGTTTCCCTCTTGGATCCCCAATGCTATCCCCATGCTGGCTGTACCTCCCTCTCCCTGACGGAGCTGCCATCTGTGTCACACGGGTTGTGCTGCACTCAGTGACATCTCTGTGTCTGCTGTGAGACAAAATACCCTTAAATAGGACATCTCCTTTTTTGGGCAGCAATCCTTGAAACCATCTGCAACACTGAGACCTCCCTAAGGAGCAGTTCAGGCCTTGAAGATGTGGGAAATGGCTCGTTAGGTCTTTCTGTACTGTAATGAGCCCCACAGCGTATGTGGTGTACATTAACTACGGGGACTGAGAGAAGACTGATGTAAGCAAATAATGGAGGTGCAGTCAAAATGCTGTCCAGAAATGTTAAGAGCTGTAACTGGTCCCTGTGAGGCCATTACCAAAGTCAGCTGTGTTAGAGCAGATTTTTGCCTACTGAAGCCCTTCTCCATTTCCTCCCCACTCCTGGATCAGACAGTGGCACTTCTGTACACAGTGGTTCCTCCAACACTGAACCCTATTATCTACAGCATGAGGAACAGGGAGATCAAGCACGCTCTCAGGAATGTGTTGCAATACGCACTATTCCAGCTTCCATAAAGTGCACATCTTCCTCACTGGATTCCCAGCGATGGTTTTTTACATTTTATGCATCTTCGATTGTTTGTGTGTGGTATAGCAATCTGCAAAAAAAATGTTATCGAACATACAAAAAAAAATTATTACACTTCTTTCCAACCTAATTTCTATATTCTCACTCCAAGAGGTCTTGTAAACATGGAACCAGATTCCCTGAATAGGTTAAGAGATAAATAAAATGCTTTCAAAGACGACTTTTCTGTAGCTCTTCTCTCTTCCTGCCTTATCTGGATCTGGGGGAGGTACAGCCACGGACAGCAGCACAAGGTGCTCTTTTCATTCCTGCTCTCGTTACACTGACACAGTGCTCTCAAGTCCTCGCATTTGTGCTGGCCTGAAGGTCTTGTGTGTCTCACAACAGTCCTGTTGCCTCTACAATAGCACTCTGGGTCAGCAGATAGTAGTCGGTCCATTGAAGCCAGCAAGGGTTTAATCTCCCTCCTACTTAGCAGGGATTCCTTGTCGGACTGGAGGTGGTGCATAGCTCTGTGGTTCCTGGCCAGCTGAAACACGGGCCAGCACAGAGTCATGGTCCCATCATCAGACCTGATGTCTTTGGAGACTGTGTCAAACGAGCCCAAGGTGGGAGTCCAGACACCCTGCGGGTGGAAGAGAAAGCACGGGCGGCAGGGTTACGGGCTGGCTGCAGGAAGAGCTGGAGTTGGTCCTGTGCAGAGACAGAGCTCAGCAGCCCCCACCTGCTCTTCAGAGGCACAAGGCAGGGCAGCGGAGAGGCTTTGGGAAGGAGCCGTGCAGCCTCCTCCCTCCCCTTGACCTCCCAAATGCAGCACAGCAGTCAGGGCAGAAGCAGCCTGATGGAACCCATAGGCTTCCTGAGGCTGGGCTCAGCCCTGAGCTGCAACCCTGCCTACCACATGCATTCCTGCATTTGCAGGAAGCCCATGGGATGCACAGCAGGGAAATGTGGGGTGAGTCTCCTCTTGTGCGTGCAGGGGAAGACTCAGAGGAACTGTAGGCTGAGCTGGACAGGGAGAGGAACCCGACAGCCAACACACCTTGTGCACCAGCAGCTGCTCTCGTACATAGGTGGCCACTACATCCCAGATGGCAACTGCCTCTGGAGGGCAGAGGAACATCAGGTCACACTCTGCATCTGCCACTTCCCAGCAGCCCGACTGCCTTGGGCTGGGTGTTGCCATGTGCTTCCATGCCCTAAAGTCCACCCCCTGCCCTAAAGTCTAGCGCTGTTCCCCACCAGGACCAAAGCCACTATAACTCAGAAGGATAGATGGCAAAATGGTGTTTATTGGGGGTAGTTAGCATCTTATATACTTTCATGACCTCATCTACAACCCCCTGAGAGCACGTCTGAAATATGCACCCAACATACATCACAGGGCAGAGGACACAACAGGGGAGGTACTGCCACGTCACATCCCGAATCCTTGCTAATACCTACAACACCCAGGAGGGAGGTGGCAGATAGAAAGTGTCGTCTCCATCCCCAGCCCCACACGCAGACAGCCCCGAGGTGGTCCCCGTGCAGGGCCTCTCCTGCTGAGCACCAAGATGGGCTGCAGCACCGCTCCCGTGGTGGCTGTGGGCATGTACACCTTCAGTATCACTGCATATCAGACCAGAGGCACAGCCCGCCCTGGGGCCGTTCTCGCTCATCCCTCGGGCAGGCTGGCCTCACCATGAGATGCTGAGCCCGCCGGCGTCTGAGGCTCTTCTTGTGCTGGCCTGAGCTTCTCGCTCCTAGACGTCTGTCATCTGGTGACCGGGAGCTCGGTGGCTGCAGTGCTCACTTACTCCCTTTGGACACTGAGGGCAGGCTGGCCTTCGAGCATGCTGAAGACCACGGGGTGGGTTTCAGTGCCCTGACTCGGCCCAGGTCTCCTGCTTGGCCTTGGGTTCCACTTCAGCCATGGCTTTGGCTGGATGCTGCTCAGGCAGAAGACAGCTTCTCGAGGAAGTCATAATACAACTTCATTTCAAAGGTCAGACCATCAATGAGAAGCACTCCGACGTCCTTCTGGACCACAGCGATGTTCTCCCCATTCTGCAGGCAGCTGGGAAGCAGCAATACAGTGCTTTGGATGCACGTCTGCACCCTCTGCCGGCTCACAGAAGCAGCTGTGGATACCTGGCTGTACTACAGGTGCTCCACCTACCTGTGGGCTGAAAAAATACCACAGACGGTGCTGATACGGTTGCTGTTCCACAGCAAATTTCATAGAACTGCTTCTAAGGGACATCACTTAGAACGGCCCCGTTTTTGGACGGGCTCCTCAGACAGTCTGCTTCTGAGAAGGGATGTGGTGGCCCTCTTTGCCCCATCCACAAAGCCAGCAAGGGTTTAATCCCCCCTCCTACCTGACAGGGACTCCCTGCAGGACTTGAGGTGGTGCACAGCTATGAGGTTGCTGGCCAGGTGAAACACGGGCCAGCACAGGGTCACGGTCCTTTCCTCCGTCTTGATCTCCTTGGAGATGATGTCAAAGGAGCTGAAGGTGGGAATCCAGATCCTCTGCGAGTGGAGGAGGAAGAAAGGGCGGACACGTTACAGGCTGGCTGGAGGAAGAGCTGGAGTTGGTCCTGAGTGGGGACAGAGCTCAGGAGCCCCCTCCTGCTGTTCTGAGGCACAAGCCAGGGCAGCGGAGACAGCTTTGGGGCTGCACAGCCCTCTCCTTCCCCTCGCGCTCCTTCCCAAACGCACCTCAGCAGGGAAAGACGGGGTGAGTTTTCTTGGCAGTTCTGAGAACTCAGTTTGCCACTGTTACCCTGGAAGGTTCCCTTTCCCATTAGGCCCACCTGTGCCCTGTTCCTGGTACTGGGATCATGCTTTGTAGGGTCCGTTTGCCCAATATATCCTCTTACCTTCCCTTACAACCAATTTCCATAAAATACTAAACAGCAGAACAATGTGTCCATATGGGCGTGCACCCACCTGTCAGCTTGCTCTCTTCCCTTCTAAATCATTATTGCACTCCTGTCCTCTCTAGAATATTTTAAAGGTTTTGACTCAGGTTCAGAGACCTTAAGCTTACCGTCTGGAGCTGAAGCCTTCTTCAACTGCCTGTTCTGCCACATGATCCATCATCTTATTCCCTGTTTCCTGTACAGTATTGTCTTTCTGATGTCCTGTACAACATAAAATAGCCATTCGTAGACACCATATCCCCCTACCGCCCCCGATAGGCCCCATATTCCTCTCACAGCAACCCATTTCCTCATATCCTTTGGTATCCCCCCACAGCCCACTACATCCCTATATCCCCCAGAGTGAGTACTATACCTATATTATACCTATGTACCTAAGTTATATCCTATACCCATCCCACTGCAACCTACAGCCCCATACTACCCTATATTCACCCCTCCCCTGCATAACCCCATATAACCCTGTACCCCTCTACAGCCCCATATTACCCCATAACCCCCACGACCTCACCTGCTGCCTTGCTGGAAGGGGAGGTTTGGCAGCAGCTCCACTCATCAGGAAGTCCTCCAGAAACTTCCTTCTTTCCTCCTGAGCAGGAGACTGGATGCAGATCTGACAACAGAGGGCTCCTCGGGCAGGCTGGGCTCGACACGAGATGGTGCTGCTGCTATTTCCTTGGCTTGTTCCCGCGCTTCCCTGATCTTCTGAACCCTCTTCCGGAGAAGCTTCACCAAGTCGCAGGCCAGATGGTCTGTGTCGGGTCTCCTTGGGTGCAGCCCTTGAGGAAGATGGTGGCTCTTGGCTGCAAGCTCCACCCTCACGCTGGGCTTCCTCTGCTCCTCCTTCTTCAGCGAGGAAGCTGACACGTCTTGTTTGGCCCAGCTCTTCTTGGTATTCCGTTCCCTCCTGGCCCTGCTGCTCAGATACAAGTACAAGTGCTGCTGGAGAATCAGTGCAAAGCACAGCCTGAATAGCTGCTACCTTGCACTGAGGAAAGGCTGAGATGCACCACGGCCTCACCTGCTGCCTTCTTGGAAGGGGAGCTTCAGCTCCATTCATCAGGAAGTCCTCCAGAAACCTCCTTCTTTCTTCCTGAGCAGGAGACTGGATGCTGAAACCTTCTCCAAACTCATTATTAAACAGCACCTGGACCTGAAGCCCCAGGAGAAAGCACAGTTCAGATCCAAGACCAAAAAACAGTCATATTCTAGCACAATACAATTCTAATTCCGATTTAAATTTCAGGACTAGCATTTCATCCACCCTGCCATGGAAGGGGAAAAGGGAGGGAGAAAGGGAAGGGGAAAGCAAGGGAGAGCCTTCTAGCCCCACATGCTCCTATAATCTACTCTATAGCCCCATACAACCCCAACAGCCCTGTATCCCACTACAATCCTCCTACTGCCCACCCACAGCCCCCTAGAGACACATATCCCCCATAATCCTCCTATAGCCTACCCAGAGCACCCTACGCCCACGTTTAGAACCATAGAGCTTCCCCACAGCCCTATATAGCACCCCAGCTCCCTATAGCCCCAAGATCCCCTGTAGCCCCCCACAGCCCAGCATCAGCCCTGGATCCCCTCCACAGTCATCTATACTCTCCCCAGAGCCCCCGCTCTCCCATATACCCCTATACTTCATCAAAAGTCCCAGACAACTTTCTAGAACCCCATAGCTTTCTATGCCCACTAGCAAGTTCCCCATAGCCCCATATACACCTACATCTACCCCTGCAGTCCCCCTAGCACCCTACAGCCCCATATCCTCAAATAAAACCCACACAGCTCTATATCCTTCTAGAGCTTCCCAAAAGCTCCCTAGAGCCCCACATCTTTCCCAACAGCCCCCTCACACATCTCTATATTCCCACCTCAGCTACCCACATCCCCAGATCCCCCTACAGACACCAGCAGACCCCACATTCTCCTCACATCCACCCATTTCCTCATATCCCTTGGGATCCCCACACAGCCCACTACAACCCCATCTCCCCCACTATTCACCCCTAGATCCATCCCACTGCCCCCTACAGCCCCACATTACCCTGGACGCTCCCTACAGCCCCCCCACGGCCACACATTACCCCACAGCCCCCTCAACTCCCCCATCCCCCCCAGTCCTCCCCCACTGCCCCCTACACCCACAGCCCACCTCAGCTTCCTCTCGCCGGCCCCGGCCCGGCCCCGTTCTCCCGCACACCTCCGGCGCCGCCGTCCTCAGCCCCGCTCCCGTCGTGCCGCGGTTCCGTCTCGGTGCTGCCCGGACAGCTCCGGCGCGCAGCGGCTGCAGCGGCGCTGCCATGTGAGGTGACCCGGGCTGCGGCAGCGGCTTCAGCCGAACGAAGGGAGAGCCGGGGGGCCCCGAGACACAAGATGGCGGCCGCTCCCGCGCGCGGAGCCTCAGCCAATCGGAGCCGGCGGCGCTGCCTGGGGAATCCTACCAGGCCAACATACAACCTGCCCGGGGCTCGCTGCCAGGCGACAAAATGGCTGACTGACCTGCTGGGCCTGTGAGGCCAAAAGCCAGCCAAAAAGTTGGGGGGGACCTTGCCAGACCTGAAGCTGGTCATGCGGTTAGGGGGCCCTGCCAGGCTAAAAGCCAGCTGTCTGCTCTGCGGGGTACTGGCGGGCCAAAAGCCTGCAGGCTGGGGTCCCTGCCCAGCCAAAACCCATCAATCCCGAGGCTCCTTGTCAGGATAGAGGCCTGTTGTCCGGCCTGTGGGGCCTGGGTTACCTTGCATTCCCTTAGCATAGTTAGTGAAATAAGTTTTCCTCCTTAGATGGTTGCTGCTGCTCTCTGTTTCCTTGCGCCCGTCTCCCATCTCCCTACCCCTTTCCCTTTTCCCTTCCCATTTGTCGTGGGCCGGGGGCCCCACGGCCCTACTGCCCCTCCTCCCCTACCCCTGGCATGGGCAGATTGATCCAGATAAGTCCAGGACAGAGATGTGTGTGTTTCTGAAATCTCTGTTCCACGTGGTTGCCATGCGACAGATGGCAGCAGAGGGGCACTCTGACCAACTGCTGTCTGACACGGAAGCGTGTCTGAATTAAAGGTGTGGGACTGAACTCCTGTGTGCACAAAACATGGCACCCGCTGACATCCTTTGTGCCCTGGGGACGGTGCTGGCCTCTCTGACTGTGGCTGTGGCTTTAGGGCCTGAAGCTGGTGCCGGCCTGTCTGGCTGTGGATTTAAGCCCCATGGCCGGTGTCAGCCTCTCTTGTTGTGGTTTTCCACCCCAGGGCTGGTGCCCGTCCCTCCAGACGTGTTTTTATGTCCCAGGGCCAGTGCTGGCCTGTGGGGCTGTGGTGGGAATGCAATGTTTTTTTCTGCATTAGAGTTTGAACAGGGCAATTAGCAGCATGTTTTAGAAATACAGTTGCTGAATTATGGGATCAATTCTTCCTTGCCAAACTGCAATCATTTTTAAATGTGCCAGCTGGACAGCTTTTACCTCTGCAAACTGACTTGATTCTCCCTTACCTTCAGTGGCCTCTGCAACCTGTCGTGTGGGGCTCCACACAGCAGCTTTCCATTTGCGATGCTTCCCTACAATACGACATGATCCGTCTGTGAATAGGGCATATTTCTTTTCATTTTCTGGTAATTCGTTGTATGATGGGGCCTCTTTAGCACATGATACCTCTTCTGCTGGTGATGTTCCAAACCTTTTATCTTCAGGCCAGTCCATGATTACCTCTAGGATTCCTGGACGATTGAGGTTTCCCATTCGTGCTCGCTGTGTAATCAGCGTAATCCACTTGCTCCAGGTGACATCGGTAGCATGATGAGTGGAGGGAACCTGTCCTTTGAACATCCAGTTCAGCACTGGCAGTCGAGGTGCCAAAAGGAGCTGTGTTTCAGTCACAACTACTTCGGAAGCAGCCTGAACCCCCTCATACGCGGCTATGATCTCCTTCTCAGTTGGAGTGTAGCACTCTTCAGACCCCTTATATGATCGACTCCAGAATCCCAGGGGTCGGCCTCGGGTCTCTCCTGAGGCTCTTTGCCACAAACTCCAAGTGGGGCCTTTCTCTCCAGCAGCAGTGTAGAGGATGTTCTTTACATCCTGTCCAGTCCGTACTGGCCCCAGGGCTACAGCACGGGCTATCTCTTGTTTAATCTGTTCGAACAATGAGGCTGTAGTTTGGAATGTGCATCCTCCAAAAGCCTACTGCACCCAGGAAAGATTGTGTCTCTTTCTTGCTAGTTGGTGGAGACATGGCAGTGATTTTGTCGATCACATCTGTTGGGATGTGACGACGTCCATCCTGCCACTTTATACCTAAGAACTGAATTTCCTGGGCAGGTCCTTTTACTTTGCTTTGCTTAATAGCAAAGCCGGCTTGTAGAAGAATTTGGATGATCTGCTCTCCTTTTGTGAAAACCTCTTCTGCTGTATCACCCCACACAACAATGTCATCAATGTACTGCAGTTGTTCAGGAGCACCACCCTGTTCCAGTACAGTTTGGACCAACCCATGGCAAATGGTTGGGCTGTGTTTCCACCCCTGGGGCAAACGGTTCCAAGTATACTGAATGCCCCTCCAGGTGAAGGCAAACTGTGGCTTACATTCTGCAGCCAAAGGAATAGAGAAGAAGGCATTGGCAATGTCAATGGTGGCATACCATTTGGCTGCTTTTGACTCCAGCTCGTACTGGAGTTCCAACATGTCTGGCACAGCAGCGCTCAATGGGGGTGTGACCTCATTCAGGACACGGTAGTCTACTGTCAGCCTCCATTCTCCACTGGCTTTACGCACTGGCCATATGGGACTGTTAAAAAGTGAGTGAGTTTTACTGATCACTCCCTGATTCTCCAACTGGCGAATCAAATCATGAATGGGGAGCAAGGAATCCCTGTTGGTGCGATACTGCCATCTGTGCACTGTCTTTGTAGCAATCGGTACCTGCTGCTCTTTTACTCGTAGCAGCCCCACAACAGACGGGTCCTCTGACAGGCCAGGCAAAACAGACAGCTGCTTAATGTTGTCCATATCTACAGCAGCTATCCCAAAGGCCCATCGATACCCCTTAGGATCCTTGAAATGCCCCCTTCTGAGGTAATCAATACCCAGTATACATGGAGCCCCTGGGCCAGTCACAATAGGATGTTTTTGCCAGTCTTTGCCAGTGAGGCTTATTTCAGCCTCCAGCACAGAAATATGGATTGATTCTATCCCATCATGACTGGAGGGCATTAGTGTGCACTGTGCACCGGTATCCACCAGCGCCTTATATTCCTGTGGTTCTGATGTGCCAGGCCATCGAATCCACACAGTCCAATAAACTCTATTATCCCTTTCCCTCCCCTGACTGAGGGAAGGGCCCCTCTATTGGTTACCTGTGATGACTGGAGCAACTCCACTGGTGGTTGGTATGTCTAGTAGTTCTTTCACCCGTGCTCGTAGTGCAGAAGTGGGCTGATCATGCCACTTCCTCATGTCTTCTCCACAGTCACGTAGGTAGCGCCACATGGAAACACGCAGTGCAATCGTACTGTTGTTCTTTGCTCGAGCTGGGAAGCGTGTGCGTTTAACAGCTGAGACTTTTGATGATGCAGGTGAGGAGTAGGACTGGAATACTTTGATCAGATCCTTCATTAGACCTGGTGGCCCGTACGAGGATTGACCTTCATCAGTTGTTTCTGATACTATTATGGGATCATTACGATTAGTTGATGGAAACAATTTCTTGCACATTTCATCTACTCGGTCTTCTAGCCGTGAGATGGCAGAAACTGCGGCATGCAGTTGAGGGAGCTGCTGATTGGTGGTTTGAAGCATTATAATCAGCTCAACAACTCGGGGCCATCTGTCCTTGAACCCTTTAGAACCTGTTACCAATGACTGTGCAATTCTCTCTGGTGCTGTACTTGTGATTTTCTGCCACATGTCAGGATCGGCCCTCACTCTCTCAGGGTCAAGTTCGCTTGGATCAGGGCTGTACAACATTTTCGCCATGGCCAATTCCCTCAGGCGCTGAATACCTTTTTGGACAGTATTCCAACTATCAAATTTAGGCTTCAAAGCATCCTTATAGGGGTACCTTTCTCTCACGGCTTCTAACAGCCGCAACCAGAGAGTGGCAGCTCCATCCGAACATCTGCTAATCCCTCTGTCGATACCTGTATCTTGGGCAATGCTTCCTAGTTGGCGAGCTTCATTACCATCTAGAGACAAGCTGTTGGCCCCGTTGTCCCAGCAGCGAAGCAACCAAGCAAGGATACCTTCATCTTGACATCGTGTGAACTCCTTTCTTGAGCCTTGGATTTCAGTCAGCTTCAGAGGTCGACAATAGGTGATTTCCTCCTCATCATCAGTCTCTTCTTCATGCCTCTTGGTTTTTGCCTTTGCTTTTTTCGGTACTGCTCCATGCCCGGCACCTGGGTCTTCTGCTGCCCCCCCCCTCTGCTTCTCCTTCTTTTTGTTCTAGACACATGGACACCCGTTTCCATTTCTTGCCTTCCACAGGGGCAACTGATATTGCTACTGATGCCTCCTGTGACTGATCAGAATTAACTTGGGCTTGAATCTCAGATTGGAAACTCTCTCTCTCCAGAATAGTATGATACAAAGCACGGTATGCATAAGCCAAACCCCACATAAGGTTTACCTCCTTAGATCTCTGACCCAAATACTCACTTAATTTCTTAGGGTCCCTTAGGTGTTCAAGAGTGAAATCCCATGACACTGCGGATCCCCATGCTTCTAAGACTTTTCCTAAACCTTTCCATATTCCCTGCCAGTCATCATTCTCTGGTTCTGGAGGAGACTTCCGCATAGAACGAATGCATAGGAACATAAATGCATTCATTGATAGTGATAACATGGATGCAAGTATGAACCCTATCTCAGTTATTGAAAGGCGTGTGGAAATCTGAGAACCTAAATAAAAAGGGTTTTTTTAGCCTGTACAATGAATTAAACATGGTGGTGTTTGTAAAATTGCCTGTTCCATCTGGGATGCAAGTATTAGTAAGATTCGCAATTCCATCTGGGATGCAAGTGTTTGTAAGATTCACAATTTCATCTGGGGTGTAGATGCCAAAATTCTGACTATACCACATCTCATAAAAGTACCAGGCAGGTGTCTCCATCAGTATCCACATTATTAGGCTATATACCTGCACAATTCCACAACACCAAATTATGGTGTTAATAGTTGACCAATACTTTAAGAAGATCATAATTGCTTTCAATCCCTTAAACAGAGCAACTGGGATGAAGAGTGGATTCATAGCTGGCAGGCTCTGTAAAAGTCAGAGCTAGCTAGCTTTGCTCTAAGGGAGAAAGAAATCCCTTTGTTTTCTACACAAAAGTTAGATAGCAATGCTGAGAATGTACAGCAGCCCTTAATGTTGACAATTTGTCTGGTATTTCAAGGTCATGTTCTCAGTGAGCAGCTACGAAAAGATAACACTCCCCTAACGAAGCTCTTTAAGAGCAAAGAGAGAGTCGTTCTAAAAGCTAAAAAGCTCTATGCCCGCATTCTCCACCAAAAATCTGTCACGGGTTACTTAGATTTACCTATGCCCGTGACAGGGGAAACCACCCCGTGGGCCCCCCCCCCGGGGCCCGGAAAGAAGGGGGAAAAAGGGGAGTGGGATAAAACAGTGGCAATCTAAGGAGGAAAAACTTATTTTACTAAATATGATATCAAAATACAAGATAACACAATATAATATAATTGAGGCTAACAAATCGAACGAAACAGAGAGAGAGAGTCCCCGAAAACCGAGAGGCCTACTGTGAACTTTAGGCGACATGGCTGGAACGCTTCCCACCCTCTGAGAAGTTCGAGAGAAGAAGGAGGGCACTCCAGCCTGGAAACGAGATTATATAGAGTCCTGGTCCCGTGACTTATTGTTACCCCTGTTGTTCTCTGGTATATGTAGTCTTCTTCTGTGGACTGCACATTCAATAGAAGTATCCATACTTTACATGATGTTATGATGTGGAATACTGATAGCAAAATTACAAAACCATGACACTACCCAATACCCAACATCTCCCTTCTCAGAGAAATAGAGAGCCCCATATGCAGACTGGACCTGGGCCATCAGGAATTCTGCTGCCTTCCTGGCATCAGGTCAGGGACATAACGAGAAAACTCCCAAAGCTGCTTAGGTCCACTGATTATTTTGCACTATTCATAGTTCAGGTGAGCAGTGATGAAATTCCTTAGAGAAGCCTACAAACTATGAAAAGAGATTTGAGGAGTTTAGGCCATTTAGTTCAAAGAGTGGGAGCTCAAGTGATTGTTTGTTCTATACCTTCAGGGCCAGTGAGGGACGTGGAGCAGTCTTGGAAAGCACAAGCAATGAATAATTGGATCAGAGGCTGGTGTTGAGCCAGAAACTTTGGGTTCTTTGATCACAGGGCAGTTTACTTGGCCACTGGCCTGTTATCCATGAATGGAACCCCCATATCTCAAAGGGGGAAATGAATCCTTGCACAGAAAACAGCAGGGCGTATCGAAAGAGCTTTAAACTAGCTATGATGGGGGAGGGGACAAAACAGGGCTCACCAGGGATGAGCCTAGGGGAATGCTGCTTGAGCTGGGAGTGAGGCAGATGCCGCAGCTGAAGTGTGTCTACACCAGTGCATACAACTTGGCTAACAAGCAGGAGGAGCTGGAAGCAACTGTGCATCTGGCAAACCATGACCTAGTTGCTATTACTGATCCATGGTGGTACCACTGCCATGACTAGTGTGCTGTGATGGATGGTTACAAGCTTTTCAGAAGGGATAGATGAGGAAGAAAGGTTGGTGGTGCGGCCTTTTATATTAGAGTTTTGATGTTATAGAGCTTGGGCTTCAGAATGATAAAGACGAGTGCATGTGGGTAAGGATCAGGGGGAAGGCCTGTAGGGGTGACATCTTGCTGAAGGTCTGTTATAGACCACCTTATCAGGATGAATTGATGGGTGAGGCGTTCTATGAGCATCTCACTATAGTCACACAATAGCCAGCACTCATTTGCTTGGGAGACTGCAACTTCCCTGATATATGCTGGGAATATAATAAAGAGCAGAGGTAGCAGTCCAAGAGGTTTCTAGATTGTATGGAAGATAACTTCCTTACGCAGCTGGTACAAGAGCCTAGCAGGGACAGCAGTGATGCAGACACTCACTGAGGTCACAACCGTTGCCGGGTGGGAGTGTTTGTGCCACAGCTGGTGAGCAGAGCTGGTGCTCTGGTGTCTGCACGCAGACTGAGCTGTGGGCCCTCCTTGGAGCTGATCACCCTGTGAGAGCCCATCTGAAGCAGCAGTGTGGCGTGTGCGTGATCTGGTCACAGCTTGGGCTGAGCAGGCCCAGCAGGTGAGCTGGGTTTGGTGCTGGGTGGCTGCCGGGAGGTGTCTCAGCAGAAAAGCTGTGCTGGGGAGGAGTTCCCAGCTCCAGCGGTGCCCCTCAGCACGGCTGTTTGCAGAAATGGGTTCTTGTTGAGATTCCATCCCGTGTTACGGTGAGGATGATGAAATGTCATTCCTCCCCTGGAAAACTGCTGCCGGGACCCCAGCTTCATGTCAGACATGACAAAGGAAGGAGAGCGAGGCCTTCCCCGAGAGCAACTTGTGCCTCACTGCCCCACAGATGGCTGGGTGCAGAAGAAAGCTGGGAAAATGCTTCTTCCTGACAGTTTTTCACTTGTCGCAACTTTCTGCAAGGTTCCTGTCCAAAAGGAGATTTTTGGGGTTCGAGGCAGTCTTAGGAAGAGTGAAGCCAGCTCTTTCCAAGAGCGGGGCACATTCCTGTGGAGAGATCCCCGGGAGCTTCAGCTTCCTCTGAGATTTCACCAGCCATGTCTCAGCCAGGAGATGACTGCTATTTCTATTTCTGCTCTGTGAGTGGAAAGGTATGGCTGGGTTTCTTTGTTTGGTTCTTCTTCCTTTGTCTCACTTTTAAGGGAAGGGACGGAGTGGGAGGAGCCCTACTGGTCCTTTGTGCCCTCAATAAGCGGTGGGGTTCTGTGCTCACTGCTGACAGCCTGGGCTAATGGCAGGAACGTGGCTCAGGCTGTTTTCCCTTAGTGATAAATAATGTCTCAGCACTCTGATATCCCATCTCTGGCACCATCTAGAACCTCTCTGCAAACTGTGGCTGCACGTTCCCTCCAATGTTTCTTCCTTTCTCTCTTCAGAAGCAGCCAGCAGGCTGCCAGAGATCCAGCGTCGCCTTTCAGAGCCCAGAGGGACGTGATAGGGATGGCCCGTCCTTACTGCCAGGCAAAAGTGAGTGTCCTCAGCCCTCTGTCATGAAGTGTGGAGGGATTTGACTGTTACTTCTGGGCGGGGGCAGTGCTGCAGGGGATGTCCTGTGTGCCCCGGTGGCGCAGTGGTAGGAATGCCGCTTTGCAACACGAGGGCCCGGGTTCGAATCCCCCTGGGACTGTTCTCACAGTGTGTTCTTGGGGTCTTAATCCCTGGGCTTGACAGTTACCTTTGCCGTCTTGATCTGTAATGGGAACCCAACGTCCACCAGAGATCTCTTGGTACAGGTTGAACATGATATGGGAGAGCTGGCATTGAGCCTTTGGCATTTTCTTGCTTTTCCCAGCAGTGGTGACAAGCTCGGATGTGCTGGAGGACATCACGGGCAATCCGGGTTTGCTCTCTTGGATCAATGGTGAGTTTGGGAGCTGCAGAACCCACAGGTGTGTGTTTGCACAGAGTGTGTGTGAGAAGTCCCCCAAACGGTGATCATCCTGCATTTTCAGATGTGGCAAGAGCTGCTGAGTTCCCCCACAAGAAGCCCAGCAGCCCTGCCCCAGGACATTTCATCGCTGAGCTCCCTGACAACCCCTGGGAAAGCACAGAGCTCAGCATGGAGGCACAGGCTGCCAGCAGGATCCCCAGCGACCCCTTCTGGGGGCTTCCACCATCCCCTGGGTTCCTGTCTGAGCTGCAGTGTGGGTTGTCACAGTTGCAGTCTGTCGTGCCACCAGCGAGTGCCCAGCTCAGTCCGCTGCCAACCACACTGGCTGTCACCACACCTCCCTCAGCCCAACCCACACAGCCCATCAAGGAGGTGCAGCCAAGGCAGCCCCAGGTGCTTCATGCTCCCTTGCCACCGTCACCAGGCTCTACTATCTGCTGCGTGGCAGATAAGAAAAAGAGGGGCAGCACCAAGCGGGCCAAACACCCTGCGCCTGCTGGCACCCCCGAGAAAGGGGAGAGTTCCCAGAAGGAGCAGCCCACCAGCAGCGCTCCAACCAAGAAAAGGAAGCTGCTGCCGTGCAAGGAAAGGAAAGAAAGAAAAGGCTGCAAACGCCCTCCTCGAGTGAAGCTGCCTGGGACCAGCACAGGAGGCAGCAGCAGCGGGCAAAAGGGCACTGCCAGCGAGCTGCATGTGCACCTGCGTGAATCCATCCAGGCCGTGCACCCGCTGGGGCAGAGAGTGACTGCGGTGGGGCCGGTGCGCCAGCCACCCTCTGTGCAGCCCCAACCCACACCCAGTGCCGGCCCTGCTGCCCTCCAGCCCCAAGACACAGGCCCAGACAAGGCAGTGCCGGCACCTCCAGGCAGCACGGCGCGAAAGGAGGATGCAGCCAAGATGACAGTGCAGAGCTGCCTGCGCCCATCACCACGGAGGAGCTCATTCCTGCAGAGGGACCCACTGCCACAGCTGCACCAGCAGCAGCCTCGGCCACAGCGCCCCGTGGACTTTGTGCCCTGCGTGGGGCCCCGGGTGGGTGGCCGTGCGGTACCCAGAGTGCTGGAAGAGTCGCTGCCCATCACAGCCGAGCAGCGGCTCGAGCGGGAGAGCATGAAGAGGCTGGCCCAGGAGGAGCGGCAGCGGGCGGCCCAGCAGATGAAGATCGGCCCCGTGCAGTTCCTGGTGCAGCGGGAGGTAGACATGGCCATAGCTGACATGTACGGCTACCTGTAACCCTGAGCTCCTCGCCGGCCCCGCAGCACCAGGCAGCAGCAGCAGCATTCCACGGGCACCAGCAGCAGCCCCATCCCTCCCCTCCAGAAAAGAGCCATCCTCCAAAGCCATCATTGCAGTGGGATGGGACACTGTCTGGGCACTCAGTTGTTGTGCGATGGCAATTTTAGGAATAGTGTTGTTTCTGTTACTCATTGTTTTCTATGATTTGTCATTAAATGCTTTGTGTTCCCTTTGCCATATCCTTCTGCCTGCAGTCATTTGTGCCATGTCACAGCCCCCCAGCTCCCATGGAGGGGAGAGGCAGGAGCAGCCGGGCCTGCTGTGCAGTGTACAGACAGCCATAAAGATACCTCACATGGCATTGTGGCTCCTCTGCCTTGTTTGGGGCCAGGCAGTTTTGTCCTCACTCAGCCAAGCCTGGACACCCAGAGCAGCATTTTCTGGCTGAGTCCAGCCTGCCCGAGGAGTCCCCCACCATCAGATCATGGCATGGGGTGCCCAGAACAGTCAGAGCTCCACTGGCGGCTGCAAAACAGCTGCTGAGTCTCATTTGGGTCATTGAGATGCATTTGTGTCATTCCTGTATGCCACCTCCTTGAAGAAAAGCAAAGGAACAACGTGAAAGAGTGAGGACTCTTCGAAAACCCCTTGCCTTGTTAGGAGCAAAACCATATAGATGGAAGTGTTTGAGGCAAGGGATAAAGACTGTCATGGCTTAGTAATATTTGCTCTTGCTATTCTACATCACAACATCATACTTCATATAAACATCTACATGCAAATAAACTATAAGCAAAACAGAATATGCACACTGGTCTCTATACAAATATATACACAGAGTTACATATACACAGAGTTACCGACTGCACTGCCCTAGCATCAAATGCCCTTGCAGTACACACTGAACATCCCCCCTAACCCTAACCCTATCCCTATCCCTAACCCTAACCCTAACCCTAACCCTAACCCTAACCCTAACCCTAACCCTAACCCTAACCCTAACCCTAACCCTAACACTAACCCTAATCCTAACCATAACCATAACCATAACCATAACCCTAACCCCAACCCTAACCCTAACAAGGGACACATCTTCATTTCCCCAAGGATCCACTCTGATGTCCCCAAGGATCCCTTGGTGTCCCTAAGGGGCTCGATGGCAATTAAGCTTGTGAACTGGGTGGCATTTCCAGGGTCTCACGTGTAGACAGAGGTATTGGCACATGCCGAGATCAGTCCTACACCCTCTGAAAGCAGATGTTGATAGCGGAAAAAGATAGATTCCTTTTTAAACGGGACTTGGAGCCTGAGAAAAAGAAATGGACTCATATAGAGAAAGGTATCCAATTTTTGAGAGAAAATGCTCTGGTGGAAATGCTATACAGCCCCCACTTCATCTGTAATGACCCAAACCAATTACATGATCCTGAGACAGTCCGTGTTCCATGACAAATGTGGCGTGACTTTACAAGGGCTGCTCCAGAAAAACATGCCAGTGTACTTGCATTAGTATATGACAAAGAGGAAAGGGGAAACCTTGTGAATGAACTGATTGGTAGACTTCATGAGCTTGAATTATTTATAAGCGCTACAGAAGTTAATCTTTATACTTCAGCCATTGTCAAGATAATTGAAAGGTTAGACAAAGTGGAGGGAACACAAAGTGATATTATTGATAAATTGGCTAACTTGCCTGATGTAGATGAATCCACGGTGGTACCAGATGATTGAGACCAGGATTCCCACGATCGCCTATTGAGAAAGTTAAACAACATGAGTTCCTCCTGATCCATATCATCGAAAATCTCAACCATAAAAAAGGGAAGTCCTCGTATTCAAGCAAATGAGAACAATAAGACCATGCATTTTGTTTTGTTGTATTTCCTGTGTAATCATGGGGAGGATATGAAGAAGTGGTGTAATTCACCCATTTCTGCACTTCGGGCACGAGTGAAAGAATTACAATGCAAAACATCCACCAAGGTGAACTCTTCCAAAAGGGGGAAAGTTCCAGTTGCTGCAAGCCACCAAGGTAACCAATAGAGGGGCCCTGCCCCCTGCCAGGGCGGGGAAAGGGACAATAGAGTATACTGGGCTGTGTGGATTAGATGGCCTGGCACATCTCAACCACAGAAATATAAAGCCTTGATGGACACTGGTGCATAATGCACCCTAATGACCTCAAGTCACCAAGGGACACAACCAATATATATCCATGGAGTGACTGGGGGTTCCCAAGAATTGACTATTTTGGAGGCCGAAATAAGCCTCACGGGTAAAAACTGGCAGAGACACCCTATTGTGACTGGTCCAGAGGCTCCATGTATTTTGGGTATCGATTACCTTAGGATGGGATATTTTAAGGATCCCAAGGGGTATCGATGGGCCTTTGGGATAGCTGCTGTTAACACAAACGGTGTTAAGCAGCTGTCAGCTTTACCTGATCTGTCAGATGATCCTTCTATTGTGGGGTTGCTCCAGGTAAAAGACCAAGAGGTACCAATTGCCACCAAAGTGGTGCACCGACAGCAGAACTGCACCAATAGGGACACATTGCTTCCCATTCACAAGCTAATTTGCCAGTTAGAGAATCACAGATTGATTAGCAAAACTCACTCGCCTTTTAACAGCCCCATATGGCCAGTGTGTAAAGCCCGTGGAGAATGGAGGCTGACAGTGGATTACCGCGGCCTGAATGAAGTCACACCTCCATTGAGTGCTGCTGTGCCAGACATGCTAGAACTCCAGTATGAACTGGAGTCAAAAGAAGCTAGGTGGTATGCCACCATTGACATTGCTAATGCCTTCTTTTCCATCCCTAGTGTGCCCGGTGTGCGTGCCCCGGTGGCGCAGTGGTAGGAATCCACGTTGTAACACCGGAGGCCCGGGTTCGAATCTCCTGTGGTGCAAGTGGTAGAAGTGCCGCTCTGCTACACAGGGGGCTCAGATCCCGGGGGTTGGACTCGATGATCTCTCAGGTCCCTTCCAACTCGCACGAGACTATGATACTATGATCCCAGTGGCTGCAAAATGTAGGCCACAGTTTGCTTTTACCTGGAGAGGAGTTCAGTATACCTGGAACCGTTTTCCCCAAGGGTGGAAGCACAGCCCAACCATTTGCCATGGGTTGATCCAAGCTGTTTTGTAACAGGGTAATGCTCCCGAACACTTGCAGTATATTGATGATATTGTCGTGTGGGGCCATACAGCAGCAGAGGTTTTCAAGAAAGGAAAACAGATAATCCAAATTCTTTTGCAAGCTGGTTTTGCCATTAAGCGCAGCAAAGTGAAGGGGCCTGCCCAGGAAAACCAGTTCTTAGGTATAAAGTGGCAGGATGGACATCGTCACATCCCAGCAGATGTGATTGACAAAATCACTGCTATGTCTCCGCCCACCAACAAGACCAGAGACCCAATCTTCTGGGAGTAGTGGGCTTTTGGAGAATGCATGTCCCAAACTACAGCCACATAGTGAGCCCCCTCTATCAGGTGACACAGAAGAAGAACAATTTCTCATGGGGGCCTGAGCAGCAGCAGGCTTTTGAGCAGATAAAACAAGAAATAGCCCGTGCCGTGGCCTTGGGGCCAGTACGGATGGGACAGGATGAGAAGAACATCCTCTACACTGCTGCTGGAGAGAAAGGTCCCACTTGGATTTTGTGGCAAAGAGCCTCAGGAGAGACCCGAGGCTGACCCCTCGCATTTTAGAGTCGAGCATATAAAGGGTCTGAGGAGCACTACACTCCAACTGAGAAGGAGATCTTAGCCGTGTATGAGGGGGTTCAGGCTGCTTCTGAAGTAGTTGGGACAGAGGTTCAGCTTCTTCTAGTACCTCGCTTGCCAGAAATAAACCGGATGTTTAAAGGACAGGTTCCTTCCACCCATCATGCTACTGATGCCACTTCATTAATTACACAACGAGCTCGAATGGGAAAACTCAGCTGTCCTGGAATCCTAGAAGTGATCATGGACTGGCTTGAGGGTAAAAAAATTGAAACATCACCTACAGAAGAGGTATCACATGCTAAAGAGGCACCACCATACAATGAGCTACCAGAAAATGAAAAGAAATTTGCCCTATTCACAGACGGATCGTGTCGTATTGTAGGGAAACATTGCAGATAGAAAGCTGCTGTATGGAGCCCCACACGACAAGTTGCAGAGGCCACTGAAGGTACAGGAGAATCAAGCCAATTCGCAGAGGTAAAGGCTGTTCAGCTGGCTTTAGATGTAGCTGAACGGGAGAGGTGGCCAATGCTTCATCTTTATACTGATTCATTGATGGTGGCAAATGCCTTATGGGGATGGTTGCAGCAGTGGGAAGATGACAATTGGCAATGAAGGGGTAAACCTATTTGGGCTGCTGAACTATGGAAAGACATTGCTGCTTGAATAAGGAACATTGTTGTAAAGGTGCACCATGTAGATGCTCATGTGCCTAAAAGTAAGGCTACTGAAGAACATAAAAATAACCATCAGGTTGATTGAGCTGCCAAAATTGAGGTAGCTCAAATAGACTTGGACTGGCAGAACAAGGGTGAATTATTCCTAGCTCGGTGGGCCCATGAGACTTCAGGTCAACAAGAAAGGAATGCAACATATAAGTGGGTCAGAGACCGAAGGGTAGACTTAACTATGGAAGCTATTGCTCAGGTTATTTATGACTGTGAAACATGCGTCATAATTAAACAAGCCAAGAGGATGAAACCTTTTTGGGGGGAAGGGCAATGGCAAAAGTATAAATATGGAGAGGCATGGCAGATTGATTATATCACCTTGCCACGATCTCACAATGGTAAGTGTTATGTACTCACCATGGTGGAGGCAACCACTGGGTGGCTCGAAACATACTCAGTACCCCATGCTACCACCCAAAACACCATATTAGGGTTGGAAAAGCAAATCCTGTGGCGGCATGGCACTCCAGAAAGAATTGAATCTTATAATGGGACTCATTTCAAAAATTCTCTTGTAATCACTTGGGCCAAAAATCATGGCATTGAGTGGATTTATCATATTCCCTATCATGCACCAGCATCTGGTAAGATTGAACGATTCAATGGGTTG
Organism: Coturnix japonica; assembly: GCF_054131305.1. NCBI lineage: Eukaryota > Metazoa > Chordata > Aves > Galliformes > Phasianidae > Coturnix > Coturnix japonica. Next base: position 4,395,920 of record NC_140672.1, on the reverse strand, counting down.
TTGAAAACTATGTTGAAAGCAATGGGTGGTGGAACGTACAAAAACTGGGAGAACCATTTAGCAGAAGCCACCTGGTTGGTCAACACTCGAGGATCTAGTAATCGTAATGGTTCTAATCAATCCAGCTCCCTACGTACCGTAGAGGGAGATAAGGTTCCTGTAGTACACATAAAGGGCATATTGGGAAAAGCAGTTTGGGTCCTTCCAGCGTCTGGAAAGGGCAAACCTCTCCAGGGTACTGTTTTTGCCCAGGGACATGGGTGCACTTGGTGGGTGATGGACAAAAATGGGAATGTCCAATGTGTACCACAAGGGAATTTGATGTTGGGGGAGTGCAGCCAATAATTTCTTATATATATAAGTAGAGCCTCAGAGATATTTGATGAATGTCCAATTAGGTACAGGACTTAAGATAGAGTGGATTAATGTTAAGGAAACACTTTTTCTGTATACCTTAACTAGGCTTTTTCTAAGCAAGTTTTTCATCTGGGTTCTATATCGTGCACTGGCCATGCATGTGTAGAGCACACATGGAAAGAAGTATAATTCAAAAGGAATCTGCTGTGGCGGCTGGGAAAGGATGAGTGCACCTTGATGTGGGGGACGCCCTACTAGTGCTGCCTTTCCCCTCCACCGCTGTTATGTTTTCCTTTTTCTAGCAGTTTTGCCATTTTTCTCAAAATTAATAAATAATAGTGAGTTAGGTTATGAATTTTTGTTCTCACCTTGGGATTTGCATGGATTAGATATAAACTGTTAAGAAAATAAGGTTGCTGATTACTCACAACTATACATTTGAGTGTGTGTGTATGTATTAAGCTTAATGTAATGATGTAGAATAAGGGGTGGAATGTCATGGTTTAATAATTTTGTAATTTTGCTATCAGTATTCCACATCATAACATCATATAAAGCATGAATAATTTTACTGAATGTGCAACTTACAGAAGAAGTCTGCATATCCCAGAGAACATCACGGTCAGAGCTAAGTCATGGGACCTGGACACTATATTATCTCTCTCCCAGGCTGGACTGACGTATTTCGAGTTCTGGCGTTCAGGAGAGTGTGTGGGAGCCTTAGCCGTTTCACCTAGAGTTTACAGTAGGCCTCTCGGTTTTGGGACTCATTCTCTCTCCTATTTTGCTTGATTTGTTAGCTTAATTTCAATTATATTATATTATATTGTGTTATCCTGTATTTCAATATAGTATTTAGTAAATAAGTGTGCCTCCTTAGATCGTTGCTGCTTTTTTCCTTTCCTAATTAACTCTTCCTTTCGGCCTAGCGGCCCTGTGGGATCCGCAGCCCCCCCCTGTCACGGATGCAGGTAGATTTTCGTTTAAACCGTGACAGGACACAACTCTGATGCCCCCAAGGACCAGCTGTGATGTCTCCAGTGGGACAAGGAACCCACCCTGGTGTCACCAAGGGACAAGGGACACAGGGTACCGCAGTGTCCCCAAGGATCAGCTCTGGTGTCCCTATGAGGACAAGTGACACCTCCATGTCCCCAAGGATCCACTCTGATGCCCCCAAGGACCAGCTGTGGTGTCTCCAGGGGGACAAGGAACTCACTTCCACTTCCCCATGGACCCACCCTGGTGTCACCAAGAGACAAAGAACACAGGATACCCCAGTGTCCCCAAGAATCAGCTCTGATGTCCCTATGAGGACAAGTGACACCTCCATGTTCCCAAGGATCCCCTGGTGTCCCTAAAGGGGACAAGGGACACAACTGTGCCCCAAGGATCCACTCTGATGTCCCCAAGGACCAGCTGTGGTGTCTCCAGGGGAACAAGGATCCCCTGTCATGTCCCCAGGGACCCACCCTGGTGTCACCAAGGGACAAGGGACACAGGATACTCCAGTGTCCCCAAGGATCAGCTTGCCTCCAGGGTAACAAGGGGCAGCACTGAGGGACATCCAATGCTGAAGGTCACTCAATGGGACAAGAGACCATTTAAAGGGGAACAAAACAACAGGAGCATCCCAACATGAAGCCAAGGAATCACAGAATTGCAGGGGCTGGAAGGGACCTTTGGAGATCATTTTAGACACCAATGAGATCCCCTCTCAGCCTTCTTTTTAGGGCTGAACAGTCCCTTTCCTCGTAGAAGAGATGCTCCAGGTCCTTTATCATTGGCCCTCCATTGGATTCTTTCTGGGAGATCCCTGTCTGTTTTATCCTGGGAGCCCAGAACTGGATATGATGCTCCAGGTGAGTCCTGACCAGGGCAGAGTAAGGGTACAGATCACCTCCCTTGCCCTGCCAGCCCCATTCTTTTTAATGCACCCCTGGATCTCTTTGGCCTTCTTGGCCACCAGGGCACGCTGCTCATCCACTGTGATGCCATCCTAGAAGGCATCCAGGTTGATTGAGCTCAATTCGCCCTTGGTGAATCCATGCTGACTATTCCTGATGACCTTCAATTGCATGGAGATGGCATCCAAAACAAGCTGTTCCATCACCTTTCTAGGGACAGAAGCGAGGCTGACTGCCCTGTAGTTTCCCACATCCTTCTTGCCCTTTTTGTAGGCGAGGGTGACACTGGTGTATGGGAACTGTTGGGTCACAGCCCTGATTGAGGACTTGGTGAAAGGACCCCATCAGCTTTGGGAGCACAGAGCAATTCAGCTGAGCAACCAGAAGGGCTGAAGCCTGGATGCACCTCTCAGACCCCATTGAAGGGCTGGAGAAAGATGTCTGGTTGGAGATACTCCCCTTGTGGAACATTCCCTGCAATCTGAGATGTTCAGAGATGGGGGAGTGCTCCCCTTTTTGCTCTGTAACCCCTCTCCTTTGCATTAGTCCCTTTGCCATGACACCTCCCGTATCACTATCCCACCACGTTGCTCTTTCTCCTTGTTACAGCCTCCAGCACTGACACTTCACTTCCCATCTGCATCCTGGCACTGCTCCATTTCCAGACCTTGCAGCAATGCCTCCTTACTGCCATTTGGGGCTGAGAAATAGTCAGTCCTAATGCCGATTTCACAGCCTCTCTCTGCACAGCTCCCCATCCCCCAGGGGCCCATCGTCCCTACCCAACTTTCCTTAACACTCCCATTGATTTCCTTAACTCCCATTGATCTCTTGACCCCCGTCCTCTCCCATCCAGTTTCATCCTCATTGCTTCACACAACCTCATTCATCTCCCAACCATGCACAGACCTCCCCCCCCCCAAGCTTCATCACAGCCCCCCTAAGCACGAACCACCATGTTTTACCAACAGATGGGGTCAGCATGAAGCTCCCAGGCACCGAGTTAAGGCAGCAAGTTTATCTTTGCTTGAGTTTAAAGCAATGAGATGATAAGTGAAACAATACAGCAAGAACAAAACAGAACATGGCAATACACCTGAGTGTTACAATGTGAAATGGACTGCAGTGATTAAGAAAGACACATCTCCAATTGCCTTTGTACTCAACTATCATCCATATCCACAGTGGTGGGGTTGCAGTGGAGATTTGGAGAGCATTCCCAACAACTGGAGGGTTGTTACCAACAACAGTGGGTCTGTGAGCTGCCATTAACCTAGCCAGGACTCTGAGTTCCAGTAGACACTATTCAGAGCACAGAGTACAGGATATGTATTCAGAGCAGTGATGAGTTAGAGTTGATTGGTTGACCTGATCTTGAGAGATCACATTCATTTGTTCTGCAGCCTCTCTCTCCTTACCAACAGACATCTCTAGAAGTGCTGTTTAATTCCTAGAAATCTGGCTAGAAAGTGAATGCTTTGGATCTAATTCTTTGGATCTAATGCCCCTCCGCCCTTTGGTAAACTATAGCGCTGAGTGATGACTTGGTCTTTAAAGTATATTTACTCAGACTTCTCAGTCAGGATGGAATTCACATCTCCTTTGCCTCTTCTATTCACTCCTCCCTCCTCTGGCCCCAGGAACCATTCAGGTGAGAGATTTCCTTGGAGAGGGTTGAAGAGAGGTATTTAAATGGTTTTCTTCTCAGAGCTGCTCTGCTGTGGGGCTGTGAACACCACCCTCTGTACATCCATTATCCAGGCAGAGCAGTTCTCCCATAGGCAGGGAATAGCTATACAGAATTGGATGGGTTATAGGGAGCAAGTGCTGGAAGCTTTACATTCAGCATTTCTTCTAATTTCTGTGCCCTAACACATCCCTGCTGGGAAATGCAGGTATCGAGGAGATACAATCATACGTCTCTTCCACAAAAAAAATCAGACTTGCAAATACAGAAGAGGTAAGTTTTCCAGCTTATCTGATTTCCTTCTTTTTATTATGCCCCTTCATCCTTATTCCTTTCCTTTCCTTTCCTTTCCTTTCCTTTCCTTTCCTTTCCTTTCCTTTCCTTTCCTTTCCTTTCCTTTCCTTTCCTTTCCTTTCCTTTCCTTTCCTTTCCTTTCCTTTCCTTTCCTTTCCTTTCCTTTCCTTTCCTTTCCTTCCCTTCCCTTCCCTTCCCTTCCCTTCCCTTCCCTTCCCTTCCCTTCCCTTCCCTTCCCTTCCCTTCCCTTCCCTTCCCTTCCCTTCCCTTCCCTTCCCTTCCCTTCCCTTCCCTTCCCTTCCCTTCCCTTCCCTTCCCTTCCCTTCCCTTCCCTTCCCTTCCCTTCCCTTCCCTTCCCTTCCCTTCCCTTCCCTTCCCTTCATCCTTCCCTTCCCTTCATCCTTCCCTTCCCTTCATCCTTCCCTTCCCTTCCCTTCCCTTCCCTTCCCTTCCCTTCCCTTCCCTTCCCTTCCCTTCCCTTCCCTTCCCTTCCCTTCCCTTCCCTTCCCTTCCCTTCCCTTCCCTTCCCTTCCCTTCCCTTCCCTTCATCCTTCCCTTCCCTTCCCTTCCCTTCCCTTCCCTTCCCTTCCCTTCCCTTCCCTTCCCTTCCCTTCCCTTCCCTGAATAGGGAAAGCAATCTTTTTGTAGGGTTAACAGAAATCCTATGTGAACAGGGAAAGAAATCTTCTTGTAGGGTTAACAGTAATCCTATGTGAATCCTATAATCCCCCATAATCCTATGGGGTAGAATTCATTATTAGTGATGATGATGATATCAAATGACATCTCTTTGGTTTTCCATGTGCACAGGCTGTCTGTTGTGTATGGCTGCCCAACTGACCAATGCAAGCAGTGTGAAGGAGTTCATTCTCATCGGCCTCTCTGAGAGTCGAGGTGTGCAGGGGCTGTACTTTGTGATGTTTCTTTGCTTCTATGCAATGAACGTGGTGGGAAATCTGCTCATTATTGTCACCGTGATGAGCAGCCAACACCTGAACTCCCCCATGTACTTCTTCCTCTGCTACTTGTCCTTTGTAGACATCTGTTACTCCTCTGTCACAGCTCCCAAAATGATTGCTGACTTCCTTGTCAAAAACAAAACCATCTCCTTTGTGGGCTGCATGGCGCAGCTCTTTGGGGTCCATTTCTTTGGCTGCACAGAGATCTTCATCCTGACAGTGATGGCCTACGATCGCTACACGGCCATCTGCAGACCTCTCCACTACCCCACGCTCATGACCAGGCGCACGTGCAGCCGCATGGTGGTGGGCTCATGGCTGGGGGGCTGCATGCATTCCATTGTGCAGACTCTTCTGACTGCTCGGCTCCCCTTCTGTGGCCCCAACAAAGTTGACCACTACTTCTGCGATGTCCATCCCCTGCTACAGCTGGCCTGTGCTGACACCTACACCATCGGCATCACTGTCATTGCCAACAGCGGGATGATACCTCTGAGCTCTTTTGTCATCTTGGTTGTGTCTTACGTGGTGATCTTGGTTTCCTTGAGAAGTCACACATCCGAAGGACGGCGCAAGGCCCTCTCCACCTGTGGGTCCCACATCACCGTGGTGGTTCTGTTCTTCGGGCCGTGCACATTCACCTACATACGCCCATCCAGTGATCTCTCGGAGGAGAAGATCGTGGCCCTATTTTACACCATCATCACCCCCATGCTAAACCCCCTCATCTACACACTGAGGAATAAAGAGGTAAAGAGTGCCATGAGAAAACTGTGGGGTAGAAGAGTAGATAGTGAAGAGGGAAAGGTGTAGAAACGTGGACACTTTTCCCAAAGGATCTGTCATGATGATATATTTGGTCATCATTGCCACAAAAATGTCTCTTGAATAAAAGCTGCTTGTTCACTCAGACTAAAGGTTCATCTTTTGGTTTGGAGGACATTGTAAAACCCTGTGACAAGTTGACATTTCCTGTCTGTTTTCTTATCAATGGGGCTCCTGGGCACTACCTAAAACACTGGCAAATAGATAAACACCATCAGAAATACTAAACATGCTGTAGGATCTCAGGGGGCTCTCAATTAAATCTCTGATATGAGGTTCCAGCAGGACCATAAGAGAGTGTGAGTGTGAGATTGACTGATGGAGTGACTTACTGGCATCCCTGAGGGAAGGGTGACAGTGAGATACTCCCAGAAAAGTGGTTGACCCCCTGCCCTGTCACAGTCAGACAGAGCTGACTGATGAGGAGGGTGTTGTAGGTACTAACGAGGCAGAACCCTGTTGTATTTGGGGAGGGTGAGATGTTGAAGGCATTAAAGAGGATTCGGGCTGTGACACTGATAGTACCTCCCCTGTTCAGTTCCTTACCTTGTGATGTGTCTTGAGAGCGCATTTCAAACGTACACTCTAGGGGGCGTAGACGAAGTGATTAAGGTATATAAGGTGTTAATTAGTCCTAATAAACACCATTTTGCCATCTTTCTTGCTGAGTCACGGTGGCTTTTTGGCCATAGTGGTGGCTAACACTAGAACCTGGGGCAAGGGGGGGTTGAACCATGGAAGCACATGGCAACAGGAGGGTTAGAAGAGAGTCCCAACTCGGCTTCATGGGAGCCCTCCCTGTCTGCCCAGCCCTCTTCCCCAGCTCCCTCTAAGCAATAGGTTTGAGATACTGGGACCTGAAGGAGATATGAGTGGGGAGGCAATGGAGGATCTGCCTCGGAGGGAGCCTAAGGCAAGGTGGTCACCACACCTCAAGACTTCATGAAAGAAAGAAGGGTGGTCATAGTGAGTGACTCCCTTCTCAGAGGAACAGAGGGCCCCATATGCAGACCAGACCTGAGCCATCGGGAAGGCTGCTGCTTTCCTGGGGCCCGGATCAAGAGAACATAGCCATAAAAACTCCCAAAGATGGTTTGGTCCACTGATGGTTTTTCACTACTCTTAGTTCAGGTGGGCAGTGATGAAATGGCTCAGAGAAGCCTATAAACAATGAAAAGAGATTTCAGGGGTTTAGGCCGTTTAGTTCATAGAGTGGGAGCTCAAGTGATCTTTTTGTTCTATACCTTTAGGGAAACAGAGCAGGCTTGGAAAGCACAAGCATTGACCCATCTCCACCATGTCTTCTGAACCATATCCCTCAGTACTGCATCTCCACGTTTCTTGAACACCTCCAGGAATGGTGGCTCTACCACCTCCACGGGCAGCCCATTCCACTGCCTGACAACTCCTTCCGAGAAGAAATTCTCATAACATCCAACCTAAACCTCCCCTGGTCATTCCTTCTCATTCTATCACTATTCCCTAGGAGAGAAGACCAACCCCCACCTCACCACAGCCTCCTCTCAGACAGTTGTAGAGGGCCATAAAGTCTTTCCTGAATCTTCTCCAGGCTGACCCATCCCAGTTCTCTCAGTTGCTCCTCATAAGACCTGTGCTCCAGACCCCTCACCAGCTCCTTTACCCTTCTTTGGACACATTGCTCCTGGGCAATTGTCTTTGGCTGATCTGTTTGAGCAGGGGCAATGGACTGGGTGATCTGAAGAAGTCCCTTCCAATCTCAAAGGCTTTGTGATTTTGTGATTCTATATTTTGTGTTAAGAGACAACCCTGAGGAGCTGAGACAGCGCTCATACCAAAGAGATGGGAGAGCCGGAGCACAACTTCCAGTCTGGGGAGGAGGATCTTCCTTCCCCTTCCCTCTTCTTCAGAAACCACATCCCTCTGCCATCCACTGCAAGACCCTTCTGTGCTGGAGTCACGGTAGTGTTGGAAGAACTTAAGGCACAGTAGGATTTGGGTTCCTTGACCATAGGGCAGTTTACTTGGCTCCTGGCCTGCTGCCTATCCACTGAACCACCATATCTCAAAGGGGGCAACGAATCCTATCTCGGGAGCTAGCAGGGCTTATCAAAAGAGCTTTAAACTAGCTACGACGGGGGGATGGGACAAAACAGGGCTTACAAGAAATGAACCTAGGGGAATGATGCTTGAGCTGGGAGTGAGGCAGATGCCGCAGCTGAAGTGCATCTACACCAATGCATACAGCTTGGCTAACAAGCAGGTGGAGCTGGAAGTGACTGTGTGTCAGGCAAACCATGACCTAGTTGCTATTACTGATCCATGGTGGTACCACTGCCAGGACTGGAGTGCTGTGATTGATGCTTACAAGCTCTTCAGAAAGGATAGATGAGGTGGTGTGGCCCTTTGTGTTAAAGACTAGGGAGGTGGTGGAATCACTGTCCATGGCAGTGTTCAAGAGGTGTCTGGATGAGGAGCTATGAGATATGGTTTAGTGGCTTGTGGTAATGGGAGGATGGTTGGATTAGATGATCTTGTAGGTTCTTTCCAACTGCGTGATTCTGTGATTCTATGATTCTATGATTCTATGATTCTGTGAACTGTACTACCAGCTGTATATCCCTTGAATGTCCATGGGGATAAGCCAAATCAAGGCAAGATCATAGAAACATAGAAAAGATTCACAGAATCATTAATATGGGAAGAGACCCTTAAGGTCATCTAGTCCAAGCACTGACCCACCCCTACCATATGCTCATATCACAGCGCTCACACCAAAGAGATGGGAGAGCTGGGGCACAACTGCCAGTCTAGGGAGGAAGCTCTTCCTTCCCCTTCCCTCTTCTTCAGAAACCACATCCCTCTGCCATCAACTGCAGGACCCCTCTGTGCTGGAGTCATGGCAGTGTTGGAAGCACTTAAGGCACATTAAGATGGGGTCCTGGGCAGCCTGGTCTAGTGGTTTGTAACCCTGCCCATGGCAGGGGGTTGGAACTCAATGATCTTTAAGGCCCTCTCCAATCTAAGCCATTTTATTTTCCTGATTTCTGTCATTGTTAATCTGCTGCTTGAGGCCACTTCTCTGCTCTGACACCCCAGAAGATACTGCAGAAAGGAAACCAAAGCATGAACACATTGGCCATGGTGGGAGTCCCTGGGGCTGGTAAACAAGGCGGCTTCTGAAAAGTGTGTGTCCACATGGAGTAACTTTTCTTGTCAGCAGTGGTTTCAGACTCTATTTTAGTGCAGCTGTCTGAGACCATTGAGAAACTTCAAGGTCTTGGTCTTGCTGTTCCCTTACACTTCATGTCATGAGGTTGAGGATCAAACCCCATGGATTTCAAACCTTGAACAGATCTATGTGTTTGTCTGTGGAAGCTGTGGGACCAGGACCTCCTTTGGGATATATGCTGCCACACTTCAAAAAGTTTACTGTGAAAGTTTTGGGGTTTTTTAGTTAACATAAATCACAGATGGTGTCAGTGATGGACATTTGAGCTCAGAACAGAACTCCTCAATTGCCCCTTTTTTTTCTCAGGGTGTTCAGGCATGTCCCATGTGAAGTCGTTTCTGCTAGAAGGCAGAAGGAGAAAGGGAAGGAGGGGCTGCAAAACTGGGCCAATGGCTGTTGGTGGATGACTAAAACTTCTGTTGGATGATAATGTGCCCACGAGAACAAGTGCTGAATTTCTCTTGTTTCTTTAATCTATAGAATCATAGAATCATAGAATTACCCAGGTTGGAAAGACCTTGAAGATCATCAAGTCCAACCACAGCCTAACCAGAACCCTAACTCTAAAAACCCTACACTAAATCATATCCCTCAGTGAGGGAACATAGCGACCCATAGAGACAAATAGCAACACATAGAGACCCATAGTGACCCCATAGTGATCCGTAGTGACCCATAGCGTCCCAAAGAGACCAATAGAGACCCATAGTGACCCATAGAGACCCACAGAATCATAGAATCATAGAATTACCCAGGCTGGAAAAGACCTTGAAGATCATCAAGTCCAACCGCAGCCTAACCAGAACCCTATAACCATAGTACCCTATAACCATAGTACCCTAACTCTAAAAACCCTACACTAAATCATATCCCTGAGCACCACATCCAAATGGCTCTTAAATACACCCAGGGATGGCGATTCAACCACCTCCCTGGGGAGCCTATTCTAGTACTTAACTACCCTTTCTGTAAAGAAGTTCTTCCTAATATCCAACCTAAACTTGCCCTGGTGCAACTTGAGGCCATTTCCCCTCGTCCTGTCACTTGTCACCAGTGAGAAGAGACCTGCCCCACTCTCACTGTAAGAACTTTTCAGGTACTGGAATATAATTGCCCACCTTTCATTTTCTTCTTCTTTTTTTTTTCTTTTCCTATTTTCTAAGTCTCACATTTCCTCTTGGGGAATTATCTGCTATGTTCTCTTTGCCGCAAGGAAGCATGACACAAATCACTGCAGAAACCAGAAATAATTACTTGGAAGTCAAACACAAATTCCATTCAGCTTTTGGCCACCCGTATTCCAAGGCAAACTATTTAATAATATTGGTTTGCCCCCCCGGGAGATTATTCGAGATGATTTTAATGAGGTCTCAGTAGATGTGGTTAAAAAGTTGATGCCTGACAAATGGCGGTGATGCAACTCAGCCTCTGAGTTTAAGCATGTTTAAATTGGCTCCACTGTGCATTATTAGAGTCTCAAGGTTTCTCTCCTTGAAGTTAGCAGCTCTCCAATTAGGCACCCAGGCTTGACTATGGCTCTAATGTAGGGGACAGCAAGAGACTGCCCCAAAAGAAATATGGCCTATGAGAACCGGAAAGATATCTACAGTGCTTTAGTTAGATCACAAGAAAAGTGAAGGTACTCTTGTCTAATCACTGCCATTTGTAAATCATGGGTCAAGCAGAGCTAGCTGCATGTTGGTGGCTGGTTTTAATGCTGTTTAGAGTGGGCTGGTTTCAAACAGCTCCTAACTCTCCTAATCTCAGAAATGGTTCTTGGTGAAAATAAGGCCAATTGAGAGCACACCTGGTCCTCCTCCTCAACTGCCCTGGGGCTCCTGTTCTGCAGAACTCTCATGGCCATTCCTTCTTCCCAGACCCTGTAGGGTCATTGTTGGAGAGAGTGACACTGAACATGAATAAGATCCACACTAATGATTTTCCACTCTACTACAGATAAGCAGCAGCTTAGGTGTATGGAAGATCCACCACACACATACCTGCAGGTTGCTTTGAGGCATTACGAGGTGAGGAAAACTACTTGAGAAATTGGAATTTGACTTGAGGCTGAATAATGCCTTCTCTCCAGGCAACATGTGATGTGCAGGCATTTGGACTCAAGGCCTCATCCTTTTTCCTGAACAATATTTCAGTGTTGCTGCAATGACTGCACACGTACCGAACATTTCAGTCTCTGGTGTATGCAGAGGCAAGTAGGTCTAGCCTTATAAACACACTGATGTCCAATTCACTAGGCCTTGGTACGCATGTGGTTAATAAAACTGATTAAAATATTTGCATGACACAACACAGCTGAGGAAGCATTTGGTTACTGATGACATTCACAAGAGTTTAAGGGCTGTGTTTGCACGTGGTAGATGAGAGTTGTGTGTGTAGCTCATTATGACTTAGTGGCACCTTATCTGCAAACCTGGATATTTGTTTGTGTGAACAACATGGCAAGTAAACTCTGCTGCTGCTGGTGGGTGAGGCTTCCTTGTCCTCTGGCTAAAAGCAGCTAGTAGGGCCTTCCTTTGATTGACTTAGTGGAGGTTCACAGCTTTCAGCCTAAGGTGTCAGCAAACTTGGCCACTGGTGCTGAGCAAGTCACATTAAGTTCTGAGTAACTATTATACAATATAATGCCCTTGTAAGCTTTGATTTGTAGCTCACTATGAATGCTAAACAACCTCAGCCTTATTGGGCTATAGGCCAATACACTTGGGGAATGTACTTCAGCAATTGTGGAGGCTGTTATCAGCACTGGGTTGTTAAGATGGCATCTGACATACCAGTAAGCAAACAGCCCCCACACAGAGTGGAGGCCCAATCTGAGGTCAGTCTCAACCCAGCACTGCTTGCCCAGTGGCACAGCTTTGGAGCTAAGGGCCATGGATGTGACATCGCCCTCCGATGCCTCACTGTCGTAAAGAACTTCTTCCTTAGGCCCAGCCTAAATCTCCCTTCCTATAGAATCACAGAGTCATTAGGATTGGGAAGGACCTCCAAGATCATTAGGTCCAACCATCAAGGCCAACTGGGTTGCCTGACAAAACCACCTCTTTGATCACACCAGTTCTGAAAATGGAAGTTGTTTTTTCAAAGCATGGCCAAGTACTCATGATGAGCAAGGATGGACATCTAGGATAATGTGTGCTGTGTCACAGGTTCCAGTGTCTCCCACCCCTGAGTCTATGTGAAGAAGTAGTACTAAATGCACCAAGAAGCAAGCCTTGAAGAAATCCCAGTATTCTAAACCACCTTGAGGTGTATTTGGAGCACAGCAAGGGACCAAAGTGCTCTCACTGGAGGGTTCAGTGTCAGTGACTTTGCTGGGATTCATGCACCTGGTAGGAGGTGATGGGGTTGGATTGGATGATCTCCAAAGGTCCCTTCCAACCCCTACAATACATGGATGGGTGACATCTCCAGGAAAGTGTTGCCACATCACCAAGCTCCAGGCCTATGCCAAGAATCACTTGAATCTCCATGCTCCATGCAAAAGGAAGATAGAAAGAGCTGGCACAGCCCCATCTGCCATCCACTTGGACCAGCAGCTGAAGTGCAGGGAATTAATTATTAATTATTAATTATACTTCCCCTTATGATCAGTTCTAAGATCTTTTTCATCAAGTGAATGGACAATCATAGACAAATAAAACTATTACTTCACCCCCAAGCACTTGTAACTCCTTGGATCTGCTGGAGTTACTCTGCCCAGCAGAGAAAACCGTTATCATCATTAAAGAAAGGAAGGAAAGATCCCCAAAGTCTGAACCACAATTGGTCCAATTGGTGGCAGGTGGCCTGGGTGATCTTGGAGGTCTTTTCCAACCTTGGTGATTCGTTATGGTTCCATAAGTAAATTGATCATTCGTTTCAGTTACAAAGAATATTTTTAGTGGAATCACTCCAAAATCATTACGTGAATACATAAAAAAATCCAACATTCCACACTCTGAACACAAAATAATACAAAGGCACTTGTGTTGTATGTACTGCCAACCTCTGGGGTAGTTGTGCTGGCGGCTGTACACCTTAACCTAATTCTACAGAGGAGCTGCTGCCGAAGTTATTTTTGCCCCATTACGTGCAGGCACCAGACCAAGGTTGGAAAACAGTGATAAAGACTTTGTAAAGGTGACAGAAGTGTGGCTTAAAGAAGTCAAAACTCATGTGATACATAAAATTTCCACTATCTGGAGTGGCCCCTGAGGCGTATTGGTAAGGACCCATTGAGAACGATGCCTTTTATTCCCTTGTCCTGAAGGTAGACTTAAGTACGGAACCGCAGCTCATTGGTAATGTTCTACAACACCAAAGTGACTGGAATCCAAAGATTCGGGGCAAGGAAGTTGTTTTATTGCATTGCCACATCCCTGCAACTCTTTGCACTCTTGAAGTGCCTTGTATGTGTGTTCAAGAAAACCTCAGAGACGCTCCTCCCTAGGTACATCCCCAGCATATAATTATGACACCTTGTTAATGAAGAGACACTTACTCGTGCATCTGGGCTGGCATTCTGGCTGATACTCGTGTCTTTTAAGGTCTCTTCCAATACAAGACCATCTGTGATTCTATGCGAGAAAATTCTTTTGCTGCTAAATCAGGACTCAGCTCTTCCTTAACAAATTGGTGCTCTGAAATCTCCCGTGGAATCATTTCTCTGATCTTCTAACTGGATGTAGAAAGGAACAGAAGGACAGGCAGGTTTCCTGGAAGTGCAGACTGCAGTGTATCACCTGTAACAAACCCCTCATTGCAGTGAGTATTTCCATGCGGTTCCCAATGTATTCCACCTAACTAATTTCCCATCTTCCCAAGTGATGCTGTGATTTAAAACACCATGAGCCTTTTATTCCTGCTTAAACATTTCTTATGGCATTTCAGTATTTGGTATCAAGGAAGGAGGTGCTCGTGCTGCACTTAATCTCCCTCTAGAATCACTGCATAGTTATTAAAAGTTATGCTTAATGTCACAATATGCACCAAGTCTTCCTAGAGGCCTCTGAGATGGAAGGCAGAAGTACAACGCCCAGCTAGATCCTAAAAGTGCTAATATTGTTAGGTTTTTGTCTTCAACTCTTATGATCTCCTATCTCAGAAAAGTTAAGCTTTTTGACTCATCACTTTACACTTAATATTATCTATATCTATATCATCTCTATCTCTAGATATTTACTTTTCCATTAGGTGATGCAAACTTGGAATTGTTTTTAAACTGCAAAACAGACCAAAACATCACCTTGTTCAGGAGGAAAATTAAAATTTTACTCTTATTTTTTTTCCAGGTACACCTGTGAAATCTCCACAAGGAAAGGTAAGATGCAGGGGGTCAACATGTCAACAGTATCTGAGTTTATTCTTGTAGGCCTTTCTGATGCTCCAGAGGTGCGTTTTCTTCTCTTTGTGCTACTTCTCAGTATCTATTTGGCCACCATGGCAGGCAACATCACCGTCCTCATTGCCATTAGGACAGATGCTCGCCTTCACAACCCCATGTACTTCTTCCTTGGCAACTTATCCTTACTGGATATCATATGTCCCACCATCACAGTGCCAAAGATGTTGCAGGCCTTGCTGTTGGGGAACAAGGCAATTTCATTCACTGGTTGCATGCTCCAGCTCTTCCTCCTCATTGATGTTGTAGGCACCGAGATTTTTCTCTTGGCTGTGATGTCATATGACCGTTACATTGCCATATGCCACCCACTGCGGTACATGAGTATTGTGAGTATGAAGCTGTGTGCTCACCTCACCATTGGCACTTGGGTAATCGGGTTTTTTAATTCTCTTTTACACACCTCTCTGATTTTTACGCTCTCTTTTTGTGACTCGAACAAGGTTGACCAGTATTACTGTGACATACCCCCTGTTCTGGCACTCTCCTGCTCACCCACTGCCAGCCGGGAGTTGGTGACTCTCACAGTTGCTGGGATCCTTGGAAGCAGTGCCTTTGCAGTCACTCTCATCTCCTATACCCACATCCTCTTTGCTGTCCTGCGCATGAACTCTGCCAAGAGCAGCCACAAAGCTTTTTCCACGTGCAGCGCTCACTTGACAGTGGTAAGCCTTTTCTATGGGACCACCATCTGCACGTACGTACGGCCTTCCTCCACCTACTCACCTCACCAGGACAGGATAGTTTCCATGCTATACGGGATCCTCACTCCCCTGCTAAACCCCATAATTTACTGTCTGCAGAACAAGGAAGTCCAAGGTGCCCTGGGGAGAGTGGTCAGCCAGGTGAGAACTGCTTTAAAGAAACGAGAGCATCTCTCCCCTGGACCCCAACCATTAAGGTAGGCACTGCTGCTTTGGACTTCTCTCGTCTTGCTTTAATCACACAGGAATTAGGCACAGGAATAGAAACCCCTGCTCTGTGCTTTACCTTCATGGGTGAAAGAGAGAGGTGTGCACCTCCAGAAAGCCAGCAGTGGCACAACGTGGGTCACCATGGAGTCACCATGGGAGTGTTCAAGAAACGTTTGGACGTTGTGTTGAGGAATATGATTTAGCTGGGAAGTATTGGTAATGGTTGGACTAGATGATCTTCTAGGTCTTTTCCAACCTTGATAATTCTGTGATTACGTGACCACCAGAGGGGGAGGGAACCTCTTTTGGTCACCTTCCTCCACTGAGCACAGAGCAAGCTTGGGTCTGAACCTTAATCTTAGACACAGGTGTTGAACGTTTCTCTTGCACTAAATGATACTGAAGGTGCGCTTACAGATGCACAGGCCTCTGTGTTAAAGCAGCTTATAGGACCAGTTCTTCTTCCTGACAGTATTGCTCCTGTGAATAAGAACACAAGCACATCCTCTGTGGGAGTCTGACTGGAGGGAAAGCTCCTGTGCCTTCATGTGAGTTCACCATTCTGGGTGCTCCTGACTGACATGTTGAGAATCCAGCTGCAGTGCCAACAAGCACATCTGGCCACAGTGTGCGCCACGTTTCTCAGTGTACCAGGCTCTGATTCAGCTTTCACATTTGTGGGATGTCAGACATGATGATGCTGGTCTGTTAGAAGGAATACTGGAAAATGCTATACAGTAGGTGGGGTGACAGGGAGGCTTTTTAGTCCTGCTGTTTCTGTCGCTTGCTGCTGAATAGCTGATGTGTTTTTGTTGTTTGCATATGGCTCCTTACTAAAAAGCAAATATCAAATACATTCTAAGTGGTCTTTTCTGTCATTCATGAACCTCCCCTGGAACAACTTGTGGCCATTTCCTCTATGCCTATCACTAATTACGTGGGAGAAGAGACCACTGCCCACCTTGCCACAAACTCCCTTCAGGTTGTTGTAGAGAGTGATAGGGTCTCCCACTGTCAATGCTCAGTTGAGTTAGAGAGCTCTCTTAGTTTCTTGTAGAATCAGAATAGTGTGTGTTTATTGTGCTCAACATACATCTTATATACCATTCACTTACAAGCAAGACATTCCTGTTCCTCTAACAGTTCCTCTAATCAGTTAATTGGTCCCAGCTTCTCCCAAACAACACTGATAAAGGATGAAAGGTTTCTTAAGAATAACAGGATTAACAATGCATATCAGTAGAACCTCCTGTCTACCCATGGATGCAAACAGACACTGCTTGCTCTTGTCTCACACTCTGGTCTTCCAGGGTTTCACAGTGATAAGGTCTACCAAAGAATCTATAAGCTCTTTGGTGACTTGCTCACAGTTACATCTACCCCCACATCCCACGAGCCACCCCTTTTTCCAGACAAATCAACCCATTTCCTTAGCTGCTCTTCATAAGGCTTGTGCTCCAGACCCCTCACCAGCTTTGTTGTCCTTCTCTGAACACGCTCCAGAGCCTCAATGTCTTATAGTGAAGAGCCCAAAACTGAACACAGTACTCAAGGTGTGGCCTCACCAGTGCCAAGAACAGGGGAATCATCTTCTCCATAGAATCATAGAATCATAGAATTACCCAGGTTGGAAAAGGCCTTGAAGATCATCAAGTCCAACCACAGCCTAACCAGAACCCTAACTCTAAAAACCCTACATTAAATCATATCCCTAAGTACCACATCAAAACAGCTCTTAAACACAACCAGGGATGGCGATTCAACCACCTCCCTGGGGATCCTATTCTAGTACTTAACTACCCTTTCTGTAAAGAAGTTCTTCCTAATATCCAACCTAAACTTGCCCTGGCACAACTTGAGGCCATTTCCCCTCATCCTGTCACTTGTCACTAGTGAGGAGAGACCTGCCCCACTCTCACTGTAAGAACCTTTCAGGAACTGGAAGAGGGCAATAAGGTCTCCCCTCAGCCTCCTTTTCCCCAGACTAAACAGACCCAGCTCCCTCAACCTCTCCTCATAGGGCTGATTCTCCAAGCCCTTCACGAGCCTCGTTGCCCTTCTCTGGACCTGCTCCAGTACCTCCATGTCTTTCCTGTGCTGAGGTGCCCTAAACTGAACACAGTACTTGAGGTGAAGCCTCACTGATGCTGAGTACAGGGGCAGGATGACTTCCCTAGTGTCACGGTTTGAACGAAAATCCACCTGCGTCTGTGACAGGGGGCTGTGGGCCACTCAGGGGCCCTAGGCCGAAAGGAAAAAAGTTAATTAGGAAAAGAAAACAGCAGCAACGATCTAAGGAGGCACACTTATTTACTAAATACTATATCGAAATACCGGATAACACAATATAATACAATATAATTGAAAACTGAGCTAACGAATCAAGCAAAATAGGAGAGAGAATGAGTCCCGAAACCGAGAGGCCTACTGTAAATCTAGGTGAAACGGCGAAGGCTCCCACACACTCCCCTGAACGCCAGAACTCGAAAGACGTCAGTCTAGCCTGCGACAGAGATAATATAGTGTCCAGGTCCCGTGGCCCATCTCTGACCGTGTTGTTCTCTGGGAGATGTAGTCTTCTTCTGTAAGTTTCAGATTCAGTAAAATTATTCATGCTTTATATGATGTTATGATGTGGAATACTGATAGTAAAATTACAAAATTATTAAACCATGACACCTAGTTCTGCTCACCACACCATTCCTGATACAAGCCAGGATGCCATTGGCCCTCTTGGCCACCTGGCCACACTGCTGGCTCATATTCAGCCGACTGTCCATCAGCACACAAAGGTCCCTTTCCATCTAGGAGATTTCCAGCCACACCTCCCCAAGCCTGTAGGGTTGCCTGGGGTTGTTGTATAGCCCAGCTAACTACACAATTTCTGATACAAGCCAGAATGCCATTGGTCTTTGTGGCCACAACGCTGGCTCACATTCAGCTGAGTATCAACTAACACCCCCAGTCCTTTTCTTCCATGCAGTCTTCTACCCATTCTGCCCCAGGCCTGCAGCGCTGCCTGGAGCTGTTGTCGCCAAAGTGCAGGACTCATCATTTGGTCTTATTGAACTTCATCCCATTGGCTTCAGCCCAGTAATCCAGATCCCTGTGCAGGATGTTCCTACCCCCAGGCAGACCAAACTGCTCCAACTGGGAGATTAAAGAGATTAAACAAGACAGGCTCCAATACCAACCCCTGAGGAACACTGATGAAAACATCAAAGAGAAGTGGCCCCAGCACTGAAACCTGGGGAATACCAGTCCTGAATGGCCTCCACCTGGGATAACTCCTTTCACCACAGGTCTTTGGTCACAGTTACCCACCCAGTTTTTCACCAGAGAAGCACACACACATCCAAGCCATAGGCAAACAGTTTCTTCAGAAGAACACTGTGGGGAACAGTGTCTTCATTAAAGTTTAGAGGCCAACAGCAACAGCTTTCCCCTCATCCACCAAGCTGGTCACCTTGTCATGATCATAGATCAGCTTAGTAAAGCAGTACTCGCCTTACATAACCTCATGTTGACTGGTCCCAGTCACTTGGTTGTCCCCTATGTGTTGCGCTACTACAATCAGGATGATCTGCTCTATAACCTTCTTGGCAACGAGGTCAGGCTGACAGGCCTATACTGTATCCTCCACCTGATCCTAATTGTTGATGGACATCACAGAATCACAGAATCACAGAATTATCAAGGTTGGGAAAGACCTACAAGATCATCTAGTCCAACCATTACCGATACTTCCCAGCTAAATCATATTCCTCAACACAACATCCAAATGTTTCTTGGACACTCCCATGGTCGGTGACTCAACCACCTCCCTGGGCAGTGCATTCCAATGCTTGACTACCCTTTCCGAGAAGTAATACTTCCTAATGTCCAGCCTGAATCTCCCCTGGCGCAGCTTAAAACCATTCCCTCTAGTTCTTTTCCAAGAACTCATTCAGCCATGGGGTTATCACAGGATATCAGTCTGTGACAGGGGGGCACAGTCTCAGCCCACCACCTCCTCGAGCCAAGTCCTCAGGAGATGCTGCCCCTCCAAGAACCCAAACTGCCCCAAAGGGAGGTAATATGGAACCAGAACACGAACTCTTTGACGGGCACTGCTCTGCATGATGTTGTGATGTGGAATACTGACAACAGAAAGCACAAAACCACAACACATACATATATGCAAATGTCCTTCTGGGCATGCTCAGTTGCATCTAAGGTGGTCGTATGTTCATTTACTTAATCCCCATTTTTCCACCCTCAGCCTCATCACAGAGGATTTTGGCTGATCCTTGGCTGTTTTTCCCCAGTTTGGTGGATTTCCATTGTTTGGGATGCAACAACAAGCAACTTTCCACCTTGGTGCACTGTAATCCAAAACAATATATAAGAAATCTGAGGAAGAAGCCCTTGTACCTGGTGGGTACAAAGATAAAAGCAGCCTATTTATGACTCTGGTGTGTCTTGTGAAGCAGAACTGGCGAGTAAAACAAGGCTGTTCTCACATCAAGATATGTTGAACATTTCAGAACTAGCACTCACTGATTCCTTTCACAAAGGACATCATCCCATAGGCATCTCAGATGCCTGTGTGGGGTCAGCTTCAGGCTAAGCACAAGAAGGACATGAACCAAAACATGCAGGTCATATTACCATACAAAGAGAGGCCAGCAGGAGCCACTGGATATACTGTAGTGTCTGTGAGCAAAAGCCATCCTGCCTCACCTGCTGTGCTGCCCATATGGGCAAACACTAAAGCACCCTTCACAATGCTGCCAAAAGTCTTTGGCACCATGTTCCATGGAAACTTCAAATTAAACAATGTGGGTTCCTGCTCCAAACACAAATAGACATTCTTAAATGCTTACGAGCAATTCAATGCTATCGCCGTCACTCTCACTGTTGCTATGTCTTTCATTATCACTATCACTATCACTATCACTATCACTATCACTATCACTATCACTATCACTATCACTATCACTATCACTATCACTGTCACTATCACAATACTCCTACGGTGCCATCAGTATGAAGCCATTGTTCCTGACACAGCATGCAGCTGCAACAAGCACCAGCTACGGGACATCTCCAATGAAAAAGAAAACCCCATGCCAACCTAATTGCTGCCATAGTATGAACACACCTGCTGCTGCAGTTCTCTAGGCACACACATTGCATCTGTGAGGTCATATGTTGTCACAGGTTAACTAGATTTACCTATGCCTGTGACAGGGGGGGCCACCCCATAGGCCCCCAGGCCTGGAAAGGAAGGGAAAAGGGGAATGGGAAATAAAGAACAGCAGCAGCAATCTAAGGAGGAAAACCTACTTTACTAAATATGATATCAGAATACAAGATAACACAATATAATATGGAACGCTTCCCACTCTCCAAGAAGTCCGAGAGAGAGAGCACTCCAGCCTGGGAGCGAGATTATATAGTGTCCTGGTCCCATGACTTATCCCTGACCATGATGTTCTCTGGGATATGTAGTCTTCTTCTGTGAACTGCATATTCAGTAAAATTATCCATGCTTTACATGATGTTATGATGTGGAATACTGATAGGAAAATTACAAAATTACAAAACCATGACATATGTTCCTTCACTTAATCTCTGTTTTTCCATCCTCAGCCTCATCACAGAAGTTTTTGGCTGACCCTGGGCTGTTTTTCCCCAATTTGGTGGATTTCCATTGGTTGGGATGCAACAATGAGCAACTTTCCACCTTGGTGCACTCTAATCCAAAACAATATATGAGAAATCTGAGGAAGAAGTCCTTGCATCTGATGGTTACAAAGATAAAAGCAGCCCATTATGACTCCAGTGTGTCTTGTGAAGCAGAATTGGTGAGAAAAACAAGGCTGTTCTCACATCAAACTATACTGAAATGGAAGTTTCAGAACTAGCACTCATTGACTTCTTTTGCTAAACAAAGATGTTGGTCCTTAAATTCATATACTGACCCCTATTTGCTTAGCTAACTAGTCTGTATCAGTATGAAGACAGATCCATAAGTAGGAAAGGAAAAATCAACACACACACACACACACAAAAAGAACAGAACAAACAAAAATAACCTATCACCAAAAGAAAACACACCCCAAAAATACCCCAAATAAGGCAAGATAAATATATGCATTCATAAGCATGACTTGGGCTAATGAAAATATTGGGTATCTTTTCTCATAGCAGGTATGAAGAACTTCTCAGTGACTCATTTGGAGCACTAATTGCTTCAGTCCCTACAGAGAAAAGTATTTTCAGAGCTGTTTGGAGCAGATATATTTGCTGGCTCTAGTTGTGCCCTCAGGCATTCACAGGTGGGACAGAGAACTGCAGCAGCAGGTGTGTTCATACTATGGCAGCAATTAGGTTGGCATGGGGTTTTCTTTTTCATTGGAGATGTCCCGTAGCTGGTGCTTGTTGCAGCTGCATGCTGTGTCAGGAACAATGGCTTCATACTGATGGCACCGTAGGAGTATTGTGATAGTGACAGTGATAGTGATAGTGATAGTGATAGTGATAGTGATAGTGATAGTGATAGTGATAGTGATAGTGATAGTGATAATGAAAGACATAGCAACAGTGAGAGTGACGGCGATAGCATTGAATTGCTCGTAAGCATTTAAGAATGTCTATTTGTGTTTGGAGCAGGAACCCACATTGTTTAATTTGAAGTTTCCATGGAACATGGTGCCAAAGACTTTTGGCAGCATTGTGAAGGGTGCTTTAGTGTTTGCCCATATGGGCAGCACAGCAGGTGAGGCAGGATGGCTTTTGCTCACAGACACTACAGTATATCCAGTGGCTCCTGCTGGCCTCTCTTTGTATGGTAATATGACCTGCATGTTTTGGTTCATGTCCTTCTTGTGCTTAGCCTGAAGCTGACCCCACACAGGCATCTGAGATGCCTATGGGATGATGTCCTTTATGAAAGGAATCAGTGAGTGCTAGTTCTGAAATGTTCAACATATCTTGATGTGAGAACAGCCTTGTTTTACTCGCCAGTTCTTTTGTTTTGGTGATAGGTTATTTTTGTTTGTTCTGTCCTTTTTGTGTGTGTGTGTGCGTTGTTTTTTTTCCTTTCCCACATGAATCCACATATGGATCTGTCTTCATACTGATACAGACTGTTTAGCTTAGCAAATAGGGGTCAGTATATGAATTTAAGGACCAACATCTTTGTTTAGCAAAAGAAGTCAATGAGTGCTAGTTATGAAATTTCCATTTCAGTATAGCTTGATGTGAGAACAGCCTTGTTTTTCTCGCCAGTTCTGCTTCATAAGACACACTGGAGTCATAATAGGCTGCTTTTATCTTTGTACGCACCAGGTACAAGGGCTTTTTCCTCAGATTTCTCATATATTGTCTTGGATTACAGTGCACCAAGGTGGAAAGTTGCTCATTGTTGCATCCCAACCAATGGAAGTCCACCAAACTGGGGAAAAACAGCCAAGGATCAGCCAAAATCCTCTGTGATGAGGCCCCTTTAGGGCCACCCTTGGGCACAATCAGCATGACTGCCCAGGCACTCACCACAGCAACTTCTGAGTCCGGCACTTGCACAAGTGGCCGTGGGGAGAGGAGTAGGAGAGAGTGTGAGAGAGATGCTCGCATCGGGGATCTCCAATGGCCGATCACCTCCAGCCCCAGCCCACATCCCCCACGGATGCTTCACCTGAGCTTCCACTGTGCAGCACAGGGCAGCGAGGAGCATCACGAGGCTGAGCGCAGCTGCCTTCATCTTCCTCTGTGCTCTGGGATCTGGGTGAGGCTGCAGGAGGCAAGGTCTGCATTTATCCTCCCAGATTCCCTCCCACTCCCCAGACGCCCCCGGGCTTGGCAGGCTCCCCTGACATGGACTGAGCCCTGCATGCAGCTGGCCCCTGCCATGGCCCCAGGAAACATGAGGAAGCCAGGGATCAGAGGAAGAACACTGAGTGCTGGGATCCTGATGGCATTGAGCCCAAATCCCCCATGTCCCAGCACTCAGCACACATGGCCTTTCTGTCCCCCAGGACCACCCAGAGATGACGCTGTCCCCATATCAAGGCTTTGTCCAAGGAGTCTTCCCCGAGTCCTGTCCAGTCCTGTGAGACTACAAGGTGTGAGGCTGATCCTTTGCGGAACTGTGACACAGCATTTGGGGACACTGGGAGGTGTGAGGATAACAGGGACATGGTCAGTGAGGAACTTAGGGAGATATTTGGAAGGCAAGGGGTCACAGGAATATGGGGACATGAAGATATGGGATCTTATGGCGCCATCTTATGGCTGCATGTATGGAGACATAATGGAGATATGGGGAAAAGGGGACATGCAGCCAAATGGGAACTTCTTGGTGATAGGGACCTGGAAGTTTGTAGGTGGGGCCATCAAAGCCAGGCTGGATGTTACTCTGGGCAGCCTGGTCTGGTGGTTGGTGACTTGCACTAAGCAGGGGGATTTAAACTAGATGATCATTGTGGTATTTTTCAACCCAGGCCATTCTATAATTCTGTGTGGGCAGTGGGGACAGTTGGGTGATGGGGACACATAGACACAGGGAGGTTGGCAGTGTTCACTCAGTGCCTTTGTCATCATGCTGGAGATCAGGAGTGAATTATAGCTTGGCTATAGTTGATGGGCTTCCTCCTCATTTATTGTTGCAAAACTCAAAGACCATGACTTTTACAATCATGGAATCTCAAAATCATGGATTACCTGAACCATGGAGTCACAGACTCATAGAATCAGCACACTGAGGAATCACAGAAGCACGAAATCACAGCACCATAGAACTATAGAGTCATAGCATCACTGGGGTGGGACAAGACCACTTCAGTCACATCAGGAGATGTGCCATGTATTTTCTGCTGTCTTTACATAGCCAAGAACAGAAGTCCCCATGTTACATCCAGAAATCTGCATTGCATGTCTGAGATCGCAGTAGTGCTGCCTCTGTCCATGAGGACAGTTTGCCATTAGGACATGCAGGCATGGAATCCAAGGCTGGGGGTGAAAATTGGCTGAAGGCAACTGAATAGGTTCTGAAGTCACTGGGCTGTGTGCCTGAGCTTCAGCAGAACAAAGGTGTCCTATGGGTTTTGTTCCTGTGATGATCCAGCCTCCTGTCATGGCTTCAGAGAAAGTGAGTCTTGCTGTATCTGGATGAAAGGAAATAAATAATAGAGAGCTGATAAATGGCTTAGAACTGCAAACAACTCAAAGATTCTACAAGGAAACATGATATGCCAATTTGAAGTGCTTCATCTGACAGAACAGCCAGCTGGTCACAGCTTTCACAGGGCATTTCCCATAAACAGGAGAGCTGCTGTGGGTCATCTATGAGAAGAGCACTTGAATGTTTACGTTGGAAATTGCCCAGAGAGCAGCCAGCTGGAAGAGTTTCCTTTGGGCTGATTCAACTCTGCGCAGTATTTGTCAGAGCTGATCAGTGCTGCCTCATTCACTACATTTAAATGTAATGTGTCATTATCCCTACTCTGGTGTTCTTTTGGAAAGAACCAATCAATTTTCTGTGCTGCCATTAGTGCGGAATCGAGACTGAGGTGAGGTACAGACTGTCTTTGAGATCAATTCAAAGCAGGTGGATGAAACTTGATAGCAATTTCATGTGAAAGGTTCTCCTCAGGAAAACCCCTTGGCTGGATTGATGACATCTAAAAAGAAATACTCAGGCTTTTGAAACAGTCAAACACTGAACAAGTGAAATGTGACATGGTCTGAGTTCTCAGGCTGCTCAGACAACAGCCTCCCCTGCAGTGATCTACCCATCACGGCATTATTTAGGTTAGAAATGACCTCTCAGGTCAACTAACTGTTAACTCAGAGCTGTCAAGTCCACCGCTGAACCCGTATCTGTGACATGTCATCCAGCACCCTGCTGGGCCCTGAACTTGTGGTGCTGGGGAACGGGTGTAGGGACTTCCATGGTACAGCATGTTCTTGGTTGCACTTGATGACCTCAGAGGTCTTCTCGTACCAAGATGATTCTGGGATTCTAGGACATTCAGGTTCCATCACGATAGTAGGATTCTCATATTTGATGTTGTTTCTCCAATTCTAGATTTCTAGGATTCTAGAGCTGTATGAATGTAGAAATTCCAGCACATAGGATTCTTCCTTTGTAGGATTCTTTATTTTTCCTTTTCTTAGGTTTGTAGGATGGTTGGACTCTGTTTCTTAGATTCCTAGATTTCTCTGGCAGCCTGGAAAGCAAATGGGATCCTGGGCTCCATCAGGAGAGGGGTGGTCAGCAGGGATAGGGAGGTGATTGTCCCTCTCTACTCTGCTCTTGTGAGGCCCCATCTGTTGTACCGTGTCCAGGTGTGGAGCCCTCAGTACAAGAAAGACATGGAGATTTTGGAAAGGGTCCAGAGGAGGGACACGAAGATGATCAGGGGGCTGGAGCACCTCCCCTATGAGGACAGGCTGAGGGAGTTGGGTTTGTTCAGCCTGGAGAAGAGAAGGTTGCGGGGTGACCTCATTGCAGCCTTTCAGTACCTGAAGGGAACTTACTCCCAGGAGGGGAGTAAACTCTTCGAAAGGGCTGATAATAGCAGGACTAGGGGGAATGGTTTTAAGTTGAAAGAGGGAAGATTTAGGTTGGATGTTAGGGGAAAGTTCTTTACTAGAAGAGTGGTTAGGTCCTGGAACAAGCTGCCCAGGGAGGTTGTGGATGCCCCGTCCTTGGAGGTGTTCAAGACCAGGTTGGACGGGGCCCTGGGCAACCTGATCTAGTAAATGTGTATGTTTGGTGGCCCTGCTAGGAAGGGGGGTTGGAACTACATGATCCTTGAGGTCCCTTCCAACCCGGTCATTCTGTGATTCTGTGTAATGGGTCGCTGCGCCCCCTGGTGGCCGCCATTGGTTCTGCGGGCTGCGGCCCCAATGTTCCGGGCTCTGCACCACTGTGTCAGAGCACCGCCGCTGCGAGGAGAGCAGTGGCAGCTGTGAGCTGCTCCCTGAGGAGATCCTTTGCTTCTGCATGGAATGTGAACCTTCCAACCAACTTCCCATTACGTGTTGCTGCCATATGACAGATGACAGCAGAGGGGCAGTCTGACAGAATGCCTTCTGACATGGATGTGCACATGAAGCAAATGTGTGCCATTGAATTCCTCCAAGAAGAAAAAGGTTGCACTCGTTAACATTCAGCAATGTTTGCTGAATGCCTCTGGAGACCAAACTGTGTTTGTGAGCAGAGTGCATCAGTGGGAGGTGTTTTTCAGCAGTGGTAACGGTGGACCACCTTCTCTGGTGCAGATACTTACGAGCAGGGCATGTAGGCTCACTTTCCTTAGCTTCAGACTCCCATCTCTGTTCTCCAGGCTTCTCCTGACCACCTCATGTCAGTCATCTCATTATTGGCAGCTTTCTACCTACATCCCTATGCTCTGGAATTTCTCCTGTAGGACCTATCAGAGCTCTGTGCACAGTTCCTCTTCCACAGAACATCCTGGAGGCTGTGACCACCTCTGTGTACAAAATGGAAGAAGCCCTGAAGGAAGCTTGGAAACTTCTGACATGATAACAAACATTCAAGAACTTTTCCAGTGAAGGGTCTAACAGGGAATGAGGAAGAAAGGATCTGACAACCAACGTACAAACCAGCTGCTGCTGCTGGACACTCAGAGGCACCGTCAGATGTGAGCCTGAAAACACAGACCCCAGCCAGAAGCGCAGGGATGGCCCATCATTTGTTGATCTGTTGGAGGATGAAGTCATTGCACAGTCTGATGAACAGCTGTGTGCTTCCTGCTGGACTGTGGGTTTCTGAGAACATCTGACCCCAACAGCCCCAGAAATGTCTCACCTGAAGGAGGACAGTCAGAGTGACTGCATGACCTTTATTATGTTATGGTTCACAGAGAGCATGTTTCGCTATATACAGCATGTCTGGGCTACACTACAAAGGTACAAGATGAACAGGAATTGATTTCAGAAATGACTTTGTAATGAAAAGCATTACAATACAATTTTTAAAAAAATAAGAATAAATTACACATATAAAATGGCACAAAATAAACAATAAAAGAGAGCTTGATTCATTAAAAAGCTGCATTACAAGTCATGAATTTTAAAAGATGGGCAGTTCAATGCTATTGAAACACATTTGGTTATCACTTTCCTCACTGCATCCTTGACCTCCTGGCTCCTCATACTGTAGATGAGGGGGTTCACTACTGGAGGCATCACTGAGTAAAGAAATGCCACCATCAAATCCATGGATGGGGAGGAGAATGAGGGGGGCTTCAGGTAGGCAAAAAAGGCAGTGCTGAGAAATAGGGAGACCACAGCCAGGTGAGGGAGGCACGTGGAGAAGGCTTTGTGCCGTCCCTGCTCAGAGGGCATCCTCAGGACAGCAAGGAAGATCTGCACATAGGACACCACTATGAAAACAAAGCACCCAAAGCATAAACTGATAATAAAAATGAGAAACACAACTTCCCTGATGTAGGAGCCTGAGCAGGAGAGCTTGAGGATCTGGGGGATTTCACAGAAAAACTGGTTCACAACATTGCCTTGGCAGAGAGGCAGTGAAAACGTAATGGCAGTGTGCAGCAGGGAATTGAGAACCCCAGTGCCCCAGGCAGCTGCTGCCATGGTGGCACAAGCTCTGCTGTCCATTAAGGTCCCGTAGTGCAGGGGCTTGCAGATAGCAACATAGCGGTCATAGGACATGATGGTGAGAAGGGAATACTCTGCTGAGATGAAGAAGACTACGAAAAAGACCTGTGCAGCACATCCTGCATTGGAGATGGCCCTGGTGTCCCAGAGGGCGTTGGCCATGGCTTTGGGGAGAGTGGTGGAGATGCTGCCCAGGTTGAGGAAGGCCAGGTTGAGGAGGAAGAAGTACATGGGGGTGTGCAGGCGGCGGTCGCAGGCTACGGCTGTGCTGATGAGGCCGTTGCCCAGGAGGGCAGCCAGGTAGATGCCCAGGAAGAGCCAGAAGTGCAGGAGCTGCAGCTGCCGCGTGTCTGCCAATGGCAGCAGGAGGAACTCACTAATGGAGCTGCTGTTGGGCATCTGCTGTTGTTGGGCTTGGAGTCCTGCTCAGAGTGCAGAAAATAATGACAAGTCCAGACCACTCTCAGACACACTCCTCCTGCTATACTATAATAATTTTCCTTTCCCTTTGGAAAATGATCATTAAACTCCAGAATTTGAAGTTATTTTCATGAATATGAACCATCCCTTAAAGAGTAGAATATTAGGGAGCTCTTACTTTCTTCTCATATCCTAATCATATCCCATCCTCCTGGATATTTTCCTCTTTGCTGCAGCTGCTCCTTGAGACCCCAACCCCAGCATCTGTGCATGTCAAATCGTCTCAGAGAAATCAGCCTGTTTACAGGACAAATGAACTATTAATGTCTGCAGAAATCAACTATCACTGTAACTGACTGCATCCTTTTAGGAATGAGAGGCTGAAAGCACAACTTGTGTGACTATCCACAAAATAACCAGTGCATGGGGAGTTCCCGAAACTGCGGACTCTCAGAGCCGTGTTCAAAGTTGACAGCCCCTTTTAGATTTCTGCCCCCTAATCCTCTTCCCTTCACTCAGAGCAGGAAATGGAAAATCTCTGACTTGGTTCTCCTCCTGCAAAGCACCCCTACAAACACCCTGTTGTGCAGTGGAGCTGTGATCCCCCTGCCCCAGGCAGCAGCTGTGGCAGCACAAGCCCTGCCGGGGGGCTCCTTCCCCCCACACATCTCCCCGCAGCGCCCTGGGCAGCTCCCCGGGCAGGCTGAGTGCTGAGCCTGGCAGGCGGCAGAGTCCCATACCCGGCACACAGCCCCTGGGGCACAGCAGGGACCCTGATCTGCTGGACAGCCCCGGGCACCCGCCTGCAGCCCCGGCTGCACAGCCTGCAGCCGTGCTGGGACACGCAGCACTCAGGGCTGTGCTCTGACACTGCAGCACGGAAACCCTCAGTTAAAGCAGAAGGCTTTTTCCACAGTAAAGAAACATGCAGAGCCTGCAGCCAGACCTGCTACGGGATGTCCCGGCTTTGGTTAACCCTCTATGAAAAGCAGCTGCATAGGCTGCAGTGAGACCTTGTCATGGTCTGTGTGCAATGCTCCTGCAGTGAGCTCACAGCCTGTTCACATGGTTCACATCCTGTAAGCTCTCTCCCCTTTCTCTCCTCTCCTTCTGTCACCTGCAGGCTGTGCTGTGCACAAGAGCTGCTCCTAGGCACAGCTGTCTCTCTGCAGCGCTGCCCACTTTTATGAGCTCCCCGTGTCCCAAGGAGCCCGGCCCAGCTCAGCAGCAGAGAATGTCATGTTTATCTTTCCCACTTGTCTCCCCTGAGATGTCCCTGTATCTTCTTGGCCATCAGCTCCTGAAAGACAACAGCATCATGACTGTGCTTTGAAATCTGATGAATTAACCACCAGATGTCCAGTGGTCAGTGACTAATTCCAGACTTAGAGGAGACCTACCAGAGATCATTTGATGAAACAAAAAGGGCACACAGACAAGGGCAGAGAGGGGTGGACTTCCCCTGTGCAGGGCAGTGATCCAGCTGAAGCATTGCAGGCATCTCATCCCTAAAGATAAACGCTTGGGCTGAAATGAGATTCTGCTCCCCATGGACACATAGGAGCTGAGATTCTTCTGGTTCTGATCTGATGTGCACAAGGGGTTGCCTGCATGTGAGCTCCTGCTCTGAGTCCTTGGTCCTTCAGCAGGGAGGCAGTTGCTCACACACAGACACTGGGTGATGCCCAAGGTGCCTGGGCTGCTCCTGGATGTGTGCCAGTGCTTGTAAACTGTGTGGGATATCCTTGAGATAGACACCTCCTTCCTGAGCATCAGCTGCGGGCCAGAAAGGGGATAGAGGTATTCTTGGCCATTCTAAATGACAACAGACCCCAGGTGAGTTTACCACCCATCTCCACAAAGCATGCAGCGTTACACAGCTGACTAAATGGATGAGCTCACAAAAGAAGACTCATATCTTTCTCTGCTATCCATCTGCTGCATATTCTGGAGCTCAAGGCAATACAAAGCTAACACACATCTTTATTCTTTGACAGACAAAACCTCAGTTTTCTATGGGCTCTCAGCTGAATGGCATCAGAAGCAGCCTAGTGTTATGTTAGTTCTTTTCCACCACACTCACATACAGCTCAAATGCAGCACAGGGCCTTCAGGAAAGCCATGCCCGAGGAGTGTCCTTGCTGGTATGTCAACTCCAAGACCCATAATGGGTCTAATGTCTGTGTGCCACCTTCTGCACACTGATACCATAGATGAGCTCTCCGGTCAGGCTATGTCCAATGATGCTTTCCAATTAGGATGTTTACTTCTGTGGTTTTGCACTAATGCAAACACCTACACACAATAAGCTAGAAATCTTGGTAGAGCTGCAGGCCTGAGATCTTGTTTGGACCACAGGAACACGGTCAAATGGCATCCACAACTGCTCTGTAGCACAAGGGGAATACAGAGTCTTTAGGATGGATGGGCGAGGATACAAGGAAGGGCAACTGACCTCTGTGAGAGTGCACTGAGCTCTGCCTGGGGATGGACGAGCAGCCAGGTCAGAGACAATGGAAATGGCAAACAGAGGAGACCAACAGTGCCTGTTTCTGTCTTCCTGATCAGAGAGAGCAAGTGGAAGGTGCCCTCTGCAGACAGACGGAAGCCTGATGTTGTCAGGCCCTTGCCCCATTTGGTGGCCTTTGTCACTCCATTATCTGCTGCAGGGACAGCACAGCAGGGCATGTGCCATCCAGCAGATCCCTGGAGAGCACAGATGGCAGCTTTTTGACCAAGCCACGGAGGAACCAAAGAGGAGAGGTGCTCTCCTGGATCTCATACTCTCCGGCATGGAAGGTCTGCTGGGAATAGTGAAGGTCAAAGGGGCATCAGGCCATGCGCAAGATGCAAATGGATCTCTTCTTTCTTTCTTATTTAATTATTTATTTATTTATTTATTTATTTTGAGGCCGTATGCTTAAAAGATATTCATTAATGTCAATAAAACGGAAACAAATAATTGTAGACAAAGATCAAAGTCAATTAAAATGTGTTAACCATACTCAACATGAGAAATTCTCATGAGTCCTGATCCATTTTAAGGTGTGAATATGTGTCTTTGATGAGATTTTGTTTCTTTCTGGTTTTTGTTTGTTTGTTTGTTTGTTTGTTTTGTTTTGTTTTTGTTTTTCTTGAAACTATGATGTTTTCCAGAACCGTGTTTGCAGAACACAGATGCCTTCATGATCAGGGACACAGACAGTGGTGCCAGTGCCAATCAATGCCCTGTGACTAAAGCTTGGCATCTACCACTGCTCTTCCCTGCTGCCTATTTGATGTCCCTCATCCTCCAGGTGTCTCCAGCTTTCCTAAATAAATGGCCATGGTTATGGGCATGTTTTCAGCAGGCCATCTGTACACATGCTCCTGCCACTGCCCTCCAGATTTCCCCATCCCTTGCTTTTTCTTCAGTCAGATACCTCCCAGTTATATGGCTGATTTCTGACTTTCAGGGGGATTACTCAAATTTGCTCCATCTCTCCAAAGTGCTGTGGACTGTGTTGTCAACTCCTTCACTGGGATTCAATCTATCCCTTCCTATCTATTCCTTTTCTTTTCCTTTTTTTTTCTTTTTCTTCTTTTCCTTTTTCTTTTTCTCCTCCTTTTTCTCTTTCTCTTTCTTTGTTTTAAAGCACGAAGTCTGAAAGATGTTCATTAATGTCAATAAAAGTGAAAAAAAGAGTTGAAGACAAAGATAGAAATCAATGAGAATGTGATCATCCTTCTCAACATGTGAAATAGTCAGGAGTCCTGTTCAATTATCAATTGATACCTCCCAAATACTTGCCTGATCTATCCCAGGGAGATTACTGGAATTTGCTCCATTCCTCAAAAGTCTGATGGACTCTGTTGACAACTCCTTCACTGTGATTCAATCTATCCCATCCTATTTGTGTCTATCTCATTTCTTGTACAAATATTCCCTGTGGAAGACAAACCTCAATAGAAGCAGGTTGGATATGGCATGCAGATGATCACTGTGTTTTACTGTTCATTCAATTGCATCACATTTCCCTCCATTTGGTGGCCAAAATAAAAGAGAAAACTTTCCTTTTCCATGTGCAGCTGGTTCTCTGTGGAAAGCCAGTGGACGTTGGTGCAAAGAAGGTTTAACACTGAGGCAGGTGACGGCAGAGGAGAAGAGTGATGTGAGGAAAAGTGATGCAAGTCCCATGGGGTCACTGTGAGTTGCAGTGGAGTGGGGAGGTAGACAAGGGCCTTTGTTCACACATAGGAACAGAATAGAACTCACTGGGGACATCCTGGATTGATATTAGTCGCACAGTGCTTCTTTAATGTCTTGATTAAACCCAACTATAAATAGACAATAAATGTCTGCTGGATTCTTCCTGTTTAAGTTCTCTCCACTTACCTCTCCATTTTGCTGAAAAGTTCTGAAAACCTGAAGAGGATGACAGGAGGGCACAAGACACAGGAGGGCTCTTTAAGTTGCAATCAGCCCCAGGGGGCATTTGCTGCTGAGTCCATCAACCTCCAGTGCAGAGAGAAGACTGCACAAAGTGCTCAACAAGACAAAGTCAGAAGTAACAGTGAAGTTTCTTGGAGTATTAATGGGCCCACTGAGGGCCATTAACAAGCAAGCTTCCCAAGGGACTTGTTAGAGAAGATAATTGGAAGCCATGACTACAGGCAGGCAAAGGCACTGGCATGGTGGCTCTGATGCTAAGAAACCCCTCCTTTGCCTTACGATGCCAAGTCCTGATCCCCAGACCCTTGGCAGGGAGATTCTGTCCCTCATGTTGGCTCAGGGACCTTCCTGGGGAAGTGGGATGGAGGTCTGTATGATGTTAAATGGAAGATGGGGACAGAAGATCCCAGGCTCTGCATGGGGTGCAAGGATGCTGTGAAGTTCATGTCCCATGTGTGCCCTGTGTTTCATTGCAGGATGTGGGATGTGAGAAGGGCTCAGTCTGAACAAGCAGTCAATCCCACTGAAACTCTGAACTTCTGATCTCTCAGTTACAGTGCCCTCCCGTGTACACCCTCACATAGTTTGGCATCCTTTATGTTCTGCGGTGCCCAGAAGTGCACTCAGTGCTCCAGGTGAGGTTGCAGCAGTGCAGAGAAGAGAGGGATGGTCCTTTCCCTCACCCACCTAGTAATAACTTGTTTCCTGTGTTCCAGGGGACTGTTGGCCTTCCTGGCTGCCTGGGCACCCTGCTGACTCACATTCAATATGCTGCTGACCAGGACCCCCAATCCTTTCCAGTCGGACTTCTCTCCAGTGTCCCATATCCAGTCAGTGTGTATGTCC
Organism: Coturnix japonica; assembly: GCF_054131305.1. Lineage (NCBI taxonomy): Eukaryota > Metazoa > Chordata > Aves > Galliformes > Phasianidae > Coturnix > Coturnix japonica. The sequence continues at coordinate 4,362,031 of NC_140672.1, read as the reverse complement.
AGGGTTGCACTTGCCCAGGTGCACAATCAGGCGCTTGTTCTTGTTATGCTTTATGCACCAACTGGGACTCACTTCTCTCTGCAAGTCCTCTCCACCCTCGGTGGAGGCAACAGCTCCTCCTAAACTGGTATCATCAGCAAACTTGCTCAGTATGTCTTCTAGTCCTTGTCATGGTTTTGTCATCTTTGCTATTGGTATTCCGCATCATAACATCATGAGGAGCACAGAGAAGAAGAACTACACCTCCCAGAGGATCTCACGGTCAGAGAGGGAAGCACGTCACGAAAGTGACGCTAGCTCTCTCTCTCTCTCACTGCCTGGCAGCAAGTGTGAAACCTCTCTCTTTCTCTTTTATTTTACTTGATTTATTAGCCTCAATTTCAATTAAATTGTAATTAGTTAAATAAGTTTTCCTCCTTAGATTGTTGCTGCTTCTCTGTTTGTTTCCCTGAGCCCAGCTCCCATCTCTCTACCCCTTTCCCTTATTCCCTTCCCATTTGTCAGCGGTTTGTCCCATGGGCCTACTGCCCCCCTGTCATGGACAGAGACTGATCTAGATAACGCCGTGACACCATGCAGTGTTCTCAAAGGTGATTCAGTGTCTCAAGAACTTTCCACTTGAACATTTCCAAACCAGCTCAAATGCTGAGAGATAGAAATGCTGGTTTGGAAGTTCAAGAACTGTGACGGTCTGCTGAACTTGTCACAGGGCAGTGTGTAGGATACCCCACAGTAAGAACCATCAAGGGTAATCTCACAAACACACACATCTCTTACCAACACTCAGACAATTTCCAACAGCCACGTTTTGGATGCTGCTCCTGGACTGACGTGACACTGAACAGCGTCAGTGCAAAGGGCTTTACGAAGCGTTTCTTTTCTGAGCACACCTAACAGATATCAGGTGGGTCCCTTGGCTCATTTCCCAGTTGGCTGGCAATTTGGAAGCACCGTGGAGGAGTTCCATGCAAATCATCACCAGTTTGACCAAAGGGGTGACAGAAGGGCTCAGAAGGGATGGTGTCACTGTGCAGGGAGCACCAGAAAGACAGGATGAGCTGAAAACACCCTGAGCCCAATGGTGGAGTTGAGCAGATCCAAGGACTGATATCAAATCACAACCCACAACCACAACGAATCAAGACAAAACACTATTACAAACAGAACATGCGACACAGAGGTATATTCAGTATTCCGGCACGGTCACATCTTCAGTATTTCTGTCACGAAACACAAATGGGTAAAGGCAGCTCTCAGCCATTCTGTGTTCAATCAAGGTCCCACGGGGATCTTCTGTGAAATAAAACAAGACCCCAACTTGCCCTTTGGGGGATTTGTTCATATGGTTAAAATGAGGGAATAATCCAGCAAGTGTTAATTTTATATTCCTTTTTGGGGGTGTCCTTAGCCTTCCAAGGGTATTTGTTAAGGGATTTCATTAAGGTTAGGGAAGCTGGCCTCAGGTTGGCTGGATCAATCCACACAGTCTGGTCAGGGAGAGAAGTGTTTCCCTGGCTTCTCGGCAACTGGATGGTGTTTCACAGGGGCAAATGGCAAGGGTGGTGGGTGAGGCCTTGGGACAGAAGGTGTTAAATCGAGGATCTTCTCCTTTTGTTGTATGCTTTCTGATACATCCACCTTTCACTGCCCTCCCCCCACCTTGGGCTGGAGGGGGGCGAAGGCAGCAGCTTTCCTTGAGCTTTTTGAGCTTTTGTTCTGGCCACCAATTAACTGATTTCTCTAACCTGACTGTGGGTAATCCCTCCATCAAATCTCGTGGAATGCCCTCTTGACAGCCCAGTGTCCAGAGACAATTATGTTTATATTTCACCTACCTGCTCTTAGTGCAAATGAAACCTCTCCAGCCCCACTGAGCTTTGGGCTGGGCGGCACAGGGGCAAGGCTGACTGCTGCAAACCTCACTCCCCTCGGCTCAGATTAACTGGTGGAAGAAATCACCGGCCTGTATTTTCTCCCACAGTTAATTAACTCTCGGGCAACCTCCACCCATGTCCATACTTTGTATCCTGACTGCAGATTTTTGGACATTATAGTTCCTTCTAACACTGCCCGGGTTCTTTCTCCCTGGGACACAGCCTGTATCTTCCCTGGCAGTTGTATGCCTATGGGTTTCAGTGATTCTGGAAGCCCCCTGATGAAAGGAGTCATCCTCTCAGGATCAACGGGTGATTCACTGTATGGCTGCAGCTTTCTATCATGCATCATTTGGAGGCAGGCAGCCTTTTGAACGCTCCCTACTACCTGATCAACAGCAGCATCAGGCAGTACGGCTTTGTCTGCAGATCATCACCTGCCTCATCTCTTCAACCACAGCAGTGTCTCTCAGGGGAGTCAGAAACAGACACACTGCTCTCCAGATTCTCTGATCAAATCAGGAACAAATCATTATGCTATGATGAGCGAACCATGCTGTCTGTCAAGGAGATGTCAACATCTCCCTTTCCCACCCTTCCCTTCCCTGCACACAAAGCAGCAAGCTGCTGCCCATCAGAGGGTTTGTTTTGCCAGCAGAAGGTGACTGCAGTCATCTGAAGGCTTTGTTGGTTGTTGGAGGGCTCCACTGGTTGTCAGAGATGTTCAGTGACCATCAGAAGGTTCCATTGATCAAGAGGGGATATCACTGGTCATCAGAGGGCTTCAGTGGTCATCGGGAGATTGGAGGTGTCCATGGGAGGGGATATGCAGACTTTGCTTTGGGTAATGGGGTTGGGGCACTGAGGCAAGAGGCCTAAAGCAGACAAATGGCTGCAGTAAGAGAGGGGCTAAAAGGAGGGTGATGTGGTCACACTGTGTCCATGCAGAGCTGCATCAAAGGGTGAAGGGTTTGGGAGGAATTGTATGGAGAAGCTGAAAGAGAGCAGAGGAGCTCCATCCATTAGGACTTTGGAGCAGGTGATGAGAGAGGGTGGGGAAGCCCACAGGGGTGCAGGACATAGTGCGCATGGCATGGAGCTGGGGAAGCCTCCCAGCACTTTGAGGTGGCCACAGCCAAGCAGGAACAGATCCCAGCAGTCCCTGCTGAGCATGAGAACAAGGACACAGACACACAGCGTGTAGCTTTGCTGAGGGATTTATTGATCATCATGGGATGTCGCACAGCCACCAGGGAGGGGGGTGAAGGCAGAGCACGGAGGAGGGTTCTGCATCCTGAAGGAGCATCTGGTACAGAGCAGACGCATCTGAAGGATGAGCTCCAGCATGGCCGGCGCCAACAAGAAGCAACCTGGGATGAGCGAGAATGGCCCCATGGTGGGCCGTGCCTCTGGACCAACATTCAGTGATACTGAAGGTACACGTGCCCACAACCACCACGGAAGGGGTGCTGCAGCCAGTTTTGGGATGGAGATGACACTTTCCATCTGCCACCTCCCTCCTGCGCAGCAGTGGGAGGGGTGCCGGGAAGCGGCAGATGCAGAGTGTGACCTGCTTTTCCTTTCATCTCCAGAGCGAGTTGCCGTCTGGGATGCGGTGGCCGCCTTCATACGTGAGCAGCTGCTGGCGCACAAGGTATGTTTGTTGGCTGCCAGGTTCCTCCTCGCCCTGTCCGGCTCAGCCTGGACTTCCTCTGAGTCTTCCCCTGCTCGCACAGCATGAAATTCACCCCGTGTTTCCCTGCTGAGATGCGTTTGGGAGGGAGGGCGAGGGGAAGGAGAGGGCTGTGCAGCCCCAAAGCCGTCACCACTGCCCTGGCTTCTGCCATTGAACAGCAGGAGGGGGCTCCTGAGCTCTGTCCCTGCACAGGACCAACTCCAGCTCTTCCTCCAGGCAGCCCATAACACAGCCGCCCTTTCTTCCTCCTCCACTCACAGGGGGTCTGGATTCCCACCTTCGGCTCCTTTGACATCATCTCCAAGGAGATCAAGATGGAGGACAGGACCGTGACCCTGTGCTGGCCCGTGTTTCACCTGGCCAGCAACCTCATAGCTGTGCACCACCTCAAGTCCTGCAGGGAGTCCCTGTCAGGTAGGAGGGGGGATTAAACCCTTGCTGGCTTTGTGGATGGGGCAAAGAGGGCCACCACTTCCCTTCTCTGAAGCAGACCTCCCTCTCGGAGGAGCAATGCTATCCAAATGCAGGGCCGTTCTGGATGATGTCCCTTAGAAGCAGTTCTAGGTGGAACAGCAACCGTATCATCAACACCGTCCCTGGTATTTTTTCAGCCTACAGGAAGATGGAGCCCCTGAAGTGCAGCCAGGTGGCCGCAGCTGCCTCTGTGAGCCAGCAGAGAGCACAGGCTTCTATCCGGAACACTGTGTCCCTGCTCTCCAGCTGCCTGCAGAATGGGGAGAAAGTTGCCGTTGTCCTGAAGGACGTCGGAGTGCTCCTCATTGATGGGCTGACCTTTGAAATGAAGTTCTATTACGACTTCATGGAGGAGCTGTCAGGGAAAGAGAACTTCAGGAGAGCCGTTCGCAAGGTGAGCCGTAGGTTTCTCCATAGCCCAGGCAGTACCATCAGCCTCACTCAGCCCGCACACGGCCCAACAGGACCTGGGCAGCTGCTTGAGCTGTGCAGGTGCTGCGGTGCTGGCAGCTCTCCCTGCCTCAGGCTCCTCGTGTCCCCAGTGCCTCAGCCATGACCAGGATGTCCCACAACCTCCCTGTTCCTCCCCTGCAGGCCCCCTCGCTGCTGGACATGGGGGTGTCCCGTGTGACACCGGTGGCTTCCCTGGTGTTCTCTGGCTGCCTTATCGTCTTACCCAAGTGAGTATTTTTCTGCTGCTTGATGCAGCTGCTCAGCTCTCATTCCATAGCGCTTGTGCCTCGTGTCCATCAGTGTTCTGCCCAGAGGATGTGCCAGAGAATCACAGAACGACTGGAGCAGGAAGGAACCCGAAAAGGGCACCCGGTCCCATCACCCTGCGGGGAACAGGGACACCTACCTCCAGATGAGGTCGCTCTGAGCCTGGTTCAGCCAGGACTTGAATAACTGTCTGGGCACCCAGCACCTCTCTGGGCAAGACATCCCAGTGCCTCACCACCCTTCAGCCAAAACCTTCTTCCTCCCATCCAAAGCCAGTCTCCCATCTTTCTGCCTGAAACTGTTTCCCCTCCTCCTATCCCAAGTGACCCTGCTAACAGCTTTAGAAAGCCTTCATGCAGCATGAAAACGTGCCTGTGAGCAAACAAGCAGAGAGAGCAGCAAGGATTGCTGTTGCGCTGCATCACGCCGCTCACTGCCTCCTCCTCACTTACAGGTTTCAAATGGAGTTGGTCCCCAAACCGCCGCCCCTGATACACCGCAAGTCCTCCGGGAACTTCTCTGGGGCAGGGAAACCAACTTTGCCAAATCTTTCCAAGGGCAAGAAAGGTAAAGTGGCTTCCAGCTCCTTTCCACGGCATGGGCAACCAACCGGAGGTGGGCAGTCCCTTGCTGACCATCAGCCCTGGGCTCTGATGCACATCAAACCTTCGTGACAGCTCAGCACGGCCTCTTCCCCTTAGGTTCTGGTTGGCCTGTCCAAAACAAAAGTGCTGGCTGTGATGTATCTCCATCCCTGGCTATGGCAGGAGGATGTGGGGATCTCAGGCCCTGCCCTCCCTCAGTGGAAGGACAGGGACCCCAAAAGTCACCATGCTACCTTATTGTCACCAGCCAGCTCCTCTTTCCCAAAGACAATGTCCATCCTGCAGCCCCAAAACAGAGCTGAACTGCAGAGAGGAGGAGTGGGGACAGAGATGGTTTAAGGGCGGGTTCTGGGAACAAGCCTGAGTGCTGCTTGTTAGCGACCTAAAGCCTTGACAGCAAATCTCCTCTTCCTTCCCAACTGCAGTGAGAATTGACAACACTCCAACCTTCATCAGACACCTGAGCACTGCAAGTCTCGATAGAGGGCAGCTGCGAAGGATAAGGAACGCACTGCAGAGGGAGAGCATTGCCAAAAGGTGAGGCTGGAGGCTGTGGGCTGGGCTGTGCATAGGGGTGACCCAACGAGAGCCCATTCCCTAATGCCAAAGGGTCGCTGCTTGTTTGTGGCCGCCTGAGTGTGCTGGGACAGGGATGCTAGGATCCCCCCAGTTCACAGGGCTGGCCCCTCTCCACATCACCAGAGAGCCCCGGGGCAGCCGGTCAGCTGTCTGTGGGGAAGGCTGCATTACAGCCCAGGGTCCTGGATCAGGCTGGTGGGATGCAGTCCCAAAGCCATCAGCCACTCAGGCGGACCCCTCCCGCTCTGTCCTTTCAGAGTTCTGCCACCCATCCGGGCAGCGCCTGAAGCCCCAGAGCAGCCGATGAGCTGCCAGCTGCAGGGCCAGGAAGGAACAGAGAGCCTAGAAGAGCTGGGCCAAACAAGACAGGTCAGGTTCCTCAGTGAAGAAGGAGGAGCAGGGGAAGCCCAGCGTGAGGGTGCGCTGCCCGAGCTGCCGGAAGCCAAGACTTCACACCACCACGGGGTCTTGAAGCGGACAACAGCTTGCAGCCAAGAGCCAACAACTTCCTCGAGGGCCGCATCCAGCCCGTCCACGGAGACCCCATGCAGACCATCCAGGCTGGGGCTTCTGGCCCACGACTCAATGACAATTAACATGGAGAGGCTTAGGAAGATCAGGGAAGAGCGGGAACAAGCCCAGGAAATGGCAGCATCATCATCTTGTGGTGAGACCTGCCTGCCCGAGGAGCCCTCCATCAACAGATATGGACTGCTGCCACCCATAAGGAAAGAAACAGGGTCTCCCACAGAGGAGATGGCATCAGCACCATCTCGTGTCAATCCCAGCCTGCCTGAGGAGCCCTCTGTTGTCAGATCTGGGTTGCTGCCACCCATAAAGGAAGGAACGGGGTCTCCCACCGAAGAGATGGCGGCAGCAGCATCTCGTGCTGAGTCCAGCCCACCCAGGGACTCTGCCACCATCAGACCCAGATTGCTGCCTCCCATAAGGAACGAAACGGGGTCTCCCAGGAGTCAGTCTCCAAAGACCAAAGCCCCACCCCGCAGGAAGGGAACACCCAACCCACGCTGATGCGGGCATGGGGTGCCCAGGATAGACAGAACTCCACTGGAGGCTGCTAAACAGCTGCTGAATCCCATTAGTGCCATTGAGACCCATTTGTGTCATTCCTGCATGCCATCTCCTTGCAGAAAATCAAAGGAACAATGAGAGAGAGTGAGGACTCTTCCGAGACACCTTGCCTCTGGGAGATGCTTAGGAACAAAACCCTACAGCTGGAAGTGTTCCAGGCAAGGGATAAAGACTGTCATGGCTTGCTAATTTTTGCTATTGCTCATTAACATCACAACATCGTACTTAATATACGTAAAAATAACATACATATACTTAATATACGTATACTTAATATACACACAAATATACTTAACATACATATACTTAATATACACACAAACATACTTAACATACATATACTTAATATACACACCAATAAACAATCAAAACACATTACACGCTTTGGTCTGTATACATATATATAGACAGAGTTACCGACTGCTCTCCCCCAGCATCAAATTCCCTTGTGGTACACACTGAACATCCCCATCTTTCTGCAGCACCCACCGAGTGCACCCAGCTCCCTGGGCAAAAGCAGTTCCACCCAGAGGTTTGCCCTTTCCAGAGGCTGGAAGGACCCAAACTGCTTTTCCCAACACGATTTTACATGCACTGCAGGGACCTTGTCTCCCTCTACAGTATGCAGGGGGTTGGATTGGCTAGGACAGTCACGATTGACAGATCCTCTAGTATTGACCAACCAAGTGGCTTCTGCCCAATGCTTCTCCCAGTGCTTCAGTGTTCCACCACCCTTTGCTTTCAACATAGCTGTCAACAACCCATTGTATCATCCAATCTTACCAGAAGCTGGTGCATGGTAGGGGATACGATAATCCCACTCAGTGGTTTGGGTGGTAGCATGGGGTACTGCGTCTGTTTCAAGTCACCCAGTGGCTGCCTCCACCATGGTAAGCACATAACACCATTGCAAGATCGTGGCAAGGTGATATCATCGACCTGCCACACCTCCCCATATTTATCCTTTTGCCATCGTCCTTACCCCAGAGAGGGTTCATCCTCTTGGCTTATTTAATCATGGCACATGTTTTACAGTCACGAATCACCTGCACAATAGTGTCCATAGTTAAGCACACTCCTGGGTCTCTACCCCACTTGCATGTTGCATCTCTTCCTTGATGGCCTGAGGTCTCTCATTGGCTCATCGAGCTAGAAATAATTCACCCGTGTTTTGCCAGTCCAAGTCTATTTGAACCACCTCAAATCTTGCAGCTCCATCTACCTGATGTGAAGGATGAGAGAAGGGCCCCACAGTGAGGGAGAGAAAGAAACTGTCACAGAAACTGGGACAGGGGAGTGAAAAGATAGTCCGGTAAAAGAAGAATGGGGAGTGCAGACACTGGGTCTGGAATAACAAGGGGGATGAAGGCCATAAAGGTAAGGATGCAACAGCCCGAGAACAGTGAGGTGACTGGATGCCACAGGGCAAACTGGAACCAGTCTGGGGGGTGCCCCTCCTGCAGGGTCAAGCCTTCATCCCACCACCACCCCCACGACTCACCACGCGTGCACAAGGGGGGAGGGACTGCATGCTAATGGGGTCTCAGGAATGTCATGAATATGTATCCCAATTCCTGCCAGCTACTGAAGATGTATTAGTTCAGCCTACATCTGTAGCACACTTTCTTCTAATGGGGTGCAAGTGAGGTGCAGCCATCTCCCTTGCACCAAGGTGTGTGAGCATTGCTCATTAAACATACCTGCTTTACAGCTACTTGGTGCTGATCAAGTTTGATTCCACAAGTCAGTCTGCTGGTCCTTGCATACAGACAAGCACAGGAGGAGGGTAGAGGGGAGTACCGTGCTACCTGCCTGCTGCGTGCCGACCTTCTCACACAGCGAGGCAGTCCAGCCTTGTTGGAGGCCCTGGCTTTGTTGTTTGTGAAAACTGTCTTCTTCTGCTGGGAGTCTCCTATCCTAACAGAACAGCCTTACAATAAGCTTTTCTAGTCCGTAATACTCTTTCTGTTCTGTTTGGCACATTTAAAAATGATTGCAGTTTGGCAAGGAAGAATTGATCCCATAATTCAGCAACTGTATTTCTAAAACATGCTGCTAATTGCCCTGTTCAAACTCTAATGCAGAAAAAAACATTGCATTCCCACCACAGCCCCACAGGCCAGCACTGGCCCTGGGACATAAAAACATGTCTGGAGGGACGGGCACCAGCCCTGGGGTGGAAAACCACAACAAGAGAGGCTGACACCGGCCATGGGGCTTAAATCCACAGCCAGACAGGCCGGCACCAGCTTCAGGCCCTAAAGCCACAGCCACAGTCAGAGAGGCCAGCACCGTCCCCAGGGCACAAAGGATGTCAGCGGGTGCCATGTTTTGTGCACACAGGAGTTCAGTCCCACACCTTTAATTCAGACACGCTTCCGTGTCAGACAGCAGTTGGTCAGAGTGCCCCTCTGCTGCCATCTGTCGCATGGCAACCACGTGGAACAGAGATTTCAGAAACACACACATCTCTGTCCTGGACTTATCTGGATCAATCTGCCCATGCCAGGGGTAGGGGAGGAGGGGCAGTAGGGCCGTGGGGCCCCCGGCCCACGACAAATGGGAAGGGAAAAGGGAAAGGGGTAGGGAGATGGGAGATGGGCGCAAGGAAACAGAGAGCAGCAGCAACCATCTAAGGAGGAAAACTTATTTCACTAACTATGCTAAGGGAATGCAAGGTAACCCAGGCCCCACAGGCCGGACAACAGGCCTCTATCCTGACAAGGAGCCTCGGGATTGATGGGTTTTGGCTGGGCAGGGACCCCAGCCTGCAGGCTTTTGGCCTGCCAGTACCCCGCAGAGCAGACAGCTGGCTTTTAGCCTGGCAGGGCCCCCTAACCGCATGACCAGCTTCAGGTCTGGCAAGGTCCCCCCCAACTTTTTGGCTGGCTTTTGGCCTCAAAGGCCCAGCAGGTCAGTCAGCCATTTTGTCGCCTGGCAGCGAGCCCCGGGCAGGTTGTATGTTGGCCTGGTAGGATTCCCCAGGCAGCGCCGCCGGCTCCGATTGGCTGAGGCTCCGCGCGCGGGAGCGGCCGCCATCTTGTGTCTCGGGGCCTCCCGGCTCTCCCTTCGTTCGGCTGAAGCCGCTGCCGCAGCCCGGGTCACCTCACATGGCAGCGCCGCTGCAGCCGCTGCGCGCCGGAGCTGTCCGGGCAGCACCGAGACGGAACCGCGGCACGACGGGAGCGGGGCTGAGGGCGGCGGCGCCGGAGGTGTGCGGGAGAACGGGGCCGGGCCGGGGCCGGCGAGAGGAAGCTGAGGTGGGCTGTGGGTGTAGGGGGCAGTGGGGGAGGAGTGGGGGGGATGGGGGAGTTGAGGGGGCTGTGGGGTAATGTGTGGCCGTGGGGGGGCTGTAGGGAGCGTCCAGGGTAATGTGGGGCTGTAGGGGGCAGTGGGATGGATCTAGGGGTGAATAGTGGGGGAGATGGGGTTGTAGTGGGCTGTGTGGGGATCCCAAGGGATATGAGGAAATGGGTGGATGTGAGGGGAATGTGAGTTCTGCCGATGGCTGTAGGGGGATCTGGGGATGTGAGTAGCTGAGGTGGGAATATAGAGATGTGTGAGGGGGCTGTTGGGAAAGATGTGGGGCTCTAGGGAGCTTTTGGGAAGCTCTAGAAGGATATAGAGCTGTGTGGGTTTTATTTGAGGATATGGGGCTGTAGGGTGCTAGGGGGACTGCAGGGGTAGATGTAGGTGTATATGGGGCTATGGGGAACTTGCTAGTGGGCATAGAAAGCTATGGGGTTCTAGAAAGTTGTCTGGGACTTTTGATGAGGTATAGGGGTATATGGGAGAGCGGGGGCTCTGGGGAGAGTATAGATGACTGTGGAGGGGATCCAGGGCTGATGCTGGGCTGTGGGGGGCTACAGGGGATCTTGGGGCTATAAAGAGCTGGGGTGCTATATAGGGCTGTGGGGAAGCTCTACGGTTCTAAACGTGGGCGTAGGGTGCTCTGGGTAGGCTATAGGAGGATTATGGGGGATATGTGTCTCTAGGGGGCTGTGGGTGGGCAGTAGGAGGATTGTAGTGGGATACAGGGCTGTTGGGGTTGTATGGGGCTATAGAGTAGATTATAGGGGCATGTGGGGCTAGAAGGCTCTCCCTTGCTTTCCCCTTCCCTTTCTCCCTCCCTTTTCCCCTTCCATGGCAGGGTGGGTGAAATGCTAGTCCTGAAATTTAAATCGGAATTAGAATTGTATTGTGCTAGAATATGACTGTTTTTTGGTCTTGGATCTGAACTGTGCTTTCTCCTGGGGCTTCAGGTCCAGGTGCTGTTTAATAATGAGTTTGGAGAAGGTTTCAGCATCCAGTCTCCTGCTCAGGAGGAAAGAAGGAGGTTTCTGGAGGACTTCCTGACGAGTGGAGCTGAAGCTCCCCTTCCAAGAAGGCAGCAGGTGAGGCCGTGGTGCATCTCAGCCTTTTCTCAGTGCAAGGTAGCAGCGATTCAGGCTGTGCTTTGCACTGATTCTCCAGCAGCACTTGTGCTTGTATCTGAGCAGCAGGGCCAGGAGGGAACGGAATACCAAGAAGAGCTGGGCCAAACAAGACGTGTCAGCTTCCTCGCTGAAGAAGGAGGAGCAGAGGAAGCCCAGAGTGAGGGTGGAGCTTGCAGCCAAGAGCCACCATCTTCCTCAAGGGCTGCACCCAAGGAGACCCGACACAGACCATCTGGCCTGCGACTTGGTGAAGCTTCTCTGGAAGAGGGTTCAGAAGATCAGGGAAGCGCGGGAACAAGCCAAGGAAATAGCAGCAGCACCATCTCGTGTCGAGCCCAGACTGCCCGAGGAGCCCTCTGTTGTCAGATCTGCATCCAGTCTCCTGCTCAGGAGGAAAGAAGGAAGTTTCTGGAGGACTTCCTGATGAGTGGAGCTGCTGCCAAACCTCCCCTTCCAGCAAGGCAGCAGGTGAGGTCGTGGGGGTTATGGGGTAATATGGGGCTGTAGAGGGGTACAGGGTTATATGGGGTTATGCAGGGGAGGGGTGAATATAGGGTAGTATGGGGCTGTAGGTTGCAGTGGGATGGGTATAGGATATAACTTAGGTACATAGGTATAATATAGGTATAGTACTCAGTCTTGGGGATATAGGGATGTAGTGGGCTGTGGGGGGATACCAAAGGATATGAGGAAATGGGTGGCTGTGAGAGGAATATGGGGCCTATCGGGGGCGGTAGGGGGATATGGTGTCTACGAATGGCTATTTTATGTTGTACAGGACATCAGAAAGACAATACTGTACAGGAAACAGGGAATAAGATGATGGATCATGTGGCAGAACAGGCAGTTGAAGAAGGCTTCAGTTCCAGACGGTAAGCTTAAGGTCTCTGAACCTGAGTCAAAACCTTTAAAATATTCTAGAGAGGACAGGAGTGCAATAATGATTTAGAAGGGAAGAGAGCAAGCTGACAGGTGGGTGCATGCCCAGATGGACACGTTGTTCTGCCCTTTAGTATTTTATGGAAATTGGTTGTAAGGGAAGGTAAGAGGATATATTGGGCAAACGGACCCTACAAAGCATGATCCCAGTACCAGGAACAGGGCACAGGTGGGCCTAATGGGAAAGGGAACCTTCCAGGGTAACAGTGGCAAACTGAGTTCTCAGAACTGCCAAGAAAACTCACCCCGTCTTTCCCTGCTGAGGTGCGTTTGGGAAGGAGGGCGAAGGGAAGGAGAGGGCTGTGCAGCCCCAAAGCTGTCTCCGCTGCCCTGGCTTGTGCCTCTGAACAGCAGGAGGGGGCTCCTGAGCTCTGTCCCCACACAGGACCAACTCCAGCTCTTCCTCCAGCCAGCCTGTAACGTGTCCGCCCTTTCTTCCTCCTCCACTCGCAGAGGATCTGGATTCCCACCTTCGGCTCCTTTGACATCACCTCCAAGGAGATCAAGACGGAGGAAAGGACCGTGACCCTGTGCTGGCCCGTGTTTCACCTGGCCAGCAACCTCATAGCTGTGCACCACCTCAAGTCCTGCAGGGAGTCCCTGTCAGGTAGGAGGGGGGATTAAACCCTTGCTGGCTTTGTGGATGGGGCAAAGAGGGCCACCACTTCCCTTCTCAGAAGCAGACTGTCTGAGGAGCCCGTCCAAAAACGGGGCCGTTCTAAGTGATGTCCCTTAGAAGCAGTTCTATGAAATTTGCTGTGGAACAGCAACTGTATCAGCACCGTCTGTGGTATTTTTTCAGCCCACAGGTAGGTGGAGCACCTGTAGTACAGCCAGGTATCCACAGCTACTTCTGTGAGCCGGCAGAGGGTGCAGACGTGCATCCAAAGCACTGTATTGCTGCTTCCCAGCTGCCTGCAGAATGGGGAGAACATCGCTGTGGTCCAGAAGGACGTCGGAGTGCTTCTCATTGATGGTCTGACCTTTGAAATGAAGTTGTATTACGACTTCCTCGAGAAGCTGTCTTCTGCCTGAGCAGCATCCAGCCAAAGCCATGGCTGAGGTGGAACCCAAGGCCAAGCAGGAGACCTGGGCCGAGTCAGGGCACTGAAACCCACCCCGTGGTCTTCAGCATGCTCGAAGGCCAGCCTGCCCTCAGTGTCCAAAGGGAGTAAGTGAGCACTGCAGCCACCGAGCTCCCGGTCACCAGATGACAGACGTCTAGGAGCGAGAAGCTCAGGCCAGCACAAGAAGAGCCTCAGACGCCAGCAGGCTCAGCATCTCATGGTGAGGCCAGCCTGCCCGAGGGATGAGCGAGAACGGCCCCAGGCGGGCTGTGCCTCTGGTCTGATATGCAGTGATAACTGAAGGTGCACATGCCCACAGCCACCACGGGAGCGGTGCTGCAGCCCATCTTGGTGCTCAGCAGGAGAGGCCCTGCACGGGGACCACCTCGGGGCTGTCTGCGTGTGGGGCTGGGGATGGAGACGAGACTTTCTATCTGCCACCTCCCTCCTGGGTGTTGTAGGCATTAGCAAGGATTCGGGATGTGACGTGGCAGTACCTTCCCTGTTGTGTCCTCTGCCCTGTGATGTATGTTGGGTGCATATTTCAGACGTGCTCTCAGGGGGTTGTAGATGAGGTGATGAAAGTATATAAGATGCTAACTACCCCCAATAAACACCATTTTGCCATCTATCCTTCTGAGTTATAGTGGCTTTGGTCCTGGTGGGGAACAGCGCTAGACTTTAGGGCAGGGGGTGGACTTTAGGGCATGGAAGCACATGGCAACACCCGGCCCAAGGCAGTCGGGCTGCTGGGAAGTGGCAGATGCAGAGTGTGACCTGATGTTCCTCTGCCCTCCAGAGGCAGTTGCCATCTCGGATGTAGTGGCCACCTACGTACGAGAGCAGCTGCTGGTGCACAAGGTGTGTTGGCTGTCGGGTTCCTCTCCCTGTCCAGCTCAGCCTACAGTTCCTCTGAGTCTTCCCCTGCACGCACAAGAGGAGACTCACCCCACATTTCCCTGCTGTGCATCCCATGGGCTTCCTGCAAATGCAGGAATGCTTGTGGTAGGCAGGGTTGCAGCTCAGGGCTGAGCCCAGCCTCAGGAAGCCTATGGGTTCCATCAGGCTGCTTCTGCCCTGACTGCTGTGCTGCATTTGGGAGGTCAAGGGGAGGGAGGAGGCTGCACGGCTCCTTCCCAAAGCCTCTCCGCTGCCCTGCCTTGTGCCTCTGAAGAGCAGGTGGGGGCTGCTGAGCTCTGTCTCTGCACAGGACCAACTCCAGCTCTTCCTGCAGCCAGCCCGTAACCCTGCCGCCCGTGCTTTCTCTTCCACCCGCAGGGTGTCTGGACTCCCACCTTGGGCTCATTTGACACAGTCTCCAAAGACATCAGGTCTGATGATGGGACCATGACTCTGTGCTGGCCCGTGTTTCAGCTGGCCAGGAACCACAGAGCTATGCACCACCTCCAGTCCGACAAGGAATCCCTGCCAAGTAGGAGGGAGATTAAACCCTTGCTGGCTTCAATGGACCAACTACTATCTGCTGACCCAGAGTGCTATTGTAGAGGCAACAGGACTGTTGTGAGACACACAAGACCTTCAGGCCAGCACAAATGCGAGGACTTGAGAGCACTGTGTCAGTGTAACGAGAGCAGGAATGAAAAGAGCACCTTGTGCTGCTGTCCGTGGCTGTACCTCCCCCAGATCCAGATAAGGCAGGAAGAGAGAAGAGCTACAGAAAAGTCGTCTTTGAAAGCATTTTATTTATCTCTTAACCTATTCAGGGAATCTGGTTCCATGTTTACAAGACCTCTTGGAGTGAGAATATAGAAATTATGTTGGAAAGAAGTGAAATAATTTTTTTTTGTATGTTCGATAACATTCTTTTTGCAGATTGCTATACCACACACAAACAATCGAAGATGCATAAAATGTAAAAAACCATCGCTGGGAATCCAATGAGGAAGATGTGCACTTTATGGAAGCTGGAATAGTGCGTATTGCAACACATTCCTGAGAGCGTGCTTGATCTCCCTGTTCCTCATGCTGTAGATAATAGGGTTCAGTGTTGGAGGAACCACTGTGTACAGAAGTGCCACTGTCTGATCCAGGAGTGGGGAGGAAATGGAGAAGGGCTTCAGTAGGCAAAAATCTGCTCTAACACAGCTGACTTTGGTAATGGCCTCACAGGGACCAGTTACAGCTCTTAACATTTCTGGACAGCATTTTGACTGCACCTCTATTATTTGCTTACATCAGTCTTCTCTCAGTCCCCATAGTTAATGTACACCACATACGCTGTGGGGCTCATTACAGTACAGAAAGACCTAACGAGCCATTTCCCTCATCTTCAAGGCCTGAACTGCTCCTTAGGGAGGTCTCAGTGTTGCAGATGGTTTCAAGGATTGCTGCCCAAAAAAGGAGATTTACACTGGACTGTATTAGGTTTCCATACCTGCATTCAGATTTTGGTCAAGTTCTCCTGATCCTGATGTCCATTTTGCTCTGTTGTCTGTAGGCTTTGTGCTGGAGCTGTACATGGCTGTGGATGGGCATTCTCTAACAAAGTGTTGTTGGTGTTGTTTTATGCAGAGAAAATGCTCCAAAGAAATATCCTGAAGAATCACACTGCTGGATTTCTTCTTGGATTTTCTGATCCCCCTGGGCTGCCAGGATTGTGCTTCACCATCTTCCTGCTCGTTTATGTCACAGTTATCATTGGGAACAGCCTGATTGTGCTGGTTACAGCGCTGGACTTGAGTCTCCACAGCCCCATGTATTTCTTTCTGAGAAATTTGTCCTTCTTGGAGATCTGCTACACATCAGCCACTCTTCCCAAAATGCTGGTGTGTTTCCTGACAGGAGATGTCTGGATCTCCTTCTTTGGCTGTGCTGCCCAGCTGTACTTCCTGTTTTTGCTAGGAAGCACTGAGTGCCTCCTGCTGGCTGTCATGGCCTACGACCGCTACGTGGCCATATGTGACCCCCTGCGCTACAGCCTGGTGATGAATGGTGGGTTCTGTGTCAGACTGGTGGTCGGCTCATGGATGGTTGCCATACCAATACAAATGGGCCAGACCTACCAAGTGTTCACCTTGCCCTTCTGTGCATCCCATCACCTCCATCATTTTTTCTGCGATGTTCCCCCTCTGTTGGAGCTGGCCTGTGCAGATACCTTCTGGAGCCGTGTGACCCTGAACGCTATCATCCTGCTATTTGTTGTCCTTCCCTTTTTCATGATCATTGTTTCCTACGTTAGAATTATCAGGACGGTACTGAAGATGCACTCTGCTCCGAGCAGACACAAAGCCTTTTCCACCTGCTCCTCACACCTCATAGTGCTGACTCTCTTTTACGGCTCAGCCATGGTCGTGTACTTCAAACACAGCTCAAGGGACTCTGCAGGCACTGACAAATACCTTGCCCTGTTTTACACGATTCTGACCCCCATGTTTAACCCTGTCATCTATGGCATGAGGAATAGGGAAGTGAGGATCGCCCTGAGAAAACTACTGTGGGGAAAGTGATAATGCAGAGTGGGTGAAATACGCCTCAATAGTTGCAATGAGCACTTGGCTGCTTGTGTGTTGGCATCCAGTTTTGGCTCAGACACCTCCAGATGAGGCACCACCAGATTTGCTGCACTATCCCACGAGCCACCACATCTTCCAGAAGGAATCAAATTTTATATAGTATAAGAGAAGGATGCATGGGGATTCTCTGTCACATCATCACAGGGCAGGAAATGAGGAATCCATTCTCCCTGACTTTTTCAAGTCTCTACATTCAGTTTTTTCTTAGTTATCATATTATGCTGCATATTATCCTTCCTATGATTGCTCTTCCTATGATTCCTCATTAGTGGTATTCCAGTCAGAATTCTGTAGGTTAAAGGACTTCTCACAGAACCACAGCTGGATCCAGCACACAACAATCCAACACTACACTCCATCTTACCTGCCCTGAATGACGGCTATGACACATGGATGCCAAAGGCATGGAGTCAATGAACACCACTGCCAATTTAGAGGAATGGCCTGTAGTCTGCGGGAATGATATCTGTGTGTGTATATAAAAAAATGCAACAGGAAAGACGATGACAGTTATTTGGAATGTATGGGTAAGTATTGAATCTGTAAGCAATATGGAATGAGGGGTGGGGACCATCCTTGGCTCAGCTGGGATGCTTTGACTTCAGGAGAAAAGCAGTGCTGGAACACCTTGATGTTTTTGATGCTGCTGAGCAGTGCCACTTCAGTTCCTCAGCTTCATGTGTTGTTCTTCCAGCCACGGAGGCTGAAGGATTTGGGAGGGTATGGCACCAGGATCTGAGCTCAACAACCCAAAGGGGTATTTCATTCTGTATGACATCATGTGGAAAAAAACCTTCTTTTGTATATATGTCAATATGCAAATATTATTATCAGAATAACATCAGAATTTTATTATTCTCACCCCCCCCAACCCCCCCCCACACCCCTGAATTATTTTTTCTACCTCAATAAAATTGTTTGTACCTCAACCCACAAATTCTACTTTGTTGTGGTCTTTCTAGTC
The DNA here is from genome assembly GCF_054131305.1 of Coturnix japonica. Classification (NCBI taxonomy): domain Eukaryota; kingdom Metazoa; phylum Chordata; class Aves; order Galliformes; family Phasianidae; genus Coturnix; species Coturnix japonica. The sequence goes on along the minus strand of NC_140672.1, from coordinate 4,344,052 downwards.
CCTCCTTCATCCCTCTGGGAGGGGGAGAGAAAGTGAAGAGAAAGGGAAGGGAATGGGAAAAGGGAAGGGGAAGGGAAGGGGACGGGAAGGGGAAGGGAAGGGGAAGGGAAGGGGAAGGGAAGGGAAGGATGAAGGGAAGGATGAAGGGAAGGGAAGGGAAGGGAAGGGAAGGGAAGGGAAGGGAAGGGAAGGGAAGGGAAGGGAAGGGAAGGGAAGGGAAGGGAAGGGAAGGGAAGGGAAGGGAAGGGGAAGGGGAAGGGGAAGGGGAAGGGGAAGGGGAAGGGGAAGGGGAAGGGGAAGGGGAAGGATGAAGGGAAGGATGAAGGGAAGGATGAAGGGAAGAGAAGGGAAGAGAAGGATGAAGGGAAGGATGAAGGGAAGGGAAGGGAAGGGAAGGGAAGGGAAGGGAAGGGAAGGGAAGGGAAGGGAAGGGAAGGGAAGGGAAGGGAAGGGAAGGGAAGGGAAGGGAAGGGAAGGGAAGGGGAAGGGGAAGGGGAAGGGGAAGGGGGAAGGGGGAAGGGGGAAGGGGGAAGGGGGAAGGGGGAAGGGAAGGGAAGGGAAGGGAAGGGAAGGGAAGGGAAGGGAAGGGAAGGGAAGGGAAGGGAAGGGAAGGGAAGGGAAGGGAAGGGAAGGGAAGGGAAGGGAAGGGAAGGGAAGGGAAGGGAAGGAAGGGAAGGGGAAGGATGAAGGGAAGGGAAGGGAAGGGAAGGGAAGGGAAGGGAAGGGAAGGGAAGGGAAGGATGAAGGGAAGGATGAAGGGAAGGATGAAGGGAAGGGAAGGGAAGGGAAGGGAAGGGAAGGGAAGGGAAGGGAAGGGAAGGGAAGGGAAGGGAAGGGAAGGGAAGGGAAGGATGAAGGGAAGGATGAAGGGAAGGGAAGGGAAGGGAAGGGAAGGGAAGGGAAGGGAAGGGAAGGGAAGGGAAGGGAAGGGAAGGGAAGGGAAGGGAAGGGAAGGGAAGGGAAGGGAAGGGAAGGGAAGGGAAGGGAAGGGAAGGTTTTTGGCATTTGTTGGTGCTCCATCCAGTTAGCTCTCTCAGTTTACTGTGGCATCAAAATAGAGCTCCTTCATAGTGTTCAACATACACCTCATATACTCACAAACAATAAATTCCTCTAATCAGCTAATTGCCCGTAAATTCTCCCAAACAACAGTGATAGAGGATGAAAGGTTTCTCAACTGTGAAAAGATTAACGGTACATACAAAAGAACCTTCTGTTTATCCCTTGACTTTGTCTTGCATTGCAGACTCCCAAGGCTTCACAGTGATAAGTTCTGTCAAGGAGTCTGTTCAGCTCTCTTCAGCTCACTCCCAGTTACATCTTTGCACAACTCCAGAACTTTCAGTCCACATTTAAGAAATTTAAAATGAAGCTGAGATGATCTGCTGTTCTCAGCTGTACTTCAGACAACCGCAGCTGCTTGCAGCAGGAGATATGTAAATGGATGGTGGTTTTTTTTGTTGGGAACACCCAAAAGGCAGATGTTCACTTCTGCTGAGCTATGTCAGTGGAGGACTCCTTCCACATAAGTGATTTCTGCTTCATCTGTGCTTAGTTTGAAAAGCAAATCTTAAAATGAACCCTGGTCAGTTTTGCCATTTAGAAGCAATGTAAGCAAACATGTAATGGCACTGTGCACTATACTTATTTCTAATTACACTGGGGACAATGGATCCAAAGAGACTTTAGCAAATCCTTTCCTCTCCAGTTCTGATTTGTCTCTATTCACCCTTCCTAAGGACCTGAAGTTTTGAGTAGGAAGTCTGAAATTTTCTTATTTATCTGACTTGGTCTGGAAAAATATGCTGTCATTTGTGGTGAAAATCCATCAGTAGAATCCATTTGGATGTGGTGCTTGGCGACATGGTTTAGAAGAGGGTTGTTTGAGTTAAGGTAGTACAGTTGGTTTACAGCCGGACTTGAGGATCTTGAAGATCTTTTCCAACCTGAGCAATTCTGTGATTCTATGAGGTGACTGGGATTGTGGATGAAGGAAAGACTGTGACTCGTTTGCCTTGACTTGTTCAACCTGGAGAAAAGATGGCTGCAGGGTGACCACCCTGCAGCCTTCCTGTCCCTAAAGTGAGCCTAAAAACATGAGGGGACTCAACTCTTTGAAAGGGTAGATAGCAGCAGCACAAGGTGAAATGGTTTGAAGTTGAAGAGGGAAGACTGAGGTTGCATGTCAGGGGGAAGTTCTTTTCTCTGAGAGTGGTGAGGTGCTGGAACAGCTGCCCAGAGAGGCTGTGGATGCCCCATCCATACCTGGAGGTGTTCAAGGCCAGGTTGGATGGGGCCCTGGGCAGACAGGTTAGTGTTAAATGTGGATTCTTGGTCCTGATTGCCACAGGGGGGTTGGAGCTTCATGATCCTTGTGATCTCTTCCAACCCAGGCCATTCTGTGATGCCATGATTTCATGATTGATGCAACACCTTCCACAGCTGCCTTACCAACAAACTGGCTGGCTATTTATAATAATAATAGTAATAATAACAACAACAACAACACTAATAATAATAATAATAATAATAATAATAATAATAATAATAATAATAATAATAATGCAGTGATAAAGTGCATGGAATATTGCCTGGACCAATTTCAAGAAGCAATTATCAGAGATGTGAGGGTAAGCAGGTGAGAACAAAGTAGTGGTGTCCATCAGGGATCAACAATAAGGCCAGTGCTGCTTAATTCACTAAGGAGTGAATGCTGGAATGCAGTGTGTGCTCACAGGGAGCTTGTGGGGGACACCCAGCTCAGGAGAGTGGTCAATATGTGGGAGGGGAAGGCTCACATGCTAAATCCTACAGATACTTAATTAGCTATTTCCCATGAGATTGGTCATAAACTTGAACAGATTGTTCACAGCCTGTGCGATATAAACACCCCATATCACAGCTGTACTTGGTTCTGTACTGCATGCAGTGTTATATGAGAACCGAGAGCACTGTGAGCTGTTGGGTGCAGCACCATCTGGGGTGTTACTGGAGGGCTTTGTGGGCAGAAGTATCTGGAGTTCATTCCATGTAGATGCTGCCCAAGGAAGTGACACTGTTAAGAAAACCACACTTTCTGAAGACATATTTCCAAACAAATGGGATTACTGGGGTGATTAGAGGCAGACAAAGTAGCAGGCTGCAGGGCAAGCACAGGGGACATTGTAACTATGCTTTGTTGTTCCTCAAAGTGAAAATGAAAGAAGTGTTGGAGGAATATCAGCATTGTCCTGTAAAGTAGTGTTTGCATTGCCTCCCATTTTCACTAAACAGCTGTCTGCTGCTTGCAGATTCAAGAGGACTTTGGGGGACCATTGGGATTAATTTGGGGTCACATTAGGGCCATATTGAGGTAACTTTAGGGACACTTCAGGGTCATTTGGGGGTGACCGTTAGGGTCAATTGGGGGTGCCTGCCTCATCGGGGTGGGTGTTTACTCATGGGAGGGGGCAGGGCTTTGGGAAGAGGTGTGGGGCCTTGTAGAGATAGGCGTGGTTTTGAGGGATGGGTGTAGCCTTGTGGGAGAGGGTGGGGCCTAACAGAATTGGGGTGGCTTGATTGGGTGAGGCCTAGTGGGAAAGCAGTGGCTGAGTCATGAAGGAGCCCAACAAGAAGGCAGCTCCAATAGTGGGTGTCCAACTGGAAACTGAAGTCTTGAACCAATGAATCAGGGCCAGCACTCCATGAAGGGCTCTATAAACCCTCAACATCCTCCAGATAACTACTAATAAGTTTAATAGATCCTTAATGATAATTTCATAGCACACAGCCGACTCCTTTGTATGGGTTGGTTCTTCCCTGAATCACTCTGTATGGGTTTCAGTATCACCACAGGGCTTTATTTTATAGAAGACTTCCTGAAGGATAATGACTGCGACCTTCATTTGTTTACTCCAAAATACTTTGTCAAAAGTCCACACCACAGCAAGTATTTGTGCACAAACCTACCCATGGAGCTTCTGATCTCCTTGTTGCACAGCGTGTAGATCATGGGATTCATTAAAGGGAAGATGACCGTATGGAAAAGAGCAATGACTTTTTCCATTGGAACGGCCCGGAAGGGGAGGATGTAGATATAAATTGCTGGGCCAAAGGTGACCAAAACCACAACCATGTGGGAAATGCAGGTGGAGGTGATTTTGTTCTTGGCCTCAGAGGAGAATGCCCGGAGCTTCAATACTAGGGCTGTGTAGGAGATGAGGAGGAGCACAAAGCACACCATGATGATACAGCCATTGTTGAGGAACATCAGCAGTTCCACTGTGTCAGTGTTGGCACAGGCCAACTTTGCCAGCTGTCGGATGTCACAGAAGAAGTTGTCCAGGATGTTGGGGCCGCAAAACGGGAGAGTGATAGTGAGAGCAAATAGAACGATGCCGTGAATGAGGCCGCTGCCCCACGAAGCTCCAAGCAGGGTGCAGCAAACAGTCTTGTTCATGAGCATGGTGTAGCAAAGGGGTTTGAAAATGGCAACGTAGCGATCGTAGGCCATGGCCAAGAGCAAGAAGGCTTCCACTGCTCCCAGGAAGTGAAGAAACGAGAGCTGAGCTATGCAGCTGTTGTAGGAGATGGTCTTTGGGTTTGAGAATAAGTCAGACAGCATTTTGGGTAGGGTGACAGAGCAGTAGCAGATATCCAGGAATGCCAGATTGGCCAGGAAAAAGTGCATGGGTGATCCCAGTTGGGAATCGCCCCAAACTGTGAGAATGATGAGGACGTTGCTTGGGAGAACTGCCATGTAGAACAGCAGGAAGAAGGAGAAGAGAACCGACTGCACTCCGTGGCTGTGGGACAATCCCAGCAGAACAAACTCTCTGACTGTTGTTGAGTTCTCGTGCTCCATTTGGACTCTTGCGAGCACTGACAAACAGTAATAAATAAACCAGTGCAATATATTGCAATATTACAGCAACATGGGCTGTACTTACACTATGCACATCCTACAAGCATTGCTTGGGGTGATGGAACTCCTTATGGGGAAATACTTGAAAGCTGGGAGTAGAGATTCCCACTAAGGTGGGCTCTGTACTGCAATTGGGAGCTGAATGTCAGCCCATGATGGGATGGTCCATGTTTTCTCTCTCTGGGAACTGGCTCCAGAATTGATTCTAGGTTGTAGGCCATCAGTGCAGTCTCCTGTAGTGCTACTCTTTGTGGTTTGAGCTAATTTCTTACATCACCAACAGCTGCACAGAGGTCAATGCCATTCCTTTTCTCCCAAGCCTTACAAATCCACTCAGCTTTTGTGATGGGAGCACTGAGACTTACAGCAATTCCATCTCCATGTGTAGAATCAGCCAACAGATGCACAACATTGTAGCTGAAGCCCTTTCAGATAACTCTACCAAATGCATCTCTCTTCCTGAATGCTGTACAGCACAGCACTGAGTTCAACATCCATGCAGTGGACAACACGAGGAAGGTGAAGGCTCTAACTTTCTGTGCACAATGCAAAACACATGGAGGTCTGATGACACAGCTGTCTGCTTTGCTGAGGTTGGCAGAGATGGAATCTGAGAGGTCTGATACAACCAAGACAGTGTCACATTCCAGGCAATGACAACCACCATTTTGTCCCCAGATTGTCCTGAAATGGCCCCAGATTGTCCCTAAGTTGATTCAGAATGTCCTCTAATGTCTCCAAAACGATCAATGTTGACCCCAAATTGCCCAAAATTACTCCAAAATTGCCCCCAAATGTCCTCAAATGTCCACAAATTGTCCTGATTTACCACCAAAATGTCCCCAAATTGACAAAACTTTTCCCCAGTTGTCTCCATATTGACCCAAAATTTCCTCTAATGTCCCCAAGTTGTCATAAATAAATCCAAATTGACTCAAGATGTCCTTTAATATACCAAAATTGGCCCATTACACCTAATTGTTCCCAAACGGACACAACTTGTCCCCAAATTGACCCAAATTGACCAAAAACGTCCTCTGATGTCCCAAATTGTTCACAAATTGACCCCAAATTGCCCAAAATTACCCCAAAATTGATCCCAAATTACCCAAAAACTGTATCCAAGTTGAACCCAAATGTCTCCAAATTCTCCAAAATTGCCCCCCAAATGTCCCCAAATGAACCCAAATTGACCTCCAGGCCTAAAATCACATCCACTCATTAGAAAAGGAAACCAATTATGGAGCACTCCCATCTGTTGTGAGTCAGTGGGGTGCACTCATCTGACAGCTGCAAAGCAGTTCGCAATGGAACACCGGAACACCATTGTAGCCCATAGTGTCACTGCAGCCATCCCAAGGAATGGTGAATTCCATCCTGGGTTTTCCCTGGAATGCATTAATTTGAGTATTTTCTACACTAATCTATTCTCCCCATCTTTCAGTGCAGCTGAGGGTGCTGGTATAGCATTCAGACTTTCACTTTTCCCCACAGAAATCCTGTAACACATCCCAGTTCCTCAGTGAGGCCATCAGAACATTGGAGATGTGAAGAAAAAACAATTATCTAAATATCTCTACCCAGTTAATCCATCAGTAATCAGCCATATGCCCAGCTGAGAGAGCAAAGCGCTCCTTAAAAACCTCACATTGTGCCTTGAAACAGTCTTTAATTAACCATAAGATAATTAAGGTAGGGAAGGAGCACTGAGACCATCGAGCCCAATCTTCAGCCCATCACCTCCTTTATTTAATCACAGAATAATTAAGATGGGGAAATAGCACTGAGACCACAGAGTCCAACCTTCAGCTCATCTCCTTCTTTAATTAATCATGGGATAATTAGGGTAATTAGGCAACAGCGAATGCTGTACTTATGCAGTTGGGCTCTGCTCTGAATGTCCCACTGACTCCCAACTCTGTCTTTAAGCGGATTAATTGCATTACATGCGCCTCTGAGTTGATTCCTGGAATTGATTACCCCACAGAAACCCATAGAGACCCACAGAGACCCATAGTGTTGGAGCTGGGGCAGTATGTTTGGGCTGCAGTTGGAGGGTCCTTACAGATCAATGAACCACAGAATGGCCTGGGTTGGAAGGGTACGTAAGGATCACAGAACCACAGAAAGGTTGGGTTGGAAGGGTCCTTAAAGATCATAGAGCCTTGGAACAGCTGGATTGGGTTGGGTTGAAAGGGTACTGATAGGTTGCAGAATCATAGAATCATAGAATGACATGGGTTGGAAAGGACCTCAAAGTGATCTATTCACACTGTTGTCCTGTGCTGGGAGAGCAGCACAGCCTGAGGCACTTTCCTTCCTCACTGAGCTCACTTCATTTCTGAAGCCCACCCCATGCAGACATACATCATCAGCTTCAATACATACCTCTCTTTCAGGACCTTTGTGGGCAGTCCATCACCCTGCTCTGAAGCCTTCTCTCTCTTCCTCTCCCACACACTCATGCATCCAGCAGTGCTGTGCATGGAGTTGATGACTGCTGACCTATGGACCTACTCACATCTACATCTCCCTCCATGTGTGTATCAGCCCACAGCTGGTACTGCCCCACTGATAGGGGCGGATCACCGAGTGGCAGAGGATGGAGATATCCTCCCATTCTGCTCTCTTGGGATTCTTTATCTCTTTAAGGGACTACTGAGACTGCAGTGTTTGTTTGGCTCCAGTGGCAGTGGTTTATAATTATGGCACACAGCTGTGCTGACAGCTCTGATTCCTGTGGGCCTTAATAAAAGTCATCAGCTGTTTGTTAGCAACTGTTCATTAATACTTATTATTATCTTTTATTTTGCCGTACATGATTCTCATCTGGGCATTGCATTTGTGGGTAAAGAAAAGTTGGTTAGAAAATGAAAGAAAATCAAAGCCCCTTTGCATTGCAGTTGAGGCTCCCACCCATGGAGTGGTGGAATCACCGTCCCTGGAGGTGTTCCACCAATGTGGGGCAGCGGGCAGTGCTGGTGGGCAATGGGTGGTTGGATGAGGGGATTGTTTGGAGTTCTTTTCCAGCCTTAATGACTCAGAGCTGGGGCTCAGTGAGGGCTGGCCGCCCCTGAGAGGTGGGTGGCCTTTGGGATGGAGTTGTGTTTTGCCATTAGAATCAGATTGTAAGGAGAAATAATTACGCACAGAGGTAATTATTAGGGTTAGAGTTAAAGTTAGAGTTAGGGTTGGGATTAGGATTTGCATTAGGGTTAGGGTTAGGGCTACGATTAAGGTTAGGGTTAGCGTTTGGGTTAGGGAGCCATCTCCAATGGTCTCATCATACAAAGTGCCATGTTGAGGTCCCATTCAACTCATGCTTTCAAGATGGAGAGCCTACCAGGGGTGTTACCCTGCTTGACCCCTTGTCTAACAGGTAACAACTGTTGGTAGATGTGAAGGTTGGGCAGAGCGTCCATGATATTGCAGAGATCTCTATTCTTGGAGATGTCAGAAAGGTGATTAGAAAAATGCTTTCTTGAACTTCCAGAGGGTGGGCTTTGACCTGTTCAGGATGCTTCTTGCAGGGGTCTCTTGGGAGTCATTCTTGAAGGGTAAAGAGATCCGGGAAGCCCAGACAATTCCTCAAAATGGAAATCTTAAAGGCTGTTCCTGAGTGCCATAAGGTGAACTCGGGTGGGAAGGACACTGGTGTGGATGATCCAGGAGCTTTTGTTGGGACTCCAGGAGAAAAAAAAAGACTATGTCCTCTGAGAAAGGATGGCTGCTTGGGGAGACTACAAAGAATTTGCTGAGAGATGCAAGGAAGAAGTTAGAAAGGCAAAAGCCCAACTGCAACTCAGGTTTGCCTGCAGTAAAAGTGAAGGAGAAATCCTCGGGATGAAGTTCAGTCAGGTCAAGTACTGGGTGCTGCACTCGGGACACATCACCCCCAGTCTGGAGCACAGTGGGGTCTGATGAGGAGTGGCTGAGTGAGCTGAGATGGGTCAGTGTGGAGGAGTCAGAGAAGATCCATGGCACTCTATTAGGGAGATTGTGATGAGGAAGTGTTTGGCCTCTTCTACCAGGCAACAAACAAGACCAGTGAAAATGGCTACAGATTGCACCAGGGGAGATTTAGATTAGATATAAGTGGCCTGTGGTAGGAATGATGGCAGTGGTAGGAATGCCGCTTTGCAACACCGGAGGCCTGGGTTCGAATCCCCCCTGTGGCGCAAGTGGTAGAAGTGCCGCTCTGCTACACAGGAGGCTCGAATCCCGGGGGTTGGACTCGATGATCTCTAAGGTCCCTTCCAACCCGCATGAGACTGTGATACAGTGATAAGGAAAATCTTTTGCTTATGTGGAGTGGTCAGGCACTGTAATGTCCTGCCCAGGGAGGCATTGGAGTCACCATCCCTGCTGGTGTTCAAGGCATTGGGATGTGGTACTATGAGATATGGTTCAGTAGCTCAGTGGTACTAATGGTGATGTAAGGACGGTTGGACAGGATGGCCTTCTAGGTCCTTTCCAACCTTGTGATTCTATGATCCCATGTTAATATCTGCTTAAGTGGATTATAACTTATGCTTCTGATATGCAAATGAGCTCCCAGCCTCTACCTTCCACATTCAAATGTGGAAACCCATCATCCTCATCAGTTTGTTTCCTCTCATAGAATCATAGAATCACAAGGTTGGAAAGGACCTACAAGATCATCTAGTCCAACCATCCTCCCATTACCGTAGCTAGAGGAAACCATTAACCCATATCTTGTAGCTCCTCATCCAGACACCTCTTGAACACTGCCAGGGATGATGACTCCACCACCTCCCTGGGCAGCCATTCCAGTGCCTGACCACACTGAGACAAAAAGTTCCTTCTTATGTCTGGTCTAAGCTTGTTCTGATACTAGTCCACTGGCAAAGACGCATGCTTCAAGGACGTGTCAAATGAACTCAATGTGTTTTTGTTGGTGAACTGTTGATTGGTTGGTTGGTTTTTCCCTTTCTCTCTTTCCCCCAGAATCTGACCCACCGGGCAGGGACAGGCATTGCCCACAGACACCAAGGCTGCTGCTCCGTGTGATTTAATCAGCTCTGGGCCCATGATCCCTCCCTGCATTGTGGGGTTGTTTCCAGTGATCCAGAGGAGATGGGAGATAAGGCTTATAAGCTTATACAGTCATTTGAGTAGTGAAAAATTACAGTGAGATCGCACTGCAGTCCTCTCTTCTCACTGAGCTTCATTTGGTTTATGTGGGCAACATTTTGGAGCCTGGCCTGGTCCTTTTGGGTGGCATCCCTTCCTTCTACTAGCTGCACCGCTAAGCATGATACCATCAGTAAACACTGAATCACGCTGTCTGCCTCATTGATAAAGATGCTGAAGAGCATTGGTTTCAAGATAGGGATTGGGGGACTGTCATGGTTTTGTGGTATTGCTGTCAATATTCTACATCACTACATCAAGTGCACTATGTATCATTGGAAGGTTCATGCTCCTGTTCCATGGAATGGTGGCGTCCTGAGTACTCAGCTCTCGGAGGTGAACTACGTATCCCAGAGGACATCGCGGCCAGAGATAAATCACAGGAGGAGGACACATATAATCTCTCTCCCAGGCTGGAGTTGTCTCTCTCTCAGATGCTTGGGGAGTGGGAAGCATTCCAGCTGTGCCGCCTAGAGGTCACAGTAGGCTTCTCGGTTTTCGGAGACTCTCTCTCTCTGTTTTGTTCAATTTATTAGCCTCAATTATATTATATTATATTGTGTTCTCTTGTATTCCGATATCATTTTTTCCTCCTAAGTTTTCCTCCTTAGATTGCTGCTGATTTTTTTCCCATTCCCCTTTTCCCTTCCTTTCTGGGCCGGGGGGGCCCTATGGGGCGGCTGTCCCCTGTCACGGGCATAGGTAAATCAAGGTAACCCGTGACAGGGACCAAACTCATCATCAGACCCCACCTGGATGACACCAGCTTGCCCTGGAGAATCTACCTTGGCAGGTCCGTGTGCTAAGGAGCTGGAGAGAACATGTTTTTGGAGAGTCAAACATACAGGTTCAACAAGTACCCAAGGTGGCCTTGCAAAACTAACTGGTTCTAGATATATTGCTGTTAAAAGAACATGGGGTGTGAGGGACATTGAACTGAGCTGAAAGAGAATGCTGTATCAGTATCCACAATGCCACCACTACCATAACTGAGGCCCATCAAAACACAAAGGCAATCACCTAAGAGACTGGAGAGCTTTTTCCAGTGATGCAGAGAAAACTGTTTGATGGACTGATTTTCACATCCCTGCTGAAATCACTGGGATGAAGAGGGTGGGGGAAATGGCTTGTGAATATCAGTCTTAGGATATGGGGTGTGGGTTTCCATTTCTAATGGTAGACCTTCTCATCTTTCTTCCTTTTTGTCTGCCAACTGCTATGTGCAGATCACCATTATTGAGGGAAACCACAGAATATTTGAGCCATAGGTTGGTGTATGGGATGAGACATGAGTGCCTGTCCATGTGAGCTGGAACAATGCCCTGAGAGACAGTTGATTCATATGGAAAAGCTGGGTGTCTCTTCCCTTTATTAAACTGATGTATCAGCCACTCCTGGAAGAGTCCTGAATGACAGCCCTGAAATGGTCAGGTTTCAGGACAAGGCCTGGTGTGACTTCCTTTGATTTGGATATAGCCCAGTGTCCAGGAATTAAGGCAACTCCAGTTCCAGAGGCTGATGGTATCTGATCTGCTTCCTTTGATATTACAACTAGTTGCTGGGGGGGGATTGGATTTGCCCTACCTCTCCTGCTCGCCCTGCTTCTAGGTGTTGCTGCTTCCACTCTATGCTATGTGGAACATCCCCATCAGCAGGCTTGGTGCTGGATCCAGGACTGGTGATCTCATCACCCCCTTTAATTGTTTTTACTAACTCAAGTCATACTTGAAGTTCCTATAAACCTTAGGAGATGCCTCTTAACAAGTGACCAGCACTGATGGACTTCAGTGCCTAGGGCAAGTGATGCTGTTCCAGACATACCCCCTTTATTCCTAAAAGAATACTTAACTGGTATCATTCTCCTGGCTGGGTGGCTTATAGTCGACTCCCACTTTACTTCCTTATCCCTTAGTCCATGCCCAGAGCTTCTCAGCCACGTCACTGCCAATTGTAAGCTCCATGCAGAGGTCAAGTGGGACACAGAGGGCACAGCATTCTGCTGGGTGGACACAAGTGTTGGTTTAACCGGATGGGACAAAGCACTCCCATCACGCCCTCCTGGGAAAACGGCCATCCCAAGAATGGCAGTCTGCCTATTCTATGACCCCATATGAAATGCTCCTGCACTGATTGATTAAAGGGCTTTAAACCAGGTCCGAAGGGGGAAGGGAGGGGAAATGGATGTGACAGAGAAGGGCTGAGGGATGTTGTAGTTGGAGATTGCAGGGAAAGCCCACTGGATGCACAGCAGGGAAATGTGGGGTGAGTCTCCTCTTGTGCGTGCAGGGGAAGACGCAGAGGAACTGTAGGCTGAGCTGGACAGGGAGAGGAACCCGACAGCCAACACACCTTGTGCACCAGCAGCTGCTCTCGTACGTAGGTGGCCAATACATCCGAGATGGCAACTGCCTCTGGAGGGCAGAGGAACATCAGGTCACACTCTGCATCTGCCACTTCCCAGCAGCCCGACTGCCTTGGGCCGGGTGTTGCCATGTGCTTCCATGGTTCAACCACCCCCTGCCCTAAAGTCTAGCGCTGTTCCCCACCAGGACCAAAGCCACTATAACTCAGGATAGATGGCAAAATGGTGTTTATTGGGGGTAGTTAGCGTCTTATACTTTCATCACCTCATCTACAACCCCCTGAGAGCGTCTGAAATATGCACCCAACATACATCACAGGGCAGAGGACACAACAGGGAAGGTACTGCCACGTCACATCCCGAATCCTTGCTAATGCCTACAACACCCAGGAGGGAGGTGGCAGATAGAAAGTGTCGTCTCCATCCCCAGCCCCACACGCAGACAGCCCCGAGGTGGTCCCCGTGCAGGGCCTCTCCTGCTGAGCACCAAGATGGGCTGCAGCACCGCTCCCGTGGTGGCTGTGGGCATGTGCACCTTCAGTTATCACTGCATATCAGACCAGAGGCACAGCCCGCCTGGGGCCATTCTGGCTCATCCCAGGTTGCTACTTGTTGGCCCCGGCCATGCCAGAGCTCATCCCTTCAGATACGCCTGCTCTGTGCCAGATGCTCCTTCAGGATGCAGGACCCACTGCCGTGCTCTGCCTTCACCCCCTCCAGGGTGGCCGTGTATCAGATGTCACCACGGTGACGCGGTGACAATGTGGCCAGAGCTGGCAGCTGCCCATTATTACACTGGCACAGCAGCCTCCTGCCTGCCATGACAGAGCAGGAGCCCAGTCCTACACCTTGGTGGTTCCCACTGCCCATTCCTGGGCCCCTTGTGTGCCAGCAGCACCACACCAGAGGTGCTGGCGGTGGGCCCCTCGGGCAGGCTGGCCTCACCATGAGATGCTGAGCCCGCTGGCGTCTGAGGCTCTTCTTGTGCTGGCCTGAGCTTCTCGCTCCTAGACGTCTGTCATCTGGTGACCGGGAGCTCGGTGGCTGCAGTGCTCACTTACTCCCTTTGGACACTGAGGGCAGGCTGGCCTTCGAGCATGCTGAAGACCACGGGGTGGGTTTCAGTGCCCTGACTCGGCCCAGGTCTCCTGCTTGGCCTTGGGTTCCACCTCAGCCATGGCTTTGGCTGGATGCTGCTCAGGCAGAAGACAGCTTCTCGAGGAAGTCGTAATACAACTTCATTTCAAAGGTCAGACCATCAATGAGGAGCACTCCGACGTCCTTCTGGACCACAGCGATGTTCTCCCCATTCTGCAGGCAGCTGGGAAGCAGCAATACAGTGCTTTGGATGCACGTCTGCACCCTCTGCCGGCTCACAGAAGTAGCTGTGGATACCTGGCTGTACTACAGGTGCTCCACCTACCTGTGGGCTGAAAAAATACCACAGACGGTGCTGATACGGTTGCTGTTCCACAGCAAATTTCATAGAACTGCTTCTAAGGGACATCACTTAGAACGGCCCCGTTTTTGGACGGGCTCCTCAGACAGTCTGCTTCTGAGAAGGGAAGTGGTGGCCCTCTTTGCCCCATCCACAAAGCCAGCAAGGGTTTAATCCCCCCTCCTACCTGACAGGGACTCCCTGCAGGACTTGAGGTGGTGCACAGCTATGAGGTTGCTGGCCAGGTGAAACACGGGCCAGCACAGGGTCACGGTCCTTTCCTCCGTCTTGATCTCCTTGGAGGTGATGTCAAAGGAGCCGAAGGTGGGAATCCAGATCCTCTGCGAGTGGAGGAGGAAGAAAGGGCGGACACGTTACAGGCTGGCTGGAGGAAGAGCTGGAGTTGGTCCTGTGCGGGGACAGAGCTCAGGAGCCCCCTCCTGCTGTTCAGAGGCACAAGCCAGGGCAGCGGAGACAGCTTTGGGGCTGCACAGCCCTCTCCTTCCCTTCGCCCTCCGTCCCAAACGCACCTCAGCAGGGAAAGACGGGGTGAGTTTTCTTGGCAGTTCTGAGAACTCAGTTTGCCACTGTTACCCTGGAAGGTTCCCTTTCCCATTAGGCCCACTTGTGCCCTGTTCCTGGTACTGGGATCATGCTTTGTAGGGTCCGTTTGCCCAATATATCCTCTTACCTTCCCCTACAACCAATTTCCATAAAATACTACAGGGCAGAACAACGTGTCCATCTGGGCATGCACCCACCTGTCAGCTTGCTCTCTTCCCTTCTAAATCATTACTGTACTCCTGTCCTCTCTAGAATATTTTACAGGTTTCGACTCAGGTTCAGAGACCTTAAGCTTACCGTCTGGAACTGAAGCCTTCTTCAACTGCCTGTTCTGCCACATGATCCATCATCTTATTCCCTGTTTCCTGTACAGTATTGCTTTTCTGATGTCCTTTACAACGTAAAATCGCCATTTGTAGACCCCATATGCCCCTACAGGCCCCGATAGGTCCCATATTCCTCTCACAGCCACCCATTTCCTCATATCCTTTGGTATCCCCCCACAGCCCACTACAACCCTATATCCCCAAGACTGAGTACTATACCTATATTATACCTATATACCTAAATTATATCCTATACCCATCCCACTGCAACCTACAGCCCCATACTACCCTATATTCACCCCCACCTGCATAACCCTATATAACCCTGTACCCCACTACAGGCCCATATTACCCCATAACCCCCACGACCTCACCTGCTGCCTTGCTGGAAGGGGAGGTTTGGCAGCAGCTCCACTCATCAGGAAGTCCTCCAGAAACTTCCTTCTTTCCTCCTGAGCAGGAGACTGGATGCAGATCTGACAACAGAGGGCTCCTCGGGCAGGCTGGGCTCGACACGAGATGGTGCTGCTGCTATTTCCTTGGCTTGTTCCCGCGCTTCCCTGATCTTCTGAACCCTCTTCCAGAGAAGCTTCACCAAGTCGCAGGCCAGATGGTCTGCGTCGGGCATCGTTGGGTGCAGCCCTTGAGGAAGATGGTGGCTCTTGGCTGCAAGCTCCACCCTCACGCTGGGCTTCCTCTGCTCCTCCTTCTTCAGCGAGGAAGCTGACACGTCTTGTTTGGCCCAGCTCTTCTTGGTATTCTGTTCCCTCCTGGCCCTGCTGCTCAGATACAAGCACAAGTGCTGCTGGAGAATCAGTGCAAAGCACAGCCTGAATTGCTGCTACCTTGCACTGAGAAAAGGCTGAGATGCACCACGGCCTCACCTGCTGCCTTCTTGGAAGGGGAGCTTCAGCTCCACTCGTCAGGAAGTCCTCCAGAAACCTCCTTCTTTCCTCCTGAGCAGGAGACTGGATGCTGAAACCTTCTCCAAACTCATTATTAAACAGCACCTGGACCTGAAGCCCCAGGAGAAAGCACAGTTCAGATCCAAGACCTAAAAACAGTCATATTCTAGCACAATACAATTCTAATTCCGATTTAAATTTCAGGACTAGCATTTCACCCACCCTGCCATGGAAGGGGAAAAGGGAGGGAGAAAGGGAAGGGGAAAGCAAGGGAGAGCCTTCTAGCCCCACATGCCCCTATAATCTACTCTATAGCCCCATACAACCCCAACAGCCCTGTATCCCACTACAATCCTCCTACTGCCCACCCACAGCCCCCTAGAGACACATATCCCCCATAATCCTCCTATAGCCTACCCAGAGCACCCTACGCCCACGTTTAGAACCGTAGAGCTTCCCCACAGCCCTATATAGCACCCCAGCTCTTTATAGCCCCAAGATCCCC
The DNA here is from genome assembly GCF_054131305.1 of Coturnix japonica. Taxonomy (NCBI): domain Eukaryota; kingdom Metazoa; phylum Chordata; class Aves; order Galliformes; family Phasianidae; genus Coturnix; species Coturnix japonica. The sequence continues at coordinate 4,327,895 of NC_140672.1, read as the reverse complement.
TGTAGCCCCCCACAGCCCAGCATCAGCCCTGGATCCCCTCCACAGTCATCTATACTCTCCCCAGAGCCCCCGCTCTCCCATATACCCCTATACCTCATCAAAAGTCCCAGACAACTTTCTAGAACCCCATAGCTTTCTATGCCCACTAGCAAGTTCCCCATAGCCCCATATACACCTACATCTACCCCTGCAGTCCCCCTAGCACCCTACAGCCCCATATCCTCAAATAAAACCCACACAGCTCTATATCCTTCTAGAGCTTCCCAAAAGCTCCCTAGAGCCCCACATCTTTCCCAACAGCCCCCTCACACATCTCTATATTCCCACCTCAGCTACTCACATCCCCAGATCCCCCTACAGCCACCGGCAGAACTCACATTCCCCTCACATCCACCCATTTCCTCATATCCCTTGGGATCCCCACACAGCCCACTACAACCCCATCTCCCCCACTATTCACCCCTAGATCCATCCCACTGCCCCCTACAGCCCCACATTACCCTGGACGCTCCCTACAGCCCCCCCCACGGCCACACATTACCCCACAGCCCCCTCAACTCCCCCATCCCCCCCACTCCTCCCCCACTGCTCCCTACACCCACAGCCCACCTCAGCTTCCTCTCCCCGGCCCCGGCCCGGCCCCGTTCTCCCGCACACCTCCGGCTCCGCCGTCCTCAGCCCCGCTCCCGTCGTGCCGCGGTTCCGTCTCGGTGCTGCCCGGACAGCTCCGGCGCGCAGCGGCTGCAGCGGCGCTGCCATGTGAGGTGACCCGGGCTGCGGCAGCGGCTTCAGCCGAACGAAGGGAGAGCCGGGAGGCCCCAAGACACAAGATGGCGGCCGCTCCCGCGCGCGGAGCCTCAGCCAATCGGAGCCGGCGGCGCTGCCTGGGGAATCCTACCAGGCCAACATACAACCTGCCCGGGGCGCGCTGCCAGGCGACAAAATGGCTGACTGACCTGCTGGGCCTTTGAGGCCAAAAGCCAGCCAAAAAGTTGGGGGGGACCTTGCCAGACCTGAAGCTGGTCATGCGGTTAGGGGGCCCTGCCAGGCTAAAAGCCAGCTGTCTGCTCTGCGGGGTACTGGCGGGCCAAAAGCCTGCAGGCTGGGGTCCCTGCCCAGCCAAAACCCATCAATCCCGAGGCTCCTTGTCAGGATAGAGGCCTGTTGTCCGGCCTGTGGGGCCTGGGTTACCTTGCATTCCCTTAGCATAGTTAGTGAAATAAGTTTTCCTCCTTAGATGGTTGCTGCTGCTCTCTGTTTCCTTGCGCCCGTCTCCCATCTCCCTACCCCTTTCCCTTTTCCCTTCCCATTTGTCGTGGGCCGGGGGCCCCACGGCCCTACTGCCCCTCCTCCCCTACCCCTGGCATGGGCAGATTGATCCAGATAAGTCCAGGACAGAGATGTGTGTGTTTCTGAAATCTCTGTTCCACGTGGTTGCCATGCGACAGATGGCAGCAGAGGGGCACTCTGACCAACTGCTGTCTGACACGGAAGCGTGTCTGAATTAAAGGTGTGGGACTGAACTCCTGTGTGCACAAAACATGGCACCCGCTGACATCCTTTGTGCCCTGGGGACGGTGCTGGCCTTTCTGACTGTGGCTGTGGCTTTAGGGCCTGAAGCTGGTGCCGGCCTGTCTGGCTGTGGATTTAAGCCCCATGGCCGGTGTCAGCCTCTCTTGTTGTGGTTTTCCACCCCAGGGCTGGTGCCCGTCCCTCCAGACATGTTTTTATGTCCCAGGGCCAGTGCTGGCCTGTGGGGCTGTGGTGGGAATGCAATGTTTTTTTCTGCATTAGAGTTTGAACAGGGCAATTAGCAGCATGTTTTAGAAATACAGTTGCTGAATTATGGGATCAATTCTTCCTTGCCAAACTGCAATCATTTTTAAATGTGCCAAACAGAACAGAAAGAGTATTACGGACTAGAAAAGCTTATTGTAAGGCTGTTCTGTTAGGATAGGAGACTCCCAGCAGAAGAAGACAGTTTTCACAAACAACAAAGCCAGGGCCTCCAACAAGGCTGGACTGCCTCGCTGTGTGAGAAGGTCGGCACGCAGCAGGCAGGCAGCACGGTACTCCCCTCTACCCTCCTCCTGTGCTTGTCTGTATGCAAGGACCAGCAGACTGACTTGTGGAATCAAACTTGATCAGCACCAAGTAGCTGTAAAGCAGGTATGTTTAATGAGCAATGCTCACACACCTTGGTGCAAGGGAGATGGCTGCACCTCACTTGCACCCCATTAGAAGAAAGTGTGCTACAGATGTAGGCTGAACTAATACATCTTCAGTAGCTGGCAGGAATTGGGATACATATTCATGACATTCCTGAGACCCCATTAGCATGCAGTCCCTCCCCCCTTGTGCACGCGTGGTGAGTCGTGGGGGTGGTGGTGGGATGAAAGCTTGACCCTGCAGGAGGGGCACCCCCCAGACTGGTTCCAGTTTGCCCTGTGGCATCCAGTCACCTCACTGTTCTCGGGCTGTTGCATCCTTATCTTTATGGCCTTCATCCCCCTTGTTATTCCAGACCCAGTGTCTGCACTCCCCATTCTTCTTTTACCGGACTATCTTTTCACTCCCCTGTCCCAGTTTCTGTGACAGTTTCTTTCTCTCCCTCACTGTGGGGCCCTTCTCTCATCCTTCACATCAGGTAGATGGAGCTGCAAGATTTGAGGTGGTTCAAATAGACTTGGACTGGCAGAACACGGGTGAATTATTTCTAGCTCGATGAGCCAATGAGAGACCTCAGGCCATCAAGGAAGAGATGCAACATGCAAGTGGGGTAGAGACCCAGGAGTGTGCTTAACTATGGACACTATTGTGCAGGTGATTCGTGACTGTAAAACATGTGCCATGATTAAATAAGCCAAGAGGATGAACCCTCTCTGGGGGGAAGGACGATGGCAAAAGGATAAATATGGGGAGGTGTGGCAGGTCGATGATATCACCTTGCCACGATCTCGCAATGGTGTTATGTGCTTACCATGGTGGAGGCAGCCACTGGGTGACTTGAAACAGACGCAGTACCCCATGCTACCACCCAAACCACTGAGTGGGATTATCGTATCCCCTACCATGCACCAGCTTCTGGTAAGATTGGATGATACAATGGGTTGTTGACAGCTATGTTGAAAGCAAAGGGTGGTGGAACACTGAAGCACTGGGAGAAGCATTGGGCAGAAGCCACTTGGTTGGTCAATACTAGAGGATCTGTCAATCGTGACTGTCCTAGCCAATCCAACCCCCTGCATACTGTAGAGGGAGACAAGGTCCCTGCAGTGCATGTAAAGATCGTGTTGGGAAAAGCAGTTTGGGTCCTTCCAGCCTCTGGAAAGGGCAAACCTCTGGGTGGAACTGCTTTTGCCCAGGGAGCTGGGTGCACTCGGTGGGTGCTGCAGAAAGATGGGGATGTTCAGTGTGTACCACAAGGGAATTTGATGCTGGGGGAGAGCAGTCGGTAACTCTGTCTATATATATGTATACAGACCAAAGCGCGTAATGTGTTTTGATTGTTTATTGGTGTGTATATTAAGTATATGTATGTTAAGTATATTTGTGTGTATATTAAGTATACGTATATTAAGTATATGTATGTTATTTTTACGTATATTAAGTACGATGTTGTGATGTTAATGAGCAATAGCAAAAATTAGCAAGCCATGACAGTCTTTATCCCTTGCCTGGAACACTTCCAGCTGTAGGGTTTTGTTCCTAAGCATCTCCCAGAGGCAAGGTGTCTCGGAAGAGTCCTCACTCTCTCTCCTTGTTCCTTTGATTTTCTGCAAGGAGATGGCATGCAGGAATGACACAAATGGGTCTCAATGGCACTAATGGGATTCAGCAGCTGTTTAGCAGCCTCCAGTGGAGTTCTGTCTATCCTGGGCACCCCATGCCCGCATCAGCGTGGGTTGGGTGTTCCCTTCCTGCGGGGTGGGGCTTTGGTCTTTGGAGACTGACTCCTGGGAGACCCCGTTTCGTTCCTTATGGGAGGCAGCAATCTGGGTCTGATGGTGGCAGAGTCCCTGGGTGGGCTGGACTCAGCACGAGATGCTGCTGCCGCCATCTCTTCGGTGGGAGACCCCGTTCCTTCCTTTATGGGTGGCAGCAACCCAGATCTGACAACAGAGGGCTCCTCAGGCAGGCTGGGATTGACACGAGATGGTGCTGATGCCATCTCCTCTGTGGGAGACCCTGTTTCTTTCCTTATGGGTGGCAGCAGTCCATATCTGTTGATGGAGGGCTCCTCGGGCAGGCAGGTCTCACCACAAGATGATGATGCTGCCATTTCCTGGGCTTGTTCCCGCTCTTCCCTGATCTTCCTAAGCCTCTCCATGTTAATTGTCATTGAGTCGTGGGCCAGAAGCCCCAGCCTGGATGGTCTGCATGGGGTCTCCGTGGACGGGCTGGATGCGGCCCTCGAGGAAGTTGTTGGCTCTTGGCTGCAAGCTGTTGTCCGCTTCAAGACCCCGTGGTGGTGTGAAGTCTTGGCTTCCGGCAGCTCGGGCAGCGCACCCTCACGCTGGGCTTCCCCTGCTCCTCCTTCTTCACTGAGGAACCTGACCTGTCTTGTTTGGCCCAGCTCTTCTAGGCTCTCTGTTCCTTCCTGGCCCTGCAGCTGGCAGCTCATCGGCTGCTCTGGGGCTTCAGGCGCTGCCCGGATGGGTGGCAGAACTCTGAAAGGACAGAGCGGGAGGGGTCTGCCTGAGTGGCTGATGGCTTTGGGACTGCATCCCACCAGCCTAATCCAGGACCCTGGGCTGTAATGCAGCCTTCCCCACAGACAGCTGACCGGCTGCCCCGGGGCTCTCTGGTGATGTGGAGAGGGGCCAGCCCTGTGAACTGGGGGGATCCTAGCATCCCTGTCCCAGCACACTCAGGCGGCCACAAACAAGCAGCGACCCTTTGGCATTAGGGAATGGGCTCTCGTTGGGTCACCCCTATGCACAGCCCAGCCCACAGCCTCCAGCCTCACCTTTTGGCAATGCTCTCCCTCTGCAGTGCGTTCCTTATCCTTCGCAGCTGCCCTCTATCGAGACTTGCAGTGCTCAGGTGTCTGATGAAGGTTGGAGTGTTGTCAATTCTCACTGCAGTTGGGAAGGAAGAGGAGATTTGCTGTCAAGGCTTTAGATCGCTAACAAGCAGCACTCAGGCTTGTTCCCAGAACCCGCCCTTAAACCATCTCTGTCCCCACTCCTCCTCTCTGCAGTTCAGCTCTGTTTTGGGGCTGCAGGATGGACATTGTCTTTGGGAAAGAGGAGCTGGCTGGTGACAATAAGGTAGCATGGTGACTTTTGGGGTCCCTGTCCTTCCACTGAGGGAGGGCAGGGCCTGAGATCCCCACATCCTCCTGCCATAGCCAGGGATGGAGATACATCACAGCCAGCACTTTTGTTTTGGACAGGCCAACCAGAACCTAAGGGGAAGAGGCCGTGCTGAGCTGTCACGAAGGTTTGATGTGCATCAGAGCCCAGGGCTGATGGTCAGCAAGGGACTGCCCACCTCCGGTTGGTTGCCCATGCCGTGGAAAGGAGCTGGAAGCCACTTTACCTTTCTTGCCCTTGGAAAGATTTGGCAAAGTTGGTTTCCCTGCCCCAGAGAAGTTCCCGGAGGACTTGCGGTGTATCAGGGGCGGCGGTTTGGGGACCAACTCCATTTGAAACCTGTAAGTGAGGAGGAGGAGGCAGTGAGCGGCGTGATGCAGCGCAACAGCAATCCTTGCTGCTCTCTCTGCTTGTTTGCTCACAGGCACGTTTTCATGCTGCATGAAGGCTTTCTAAAGCTGTTAGCAGGGTCACTTGGGATAGGAGGAGGGGAAACAGTTTCAGGCAGAAAGATGGGAGACTGGCTTTGGATGGGAGGAAGAAGGTTTTGGCTGAAGGGTGGTGAGGCACTGGGATGTCTTGCCCAGAGAGGTGCTGGGTGCCCAGACAGTTATTCAAGTCCTGGCTGAACCAGGCTCAGAGCGACCTCATCTGGAGGTAGGTGTCCCTGTTCCCCGCAGGGTGATGGGACCGGGTGCCCTTTTCGGGTTCCTTCCTGCTCCAGTCGTTCTGTGATTCTCTGGCACATCCTCTGGGCAGAACACTGATGGACACGAGGCACAAGTGCTATGGAATGAGAGCTGAGCAGCTGCATCAAGCAGCAGAAAAATACTCACTTGGGTAAGACGATAAGGCAGCCAGAGAACACCAGGGAAGCCACCGGTGTCACACGGGACACCCCCATGTTCAGCAGCGAGGGGGCCTGCAGGGGAGGAACAGGGAGGTTGTGGGACATCCTGGTCATGGCTGAGGCACTGGGGACACGAGGAGCCTGAGGCAGGGAGAGCTGCCAGCACCGCAGCACCTGCACAGCTCAAGCAGCTGCCCAGGTCCTGTTGGGCCGTGTGCGGGCTGAGTGAGGCTGATGGTACTGCCTGGGCTATGGAGAAACCTACGGCTCACCTTGCAAACGGCTCTCCTGAAGTTCTCTTTCCCTGACAGCTCCTCCATGAAGTCGTAATAGAACTTCATTTCAAAGGTCAGCCCATCAATGAGGAGCACTCCGACGTCCTTCAGGACAACGGCAACTTTCTTCCCATTCTGCAGGCAGCTGGAGAGCAGGGACACAGTGTTCCGGATAGAAGCCTGTGCTCTCTGCTGGCTCACAGAGGCAGCTGCGGCCACCTGGCTGCACTTCAGGGGCTCCATCTTCCTGTAGGCTGAAAAAATACCACAGACGGTGTTGATGATACGGTTGCTGTTCCACCTAGAACTGCTTCTAAGGGACATCATCCAGAACGGCCCTGCATTTGGATAGCGTTGCTCCTCCGAGAGGGAGGTCTGCTTCAGAGAAGGGAAGTGGTGGCCCTCTTTGCCCCATCCACAAAGACAGCAAGGGTTTAATCCCCCCTCCTACCTGACAGGGACTCCCTGCAGGACTTGAGGTGGTGCACAGCTATGAGGTTGCTGGCCAGGTGAAACACGGGCCAGCACAGGGTCACGGTCCTGTCCTCCATCTTGATCTCCTTGGAGATGATGTCAAAGGAGCCGAAGGTGGGAATCCAGACCCCCTGTGAGTGGAGGAGGAAGAAAGGGCGGCTGTGTTATGGGCTGCCTGGAGGAAGAGCTGGAGTTGGTCCTGTGCAGGGACAGAGCTCAGGAGCCCCCTCCTGCTGTTCAATGGCAGAAGCCAGGGCAGTGGTGACGGCTTTGGGGCTGCACAGCCCTCTCCTTCCCCTCGCCCTCCCTCCCAAACGCATCTCAGCAGGGAAACACGGGGTGAATTTCCTGCTGTGCGAGCAGGGGAAGACTCAGAGGAAGTCCAGGCTGAGCCGGACAGGGCGAGGAGGAACCTGGCAGCCAACAAACGTACCTTGTGCACCAGCAGCTGCTCACGTATGAAGGCGGCCACCGCATCCCAGACGGCAACTCGCTCTGGAGATGAAAGGAAAAGCAGGTCACACTCTGCATCTGCCGCTTCCCGGCACCCCTCCCACTGCTGCGCAGGAGGGAGGTGGCAGATGGAAAGTGTCATCTCCATCCCAAAACTGGCTGCAGCACCCCTTCCGTGGTGGTTGTGGGCACGTGTACCTTCAGTATCACTGAATGTTGGTCCAGAGGCACGGCCCACCATGGGGCCATTCTCGCTCATCCCAGGTTGCTTCTTGTTGGCGCCGGCCATGCTGGAGCTCATCCTTCAGATGCGTCTGCTCTGTACCAGATGCTCCTTCAGGATGCAGAACCCTCCTCCGTGCTCTGCCTTCACCCCCCTCCCTGGTGGCTGTGCGACATCCCATGATGATCAATAAATCCCTCAGCAAAGCTACACGCTGTGTGTCTGTGTCCTTGTTCTCATGCTCAGCAGGGACTGCTGGGATCTGTTCCTGCTTGGCTGTGGCCACCTCAACATGCTGGGAGGCTTCCCCAGCTCCATGCCATGCGCACTATGTCCTGCACCCCTGTGGGCTTCCCCACCCTCTCTCATCACCTGCTCCAAAGTCCTAATGGATGGAGCTCCTCTGCTCTCTTTCAGCTTCTCCATACAATTCCTCCCAAACCCTTCACCCTTTGATGCAGCTCTGCATGGACACAGTGTGACCACATCACCCTCCTTTTAGCCCCTCTCTTACTGCAGCCATTTGTCTGCGTTAGGCCTCTTGCCTCAGTGCCCCAACCCCATTACCCAAAGCAAAGTCTGCATATCCCCTCCCATGGACACCTCCAATCTCCCGATGACCAATGAAGCCCTCTGATGACCAGTGACATCCCCTCTTGATCAATGGAGCCTTCTGATGGTCACTGAACATCTCTGACAACCAGTGGAGCCCTCCAACAACCAACAAAGCCTTCAGATGACTGCAGTCACCTTCTGCTGGCAAAACAAACCCTCTGATGGGCAGCAGCTTGCTGCTTTGTGTGCAGGGAAGGGAAGGGTGGGAAAGGGAGATGTTGACATCTCCTTGACAGACAGCATGGTTCGCTCATCATAGCATAATGATTTGTTCCTGATTTGATCAGAGAATCTGGAGAGCAGTGTGTCTGTTTCTGACTCCCCTGAGAGACACTGCTGTGGTTGAAGAGATGAGGCAGGTGATGATCTGCAGACAAAGCCGTACTGCCTGATGCTGCTGTTGATCAGGTAGTAGGGAGCGTTCAAAAGGCTGCCTGCCTCCAAATGATGCATGATAGAAAGCTGCAGCCATACAGTGAATCACCCGTTGATCCTGAGAGGATGACTCCTTTCATCAGGGGGCTTCCAGAATCACTGAAACCCATAGGCATACAACTGCCAGGGAAGATACAGGCTGTGTCCCAGGGAGAAAGAACCCGGGCAGTGTTAGAAGGAACTATAATGTCCAAAAATCTGCAGTCAGGATACAAAGTATGGACATGGGTGGAGGTTGCCCGAGAGTTAATTAACTGTGGGAGAAAATACAGGCCGGTGATTTCTTCCACCAGTTAATCTGAGCCGAGGGGAGTGAGGTTTGCAGCAGTCAGCCTTGCCCCTGTGCCACCCAGCCCAAAGCTCAGTGGGGCTGGAGAGGTTTCATTTGCACTAAGAGCAGGTAGGTGAAATATAAACATAATTGTCTCTGGACACTGGGCTGTCAAGAGGGCATTCCACGAGATTTGATGGAGGGATTACCCACAGTCAGGTTAGAGAAATCAGTTAATTGGTGACCAGAACAAAAGCTCAAAAAGCTCAAGGAAAGCTGCTGCCTTCGCCCCCCTCCAGCCCAAGGTGGGGGGAGGGCAGTGAAAGGTGGATGTATCAGAAAGCATACAACAAAAGGAGAAGATCCTCGATTTAACACCTTCTGTCCCAAGGCCTCACCCACCACCCTTGCCATTTGCCCCTGTGAGACACCATCCAGTTGCCGAGAAGCCAGGGAAACACTTCTCTCCCTGGCCAGCCTGTGTGGATTGATCCAGCCAACCTGAGGCCAGCTTCCCTAACCTTAATGAAATCCCTTAACAAATACCCTTGGAAGGTTAAGGACACCCCCAAAAAGGAATATAAAATTAACACTTGCTAGATTATTCCCTCATTTTAACCATATGAACAAATCCCCCAAAGGGCAAGTTGGGGTCTTGTTTTATTTCACAGAAGATCCCCGTGGGACCTTGATTGAACACAGAATGGCTGAGAGCTGCCTTTACCCATTTGTGTTTCGTGACAGAAATACTGAAGATGTGACCGTGCCGGAATACTGAATATACCTCTGTGTCACATGTTCTGTTTGTAATAGTGTTTTGTCTTGATTTGTTGTGGTTGTGGGTTGTGATTTGATATCAGTCCTTGGATCTGCTCAACTCCACCATTGGGCTCAGGGTGTTTTCAGCTCATCCTGTCTTTCTGGTGCTCCCTGCACAGTGACACCATCCCTTCTGAGCCCTTCTGTCACCCCTTTGGTCAAACTGGTGATGATTTGCATGGAACTCCTCCACGGTGCTTCCAAATTGCCAGCCAACTGGGAAATGAGCCAAGGGACCCACCTGATATCTGTTAGGTGTGCTCAGAAAAGAAACGCTTCGTAAAGCCCTTTGCACTGACGCTGTTCAGTGTCACGTCAGTCCAGGAGCAGCATCCAAAACGTGGCTGTTGGAAATTGTCTGAGTGTTGGTAAGAGATGTGTGTGTTTGTGGGATTACCCTTGATGGTTCTTACTGTGGGGTATCCTACACACTGCCCTGTGACAAGTTCAGCAGACCGTCACAGTTCTTGAACTTCCAAACCAGCATTTCTATCTCTCAGCATTTGAGCTGGTTTGGAAATGTTCAAGTGGAAAGTTCTTGAGACACTGAATCACCTTTGAGAACACTGCATGGTGTCACGGCGTTATCTAGATCAGTCTCTGTCCATGACAGGGGGGCAGTAGGCCCATGGGACAAACCGCTGACAAATGGGAAGGGAATAAGGGAAAGGGGTAGAGAGATGGGAGCTGGGCTCAGGGAAACAAACAGAGAAGCAGCAACAATCTAAGGAGGAAAACTTATTTAACTAATTACAATTTAATTGAAATTGAGGCTAATAAATCAAGTAAAATAAAAGAGAAAGAGAGAGGTTTCACACTTGCTGCCAGGCAGTGAGAGAGAGAGAGAGCTAGCGTCACTTTCGTGACGTGCTTCCCTCTCTGACCGTGAGATCCTCTGGGAGGTGTAGTTCTTCTCTGTGCTCCACATGATGTTATGATGCGGAATACCAATAGCAAAGATGACAAAACCATGACAAGGACTAGAAGACATACTGAGCAAGTTTGCTGATGATACCAGTTTAGGAGGAGCTGTTGCCTCCACCGAGGGTGGAGAGGACTTGCAGAGAGAAGTGAGTCCCAGTTGGTGCATAAAGCATAACAAGAACAAGCGCCTGATTGTGCACCTGGGCAAGGGCAACCCTGGACATACACACTGACTGGATATGGGACACTGGAGAGAAGTCCGACTGGAAAGGATTGGGGGTCCTGGTCAGCAGCATATTGAATGTGAGTCAGCAGGGTGCCCAGGCAGCCAGGAAGGCCAACAGTCCCCTGGAACACAGGAAACAAGTTATTACTAGGTGGGTGAGGGAAAGGACCATCCCTCTCTTCTCTGCACTGCTGCAACCTCACCTGGAGCACTGAGTGCACTTCTGGGCACCGCAGAACATAAAGGACGCCAAACTATGTGAGGGTGTGCACGGGAGGGCACTGTAACTGAGAGATCAGAAGTTCAGAGTTTCAGTGGGATTGACTGCTTGTTCAGACTGAGCCCTTCTCACATCCCACATCCTGCAATGAAACACAGGGCACACATGGGACATGAACTTCACAGCATCCTTGCACCCCATGCAGAGCCTGGGATCTTCTGTCCCCATCTTCCATTTAACATCATACAGACCTCCATCCCACTTCCCCAGGAAGGTCCCTGAGCCAACATGAGGGACAGAATCTCCCTGCCAAGGGTCTGGGGATCAGGACTTGGCATCGTAAGGCAAAGGAGGGGTTTCTTAGCATCAGAGCCACCATGCCAGTGCCTTTGCCTGCCTGTAGTCATGGCTTCCAATTATCTTCTCTAACAAGTCCCTTGGGAAGCTTGCTTGTTAATGGCCCTCAGTGGGCCCATTAATACTCCAAGAAACTTCACTGTTACTTCTGACTTTGTCTTGTTGAGCACTTTGTGCAGTCTTCTCTCTGCACTGGAGGTTGATGGACTCAGCAGCAAATGCCCCCTGGGGCTGATTGCAACTTAAAGAGCCCTCCTGTGTCTTGTGCCCTCCTGTCATCCTCTTCAGGTTTTCAGAACTTTTCAGCAAAATGGAGAGGTAAGTGGAGAGAACTTAAACAGGAAGAATCCAGCAGACATTTATTGTCTATTTATAGTTGGGTTTAATCAAGACATTAAAGAAGCACTGTGCGACTAATATCAATCCAGGATGTCCCCAGTGAGTTCTATTCTGTTCCTATGTGTGAACAAAGGCCCTTGTCTACCTCCCCACTCCATTGCAACTCACAGTGACCCCATGGGACTTGCATCACTTTTCCTCACATCACTCTTCTCCTCTGCCGTCACCTGCCTCAGTGTTAAACCTTCTTTGCACCAACGTCCACTGGCTTTCCACAGAGAACCAGCTGCACATGGAAAAGGAAAGTTTTCTCTTTTATTTTGGCCAGCAAATGGAGGGAAATGTGATGCAATTGAATGAACAGTAAAACACAGTGATCATCTGCATGCCATATCCAACCTGCTTCTATTGAGGTTTGTCTTCCACAGGGAATATTTGTACAAGAAATGAGATAGACACAAATAGGATGGGATAGATTGAATCACAGTGAAGGAGTTGTCAACAGAGTCCATCAGACTTTTGAGGAATGGAGCAAATTCCAGTAATCTCCCTGGGATAGATCAGGCAAGTATTTGGGAGGTATCAATTGATAATTGAACAGGACTCCTGACTATTTCACATGTTGAGAAGGATGATCACATTCTCATTGATTTCTATCTTTGTCTTCAACTCTTTTTTTCACTTTTATTGACATTAATGAACATCTTTCAGACTTCGTGCTTTAAAACAAAGAGAAAGAGAAAAAGGAGGAGAAAAAAAAAAAGGAAAAGAAGAAAAAGAAAAAAAAAAAAAAAAGGGAAAGAAAAGGAATAGATAGGAAGGGATAGATTGAATCCCAGTGAAGGAGTTGACAACACAGTCTACAGCACTTTGGAGAGATGGAGCAAATTTGAGTAATCCCCCTGAAAGTCAGAAATCAGCCATATAACTGGGAGGTATCTGACTGAAGAAAAAGCAAGGGATGGGGAAATCTGGAGGGCAGTGGCAGGAGCATGTGTACAGATGGCCTGCTGAAAACATGCCCATAACCATGGCCATTTATTTAGGAAAGCTGGAGACACCTGGAGGATGAGGGACATCAAATAGGCAGCAGGGAAGAGCAGTGGTAGATGCCAAGCTTTAGTCACAGGGCATTGATTGGCACTGGCACCACTGTCTGTGTCCCTGATCATGAAGGCATCTGTGTTCTGCAAACACGGTTCTGGAAAACATCATAGTTTCAAGAAAAACAAAAACAAAACAAAACAAACAAACAAACAAACAAACAAAAACCAGAAAGAAACAAAATCTCATCAAAGACACATATTCACACCTTAAAATGGATCAGGACTCATGAGAATTTCTCATGTTGAGTATGGTTAACACATTTTAATTGACTTTGATCTTTGTCTACAATTATTTGTTTCCGTTTTATTGACATTAATGAATATCTTTTAAGCATACGGCCTCAAAATAAATAAATAAATAAATAAATAAGAAAGAAAGAAGAGATCCATTTGCATCTTGCGCATGGCCTGATGCCCCTTTGACCTTCACTATTCCCAGCAGACCTTCCATGCCGGAGAGTATGAGATCCAGGAGAGCACCTCTCCTCTTTGGTTCCTCCGTGGCTTGGTCAAGAAGCTGCCATCTGTGCTCTCCAGGGATCTGCTGGATGGCACATGCCCTGCTGTGCTGTCCCTGCAGCAGATAATGGAGTGACAAAGGCCACCAAATGGGGCAAGGGCCTGACAACATCAGGCTTCCGTCTGTCTGCAGAGGGCACCTTCCACTTGCTCTCTCTGATCAGGAAGACAGAAACAGGCACTGTTGGTCTCCTCTGTTTGCCATTTCCATTGTCTCTGACCTGGCTGCTCGTCCATCCCCAGGCAGAGCTCAGTGCACTCTCACAGAGGTCAGTTGCCCTTCCTTGTATCCTCGCCCATCCATCCTAAAGACTCTGTATTCCCCTTGTGCTACAGAGCAGTTGTGGATGCCATTTGACCGTGTTCCTGTGGTCCAAACAAGATCTCAGGCCTGCAGCTCTACCAAGATTTCTAGCTTATTGTGTGTAGGTGTTTGCATTAGTGCAAAACCACAGAAGTAAACATCCTAATTGGAAAGCATCATTGGACATAGCCTGACCGGAGAGCTCATCTATGGTATCAGTGTGCAGAGGGTGGCACACAGACATTAGACCCATTATGGGTCTTGGAGTTGACATACCAGCAAGGACACTCCTCGGGCATGGCTTTCCTGAAGGCCCTGTGCTGCATTTGCAGCTGTATGTGAGTGTGGTGGAAAAGAACTAACATAACACTAGGCTGCTTCTGATGCCATTCAGCTGAGAGCCCATAGAAAACTGAGGTTTTGTCTGTCAAAGAATAAAGATGTGTGTTAGCTTTGTATTGCCTTGAGCTCCAGAATATGCAGCAGATGGATAGCAGAGAAAGATATGAGTCTTCTTTTGTGAGCTCATCCATTTAGTCAGCTGTGTAACGCTGCATGCTTTGTGGAGATGGGTGGTAAACTCACCTGGGTTCTGTTGTCATTTAGAATGGCCAAGAATACCTCTATCCCCTTTCTGGCCCGCAGCTGATGCTCAGGAAGGAGGTGTCTATCTCAAGGATATCCCACACAGTTTACAAGCACTGGCACACATCCAGGAGCAGCCCAGGCACCTTGGGCATCACCCAGTGTCTGTGTGTGAGCAACTGCCTCCCTGCTGAAGGACCAAGGACTCAGAGCAGGAGCTCACATGCAGGCAACCCCTTGTGCACATCAGATCAGAACCAGAAGAATCTCAGCTCCTATGTGTCCATGGGGAGCAGAATCTCATTTCAGCCCAAGCGTTTATCTTTAGGGATGAGATGCCTGCAATGCTTCAGCTGGATCACTGCCCTGCACAGGGGAAGTCCACCCCTCTCTGCCCTTGTCTGTGTGCCCTTTTTGTTTCATCAAATGATCTCTGGTAGGTCTCCTCTAAGTCTGGAATTAGTCACTGACCACTGGACATCTGGTGGTTAATTCATCAGATTTCAAAGCACAGTCATGATGCTGTTGTCTTTCAGGAGCTGATGGCCAAGAAGATACAGGGACATCTCAGGGGAGACAAGTGGGAAAGATAAACATGACATTCTCTGCTGCTGAGCTGGGCCGGGCTCCTTGGGACACGGGGAGCTCATAAAAGTGGGCAGCGCTGCAGAGAGACAGCTGTGCCTAGGAGCAGCTCTTGTGCACAGCACAGCCTGCAGGTGACAGAAGGAGAGGAGAGAAAGGGGAGAGAGCTTACAGGATGTGAACCGTGTGAACAGGCTGTGAGCTCACTGCAGGAGCATTGCACACAGACCATGACAAGGTAAGTCTCACTGCAGCCTATGCAGCTGCTTTTCATAGAGGGTTAACCAAAGCCGGGACATCCCGTAGCAGGTCTGGCTGCAGGCTCTGCATGTTTCTTTACTGTGGAAAAAGCCTTCTGCTTTAACTGAGGGTTTCCGTGCTGCAGTGTCAGAGCACAGCCCTGAGTGCTGCGTGTCCCAGCACAGCTGCAGGCTGTGCAGCCGGGGCTGCAGGCGGGTGCCCAGGGCTGTCCTGCAAAGCAGGGTCCCTGCTGTGCCCCAGGGGCTGTGTGCCGGGTATGGGACTCTGCCGCCTGCCAGGCTCAGCACTCAGCCTGCCCGGGGAGCTGCCCAGGGCGCTGCGGGGAGATGTGTGGGGGGAAGGAGCCCCCCGGCAGGGCTTGTGCTGCCACAGCTGCTGCCTGGGGCAGGGGGGATCACAGCTCCACTGCACAACAGGTTGTTTGTAGGGGTGCTTTGCAGGAGGAGAACCAAGGCAGAGATTTTCCATTTCCTGCTCTGAGTGAAGGGAAGAGGATTAGGGGGCAGAAATCTAAAAGGGGCTGTCAACTTTGAACACGGCTCTGAGACTCCCCAGTTTCGGGAACTCCCCATGCACTGGTTATTTTGTGGATAGTCACACAAGTTGTGCTTTCAGCCTCTCATTCCTAAAAGGATGCAGTCAGTTTCAGTGATAGTTGATTTCTGCAGACATTAATAGTTCACTTGTCCTGTAAACAGGCTGATTTCTCTGAGACGATTTGACATGCACAGATGCTGGGGTTGGGGTCTCAAGGAGCAGCTGCAGCAAAGAGGAAAATATCCAGGAGGATGGGATATGATTAGGAAATGAGAAGAAATGAAGAGCTCCCTAATATTCTACTCTTTAAGGGATGGTTCATATTCATGAAAATAACTTCAAATTCTGGAGTTTAATGATCATTTTCCAAAGGGAAAGGAAAATTATTATAGTATAGCAGGAGGAGTGTGTCTGAGAGTGGTCTGGACTTGTCATTATTTTCTGCACTCTGAGCAGGACTCCAAGCCCAACAACAGCAGATGCCCAACAGCAGCTCCATCAGTGAGTTCCTCCTGCTGCCATTGGCAGACACGCGGCAGCTGCAGCTCCTGCACTTCTGGCTCTTCCTGGGCATCTACCTGGCTGCCCTCCTGGGCAACGGCCTCATCAGCACAGCCGTAGCCTGCGACCGCCGCCTGCACACCCCCATGTACTTCTTCCTCCTCAACCTGGCCTTCCTCAACCTGGGCAGCATCTCCACCACTCTCCCCAAAGCCATGGCCAATGCCCTCTGGGACACCAGGGCCATCTCCAATGCAGGATGTGCTGCACAGGTCTTTTTCGTAGTCTTCTTCATCTCAGCAGAGTATTCCCTTCTCACCATCATGTCCTATGACCGCTATGTTGCCATCTGCAAGCCCCTGCACTACGGGACCTTAATGGACAGCAGAGCTTGTGCCACCATGGCAGCAGCTGCCTGGGGCACTGGGGTTCTCAATTCCCTGCTGCACACTGCCATTACGTTTTCACTGCCTCTCTGCCAAGGCAATGTTGTGAACCAGTTTTTCTGTGAAATCCCCCAGATCCTCAAGCTCTCCTGCTCAGGCTCCTACATCAGGGAAGTTGTGTTTCTCATTTTTATTATCAGTTTATGCTTTGGGTGCTTTGTTTTCATAGTGGTGTCCTATGTGCAGATCTTCCTTGCTGTCCTGAGGATGCCCTCTGAGCAGGGACGGCACAAAGCCTTCTCCACGTGCCTCCCTCACCTGGCTGTGGTCTCCCTATTTCTCAGCACTGCCTTTTTTGCCTACCTGAAGCCCCCCTCATTCTCCTCCCCATCCATGGATTTGATGGTGGCATTTCTTTACTCAGTGATGCCTCCAGTAGTGAACCCCCTCATCTACAGTATGAGGAGCCAGGAGGTCAAGGATGCAGTGAGGAAAGTGATAACCAAATGTGTTTCAATAGCATTGAACTGCCCATCTTTTAAAATTCATGACTTGTAATGCAGCTTTTTAATGAATCAAGCTCTCTTTTATTGTTTATTTTGTGCCATTTTATATGTATAATTTATTCTTATTCTTTTAAAAATTGTATTGTAATGCTTTTCATTACAAAGTCATTTCTGAAATCAATTCCTGTTCATCTTGTACCTTTGTAGTGTAGCCCAGACATGCTGTATATAGCGAAACATGCTCTCTGTGAACCATAACATAATAAAGGTCATGCAGTCACTCTGACTGTCCTCCTTCAGGTGAGACATTTCTGGGGCTGTTGGGGTCAGATGTTCTCAGAAACCCACAGTCCAGCAGGAAGCACACAGCTGTTCATCAGACTGTGCAATGACTTCATCCTCCAACAGATCAACAAATGATGGGCCATCCCTGCGCTTCTGGCTGGGGTCTGTGTTTTCAGGCTCACATCTGACGGTGCCTCTGAGTGTCCAGCAGCAGCAGCTGGTTTGTACATTGGTTGTCAGATCCCTTCTTCCTCATTCCCTGTTAGACCCTTCACTGGAAAAGTTCTTGAATGTTTGTTATCATGTCAGAAGTTTCCAAGCTTCCTTCAGGGCTTCTTCCATTTTGTACACAGAGGTGGTCACAGCCTCCAGGATGTTCTGTGGAAGAGGAACTGTGCACAAAGCTCTGATAGGTCCTACAGGAGAAATTCCAGAGCATAGGGATGTAGGTAGAAAGCTGCCAATAATGAGATGACTGACATGAGGTGGTCAGGAGAAGCCTGGAGAACAGAGATGGGAGTCTGAAGCTAAGGAAAGTGAGCCTACATGCCCTGCTCGTAAGTATCTGCACCAGAGAAGGTGGTCCACTGTTACCACTGCTGAAAAACACCTCCCACTGATGCACTCTGCTCACAGACACAGTTTGGTCTCCAGAGGCATTCAGCAAACATTGCTGAATGTTAACGAGTGCAACCTTTTTCTTCTTGGAGGAATTCAATGGCGCACATTTGCTTCATGTGCACATCCATGTCAGAAGGCATTCTGTCAGACTGCCCCTCTGCTGTCATCTGTCATATGGCAGCAACACGTAATGGGAAGTTGGTTGGAAGGTTCACATTCCATGCAGAAGCAAAGGATCTCCTCAGGGAGCAGCTCACAGCTGCCACTGCTCTCCTCGCAGCGGCGGTGCTCTGACACAGTGGTGCAGAGCCCGGAACATTGGGGCCGCAGCCCGCAGAACCAATGGCGGCCACCAGGGGGCGTAGCGACCCATTACACAGAATCACAGAATGACCGGGTTGGAAGGGACCTCAAGGATCATGTAGTTCCAACACCCCTTCCTAGCAGGGCCACCAAACATACACATTTACTAGATCAGGTTGCCCATGGCCCCGTCCAACCTGGTCTTGAACACCTCCAAGGACGGGGCATCCACAACCTCCCTGGGCAGCTTGTTCCAGGACCTAACCACTCTTCTAGTAAAGAACTTTCCCCTAACATCCAACCTAAATCTTCCCTCTTTCAACTTAAAACCATTCCCCCTAGTCCTGCTATTATCAGCCCTTTCGAAGAGTTTACTCCCCTCCTGGGAGTAAGTTCCCTTCAGGTACTGAAAGGCTGCAATGAGGTCACCCCGCAACCTTCTCTTCTCCAGGCTGAACAAACCCAACTCCCTCAGCCTGTCCTCATAGGGGAGGTGCTCCAGCCCCCTGATCATCTTCGTGGCCCTCCTCTGGACCCTTTCCAAAATCTCCATGTCTTTCTTGTACTGAGGGCTCCACACCTGGACACGGTACAACAGATGGGGCCTCACAAGAGCAGAGTAGAGAGGGACAATCACCTCCCTATCCCTGCTGACCACCCCTCTCCTGATGGAGCCCAGGATCCCATTTGCTTTCCAGGCTGCCAGAGAAATCTAGGAATCTAAGAAACAGAGTCCAACCATCCTACAAACCTAAGAAAAGGAAAAATAAAGAATCCTACAAAGGAAGAATCCTATGTGCTGGAATTTCTACATTCATACAGCTCTAGAATCCTAGAAATCTAGAATTGGAGAAACAACATCAAATATGAGAATCCTACTATCGTGATGGAACCTGAATGTCCTAGAATCCCAGAATCATCTTGGTACGAGAAGACCTCTGAGGTCATCAAGTGCAACCAAGAACATGCTGTACCATGGAAGTCCCTACACCCGTTCCCCAGCACCACAAGTTCAGGGCCCAGCAGGGTGCTGGATGACATGTCACAGATACGGGTTCAGCGGTGGACTTGACAGCTCTGAGTTAACAGTTAGTTGACCTGAGAGGTCATTTCTAACCTAAATAATGCCGTGATGGGTAGATCACTGCAGGGGAGGCTGTTGTCTGAGCAGCCTGAGAACTCAGACCATGTCACATTTCACTTGTTCAGTGTTTGACTGTTTCAAAAGCCTGAGTATTTCTTTTTAGATGTCATCAATCCAGCCAAGGGGTTTTCCTGAGGAGAACCTTTCACATGAAATTGCTATCAAGTTTCATCCACCTGCTTTGTATTGATCTCAAAGACAGTCTGTACCTCACCTCAGTCTCGATTCCTCACTAATGGCAGCACAGAAAATTGATTGGTTCTTTCCAAAAGAACACCAGAGTAGGGATAATGACACGTTACATTTAAATGTAGTGAATGAGGCAGCACTGATCAGCTCTGACAAATACTGCGCAGAGTTGAATCAGCCCAAAGGAAACTCTTCCAGCTGGCTGCTCTCTGGGCAATTTCCAACGTAAACATTCAAGTGCTCTTCTCATAGATGACCCACAGCAGCTCTCCTGTTTATGGGAAATGCCCTGTGAAAGCTGTGACCAGCTGGCTGTTCTGTCAGATGAAGCACTTCAAATTGGCATATCATGTTTCCTTGTAGAATCTTTGAGTTGTTTGCAGTTCTAAGCCATTTATCAGCTCTCTATTATTTCTTTCCTTTCATCCAGATACAGCAAGACTCACTTTCTCTGAAGCCATGACAGGAGGCTGGATCATCACAGGAACAAAACCCATAGGACAGCTTTGTTCTGCTGAAGCTCAGGCACACAGCCCAGTGACTTCAGAACCTATTCAGTTGCCTTCAGCCAATTTTCACCCCCAGCCTTGGATTCCATGCCTGCATGTCCTAATGGCAAACTGTCCTCATGGACAGAGGCAGCACTACTGCGATCTCAGACATGCAATGCAGATTTCTGGATGTAACATGGGGACTTCTGTTCTTGGCTATGTAAAGACAGCAGAAAATACATGGCACATCTCCTGATGTGACTGAAGTGGTCTTGTCCCACCCCAGTGATGCTATGACTCTATAGTTCTATGGTGCTGTGATTTCATGCTTCTGTGATTCCTCAACGTGCTGATTCTATGAGTCTGTGACTCCATGGTTCAGGTAATCCATGATTTTGAGATTCCATGATTGTAAAAGTCATGGTCTTTGGGTTTTGCAACAATAAATGAGGAGGAAGCCCATCAACTATAGCCAAGCTATAATTCACTCCTGATCTCCAGCATGATGACAAAGGCACTGAGTGAACACTGCCAACCTCCCTGTGTCTATGTGTCCCCATCACCCAACTGTCCCCACTGCCCACACAGAATTATAGAATGGCCTGGGTTGAAAAATACCACAATGATCATCTAGTTTAAATCCCCCTGCTTAGTGCAGGTCACCAACCACCAGACCAGGCTGCCCAGAGTAACATCCAGCCTGGCTTTGATGGCCCCACCTACAAACTTCCAGGTCCCTATCACCAAGAAGTTCCCATTTGGCTGCATGTCCCCTTTTCCCCATATCTCCATTATGTCTCCATACATGCAGCCATAAGATGGCGCCATAAGATCCCATATCTTCATGTCCCCATATTCCTGTGACCCCTTGCCTTCCAAATATCTCCCTAAGTTCCTCACTGACCATGTCCCTGTTATCCTCACACCTCCCAGTGTCCCCAAATGCTGTGTCACAGTTCCACAAAGGATCAGCCTCACACCTTGTAGTCTCACAGGACTGGACAGGACTCGGGGAAGACTCCTTGGACAAAGCCTTGATATGGGGACAGCGTCATCTCTGGGTGGTCCTGGGGGACAGAAAGGCCATGTGTGCTGAGTGCTGGGACATGGGGGATTTGGGCTCAATGCCATCAGGATCCCAGCACTCAGTGTTCTTCCTCTGATCCCTGGCTTCCTCATGTTTCCTGGGGCCATGGCAGGGGCCAGCTGCATGCAGGGCTCAGTCCATGTCAGGGGAGCCTGCCAAGCCCGGGGGCGTCTGGGGAGTGGGAGGGAATCTGGGAGGATAAATGCAGACCTTGCCTCCTGCAGCCTCACCCAGCTCCCAGAGCACAGAGGAAGATGAAGGCAGCTGCGCTCAGCCTCGTGATGCTCCTCGCTGCCCTGTGCTGCACAGTGGAAGCTCAGGTGAAGCATCCGTGTGGGATGTGGGCTGGGGCTGGAGGTGATCGGCCATTGGAGATCCCCGATGCGAGCATCTCTCTCACACTCTCTCCTACTCCTCTCCCCACAGCCACTTGTGCAAGTGCCGGACTCAGAAGTTGCTGTGGTGAGTGCCTGGGCAGTCATGCTGATTGTGCCCAAGGGTGGCCCTGCAGGGAGCTCTGCAGGAGCAGGTGGGGTCTGTACCAGCCTGGCAGAGACACCCCTCTATTTGGCACATCCAAATTTCTTCCATTTGCACCCTCGTCATCTTTTCTATGGGTCCCCTAAATCCCTTCTCTTGGTGGCTCCAAATGCCCTCTCTTTGGGTCCCCATATCCCATCCTTTTGGCATCAACAGATCTCCTTTCTTTGGCAACCCGATTCTCACCTCTTTAGGTCCACAATCCCCTTGTTTCATTTTCCCTTATTGTCCTCTCTTTGAGATCCCCGTTTCTCTCTATTTTGCCCCCACAGCTCTTTTGGCACCCCTATTCCCCTCCTTTGGGCCCCCCAAACCCCTGCCCTGCCCCTATGCCCAAACCCAACCCTGGGCTCCTCCATGGGCAGAGGCGCACACAGACCTTGGCAACCATGGGGGTGGGGGCAGCCCTGGAACCAACCAGGCTGCTTGGATGGGGTCACCCTGTGATCCCCCCGATTCACAGTTCCCTCATGGCTGCCCCATGGCTCTTCTTCCCCAGGCGCCGCCACCTGTTGCTGTTGCCCTTCCTGGATTGGTGAGTTGGGTGACCCTGGGGCGAGGATGGGTCTGGGATGAATTGCTGTTCTCAGTTCCCCTGGGACTTGGGGACACTCTGCAGTCCAAGGCTGCTGTTGGGCTCCCTCCAGATGTGGAAGGGCAGTGGTCAGGGGAAAGAGGCAATGGGGGTAGTCAGGGATGAGCTGGCTACAGGACCATGCCTTGGCCATGCTGTTCTGGTGCCCTTTTTCCCCAGGACGTGCTCATCAGGACAGAGGAGAATCCCCCGCATGTGAGACGGAGTGAGGCCCTGGATCTACGTGTCTAGGTGAGCAGCACGGGGACACCTATAACCCCACAGGGCTCTTGGGGGACCCTGGGTGTATCTGGAGCCCTGAGGACTGGGCATCAGGGGCTGGGAATTGATGGTATGGAGGGGACTGTCTGTGGCCTGTTCAAGGGGGACCTGGGTACTCTCACCTCCAGCCCTTCCCTTGCGCTCTATGGGGCTGTGCAGAGGAACAGATCTGGAGGGGACAGGCTCAGGGTGCCCTATTGTCATGGTTTAATAATGTTGTAATTTTGCTATCAGTATTCCACATCATAACATCATATAAAGCATGAATAATTTTACTGAATCTGCAACTTACAGAAGAAGACTACATCTCCCAGAGAGCAACACGATAGGTCACGGGACCTGGACTCTATATTAACTCTGTCGCAGACTAGACTGATGTCTATTTAAATTTAAAGGAACATATGTCATGGTTTTGTAATTTTGTAATTTTCCTATCAGTATTCCACATCATAACATCATGTAAAGCATGGATAATTTTACTGAATATGCAGTTCACAGAAGAAGACTACATATCCCAGAGAACATCATGGTCAGGGATAAGTCACGGGACCAGGACACTATATAATCTCGCTCCCAGGCTGGAGTGCTCTCTCTCTCGGACTTCTTGGAGAGTGGGAAGCGTTCCGTATTATATTGTGTTATCTTGTATTCTGATATCATATTTAGTAAAGTAGGTTTTCCTACTTAGATTGCTGCTGCTGTTCTTTATTTCCCATTCCCCTTTTCCCTTCCTTTCCAGGCCTGGGGGCCTATGGGGTGGCTCCCCCCTGTCACAGGCATAGGTAAATCTAGTTAACCTGTGACAACATATGACCTCACAGATGCAATGTGTGTGCCTAGAAGGACATTAGCACTGGAGCCATGCTGTGTCAGGAACAATGGCATTATACTGATGGCACCGTAGGAATACTGTGATAGTGATAGTGATAATGATAGACATAGCAACAGTGAGAGTGACAGCGATAGCATTGAATTGCTTGTAAGCATTTAAGAGTGTCTATTTGTGTTTGGAGCAGGAACCCACATTGTTTAATTTGAAGTTTCCATGGAACATGGTGCCAAAGACTTTTGGCAGCATTGTGAAGGGTGCTTTAGTGTTTGCCCACATGGGCAGCACAGCAGGTGAGGCAGGATGGCTTTTGCTCACAGACACTACAGTATATCCAGTGGCTCCTGCTGGCCTCTCTTTGTATGGTAATATGACCTGCATGTTTTGGTTCATGTCCTTCTTGTGCTTAGCCTGAAGCTGACCCCACACAGGCATCTGAGATGCCTATGGGATGATGTCCTTTGTGAAAGGAATCAGTGAGTGCTAGTTCTGAAATGTTCAACATATCTTGATGTGAGAACAGCCTTGTTTTACTCGCCAGTTCTGCTTCACAAGACACACCAGAGTCATAAATAGGCTGCTTTTATCTTTGTACCCACCAGGTACAAGGGCTTCTTCCTCAGATTTCTTATATATTGTCTTGGATTACAGTGCACCAAGGTGGAAAGTTGCTTGTTGTTGCATCCCAAACAATGGAAATCCACCAAACTGGGGAAAAACAGCCAAGGATCAGCCAAAATCCTCTGTGATGAGGCTGAGGGTGGAAAAATGGGGATTAAGTAAATGAACATACGACCACCTTAGATGCAACTGAGCATGCCCAGAAGGACATTTGCATATATGTATGTGTTGTGGTTTTGTGCTTTCTGTTGTCAGTATTCCACATCACAACATCATGCAGAGCAGTGCCCGTCAAAGAGTTCGTGTTCTGGTTCCATATTACCTCCCTTTGGGGCAGTTTGGGTTCTTGGAGGGGCAGCATCTCCTGAGGACTTGGCTCGAGGAGGTGGTGGACTGAGACTGTGCCCCCCTGTCACAGACTGATATCCTGTGATAACCCCATGTCTGAATGAGTTCTTGGAAAAGAACTAGAGGGAATGGTTTTAAGCTGCGCCAGGGGAGATTCAGGCTGGACATTAGGAAGTATTACTTCTCGGAAAGGGTAGTCAGGCATTGGAATGCACTGCCCAGGGAGGTGGTTGAGTCACCAACCATGGGAGTGTCCAAGAAACATTTGGATGTTGTGCTGAGGAATATGATTTAGCTGGGAAGTATCGGTAATGGTTGGACTAGATGATCTTGTAGGTCTTTCCCAACCTTGATAATTCTGTGATTCTGTGATTCTGTGATGTCCATCAACAATTAGGGTCAGGTGGAGGATACAGTATAGGCCTGTCAGCCTGACCTCATTGCCAAGAAGGTTATAGAGCAGATCATCCTGATTGTAGTAGCGCAACACATAGGGGACAACCAAGTGACTGGGACCAGTCAACATGAGGTTATGTAAGGCGAGTACTGCTTTACTAAGCTGATCTATGATCATGACAAGGTGACCAGCTTGGTGGATGAGGGGAAAGCTGTTGCTGTTGGCCTCTAAACTTTAATGAAGACACTGTTCCCCACAGTGTTCTTCTGAAGAAACTGTTTGCCTATGGCTTGGATGTGTGTGTGCTTCTCTGGTGAAAAACTGGGTGGGTAACTGTGACCAAAGACCTGTGGTGAAAGGAGTTATCCCAGGTGGAGGCCATTCAGGACTGGTATTCCCCAGGTTTCAGTGCTGGGGCCACTTCTCTTTGATGTTTTCATCAGTGTTCCTCAGGGGTTGGTATTGGAGCCTGTCTTGTTTAATCTCTTTTTTGATGACCTGGATGAGGGAATTGAGTGCACCCTCAGTGAGTTTGCAGATGGCAGCAAACTGCTCCCAGTTGGAGCAGTTTGGTCTGCCTGGGGGTAGGAACATCCTGCACAGGGATCTGGATTACTGGGCTGAAGCCAATGGGATGAAGTTCAATAAGACCAAATGATGAGTCCTGCACTTTGGCGACAACAGCTCCAGGCAGCGCTGCAGGCCTGGGGCAGAATGGGTAGAAGACTGCATGGAAGAAAAGGACTGGGGGTGTTAGTTGATACTCAGCTGAATGTGAGCCAGCGGTGTGGCCACAAAGACCAATGGCATTCTGGCTTGTATCAGAAATTGTGTAGTTAGCTGGGCTATACAACAACCCCAGGCAACCCTACAGGCTTGGGGAGGTGTGGCTGGAAATCTCCCAGATGGAAAGGGACCTTTGTGTGCTGATGGACAGTCGGCTGAATATGAGCCAGCAGTGTGGCCAGGTGGCCAAGAGGGCCAGTGGCATCCTGGCTTGTATCAGGAATGGTGTGGTGAGCAGAACTAGGTGTCATGGTTTAATAATTTTGTAATTTTACTATCAGTATTCCACATCATAACATCATATATAAAGCATGAATAATTTTACTGAATCTGAAACTTACAGAAGAAGACTACATCTCCCAGAGAACAACACGGTCAGAGATGGGTCACGGGACCTGGACACTATATTATCTCTGTCGCAGGCTAGACTGACGTCTTTCGAGTTCTGGCGTTCAGGGGAGTGTGTGGGAGCCTTCGCCGTTTCACCTAGATTTACAGTAGGCCTCTCGGTTTCGGGACTCATTCTCTCTCCTATTTTGCTTGATTCGTTAGCTCAGTTTTCAATTATATTGTATTATATTGTGTTATCCGGTATTTCGATATAGTATTTAGTAAATAAGTGTGCCTCCTTAGATCGTTGCTGCTGTTTTCTTTTCCTAATTAACTTTTTTCCTTTCGGCCTAGGGCCCCTGAGGGGCCCACAGCCCCCTGTCACAGACGCAGGTGGATTTTCGTTTAAACCGTGACACTAGGGAAGTCATCCTGCCCCTGTACTCAGCATCAGTGAGGCTTCACCTCAAGTACTGTGTTCAGTTTAGGGCACCTCAGCACAGGAAAGACATGGAGGTACTGGAGCAGGTCCAGAGAAGGGCAACGAGGCTCGTGAAGGGCTTGGAGAATCAGCCCTATGAGGAGAGGTTGAGGGAGCTGGGTCTGTTTAGTGTGGGGAAAAGGAGGCTGAGGGGAGACCTTATTGCCCTCTTCCAGTTCCTGAAAGGTTCTTACAGTGAGAGTGGGGCAGGTCTCTCCTCACTAGTGACAAGTGACAGGATGAGGGGAAATGGCCTCAAGTTGTGCCAGGGCAACTTTAGGTTGGATATTAGGAAGAACTTCTTTACAGAAAGGGTAGTTAAGTACTAGAATAGGATCCCCAGGGAGGTGGTTGAATCGCCATCCCTGGTTGTGTTTAAGAGCTGTTTTGATGTGGTACTTAGGGATATGATTTAATGTAGGGTTTTTAGAGTTAGGGTTCTGGTTAGGCTGTGGTTGGACTTGATGATCTTCAAGGCCTTTTCCAACCTGGGTAATTCTATGATTCTATGATTCTATGGAGAAGATGATTCCCCTGTTCTTGGCACTGGTGAGGCCACACCTTGAGTACTGTGTTCAGTTTTGGGCTCTTCACTATAAGACATTGAGGCTCTGGAGCGTGTTCAGAGAAGGACAACAAAGCTGGTGAGGGATCTGGAGCACAAGTCTTATGAAGAGCAGCTAAGGAAATGGGTTGATTTGTCTGGAAAAAGGGGTGGCTCGTGGGATGTGGGGGTAGATGTAACTGTGAGCAAGTCACCAAAGAGCTTATAGATTCTTTGGTAGACCTTATCACTGTGAAACCCTGGAAGACCAGAGTGTGAGACAAGAGCAAGCAGTGTCTGTTTGCATCCATGGGTAGACAGGAGGTTCTACTGATATGCATTGTTAATCCTGTTATTCTTAAGAAACCTTTCATCCTTTATCAGTGTTGTTTGGGAGAAGCTGGGACCAATTAACTGATTAGAGGAACTGTTAGAGGAACAGGAATGTCTTGCTTGTAAGTGAATGGTATATAAGATGTATGTTGAGCACAATAAACACACACTATTCTGATTCTACAAGAAACTAAGAGAGCTCTCTAACTCAACTGAGCATTGACAGTGGGAGACCCTATCACTCTCTACAACAACCTGAAGGGAGTTTGTGGCAAGGTGGGCAGTGGTCTCTTCTCCCACGTAATTAGTGATAGGCATAGAGGAAATGGCCACAAGTTGTTCCAGGGGAGGTTCATGAATGACAGAAAAGACCACTTAGACTGTATTTGATATTTGCTTTTTAGTAAGGAGCCATATGCAAACAACAAAAACACATCAGCTATTCAGCAGCAAGCGACAGAAACAGCAGGACTAGAAAGCCTCCCTGTCACCCCACCTACTGTATAGCATTTTCCAGTATTCCTTCTAACAGACCAGCATCATCATGTCTGACATCCCACAAATGTGAAAGCTGAATCAGAGCCTGGTACACTGAGAAACGTGGCGCACACTGTGGCCAGATGTGCTTGTTGGCACTGCAGCTGGATTCTCAACATGTCAGTCAGGAGCACCCAGAATGGTGAACTCACATGAAGGCACAGGAGCTTTCCCTCCAGTCAGACTCCCACAGAGGATGTGCTTGTGTTCTTATTCACAGGAGTAATACTGTCAGGAAGAAGAACTGGTCCTATAAGCTGCTTTAACACAGAGGCCTGTGCATCTGTAAGCGCACCTTCAGTATCATTTAGTGCAAGAGAAACGTTCAACACCTGTGTCTAAGATCAAGGTTCAGACCCAAGCTTGCTCTGTGCTCAGTGGAGGAAGGTGACCAAAAGAGGTTCCCTCCCCCTCTGGTGGTCACGTAATCACAGAATTATCAAGGTTGGAAAAGACCTAGAAGATCATCTAGTCCAACCATTACCAATACTTCCCAGCTAAATCATATTCCTCAACACAACGTCCAAACGTTTCTTGAACACTCCCATGGTGATTCCATGGTGACCCACGTTGTGCCACTGCTGGCTTTCTGGAGGTGCACACCTCTCTCTTTCACCCATGAAGGTAAAGCACAGAGCAGGGGTTTCTATTCCTGTGCCTAATTCCTGTGTGATTAAAGCAAGACGAGAGAAGTCCAAAGCAAGAGTGCCTACCTTAATGGTTGGGGTCCAGGGGAGAGATGCTCTCGTTTCTTTAAAGCAGTTCTCACCTGGCTGACCACTCTCCCCAGGGCACCTTGGACTTCCTTGTTCTGCAGACAGTAAATTATGGGGTTTAGCAGCGGAGTGAGGATCCCGTATAGCATGGAAACTATCCTGTCCTGGTGAGGTGAGTAGGTGGAGGAAGGCCGTACGTACGTGCAGATGGTGGTCCCATAGAAAAGGCTTACCACTGTCAAGTGAGCGCTGCACGTGGAAAAAGCTTTGTGGCTGCTCTTGGCAGAGTTCATGCGCAGGACAGCAAAGAGGATGTGGGTATAGGAGATGAGAGTGACTGCAAAGGCACTGCTTCCAAGGATCCCAGCAACTGTGAGAGTCACCAACTCCCGGCTGGCAGTGGGTGAGCAGGAGAGTGCCAGAACAGGGGGTATGTCACAGTAATACTGGTCAACCTTGTTTGAGTCACAAAAAGAGAGCGTAAAAATCAGAGAGGTGTGTAAAAGAGAATTAAAAAACCCGATTACCCAAGTGCCAATGGTGAGGTGAGCACACAGCTTCATACTCACAATACTCATGTACCGCAGTGGGTGGCATATGGCAATGTAACGGTCATATGACATCACAGCCAAGAGAAAAATCTCGGTGCCTACAACATCAATGAGGAGGAAGAGCTGGAGCATGCAACCAGTGAATGAAATTGCCTTGTTCCCCAACAGCAAGGCCTGCAACATCTTTGGCACTGTGATGGTGGGACATATGATATCCAGTAAGGATAAGTTGCCAAGGAAGAAGTACATGGGGTTGTGAAGGCGAGCATCTGTCCTAATGACAATGAGGACGGTGATGTTGCCTGCCATGGTGGCCAAATAGATACTGAGAAGTAGCACAAAGAGAAGAAAACGCACCTCTGGAGCATCAGAAAGGCCTACAAGAATAAACTCAGATACTGTTGACATGTTGACCCTCTGCATCTTACCTTTCCTTGTGGAGATTTCACAGGTGTACCTGGAAAAAAAATAAGAGTAAAATTTTAATTTTCCTCCTGAACAAGGTGATGTTTTGGTCTGTTTTGCAGTTTAAAAACAATTCCAAGTTTGCATCACCTAATGGAAAAGTAAATATCTAGAGATAGAGATGATATAGATATAGATAATATTAAGTGTAAAGTGATGAGTCAAAAAGCTTAACTTTTCTGAGATAGGAGATCATAAGAGTTGAAGACAAAAACCTAACAATATTAGCACTTTTAGGATCTAGATGG
The DNA here is from genome assembly GCF_054131305.1 of Coturnix japonica. NCBI lineage: Eukaryota > Metazoa > Chordata > Aves > Galliformes > Phasianidae > Coturnix > Coturnix japonica. The sequence goes on along the minus strand of NC_140672.1, from coordinate 4,298,104 downwards.
GCGTTGTACTTCTGCCTTCCATCTCAGAGGCCTCTAGGAAGACTTGGTGCATATTGTGACATTAAGCATAACTTTTAATAACTTATGCAGTGATTCTAGAGGGAGATTAAGTGCAGCACGATCACCTCCTTCCTTGATACCAAATACTGAAATGCCATAAGAAATGTTTAAGCAGGAATAAAAGGCTCATGGTGTTTTAAATCACAGCATCACTTGGGAAGATGGGAAATTAGTTAGGTGGAATACATTGGGAACCGCATGGAAATACTCACTGCAATGAGGGGTTTGTTACAGGTGATACACTGCAGTCTGCACTTCCAGGAAACCTGCCAGGCCTTCTGTTCCTTTCTACATCCAGTTAGAAGATCAGAGAAATGATTCCACGGGAGATTTCAGAGCACCAATTTGTTAAGGAAGAGCTGAGTCCTGATTTAGCAGCAAAAGAATTTTCTCGCATAGAATCACAGATGGTCTTGTATTGGAAGAGACCTTAAAAGACACGAGTATCAGCCAGAATGCCAGCCCAGATGCACGAGTAAGTGTCTCTTCATTAACAAGGTGTCATAATTATATGCTGGGGATGTACCTAGGGAGGAGCGTCTCTGAGGTTTTCTTGAACACACATACAAGGCACTTCAAGAGTGCAAAGAGTTGCAGGGATGTGGCAATGCAATAAAACAACTTCCTTGCCCCGAATCTTTGGATTCCAGTCACTTTGGTGTTGTAGAACATTACCAATGAGCTGCGGTTCTGTACTTAAGTCTACCTTCAGGACAAGGGAATAAAAGGCATCGTTCTCAATGGGTCCTTACCAATACGCCTCAGGGGCCACTCCAGATAGTGGAAATTTTACGTATCACATGAGTTTTGACTTCTTTAAGCCACACTTCTGTCACCTTTACAAAGTCTTTATCACTGTTTTCCAACCTTGGTCTGTTGCCTGCACGTAATGGGGCAAAAATAACTTCGGCAGCAGCTCCTCTGTAGAATTAGGTTAAGGTGTACAGCCGCCAGCACAACTACCCCAGAGGTTGGCAGTACATACAACACAAGTGCCTTTGTATTATTTTGTGTTCAGAGTGTGGAATGTTGGATTTTTTTATGTATTCACGTAATGATTTTGGAGTGATTCCACTAAAAATATTCTTTGTAACTGAAACGAATGATCAATTTACTTATGGAACCATAACGAATCACCAAGGTTGGAAAAGACCTCCAAGATCACCCAGGCCACCTGCCACCAATTGGACCAATTGTGGTTCAGACTTTGGGGATCTTTCCTTCCTTTCTTTAATGATGATAACGGTTTTCTCTGCTGGGCAGAGTAACTCCAGCAGATCCAAGGAGTTACAAGTGCTTGGGGGTGAAGTAATAGTTTTATTTGTCTATGATTGTCCATTCACTTGATGAAAAAGATCTTAGAACTGATCATAAGGGGAAGTATAATTAATAATTAATAATTAATTCCCTGCACTTCAGCTGCTGGTCCAAGTGGATGGCAGATGGGGCTGTGCCAGCTCTTTCCATCTTCCTTTTGCATGGAGCATGGAGATTCAAGTGATTCTTGGCATAGGCCTGGAGCTTGGTGATGTGGCAACACTTTCCTGGAGATGTCACCTATCCATGTATTGTAGGGGTTGGAAGGGAACTTTGGAGATCATCCAATCCAACCCCATCACCTCCTACCAGGTGCATGAATCCCAGCAAAGTCACTGACACTGAACCCTCCAGTGAGAGCACTTTGGTCCCTTGCTGTGCTCCAAATACACCTCAAGGTGGTTTAGAATACTGGGATTTCTTCAAGGCTTGCTTCTTGGTGCATTTAGTACTACTTCTTCACATAGACTCAGGTGTGGGAGACACTGGAACCTGTGACACAGCACACATTATCCTAGATGTCCATCCTTGCTCATCATGAGTACTTGGCCATGCTTTGAAAAAACAACTTCCATTTTCAGAACTGGTGTGATCAAAGAGGTGGTTTTGTCAGGCAACCCAGTTGGCCTTGATGGTTGGACCTAATGATCTTGGAGGTCCTTTCCAACCCTAATGACTCTGTGATTCTATAAGAAGGGAGATTTAGGCTGGGTCTAAGGAAGAAGTTCTTTACGACAGTGAGGCATCGGAGGGCGATGTCACATCCATGGCCCTTAGCTCCAAAGCTGTGCCACTGGGCAAGCAGTGCTGGGTTGAGACTGACCTCAGATTGGGCCTCCACTCTGTGTGGGGGCTGTTTGCTTACTGGTATGTCAGATGCCATCTTAACAACCCAGTGCTGATAACAGCCTCCACAATTGCTGAAGTACATTCCCCAAGTGTATTGGCCTATAGCCCAATAAGACTGAGGTTGTTTAGCATTCATAGTGAGCTACAAATCAAAGCTTACAAGGGCATTATATTGTATAATAGTTACACAGAACTTAATGTGACTTGCTCAGCACCAGTGGCCAAGTTTGCTGACACCTTAGGCTGAAAGCTGTGAACCTCCACTAAGTCAATCAAAGGAAGACCCCACTAGCTGCTTTTAGCCAGAGGACAAGGAAGCCTCACCCACCAGCAGCAGCAGAGTTTACTTGCCATGTTGTTCACACAAGACTGCAAATATCCAGGTTTGCAGATAAGGTGCCACTAAGTCATAATGAGCTACACACACAACTCTCATCTACCACGTGCAAACACAGCCCTTAAACTCTTGTGAATGTCATCAGTAACCAAATGCTTCCTCAGCTGTGTTGTGTCATGCAAATATTTTAATCAGTTTTATTAACCACATGCGTACCAAGGCCTAGTGAATTGGACATCAGTGTGTTTATAAGGCTAGACCTACTTGCCTCTGCATACACCAGAGACTGAAATGTTCGGTACGTGTGCAGTCATTGCAGCAACACTGAAATTCAGTTCAGGAAAAAGGATGAGGCCTTGAGTCCAAATGCCTGCACATCATATGTTGCCTGGAGAGAAGGCATTATTCAGCCTCAAGTCAAATTCCAATTTCTCAAGTAGTTTTCCTCACCTCGTAATGCCTCAAAGCAACCTGCAGGTATGTGTGTGGTGGATCTTCCATACACCTAAGCTGCTGCTTATCTGTAGTAGAGTAGAAAATCATTAGTGTGGATCTTATTCATGTTCAGTGTCACTCTCTCCAACAATGACCCTACAGGGTCTGGGAAGAAGGAATGGCCATGAGAGTTCTGCAGAACAGGAGCCCCAGAGCAGTTGAGGAGGAGGACCAGGTGTGCTCTCAATTGGCCTTATTTTCACCAAGAACCATTTCTGAGATTAGGAGAGTTAGGAGCTGTTTGAAACCAGCCCACTCTAAACAGCATTAAAACCAGCCACCAACATGCAGCTAGCTCTGCTTGACCCATGATTTACAAATGGCAGTGATTAGACAAGAGTACCTTCACTTTTCTTGTGATCTAACTAAAGCACTGTAGATATCTTTCCGGTTCTCATAGGCCATATTTCTTTTGGGGCAGTCTCTTGCTGTCCCCTACATTAGAGCCATAGTCAAGCCTGGGTGCCTAATTGGAGAGCTGCTAACTTCAAGGAGAGAAACCTTGAGACTCTAATAATGCACAGTGGAGCCAATTTAAACATGCTTAAACTCAGAGGCTGAGTTGCATCACCGCCATTTGTCAGGCATCAACTTTTTAACCACATCTACTGAGACCTCATTAAAATCATCTCGAATAATCTCCCAGGGGGGCAAACCAATATTATTAAATAGTTTGCCTTGGAATACAGGTGGCCAAAAGCTGAATGGAATTTGTGTTTGACTTCCAAGTAATTATTTCTGGTTTCTGCAGTGATTTGTGTCATGCTTCCTTGCGGCAAAGAGAACATAGCAGATAATTCCCCAAGAGGAAATGTGAGACTTAGAAAATAGGAAAAGAAAAAAAAAAGAAGAAGAAAATGAAAGGTGGGCAATTATATTCCAGTACCTGAAAAGTTCTTACAGTGAGAGTGGGGCAGGTCTCTTCTCACTGGTGACAAGTGACAGGACGAGGGGAAATGGCCTCAAGTTGCACCAGGGCAAGTTTAGGTTGGATATTAGGAAGAACTTCTTTACAGAAAGGGTAGTTAAGTACTGGCATAGGCTCCCCAGGGAGGTGGTTGAATCGCCATCCCTGGGTGTGTTTAAGAGCCATTTGGATGTGGTGCTCAGGAATATGATTTAGTGTAGGGTTTTTAGAGTTAGGGTACTATGGTTATAGGGTACTATGGTTATAGGGTTCTGGTTAGGCTGTGGTTGGACTTGATGATCTTCAAGGTCTTTTCCAGCCTGGGTAATTCTATGATTCTATGATTCTGTGGGTCTCTATGGGTCACTATGGGTCTCTATGGGTCTCTATGGGAAGCTATGGGTCACTACGGATCTCTATGGGGTCACTATGGGTCTCTATGTGTTGCTATTTGTCTCTATGGGTCGCTATGGGTCGCTATGTTCCCTCACTGAGGGATATGATTTAATGTAGGGTTTTTAGAGTTAGGGTTCTGGTTAGGCTGTGGTTGGACTTGATGATCTTCAAGGTCTTTTCCAACCTGGGTAATTCTATGATTCTATGATTCTATAGATTAAAGAAACAAGAGAAATTCAGCACTTGTTCTCGTGGGCACATTATCATCCAACAGAAGTTTTAGTCATCCACCAACAGCCATTGGCCCAGTTTTGCAGCCCCTCCTTCCCTTTCTCCTTCTGCCTTCCAGCAGAAACGACTTCACATGGGACATGCCTGAACACCCTGAGAAAAGAAAGGGGCAATTGAGGAGTTCTGTTCTGAGCTCAAATGTCCATCACTGACACCATCTGTGATTTACTTTAACTAAAAAACCCCAAAACTTTCACAGTAAACTTTTTGAAGTGTGGCAGCATATATCCCAAAGGAGGTCCTGGTCCCACAGCTTCCACAGACAAACACATAGATCTGTTCAAGGTTTGAAATCCATGGGGTTTGATCCTCAACCTCATGACATGAAGTGTAAGGGAACAGCAAGACCAAGACCTTGAAGTTTCTCAATGGTCTCAGACAGCTGCACTAAAATAGAGTCTGAAACCACTGCTGACAAGAAAAGTTACTCCATGTGGACACACACTTTTCAGAAGCCGCCTTGTTTACCAGCCCCAGGGACTCCCACCATGGCCAATGTGTTCATGCTTTGGTTTCCTTTCTGCAGTATCTTCTGGGGTGTCAGAGCAGAGAAGTGGCCTCAAGCAGCAGATTAACAATGACAGAAATCAGGAAAATAAAATGGCTTAGATTGGAGAGGGCCTTAAAGATCATTGAGTTCCAACCCCCTGCCATGGGCAGGGTTACAAACCACTAGACCAGGCTGCCCAGGACCCCATCTTAATGTGCCTTAAGTGCTTCCAACACTGCCATGACTCCAGCACAGAGGGGTCCTGCAGTTGATGGCAGAGGGATGTGGTTTCTGAAGAAGAGGGAAGGGGAAGGAAGAGCTTCCTCCCTAGACTGGCAGTTGTGCCCCAGCTCTCCCATCTCTTTGGTGTGAGCGCTGTGATATGAGCATATGGTGGGGGTGGGTCAGTGCTTGGACTAGATGACCTTAAGGGTCTCTTCCCATATTAATGATTCTGTGATTCTTTTCTATGTTTCTATGATCTTGCCTTGATTTGGCTTATCCCCATGGACATTCAAGGGATATACAGCTGGTAGTACAGTTCATAGAATCACAGAATCATAGAATCATAGAATCATAGAATCACGCAGTTGGAAAGAACCTACAAGATCATCTAATCCAACCATCCTCCCATTACCACAAGCCACTAAACCATATCTCATAGCTCCTCATCCAGACACCTCTTGAACACTGCCATGGACAGTGATTCCACCACCTCCCTAGTCTTTAACACAAAGGGCCACACCACCTCATCTATCCTTTCTGAAGAGCTTGTAAGCATCAATCACAGCACTCCAGTCCTGGCAGTGGTCCCACCATGGATCCATAATAGCAACTAGGTCATGGTTTGCCTGACACAGTCACTTCCAGCTCCACCTGCTTGTTAGCCAAGCTGTATGCATTGGTGTAGATGCACTTCAGCTGCGGCATCTGCCTCACTCCCAGCTCAAGCATCATTCCCCTAGGTTCATTTCTTGTAAGCCCTGTTTTGTCCCATCCCCCCATCGTAGCTAGTTTAAAGCTCTTTTGATAAGCCCTGCTAGCTCCCGAGATAGGATTCGTTGCCCCCTTTGAGATATGGTGGTTCAGTGGATAGGCAGCAGGTCAGGAGCCAAGTAAACTGCCCTATGGTCAAGGAACCCAAATCCTACTGTGCCTTAAGTTCTTCCAACACTACCGTGACTCCAGCACAGAAGGGTCTTGCAGTGGATGGCAGAGGGATGTGGTTTCTGAAGAAGAGGGAAGGGGAAGGAAGATCCTCCTCCCCAGACTGGAAGTTGTGCTCCGGCTCTCCCATCTCTTTGGTATGAGCGCTGTCTCAGCTCCTCAGGGTTGTCTCTTAACACAAAATAGAGAATCACAAAATCACAAAGCCTTTGAGATTGGAAGGGACTTCTTCAGATCACCCAGTCCATTGCCCCTGCTCAAACAGATCAGCCAAAGACAATTGCCCAGGAGCAATGTGTCCAAAGAAGGGTAAAGGAGCTGGTGAGGGGTCTGGAGCACAGGTCTTATGAGGAGCAACTGAGAGAACTGGGATGGGTCAGCCTGGAGAAGATTCAGGAGAGACTTTATGGCCCTCTACAACTGTCTGAGAGGAGGCTGTGGTGAGGTGGGGGTTGGTCTTCTCTCCTAGGGAATAGTGATAGAATGAGAAGGAATGACCAGGGGAGGTTTAGGTTGGATGTTATGAGAATTTCTTCTCAGAAGGAGTTGTCAGGCAGTGGAATGGGCTGCCCGTGGAGGTGGTAGAGCCACCATTCCTGGAGGTGTTCAAGAAACGTGGAGATGCAGTACTGAGGGATATGGTTCAGAAGACATGGTGGAGATGGGTCAATGCTTGTGCTTTCCAAGCCTGCTCTGTCTCCCTAAAGGTATAGAACAAAAAGATCACTTGAGCTCCCGCTCTATGAACTAAACGGCCTAAACCCCTGAAATCTCTTTTCATTGTTTATAGGCTTCTCTGAGCCATTTCATCACTGCCCACCTGAACTATGAGTAGTGAAAAACCATCAGTGGACCAAAACATCTTTGGGAGTTTTTATGGCTATGTTCTCTTGATCCGGGCCCCAGGAAAGCAGCAGACTTCCCGATGGCTCAGGTCTGGTCTGCATATGGGGCCCTCTGTTCCTCTGAGAAGGGAGTCACCCACTATGACCACCCTTCTTTCTTTCATGAAGTCTTGAGGTGTGGTGACCACCTTGCCTTAGGCTCCCTCCGAGGCAGATCCTCCATTGCCTCCCCACTCATATCTCCTTCAGGTCCCAGTATCTCAAACCTATTGCTTAGAGGGAGCTGGGGAAGAGGGCTGGGCAGGCAGGGAGGGCTCCCATGAAGCCGAGTTGGGACTCTCTTCTAACCCTCCTGTTGCCGTGTGCTTCCATGGTTCAACCCCCCCTTGCCCCAGGTTCTAGTGTTAGCCACCACTATGGCCAAAAAGCCACCGTGACTCAGCAAGAAAGATGGCAAAATGGTGTTTATTAGGACTAATTAACACCTTATATACCTTAATCACTTTGTCTACGCCCCCTAGAGTGTACGTTTGAAATGCGCTCCCAAGACACATCACAAGGTAAGGAACTGAACAGGGGAGGTACTATCAGTGTCACAGCCCGAATCCTCTTTAATGCCTTCAACATCTCACCCTCCCCAAATACAACAGGGTTCTGCCTCGTTAGTACCTACAACACCCTCCTCATCAGTCAGCTCTGTCTGACTGTGACAGGGCAGGGTGTCAACCACTTTTCTGGGAGTATCTCACTGTCACCCTTCCCTCAGGGATGCCAGTAAGTCACTCCATCAGTCAATCTCACACTCACACTCTCTTATGGTCCTGCTGGAACCTCATATCAGAGATTTAATTGAGAGCCCCCTGAGATCCTACAGCATGTTTAGTATTTCTGATGGTGTTTATCTATTTGCCAGTGTTTTAGGTAGTGCCCAGGAGCCCCATTGATAAGAAAACAGACAGGAAATGTCAACTTGTCACAGGGTTTTACAATGTCCTCCAAACCAAAAGATGAACCTTTAGTCTGAGTGAACAAGCAGCTTTTATTCAAGAGACATTTTTGTGGCAATGCTGACCAAATATATCATCATGACAGATCCTTTGGGAAAAGTGTCCACGTTTCTACACCTTTCCCTCTTCACTATCTACTCTTCTACCCCACAGTTTTCTCATGGCACTCTTTACCTCTTTATTCCTCAGTGTGTAGATGAGGGGGTTTAGCATGGGGGTGATGATGGTGTAAAATAGGGCCACGATCTTCTCCTCCGAGAGATCACTGGATGGGCGTATGTAGGTGAATGTGCACGGCCCGAAGAACAGAACCACCACAGTGATGTGGGACCCACAGGTGGAGAGGGCCTTGCGCCGTCCTTCGGATGTGTGACTTCTCAAGGAAACCAAGATCACCACGTAAGACACAACCAAGATGACAAAAGAGCTCAGAGCTATCATCCCGCTGTTGGCAATGACAGTGACACCGATGGCGTAGGTGTCAGCACAGGCCAGCTGTAGCAGGGGATGGACATCACAGAAGTAGTGGTCAACTTTGTTGGGGCCACAGAAGGGCAGCAGAGTGATCAGAAGAGTCTGCACAATGGAATGCATGCAGCCCCCCAGCCATGAGCCCACCACCATGCGGCTGCACGTGCGCCTGGTCATGAGCGTGGGGTAGTGGAGAGGTCTGCAGATGGCCATGTAGCGATCGTAGGCCATCACTGTCAGGATGAAGATCTCTGTGCAGCCAAAGAAATGGACCCCAAAGAGCTGCACCATGCAGCCCACAAAGGAGATGGTTTTGTTTTTGACAAGGAAGTCAGCAATCATTTTGGGAGCTGTGACAGAGGAGTAACAGATGTCTACAAAGGACAAGTAGCAGAGGAAGAAGTACATGGGGGAGTTCAGGTGTTGGCTGCTCATCACGGTGACAATAATGAGCAGATTTCCCACCACGTTCATTGCATAGAAGCAAAGAAACATCACAAAGTACAGCCCCTGCACACCTCGACTCTCAGAGAGGCCGATGAGAATGAACTCCTTCACACCGCTTGCATTGGTCAGTTGGGCAGCCATACACAACAGACAGCCTGTGCACATGGAAAACCAAAGAGATGTCATTTGATATCATCATCATCACTAATAATGAATTCTACCCCATAGGATTATGGGGGATTATAGGATTCACATAGGATTACTGTTAACCCTACAAAAAGATTTCTTTCCCTATTCACATAGGATTTCTGTTAACCCTACAAAAAGATTGCTTTCCCTGTTCAGGGAAGGGAAGGGAAGGGAAGGGAAGGGAAGGGAAGGGAAGGGAAGGGAAGGGAAGGGAAGGGAAGGGAAGGGAAGGGAAGGGAAGGGAAGGGAAGGGAAGGGAAGGGAAGGGAAGGGAAGGGAAGGGAAGGGAAGGGAAGGGAAGGGAAGGGAAGGGAAGGGAAGGGAAGGGAAGGGAAGGGAAGGGAAGGGAAGGAAAGGAAAGGAAAGGAAAGGAAAGGAAAGGAAAGGAAAGGAAAGGAAAGGAAAGGAAAGGAAAGGAAAGGAAAGGAAAGGAAAGGAAAGGAAAGGAAAGGAAAGGAAAGGAAAGGAAAGGAAAGGAAAGGAAAGGAAAGGAAAGGAAAGGAAAGGAAAGGAAAGGAAAGGAAAGGAAAGGAAAGGAAAGGAAAGGAAAAAGGATAAAGGGGCATAATAAAAAGAAGGAAATCAGATAAGCTGGAAAACTTACCTCTTCTGTATTTGCAAGTCTGATTTTTTTTGTGGAAGAGACGTATGATTTTATCTCCTCGATACCTGCATTTCCCAGCAGGGATGTGTTAGGGCACAGACATTAGAAGAAATGCTGAATGTAAAGCTTCCAGCACTTGCTCCCTATAACCCATCCAATTCTGTCTAGCTATTCCCTGCCTATGGGAGAACTGCTCTGCCTGGATAATGGATGCACAGAGGGGGGTGTTCACCGCCCCACAGCAGAGCAGCTCTGAGAAGAAAACCATTTAAATACCTCTCTTCAACCCTCTCCAAGGAAATCTCTCACCTGAATGGCTCCTGGGGCCAGAGGAGGGAGGAGTGAATAGAAGAGGCAAAGGAGATGTGAATTCCATCCTGACTGAGAAGTTTGAGTAAATATACTTTAAAGACCAAGTCATCACTCAGCGCTATAGTTTTCCAAAGGGTGGAGGGGCATTAGATACAAAGAATTAGATCCAAAGCATTCACTTTCTAGCCAGATTTCTAGGAATTAAACAGCACTTCTAGAGATGTCTGTTGGTAAGGAGAGAGATGCTGCAGAACAAATGGATGTGATCTCTCAAGATCAGGTTAACCAATCAACTCTAACTCATCACTGCTCTGAATACGTATCCTGTAGTCTGTGCTCTGAATAGTGTCTACTGAAACTCAGAGTCCTGGCCAGGTTAATGGCAGCTCACAGACCCACTGTTGTTGGTAACAACCCTCCAGTTGTTGGGAATGCTCTCCAAATCTCCACTGCAACCCCACCACTGTGGATATGGTTATAGTTGAGTACAAAGGCAATTGGAGATGTGTCTTTCTTAATCACTGCAGTCCATTTCACATTGTAACACTCAGGTGCATTGCCATGTTCTGTTTTGTTCTTGCTGTATTGTTTCACTTATCATCTCATTGCTTTAAACTCAAGCAAAGATAAACTTGCTGCCTTAACTCAGTGCCTGGGAGCTTCGTGCTGACCCCATCTGTTGGTAAAACATGGTGGTTCGTGCTTAGGGGGGCTGTGATGAAGCTTGGGGGGGGGGGAGGTCTGTGCATGGTTGGGAGATGAATGAGGTTGTGTGAAGCAATGAGGATGAAACTGGATGGGAGAGGACGGGGGTCAAGAGATCAATGGGAGTTAAGGAAATCAATGGGAGTGTTAAGGAAAGTTGGGTAGGGACGATGGGCCCCTGGGGGATGGGTGCTGTGCAGAGAGAGGCTGTGAAATCGGCATTAGGACTGACTATTTCTCAGCCCCAAATGGCAGTAAGGAGGCATTGCTGCAAGGTCTGGAAATGGAGCAGTGCCAGGATGCAGATGGGAAGTGAAGCGTCAGCGCAGGAGGCTGTAACAAGGAGAAAGAGCAACGTGGTGGGATAGTGATACGGGAGGTGTCATGGCAAAGGGACTAATGCAAAGGAGAGGGGTTACAGAGCAAAAAGGGGAGCACTCCCCCATCTCTGAACATCTCAGATTGCAGGGAATGTTCCACAAGCGGAGTATCTCCAACCAGACATCTTTCTCCAGCCCTTCAATGGGGTCTGAGAGGTGCGTCCAGGCTTCAGCCCTTCTGGTTGCTCTGCTGAATTGCTCTGTGCTCCCAAAGCTGATGGGGTCCTTTCACCAAGTCCTCAATCAGGGCTGTGACCCAACAGTTCCCATACACCAGTGTCACCCTGGCCTACAAAAAGGGCAAGAAGGATGTGGGAAACTACAGGGCAGTCAGCCTCGCTTCTGTCCCTAGAAAGGTGATGGAACAGCTTGTTTTGGATGCCATCTCCATGCACTTGAAGGTCATCAGGAATAGTCAGCATGGATTCACCAAGGGCGAATTGAGCTCAATCAACCTGGATGCCTTCTAGGATGGCATCACAGTGGATGAGCAGCGTGCCCTGGTGGCCAAGAAGGCCAAAGAGATCCAGGGGTGCATTAAAAAGAATGAGGCCAGCAGGGCAAGGGAGGTGATCTGTACCCTTACTCTGCCCTAGTCAGGACTCACCTAGAGCATCATATCCAGTTCTGGGCTCCCAGGATAAAACAGACAGGGATCTCCCAGAAAGAATCCAATGGAGGGCCAATGATAAAGGACCTGGAGCATCTCTTCTATGAGAAAAAGGGACTGTTCAGCCCTAAAAAGAAGGCTGAGAGGGGATCTCATTGGTGTCTAAAATGATCTCCAAAGGTCCCTTCCAGCCCCTGCAATTCTGTGATTCTTTGGCTTCATGTTGGGATGCTCCTGTTGTTTTGTTCCCCTTTAAATGGTCTCTTGTCCCACTGAGTGACCTTCAACATTGGATGTCCCTCAGTGCTGCCCCTTGTTACCCTGGAGGCAAGCTGATCCTTGGGGACACTGGAGTATCCTGTGTCTCTTGTCCCTTGGTGACACCAGGGTGGGTCCCCGGGGACATGACAGGGGATCCTTGTTCCCCTGGAGACACCACAGCTGGTCCTTGGGGACATCAGAGTGGATCCTTGGGGCACAGTTGTGTCCCTTGTCCCCTTTAGGAACACCAGGGGATCCTTGGGAACATGGAGGTGTCACTTGTCCTCATAGGGACATCAGAGCTGATTCTTGGGGACACTGGGGTATCCTGTGTCCTTTGTCTCTTGGTGACACCAGGGTGGGTCCATGGGGAAGTGGAAGTGAGCTCCTTGTCCCACTGGAGACACCACAGCTGGTCCTTGGGGGCATCAGAGTGGATCCTTGGGGACATGGAGGTGTCACTTGTCCTCATAGGGACACCAGAGCTGATCCTTGGGGACACTGCGGTACCCTGTGTCCCTTGTCCCTTGGTGACACCAGGGTGGGTTCCTTGTCCCCCTGGAGACACCACAGCTGGTCCTTGGGGGCATCAGAGTTGTGTCCTGTCACGGTTTAAACGAAAATCTACCTGCATCTGTGACAGGGGGGGGGCTGCGGATCCCACAGGGCTGCTAGGCCGAAAGGAAGAGTTAATTAGGAAAGGAAAAAAGCAGCAACGATCTAAGGAGGCACACTTATTTACTAAATATTATATTGAAATACAGGATAACACAATATAATATAATATAATTGAAATTAAGCTAACAAATCAAGCAAAATAGGAGAGAGAATGAGTCCCAAAACCGAGAGGCCTACTGTAAACTCTAGGCGAAACAGCTAAGGCTCCCACATGCTCTCCTGAATGCCAGAACTCGAAAGATGTCAGTCCAGCCTGGGAGAGTTTCCAGGTCCCATGACTTATCTCTGACCGTGTTGTTCTCTGGGATATGCAGACTTCTTCTGTAAGTTGCACATTCAGTAAAATTATTCATGCTTTATATGATGTTATGATGTGGAATACTGATAGCAAAATTACAAAATTATTAAACCATTACATTCCACCCCTTATTCTACATCATTACATTAAGCTTAATACATACACACACACTCAAATGTATAGTTGTGAGTAATCAGCAACCTTATTTTCTTAACAGTTTATATCTAATCCATGCAAATCCCAAGGTGAGAACAAAAATTCATAACCTAACTCACTATTATTTATTAATTTTGAGAAAAATGGCAAAACTGCCAGAAAAAGGAAAACATGACAGCGGTGGAGGGGAAAGGCAGCGCTAGTAGGGCGTCCCCCACATCAAGGTGCACTCATCCTTTCCCAGCCACCACAGCAGATTCCTTTTGAATTATACTTCTTTCCATGGGTGCTCTACACATGCATGGCCAGTGCACGATATAGAGCCCAGATGAAAAACTTGCTTAGAGAAAGCCTAGTTAAGGTATACAGAAAAAGTGTTTCCTTAACATTAATCCACTCTATCTTAAGTCCTCTACCTAATTGGACATCCATCAAATATCTCTGAGGCTCTACTTATATATATAAGAAATTATTGGCTGCACTCCCCCAACATCAAATTCCCTTGTGGTACACATTGGACATTCCCATTTTTGTCCATCACCCACCAAGTGCACCCATGTCCCTGGGCAAAAACAGTACCCCGGAGAGGTTTGCCCTTTCCAGACGCTGGAAGGACCCAAACTGCTTTTCCCAATACGCCCTTTATGTGTACTACAGGAACCTTATCTCCCTCTACGGTACATAGGGAGCTGGATTGATTAGAACCATTACGATTACTAGATCCTCAAGTGTTGGCCAACCAGGTGGCTTCTGCTAAATGGTTCTCCCAGTTTTTAGATGTTCCACCACCCATTGCTTTCAACATAGTTTTCAACAACCCATTGAATCGTTCAATCTTACCAGATGCTGGTGCATGATAGGGAATATGATAAATCCACTCAATGCCATGATTTTTGGCCCAAGTGATTACAAGAGAATTTTTGAAATGAGTCCCATTATAAGATTCAGTTCTTTCTGGAGTGCCATGCCGCCACAGGATTTGCTTCTCCAACCCTAATATGGTGTTTTGGGCTGTAGCATGGGGTACTGAGTATGTTTCGAGCCACCCAGTGGTTGCCTCCACCATGGTGAGTACATAACACTTACCATTGTGAGATCGTGGCAAGGTGATATAATCAATCTGCCATGCCTCTCCATATTTATACTTTTGCCATTGCCCTTCCCCCCAAAAAGGTTTCATCCTCTTGGCTTGTTTAATTATGACGCATGTTTCACAGTCATAAATAACCTGAGCAATAGCTTCCATAGTTAAGTCTACCCTTCGGTCTCTGACCCACTTATATGTTGCATTCCTTTCTTGTTGACCTGAAGTCTCATGGGCCCACCGAGCTAGGAATAATTCACCCTTGTTCTGCCAGTCCAAGTCTATTTGAGCTACCTCAATTTTGGCAGCTCAATCAACCTGATGGTTATTTTTATGTTCTTCAGTAGCCTTACTTTTAGGCACATGAGCATCTACATGGTGCACCTTTACAACAATGTTCCTTATTCAAGCAGCAATGTCTTTCCATAGTTCAGCAGCCCAAATAGGTTTACCCCTTCGTTGCCAGTTGTCATCTTCCCACTGCTGCAACCATCCCCATAAGGCATTTGCCACCATCAATGAATCAGTATAAAGATGAAGCATTGGCCACCTCTCCCGTTCAGCTACATCTAAAGCCAGCTGAACAGCCTTTACCTCTGCGAATTGGCTTGATTCTCCTTTACCTTCAGTGGCCTCTGCAACTTGTTGTGTGGGGCTCCATACAGCAGCTTTCTATCTGCAATGTTTCCCTACAATACGACACGATCCGTCTGTGAATAGGGCAAATTTCTTTTCATTTTCTGGTAGCTCATTGTATGGTGGTGCCTCTTTAGCACGTGATATCTCTTCTGTAGGTGATGTTTCAGTTTTTTTACCCTCAAGCCAGTCCATGATCACTTCTAGAATTCCAGGACGGCTGAGTTTTCCCATTCGAGCTCGTTGTGTAATTAATGAAGTGGCATCAGTAGCATGATGGGTGGAAGGAACCTGTCCTTTAAACATCCGGTTTATTTCTGGCAAGCGAGGTGCTAGAAGAAGCTGAACCTCTGTCCCAACTACTTCAGAAGCAGCCTGAACCCCCTCATACACGGCTAAGATCTCCTTCTCAGTTGGAGTGTAGTGCTCCTCAGACCCTTTATATGCTCGACTCCAAAATGCCAGCGGTCAGCCTCGGGTCTCTCCTGAGGCTCTTTGCCACAAAATCCAAGTGGGACCTTTCTCTCCAGCAGCAGTGTAGAGGATGTTCTTCTCATCCTGTCCCGTCCGTACTGGCCCCAAGGCCACGGCACGGGCTATTTCTTGTTTTATCTGCTCAAAAGCCTGCTGCTGCTCAGGCCCCCATGAGAAATTGTTCTTCTTCTGTGTCACCTGATAGAGGGGGCTCACTATGTGGCTGTAGTTTGGGACATGCATTCTCCAAAAGCCCACTACTCCCAGAAAAGATTGGGTCTCTGTCTTGTTGGTGGGCGGAGACATAGCAGTGATTTTGTCAGTCACATCTGCTGGGATGTGACAACGTCTATCCTGCCACTTTATACCTAAGAACTGAATTTCTTGGGCAGGCCCCTTCACTTTGCTGCGCTTAATGGCAAAACCAGCTTGCAAAAGAATTTGGATTACCTTTTTTCCTTTCTTGAAAACCTCTGCTGCTGTATGGCCCCACACGACAATATCATCAATATACTGCAAGTGTTCGGGAGCATTACCCTGTTACAAAACAGCTTGGATCAACCCATGGCAAATGGTTGGGCTGTGCTTCCACCCTTGGGGAAAACGGTTCCAGGTATACTGAAATCCTCTCCAGGTAAAAGCAAACTGTGGCCTACATTTTGCAGCCACTGGGATCATAGTATCATAGTCTCATGTGAGTTGGAAGGGACCTGAGAGATCATCGAGTCCAACCCCCGGGATCTGAGCCCCCTGTGTAGCAGAGCGGCACTTCTACCACTTGCACCACAGGAGATTCAAACCCGGGCCTCCGGTGTTACAACGTGGCATTCCTACCACTGCGCCACCGGGGCACGCACACCGGGCACACTAGGGATGGAAAAGAAGGCATTAGCAATGTCAATGGTGGCATACCACCTAGCTTCTTTTGACTCCAGTTCATACTGGAGTTCTAGCATGTCTGGCACAGCAGCACTCAATGGAGGTGTGACTTCATTCAGGCCGCGGTAATCCACTGTCAGCCTCCATTCTCCACGGGCTTTACACACTGGCCATATGGGGCTGTTAAAAGGCGAGTGAGTTTAGCTAATCAATCCGTGATTCTCTAACTGGCAAATTAGCTTGTGAATGGGAAGCAATGTGTCCCTATTGGTGCAGTTCTGCTGTCGGTGCACCACTTTGGTGGCAATTGGTACCTCTTGGTCTTTTACCTGGAGCAACCCCACAATAGAAGGATCATCTGACAGATCAGGTAAAGCTGACAGCTGCTTAACACCATTTGTGTTAACAGCAGCTATCCCAAAGGCCCATCAATACCCCTTGGGCTCCTTAAAATATCCCATCCTAAGGTAATCGATACCCAAAATACATGGAGCCTCTGGACCAGTCACAATAGGGTGTCTCTGCCAGTTTTTACCCGTGAGGCTTATTTCGGCCTCCAAAATAGTCAATTCTTGGGAACCCCCAGTCACTCCATGGATATATATTGGTTGTGTCCCTTGGTGACTTGAGGTCATTAGGGTGCATTGTGCACCAGTGTCCATCAAGGCTTTATATTTCTGTGGTTGAGATGTGCCAGGCCATCTAATCCACACAGCCCAGTATACTCTATTGTCCCTTTACCCGCCCTGGCAGGGGGCAGGGCCCCTCTATTGGTTACCTTGGTGGCTTGCAGCAACTGGAACTTTCCCCCTTTTGGAAGAGTTCACCTTGGTGGATGTTTTGCATTGTAATTCTTTCACTCGTGCCTGAAGTGCAGAAATGGGTGAATTACACCACTTCTTCATATCCTCCCCATGATTACACAGGAAATACAACAAAACAAAATGCATGGTCTTATTGTTCTCATTTGCTTGAATACGAGGACTTCCCTTTTTTATGGTTGAGATTTTCGATGATATGGATCAGGAGGAACTCATGTTGTTTAACTTTCTCAATAGGCGATCGTGGGAATCCTGGTCTCCATCATCTGGTACCACCGTGGATTCATCTACATCAGGCAAGTTAGCCAATTTATCAATAATATCACTTTGTGTTCCCTCCACTTTGTCTAACCTTTCAATTATCTTGACAATGGCTGAAGTATAAAGATTAACTTCTGTAGCGCTTATAAATAATTCAAGCTCATGAAGTCTACCAATCAGTTCATTCACAAGGTTTCCCCTTTCCTCTTTGTCATATACTAATGCAAGTACACTGGCATGTTTTTCTGTAGCAGCCCTTGTAAAGTCACGCCACATTTGTCATGGAACACGGACTGTCTCAGGATCATGTAATTGGTTTGGGTCATTACAGATGAAGTGGGGGCTGTATAGCATTTCCACCAGAGCATTTTCTCTCAAAAATTGGATACCTTTCTCTATATGAGTCCATTTCTTTTTCTCAGGCTCCAAGTCCCGTTTAAAAAGGAATCTATCTTTTTCCGCTATCAACATCTGCTTTCAGAGGGTGTAGGACTGATCTTGGCATGTGCCAATACCTCTGTCTACACGTGAGACCCTGGAAATGCCACCCAGTTCGCAAGCTTAATTGCCATCGAGCCCCTTAGGGACACCAAGGGATCCTTGGGGACATCAGAGTGGATCCTTGGGGAAATGAAGATGTGTCCCTTATTAGGGTTAGGGTTGGGGTTAGGGTTATGGTTATGGTTAGGATTAGGGTTAGGGTTAGGGTTAGGGTTAGGGTTAGGGTTAGGGTTAGGGTTAGGGTTAGGGTTAGGGTTGGTTAGGGTTAGGGATAGGGATAGGGTTAGGGTTAGGGGGGATGTTCAGTGTGTACAGCAAGGGCATTTGATGCTAGGGCAGTGCAGTCGGTAACTCTGTGTATATGTAACTCTGTGTATATATTTGTATAGAGACCAGTGTGCATATTCTGTTTTGCTTATAGTTTATTTGCATGTAGATGTTTATATTAAGTATGATGTTGTGATGTAGAATAGGAAGAGCAAATATTACTAAGCCATGACAGTCTTTATCCCTTGCCTCAAACACTTCCATCTATATGGTATTGCTCCTAACAAGGCAAGGGGTTTTCGAAGAGTCCTCACTATTTCACCTTGTACCTTTGCTTTTCTTCAAGGAGGTGGCATGCAGGAATGACACAAATGGGTCTCAATGACCCAAATGAGACTCAGCAGCTGTTTTGCAGCCGCCAGTGGAGCTCTGACTGTTCTGGGCACCCCATGCCATGATCTGATGGTGGGGGACTCCTTGGGCAGGCTGGACTCAGCCAGAAAATGCTGCTCTGGGTGTCCAGGCTTGGCTGAGTGAGGACAAAACTGCCTGGCCCCAAACAAGGCAGAGGAGCCACGATGCCATGTGAGGTATCTTTATGGCTATCTGTACACTGCACAGCAGGCCCGGCTGCTCCTGCCTCTCCCCTCCATGGGAGCTGGGGGGCTGTGACATGGCACAAATGACTGCAGGCAGAGAGATATGGCAAAGGGAACACAAAGCATTTAATGACAAATCATAGAAAACAATGAGTAACAGAAACAACGCTATTCCTAAAACTGCTATCCCACAACAATTGAGTGCCCAGACAGTGTCCCATCCCACTGCAATGATGGCTTTGGAGGATGGCTCTTTTCTGGAGGGGAGGGATGGGGCTGCTGCTGGTGCCCGTGGAATGCTGCTGCTGCTGCCTGGTGCTGCGGGGCCGGCGAGGAGCTCAGGGTTACAGGTAGCCGTACATGTCAGCTATGGCCATGTCTACCTCCCGCTGCACCAGGAACTGCACGGGGCCGATCTTCATCTGCTGGGCCGCCCGCTGCCGCTCCTCCTGGGCCAGCCTCTTCATGCTCTCCCGCTCGAGCCGCTGCTCGGCTGTGATGGGCAGCGACTCTTCCAGCACTCTGGGTACCTCACGGCCACCCACCCGGGGCCCCACGCAGGGCACAAAGTCCACGGGGCGCTGTGGCCGAGGCTGCTGCTGGTGCAGCTGTGGCAGTGGGTACCTCTGCAGGAATGAGCTCCTCCGTGGTGATGGGCGCAGGCAGCTCTGCACTGTCATCTTGGCTGCATCCTCCTTTCGCGCCGTGCTGCCTGGAGGTGCCGGCACTGCCTTGTCTGGGCCTGTGTCTTGGGGCTGGAGGGCAGCAGGGCCGGCACTGGGTGTGGGTTGGGGCTGCACAGAGGGTGGCTGGCGCACCGGCCCCACCGCAGTCACTCTCTGCCCCAGCGGGTGCACGGCCTGGATGGATTCACACAGGTGCGCGTGCAGCTCGCTGGCAGTGCCCTTTTGCCCGCTGCTGCTGCCTCCTGTGCTGGTCCCAGGCAGCTTCACTCGAGGAGGGCGTTTACAGCCTTTTCTTTCTTTCCTTTCCTTGCACGGCAGCAGCTTCCTTTTCTTGGTTGGAGCGCTGCTGGTGGGCTGCTCCTTCTGGGAACTCTCCCCTTTCTCGGGGGTGCCAGCAGGCGCAGGGTGTTTGGCCCGCTTGGTGCTGCCCCTCTTTTTCTTATCTGCCACGCAGCAGATAGTAGAGCCTGGTGACGGTGGCAAGGGAGCATGAAGCACCTGGGGCTGCCTTGGCTGCACCTCCTTGATGGGCTGTGTGGGTTGGGCTGAGGGAGGTGTGGTGACAGCCAGTGTGGTTGGCAGCGGACTGAGCTGGGCACTCGCTGGTGGCACGACAGACTGCAACTGTGACAACCCACACTGCAGCTCAGACAGGAACCCAGGGGATGGTGGAAGCCCCCAGAAGGGGTCGCTGGGGATCCTGCTGGCAGCCTGTGCCTCCATGCTGAGCTCTGTGCTTTCCCAGGGGTTGTCAGGGAGCTCAGCGATGAAATGTCCTGGGGCAGGGCTGCTGGGCTTCTTGTGGGGGAACTCAGCAGCTCTTGCCACATCTGAAAATGCAGGATGATCACCGTTTGGGGGACTTCTCACACACACTCTGTGCAAACGCACACCTGTGCGTTCTGCAGCTCCCAAACTCACCATTGATCCAAGAGAGCAAACCCGGATTGCCCGTGATGTCCTCCAGCACATCCGAGCTTGTCACCACTGCTGGGAAAAGCAAGAAAATGCCAAAGGCTCAATGCCAGCTCTCCCATATCATGTTCAACCTGTACCAAGAGATCTCTGGTGGACGTTGGGTTCCCATTACAGATCAGGACGGCAAAGGTAACTGTCAAGCCCAGGGATTAAGACCCCAAGAACACACTGTGAGAACAGTCCCAGGGGGATTCGAACCCGGGCCCTCGTGTTGCAAAGCGGCATTCCTACCACTGCGCCACCGGGGCACACAGGACATCCCCTGCAGCACTGCCCCCGCCCAGAAGTAACAGTCAAATCCCTCCACACTTCATGACAGAGGGCTGAGGACACTCACTTTTGCCTGGCAGTAAGGACGGGCCGTCCCCATCACGTCCCTCTGGGCTCTGAAAGGTGACGCTGGATCTCTGGCAGCCTGCTGGCTGCTTCTGAAGAGAGAAAGGAAGAAACATTGGAGGGAACGTGCAGCCACAGTTTGCAGAGAGGTTCTAGATGGTGCCAGAGATGGGATATCAGAGTGCTGAGACATTATTTATCACTAAGGGAAAACAGCCTGAGCCACGTTCCTGCCATTAGCCCAGGCTGTCAGCAGTGAGCACAGAACCCCACCGCTTATTGAGGGCACAAAGGACCAGTAGGGCTCCTCCCACTCCGTCCCTTCCCTTAAAAGTGAGACAAAGGAAGAAGAACCAAACAAAGAAACCCAGCCATACCTTTCCACTCACAGAGCAGAAATAGAAATAGCAGTCATCTCCTGGCTGAGACATGGCTGGTGAAATCTCAGAGGAAGCTGAAGCTCCCGGGGATCTCTCCACAGGAATGTGCCCCGCTCTTGGAAAGAGCTGGCTTCACTCTTCCTAAGACTGCCTCGAACCCCAAAAATCTCCTTTTGGACAGGAACCTTGCAGAAAGTTGCGACAAGTGAAAAACTGTCAGGAAGAAGCATTTTCCCAGCTTTCTTCTGCACCCAGCCATCTGTGGGGCAGTGAGGCACAAGTTGCTCTCGGGGAAGGCCTCGCTCTCCCTCCTTTGTCATGTCTGACATGAAGCTGGGGTCCCGGCAGCAGTTTTCCAGGGGAGGAATGACATTTCATCATCCTCACCGTAACACGGGATGGAATCTCAACAAGAACCCATTTCTGCAAACAGCCGTGCTGAGGGGCACCGCTGGAGCTGGGAACTCCTCCCCAGCACAGCTTTTCTGCTGAGACACCTCCCGGCAGCCACCCAGCACCAAACCCAGCTCACCTGCTGGGCCTGCTCAGCCCAAGCTGTGACCAGATCACGCACACGCCACACTGCTGCTTCAGACGGGCTCTCACAGGGTGATCAGCTCCAAGGAGGGCCCAGAGCTCAGTCTGCGTGCAGACACCAGAGCACCAGCTCTGCTCACCAGCTGTGGCACAAACGCTCCCACCCGGCAATGGTTGTGACCTCAGCGAGTGTCTGCATCACTGCTGTCCCTGCTAGGCTCTTGTACCAGCTGCGTAAGGAAGCTATCTTCCATACAATCTAGAAACCTCTTGGACTGCTTCCTCTGATCTTTCTTATATTATATATATATATATATATATATATATGTGCACCAGCATATATCAGGGAAGTTGAAGTCTCCCAAGCAAATGAGTGCTGGCTATCGTGTGACTATAGTGAGATGCTCATAGAACGCCTCACCCATCCATTCATCCTGATAAGGTGGTCTATAACAGACCTTCAGCAAGATGTCACCCCTACAGGCCTTCCCCCTGATCCTTACCCACATGCACTCGTCTTTATCATTCTGAAACCCAAGCTCTATAACATCAAAACTCTAATATAAAGGGCCACACCACCACCCTTTCTTCCTCATCTATCCCTTCTGAAGAGCTTGTAACCATCCATCACAGCACACTAGTCATGGCAGTGGTACCACCATGGATCAGTAATAGCAACTAGGTCATGGTTTGCCAGATGCACAGTTGCTTCCAGCTCCTCCTGCTTGTTAGCCAAGCTGTATGCATTGGTGTAGACGCACTTCAGCTGCGGCATCTGCCTCACTCCCAGCTCAAGCAGCATTCCCCTAGGCTCATCCCTGGTGAGCCCTGTTTTGTCCCCTCCCCCATCATAGCTAGTTTAAAGCTCTTTCGATAAGCCCTGCTGTCTTCTGTGCAAGGATTCGTTTCCCCATTTGAGATATGGGGGTTCCATTCATGGATAACAGGCCAGTGGCCAAGTAAACTGCCCTGTGATCAAAGAACCCAAAGTTTCTGGCTCAACACCAGCCTCTGATCCAATTATTCATTGCTTGTGCTTTCCAAGACTGCTCCACGTCCCTCACTGGCCCTGAAGGTATAGAACAAACAGTCACTTGAGCTCCCACTCTTTGAACTAAATGGCCTAAACTCCTCAAATCTCTTTTCATAGTTTGTAGGCTTCTCTAAGGAATTTCATCACTGCTCACCTGAACTATGAAGAGTGCAAAATAATCAGTGGACCTAAGCAGCTTTGGGAGTTTCCTCGTTATGTCCCTGACCCGATGCCAGGAAGGCAGCAGACTTCCTGATGGCCCAGGTCCAGTCTGCATATGGGGCCCTCTATTTCTCTGAGAAGGGAGATGTTGCGTATTGGGTAGGTGGTACCTGCGTGCACCAGGGGTGGAGTCAGGGAGGTCACGAGTATCTGATAGGGGTGGTCACATGTACTAGTATATACGGTTTGTGGCACGGCATTAAACTTGTACTTTCGGTGTTACACACTGTGTCAGTCCCCTCTGTTCCCCATGCGCGGAGGCACGGAGAGATCTGATGGTGGGGGACTCCTTGGGCAGGCTGGACTCAGCATGAGATGCTGCTGCCGCCATCTCTTCGGTGGGAGACCCCGTTCCTTCCTTTATGGGTGGCAGCAACCCAGATCTGACAACAGAGGGCTCCTCGGGCAGGCTGGGCTCGACACGAGATGTTGCTGCTGCTGTTTCCTTGGCTTATTCCCGCACTTCCCTGATCTTCCAGACTCTCTGCCTGAGAAGCTTCACCAAGTCGCAGGCCAGATGGTCTGCGTCGGGCATCGTTGGGTGCAGCCCTTGAGGAAGATGGTGGCTCTTGGCTGCAAGCTCCACCCTCACGCTGGGCTTCCTCTTCTCCTCCTTCTTCAGCGAGGAAGCTGACACGTCTTGTTCGGCCCAGCTCTTCTTGGTATTCTGTTCCCTCCTGGCCCTGCTGCTCAGATACAAGCACAAGTGCTGCTGGAGAATCAGTGCAAAGCACAGCCTGAATCGCTGCTACCTTGCACTGAGGAAAGGCTGAGATGCACCACGGCCTCACCTGCTGCCTTCTTGGAAGGGGAGCTTCAGCTCCACTCGTCAGGAAGTCCTCCAGAAACCTCCTTCTTTCCTCCTGAGCAGGAGACTGGATGCTGAAACCTTCTCCAAAGTCGTTACTAAACATTACCTGGACCTGAAACCCCAGGAGAAAACACAGTTCAGATCCAAGACCACAAAACAGTTATATTCTAGTCCAATACAGTTCTCTCCCGATAGCCCCCCTACAACTTCCTATATTCCCAGTTCAGCTACCTACATCCCCAGATCCCCCTACAGCCACCGGCAGAACCCACATTCCCCTCACAGCCACCCATTTCCTCATATCCCTTGGTATCCCCACACAGCCCACTACAACCCCATATACCCCAAGATCTACTCCTACATCCATCCCAGTTCAGCCAATCGGAGCCGGTGGCGCTGCCGCTGACCAATGAGAGACGGGGGCGGGGCAGAGCGGCGGTGTGGGAGGGGCTCCGGGTGCGTTCTGTCGTTACAGGGGATGGGATGTGGGATCGGGATTGGGATTGGGATTAGGGATGGGGGATTGGGATTGACGGGTGGGACATGGATTTGGGATGAGGGATTGGGAGCGAGATTTGGAATTGGGATTGGGACTTAGGACGTGGGATTGAAATGCGGGATTGGGGCGTTGGATGTGGGATTTGGCTGTGAGATTTGGGATTGGGATGTGGGGATATGGATATGCGATGGATATGGGATGGGATTTTGGGAAATTGGCTAGATATGAGGTAGGGTCTGGTTATGGAATGGACTTGGAATGCACATGGGATCATGGAATCCTAGAATGGCTCAGGTTGGAAAATAGTTTCGAGGTCCTGCAGTCCAACTGCAGCCCAACCATGGAATCAACGCAGTCTCTCCAGCTCCGTCTGCAGCACCTTTCTCCCCTCCAGCAGATCAGCACGTCCTCCCAGCTCGGTGCTGTCCGTGAACTTATTGAAGGTGCACTCAATGCCCTGGCCGAGATCCCTGATCAAGGTGTTCAATGGGAGCTGAGCCCTTGGGGACACCACTTGTGACTGGCCACCAGCCAGAAAATGCTGCTCTGGGTGTCCAGGCTTGGCTGAGTGAGGACAAAACTGCCTGGCCCCAAACAAGGCAGAGGAGCCACGATGCCATGTGAGGTATCTTTATGGCTATCTGTACACTGCACAGCAGGCCCGGCTGTTCCTGCCTCTCCCCTCCATGGGAGCTGGGGGGCTGTGACATGGCACAAATGACTGCAGGCAGAGAGATATGGCAAAGGGAACACAAAGCATTTAATGACAAATCATAGAAAACAATGAGTAACAGAAACAACGCTATTCGTAAAACTGCTATCCCACAACAATTGAGTGCCCAGACAGTGTCCCATCCCACTGCAATGATGGCTTTGGAGGATGGCTCTTTTCTGGAGGGGAGGGATGGGGCTGCTGCTGGTGCCCGTGGAATGCTGCTGCTGCTGCCTGGTGCTGCGGGGCCGGCGAGGAGCTCAGGGTTACAGGTAGCCGTACATGTCAGCTATGGCCATGTCTACCTCCCGCTGCACCAGGAACTGCACGGGGCCGATCTTCATCTGCTGGGCCGCCCGCTGCCGCTCCTCCTGGGCCAGCCTCTTCATGCTCTCCCGCTCGAGCCGCTGCTCGGCTGTGATGGGCAGCGACTCTTCCAGCACTCTGGGTACCTCACGGCCACCCACCCGGGGCCCCACGCAGGGCACAAAGTCCACGGGGCGCTGTGGCCGAGGCTGCTGCTGGTGCAGCTGTGGCAGTGGGTACCTCTGCAGGAATGAGCTCCTCCGTGGTGATGGGCGCAGGCAGCTCTGCACTGTCATCTTGGCTGCATCCTCCTTTCGCGCCGTGCTGCCTGGAGGTGCCGGCACTGCCTTGTCTGGGCCTGTGTCTTGGGGCTGGAGGGCAGCAGGGCCGGCACTGGGTGTGGGTTGGGGCTGCACAGAGGGTGGCTGGCGCACCGGCCCCACCGCAGTCACTCTCTGCCCCAGCGGGTGCACGGCCTGGATGGATTCACACAGGTGCGCGTGCAGCTCGCTGGCAGTGCCCTTTTGCCCGCTGCTGCTGCCTCCTGTGCTGGTCCCAGGCAGCTTCACTCGAGGAGGGCGTTTACAGCCTTTTCTTTCTTTCCTTTCCTTGCACGGCAGCAGCTTCCTTTTCTTGGTTGGAGCGCTGCTGGTGGGCTGCTCCTTCTGGGAACTCTCCCCTTTCTCGGGGGTGCCAGCAGGCGCAGGGTGTTTGGCCCGCTTGGTGCTGCCCCTCTTTTTCTTATCTGCCACGCAGCAGATAGTAGAGCCTGGTGACGGTGGCAAGGGAGCATGAAGCACCTGGGGCTGCCTTGGCTGCACCTCCTTGATGGGCTGTGTGGGTTGGGCTGAGGGAGGTGTGGTGACAGCCAGTGTGGTTGGCAGCGGACTGAGCTGGGCACTCGCTGGTGGCACGACAGACTGCAACTGTGACAACCCACACTGCAGCTCAGACAGGAACCCAGGGGATGGTGGAAGCCCCCAGAAGGGGTCGCTGGGGATCCTGCTGGCAGCCTGTGCCTCCATGCTGAGCTCTGTGCTTTCCCAGGGGTTGTCAGGGAGCTCAGCGATGAAATGTCCTGGGGCAGGGCTGCTGGGCTTCTTGTGGGGGAACTCAGCAGCTCTTGCCACATCTGAAAATGCAGGATGATCACCGTTTGGGGGACTTCTCACACACACTCTGTGCAAACGCACACCTGTGCGTTCTGCAGCTCCCAAACTCACCATTGATCCAAGAGAGCAAACCCGGATTGCCCGTGATGTCCTCCAGCACATCCGAGCTTGTCACCACTGCTGGGAAAAGCAAGAAAATGCCAAAGGCTCAATGCCAGCTCTCCCATATCATGTTCAACCTGTACCAAGAGATCTCTGGTGGACGTTGGGTTCCCATTACAGATCAGGACGGCAAAGGTAACTGTCAAGCCCAGGGATTAAGACCCCAAGAACACACTGTGAGAACAGTCCCAGGGGGATTCGAACCCGGGCCCTCGTGTTGCAAAGCGGCATTCCTACCACTGCGCCACCGGGGCACACAGGACATCCCCTGCAGCACTGCCCCCGCCCAGAAGTAACAGTCAAATCCCTCCACACTTCATGACAGAGGGCTGAGGACACTCACTTTTGCCTGGCAGTAAGGACGGGCCGTCCCCATCACGTCCCTCTGGGCTCTGAAAGGTGACGCTGGATCTCTGGCAGCCTGCTGGCTGCTTCTGAAGAGAGAAAGGAAGAAACATTGGAGGGAACGTGCAGCCACAGTTTGCAGAGAGGTTCTAGATGGTGCCAGAGATGGGATATCAGAGTGCTGAGACATTATTTATCACTAAGGGAAAACAGCCTGAGCCACGTTCCTGCCATTAGCCCAGGCTGTCAGCAGTGAGCACAGAACCCCACCGCTTATTGAGGGCACAAAGGACCAGTAGGGCTCCTCCCACTCCGTCCCTTCCCTTAAAAGTGAGACAAAGGAAGAAGAACCAAACAAAGAAACCCAGCCATACCTTTCCACTCACAGAGCAGAAATAGAAATAGCAGTCATCTCCTGGCTGAGACATGGCTGGTGAAATCTCAGAGGAAGCTGAAGCTCCCGGGGATCTCTCCACAGGAATGTGCCCCGCTCTTGGAAAGAGCTGGCTTCACTCTTCCTAAGACTGCCTCGAACCCCAAAAATCTCCTTTTGGACAGGAACCTTGCAGAAAGTTGCGACAAGTGAAAAACTGTCAGGAAGAAGCATTTTCCCAGCTTTCTTCTGCACCCAGCCATCTGTGGGGCAGTGAGGCACAAGTTGCTCTCGGGGAAGGCCTCGCTCTCCCTCCTTTGTCATGTCTGACATGAAGCTGGGGTCCCGGCAGCAGTTTTCCAGGGGAGGAATGACATTTCATCATCCTCACCGTAACACGGGATGGAATCTCAACAAGAACCCATTTCTGCAAACAGCCGTGCTGAGGGGCACCGCTGGAGCTGGGAACTCCTCCCCAGCACAGCTTTTCTGCTGAGACACCTCCCGGCAGCCACCCAGCACCAAACCCAGCTCACCTGCTGGGCCTGCTCAGCCCAAGCTGTGACCAGATCACGCACACGCCACACTGCTGCTTCAGACGGGCTCTCACAGGGTGATCAGCTCCAAGGAGGGCCCAGAGCTCAGTCTGCGTGCAGACACCAGAGCACCAGCTCTGCTCACCAGCTGTGGCACAAACGCTCCCACCCGGCAATGGTTGTGACCTCAGCGAGTGTCTGCATCACTGCTGTCCCTGCTAGGCTCTTGTACCAGCTGCGTAAGGAAGCTATCTTCCATACAATCTAGAAACCTCTTGGACTGCTTCCTCTGATCTTTCTTATATTATATATATATATATATATATATGTGCACCAGCATATATCAGGGAAGTTGAAGTCTCCCAAGCAAATGAGTGCTGGCTATCGTGTGACTATAGTGAGATGCTCATAGAACGCCTCACCCATCCATTCATCCTGATAAGGTGGTCTATAACAGACCTTCAGCAAGATGTCACCCCTACAGGCCTTCCCCCTGATCCTTACCCACATGCACTCGTCTTTATCATTCTGAAACCCAAGCTCTATAACATCAAAACTCTAATATAAAGGGCCACACCACCACCCTTTCTTCCTCATCTATCCCTTCTGAAGAGCTTGTAACCATCCATCACAGCACACTAGTCATGGCAGTGGTACCACCATGGATCAGTAATAGCAACTAGGTCATGGTTTGCCAGATGCACAGTTGCTTCCAGCTCCTCCTGCTTGTTAGCCAAGCTGTATGCATTGGTGTAGACGCACTTCAGCTGCGGCATCTGCCTCACTCCCAGCTCAAGCAGCATTCCCCTAGGCTCATCCCTGGTGAGCCCTGTTTTGTCCCCTCCCCCATCATAGCTAGTTTAAAGCTCTTTCGATAAGCCCTGCTGTCTTCTGTGCAAGGATTCGTTTCCCCATTTGAGATAGTTGGATTCCATTCATGGATAACAGGCCAGTGGCCAAGTAAACTGCCCTGTGATCAAAGAACCCAAAGTTTCTGGCTCAACACCAGCCTCTGATCCAATTATTCATTGCTTGTGCTTTCCAAGACTGCTCCACGTCCCTCACTGGCCCTGAAGGTATAGAACAAACAGTCACTTGAGCTCCCACTCTTTGAACTAAATGGCCTAAACTCCTCAAATCTCTTTTCATAGTTTGTAGGCTTCTCTAAGGAATTTCATCACTGCTCACCTGAACTATGAATAGTGCAAAATAATCAGTGGACCTAAGCAGCTTTGGGAGTTTCCTCGTTATGTCCCTGACCCGATGCCAGGAAGGCAGCAGACTTCCTGATGGCCCAGGTCCAGTCTGCATATGGGACCCTCTATTTCTCTGAGAAGGGAGATGTTGCGTATTGGGTAGGTGGTACCTGCGTGCACCAGGGGTGGAGTCAGGGAGGTCATGGGTATCTGATAGGGGTGGTCACATGTACTAGTATATAGGGTTTGTGGCACGGCATTAAACTTGTACTTTCGGTGTTACACACTGTGTGAGTCCCCTCTGTTCCCCATGCGCGGAGGCACGGAGAGATCTGATGGTGGGGGACTCCTTGGGCAGGCTGGACTCAGCATGAGATGCTGCTGCCGCCATCTCTTCGGTGGGAGACCCCGTTCCTTCCTTTATGGGTGGCAGCAACCCAGATCTGACAACAGAGGGCTCCTCGGGCAGGCTGGGCTCGACACGAGATGTTGCTGCTGCTGTTTCCTTGGCTTATTCCCGCACTTCCCTGATCTTCCAGACTCTCTGCCTGAGAAGCTTCACCAAGTCGCAGGCCAGATGGTCTGCGTCGGGCATCGTTGGGTGCAGCCCTTGAGGAAGATGGTGGCTCTTGGCTGCAAGCTCCACCCTCACGCTGGGCTTCCTCTTCTCCTCCTTCTTCAGCGAGGAAGCTGACACGTCTTGTTCGGCCCAGCTCTTCTTGGTATTCTGTTCCCTCCTGGCCCTGCTGCTCAGATACAAGCACAAGTGCTGCTGGAGAATCAGTGCAAAGCACAGCCTGAATCGCTGCTACCTTGCACTGAGGAAAGGCTGAGATGCACCACGGCCTCACCTGCTGCCTTCTTGGAAGGGGAGCTTCAGCTCCACTCGTCAGGAAGTCCTCCAGAAACCTCCTTCTTTCCTCCTGAGCAGGAGACTGGATGCTGAAACCTTCTCCAAAGTCGTTACTAAACATTACCTGGACCTGAAACCCCAGGAGAAAACACAGTTCAGATCCAAGACCACAAAACAGTTATATTCTAGTCCAATACAGTTCTCTCCCGATAGCCCCCCTACAACTTCCTATATTCCCAGTTCAGCTACCTACATCCCCAGATCCCCCTACAGCCACCGGCAGAACCCACATTCCCCTCACAGCCACCCATTTCCTCATATCCCTTGGTATCCCCACACAGCCCACTACAACCCCATATACCCCAAGATCTACTCCTACATCCATCCCAGTTCAGCCAATCGGAGCCGGTGGCGCTGCCGCTGACCAATGAGAGACGGGGGCGGGGCAGAGCAGCGGTGTGGGAGGGGCTCCGGGTGCGTTCTGTCGTTACAGGGGATGGGATGTGGGATCGGGATTGGGATTGGGATTAGGGATGGGGGATTGGGATTGACGGGTGGGACATGGATTTGGGATGAGGGATTGGGAGCGAGATTTGGAATTGGGATTGGGACTTAGGACGTGGGATTGAAATGCGGGATTGGGGCGTTGGATGTGGGATTTGGCTGTGAGATTTGGGATTGGGATGTGGGGATATGGATATGCGATGGATATGGGATGGGATTTTGGGAAATTGGCTAGATATGAGGTAGGGTCTGGTTATGGAATGGACTTGGAATGCACATGGGATCATGGAATCCTAGAATGGCTCAGGTTGGAAAATAGTTTCGAGGTCCTGCAGTCCAACTGCAGCCCAACCATGGAATCAACGCAGTCTCTCCAGCTCCGTCTGCAGCACCTTTCTCCCCTCCAGCAGATCAGCACGCCCTCCCAGCTCGGTGCTGTCCGTGAACTTATTGAAGGTGCACTCAATGCCCTGGCCGAGATCCCTGATCAAGGTGTTCAATGGGAGCTGAGCCCTTGGGGACACCACTTGTGACTGGCCACCAGCCAGAAAATGCTGCTCTGGGTGTCCAGGCTTGGCTGAGTGAGGACAAAACTGCCTGGCCCCAAACAAGGCAGAGGAGCCACGATGCCATGTGAGGTATCTTTATGGCTATCTGTACACTGCACAGCAGGCCCGGCTGTTCCTGCCTCTCCCCTCCATGGGAGCTGGGGGGCTGTGACATGGCACAAATGACTGCAGGCAGAGAGATATGGCAAAGGGAACACAAAGCATTTAATGACAAATCATAGAAAACAATGAGTAACAGAAACAACGCTATTCGTAAAACTGCTATCCCACAACAATTGAGTGCCCAGACAGTGTCCCATCCCACTGCAATGATGGCTTTGGAGGATGGCTCTTTTCTGGAGGGGAGGGATGGGGCTGCTGCTGGTGCCCGTGGAATGCTGCTGCTGCTGCCTGGTGCTGCGGGGCCGGCGAGGAGCTCAGGGTTACAGGTAGCCGTACATGTCAGCTATGGCCATGTCTACCTCCCGCTGCACCAGGAACTGCACGGGGCCGATCTTCATCTGCTGGGCCGCCCGCTGCCGCTCCTCCTGGGCCAGCCTCTTCATGCTCTCCCGCTCGAGCCGCTGCTCGGCTGTGATGGGCAGCGACTCTTCCAGCACTCTGGGTACCTCACGGCCACCCACCCGGGGCCCCACGCAGGGCACAAAGTCCACGGGGCGCTGTGGCCGAGGCTGCTGCTGGTGCAGCTGTGGCAGTGGGTACCTCTGCAGGAATGAGCTCCTCCGTGGTGATGGGCGCAGGCAGCTCTGCACTGTCATCTTGGCTGCATCCTCCTTTCGCGCCGTGCTGCCTGGAGGTGCCGGCACTGCCTTGTCTGGGCCTGTGTCTTGGGGCTGGAGGGCAGCAGGGCCGGCACTGGGTGTGGGTTGGGGCTGCACAGAGGGTGGCTGGCGCACCGGCCCCACCGCAGTCACTCTCTGCCCCAGCGGGTGCACGGCCTGGATGGATTCACACAGGTGCGCGTGCAGCTCGCTGGCAGTGCCCTTTTGCCCGCTGCTGCTGCCTCCTGTGCTGGTCCCAGGCAGCTTCACTCGAGGAGGGCGTTTACAGCCTTTTCTTTCTTTCCTTTCCTTGCACGGCAGCAGCTTCCTTTTCTTGGTTGGAGCGCTGCTGGTGGGCTGCTCCTTCTGGGAACTCTCCCCTTTCTCGGGGGTGCCAGCAGGCGCAGGGTGTTTGGCCCGCTTGGTGCTGCCCCTCTTTTTCTTATCTGCCACGCAGCAGATAGTAGAGCCTGGTGACGGTGGCAAGGGAGCATGAAGCACCTGGGGCTGCCTTGGCTGCACCTCCTTGATGGGCTGTGTGGGTTGGGCTGAGGGAGGTGTGGTGACAGCCAGTGTGGTTGGCAGCGGACTGAGCTGGGCACTCGCTGGTGGCACGACAGACTGCAACTGTGACAACCCACACTGCAGCTCAGACAGGAACCCAGGGGATGGTGGAAGCCCCCAGAAGGGGTCGCTGGGGATCCTGCTGGCAGCCTGTGCCTCCATGCTGAGCTCTGTGCTTTCCCAGGGGTTGTCAGGGAGCTCAGCGATGAAATGTCCTGGGGCAGGGCTGCTGGGCTTCTTGTGGGGGAACTCAGCAGCTCTTGCCACATCTGAAAATGCAGGATGATCACCGTTTGGGGGACTTCTCACACACACTCTGTGCAAACGCACACCTGTGCGTTCTGCAGCTCCCAAACTCACCATTGATCCAAGAGAGCAAACCCGGATTGCCCGTGATGTCCTCCAGCACATCCGAGCTTGTCACCACTGCTGGGAAAAGCAAGAAAATGCCAAAGGCTCAATGCCAGCTCTCCCATATCATGTTCAACCTGTACCAAGAGATCTCTGGTGGACGTTGGGTTCCCATTACAGATCAGGACGGCAAAAGTAACTGTCAAGCCCAGGGATTAAGACCCCAAGAACACACTGTGAGAACAGTCCCAGGGGGATTCGAACCCGGGCCCTCGTGTTGCAAAGCGGCATTCCTACCACTGCGCCACCGGGGCACACAGAACATCCCCTGCAGCACT
The DNA here is from genome assembly GCF_054131305.1 of Coturnix japonica. NCBI lineage: Eukaryota > Metazoa > Chordata > Aves > Galliformes > Phasianidae > Coturnix > Coturnix japonica. The sequence continues at coordinate 4,265,146 of NC_140672.1, read as the reverse complement.
GCCCCCGCCCAGAAGTAACAGTCAAATCCCTCCACACTTCATGACAGAGGGCTGAGGACACTCACTTTTGCCTGGCAGTAAGGACGGGCCGTCCCCATCACGTCCCTCTGGGCTCTGAAAGGTGACGCTGGATCTCTGGCAGCCTGCTGGCTGCTTCTGAAGAGAGAAAGGAAGAAACATTGGAGGGAACGTGCAGCCACAGTTTGCAGAGAGGTTCTAGATGGTGCCAGAGATGGGATATCAGAGTGCTGAGACATTATTTATCACTAAGGGAAAACAGCCTGAGCCACGTTCCTGCCATTAGCCCAGGCTGTCAGCAGTGAGCACAGAACCCCACCGCTTATTGAGGGCACAAAGGACCAGTAGGGCTCCTCCCACTCCGTCCCTTCCCTTAAAAGTGAGACAAAGGAAGAAGAACCAAACAAAGAAACCCAGCCATACCTTTCCACTCACAGAGCAGAAATAGAAATAGCAGTCATCTCCTGGCTGAGACATGGCTGGTGAAATCTCAGAGGAAGCTGAAGCTCCCGGGGATCTCTCCACAGGAATGTGCCCCGCTCTTGGAAAGAGCTGGCTTCACTCTTCCTAAGACTGCCTCGAACCCCAAAAATCTCCTTTTGGACAGGAACCTTGCAGAAAGTTGCGACAAGTGAAAAACTGTCAGGAAGAAGCATTTTCCCAGCTTTCTTCTGCACCCAGCCATCTGTGGGGCAGTGAGGCACAAGTTGCTCTCGGGGAAGGCCTCGCTCTCCCTCCTTTGTCATGTCTGACATGAAGCTGGGGTCCCGGCAGCAGTTTTCCAGGGGAGGAATGACATTTCATCATCCTCACCGTAACACGGGATGGAATCTCAACAAGAACCCATTTCTGCAAACAGCCGTGCTGAGGGGCACCGCTGGAGCTGGGAACTCCTCCCCAGCACAGCTTTTCTGCTGAGACACCTCCCGGCAGCCACCCAGCACCAAACCCAGCTCACCTGCTGGGCCTGCTCAGCCCAAGCTGTGACCAGATCACGCACACGCCACACTGCTGCTTCAGACGGGCTCTCACAGGGTGATCAGCTCCAAGGAGGGCCCAGAGCTCAGTCTGCGTGCAGACACCAGAGCACCAGCTCTGCTCACCAGCTGTGGCACAAACGCTCCCACCCGGCAATGGTTGTGACCTCAGCGAGTGTCTGCATCACTGCTGTCCCTGCTAGGCTCTTGTACCAGCTGCGTAAGGAAGCTATCTTCCATACAATCTAGAAACCTCTTGGACTGCTTCCTCTGATCTTTCTTATATTATATATATATATATATATATATGTGCACCAGCATATATCAGGGAAGTTGAAGTCTCCCAAGCAAATGAGTGCTGGCTATCGTGTGACTATAGTGAGATGCTCATAGAACGCCTCACCCATCCATTCATCCTGATAAGGTGGTCTATAACAGACCTTCAGCAAGATATCACCCCTACAGGCCTTCCCCCTGATCCTTACCCACATGCACTCGTCTTTATCATTCTGAAACCCAAGCTCTATAACATCAAAACTCTAATATAAAGGGCCACACCACCACCCTTTCTTCCTCATCTATCCCTTCTGAAGAGCTTGTAACCATCCATCACAGCACACTAGTCATGGCAGTGGTACCACCATGGATCAGTAATAGCAACTAGGTCATGGTTTGCCAGATGCACAGTTGCTTCCAGCTCCTCCTGCTTGTTAGCCAAGCTGTATGCATTGGTGTAGACGCACTTCAGCTGCGGCATCTGCCTCACTCCCAGCTCAAGCAGCATTCCCCTAGGCTCATCCCTGGTGAGCCCTGTTTTGTCCCCTCCCCCATCATAGCTAGTTTAAAGCTCTTTCGATAAGCCCTGCTGTCTTCTGTGCAAGGATTCGTTTCCCCATTTGAGATATGGGGGTTCCATTCATGGATAACAGGCCAGTGGCCAAGTAAACTGCCCTGTGATCAAAGAACCCAAAGTTTCTGGCTCAACACCAGCCTCTGATCCAATTATTCATTGCTTGTGCTTTCCAAGACTGCTCCACGTCCCTCACTGGCCCTGAAGGTATAGAACAAACAGTCACTTGAGCTCCCACTCTTTGAACTAAATGGCCTAAACTCCTCAAATCTCTTTTCATAGTTTGTAGGCTTCTCTAAGGAATTTCATCACTGCTCACCTGAACTATGAAGAGTGCAAAATAATCAGTGGACCTAAGCAGCTTTGGGAGTTTCCTCGTTATGTCCCTGACCCGATGCCAGGAAGGCAGCAGACTTCCTGATGGCCCAGGTCCAGTCTGCATATGGGACCCTCTATTTCTCTGAGAAGGGAGATGTTGCGTATTGGGTAGGTGGTACCTGCGTGCACCAGGGGTGGAGTCAGGGAGGTCATGGGTATCTGATAGGGGTGGTCACATGTACTAGTATATAGGGTTTGTGGCACGGCATTAAACTTGTACTTTCGGTGTTACACACTGTGTGAGTCCCCTCTGTTCCCCATGCGCGGAGGCACGGAGAGATCTGATGGTGGGGGACTCCTTGGGCAGGCTGGACTCAGCATGAGATGCTGCTGCCGCCATCTCTTCGGTGGGAGACCCCGTTCCTTCCTTTATGGGTGGCAGCAACCCAGATCTGACAACAGAGGGCTCCTCGGGCAGGCTGGGCTCGACACGAGATGTTGCTGCTGCTGTTTCCTTGGCTTATTCCCGCACTTCCCTGATCTTCCAGACTCTCTGCCTGAGAAGCTTCACCAAGTCGCAGGCCAGATGGTCTGCGTCGGGCATCGTTGGGTGCAGCCCTTGAGGAAGATGGTGGCTCTTGGCTGCAAGCTCCACCCTCACGCTGGGCTTCCTCTTCTCCTCCTTCTTCAGCGAGGAAGCTGACACGTCTTGTTCGGCCCAGCTCTTCTTGGTATTCTGTTCCCTCCTGGCCCTGCTGCTCAGATACAAGCACAAGTGCTGCTGGAGAATCAGTGCAAAGCACAGCCTGAATCGCTGCTACCTTGCACTGAGGAAAGGCTGAGATGCACCACGGCCTCACCTGCTGCCTTCTTGGAAGGGGAGCTTCAGCTCCACTCGTCAGGAAGTCCTCCAGAAACCTCCTTCTTTCCTCCTGAGCAGGAGACTGGATGCTGAAACCTTCTCCAAAGTCGTTACTAAACATTACCTGGACCTGAAACCCCAGGAGAAAACACAGTTCAGATCCAAGACCACAAAACAGTTATATTCTAGTCCAATACAGTTCTCTCCCGATAGCCCCCCTACAACTTCCTATATTCCCAGTTCAGCTACCTACATCCCCAGATCCCCCTACAGCCACCGGCAGAACCCACATTCCCCTCACAGCCACCCATTTCCTCATATCCCTTGGTATCCCCACACAGCCCACTACAACCCCATATACCCCAAGATCTACTCCTACATCCATCCCAGTTCAGCCAATCGGAGCCGGTGGCGCTGCCGCTGACCAATGAGAGACGGGGGCGGGGCAGAGCGGCGGTGTGGGAGGGGCTCCGGGTGCGTTCTGTCGTTACAGGGGATGGGATGTGGGATCGGGATTGGGATTGGGATTAGGGATGGGGGATTGGGATTGACGGGTGGGACATGGATTTGGGATGAGGGATTGGGAGCGAGATTTGGAATTGGGATTGGGACGTAGGACGTGGGATTGAAATGCGGGATTGGGGCGTTGGATGTGGGATTTGGCTGTGAGATTTGGGATTGGGATGTGGGGATATGGATATGCGATGGATATGGGATGGGATTTTGGGAAATTGGCTAGATATGAGGTAGGGTCTGGTTATGGAATGGACTTGGAATGCACATGGGATCATGGAATCCTAGAATGGCTCAGGTTGGAAAATAGTTTCGAGGTCCTGCAGTCCAACTGCAGCCCAACCATGGAATCAACGCAGTCTCTCCAGCTCCGTCTGCAGCACCTTTCTCCCCTCCAGCAGATCAGCACGCCCTCCCAGCTCGGTGCTGTCCGTGAACTTATTGAAGGTGCACTCAATGCCCTGGCCGAGATCCCTGATCAAGGTGTTCAATGGGAGCTGAGCCCTTGGGGACACCACTTGTGACTGGCCACCAGCCAGAAAATGCTGCTCTGGGTGTCCAGGCTTGGCTGAGTGAGGACAAAACTGCCTGGCCCCAAACAAGGCAGAGGAGCCACGATGCCATGTGAGGTATCTTTATGGCTATCTGTACACTGCACAGCAGGCCCGGCTGCTCCTGCCTCTCCCCTCCATGGGAGCTGGGGGGCTGTGACATGGCACAAATGACTGCAGGCAGAGAGATATGGCAAAGGGAACACAAAGCATTTAATGACAAATCATAGAAAACAATGAGTAACAGAAACAACGCTATTCCTAAAACTGCTATCCCACAACAATTGAGTGCCCAGACAGTGTCCCATCCCACTGCAATGATGGCTTTGGAGGATGGCTCTTTTCTGGAGGGGAGGGATGGGGCTGCTGCTGGTGCCCGTGGAATGCTGCTGCTGCTGCCTGGTGCTGCGGGGCCGGCGAGGAGCTCAGGGTTACAGGTAGCCGTACATGTCAGCTATGGCCATGTCTACCTCCCGCTGCACCAGGAACTGCACGGGGCCGATCTTCATCTGCTGGGCCGCCCGCTGCCGCTCCTCCTGGGCCAGCCTCTTCATGCTCTCCCGCTCGAGCCGCTGCTCGGCTGTGATGGGCAGCGACTCTTCCAGCACTCTGGGTACCTCACGGCCACCCACCCGGGGCCCCACGCAGGGCACAAAGTCCACGGGGCGCTGTGGCCGAGGCTGCTGCTGGTGCAGCTGTGGCAGTGGGTACCTCTGCAGGAATGAGCTCCTCCGTGGTGATGGGCGCAGGCAGCTCTGCACTGTCATCTTGGCTGCATCCTCCTTTCGTGCCGTGCTGCCTGGAGGTGCCGGCACTGCCTTGTCTGGGCCTGTGTCTTGGGGCTGGAGGGCAGCAGGGCCGGCACTGGGTGTGGGTTGGGGCTGCACAGAGGGTGGCTGGCGCACCGGCCCCACCGCAGTCACTCTCTGCCCCAGCGGGTGCACGGCCTGGATGGATTCACACAGGTGCGCGTGCAGCTCGCTGGCAGTGCCCTTTTGCCCGCTGCTGCTGCCTCCTGTGCTGGTCCCAGGCAGCTTCACTCGAGGAGGGCGTTTACAGCCTTTTCTTTCTTTCCTTTCCTTGCACGGCAGCAGCTTCCTTTTCTTGGTTGGAGCGCTGCTGGTGGGCTGCTCCTTCTGGGAACTCTCCCCTTTCTCGGGGGTGCCAGCAGGCGCAGGGTGTTTGGCCCGCTTGGTGCTGCCCCTCTTTTTCTTATCTGCCACGCAGCAGATAGTAGAGCCTGGTGACGGTGGCAAGGGAGCATGAAGCACCTGGGGCTGCCTTGGCTGCACCTCCTTGATGGGCTGTGTGGGTTGGGCTGAGGGAGGTGTGGTGACAGCCAGTGTGGTTGGCAGCGGACTGAGCTGGGCACTCGCTGGTGGCACGACAGACTGCAACTGTGACAACCCACACTGCAGCTCAGACAGGAACCCAGGGGATGGTGGAAGCCCCCAGAAGGGGTCGCTGGGGATCCTGCTGGCAGCCTGTGCCTCCATGCTGAGCTCTGTGCTTTCCCAGGGGTTGTCAGGGAGCTCAGCGATGAAATGTCCTGGGGCAGGGCTGCTGGGCTTCTTGTGGGGGAACTCAGCAGCTCTTGCCACATCTGAAAATGCAGGATGATCACCGTTTGGGGGACTTCTCACACACACTCTGTGCAAACGCACACCTGTGCGTTCTGCAGCTCCCAAACTCACCATTGATCCAAGAGAGCAAACCCGGATTGCCCGTGATGTCCTCCAGCACATCCGAGCTTGTCACCACTGCTGGGAAAAGCAAGAAAATGCCAAAGGCTCAATGCCAGCTCTCCCATATCATGTTCAACCTGTACCAAGAGATCTCTGGTGGACGTTGGGTTCCCATTACAGATCAGGACGGCAAAGGTAACTGTCAAGCCCAGGGATTAAGACCCCAAGAACACACTGTGAGAACAGTCCCAGGGGGATTCGAACCCGGGCCCTCGTGTTGCAAAGCGGCATTCCTACCACTGCGCCACCGGGGCACACAGAACATCCCCTGCAGCACTGCCCCCGCCCAGAAGTAACAGTCAAATCCCTCCACACTTCATGACAGAGGGCTGAGGACACTCACTTTTGCCTGGCAGTAAGGACGGGCCGTCCCCATCACGTCCCTCTGGGCTCTGAAAGGTGACGCTGGATCTCTGGCAGCCTGCTGGCTGCTTCTGAAGAGAGAAAGGAAGAAACATTGGAGGGAACGTGCAGCCACAGTTTGCAGAGAGGTTCTAGATGGTGCCAGAGATGGGATATCAGAGTGCTGAGACATTATTTATCACTAAGGGAAAACAGCCTGAGCCACGTTCCTGCCATTAGCCCAGGCTGTCAGCAGTGAGCACAGAACCCCACCGCTTATTGAGGGCACAAAGGACCAGTAGGGCTCCTCCCACTCCGTCCCTTCCCTTAAAAGTGAGACAAAGGAAGAAGAACCAAACAAAGAAACCCAGCCATACCTTTCCACTCACAGAGCAGAAATAGAAATAGCAGTCATCTCCTGGCTGAGACATGGCTGGTGAAATCTCAGAGGAAGCTGAAGCTCCCGGGGATCTCTCCACAGGAATGTGCCCCGCTCTTGGAAAGAGCTGGCTTCACTCTTCCTAAGACTGCCTCGAACCCCAAAAATCTCCTTTTGGACAGGAACCTTGCAGAAAGTTGCGACAAGTGAAAAACTGTCAGGAAGAAGCATTTTCCCAGCTTTCTTCTGCACCCAGCCATCTGTGGGGCAGTGAGGCACAAGTTGCTCTCGGGGAAGGCCTCGCTCTCCCTCCTTTGTCATGTCTGACATGAAGCTGGGGTCCCGGCAGCAGTTTTCCAGGGGAGGAATGACATTTCATCATCCTCACCGTAACACGGGATGGAATCTCAACAAGAACCCATTTCTGCAAACAGCCGTGCTGAGGGGCACCGCTGGAGCTGGGAACTCCTCCCCAGCACAGCTTTTCTGCTGAGACACCTCCCGGCAGCCACCCAGCACCAAACCCAGCTCACCTGCTGGGCCTGCTCAGCCCAAGCTGTGACCAGATCACGCACACGCCACACTGCTGCTTCAGACGGGCTCTCACAGGGTGATCAGCTCCAAGGAGGGCCCAGAGCTCAGTCTGCGTGCAGACACCAGAGCACCAGCTCTGCTCACCAGCTGTGGCACAAACGCTCCCACCCGGCAATGGTTGTGACCTCAGCGAGTGTCTGCATCACTGCTGTCCCTGCTAGGCTCTTGTACCAGCTGCGTAAGGAAGCTATCTTCCATACAATCTAGAAACCTCTTGGACTGCTTCCTCTGATCTTTCTTATATTATATATATATATATATATATATGTGCACCAGCATATATCAGGGAAGTTGAAGTCTCCCAAGCAAATGAGTGCTGGCTATCGTGTGACTATAGTGAGATGCTCATAGAACGCCTCACCCATCCATTCATCCTGATAAGGTGGTCTATAACAGACCTTCAGCAAGATGTCACCCCTACAGGCCTTCCCCCTGATCCTTACCCACATGCACTCGTCTTTATCATTCTGAAACCCAAGCTCTATAACATCAAAACTCTAATATAAAGGGCCACACCACCACCCTTTCTTCCTCATCTATCCCTTCTGAAGAGCTTGTAACCATCCATCACAGCACACTAGTCATGGCAGTGGTACCACCATGGATCAGTAATAGCAACTAGGTCATGGTTTGCCAGATGCACAGTTGCTTCCAGCTCCTCCTGCTTGTTAGCCAAGCTGTATGCATTGGTGTAGACGCACTTCAGCTGCGGCATCTGCCTCACTCCCAGCTCAAGCAGCATTCCCCTAGGCTCATCCCTGGTGAGCCCTGTTTTGTCCCCTCCCCCATCATAGCTAGTTTAAAGCTCTTTCGATAAGCCCTGCTGTCTTCTGTGCAAGGATTCGTTTCCCCATTTGAGATATGGGGGTTCCATTCATGGATAACAGGCCAGTGGCCAAGTAAACTGCCCTGTGATCAAAGAACCCAAAGTTTCTGGCTCAACACCAGCCTCTGATCCAATTATTCATTGCTTGTGCTTTCCAAGACTGCTCCACGTCCCTCACTGGCCCTGAAGGTATAGAACAAACAGTCACTTGAGCTCCCACTCTTTGAACTAAATGGCCTAAACTCCTCAAATCTCTTTTCATAGTTTGTAGGCTTCTCTAAGGAATTTCATCACTGCTCACCTGAACTATGAATAGTGCAAAATAATCAGTGGACCTAAGCAGCTTTGGGAGTTTCCTCGTTATGTCCCTGACCCGATGCCAGGAAGGCAGCAGACTTCCTGATGGCCCAGGTCCAGTCTGCATATGGGACCCTCTATTTCTCTGAGAAGGGAGATGTTGCGTATTGGGTAGGTGGTACCTGCGTGCACCAGGGGTGGAGTCAGGGAGGTCATGGGTATCTGATAGGGGTGGTCACATGTACTAGTATATAGGGTTTGTGGCACGGCATTAAACTTGTACTTTCGGTGTTACACACTGTGTGAGTCCCCTCTGTTCCCCATGCGCGGAGGCACGGAGAGATCTGATGGTGGGGGACTCCTTGGGCAGGCTGGACTCAGCATGAGATGCTGCTGCCGCCATCTCTTCGGTGGGAGACCCCGTTCCTTCCTTTATGGGTGGCAGCAACCCAGATCTGACAACAGAGGGCTCCTCGGGCAGGCTGGGCTCGACACGAGATGTTGCTGCTGCTGTTTCCTTGGCTTATTCCCGCACTTCCCTGATCTTCCAGACTCTCTGCCTGAGAAGCTTCACCAAGTCACAGGCCAGATGGTCTGCGTCGGGCATCGTTGGGTGCAGCCCTTGAGGAAGATGGTGGCTCTTGGCTGCAAGCTCCACCCTCACGCTGGGCTTCCTCTTCTCCTCCTTCTTCAGCGAGGAAGCTGACACGTCTTGTTCGGCCCAGCTCTTCTTGGTATTCTGTTCCCTCCTGGCCCTGCTGCTCAGATACAAGCACAAGTGCTGCTGGAGAATCAGTGCAAAGCACAGCCTGAATCGCTGCTACCTTGCACTGAGGAAAGGCTGAGATGCACCACGGCCTCACCTGCTGCCTTCTTGGAAGGGGAGCTTCAGCTCCACTCGTCAGGAAGTCCTCCAGAAACCTCCTTCTTTCCTCCTGAGCAGGAGACTGGATGCTGAAACCTTCTCCAAAGTCGTTACTAAACATTACCTGGACCTGAAACCCCAGGAGAAAACACAGTTCAGATCCAAGACCACAAAACAGTTATATTCTAGTCCAATACAGTTCTCTCCCGATAGCCCCCCTACAACTTCCTATATTCCCAGTTCAGCTACCTACATCCCCAGATCCCCCTACAGCCACCGGCAGAACCCACATTCCCCTCACAGCCACCCATTTCCTCATATCCCTTGGTATCCCCACACAGCCCACTACAACCCCATATACCCCAAGATCTACTCCTACATCCATCCCAGTTCAGCCAATCGGAGCCGGTGGCGCTGCCGCTGACCAATGAGAGACGGGGGCGGGGCAGAGCGGCAGTGTGGGAGGGGCTCCGGGTGCGTTCTGTCGTTACAGGGGATGGGATGTGGGATCGGGATTGGGATTGGGATTAGGGATGGGGGATTGGGATTGACGGGTGGGACATGGATTTGGGATGAGGGATTGGGAGCGAGATTTGGAATTGGGATTGGGACTTAGGACGTGGGATTGAAATGCGGGATTGGGGCGTTGGATGTGGGATTTGGCTGTGAGATTTGGGATTGGGATGTGGGGATATGGATATGCGATGGATATGGGATGGGATTTTGGGAAATTGGCTAGATATGAGGTAGGGTCTGGTTATGGAATGGACTTGGAATGCACATGGGATCATGGAATCCTAGAATGGCTCAGGTTGGAAAATAGTTTCGAGGTCCTGCAGTCCAACTGCAGCCCAACCATGGAATCAACGCAGTCTCTCCAGCTCCGTCTGCAGCACCTTTCTCCCCTCCAGCAGATCAGCACGCCCTCCCAGCTCGGTGCTGTCCGTGAACTTATTGAAGGTGCACTCAATGCCCTGGCCGAGATCCCTGATCAAGGTGTTCAATGGGAGCTGAGCCCTTGGGGACACCACTTGTGACTGGCCACCAGCCAGAAAATGCTGCTCTGGGTGTCCAGGCTTGGCTGAGTGAGGACAAAACTGCCTGGCCCCAAACAAGGCAGAGGAGCCACGATGCCATGTGAGGTATCTTTATGGCTATCTGTACACTGCACAGCAGGCCCGGCTGCTCCTGCCTCTCCCCTCCATGGGAGCTGGGGGGCTGTGACATGGCACAAATGACTGCAGGCAGAGAGATATGGCAAAGGGAACACAAAGCATTTAATGACAAATCATAGAAAACAATGAGTAACAGAAACAACGCTATTCCTAAAACTGCTATCCCACAACAATTGAGTGCCCAGACAGTGTCCCATCCCACTGCAATGATGGCTTTGGAGGATGGCTCTTTTCTGGAGGGGAGGGATGGGGCTGCTGCTGGTGCCCGTGGAATGCTGCTGCTGCTGCCTGGTGCTGCGGGGCTGGCGAGGAGCTCAGGGTTACAGGTAGCCGTACATGTCAGCTATGGCCATGTCTACCTCCCGCTGCACCAGGAACTGCACGGGGCCGATCTTCATCTGCTGGGCCGCCCGCTGCCGCTCCTCCTGGGCCAGCCTCTTCATGCTCTCCCGCTCGAGCCGCTGCTCGGCTGTGATGGGCAGCGACTCTTCCAGCACTCTGGGTACCTCACGGCCACCCACCCGGGGCCCCACGCAGGGCACAAAGTCCACGGGGCGCTGTGGCCGAGGCTGCTGCTGGTGCAGCTGTGGCAGTGGGTACCTCTGCAGGAATGAGCTCCTCCGTGGTGATGGGCGCAGGCAGCTCTGCACTGTCATCTTGGCTGCATCCTCCTTTCGCGCCGTGCTGCCTGGAGGTGCCGGCACTGCCTTGTCTGGGCCTGTGTCTTGGGGCTGGAGGGCAGCAGGGCCGGCACTGGGTGTGGGTTGGGGCTGCACAGAGGGTGGCTGGCGCACCGGCCCCACCGCAGTCACTCTCTGCCCCAGCGGGTGCACGGCCTGGATGGATTCACACAGGTGCGCGTGCAGCTCGCTGGCAGTGCCCTTTTGCCCGCTGCTGCTGCCTCCTGTGCTGGTCCCAGGCAGCTTCACTCGAGGAGGGCGTTTACAGCCTTTTCTTTCTTTCCTTTCCTTGCACGGCAGCAGCTTCCTTTTCTTGGTTGGAGCGCTGCTGGTGGGCTGCTCCTTCTGGGAACTCTCCCCTTTCTCGGGGGTGCCAGCAGGCGCAGGGTGTTTGGCCCGCTTGGTGCTGCCCCTCTTTTTCTTATCTGCCACGCAGCAGATAGTAGAGCCTGGTGACGGTGGCAAGGGAGCATGAAGCACCTGGGGCTGCCTTGGCTGCACCTCCTTGATGGGCTGTGTGGGTTGGGCTGAGGGAGGTGTGGTGACAGCCAGTGTGGTTGGCAGCGGACTGAGCTGGGCACTCGCTGGTGGCACGACAGACTGCAACTGTGACAACCCACACTGCAGCTCAGACAGGAACCCAGGGGATGGTGGAAGCCCCCAGAAGGGGTCGCTGGGGATCCTGCTGGCAGCCTGTGCCTCCATGCTGAGCTCTGTGCTTTCCCAGGGGTTGTCAGGGAGCTCAGCGATGAAATGTCCTGGGGCAGGGCTGCTGGGCTTCTTGTGGGGGAACTCAGCAGCTCTTGCCACATCTGAAAATGCAGGATGATCACCGTTTGGGGGACTTCTCACACACACTCTGTGCAAACGCACACCTGTGCGTTCTGCAGCTCCCAAACTCACCATTGATCCAAGAGAGCAAACCCGGATTGCCCGTGATGTCCTCCAGCACATCCGAGCTTGTCACCACTGCTGGGAAAAGCAAGAAAATGCCAAAGGCTCAATGCCAGCTCTCCCATATCATGTTCAACCTGTACCAAGAGATCTCTGGTGGACGTTGGGTTCCCATTACAGATCAGGACGGCAAAGGTAACTGTCAAGCCCAGGGATTAAGACCCCAAGAACACACTGTGAGAACAGTCCCAGGGGGATTCGAACCCGGGCCCTCGTGTTGCAAAGCGGCATTCCTACCACTGCGCCACCGGGGCACACAGAACATCCCCTGCAGCACTGCCCCCGCCCAGAAGTAACAGTCAAATCCCTCCACACTTCATGACAGAGGGCTGAGGACACTCACTTTTGCCTGGCAGTAAGGACGGGCCGTCCCCATCACGTCCCTCTGGGCTCTGAAAGGTGACGCTGGATCTCTGGCAGCCTGCTGGCTGCTTCTGAAGAGAGAAAGGAAGAAACATTGGAGGGAACGTGCAGCCACAGTTTGCAGAGAGGTTCTAGATGGTGCCAGAGATGGGATATCAGAGTGCTGAGACATTATTTATCACTAAGGGAAAACAGCCTGAGCCACGTTCCTGCCATTAGCCCAGGCTGTCAGCAGTGAGCACAGAACCCCACCGCTTATTGAGGGCACAAAGGACCAGTAGGGCTCCTCCCACTCCGTCCCTTCCCTTAAAAGTGAGACAAAGGAAGAAGAACCAAACAAAGAAACCCAGCCATACCTTTCCACTCACAGAGCAGAAATAGAAATAGCAGTCATCTCCTGGCTGAGACATGGCTGGTGAAATCTCAGAGGAAGCTGAAGCTCCCGGGGATCTCTCCACAGGAATGTGCCCCGCTCTTGGAAAGAGCTGGCTTCACTCTTCCTAAGACTGCCTCGAACCCCAAAAATCTCCTTTTGGACAGGAACCTTGCAGAAAGTTGCGACAAGTGAAAAACTGTCAGGAAGAAGCATTTTCCCAGCTTTCTTCTGCACCCAGCCATCTGTGGGGCAGTGAGGCACAAGTTGCTCTCGGGGAAGGCCTCGCTCTCCCTCCTTTGTCATGTCTGACATGAAGCTGGGGTCCCGGCAGCAGTTTTCCAGGGGAGGAATGACATTTCATCATCCTCACCGTAACACGGGATGGAATCTCAACAAGAACCCATTTCTGCAAACAGCCGTGCTGAGGGGCACCGCTGGAGCTGGGAACTCCTCCCCAGCACAGCTTTTCTGCTGAGACACCTCCCGGCAGCCACCCAGCACCAAACCCAGCTCACCTGCTGGGCCTGCTCAGCCCAAGCTGTGACCAGATCACGCACACGCCACACTGCTGCTTCAGACGGGCTCTCACAGGGTGATCAGCTCCAAGGAGGGCCCAGAGCTCAGTCTGCGTGCAGACACCAGAGCACCAGCTCTGCTCACCAGCTGTGGCACAAACGCTCCCACCCGGCAATGGTTGTGACCTCAGCGAGTGTCTGCATCACTGCTGTCCCTGCTAGGCTCTTGTACCAGCTGCGTAAGGAAGCTATCTTCCATACAATCTAGAAACCTCTTGGACTGCTTCCTCTGATCTTTCTTATATTATATATATATATATATATATATGTGCACCAGCATATATCAGGGAAGTTGAAGTCTCCCAAGCAAATGAGTGCTGGCTATCGTGTGACTATAGTGAGATGCTCATAGAACGCCTCACCCATCCATTCATCCTGATAAGGTGGTCTATAACAGACCTTCAGCAAGATGTCACCCCTACAGGCCTTCCCCCTGATCCTTACCCACATGCACTCGTCTTTATCATTCTGAAACCCAAGCTCTATAACATCAAAACTCTAATATAAAGGGCCACACCACCACCCTTTCTTCCTCATCTATCCCTTCTGAAGAGCTTGTAACCATCCATCACAGCACACTAGTCATGGCAGTGGTACCACCATGGATCAGTAATAGCAACTAGGTCATGGTTTGCCAGATGCACAGTTGCTTCCAGCTCCTCCTGCTTGTTAGCCAAGCTGTATGCATTGGTGTAGACGCACTTCAGCTGCGGCATCTGCCTCACTCCCAGCTCAAGCAGCATTCCCCTAGGCTCATCCCTGGTGAGCCCTGTTTTGTCCCCTCCCCCATCATAGCTAGTTTAAAGCTCTTTCGATAAGCCCTGCTGTCTTCTGTGCAAGGATTCGTTTCCCCATTTGAGATATGGGGGTTCCATTCATGGATAACAGGCCAGTGGCCAAGTAAACTGCCCTGTGATCAAAGAACCCAAAGTTTCTGGCTCAACACCAGCCTCTGATCCAATTATTCATTGCTTGTGCTTTCCAAGACTGCTCCACGTCCCTCACTGGCCCTGAAGGTATAGAACAAACAGTCACTTGAGCTCCCACTCTTTGAACTAAATGGCCTAAACTCCTCAAATCTCTTTTCATAGTTTGTAGGCTTCTCTAAGGAATTTCATCACTGCTCACCTGAACTATGAATAGTGCAAAATAATCAGTGGACCTAAGCAGCTTTGGGAGTTTCCTCGTTATGTCCCTGACCCGATGCCAGGAAGGCAGCAGACTTCCTGATGGCCCAGGTCCAGTCTGCATATGGGACCCTCTATTTCTCTGAGAAGGGAGATGTTGCGTATTGGGTAGGTGGTACCTGCGTGCACCAGGGGTGGAGTCAGGGAGGTCACGAGTATCTGATAGGGGTGGTCACATGTACTAGTATATAGGGTTTGTGGCACGGCATTAAACTTGTACTTTCGGTGTTACACACTGTGTGAGTCCCCTCTGTTCCCCATGCGCGGAGGCACGGAGAGATCTGATGGTGGGGGACTCCTTGGGCAGGCTGGACTCAGCATGAGATGCTGCTGCCGCCATCTCTTCGGTGGGAGACCCCGTTCCTTCCTTTATGGGTGGCAGCAACCCAGATCTGACAACAGAGGGCTCCTCGGGCAGGCTGGGCTCGACACGAGATGTTGCTGCTGCTGTTTCCTTGGCTTATTCCCGCACTTCCCTGATCTTCCAGACTCTCTGCCTGAGAAGCTTCACCAAGTCACAGGCCAGATGGTCTGCGTCGGGCATCGTTGGGTGCAGCCCTTGAGGAAGATGGTGGCTCTTGGCTGCAAGCTCCACCCTCACGCTGGGCTTCCTCTTCTCCTCCTTCTTCAGCGAGGAAGCTGACACGTCTTGTTCGGCCCAGCTCTTCTTGGTATTCTGTTCCCTCCTGGCCCTGCTGCTCAGATACAAGCACAAGTGCTGCTGGAGAATCAGTGCAAAGCACAGCCTGAATCGCTGCTACCTTGCACTGAGGAAAGGCTGAGATGCACCACGGCCTCACCTGCTGCCTTCTTGGAAGGGGAGCTTCAGCTCCACTCGTCAGGAAGTCCTCCAGAAACCTCCTTCTTTCCTCCTGAGCAGGAGACTGGATGCTGAAACCTTCTCCAAAGTCGTTACTAAACATTACCTGGACCTGAAACCCCAGGAGAAAACACAGTTCAGATCCAAGACCACAAAACAGTTATATTCTAGTCCAATACAGTTCTCTCCCGATAGCCCCCCTACAACTTCCTATATTCCCAGTTCAGCTACCTACATCCCCAGATCCCCCTACAGCCACCGGCAGAACCCACATTCCCCTCACAGCCACCCATTTCCTCATATCCCTTGGTATCCCCACACAGCCCACTACAACCCCATATACCCCAAGATCTACTCCTACATCCATCCCAGTTCAGCCAATCGGAGCCGGTGGCGCTGCCGCTGACCAATGAGAGACGGGGGCGGGGCAGAGCGGCAGTGTGGGAGGGGCTCCGGGTGCGTTCTGTCGTTACAGGGGATGGGATGTGGGATCGGGATTGGGATTGGGATTAGGGATGGGGGATTGGGATTGACGGGTGGGACATGGATTTGGGATGAGGGATTGGGAGCGAGATTTGGAATTGGGATTGGGACTTAGGACGTGGGATTGAAATGCGGGATTGGGGCGTTGGATGTGGGATTTGGCTGTGAGATTTGGGATTGGGATGTGGGGATATGGATATGCGATGGATATGGGATGGGATTTTGGGAAATTGGCTAGATATGAGGTAGGGTCTGGTTATGGAATGGACTTGGAATGCACATGGGATCATGGAATCCTAGAATGGCTCAGGTTGGAAAATAGTTTCGAGGTCCTGCAGTCCAACTGCAGCCCAACCATGGAATCAACGCAGTCTCTCCAGCTCCGTCTGCAGCACCTTTCTCCCCTCCAGCAGATCAGCACGCCCTCCCAGCTCGGTGCTGTCCGTGAACTTATTGAAGGTGCACTCAATGCCCTGGCCGAGATCCCTGATCAAGGTGTTCAATGGGAGCTGAGCCCTTGGGGACACCACTTGTGACTGGCCACCAGCCAGAAAATGCTGCTCTGGGTGTCCAGGCTTGGCTGAGTGAGGACAAAACTGCCTGGCCCCAAACAAGGCAGAGGAGCCACGATGCCATGTGAGGTATCTTTATGGCTATCTGTACACTGCACAGCAGGCCCGGCTGCTCCTGCCTCTCCCCTCCATGGGAGCTGGGGGGCTGTGACATGGCACAAATGACTGCAGGCAGAGAGATATGGCAAAGGGAACACAAAGCATTTAATGACAAATCATAGAAAACAATGAGTAACAGAAACAACGCTATTCCTAAAACTGCTATCCCACAACAATTGAGTGCCCAGACAGTGTCCCATCCCACTGCAATGATGGCTTTGGAGGATGGCTCTTTTCTGGAGGGGAGGGATGGGGCTGCTGCTGGTGCCCGTGGAATGCTGCTGCTGCTGCCTGGTGCTGCGGGGCTGGCGAGGAGCTCAGGGTTACAGGTAGCCGTACATGTCAGCTATGGCCATGTCTACCTCCCGCTGCACCAGGAACTGCACGGGGCCGATCTTCATCTGCTGGGCCGCCCGCTGCCGCTCCTCCTGGGCCAGCCTCTTCATGCTCTCCCGCTCGAGCCGCTGCTCGGCTGTGATGGGCAGCGACTCTTCCAGCACTCTGGGTACCTCACGGCCACCCACCCGGGGCCCCACGCAGGGCACAAAGTCCACGGGGCGCTGTGGCCGAGGCTGCTGCTGGTGCAGCTGTGGCAGCGGGTCTCTCTGCAGGAATGAGCTCCTCCGTGGTGATGGGCGCAGGCAGCTCTGCACTGTCATCTTGGCTGCATCCTCCTTTCGCGCCGTGCTGCCTGGAGGTGCCGGCACTGCCTTGTCTGGGCCTGTGTCTTGGGGCTGGAGGGCAGCAGGGCCGGCACTGGGTGTGGGTTGGGGCTGCACAGAGGGTGGCTGGCGCACCGGCCCCACCGCAGTCACTCTCTGCCCCAGCGGGTGCACGGCCTGGATGGATTCACACAGGTGCGCGTGCAGCTCGCTGGCAGTGCCCTTTTGCCCGCTGCTGCTGCCTCCTGTGCTGGTCCCAGGCAGCTTCACTCGAGGAGGGCGTTTACAGCCTTTTCTTTCTTTCCTTTCCTTGCACGGCAGCAGCTTCCTTTTCTTGGTTGGAGCGCTGCTGGTGGGCTGCTCCTTCTGGGAACTCTCCCCTTTCTCGGGGGTGCCAGCAGGCGCAGGGTGTTTGGCCCGCTTGGTGCTGCCCCTCTTTTTCTTATCTGCCACGCAGCAGATAGTAGAGCCTGGTGACGGTGGCAAGGGAGCATGAAGCACCTGGGGCTGCCTTGGCTGCACCTCCTTGATGGGCTGTGTGGGTTGGGCTGAGGGAGGTGTGGTGACAGCCAGTGTGGTTGGCAGCGGACTGAGCTGGGCACTCGCTGGTGGCACGACAGACTGCAACTGTGACAACCCACACTGCAGCTCAGACAGGAACCCAGGGGATGGTGGAAGCCCCCAGAAGGGGTCGCTGGGGATCCTGCTGGCAGCCTGTGCCTCCATGCTGAGCTCTGTGCTTTCCCAGGGGTTGTCAGGGAGCTCAGCGATGAAATGTCCTGGGGCAGGGCTGCTGGGCTTCTTGTGGGGGAACTCAGCAGCTCTTGCCACATCTGAAAATGCAGGATGATCACCGTTTGGGGGACTTCTCACACACACTCTGTGCAAACGCACACCTGTGCGTTCTGCAGCTCCCAAACTCACCATTGATCCAAGAGAGCAAACCCGGATTGCCCGTGATGTCCTCCAGCTCATCCGAGCTTGTCACCACTGCTGGGAAAAGCAAGAAAATGCCAAAGGCTCAATGCCAGCTCTCCCATATCATGTTCAACCTGTACCAAGAGATCTCTGGTGGACGTTGGGTTCCCATTACAGATCAGGACGACAAAGGTAACTGTCAAGCCCAGGGATTAAGACCCCAAGAACACACTGTGAGAACAGTCCCAGGGGGATTCGAACCCGGGCCCTCGTGTTGCAAAGCGGCATTCCTACCACTGCGCCACCGGGGCACACAGGACATCCCCTGCAGCACTGCCCCCGCCCAGAAGTAACAGTCAAATCCCTCCACACTTCATGACAGAGGGCTGAGGACACTCACTTTTGCCTGGCAGTAAGGACGGGCCGTCCCCATCACGTCCCTCTGGGCTCTGAAAGGCGACGCTGGATCTCTGGCAGCCTGCTGGCTGCTTCTGAAGAGAGAAAGGAAGAAACATTGGAGGGAACGTGCAGCCACAGTTTGCAGAGAGGTTCTAGATGGTGCCAGAGATGGGATATCAGAGTGCTGAGACATTATTTATCACTAAGGGAAAACAGCCTGAGCCACGTTCCTGCCATTAGCCCAGGCTGTCAGCAGTGAGCACAGAACCCCACCGCTTATTGAGGGCACAAAGGACCAGTAGGGCTCCTCCCACTCCGTCCCTTCCCTTAAAAGTGAGACAAAGGAAGAAGAACCAAACAAAGAAACCCAGCCATACCTTTCCACTCACAGAGCAGAAATAGAAATAGCAGTCATCTCCTGGCTGAGACATGGCTGGTGAAATCTCAGAGGAAGCTGAAGCTCCCGGGGATCTCTCCACAGGAATGTGCCCCGCTCTTGGAAAGAGCTGGCTTCACTCTTCCTAAGACTGCCTCGAACCCCAAAAATCTCCTTTTGGACAGGAACCTTGCAGAAAGTTGCGACAAGTGAAAAACTGTCAGGAAGAAGCATTTTCCCAGCTTTCTTCTGCACCCAGCCATCTGTGGGGCAGTGAGGCACAAGTTGCTCTCGGGGAAGGCCTCGCTCTCCCTCCTTTGTCATGTCTGACATGAAGCTGGGGTCCCGGCAGCAGTTTTCCAGGGGAGGAATGACATTTCATCATCCTCACCGTAACACGGGATGGAATCTCAACAAGAACCCATTTCTGCAAACAGCCGTGCTGAGGGGCACCGCTGGAGCTGGGAACTCCTCCCCAGCACAGCTTTTCTGCTGAGACACCTCCCGGCAGCCACCCAGCACCAAACCCAGCTCACCTGCTGGGCCTGCTCAGCCCAAGCTGTGACCAGATCACGCACACGCCACACTGCTGCTTCAGACGGGCTCTCACAGGGTGATCAGCTCCAAGGAGGGCCCAGAGCTCAGTCTGCGTGCAGACACCAGAGCACCAGCTCTGCTCACCAGCTGTGGCACAAACGCTCCCACCCGGCAATGGTTGTGACCTCAGCGAGTGTCTGCATCACTGCTGTCCCTGCTAGGCTCTTGTACCAGCTGCGTAAGGAAGCTATCTTCCATACAATCTAGAAACCTCTTGGACTGCTTCCTCTGATCTTTCTTATATTATATATATATATATATATATATGTGCACCAGCATATATCAGGGAAGTTGAAGTCTCCCAAGCAAATGAGTGCTGGCTATCGTGTGACTATAGTGAGATGCTCATAGAACGCCTCACCCATCCATTCATCCTGATAAGGTGGTCTATAACAGACCTTCAGCAAGATGTCACCCCTACAGGCCTTCCCCCTGATCCTTACCCACATGCACTCGTCTTTATCATTCTGAAACCCAAGCTCTATAACATCAAAACTCTAATATAAAGGGCCACACCACCACCCTTTCTTCCTCATCTATCCCTTCTGAAGAGCTTGTAACCATCCATCACAGCACACTAGTCATGGCAGTGGTACCACCATGGATCAGTAATAGCAACTAGGTCATGGTTTGCCAGATGCACAGTTGCTTCCAGCTCCTCCTGCTTGTTAGCCAAGCTGTATGCATTGGTGTAGACGCACTTCAGCTGCGGCATCTGCCTCACTCCCAGCTCAAGCAGCATTCCCCTAGGCTCATCCCTGGTGAGCCCTGTTTTGTCCCCTCCCCCATCATAGCTAGTTTAAAGCTCTTTCGATAAGCCCTGCTGTCTTCTGTGCAAGGATTCGTTTCCCCATTTGAGATATGGGGGTTCCATTCATGGATAACAGGCCAGTGGCCAAGTAAACTGCCCTGTGATCAAAGAACCCAAAGTTTCTGGCTCAACACCAGCCTCTGATCCAATTATTCATTGCTTGTGCTTTCCAAGACTGCTCCACGTCCCTCACTGGCCCTGAAGGTATAGAACAAACAGTCACTTGAGCTCCCACTCTTTGAACTAAATGGCCTAAACTCCTCAAATCTCTTTTCATAGTTTGTAGGCTTCTCTAAGGAATTTCATCACTGCTCACCTGAACTATGAATAGTGCAAAATAATCAGTGGACCTAAGCAGCTTTGGGAGTTTCCTCGTTATGTCCCTGACCCGATGCCAGGAAGGCAGCAGACTTCCTGATGGCCCAGGTCCAGTCTGCATATGGGACCCTCTATTTCTCTGAGAAGGGAGATGTTGCGTATTGGGTAGGTGGTACCTGCGTGCACCAGGGGTGGAGTCAGGGAGGTCACGAGTATCTGATAGGGGTGGTCACATGTACTAGTATATAGGGTTTGTGGCACGGCATTAAACTTGTACTTTCGGTGTTACACACTGTGTGAGTCCCCTCTGTTCCCCATGCGCAGAGGCACAGTACTTTCACATGGCAGCCTTGATTTGTCGCTGGATCGGGAGGCGACAGGAGTCACCCACCACAACCACCCTTCTTTCTTTGACAGAGGAAGTCTCAAGATGTGGTGGTGACTGCCTTGCATTAGGCTCCTTCCTAGACAGATCCTCCATTGCCTCCCCACTCATATCTCCTTCAATTTCCAGTGTCTCAAACCTGTTGCTTAGAGGGAGCTGGAGAAGAGGGCTAGGCAGGCAGGGAGGGCTCCTGTGATGTCAAGTTGGGACTCTCTTCCAACCCTCCTCATCAGTCAGGTCTGTCCCACTGGGACAGGGCAGGGAGTCAACCACTTTTCTGGGGGTATCTGCCTGGCACCCTTCCCTCGGGGATGCCAGTGAGTCACTCCACCAGTCCATCTCCTGATCACACTTCCTGATGGTCCTGCTAGCACCTCATGTCAGAGTTGTAATTGAGAGCCTATTGAGATCCTACAGCATGTTCAGTATTTCTGATGGCGTTTATCTATTTGATGATGTTTCAGGTAGTTCTGGGGAGCCCCACTGGGGGCCTGTGCTCACTGTCAAGAGAACAGACAGGAAATGTCAACTTATCACAGGGTTTACAGTGTCTTCCAAACCAAACGATGAGCCTTCAGTGTGAATGAACAAGCTTTTATTCAAAAGGAATCTTTGTGGCAATGCTGACCAAATATATCATTGTGAAAGATCCTTTGGGAAAACTGTCCACGTTTCTACACCTTTGCCTTTTCACTATCTACTCTTATACCCCACTGTTTTCTCATGGCACTCTTTACCTCTTTATTCCTCAGTGTGTAGATGAGGGGGTTTAACATGGGGGCAGTGATGGTATAAAATAGTGCCATGACCTTGTCCTCCAAGAGATCACTGGATGGGCACATATAGGTGAATGTGTACGGCCCAAAGAACAGAACAACCACAGTGATGTGGGACCCACAGGTAGAGAGGGCCTCACGCCTCCCTTAGGATGTGTGACTTCTCAAGCAGACCAGGATCACCACGTAAGACACAACCAAATTAAGAAAAATCTCAGAGGTATCATCCCATTGTTGGCAATGACAATGACGCTGACAGCGTAGGTGTCAGTGAAGGCCAGATGTAGCAGGGGATGGACATCGCAGAAGTAGTGGTCAACTTTGTTGGGGCCACAGAAGGGGAGCCGAGCGGTCAGAAGAGTCTGAACAATGGAGTGCATGCAGCCCCCCAGCCATGAGCCCCCCACCATGCGGCTGCACGTGTGCCTGGTCATGAGCATGGGGTAGTGGAGAGGTCTGCAGATGGCCGTGTAGTGATCACGGGCCATCACTGTGAGGATGAATATCTCTGTGCAGCCAAAGAAATGGACCCCAAAGAGCTGCGCCATGCAGCCCACAAAGGAGATGGTTTTGTTTTTGACAAGGAAGTCAGCAATCATTCTGGGAGTTGTGACAGAGGAGTAACAGATGTCTACAAAGGACAAGTAGCAGAGGAAGAAGTACATGGGGGAGTTCAGATGTTGGCTGCTCATCACGGTGACAATAATGAGCAGATTTCCCACCATGTTAATTGTATAGAAGCAAAGAAACATCACAAAATACAGCCCCTGCACACCTCGACTCTCAGAGAGGCCGATGAGAATGAACTCCTTCACACGACTTGTAATCACTGCATTGGTCACTTGGGCAGCCATATTTGACACACAGCCTGTGCACATGGAAAAGCAAGGACATGTGATTTGACATCACCATCACTAATAATTAATTCTGTACCAGAAACTGGGAAGCACATAGAATTACTATTAACCCTACAAAAGCATTGCTTTCCCTATTTTTTCCCCCTGGGTATTTCATTCTCCGTGAGTGAAACTTTGGCCATGGCTGTCATGTGCTCCTTCATCCTGGTCCTTTGGGGCTGTGAAGGACTGAGCCTACAGTCACTGTGCTATGAAGGACAGTGAGAGGCACAACAAAGGCGCAGGGCAGGATGTTTTCCCCCATTATAGTCCAAAGTTATGATTACAACCCTTGTGAGAACCCTTCTGAGACACCCATTTCCATTTCTGGCCTTCCACAGGGGCAACTGACACTGATACTGGTGCCTCCTTTGAGTGACCAAGATTGACTCGGACTTTTGACTCGGACTGATCCAAACTTTTGGTTTGGATCTCAGTTTGGGAACTCTCTCTCTCCACAATAGTGTTATATAGAGCTCGGTAAGCACAAGCCAAGCC
Source organism: Coturnix japonica (assembly GCF_054131305.1). Taxonomy (NCBI): domain Eukaryota; kingdom Metazoa; phylum Chordata; class Aves; order Galliformes; family Phasianidae; genus Coturnix; species Coturnix japonica. Next base: position 4,242,089 of record NC_140672.1, on the reverse strand, counting down.
CCAAATAAGACGTTCCTCCTCAGATCTTTCTGAGCTGCACCATCCCTTACTCAGATACTCACTTAGTTTCTCATGGTCCCACAGGTGTTCAAGAGTAAAATCTTGTGACACTAGGGGTCCCCAAGCTTCTAACCTCTTTCCTAGACCTCATCATATTTCCTGCCACTCACCATTCTCTGATTTTTGGGAAGGCTTCCTCTACATAACGTAAATTACTCTTGCAGAGCATACATGCAGACAGACTGATAGCATAGTACCTAAGCTGGCACCCTGAACGTGCATAAGGAACTGGGAAGAGCACTTGGAAACCAGTCCAAACCCCATATTGCCGTTTAAATTAGCTGGGATATACAGGGACCAGGCAGGTATCTCCATCAGCACCCTTCACTGATTATAGCTACGTGCAACTCCAACATAGAACACGAGGAGCTTAAAAAGAAACCAGTATGTCCCAAGGAACATAACGATCCGCAGCCCTCAATACAATGCTTTACAACTGCCACAGTTCCGCATTATGTTCTGATGTGAACCACAACAAATGCCCGGCTGATTCTCGAGCAGCAGCAGAGTTCCGACCTCCGGGGCCTCCAGGGCCTCCTGGGCCTCCCCTCCGGCCGGACCACTCCTCTGCCGGCCGCGCCTGCGCTGTGCCGGCGGAACGCGGAACCCAACCCGGCTCCTCCCCGCCGGAACCGCGGCCTTTCCCTGTCACCGCCGGAAGCGCTGCCGGCCGCTTTTCCGGTGTTAGTCGCTCCTGCTGCCCGCCATGAGCAAACGGAAAGCGCCGCAAGAGAGCCTGAACCAGGGCATCACGGACTTCCTCATGGGTATGGGGGGCGCGGGGGGCGGGTCTGGGGTTCGGCTCGACTGGTCCGACTGTGTTTCTCCCCGTAGAGCTCGCGAATTACGAGCGCAACGTGAGCCGGGCCATCCACAAGTACAACGCGTACAGGTACCGTCTCCTTCCTCAGGCCTGACCCGTTTGTTTAACCCGCTCCCGGCTCTCGGGGGTCTGGCCCGGCCTCGCTGCACGAGCCGTGCTGGGGGCTGAGCGCTGCGCGGCTCTGGGCTCTGACCGATGCCGTTCCGCAGGAAAGCGGCCTCCGCCATCTCCCGGTACCCCAGCAGGATCCAGAGCGGAGCCGAAGCGAAGAAGCTGGTGGGTCCCGGGGCGAATTTGGGCTTCTCGGGGTGAAGGAGTTGCGTTAGGACGGTACCGAGGTTTCCAGGAGGAGGGAAGCGATGTGCGAACGGCTCTGCCTGCGTCAGCTTCTGGCAGCCGGCTCAGGGAAGGGGGGAGCGGAGCACATCAGCTGTGGGGGTCTCATAGACTTGAGCTGGGGACTCCAGCTGGTCTCTTCTGTGCAAGGCAGGTTTCCGCTTTGCTGTGTTGCTGTCTCACCAAGTTTGGGGAATTGGAGTTGTAGGAATCAAAACCCGGTTTAAAATAACTGTTTTCAGCGAGTTTGTAATGCGGCACTTGAAGTGCTGAGTTTGTGCTGCTTGTGTTGTACCTTTCAGTGCTCCCGATCTCTCATAGAACAATGTTTTAAAATGGTTTCTGTGACTTCACGGCTTTTTGTTGAGCTTTATTTTTCTTAGCTGTGATGGCTGTATGTGGCCTTGAAATTGACTTGTGTTTCATCCTTCCTCAACATTTAGGATGGAGTAGGTGCTAAAATAGCTGAGAAAATAGATGAGTTTTTATCCACTGGAAAGCTCCGCAAGTTGGAAAAGGTGTGTTTCTTTCCTTTGTGCTTTATTTCTCAGCAGTTGTTTTACTTTGTTCTTTGGGAATTGGTCTGCTGCTTTTGTGCAGCTTCTGTCCCTCTCTGTGGAGGGACTGATGTCAAGCACTCTGCAAAGTAAAGTGGGGAACAAGAAGCTTAGGCAAAGCCTCTGAACTGTCTACTTATATTTTAGATTGTACAATTGGCACATGAATGTCTTCTGTAAGAAGTGGAATGCAGGCTCTGGAAGGCTGTGGAATTGAGTTTTAACCACGCTGTTTACCTTAGTATGGGCAGTTAAGACAATTAATTTGCAGGAATGGTACGTTGTGGCACCATCCTAATGCATAGTATTATTGTTAACACTGTTTTGTTCTGATTTACGGTAGGTCTCCAAAGCAGAATCTGACCAAGTTGTTTTATAAGCTTTCTTTGTCTACTGAAATGGAGTAAAGAAGAGCTTGTTCACATTATTATGTTCTTGCAGATTCGACAAGATGATACAAGTGCTTCCATCAACTTCCTGACACGAGTTACTGGAATTGGGTAAAGCTTGGTTATTATCTGTTAGTGCAGGGGGGAAGTGGTTGTTGTCAGAGTTGTAGAGCTGTCAGTTACAGGTTTTGCAGTAGAAGAGTGGAAGTAGAAAGCTCCTGTGTGCAAGCTGAGAGGAGAAGGAGGGAGGGAGGCGATCAGAAACTGAATCAGAAGGTTGAGAACAGTAAAATCAAGAAGACATAGTAGGAGCCTGTGAGACTTATGGTGCAAAATCTGATTAGGGAGAATAGTATTTGTACCATGTTTGTAAAAGGAGATCCAGAGCCCTGCCAACCCCTCAAAAACAGGACTTTTCAGAAAGATGATATTAGGAGTTCTCAGGCCTGTTCTTGTTCCCATACTGTGCGTAGGGAGATTTTGGCAAAAAAAGAGCTCAGTCTACAGACAGGCACTTAATTTAGCATGTGCAGAGCAGCAGTAGTCAATATCTTGAGTGAGAAGGGCTGTGATACTGCTTGCCAAGAACAGGATTGGCTAAATATAGAACATCGGTGCTTAAAAACAGAACTGGGTGGAATGCTGTGGGGAAGGAGAAGCAATATTGAGACTGCCTGAGGTGGAAGGCAGGAGATGCAGTGGTGCTTCAGTAATTCTGAAGAAAGATTTGCTGAAAGGTTGTGGGTGTTTATGTTGTGCTTATGATAAACTCTTCAGCCAAGCTGCTTTTCTGTACTGTAGGTTGCAAGCTAGAGTCTTGTGTAGATTTTTGTTTGTTTTTAAGTTGTAGTCTAAAGACACTTGCATTGTTGCCTTAAGCTGATTCAGAGGCTGTTAATAGTGAATGTAGTCCTTGTGCCTTCAGTTCCACACTAGTATTTGTCTAAAGCTGTGCTGGCTGTTTGGTGAGATTGTGTTGGTTTACTTCTTGAAATCATACATCAGTATGTAGTTCCATCAATACTAAAAATGTGCAGTTGGATAATTGTCTCTGTTGCTTGAAAACACAAGCTAAAATGTGCATGACAAAAGGATGATAAGCGCTGCAAGCAACCATAATCTCAACCTTGAAAAATCAGGGCAGTTTGAGTGAACTGTGATGTCCTTTGTAGTGCTGTAAGGTTCCTGCTGTTCCTAATTGCGTGTTGCCTTGCCTTTTTTGCAGTCCTGCTGCCGCTAGGAAGTTTGTAGAGGAAGGAATTAAGACTTTAGAAGGTGAGTATTGAGTGTAACTTTGGGTCCTCAGTTTATTCTCTGATAATGTTTCTTATGTTGCATTGCTTGTTTCACGGTAACAGTGTGATAGCAGATAAGCCTTTAGTTTGAGGAAACTATTGATAAAATAACAACAACTAGCTAATCTAAATGTAGTGCACAGGCTAGAGGCATTATGAGCCTGTTAGAGCCATTATTGAGCAACCTGTTAAAAATCTCTTCATTGAAGTTGCTATTTGCTCGTTGAATATTCTTCATTTGCATCATCTTTGTGTTGTTGAAAACGCACTGTAAGAACTTAAGTAACTTTTTTCTTTTTTTTTTTTTTTTTAATTTTCTAGATCTAAGAAAAAATGAGCACAAGCTGACCCATCACCAGCGAATTGGGTTGAAGTAAGCTTTTTTGGCTTCTTGTGCTTGGCTTTTCTAATAACTGCTTAAGACACCAGAATGTAATGTTGGTTATGGGCAGGACCAAGGTCCTGTCCTCTCTATATGCTCTCTGTGCAGGGACAGCTTTGGTGTATCTGATTCAGTGGCAGGGATGTGGGGTTTGTGGCAGAGAGACAAACTGCCTGCTAGAGAGTGAGAAGTGTTATGCAGCCATTTGTTTACTTATTTATTTTCCCCACTACTCAGGTTCTATACTTAGTATGCATCTTTACATGTGTGAGTATTCACAGGAAAATACTGTTAAGGAAGGTAGTATAAGATTACCCACCTGACCTGTCCAGGTTTCCTATGTGTTTTTAGCTTGTGTATTGTCCTTGGGTCTGCTTCTGGCACTGTGCTCAGATGTTACCCCAGCAGGAATGGTGTTCAGCTCTCTGCTGGCTTCATTTTGTCCCTAGTTCTACTTCAACCCACCCGAAGTGGGACTAGGGGAAGGTCCCACATCTGGGAGAGCTATTCTGAAGATGTAGGGATTGGGTTGGTTCTGTGTGGTGAGAATGGGGAACTTTTGGTGATATAAAAATTCTATTGTTTCTTCTGATACCACTTTTAATTAACTAAAATTTTAAGTTGCTCCCCATACCCCTCTTTCAGACACTTTTACTTTCCTATACACAGATACTTTGAAGATTTTGAGAAAAGAATCCCAAGGGAAGAAATGTTGCAAATGCAGGTCAGAAAGTCTTTGTCAAAGACTTGAGGCATGGAAGGCCAATGAACAACTGGCACCTTGAAACATTCATCTTTCCTTATTCTGTAGGAAATCGTGCTGAAAGAGGTAAAGAACTTGGACCCAGATTATATTGCTACGGTCTGTGGCAGTTTTAGACGAGGTTGGTACGCTGATCTTCTGTGTTTTATTTTGGGCAAAGCAGCAGATCACGATAATACATGCTTTTCTGGAGAGTAAGTTTATGCTGAAGTCCAGCTTTTCCTATTACTGTTGTCTTTAATGGGTTAGTGCAGTAGTCAGACACCTTGTTTGTGCTTCATTACTAGAGAGTATAGCAGCACATGCTGGATGTTCTCTGAGAAATGTAGTGATAGCAACTTCAATGGAACAGAAAAGGTTTTCTTCCTTTCAGATCAGTTTTTCACGTGTATCTGGAAAATTCACTGACTGTTGTTCTCTACAAGAAATATGTGTTTATCAGAAGAGGTTAGGAGCATTTTTATCAGTGTTCATATATACTTCTCATCTGGGAGGAATTTTCTTTGCTTCTTACTTGCCCAGGTGCAGAGTCAAGTGGAGACATGGATGTTCTCTTAACCCATCCGACTTTCACATCTGAATCATCCAAACAGGTGTGTTTCTCTGCTACCATGTTTAGTATTGAGCAGCATTTCCAAAAGAGTATTTTAAATTCAGATGATATGCAGCGTCAGACTTGCATTTCAGCTTCCTGCATCTTTTTGTAGCTGTTGGATCACCATTCTTATTTTGAGTAATTAATGCATGGCTCTGAGAAGCAGTTTTATGTTGAGTTCTCAGCATAGTGTGTTTGTTCTCATCCTCAGTCTTCTTCCCCAATTCCTCCTGAATTAATGTACTATACAAAGTAGAATTGTAACAACTATGTGAATAAGGCAGCAGTTAAAGTATCTCCTTAGGTAGCCTCCTTTTCTTGGAGGTGAAGCAGATGTCCTGCTGCCCTTATAGTCTTTTGTGGCTACCTCTGAGGAAGGCCTAATGATAATCCCTTTTTCCCTGTTGCTTCTATGGATTGATTGCAACAAAATTGAAGACTCAAACCAAGAAGCAATTTTTGTCACTCTAAGTGGAAACAATCTGGCATGGATTTCACTAGAAACTTTTCAACATTGTAATTTTATTAGTTCTTTTTCACTGTTGCTCTGATTCTCGTCCTCTTGGTCAAATTTCATGTTGGTATTTCACATAAGTTCATGTGGTGTCCTATGGTTATGTCCTGCAGCTAAACAGGTAAGATATTCTTGTTGTAAGTGAAGTAATTTTTTCTGTGTTGTTACTGTTCCCAGTCAAAGCTTCTGCATAAAGTTGTAGAACAACTGGAGAAAGTCCACTTTGTCACTGATGTGCTGTCTAAAGGTGACACCAAATTCATGGTAAGACCTTTCAGGGGATGTGGTGGGCATTATCTCTCCTGACAAAAGCTGGGATGCATACAACAGTGTTTGGGCTGCTGCTGGTGTGGGATTCTTCGTATTTTTTTCCTCTTAAAAACTCGTTGCAGTTGTGACTCAGTGAATCTTTTGTTAAAATGGAAAATAATTCCTGTCATCCTTGCTGTTATATGACTGAAGAAGTAATTATGTGCTGTATTGAGTTACAGTCCTCTTATCAGCTGTAGCTCCCAGCACTGGTGACGGCCAGCTGTTCTAACAAAACATTTGATTGGCTAGATAAGAATTTAATTTTACTCCAGGCTAACTGATGATTAAGTACAAGCTGCGTGCATTTGGAAATGTGTATTTTAAAAGTTTGTGCAGCACTGGGGCAGTCAAGAACAGTGAAGCTCTATAACGTAAGCCTATCTCAGACCTGTTTCACTTAATTTTAAATTTTGCACTTTCTTTACTTCCCAGGGTGTCTGCCAGCTGCCAAATAAAGAAGATGGAGCATCTTATCCACACAGGAGAATTGATATTCGGTATACTTTCCAATAAAAAATTTATCTGTCTGCTGTATAATAGACATTCATTTAATGTTCTGCATCCAAATCTCTGTTTCCCTGTTTAGAAGAAGGCATTTACTAGATTTCCAATTACCTTGTATGGAAACCACTGTCAAAGTGCCCGTGTCTGGAGCAGGTTATTAGCAGGAATGCTGTACTTAAATAACAGCTCTGTATCCAGTTTCAGAATTGTGACCTACTTGACAATACTGTTTTGCCATGAATTCTTGGCAGCAATGAAAGCATCGTAACAATAGGTTACGAGTCATGTTAGATGTGTCATACCTTTCTCTGGTAATGTTCTTCATTCTTGAGTTAGGGCATCTGCAAAAATGAAATAGTCAGAGTTGCAGAATGTGTGTGCTTGAGCACAGTTCTAGATCTGTTCCCTTCCAAAGTGGCTGAATTCCAAATGGCGTGTAGCTTCATATTTGTCCTAAATATATACTTCTCTTCCATTTTTATTCCAGGCTTATCCCTAAAGATCAGTATTACTGTGGTGTACTGTATTTCACAGGCAGTGATTTATTCAATAAGAACATGAGAGCCCACGCTCTGGAAATGGGCTTCACAATCAACGAGTACACAATCCGTCCCTTGGGTGTCACTGGTCAGTCTGGGCTTTTAAACAGTGTTCTTTCTAGTTGCATGTTTTCTGTGATCCTCTCCTTTAGTCATCTTCTCAATTGGAAATCTTGGCAAATACTGCAGTTAACAACATTATTCACTCTGTCCTTCCTGGAACTGTAAAACCATTTTAGCAGAGGGAGACAAGCTGCTAATGTACAGACAGAATTGTGGAACAAAATGAACACATTGGGATGCATGATCTGCTTGGTCTTAACTGAACTGCAGCTTGGATTTGCTCTGCGATGCACAACACACATTTTCTCATTCTTTTAACTTGATTCATGTCTTTCAGTTGTTTCCCATTGGAGGGTGGGGGGGGGCTGACTGCACATTGTGTGTGTCTATTTTAGTTGTATAAGCATTATAGCCGCGTAGTTAATTATTTTTCTTGTGACGCTGAGAATGATTACCTAAATATTGTGTGAAAAACTGTGGGTGGTGGTGGTTCTCTGTGGGGGTCGGGCTTTTCTCCTGTGTGTTCTTTGGGGGGAGGGTACTCATCAGTTCACTTGCAAGTATGTTTTGCTTACAGTGAAATCGATTGTCTTGATCTTGCAGTGCTTTTGGCAGTGCAGGATTACATGGAATTTCCACCTTTCCAATAGCATCTGTAATGTGCTTGCAGGAGTTGCTGGGGAGCCCCTACCAGTAGAATGTGAGGAAGACATCTTTGACTACATCCAGTGGAAATACCGGGAGCCAAAGGATCGGAGCGAATAACTGCCTGTATTTGTAACTGAGCTTTCGTGGCATTTTGTGAACGTGCATATTGAAAACGTGCAGGGTCTTTGGATGTTCTGCAACAAATGTGCATTACTGATCTTTAAAAGGAGGGTATTTGTAGTAAAGCTTAAATCCTTCCTGTGCTTTAGAGAAAGTGGATGAGAACCCAGTGTGAAACAACTCCCTGAAGGGTGTTCATAGTCTGTTTTTTGCTGTGCTTGTCCTGGTAGCCTGAAATACTTCCTGCTGTTTTAAGCTATAGCCACCCCCTGCCCCTTAAATATGTCACACTGCTGCTTTTTGTCTTAACATTCCTAATATTTTAAAATAATGTCATTTGTTCCCTGTCCATTCTTTCCATTCAGCTTGAGTATTGTAGAGCTCTGCAGGCTCCTGTGTAGATACAGATGTTTGTGGAGGGGGGCTCTTCAGATGAAATAAACTATTTACCTGAAGAAAGAAGTTCACTTTTCTATCTCTCCCTTTTCTGCTCCTTATTGTTCAGGGGTCCGTTCTTGCATTTGAGGGGTATGATTTAACTGGGCAGTATTGGTGATGGTTGGACTGGATGATCTTCTAGGTCTTTTCCAACCTTGATAATTCTGTGATAAACTCCTACAGGTGGGAACCCTCCTTCCTGATGAAGGTGCAGATGCTGTTTTGCTGTAAGGTGTGGTTTCCTTCTTAAACCTGAAGGTTCCAGAAACCTGGAGCAGTAAAGCCCAAGCAAGGTCTGATTTGGCTGTTACTCTAAAAGCACATCCACCTGCTGTGACTGCAGCCAACTAACGCAGGCTTTTAGTAGCTGACCGTGATTATACACCTGTACTCTAGCTTTTCTTTTGTATGAAGCCTGGTAGTAGAAACGCATTTACTATATTTACTATAGTCTCATAGTCTCGTGCGGGTTGGAAGGGACCTTAGAGATCACCGAGTCCAACCCCCGGGATTCGAGCCTCCTGTGTAGCAGAGCGGCACTTCTACCACTTGCGCCACAGGGGGGGATTCGAACCCACGGCCTCCGGTGTTGCAATGCGGCATTCCTACCACTTGCTCCACCGGGGCACATACTATGATATGATTTACCTGGCTGGGGGAGCGGCTCTACGCATGCGTAGAAAAGCCGGGGCTCTACGCATGCCGACCTCCGCGCCTGCGCCCCCCTCTCGCTGCGCATGCGCACCCAGCAGCGCTTCGGCTTCCACACGCAGAGCGTTCCGCAGCGCGGTCCGGCCGGCAGGGCGCGGTAGGGCTGCGGGGCCGGTCCGGAGCTGGAGCTGTGGTCGTTGCGGCCCATAGTCCCTTGGTTGGGTTGGGGCTGGCTGTGGTGTCGGTGGGACGGGAGGCCGTGAGGGCGCGGCCCGTCGCTCCTCGCGCTGCGTTCCGCCCGTAACGGGTGTTTTTCACCGGTTTAGCGACTCATTTTGATCCCTCCGGTTTGGACAGGAAGGTGGTTTGAGCAGCGGCCGCGTTTAGTGCTTATTAATCGGCATCGGTGCGGCCGCACCTCGAGTGCTGTGTTCAGGTTTGGGCCCCTCACTGCAAGAAAGACATTGAGGCCCTGGAACGTGTTCAGAGGAGGGAAACAAAGCTGGTGAGGGGTCTGGAGCACAGGCCGTATGAGGAGAGGCTGAAGGAGCTGGGATTGTTCAGCCTGGAGAAGAGGAGGCTCAGGGGAGACCTCATTGCTCTCTATAACTTCCTGAAGGGGGGTTGTAGTGAGCTGGTTGGCCTCTTCTCTCGTGTAATCGATGATAGAACTAGAGGGAATGGTTTTAAGCTGCATCAGGGGAGATTCAGGCTGAACATTAGGAAGTATTACTTTTTGGAAAGAGTAGTCAGGCATTGGAATGCACTGCCCAGGGAGGTGGTGGAGTCACCGACCATGGGAGTGTTCAAGAAACGTCTGGATGTTGTGTTGATGAATATGATTTAGCCGGGAAGTATTGGGCTAGATGATCTTCTAGGTCTTTTCCAACCTGGATAATTCTGTGATTACATCAGAGGAGGGAGCTGCAGGCACTCTGCTTGCTGTAAATCCTCCAGGCCCACAGTTGTGTCAGTAGTTTAATTTCCTACTGGAGAAGAGTCTCCACGCTTCTTTTTGTGTCTTGTCTTGTTTTCTAAGCTGGACGTTCTGCTGTGAAATTCCTTTAAGAAAGGCCATAGTTTTACATCCCTCCCTTTGGGTTTTGTTGTCCATTTAAGTTGCAGCAGCGGCGTGTGTTAGAAGGTGCTGCTGGATGTACATGCACAGCTTAGAAATGGTTCCAGCTTGTGGTTCCTTATCAGTGAGGCACACAGAGGGTACCTGCTCATAGAGGTCTATAAATGCTTTGGACATAGGTTAGATTTTGTGCTGTTTAAATTTAAGATTTTTGGTGCTTCCATTCTGTTTCAGATCCAATGGCTGCCCCACCATCATACAGCGACTTGGGAAAGGCTGCCAGGGATGTATTCAATAAGGGTTATGGTAAGTAACATGACTGAGCTTCCATGTTTCTCTTTTGTCTTAGGCAACTTGAGAACCACAACAAAGTCATTCCTATGTCAGAGTTCCATTTGATTCCTTATGATGGGAATTCAACAGAGGGATGGGGAGAATTTTCCTCTTAGAAGAGAATTCCTCCCTTGGAACCAGATATTTGAAAGTGAATTTTGTTACTCAGAGGAAATGGTAACGGTATTGATTGGTCCCAAGATAGCAGAGATACCAAATGATGGATGTTAAGCCTGGCCAGAAACGAAGAACAGGTGTATCCTATGACATTTATTGGTAAATTCTGGCTGTTATAACCAGAAACTATGAACTCAGCCACTCTGAATTGTCGTAGCTCCTTTTGTCATTCATCAGTAATAGCAACATCTGTTGAAATATGAAAATAGGCTGTTTCTAGCCAGTGTTCTCCATTTGTTGCACTTTGATTGTGTAGCAAATAAGTCTTGCTTGTATACTGCAGTGAAACAGATGTTATATGCTGTTCTGTTTTCAGGATTTGGGATGGTCAAGTTGGAGTTGAAGACCAAGTCTTCAAGTGGGGTGGTAAGTACTGGGGGCTTTCACCATCCCCAGCAAGGGCAAGCTCCTGAACTGGTGGCAGTAACCTGCCAGCACATGTTGATTCAATCTTCTGCTTCTTATTTGAGGATAACTATCCCCAGTTTGTTTCTACTGTGGGATGTGGAATTGATGTAGTGGTACTTCTTTCCCTTTGGTGCACACAGATTGCTACAGAATGGCAGAATTATAGGGACGTCAGGAGATCATTCAGAACAACCTCCTGCTAAAGGAGGCTGCTGGCAGAGGAGGTTGCAGCTGGAAGCATCCAGGCAGGTTTTGAATATCTCCAGCAGCCTGACATGGGTGGCAACACTCGTCAAGGCAGGGGGTTTGGAAATGGATGGTCTTTAAGGTCCCTTCCTGCCCAAGTCATTCTGTGGTTCTGTGATTTCACAGTAAAGCTGCCAAAACAAGAAATTGCTTTCATAATTTTGGCCTTTACCCACAGTCATACATATTTTATACTGGCTAAGCTAATTCTTATAGTGAGTCTCAACTCTGAGTGCCAGCTCTTATTGCTGCTCTCCAATTGACAGGTTTATGCTGCTTTTCAGGTGCTTTTAACCATATTTGCTTTAGCCTCCCTCCCTCTCTTGCATTCTTATCACATAAATGGTGCAAGTCACTTTCATTTCTTTGGTACTATTTCATGATGTCTCACCTGAGCTCTTGATAGATTACTTGCATCGTGCACCCAGCAGATGAGGCCGAGGATCTACAACTGCTGTTAGTTTATGACATCTCTGAATATTTGTAGTTTTCCTGGCACAGTTATGATTCTCAGCTAAATTAGTAATAGTTCCTTACACTCTGTACATGGCAGAACATGCCAACTGATATAAGTTTTTAAAATGGGTTTTTCCTTCTCCATGCAAATTTCGTGTTGGATCCTTTTCAGCTGGTAAGAATAGTGACTATTTTGGCATGTTGGCTTTTGATTCTTTTGTCGTTGACATTTTTGTGGTGCTTACCATTCATCTGCCTGGTGGTTTTGAGCAGTGCAGTCTGTGCCATGAACTTTGCCTTGTGTCCATAGCGCTTAATCTTCTGTATGTTGCCTGCATGTGAAGTCATTTGTCATCTCTGGCGATCTGAGATAAGAGCACTGTAATAACATCAGGAGGAAATCGAGATAGGTATGCTAATGGTATGTTTGCTGCTAAAGGTTTTATGCTTAGTGGTGTTACTAATGAGCATTCCGCTGCCATATGGGGCTTTGAGGATTGAAAAGAGGTTGGGTACAAAGCATGGAATCGAATTCATTCTTGGGAATTAACATTATCTCCATTTCAATACATAAATGTTTTGTTGTTTTTCTTCTTTCATGTGGGTGTGGACAGTGCCATTGTTGTTTTCTGTTGGTTGTAACTGTTTCACAGGTTACAGCTGTTTGTAATCTGTGAAATGTGGTAAGTACATCATGTTCTTGAGGAAACAGCCATTGTGAACTGAAAGGTCAATGAGAAGCTGAGCTTGACTGCTGAGTCAGGCTGGAATGGGATACAAAGCCAGAATGAGTTTGGTTTTCAGCTACATATAATCCAAGTAATGCTGCTGCGTGAAATGGCCTGATGAGAAGACTGGTTCAGAAAGTTGGGTTGATGGCAGTAGATGTTAACTGTGTGCTTTCTGCTTTCAGAAACAGATTCGGTTGTGGGAGATGGTTGTCCTTTATATGTTAAAAAAAACCAAAAAACTTTCACAACCTTCCTTTTGCTTGATCTGAGAATCAAACTGATGCAGATTCAGTGTCTTTACACTGAGTTTGTGGAAGTGATGTTAGAATGGTTTGTAGTGAATTGATCTTGAAGGATAGTTGTGCATCCCGACTTACGTTCTGTGTTTTCACAAGGTGGCCAGATACACCATAAAATTTCTGTGCTGTTGTAGTATTGCGGCTCAGGTGAACCTAATGAGGTTCAACACGGCAAAGTGCAAGGTTTTGCACTTGGGCTGGAAGAACCCCAGGCACCTGTACAGGCTGGGAGGAGCGGTCCTTGAGAGGAGCTCGGCAGAGAAGGACCTGGGGGTCCTGATGGACGAGAGACTCAACATGAGCCAGCAGTGCGCTCTGGCAGTTCAGGAAGCAAATGGGATCCTGGGCTCCATCAGGAGAGGGGTGGTCAGCAGGGATAGGGAGGTGATTGTCCCTCTCTACTCTGCTCTTGTGAGGCCCCATCTGGAGTACTGTGTCCAGGTGTGGAGCCCTCAGTACAAGAAAGACATGGAGATTTTGGAAAGGGTCCAGAGGAGGGACAGGAAGATGATCAGGGGGCTGGAGCACCTTTCCTATGAGGACAGGCTGAGGGAGCTGGGTTTGTTCAGCCTGGAGAAGAGAAGGTTGCGGGGTGACCTCATTGCAGCCTTTCAGTACCTGAAGGGAACTTACTCCCGGGAGGGGAGTAAACTCTTGGAAAGGGCTGACAATAGCAGGACATGGGGAAATGGTTTTAAGTTAAAAGAGGGAGGATTTAGGTTGGATGTTAGGGGGAAGTTCTTCACTAGGAGAGTGGTTAGGTCCTGGAACAGGCTGCCCAGGGAGGTTGTGGATGCCCCATCCTTGGAGGTGTTCAAGACCAGGTTGGACAGGGCCCTGGGCAACCTGGTCTAGTAAAGGTGTATGTTTGGTGGCCCTGCCAGGCAGGGGGGTTGGAACTACGTGATCATTGAGGTCCCTTCCAACCCAGGTCATTCTGTGATTCTGTGTGAGTATATGTCATCTTTTCTTCATGGTGTGCTAGGAATGTATGCTCATATGGCTGTGTGCTGGCTTACTGCCTTGGACTTCCTGCTCTTTGCTTTATGCTCTGTACATTAAACACTAAGTAGGCCATCTTTAAGTTATTTTCAGAAGAAATGTATTTATTGAGATTTCGTGGCCCTTAACAAGAAGCTCTGATGTGTAGGAGCTGCTCAAATATCATAGGACGGGGTGTTTGAAAACAGCGTGGAGAATTTGATGAAGAAAAATCAAAGGATCCAAGCAGCTTTGTATTTCAGATGAATATCTTCTTGTACGTGGCTATGGGGCAGTGAATCTATGTGAAATATAGAACAAGTTGAAGAATGTTGGAATAACAATTCCAGCTTTGGAACAGTAAAAGATAGCAAAGGTTTTCTGCTTTTTGGTGGGGAGCTTAGGGGGAATGTTGGTGAATAATGTAGGAAAAAAACGTGACAAAAGATCAAGGAGGGGTACAGGGGAATGAGGTGCCATGGCTTTGTGTACTGGGGCCTAAGAAAGCTCCAGGGCTATATCAGCACATCTTAGTAAAGGACATATTCAGAACAGAGATGCTAAAAGGAGCGTGCGTTTTGAGATGCAAAAATGACTATTTTACTTGTGGATAGGGAGGAGTGTTCTGTTGAAAGGCCTGAAGTTAGTGAGTGTTTGCGTACTTGCATTTGACAAGCGGACAAAGTATCCAGAGTGGTTAAACTCATGTTGTCCTCTTGGCAGGAATTTACTGCAGGTGGTTCTTCCAGTACAGACACAGGCAAGGCTTTGGGTAATCTAGAAACCAAGTATAAGATCAAAGACTATGGACTCACGTTCATTCAGAAGTGGAACACAGACAACACTTTGGGAACAGAAGTTTCCATAGAGGATCAGGTAAGAGGAAGTCAATACTCTGAAAATGTTTCTGCAGTTGGTATGAGAAAGTAGTACTGAGTGGAACAGAAGGCACTGAAGCAAAACTACCTGAAGTACTTATGCTACATTTTAATGTTTTAATGCAGAAAGCTGTAAGTTTGCCTTCAGACTGAACATGTTTTGTGAGGTTGAAGAGCAAGATGAGCGTTTACAGCTTGGGGTTGCTTAAGCAAATGGTTTCTAAGTACCACTCTTAAAATAAGTAACTCCTTTCCTAAGTTAGCAGCTTTATGCTTCTTACAGAGTGCGGCAGCATTAAGTAGCAGCGCCAAAGGTAATAGAAGCTCTGTGGTGCCCTCCACTGTGTATGTCCATCTCCCTTTGTAGTTATGACTTTGTACTTTAACCGGTACATTAAAATGGAAAATGCTGATCAGCTCAGAATGAGGTTAGACAGCTCTTAGCATACAGCATCTACAGATGTCATTGTAAAAACGTGTGAGATTTGCCCTTCATGTTGTGTCATCTCCTAAGACCTGAAGTAGTGCCATAGTATCAAAACCACGTTTTGACAGAGCTGTAAAAGACTTCTCTGTTTTTCTTAACAGTTGGCTGAAGGATTGAAGGTTGCTTTTGACACTATATTTGTACCAAACACAGGGTAAATATTTTCTATTACTTTAACCCGGGAAGCCCTAGAATTGTCTCTACCTTTTGATTAGAAGTCCTTGTATGATTCTTTGCGTAAATGCTCAACATGCACTGTCACTGAATGGTCATATTCAAATACTGCAGCAGGAAATTCCTGTTCTACAGGCATTGCAGAGCACTTTGAAGGCAGTGGGCTCTGAAGAATGTGCTAAAATTGATTTTTCATCTTTTTGGCCACTGCAGATTTTTCATTGTGGTGTAGTTATTCCATTTCTCTAACTGTCCTCTCAAACAGTTCTGTTTTACATTCACTAACTTGCACTGTCTTTGTGATGGTGTTTGTGGTCCATCTGCTGTCCACTCGGTGCCTTAGGAACACGGGACAAAGTACTGTTTTTCCTAAAGCTTGTGGGCGTATGGCTCTGCACAACTGAATGAGGAAGGAGAATGACATATTATGATGAGCAGTGCAATAACATATTTTTGTCTTCTATTATTATTGATTTCTTTTGGTTAACAGTAGAGCAGAGGAGAGGTGCATATACAGGTGTATATGTCTGTAGATGAAGCCTGAGACTGCTTCGTAAATAATTAACTGGTATTTGTCTGTTGTTGGAGTCAGCATAACAAAACAGTTGGTGTTGAAAGTATTAACTGAATATAAGGAAATAGAAAAGGAGTTAAAAAATGAGCCCCTGGGTCTAGGTTTGACTGATGGGCAGCACAGCATCCTGCTGTGTCTTCAGTGAGAAACATAAACAAGGCTGGGGAGAGGATGGGGGAGGTGATGTATTATTTTTTGCAGTTTTGTTAACTATGAAGTGATAGCAAGATGAGCAGAAGGACACATTGAGAGAAAGACACGTGCTTCTCCGGAAGGCTGACCAAATAGACGATGTGTGGAAGATGAGGAAATCTGTTTTTGGTAGAGGAGTGGTATCCTGCAGTGGAGATGGAAGGAGAGCAGGCACTGCATGTGGAAGAATGGTGGAGGGAAGTGACCAGGTTAGGACCATGGGAGACAAATGAATGGCCAAAGACAATCAAAGACAAGGTCAGATATCATTGTGAGATGTCACTGTTGGTGCTGAAACAGATGATACCATGGAACACTGCACTTGTTTGTGATCAACAAGATTTGAAAACTGATGGTTTCTGGGAAATTAAAAAAAAAAAAAAAAAAAAAATCCCTTAATTATTTTCTGTAAACTTCTTGATGATTTTAAGTATCTTGAGATGGTGAAAGAAGCACGACCAAAATATATAGATTAGTGATACCTGGTTGAGTAGGCATTACCTTCATTTAATTAACTAGCCTTTAGGGATGTGCATATGGCACTAGAACTAATTCTGTTATACACCACCAGGAATAAAATGGCATGTTTCTCTTCAGGAAGAAGAGTGGAAAATTGAAGACTTCCTACAAAAGAGAATATGTAAATCTAGGCTGCAATATAGACATTGATCTCTCTGGACCAACCATTTATGGCTGGGCAGTGCTGGGTTATGAAGGTTGGCTTGCTGGCTATCAGATGGCTTTTGATACAGCCAAATCTAAGCTTTCACAAAACAACTTTGCCTTGGGATATAAGGCAGGAGACTTTCAGCTGCACACTAACGTGTAAGTATGGATTTACCCTTGGAAAAACATTCTTGGGGAAACCAAACTGATCAGTCGTGAGGAAGGGATAGGATAAAGGAGGATGCTGATTTGTCTCAAAGTAATTCACATTTGCCGATTCCATCTTCAGTACAATTACAGCAGAGAACCAACTTTTCAACTTTCAGCTGTGATTCGGGGTAATTTTATTTCTGTCTGCACAGAATAGCAGTAAAAAGGCACTTTATACTGTTAACTTAAAATGAAATCCGTAAGCTGCAATTTCTGTATTGGCAGTAAGAGTCTTCAGTTAAGCTGTAATGTCCTTCCCCTTCTGAGAAGAAAACCTGTGTCTCAGAAACAGCCAAGGTGGAAGAAGGAGATGTCTGCTGCATCATACTTGAGTGTTTCCAGCAGTCACCTCACTGCAGTTCTAGCCTGGGCACTCAGCTGATCTTTGAATGCAGCAATAGAAAATGCAGTGCAACAGCACTGCTTTGGTCTCATCATTCCCACAGCTGCCTTTGTCCCTTTATGCATTATCACAGGCTTTTCTTTAAGACACACACGGTATTTTTATCAGATTTTCAAACCTTGTGTCTTGACTGTTGGGAAATCTCCATGTATGACACATTCGGCATTCATGCTTTGAATAACATCAGAAGGTGGCTGTGAGTTCCAGCGAGGAAGTAGACGACCATGGGTCCATGGAATGCTCAGTTCATTCTGAGATAATGATCACATAACTTGGGAAAAAAAGGGCTAATCTCAAGAGCTGCTGTTTACTCAAGGAGGCAAATCTTTATGTGCTTACATCTCTTACAAACAGGAATGATGGCACAGAGTTTGGTGGGTCTATTTATCAGAAGGTTAACGACAAGGTTGAGACATCAGTCAATCTTGCATGGACTGCTGGCAGTAACAACACGCGTTTCGGCATTGCTGCTAAGTACCAAATGGACGAGAAGACTTCCATTGTGGTAAGGATTTTTCTAAAGAAGGAGTATTCCAAGTTCTGTTTAATGCTCAGAATCAGTGGTGTGAAATAGTTGCTTCAGCTACTTCCCAAGAAATTACAGTAGATAGCAAACTATTGCTTCTGTTGTGTTCAGGTTTCAGCTAGGAAACTACAGGTGTTGATATTTACACCTGTAAAGTCTTGCAGGAATACCAGGGCCCGAAGGGAGAAACTAAAGGGGGAAGCTGAGCACTGGGAAGAGATGTCCCAGAGAGAAAACATGCCCATCAGCAAAGAAAAGTAACTGAATGCATGGTAATACTAAGCACTTTGTTAAGTAATTCCAGAATAATTCCGTTAGAATTAAAAATATGAACAGCTCATAAGTCAGTTTAAAAAGTTTCCATATTCATATATGTTTGTTGTTTGCTCATTTATATATTAAAAACAAGGTTACCACTTTATATATAACCTTTACATGTGTCACGATTTAAAGATCAGAGCTGTTACTCAAGCCTGTTAGTTTGAATTCAAGTAGTGTAGTCTAACTGACCAGGAAGTTGTGTGAAGGAAGACTGCAATGTGCCACTATTAGGGGTTAGTCTACAAGGAACTGGACAAATTAACATGTAAGCTGCCTTCCTGGAGTACCAGGATGATTGTCTAAATATTTACATATTGGTGTGATTTCTTTTCTTTCCTGCAGGCTAAAGTAAATAATGCCAGCCTGATTGGGATTGGTTACACTCTCGCTCTTCGACCTGGTACGTAAGTTCAACTGGTAGCATTATGTGCTACTTTAATATTAATCTGGAGTAGAAAAGATAGATGAAAAAAAAAAATTATCTAGAAATCTTACACAGATTCATAGGAGTAAAGTCTGTGCATGCACCTAAGTTCCTATAGCAACTGAGACACGTCACTGAACCTCAGGTACTGGGAGGGGGACGGACACTATAAGGGAAGATTAGGATCTCATTACTTGCTTTTGTAGGTGTAAAGCTGACCCTCTCAGGCTTGATCGATGGCAAGAATTTCAGTGCTGGAGGTCACAAAGTTGGGCTGGGATTTGAGCTGGAAGCTTAATGCAATTCTAAGTACATCTATGGCTGGTGCTCTGGAAGATGAAGGTGAAGTGAACCCAGTGTGCTTTGGCCTTAACATCACACTAAAGTCTCAAGAAGTGTGAACTTTCTGCTTCTTCCAAAGTATGCTTTTAATGCAACACTGAGTCCAGAGAGTACAAGCACCTCTACAAGAAGATACTTGAAGATATGGAAGCTCTGATGTTTGTGCCACGTTTCACTTGTTTATCATATTCTAAATGGGTTCTTAAAAGGAGAAGAATATTCCACCTCTTCCCCTTATTGTACTGTATACTGCATGTCCTGTATTTCACTCCCTTTTATAAAAAGGTGATCCGTGCTGTTGTGCAAAATTTCCTTTTATGTCAGAATGAAATAAACCAATCACAGCTGGAAGAACAAAAACCTGATTCCATCTTCATTCAGGTATTTACATACATTGATCACATTCCCCACTGAGCCTCTCTCTGTTCTAGGCTAAGAAGTGCCTTCCCTCGCAGGAGAAGGGCTGCAGTGCTTTAAAATTTTAACTGGAAAAAGCATTTATCTAACAGTTTGCTTTTCTGTGCTCTTTAACTTAACATCTTTACCTCACATTTAAGAGGCCTATACAGTAAAATCAGTTTTTTCATTAAAATGCTTTGAGTATGTTAACAAACAAAAAGTTCACACTTTAGGTCATTTCGTTCCCATACAGGAAACAAGTATTAAGTAATTGTAACTGTTACATTTAAGAAAAAAAGTGCAAATCAGCAAAGCTAAGGAAATGTGTTCACAGTTCAGGTGTATTAGGAAGGTGTCATATACCAGTGACAGTGCAAGCTGACTGCGTGCATTGTCCATTTGTCATCAGAAAGCCTGAAAAGTAGGAGAACCACATGTGGTGCCTAAAGGAAGAAACATCATGTTGTACAGTAAGAATATCTGCTGTCTTAGGGCACCGTTAAGAACTTTTTCCAAGCAGTTAGGATGGGCATTTCCTACTGCGTCTTTCAGAAATAAGAGTATCTGAGATGTGGATATCAGAAGCTGTGCCACGTATCTCACACAATCAGTAGGCAACAGTGAAAAGAGGCACTTCCCCTTCTAGAAGCAGCAGATCATCACAGTTGGCTTACTCAGGTAGCATGTCTTTAGAGGCAGCTGAGGTGATTTTACATATGGGTTTGTTCTGGACTGCTTCTTTCTTCCACCTGAAGCTGAAGCCAGCTCCAGTCAAGAGCCTGCAGTATGAACAGTTAGAAATACAAAGTTCAGTGCTGGCTTGTATTTGAGAATGCAAAGATTGAAAAACTACTGCAATAAACTTGGTCAATATAGTTTCGTGATGAATGATACCATTTATTTAAATGAAAAAAACACAAACTATTTTCTTCGATATTTTACTTGCAAAGCAGTACTATACTGCAGTAAGGAAGCATCCCTGCACACCAGTGCGGAGCCACCAGAGATCCATCCCAATTGCAAACTGCAGTTTTGCAGTATTTTTATAACACAGCCAAGTACCTCCCCCACCTGCCCCTGCCCTTCGAAGAAAGGGAAGTCTGAGTATCCCAGATGCTTTACAATGTGGACTTAGAGCCCAAAGACACGGCACCCACTCTCAGCAAGCAGGGAACGTGCCAGCAGTTCAAATGGGAGACCAAGTGGTTTCATTTCACACAGCTCCAGGTATCTATGAACCATTTCACTTACTGAGTAGGCAAAGGTAAACAAATAGAAATTTTAACCAATAAGCTTCCCTAGTCCACACTTGTACAAGAATATCAAGCATCTTACCATAAAGCTCTGCTCCTGATCCTTCATTGTGTCATGCATCACATTTTCTAGTTGGCTACACAGTTTCTGCGATTCCAGCAGTAGCTCCTCGCTGAAAGACGAGCATGTTTGACAATTATTTTCCATGGAAGTTCCTCTAGGAAATACTTTGCAAAGGTATGCACAGCACTGGGAGAGTATTAACCTTTAGCTATTAAACTTGTTTTGCATCAGGGGAAGTCAGTGGCATCCCCAGATTAGTAAATCTGGGGATGGCATGGGAGAAAAGGAAGCATGTTCAAATTGGAATTGGGTTCTTATATTGGAGCCACTGTCACCAGAGAAAACATTTAAAGCAGCCTATAAACTAAAGCATGAAGCAACACACAAACAAATGAGCTAAGGTCTCATTTTAATTAGGGACCCCGTTGCTTTAACCAAGCCAGAAATGCAAGTGCTTGGTAGAGAATCTTTCACGACAGTCCTGCTGCCATTCATTACCTTCCATAATAATACAATTCCTGCTGTCAGTACACTGCAAGTAAGCCCAACAAGTGCAGATAAAACAAGCCCTATTTATTGAAGTGGGGGGCATGCAGCTAAGTATTATTTCCAGTTGTTCATAAGGAATATTCACAAACCCCAGAAGAAACAAGCAAACAAACAAACACCAGCCATTGGGTGGATAAAACTACTGACACTGGAAACTGAACACTAAGCATGGAACGTAAGAAAGCTTCTACATCAGTTTACGGTGCTGACACCAGCAGTAACAGAACTCCAGCCTTCACCTCACCTTTTCCTGACAGATTCTGGTAAAGCATAGGTTCCAGAAGGGACCTGCAGCAGCAGCTGACCAGGGCTATTAAGACGTGATGTGTTCATGCTCTCTGGACTACCACTAACAGGACCACGTACTTTACTCTGAAAAGACAGCAGATTGAAATTGCAATTCTTTCCACTTATTTCTGAAAGCTGACAACAAGACAGCCTAGAAATCATCTTTAATCCTAACTCAGGGTAATGAGGATAAACAACGATAGGATGTACTAAACTTACTGTTATTTCAGTAACTCGGGTGTGCTGCTATCTTAACACAGTTTTTATTTTACTTACACAAGCAATTTTCAGTAAGTTCCACAGTTCTTTCTGTCGTTTCTCCTGAAGTCTTACAACTGTTTCTTCATCTTCATTCATCAGATTCATCACTTTCTCCACTCTGGGGAACAATTCTAACGCCTTCTGCTTGCAAACTACAGTTTTACTTTACAAAAATAAATGAATAATAATGAATTAGATCACACATCGTCAGTTGCAGTAGGGAAAGTTTCTTAACCCCTATAAGACCTATAAGGTAAACCTGTTTCTTATAGTGCTGGAACAGAAGCTCTTGCTGAAAGAGGAAACGTTTTCTCAATAGTCAATGAAAGGTAACTAAAGAGCTCACCTGAGTTGAGCATAAATGACTCGGACTTTTTTTTCAAAGGTCTGGATTGCCTGTAAGAGCAACCGTACAATTTCTTGGCTGTCACCACTTGTCCTCTGATCTGGAATAAGAGTCAGAATATTAGACAGAGAAGTAGGCTTTTATTACAGCGAGAAGCCTCTTAGTGGTTTGTTCCCACCTTTTCTTCAATCCTGAAACATCCCAAATATAGAGGACATGCATGTTTGGGTGGGATGAAGTGCACTGGCTTTTAGCCACCAAGAGATGGGAACTGGAAAGCAGAGTTGGTAGGGTGGGTCTACTGCCTTGGGGCTGTACAGATGTTTAAACAAACAGCCATGTCTTTCAGGCTCCCTACACAGAAAATGAAGCATACGCTTGCAGAAACAGTTTGCTCTGAGAAGAGCCCAGAAGTTCCAAGAAAAGCTCAGAAGATGTCAAGAGAGCAAGGCTGGCCTGGTTTAAAATTGAGTCCCTGACTCCCCTCTCCAAAATAGGCAAATCCAGAAGAGTCCAGTACTGCTAACGTAAGTGCAGGCCTAAAAGGCAGAGAAAGTTTCCTCAATGCAGATTATTCCACCTTCAGAGTTGCAACCCACAGAAAGCAAGCTGAACTTGCCATGAAGTATCTTTTACCTCTTGGCTTCTCCCTCAGTCTCCGGTACAACTCTCTGGCTTGCTCTTCCCTAGAAGAAAGGCACAGAACACAAAAGATTTCTCTAGGACCTAAAACATGACTGAGTAATTAAAAAACTCAGAGCTCTTATATAATATTCTGCTATTTCAGATCAACAGGTGAGAAGTCAAACTTTTTCTTGTTAGGTTTTAATTTTATTTATTTATTTTTTAAGTCCCCCATAATTTAAGAGAGCAATTTCATTACCCTGGAGTAAATAAGGAATTAAGTTTTGCTGGCAACACTCCTACATCTGACATTGAAGACAGTGCAACTTACAAATCCTCCAGTGTTCCTCCTTGTTTACGACCCAGTGGGCTTCTCTGAAGGTCCACAATGTCTGTTTGCAGGGCCATCATTTTCTTTACTAGCTGATCCACATCATCCTCCTGGAAGCAGAGCAGCACATGAGCAACGGGGCAGACACATACTAAGAGACACTACTACTCACTGATTCTTCCTTTCTCATTCATATTTCTAAATATGTCAACAAAGAAATAAACAGTCTTTGACAAAGACAAGTGTGAACACAAGTGAGTGAATTAACTTCAAATAAATTAGCTCTGTGCTCTGGAATAAAATAGTTCCTCAGGTTTTTTTTTTTAGTTAATAAATTTGGTCTGTGAGGAAGCACTACTGAAGGACCAGGCTTCACAATACAAATGGCACTAGATTCCAGGCTGCAATGCTTCCTCCTTATTTATTCACTACTCCAGATTTCTTCTCTCATCCTACCTATCATTGTTTCTCCTCCCTCCCCCCCCACCCTTGGCATACAAATGCAGCCAGTACTGGCACCCCAAGTTCTGCTTTTCACCAAAACTTGTTCATATGCAGAAGCTGCCTCTTGTCAGACAGTCCTTCTGCTGTTCCACATCCTTCAGCTAGGGGAAGACCAAGTGTTGCCACGGAATAAGACTAATCCAACAAGCTACTTTTCACTCCTTGCTTGGGAGTAAGGGTCCTTAGTTGTACTTACAGAGATTATATTGTCTTACGTCCAATCATCAAATCATTTGCTTTACTACTCAGTTTAACCTACTATCCCAAATGCTTCTTTCAGCTATCTTAAAAATCTACCTCCAGGCTTGTTTAGCTGGATCTCTGAGTGCAAAATCTCCTCTCACCTTCTGCAAGATCACCCTCACTCCCTAAGGCCTTGCAAAAACTGGTGAAAGGAGAAAAAAAAAAAAAAAATGCAATGCAAACCAAGGCAGCATGATGCATGGAGTCAGCTCAGACACAGTAAGTTTCTATTTAAAGGAGAACAAAGGGGAATAAATAACCTCTTTCTTTGCATAAGTGATGAAGATTTAGGATCTCTTGGAAAGAGTCCAGCGGAGGGCCACAAAGATGGTGAAGGGCCTGAAGCATCTCCCCTATGAAGAAAGGCTAAGTGAACTGGGTCTGTTTAGCCTTGAGAAAAGAAGGCTGAGAGGGGACCTGATCCAGGTCTATAAATATCTGAGGTGTGGGGGGCAAAGTGGTGAGGTCAGACTCTTCAGCACTTTGTGGAGACAGGAAAAGGGGAAACGGCCAGAAACTGGAGCAGAGGAAGTTCCACACGAATGTGCACAAGAGCTTCTTTACAGTGAGGGTGACGGAGCACTAGAACAGGCTGCCCAGGGGGGTGGTGGAGTCTCCATCTCTGGAGATATTCAAGACCCGCCTGGATGCTGAGCTGTGTGACCTGGTGTAGGGAACCTGCTTTGGCAGGGGGGTTGGACACAACGATCTCTGGAGCTCCCTTTCAACCCCTACAATTCTGTGATTCTGTGAACATACCCGACCACAAAGTTCCACAGCTTGCTCCATCTCTTTCCAGGCAAAGAGCAGCTTCTCAGAAGCTACAGAAATGAAAAAAAGAACAATTTCTTTTCTCACACTCACACAGGGAAACACTGCATGTGTTACAAAAGACATCCGTATGCAAGATACTGTACTCACTAATTCCAAATTCAATCTGCTCTTTATACTTCTCAAGATCAATCTGAATGCTTGTTTTAAAGAAGTCCAGTTTTGCTTTCAGCTGCTGGGAAAGGGAGGCCATGGAATTCTTCATCTTTGAGAGAGTACTGTTATAACGCAGCAGATTCATCCTGCGTGGACAAGAATGTTCTATTACAAATGCAGGCCTCCACTTATAACAAAAGTAGATACAACAGAGCATAGCAGTGAGCACAAAAACAGCTGTGCTAAAGAACACAATTCTCAGGTTTTCTCTAGTTGTTAACAGCTCCACTCACGGGCTTCCCCATTCTAACAGGATCCTGCTCCCGTCCTTTTACTTTCACCAGGGAGCAAAGGCAGAAATATGTATTCCAGCAAGACTGCCACCGTACATGGCTGCTCGCTGTCCCTGCTGCAGCCGGTTACAATCCTCTTTCAGCATCCTGATTGTGTGCCAGATCTGACCCCAAACTTTCCGCAGCTGGAAAAAGTGCAGATTCTTCTTTGGATCCTGAACTGGAAACAGAAGAATGGGTGGAGGGAAATCAGTATGAAGCTTAAAAGTAGCATTATCACATGACAAAACAGACTAAAACATCACTCCCTTGAAAGGCATGCAGCCAAGACCCCACCTCTTACAAACTTCAGAGCTGGCTACCATCTTTGCAGCTTCCCCAGTATTATTAAACCCTTCCTTCCTTCAGTTATTTTTAAAAGCTGAATAAATGCCACGCCAGGCTCTTTTATTGCTTCTCTAGTGCCAATATACAAAATCTCTCTCTGCTCTTTGCCCACGATACAGACTACAGAATACAGACAGCCCTCTCAACATGAACATTTGTACTAGAGAAAGTCCTTACGGATATAGTCAACACTTTCCGGATGAGGTCGCAAGGCAACCTGAGCCTCATAGGCAACTTTCTGATTATCAAAGAGGAAGAGGAGGTCTGTGTCTGCAGCTGCAGCATCATTCACCTGCAAAAGACAGAAGACACAACAGTGATCTCTCAAAAACAGCAAACACCAGTAACACCACAAACAAAATGCTCTTCTTCTCCAAGAAAGAACATGACCAGAACAGCAGGGAGTGCTGTAGTCCCAAGAGCTGCACTTGCAAATTTGCAGAACAGCCAAGGAAGGGGAATATCCAGACTCACTTTGCTATCAGCTGCATGCTTCTGAGTAAACAATGCAAGACCAGCCTCCTGCAGTAGCTCCTGATCCTGCTCTGGGATTCCTGTATCTGCCTGGATCCTGGCCTTCACTGTTTGCAGGGTCTCTTCTTCTGTCACAGGGTAGGTGTGCACAGTTCCCGTCACCATGTTCAAAACATGCAGTAACTAAAAGGAGATCAGCGTGACATAAGAACGGCTGAAAATGCATAGGTTATGTTTGAGCAGAAATCTCTGGACTGAGACACTGACCACCAATAAACTGCTTCAAAGAACATGCAAAGTTCAAAAAGTCACTTTGCAGCTACTTCATAACATTATATGCTCAAGACCTCATCTTTCATCAGCTGGAAAAGAGCTCACGTGCCAATTAAACAGCTTTTTCAGCAGAGTTCTTTGCCAGAATGCAGGATCAAGAACATACAGAAGCTACTTGCTACTCCCAGAAGCATGAGAAAAGCACATTGCTAAATAAGATTCTGTGCTGCTCCACCTCCTAGGCGGATGACTCAAGGCTCCTGTCTCATGGACTAGGTTCAAGTGCTTGCTGGGAAAGTAACCCAGGTGCATTGCTCACCTTCAAATTCAAGATGTCATCCAAAGCTTTGAAACACCCATTGGGCCCATAGACAGGATCAGTACCTCTCTGCCGTGGGTGCCACATTAACATGAGTTGCAGCCATTTCTCCAGTTTCCCAGCCAAAACACTGAAGGACCAAAGCAAGAACGGATCAGAAAAGAAAGTGCATCTATAATCACGACATGGACAAGTCTCTGCAGAAAAACTGAACCAATTTTCTTTTCCCAAGTGTAAATGTGCTCTTTAGAAGGAGAAATGGAGACACATCTACCCATCTGATAAGGTGCACAAGCACTGTTTGTGCCAAGCACTCAACTTATTTACAGAAAAGCATATAAAATACAACGTGGTCCATTCTGAGTAGGAAGTTCATTTCAGTACGTCACAACAGATCACGACAGATTTCTAGTCCTCACCTGTTTAGATTGTTTGGGCGGGGTAAACTGCTAGAAAATTTGACTTCTCCAGATAAGTCTTCTGAAACAACAATATCCAGCTCACTCTTCTGTCGCACTTTCGTGTGCCTAATGAATTCCAAGCAAGTACAACAGTGAAGTTATCACTTGCCCTTCCCAGCACACACGTTAGCAAACTTTTACAGTTAAAACAAAGACATTGCTTTAGTTTCTGCTACCTGCCCTGCAGAAGCCAGTCCCGATTCCCAAGAGAAATCTAAGGAATGCTCAACTTGCTCAAGCAGATCAAACTCCAGTAAAAGAAGTCAATCTCCATAAGGGTATAGAATACAGGGATATTACCCTAAAGAATCAAGGGACCACACCTCTACTTCCCATGGACAGGACAATGGCACCGCATGCATTCTTTTTATCACCTGGCCCAAGGTCACTCACCATTGTACTGGCTGCCAGTTGGGTAGGAATGGTCTGAAGCCTGTAATGCATTCAAAAGCCAGTGTGCCAAAGCTCCAGTAATCCACTGTAACCGTATACTTCTGCTGTTCCAGCAGCTCTGGAGCCTGAGACAGTTTACACATGCAGAAGTCAAAGCCATCCATCTCTCAGTTCTCTCTGTCCCTCAAGAGCTCAATAACATTTGTATCACATTAATGGCTGTGCTGAAACACTGCCTCTCACGAGCTTTGAGATCTCACAGAATACTCCTGCTTCTCATAAATACAATACACTGTGTTATCATAGACACTGTGATAATCCATCGGGGTGGAAGGCAAAAGAGGGGGGAAACGGGGCAGACGTTATCTTTGTCAGCTGCAGCACCCCAAACGCACCCCCTACCAAGATAATTACTTCATCCCAGTCCAAACTTGAATTGCACTATTAACTCTGTCCCACAGCAAAGTGGGAGATGCCCATCTAGCTGAATACCTTCCTTACCAAGTACTGCAGTGTCCCAACAAAGGATGTGCATAGGCTACCCTGATCCAACTCCTTAGCATATCCCAGGTCAATGATTTTGTGTATTAACTGAAAAACAAAACAAAAGAAGAACACTAGAGGCAAGTTTTGCTGCACACGTACAACAGACAAAAACAGTTCAGCTCTTCAAAGACACGCAGAAGGGTGCTGAATGACACACAGATCTGAGAGAGCTGTTACCCTAGGCTGACTGCTTCTGCATGTTCGCCACTGTAACTGTAGCAAGCACATGCACCTTCTCCACTTGTCTGTGTAGGCAGACACCACATTACTGCTTACCCTTTGCTCTCCTTGCTGCAGCACAATGTTCTCTGGTTTCAAGTCTCTATGGATGATCCTGTTCTCATGAAGGTACCTGAGAGCAGAGGCTGAGACACAAAGAGCCACTTGCTAAGAATGTGGAAGTACCTAGTATGAGCTTGCAAAAGTTTCACTTCTATGTGGTACAAGCATGGTGTTTGAGCTGAATCTTGTACAAAGGACAAGATCACTGACTGAAAAATAAAGTTCCAAGTGCAAGAGGAAAAAGTGTCAAACACATCCAGACACAAATTTGTTCTCTTGGCAGTGACATCTTTAACAGTTACAGTACATTCCCCTCTCTTCAAGTCATTTTCTGTACCCATTCCCAACTAAAGGCTGAAAAAGAACTGTAACAGCTGGCAGAAGTAAAATGCATGTCTTCACTGAAGGAACGGCTATACTGAGCTTTTCTTTGCCCATTTCTTCAACAGTCTTAAATCAGGATCCAAAAGCCAAACATCTTGTTCTGCTCTGTTCATAAAGTGGTGCTCCACCCATTTCGCCTCCCAAAATTTTTCAGATTCATGAGAATTTCCCAAATTTTCACACAGAGCCACTGCAACCCCAAATCTAGGAAATTCTACCTAGACAAGATAAAAACCTCATCTTTGTATGGGAAATTGGTAACCGCAGCCTGAACCTCTGATTAATCAGCAGTGATTCTACACTTGTGTAGCTCGAGCTTGTGAAGATATTGCCATCACTTACCAATATCAGACAGTAAGATGAGAATGGCTTCTTCCCGCAAACCACAGCAATTCTCCAGCTGATTCAGGTACTGCAAGAAAACACCAAAATGACAGCTTCTCCATCCTATATCCCATTGAAGGATCGCAGTCCCACGTATTCTCAAAACACAAGATGTTCAGGCATGAACAATTAAGTTTTTTTTTATTTGTTTGTTTTTTTACAGACAAAACCATGGAGCTGGGACCTCTCCTAGCAATAATTAGGGCTTCAAGCCTCAGTGCATCCATAGGATGAGAAAGGGAGAGTGGAAAGTCAGTGTTACTGCAACTTTGCTGGGTCCTTCATAAGCATTTCCCCTGGAGCCTAGCAATACCAGCTCCACTGTCAGCTGTAAGTTACAGGTCTCATCTATGGGCAGGTTATAGCAAAGTCAGCTGTAAGTTACAGGTCTCATCTATGGGCAGGTTATAGCGAAGGTTTAAAAAAGCAGTAAGATAAGAAGCAGCACTAGTAAC
Organism: Coturnix japonica; assembly: GCF_054131305.1. Taxonomy (NCBI): domain Eukaryota; kingdom Metazoa; phylum Chordata; class Aves; order Galliformes; family Phasianidae; genus Coturnix; species Coturnix japonica. Next base: position 4,212,754 of record NC_140672.1, on the reverse strand, counting down.
TGTATTTTTTTCCTATTACAGACAGGGCCTGCACCTTGAGCTACAATGGTCTTGGACATGCTCCAAATCCTGTTGCATATCCTTCACACATGCTCTCATCTTCTACATGCAAAATTGCTGCATTGTTACTTGCAGACAAATAAAAGTCAAAAGCCTAAGAAAGCACTAGAGATTTTCAGAACTTTATCAAGGACTAACGTGTAAAATCCTCTTGGTATCACGTAAAGAATTAGGAAGCATCAGAACATGAAAATATGCTTTAAAGAGAAACTTCTAAAAAGAAGCCCCTAGGTTCTATTCCGCTGGGAAGCTAATCCAGCTTTTAACCTTTCACCACCACCACCTGTCTCAGCTGCAGCTGGGACAGTACTGCGTTCTTCAGAGTGCAGGGCATGACGCCGTGTATTGGTTCTATAAGAAAAACAATGCTGATACACACCAAAGCTTATAGCTGCTGCTAAACAGTACTGCACAGCATAAGGGCCATTCTCAGCAAAGGCCCAAGTTACTAGGAGGGAACAGGATTAGGACAGCTGACTCAAACTGATGGTGAACAGGATATGAGGGGCTGAGGGCCGGCTCTTCCAGGCTTATTTGTCATAATAATGATCTATTCTCTGACTCAGTAAATAGTTTTTATCTCAACCCACCGAGTCCCACTTTTGTCTTTCAGTTCTCTCCCCCATCTCACTGGGAAGGAGAGGACAGTGAGTGAATGACTGGCACCTCCCAGGTTAAAGCACAGGAGCACCTGGTGAGCTCACCTTGCGGAGGTCCCCACCCTGGCAGTACTCCATGGCCAGCAATGGCAAATCATTCGGTGCAAGCTTCTGCATTCCCTCCGGAACATCACGGGCAGCCACCACATTGGGATGGTTCAGCCTGAGAAACAGAAATAAGGCAAATGGACACCGCACCAGATCCACACCTGCACAGCCTCACACAGTCGTGGTTGTCACATTAAGTCCTATAAGGCCATTAATGCTTTTAGAAACTGAAAGTCAGCTCTAACAGCCTGCAATTTATCCATCCCTCACAGGCCTACAAACTCATTCCAGCTCTTTGCACACCCTATGTGTGCCACAGATGTATCACAGGCGTGACATGGAGCTACAGGACGAGCTCAATGCCCCGCCGGGCCGGTATCACCCCCCAGCAAGTTGTTTAGCAAGAGCTAATCAACCCAACACCCCATGTTAACCAACCCAGAACCCCACAGCACAGCCCTGTGCAGATGCTAACACAGCAGAGCTGCTAGGAGGAAAGCCTTAGACCCGAAGCTCTCAGGAATAACAAAGACCTTCAGCACGTCCTCGCTCCATGCCGGACCAGCCGCCCCTCCTGCCCGTACCTCAGTGCAGCCATTACTATAACGCCTATGCCCCTATGAGGACAGGCTGAGGGAGTTGGGTTTGTTCAGCCTGGAGAAGGTTGCGGGGTGACCTCATTGCAGCCTTTCAGTACCTGAAGGGAACTTACTCCCAGGAGGGGAGTAAACTCTTGGAAAGGGCTGACAATAGCAGGACATGGGGAAATGGTTTTAAGTTTAAAGAGGGAAGATTTAGGTTGGATGTTAGGGGGAAGTTCTTCATAGGAGCGTGGTTAGGCCCTGGAACAGGCTGCCCAGGGAGGTTGTGGATGCCCCGTCCTTGGAAGTGCTCAAGACCAGGTTGGACGGGGCCATGGGCAACCTGATCTATGGAGTCTCTATGGGGTCTATGGTGTCTCTATGGGGATCTATGGGGTCTCCTGGGCAACCTGATCTAGTAAATGTGTATGTTCGGTGGCCCTGCCAGGCAGGGGGGTTTGGAACTACATGATCCTTGAGGTCCCTTCCAACCCGGGTCATTCTGTCATTCTATAACGCGCCCATCAGGGCCGGGCCCGGCAGCGCGGGGGCGTTGGGCTCCACTCGGCCCGTCCCGCAGCGCCAGGCCCCGCTGCTCCCCATCACCTCCTCACGATCTCTATGTCCCTCACCTCTTCATGATCTCTATTTATCTGCCTCACCTCTTCATGATCTGTATCTCCAGGGACCAGCGCTCCCGGTTCCTCGGGCTCAGCTCCTGCCGGCACTGCTTGATGGCCACCTGCTCGCCGGTCTCCTGCGGACACAGCGCGGGGTCGGCTGAGCGCCGGTCGGGCCGGGCCCGGCGGAGCGGGACGGGAAGGGCCGCCTCCTACCTTGTTGTGCCAGCGGATGACGTTGCCGAAGCCGCCGGTACCGAGGCGCTCCTTCATCTCCCAGGGGCCGCAGGTCTGCGCCTGCAGAGCCGGCGGGCGGCTCATGGCGGACGGAGCGCGGCGCCTCCGCGGGGCCTGGGCCGTCTCCGCCGGCACTTCCGGCTCCGGAGGCACGTGGTACGAGGCGGCCTTAAAGGGGCCGCGACCGCCTTCCGTCAAGTGAGGGCTACAAAGGCGATAAGGAGCAATAAATTCAGCTTTTCCAATGAAGAAACTCTGAGACGTAGGACTCAGGCTGCAGTAGGGCCGCCTTCCGTGGTTGGTATGTATTGTAAAAATGATGTGGTACTTACCACAGAATCACGGAATTATCAAGGTTGGAAAAGACCTAGAAGATCATCCGGTCCAACCATCACCAATACTTCCCAGTTAAATCATATCCCTCAACACAACATCCAGGCAACATAAAGCCAGAAAACACGTTTCTGAAGCCTTTTACACTTCCTGCATTTTGCACCTGGTGTGGAACTGAAAGAATCATAGAATCATAGAATTACCCAGGTTGGAAAAGACTTTGAAGATCATCAAGTCCAACCGTAGCCTAACCAGTACCCTATAACCATAGTACCCTATAACCATAGTACACTATAACCACAGTACCCTATAACCACAGTACCCTATAACCATAGTACTCTACAACCACAGTACCCTATAACCATAGTACCCTATAACCATAGTACACTATAACCACAGTACCCTATAACCACAGTACCCTATAACCATAGTACTCTACAACCACAGTACCCAGTAACCATAGTACCCCATAACCATAGTACTCTACAACCACAGTACCCAGTAACCATAGTATCCCATAACCATAGTACTCTATAACCATAGTACCCTATAACCATAGTACACTATAACCACAGTACTCTATTACCATAGTACCCTATAACCATAGTACCCTATAACCATAGTACTCTAACTCTAAAAACCCTACACTAAATCGTATCCCTGAGTACCACACCCAAACAGCTCTTAAACACAACCGGGGATGAAGCAGAGGCTTCAGGCAGCACCTGAGCAGCTGAACAGTACGTAGGGATCCTAACTTAGCAGCCTCTAAAAAAACCCTGTCCTGATGCAGGATCAGCTGGGAGGTAAAGCAGCGGACACTGCTGAATGGGGAAGGTGCTGTTACTGCTTGCTTTCCTAAAGCACAGTAAGAAGCACACAGAGCGCCCACACCACTCTCTAGAAAGCTACAGCTGACCTTAAGCTCAAAAAGCTGGGAAATAACAACTTCTGAAATCCTCACTGAAAGCCATTACTTCATTAGGAACTTTAGAACTCCAATAGCAAAAAAAAATCATCTTTAAAAGAGATAGAAATTAGCCCGTTTGTTCAGCAGAGCCCAACCAACCTTTCTCAACACAGTCCCATTTGTTCCTAAAGCAGATGTATGGCACTTATGTTCACACGTGCAGATGCATATGACAACCTTGACACAGGTTTCCATACAGAAAAGACTTAAACATTCAAGATAAAGTTTCCTCTTTGCCAACGTGCAAAATGACCCTCAGCATGTTTGCTGACAGAGGATTCTGTGCACTTACATCCTGAAAATGAGAGGTCCTAACATTTCTTCATTGATATTAATTAACTTGGGAGTTGATTCCAGCAACACTGAGGCACACTGTGACACAAGGTCTCTGTGCCCAAGATTCCGAGGGGATGTCACTGCAGTGCAGCACGCTGCTCCAGCTCAAAGCAGGGCTTTCTCAGCACTACAGCTAAGCCTGCAGACCTCTGGTCATGTTAGAAACCATACACCTGTGCATTCACTTGGAGCTACCTGCTCCATTCCTCCCTCACGTTTCTAGAAGCACAGTGAGACAAGACAGCTCTTCATAGGGGATACATACTATTCTCAGTCTCGCTGAAGCTTGAGGTGTCTAATGCAGAGAATATTGTTTTGAAGGCTGTATCCGCTCTCTGATTAGAATAAAGAATGGACAAAGCAAACTGGCTGCAAAATCCAGTATGTAAAACCCAGTGTGTAAAATCAACAAGTCAGCTCTCCTCTCGTCCCATGCAGAAACCCCACAGTTTGGACACATGCCACTCTGTACCAGACCATCCCAAGATCTCCGCTGCTGCTTTTTCTCTTGGAGGAGTGGGAAGCACACCCGACTGCCCTCTTCAAGCTCCACCCCCTTCAGTGCAGTTTTAAGTAGGACGGAGCTTTTCAGAGATTGTAAGAGAGATGTGGGAAGCATAAACACAGAGCGGTCTGGGAAGCAAATCAGCGGCAGAAAACAAAAGAGAAGAAAAACAAAAAAGGTATGTACTACTCTGCAGCCATTTCATAAAATGCATTTCCTGTTTGTGACATGATTGACATTACCATTAAATGCTTTTAATAAACCATGCTAAAGTCCCACAGCAGTTAACTAACTGAGCTGTTGCCTTTCAACTTTTGAAGACGTACAATGCTGGATGAGACATCTGGCTTCCAGGTGCTTCAAGCCTCAGCAAGCTCTTCCAGTATAAAGGCAAACAACCTCAGGCTCAAACAGCAGGGAGCTCTCCTGGTTCTTTAGGTTACTGGGGGGGAAACAGAAGAGGGAGCTGCTTTCAGTCATTGCCAATGACTTTTTGTTCCACCTTTTAAGCTACATTTTTGTTTTTATTTCTTAAGCTGTTATGCCATATCTGTAAGATAATACACTAAGAATGTGAGTATTACTCAGAAGGACTCTTATTAACAAATTATAGTAGAAATGTGTGATTTAAAGCATTACTGGCAATGATACTTCAGCAAAACCAGTACATCTGCAGCATTCTTTAGGTCAACTCAAGGTCTGTACTGCTTAGGAGTGCCTTACCAGCAAGCACACTGCTGGCAGCTTTCCACGTGGAGTTCTGTAAACATAGTATTTTTCACACAGCTATGTGGTTTCAGTTTGATAAGGCTTATCGCTCAGAATATTGCAGTCTACTGGCATACACTGTACCTTTCTCAAGACTGGAAAGCATCTGCTAATATGTGTTTAACAGTTTTCCACGTATAGTAGGACAACAACCACCAGTGGTTAGAAAGGCAAAGGAGAAGGGAAGAAGGGGCGTAGTGCTGTAACATAGACTAGCTGGAATGGGGAGAAAAAATGGACAAAGGATGCAGTAGAGCAAAAGACTACAGGCCACTTATACATATTAGACCATCTGCATTTTAATGATATAAGAAATGCCATTTTGGCCAGAAGGGAGAGAATATATATTGCTCAGTTTCATCGATAACATTTCCGTGTACCCAGGACTGACACTGTGTTGTGTAGATGTCACTTGATGGTCACAATGTGTTTTCTGTCCAGTGAGTAATCAAAACCAGACAGCACTTTGACAATATTACTTAGCCTCAGTGAAAGAGACCATCTGTTTGCCTCCTTTGTTAGGAAGCAAACTGGGTGAAGGGCACTGAGTACAAGACTGTAACACATCTACCTCCCTGCAGTCAGAGGCTACAGAATCCCAAATTCATGCTTCTGCCAAGAAACTTCCCACTGAAGGCCAATATATGTATGAATTTTGCAACAGTAAGGTGAAATCCAGTGGGAACACAGTATCCGAATGTCCTTCCTATACTTATTTGTAACCAGGTCGATGCAGGGACTTTTCCAGGTAAGAGATGTTCAAAGCAAATGAGATGAGTGGAGGCAAAGATCCAAATTCATAACTAAACTGAACCGCAGAGTAGAAAGTGGATTTTAATGTAAAAAGTATTCTCGTTATTTGAAACCTTAAACTTGAAGCTTTGAAACCATTCACTCTGTAGTGAAACATCCTTTTCAACAGTTTATTTTTTTTCTTTCATCTCCACAGATAACTTGAGGTCTGGAGGTGATGTGGAAAACACTTAGAATGAAAGGTGAGCTCCTAAGTCTCCTCCTGCTGGTGGGAGCAATCAAGACTATTCAGTGCCAGGTAAGAGGATAATATATCAAGTAATGCTCTTGCCATCCTCAGACACTTAACCTAGTTTTCAGCAGCCCTTCCTTACCACTGACTCTAGCCATATGTATCCAAGGAAAGATCTAGTGCTACTGCTAGAAAGCAGGGGAAGAAAAATAATTGGCTGCAGGATATGTATGTGTACCTTTCTGCTCCTTCCTCCCACCCCACTTTCAGTATTTAAGTACAATGGGCAACAAGTGAAAGTCTTGCACCAAAGGATCACACATCATTGCATACATGACCAGTCCATGCTGAGCTCTTACTATGACTAACCGTATTAACACATGCGCTGAAAAATGAAAGTTAATCAAAGTACTCACAGGGAAACTACAAGCAAAAGCTGCTGAGCAAAAGTAACTGCTTGTTCACATTTACATATTTGCAGATTATTTTCTTGGATCTCCTGCAAATAGCAGGAAGTTGACAAGCTTTAGTTAGGAGTTTGAGTGCTCCACCAGCACATAAATGCTTCACAAATGATGCAAGTATAGCACACCACCCAGTTCACATCACTCAAGTCACAAGCAGCAGCCCGATAATCTGAACTAATTACATTAGTTGCAGTTTTTCAGTACACATGCTGAAATACTTAACACACTTTTCACTGTTCCCTGATTTTCAAGACCTCAAGAAGAGGTGTGGCTTCTCAAAGGCACTTGTTCTCTCAGTTTTCTTCAGAGAGCAGGTACTGACAGAATTCACCTTCTCTACTTGCAGGGCTCACACATGCGTTACAAACGGGGAGCCAGATCTAGAGGTAAGCCAAGCAAACTACAGCTGCATGAGCCAGGGGCTTTGAAAACACAGGGGAGAGGAAGGGAGATGTCACTGAAGGAATAGAGCCTGAAAGTTGTTTTCCATGGCTGGGGGCAGATTCAGAAGACAAAACACTCAAGTATTAATACCATCCACACCTTAAAGAAAAACATTCTCCTCTCTCTCTGTTCTTCTGAGTAATAATGAGGATGGTCATTAGCAGAACAGAATATTCAGCAGCATAATAGTGACAGAGATGGGATAGCTTGAGTCTGGGAATAAGAAAGAATGGCCTGTTAGACTGGTTTGTCCCTTTGTGGGTACGTTTTACCTCAGCAAGAATAAGTTATTTTGCTCAGCAATGTGTTTTCCGTGAATCTCTAAAAAGGATTCCCTTTCTCCAATTACAGCCATTTGCACAGACAGTTCATCTGGACAAATATACCAGCACAGGGGGAGCTGGCTGAGACTCTCAGGGAGCAGAATAGAATATTGTAGGTGTGACAGTGGTCGGAGTTACTGCCACACTGTGCCCATCAGAGGTGAGTATGAAGAAAAAGAATGGAAAGGGTGGGAGATAACAGACTATCCATTTAATCATCCTAAAGAAAAACTCCATTGTCAGGGAAGGAGCGATCACAAAAAACTTGGCTTGAAATGAAAGCATCAGTATACACTGACTCAGGCAGTACTAAGGAGGAATGGGCAAGAGGCTGAGAAAAGCTTATGATACCATTAATGGAAAGAATGGAGCAAAGGAAGAGTCGAACATGATATACACATATTAGGGGAAAGCAGAACAGGCTGAAGGAGACCAGCAGGAGGAGGGGGGCATGTTGCCAGCTGCTTACTTCTGTGAATTCTAACTGTTTCCTGGCTTTTGTTTATTCCACAGCCTGCACTAGAAATAAATGCTACAATGGGGGCCAGTGTTCACAGGCGTATTACTCCCCACAGCTCTTCATCTGCCAGTGTCACCACGGTTTCTCTGGGAAGCAGTGTGAAATAGGCAAGTATGCTGCTCCAGTTATTGGGAACAACACTGCTGGTTTTAGCTGTGTGGTGCAGAAGGATTAGGTACTTAGAAACCACTGCTGTATGGGAGTCTCTCCACTAAGCTGCCTCTTTTTGTGGTAAAGCTAATGCTACAAACAAGTTTAGAAAAGGACACGTGGGTTTCTCTGTGTCTCATGAGGCCTCAGGTGGGAAACTGCATCCAGATCTGGGGCCCCCAGCACAATAACGATGTAGAAACATTGGAGTGAGTCTAGAGGAGGACCACAAAGATGAGTAGAGGGTTGGGGCACCTCTCCTAAAAACACAGGACAAGAGCATTGAGTTTGTTCAGCGTGGAGAAGAAAAGGCTCCATGGACACCTCATTGCAGCCCTCCAGTACTTTATAGGAGCTTCCAGTACTGTCAGGAGGGAGACAGACTTTTTATACTGACTAATAACAATAGGGCAAGGATGGTTTTAAACTAGAAGAGAGAAGGCTTAGATTAGATGTCAGGGGGATATTTTTCATTCAGAAAGTGGTGAGGTGCTGGAATACGTTGCCCAGAGAAGGTGTGGATGTCCTGTCCCTGGAGATGTTTAAGGCCAAGATGTATGGGGCCTGTGCAGCCTGATCAAATGCTTGATTTAGTGGCTGTCAACCATGCCCACATCAGGGGGGCTGGAACTAGATGGTCTTTAAGGTCCCTTCTAACTCAAGCTACTCCGTGGTTCTCTGTCCTCTTAATAAAATACTAAGTTTTGAAGACAAAGACATTCATGTATATGCAGAGCTTGCTTGGAAAGATATTGCCCTGACTTACAAGGCATCTGGAGCTAACTTTAAACAGAGCACAGTCAGAGAAAGCAGAATTTGTGATGCTGTTTTTTGTTCCCTTTTGCTCAGATACTGAAGCTAAGTGCTACAAAAATGCTGGAGTAACATACAGGGGTACATGGAGCATAACAGAGAGTGGGGCTGAATGCCTGAATTGGATCATCAGTGGCTTGATGGACCGTAAATACAGTGGCCAAAGAAAGGATGCTGCTGAGCTGGGGTTGGGCAATCACAACTATTGCAGGTGAGGGGCTCACAGCACACATTAGAGCTGTAAGAATCTGATTATTTCAAGAGCTTAGGGCAAAAAAGGCTATTTGTAAAAGCTTAGTACCAACCATAGAACACTGCGTACAGGTGCAAACATGTCCAAGAGCAGCAACTGATAGATTTCTATTTCTGAACCATCTAAGAGTGGATGTTTGACAGACTACAAAGATGCACGCCTCTCTCACTCCATAGCCTTTCCCTTGTGCCCACTGCTTCCTTCTTAGTGTTAAAAACTCCTGTTACAAGCCAGTTTCCTGTCACATTTGCCTGTAGCTCTAGACACTCCTTAAAACTCTACAATGCAGAGCTTCCTGCACGTGATCTAAACTGCACAAACAAGCTATCCACTCTTGCTACTGGCCATCTCATCCTCACCTCCATGCTTTTCTAACTAAAATAAGAATACAGATTACTTCTGCAGGTTCAGTTCACCCCTTCACTGCTAAGCACAATCAAGTTACCAAACTAGATGGCACACCTGAGACTAGTAATTATAGCTTTATAATGATGCATAATGTCATAACTCTTTCAGAAACCCAGATGAGGACTCCAGACCTTGGTGCTACATCTACAAAGGGGGAAAGTACACCTGGGAACACTGCAGTGTGCCCTCCTGTTCAAAAGGTACATGCAGGAGGACAGAGAATGGGCTTTAGATATATAGTGAGTCATAGCAGCTCTAAGAGTTATCTGTGTCTTTGTGAAAATCAACAGTTAACATATTCTTATGTTAAATCATGTTTAAGGTTTTAATATTTACTACAGAAGTATAGCTAGTATATAGAAGTCTTGACAGAAATCACAATTGGAGCAGCTGATGGTTCACATGCACCATGTAACATATGCAGTTTTCTTATTTAAGCTGGAAACATCAATTGCAAAACTGGAAGAGGCACAGATTACCGAGGTAGTCACAGCGTTACCAGTTCTGGAGCTACCTGTCTGAGGTGGAATTCTCTAATCATTGTCAGCAAGTTATATACTGCTTGGAGAAGAGATGCTTACCAGCTGGGCCTTGGCAGTCACAATTTCTGCAGGTATGTATTCAGTGGTACAGTGAACTTAAAAACAAACAGTAAGTTTCCTTGTGGTAATGTTGAGGCAGGGCTCTAGTTGTTTACATGAGTTACAAAACACAGTAAGGATGTTATGGCTGGGAATCAAACTCACTGCTAATGGTAATTTTCATTCCACTTGGTGTGCCTATACTTCTCTAACACCATAAATGAAAATTTAACATGCCCTCTGTGTCACTAAAAAGATCAAAAGGAGTACACTCAGAACCCCATCTGCTGTCCTTAAGTGTCTCCTTCTCGCTAAACTCTCTGCAGATCTGACAATACAAGTTTTTCTTCTCCTTCCTGTACTGCAGGAATCCTGACAACGACAGCAAGCCCTGGTGCCACGTACTAAAAGGAAAACAGCTCACATGGGAGTACTGCGATGTGCCTACTTGCTGTAAGGATCCCAGCACTCCTGATGCTGCTCTTTCTTCTGTACTGTATGTTGGAAGCCTCTTATAGCAAAATAAGTGATGGGGAAAACAAGCTCCTTAGGATAAAAAGGGATTCTGTAGCTCAGCTGTCACAGAAGTACCTTCTCTGCCCCCGAGGAGATGATCACAGAACGAGGAAATAGGAAAGACAGGGTTTCTTTAATGTGTTTTTCAAATCAATATAAGTTTCCTAGGAAACAGGAATGAGTCAGATACCGAGCAGTTCATGCAAGGCTGCCTCAGTATGCATTGATAGCCAGCAGGCTCTTAACCTTAACTTAATGCAAGAGTCCCTGAACAAAAAAGATATTTCTGTGTTTGTCACCTACAGCCACCTGTGGTCTACGGCAGCGCAGAACACGCCAGTACCGGATTAAACTTGGCTCCTATGCAGAAATTGAAGCTCACCCATGGCAAGCTGCCATCTTTGTGAAATATCGCCGAGCACCCGGAGAACATTTCCTCTGTGGAGGAATTCTGATCAGTTCCTGCTGGGTTTTGTCAGCTGCTCACTGCTTTGAGGAAGGGTGAGTTGAGGATTTGGTACTTTTTGGAAATCATGATTTAAAAAAAAAAAGTCTGGAAAATTGAAGCATCCAGTATTACTGGAAGAGGGAAAGACCTGAAAAAGGCATTTACTTCACTGGGTCATTCTACAGTAAAGAATTATAGTTAAATGTGACCAGTGTTACAGACAGGCAAACTAGCTGCATGGCATTGAGGTACCGTAGCAGAATATCAAATAGCTAAAGAACAAAGCTGTCGGCACAGAATGCAGAGCCATCTGAAACTTGCTAACAGCAAGGGACTTACAAAGGAGCTTTGCCATAGTGGCTCTGAGCAAAAACTAAAGCAAATAGGACATCTGAGATCAAACTGCCTGACTGATGAAGTAGTAAAACACTAAAATAAGAGAAGCTCCAGCAGCACATCTTCAAGGAAAGGCTCTACTCCAGTTAACTCTGGAAGAAAGTAAATATGCTTTCACTTTTAAAGTTTTAGTACTAATCAGCTGAAGATTGTGCTGGGCAGGACTTCTCGAGCAACTCCAGAGGAGAAGGAACAAAAGTTTCAGGTGAAGAACTACATTGTACATGAGAGATTTGACTCAGAGAATTACAACAATGATATTGGTAAGAATTTCTTTGACCTCACAGTTTGAGGGGTTGTGATTTGCTAAAACTTAATCAAATGGTAATTCTTGTTTTTGTTCCCCACTGTTCAGCTCTGCTGCAGTTGAACTCGGACACAGAAGACTGTGCTATTGAAACAGATACTGTTCGAGCAGCTTGCCTCCCAACACCAGACCTGCAGCTGCCTGACTGGACTGAATGTGAGATCTCTGGTTATGGTAGAAATGAAGAATGTAAGTAGAAGGTGCATTGTGGCCAAAGCCACAAAGAATTCAAGCCCTTAACAGTGTTCAATCTGTGGTTCCTGAGTTATATTAGCACTCCAAAATACGTGGAATATGCATGAAAACAAGTTTGGGGTTATTTCGTTCATCTGTAGCTGCCCACGTTAGCAGGGTTAGTTTTCCTTGAAACTCTCAAACAGTAGAAACACAAAAAATGGCATGATGAATAAGACAAAAATTGTCAGTCAAGGTCCTGCATTTCTGCTGTATTATTTATTGCATTTAATTATTAACTTAGATATTGTCATTCTCACAGAAATCCATTTCCACCAAGATTTAATATACCATGCAGTTGCGGGTGGTTGCATTAATCCAAAGCATACATTGACTGTACAGCAATTAGCAAAATCAAAAATTAAATTTAAAAAAAAAGGCTAAGGATGTAAAAATCCTGGATATATGTTAAAAGGACACCCAAATTAATCAGAATAGCTCAACTGGGCAGTACCTACAGAAGTCATGAAGTCCAACTGCCTGGCTGCTCCCAGGCAGACCAAAAGTTGAAGTACAGCATTTTGATTATGCCTCCAATACTTGCTGGCCCCTGACAGGCATGCAGTACCAACCCCCTCACCAGGAATGGCTTTGAAATAGAGCTACTTTAAAACCAGAGACAAGAAAAAGCCTGGAATAAAACCTGCCTGGAAGCACATATAGATTAACCTGTATTTCAAAAAAGAAGAAAAAGAAGCTCTAACCTTACTGGCATTTATTTTTATTATCTTTAAATGATAAATGCTGAGGCAGAGACCATGAAGCATCCATCCATCATAACAAGGACAAATCATGATATGAGCTATTAAGGCTTTTGGAACAGACTCGACAGACAATTATATCACAAAATGTTTTTAAAAAGCTAAAGCTGGTCCTTAAGGCTTCCTTTCCACAGGGAGCAGAGTTAACTCTTTCAGAGTAAAGGGACACTGCAATTATAATTTAAAACCAGACTGAAAAACAGTCCTGCCAATTTTCAGCTTTGTGCAGTTGCAGCTATGCAGAAGAACAAAACCAACATGCAAGGCAGCAATAAATCAATTCCATTCCAAGATAACATGAGTGTGCATTCCTATCTAGTTATTCAGTATTCTGCAAAACAAGACATCTGTTTTTAACTAACCCAAATCTAATACTAAAAGTCAGGATCCCTCTTCATACATGTAGTGCTTATTAGATGCATGTCATTTAGATTGATGCTATTCATACAAATACAACCCCCTAAGAAACATAGCAAATTGCACCCTCTAAAAATCTCTAATACTTAAGTTTGCTGAAGTAGCAAAACTGTCTTTCAACTGTATTTAAGTTGTTCTCACTAGCAAGGCAGAACCCCCATAATTAAAAAAAGAATCCTGGCAAAGAAATTAGTTTTGCCGCCCTCCTCTCCTGCCTCTAGTTAACATACTCTCTCCCAAACCACAGACACTGAACTGCAAAGTTAGATATATTAAAAAAAACATTCTTATATTCATTTATATTCACGTCCCTTTCAGTTTCTCCCTTTTATTCAGAGCACCTGAAGGAAGGCCACGTCAGACTGTTTCCAGCCAGTCGGTGCACCACACAGCATCTACACAACCGGACAGTTACAGACAACATGTTATGTGCAGGAGACACAAGGCACCTTGATGATGCTTGTAAGGTAAAGCCAGTTCTATTCCTCTTCCCTCATCCTCCTCCCCACCCCCCTCCATCTGTTCTTGATGATCTAAATTAACTAAACAGACATTTTCATTAAAATCATTTAAAGAAGTCCTGCATCTGACTACATGGACATTCTAGAGAACTTCTGTTTAACAGGACTCAACTGCTGGGTCTTCTTTCTTAATTCCCTCTCCACCTTTTCCTCATAGGTAGGAATGCAGACTACATTCTGTCAAGCAAACCAGAATACAGACTGAAAATTCTAAATACAGGAAATAACACAAAACTGAACAGGAAACCCCACGTCAGCAGCACGTCTATTATTTTCTATTCTGTCAGCAAACACACCTAAATAAAGATTAGTACTTTTTCAGTTTCACTTTACTCACAATAGTATAAAGCAGCTTGGAAAGCAGACATTTTAGTTGCATACTGTTTGGGTTCCCTTCTCTGATACAAGCACTAAATAGAGTTATGTCTGAAACACAGAAGGTGCTTATGTGAAGGTGCTGTTACTAAGAGCACAGGAAGCACAGTGACCCTGATTTATCAGTATCCTACAGAGGGCTTAAGGAGACACAAGAGAGGGCATCTAACATACCATTATGGCCACTGAATAGGGAAACAGTACAAAACATAAACACACACGAAAAATAGGTTCTTACTAACCTGACACTTTTCTGCAGGGTGACTCTGGAGGGCCTTTGGTCTGCATGAAGGATGACCGCATGCATCTAATAGGAATCATCAGCTGGGGAATAGGCTGCGGCCGCAAAGACACACCTGGTGTTTACACAAATGTGAACCGTTATCTTCACTGGATTCAGAACAACATGAAATCCTGAGCAAGAAAGGAACTTTCCACGATCCTGTGAGCATGCCCTTACAACTTGCTTTGAGGTGTTTTAAGGATATTGACAGGGCATTCTATCTGTCCAGATACTTCCAGTGTAAAAGGAAGACATACTACTGTGTGTGATACGGGCAGTTTCTCAGAGCACTTCTCCCACTGCAGGTTATCACAACCTAAGAGCTCTTTCCCCTTGAATCTCCAAGTTTTCTCCTTCCACCAAATCACACAGATAGAACTAAATTTTGGACTGCAAAATGTGAGGTATGTTGTTTTGGGAACAGGGGTGAACTTAAGGCAGACAAGACATTTCATTTCCTGGTACTTTCATCTCCCTCTTTAGATCACCAAGACTCAAGAGACACATGGACACGTGCTTTCTATAACGTGGCCCTATGGCATACCTAAACAATCCCCTCTGTGAAATATCTTCATTATTCAATTTATTCCCACAAACCCCTTCTTTACCCCTCCTCTTTGGAGCGATATTCTTTTCTAGCTTTTAAGCCACAATGTAAATATCTCCCTTTGAATGGGAGAGACGAGAAACTCACAAACTCCTATGAAAAACCACCATTTAAAAAAAAGAAGTGCACTGGAAATACACATACTTTCTTATCCAAAATACAACTGCCTGCAGCAAGGTGAATCAAAGGAGGATTGAGCTTGAGCCTTTGTTCTACATCAACTTTTTCTAGCTTGGGTTATCCCCATTTGTGTCTCACATAGCAAAAATAACACACTGTGCAATGTCCACTTCAAAAACCACACTGCTGTAACACTTGTGTGTGGGGGGTTGAATAAGTTTTTCAATGTAGTTTTCTTTACAGTTCTGAAAGGTGTGCTTTTCTGGTTTTGTGGTTGTTGAAGTACTACGCAGGCATTTTTAGTTATTCTGTACTTATCCGGCTTAACAGCAAAATTTCCACCACTCTAAGAACAACCAACAGGTCTCAACTTGTCCAGCAAGACAATAATCCACACTTACCCCCAGTGAATTTAGGACTGCACTCCTTGTAATACAGTATTAACAATGGATTTGTAAATAAAAACGCTAACTCTCATTTGGATGTATATTGAGAATAACTCCAGTTAGAATTAAGCTCCATTCTTCCAATGTTTTACTCCGGTTATTTAAGCTGGTTTCCAACTCCAGTAGAAATAAATGTTTAAGCATAGGCTGCTTACTTCCTCATCAACCTACCACTTGCTTTTTCATTTTGGAACAGATTTATTAACAGATCCTAAGCTTAAGCTATCTGAGCAAGAACAGAATGGCATGATGTTAGACACTTGGCTCGTGTTATGCTTTTCCTCCTTACAGGAGCCAAACATAAATAAATAATGGTTAAAAATCAAAATACAGCCTTACCTGCCACAGAATCAACACTCAATATTTGACTACTGAACATCTATGTATTACCATCAGTTACAAAAGCAAAAGGATAAGTCAAACTGTAGCCTCTTCAAGTGCTTGCTAGACATACATCTATTTAAAAGTAAAGACTACATCACACAAAGGCTGTATTTCTCCTTTAACAGAAAGCAGGATGAGTTTAACAATGATCACAAAACAGAATCTTGATAGTTAACACCAAGCAAACATTACCTGTACTGCAATTGCCATGCAATACATTGCAATGCAATGCTAAGTGGTGTCTATACACTTTCTAACAGCTAAGCTTCTTTAAGAGATGCTTTCTAAAGCTTCAACTGCATATCTTGTAAAGCCCACACAAACCACTCTGAAATGACACGGGTGACAAGTAAAAATCAATTTTATTTATGCTTTTGTCGAAGTTTATGTTTGCAATAAACATGCTTCCAATGAGATCACCTGCTGTGGCATTCATCAGTTGCACTTGAAAATGCAATTCCAAAAGCAAAATGCCACTCATCCACTGCTAGTTTCCATCACAGGAAAAACAGAGCACACATTATTCTTCATTTAGGGTCATGCTGTTCTGTTCACAAGCATGGACTACACATGCTGGATTGGACAACCATCTGATAAATACTGTAACCACATGTACAGCAGCCTATGAACCAGTTCTGCTACCAAGAAATTAACACATTGGCATCTAGTGGCCAAAGAGCACACTACAAACAAAACAAAACTGCATATGCCTCTCATTTGGTATTTAAGCTTTACAGAGCGATGCAGCACAGACTGGGATGGGCATACGTAGCAACAACTCTTGCAGAAGAGACAGTCTTAGTGAGAAATCAGGCTTGAATCCACCAATCATCACAGCAGCTAATTGAGACAGGAACTAGGTTGAAGTACAGTGCATTAAAATGGTACCAGGACATAATTATTTGAGATAATGACACCAGTGAGCAGGAAAACAGCAGTATCACCTTCATTTGTAATAGGCAGGCAGAAAGAAAAATAGGTTCCAACAAACTACAGGATAGTAGCCATCTTCACTTTGCTGCAGGTTCAGTTTAAAAGGCCTTCCATCAGAGTGCTACATCTGCACACTAATTCTCCTGCCTCTGTCCCGACTACCCAAAGAGACTAGGAAAAACATTACCTCTAAATACTGAGGACATAAGAGGAGCAACAGAACTATGCTCAGATATCACCACCCATTAGTTCCAAGGTAAGTGCTACAATCAGCTCTTCACAGGAGTCCACATTAAGATCTGGATGAGCCTTTAGTCTATCCCAAAATCTTTAAGACACTTAATGACTACGACATTTAGGAAAAGAGGTCCACTTTTCCACTTCTTCCCTCTGCAGTACCTCCCCCATTCCATCCTGGTTGAGACAATCTACCTCTCCACTTTTTTCAGCCTTTCCAAAGCACAATGGCCAGCCAGTCTCACTGCTGCCAAAAGCTATAGCTCTCCATCCTAACATCCAGTGATGGAGAAGGGCCAATGACAAACCATCACTCTGCAGCTGAACTCTGTGGAAACTGAATTTCACATCACCTACAAAGGGATAAAAAAACAGCCAAAATGTAAGGAACAGAAGTTGGAAAAACAATCCCTAGAATTTCCTTTTAGACAGAATGATGAAGGTGATACAAACTTAGATATTTTACTTGCTAGTCCCAAGGGACCCAAAGTCCTCTCCCATCTGACAGAGCTGCAAACACTTGAGGCTCAGCTAAGGATGAGATAGTTTCAGGTCAACCTTATTTTTTTCCCCCTCCCCAGCACTCCAAGCACTGGCTATCCTGCTCATGCTACCAAAGGAAAGGGAGCAACCCAAAATAGGCAGACCAGGGAGAAGCTGGGTCCAACAGCTAGGGACAGGAGAAACAAGAAAGTATTTTTCCTCACTATAGTGATCCTCTAGGTTCGGACTTGGAACTTGCCAGCTTTAGTCATGTATTTTATCCCCTTGAAGGGCTTGTACTTCTCCCCATACATGTCCAATCGATTCACTTTCAGTCCTAAAAACAAATAAAGACAGAATAAGATTGACTGTTGCCACAGATACAGCAGACAGACCTTCGGGATAAAGGAAAAGAAGATCAAACCAGAAAGACAATTATTAATTGTCAGAAGCATTCTTACACAGCCATACTCTGAAATTATTTACGGGACTATTAGAAGCGCTAGACAATGTAGATATACCATTTCACAGATCAGAGTGGAAAAACCCCAAAAATTCATTTAGCTGTTGCTTAAGCATACAATTCTTCATCAGAATGTATTTCGGAAGGCCTGCAGAGCTACACCAACTGTGCAGAGTGAGCACTGGCAGAGCAGAAAACATTCAGCTACTTTATCTGATGGTCACTTACCAGAAATAGCCAGCTGCTGAATTTTAAACTGCAGGTTAATAGTGGGGTTTTCATCTGGTTTTGACGTCCCAGCTTGCAGATTCATGCTACCCTTCAGGCTTGGCAGCTTCTGGGAGTTTATCTTCCCCACATCCCACGTGAGCAACTTCAAGTAACAGTAAACATAGTAGTAAGCGGAAATGCCACCACCCTCTAAACATCAACTAGGTTGATGTGACAACTTTATTGTTTCTCTATGAAAAAAGTCCTTTGTCTCAGTGCACATCCACTATTTGTGCCATGAGTTCTACTTCCTATAGGTAACAGTAACATAAGTAATGCAGAATCACCTCCCTTCCATGTGGCTGAAGCAGAGTTGCCTGATGCTCTACTATGGATAAACCTTACAGCTTGCAGAAAGAAAAAAAGAAAAATAGAATCCTGGTTTATGTGTTGGGGGGGAAATCAAAAAACCCACTAACCAACACAGACCCTCAGTGCTCACAAAGGATTAAGTGTTGGCAGTCAGTATGAAGCATGATAACCAGATAAGCAGAAATTTGTGAACCAGCCAGTAGACTAATGCCTCATCATACAACATCAATCCTTGACTTCCTGCACACACCAAGAAACCAGAACTACAATCCATTCTGGCACTCAGCTATCTACCACGTGGCTTAAGACACAAGAAACAGGAGTATATTAAGTTCACATCCCAAAAAAAAAGATACTGCCTTCATGGCAGCAACATTCAAAGAAACATTCTCTTAAACATGAGCAGTTCAATTTCATTTGCTGAAAGGATAAAATTAAACAAACAAAAAAAAAACCCTAATATCTCTCACCTTTGTAACCGGATCAAAGATGTGTGTACCCTGAGAGGGTGTGAGGCTCATATTCAAGACACCTTTTGGCATCTGGATGGTAACCATCACTCCCTCTATAGTCTTCCCCATGGTCTGCTTTGGTCCCACCGTGATTTCAAAGCGTCCCAGTGAGCTGCTATCACGGAAATTGATGTTGTGTTTAACATACACAGGAATTGCCACAAGACTAGAAGACAGAGAAAAACAGTCCTTGTTAATTTTTTGCCTTCATTTTTGGTTTTCACTGTTCCCAGTAAAAAAAATACAAGGACTGCAGGAAACATGATCTTCCTAAAAGGAGAAGAACATCCTATTCTTTTTAATCCGAAAGCAAATTCAGAATGCTGTCCTGAAGCCTTAATTACTTTTTTTTTTTTTAAACCAAACTTTCCATACCTTAGTTTTCTGCTTCCTCCAGGACAGGTAAGGACATCCAACATAGCGGAAGAAATGAGCAGTAGACAGCAGAGTCTTTTTACATGTCATAATCAAGCTAGTAAGCAGTCCCAGACAGTGCAACAGCACTTGAACTGCCTGCTTTCAATTTTTCTTTCCCCTGCTCCTTTTCACTAACTTAAGTTTGATAAAGTTTAACAAAATGCTTTAGCATCTGCAACCTCAACTGCTGTCAGCCTGCTTCCAGAACTCCTAGTTCTATGAAGAAAGACATCAGAAACAAAAAGGATTATCAGGCTATTTTGTTTTATCTGAAAGTTTGTTATAAATACAGGTAACTATCAGCATGTTCACTCAATTCTGCTTCACTCATCCACACTCCAGTTTGTTCACCTGCTACCAGCTTTTGAAAAAAATGCAGACTGACCAGAAATGAAAGACAAAAATCACTGCTCCAAACATGAGACGCCACATTTTAAAAAGCACAAGTTACCATGCACTCCTACTTCACGTGGCACAAGTAGCCACCAAATCTTTAAAGGCAGATTTATTTTTACTGTTCCCCCAGCCATTCCTTCTCTCCAGTCAGGAAGATCCAAATTCTGTAATTCACAGCACTAAATGCAATACTTACTTCTGAGCACTGACATGGTAAGACAGCAAGCGGAAATTTCCATCAGGTGGAATGAAAGAGAGGATCCTCTCTGACTCCCAGCGCTTAAAACGCACACATGGATGAAAACTGACATCATCCAATAATCGAGGGTTCTGAAATAAAAGAAAGGCTGATGAAGGCAGTACTACCTAGAGTAACTGCTTGAATTCTTTAAAATCTTCCGTGTGTGAAGGGCCTACCATTTGACAATGCCCCCATTTGAACATCTACACTGAGGCATGTTAAGCTACCTGAAACATCTGTGCACAGTGGTACTCAATATTCTTAGTCCTATCCAGACCGGGTATCAGGGGAAATCCATTTACTTTGAGGGTGGTCAAACACTGAAACTGGCTTCTTAGAAAGGCCACTTTCTAAGGGATCCCCTGTGCCTGCCAGCATCTGAGATGCGCTTGGATAACACCCTCAGGAACACACTTCAACTTTTGCTTAGCCCTTATGTGGTTGGGTTAAACTAAGCTATTCTATTCTATCTTAGAAAATTCAAGTCACATCAAATAATTACATTGATGCACATTGATAAAAAGATAGCTCATTAGGATATTTGCCTAAGCACCAAATCTCAGAAACGTAGCCAGAGAACACATGAGCAGCAGTTTTAATAAAGAACCTGAAAATAAAACCTTTAGGCTCAAAGTTGTTGAAGTTCATTCATTCTCTTCTTATTTGGTGTACATAGGTTCTGACATACTGGAAATCATCACTGTAAACCAGAGATCTTAGTGGCATGGCTGAGAAACTTTTCAGAATACTTAAGTAGAGATACACCCTTGAGCTTTACCATAAAGGAAAGGGTAAGATCTGGCATCCCAGTCAGCTTGACACAAGCATCAATTACTCCTTGGATTTCAGCAGTAATTGTAGAACCTACAACAACAAAAGCAAACACAGGAGGTTTTATGAACCTTACCAAAAGTCATCACAACGTGGAAAAATTATCAATGAGAAGAGAATTTAATATCTTTATGAAGTGCCACCACACATTATGTTGCCTGTTCAACATATTTCTCACTTCTAAACACTTCTAGAGAAGATGTATACAAACAAGAAACACTGATATCTGTAAAGGCCATCCAATGGGCAACAGCAGTAGCTCCCACTCTGGTAAGACTAAGACACATTAAAACTAAGGAGATAGTCCAGTGCAGAATTCCCAGTTGCCTTCTATTTTCCCCGTACAGAACTGTTTACAAGACCTCATGAACAGTCAGAGGAGAAGAACAAGCAAAAATTTTAACACTTCTCTAAAAGTTTTGACAGAATGGCACCTAGAACTTGGCAACATTTCCAAGTAAGAAGAGGAACAAAACTTCCCATGTTTACATGAAGGAGCACCTCTTTGGAAAACAAGAACTATTGCTGGTCTTAGCTAAAAGCCACTTCCATACCTGATTTGTCAATTATTGCATCTATCTCTTCAACCACATCAAAATATGCCTCATTGTTGGTGTATTTCACACCAGTACGTCTCCAAGGCACCACTGATAGCTGTCCAGTAGGGAGCTGATCACCCACATTAGTACTTCCTGGAAGAAGAAGTGGAAAAAGAAGAGTAATCACATCAACCACAGAAGACAGTGTTCCAGAACAAGTTCCTGGCCTCATCTAACTAGGCTGCAGTTAAATTTCCAAGAAACCTCTGTCTCTTTGTGGGAGAGCAATTATTCACTGTTCGTATTCTACAATTAGCATCCATAAGCACTAACACGAGACTCACAAAATACATCTGTGCTGTGGTTTAGAAGGGTATGGAACAACATATATTCTCTTCACCTATGTCCAGATTGACTTATGTAGGAGTACTGCCACACAGTCACACCCATTTGTCTGCTTTTTCTTTCCTTGTACCTGTGATGGTGTTGACCACTGTTCTCAGGATAGTTGGAGGCTTAATCAGTTCTTTGAGAATATTGGATTCTGTTGCCAATGGAAAGCCGTTGTCTAGCATCTCTTCCAGCACCTCATAAACCACCACAACATTGTCCTTGATCATTACCTCTGAACAGACGCCAAAGTAATCCTGTGCAAAAGAAATAACTACTTAATCTCTACAGGAGGATATTAGTGACCATTCAGTTTATTTTCTCCCACAAATAAATAAATCAAGCTTCTCCTTGCAGCAGGTGAAACAGCACTGACACTCCACATATTAACAGAAGCACATCATATTGAACACTCCAATAAACAAGCACAACTCTAAGCAGACTTCCTCCTTTGCCCCACAACGCTGGCAAATCACTGCACTGCTGTATGCATCTATTTCCTTTTTATATAGCGGGATTCACTCTAATAGCCAAGAGAGTTCTCAGTGGGCACTTGAAAGCAGCTTTAATGCAACTGGATAAGTAGCAAAATTAACTAAAAATAAACAATTTCCTGAAGTATATTTTGGCTTGAACATGAAACAAAACAGACTTCCATATCAATGTAAGTAACTCAGATTTTGACTGTAATTTTGCCTAGTTACTTCAATACTGATGGCCTTCAAAAACAAACAAACAAACCTAGAGAACAAGGTTAGGAATGTGACAACATTACCTGGAAATTCCAATTAAATTGTTTTTCCACTCAAGCCCCACCTAGTTAAAAAGCTGAGCACATGAGAATCAGCCTCAGGCAACCTAAAGATAACAGGTCACACCAAAAGAAAGTCAAATCCACACACACACACACAAATAACAACCAAACAAGCTGCCTGGATTCAAGCCCTGGGGATAAACAAAGAATCATGACTGTGAACTTGAATTTGATGAAACATAATTCAGGGTTTACTGTAGCATTTGGAAGAAGAGTTCACATGATACTCATCTGACCAAGCACTTTCCTGTATTTCAGCAGGATGCTGATCACAAGACAATTCAAACCCAGACTATACAGCCATGTTGCTGGCAGGCAGCAGATATGTTCTCCACTCTGCATCCAGTTAGGGGGAAGTTCTTTACTAGGAGAGTGGTTAGGCCCTGGAACAGGCTGCCCAGGGAGGTTGTGGATGCCCCGTCCTTGGAGGTTTTCTAGACCAGGTTGGACGGGGCCATGGTCAACCTGGTCTAGTAAATGTGTATGTTTGGTGGCCCTGCTAGGCAGGGGGTTGGAACTACATGATCCTTGAGGTCCCTTCCAGCCCGGGTCATTCTGTGATCCTGTGATCCACCATCTGACTCAGTCATGTCAGTAGAGAGGAAACACAGCTTCTCTGAGGCAGCTCCTATAACTCACCTCTTTAGGTAGCAAGGAACGCTTCCAAGACACATCCCTAGCAGCAAACATGCAGGCAGGCTGTCAGATTAAGGCACACAGAGACTTGTGAGACCAGCTCTGGTTGGGTCTCACAAGCACAGATAGAAGATACAAGATTGCAAAACAGAAATACAGGTCTTGATCGCTGAAAGGTCCTGCAAGCAAACATTTATCTTAAACCCATCACATAACTGAGAAGTTAATGCCTAGCTACTGCAAGCACTCAGCACACACACTCTAAATCCTCAATGGTGCAGGATGAGAGTTAAGAGAGAGCAAAATGAGAATTGTCGCTAATGTAGAAGATTTTTGCTCCTCCCTGTCACCGTTCTCCATCGCAATACTGTCACCTCAGGCCCCTCCTCTCCTGAGACACACCTGGAAGGTGTCGACGACACGGTGCAGAAACTCAATGACGAAGAGAGGCGGCACCTCGGTCTGGATGACGGCCACGAAGAAGATCTTGTGTCGGTACACGCTGAGGAGGAAATGATGCGGCGTGGAGATGACCGGCGGCACGTTCTCCGCCTCCGAGGCCCTCTCCTGCGCCTCGAAGAAGTAGTCACACACGGAGCGGCTGACGACGCTCTTCCAGTGCTTCTCTAGGAAGATGTCCCCCGAGGCGTTAATCAGGAACAGGCTGTGGATCATGACTGCGGCGGACGGGCCGGCGGCAGCGCCGTCACTCGGCAGCACGGCTCCCCTCGGGGCGGCTGTTCGCAGCCAGCGCTCTGACGGGGCGGCCAATCCGGCCCCACACAGCGCGGAGGCGCGCGGCTGATGACGCACAGACCGGCCCGCAACGCCGCGCTCCGATTGGAGGAGCGCCCCGCACAGCGCGCGCCGCCAGCAGGGGCAACACAGGAGGCCGTGGGTTCGAATCCCCCCTGTGGCGCAAGTGGTAGAAGTGCCGCTCTGCTACACAGGAGGCTCGAATCCCGGGGGTTGGACTCAATGATCTCTGAGGTCCCTTCCAACCCACACGAGACTATGATACTATGATATCCAGCCTAAAAGATGAACTTGTTCACTAGAGCAGAAAGAACTGACCTGCTTACCATCATTTACACTAAAGATTTGTTTTTAAGTGAGTTGTTAAACATCAAGTTTTGTTTTGCTTTTTAATGTCTAATTCAAAGCAGCGCAATGAATTACGCAGAGAGCAACAAAGAGGAATACAACATTTAATTCCAGCGCTCTAAATTGAAGCACGAGGCTCACGCTGTGTTATCAGAAATCATACAGGCATCACAGATAGAAAGCAGCAGCACACAGTTACGTTGAACAACAGAAAGCCTTTATACACTTACCATGTTCTCCGAGAAGCTCAAACCTTCGTGTTTTGAACTTAGAAATTCAGGTCTATAGTCATGAGATACTTGTTATCAATGTGAGCAGCTCAGGAGTCGGTACAAACCAGAACGTAAAGGACAGGGCAGAAGGTGCAGCAAGAACTGAGTTCTGTGATGCTGGTTAATTTCCTGACAGCCTGAAAACAACCCAGCAGAGGGGACCTGAGCCCTGAGGGGCAAAGATCAACGCTGGAGGGGAAAAGCTGTTGGCAAACCGCGTTATCTTCATAAAACAGTCCCTTTCTTCCGTAGTTTGCCTAATGCAAGAATTGTGACTATTTAACTGCGCTGTGGAAATAGAAACAACCCGCTGCAAACTGAAACAGAACGGACTGACTGCACCCTCCAGGCACACAGCAGCTCCCACTGGGACACCAGCACTGAACAAGTTCTGCTGCACTTACACTGTGGATTACGCTTTGATTTCACTCCGAACGTATTCTTCTGTACTGAAAAGCCTCGTCCCAGAAGATACACCGAAAATGTCCGAAAGTTACTGCAACTGTCAGAACGAGACGCCCGGTCACCGAACGAGGGGCAGGAGCGGCACAACACACCGCTTAATTCAGCCTACGGGGCAGATATTCGTCCTACCTTCTCACGATGGTCCGGCACCGACAGCCCCACGGCACCGACAGCCCCACGGTACAGACAGCCCCATCGCACCGACAGCCCCACGGCACCGACAGCCCCACGGTACCGACAGCCCCATCGCGCCGACAGCCCCACGGCACCGACAGCCCCACGGCACCGACAGCCCCACGGCACCGACAGCCCCTCGGCATCTACAGCCCCACGGCACCGACAGCCCCACGGCACTGACAGCCCCACGGCACCGACAGCCCCACGGCACCGACAGCCCCACGGCACTGACAGCCCCACGGCACCGACAGCCCCACGGCACCGACAGCCCCTCGGCATCTACAGCCCCACGGCGCCGACAGCCCCACGGCACTGACAGCCCCTCGGCACCGACAGCCCCACGGCCCCGCTACGCGCAGCTCTCCCGCCGCAGCGCCGCTTCCGAGCAGCCCATCCCGCATCCCATCCCATCCCGCAATCCATCCCATCCCATCCCACATCCCATCCCATCCCGCAATCCATCCCATCCCATCCCATCCCGCATCCCATCCCATCCCATCCCATCCCGCAATCCATCCCCCCCATCCCGCTCCGTGCCTCTCCCCGGGCCGCCCTCGCCCCGCCCCGCCTCCCGTTCCCGCAGCCCCTCCAGGCCGCGGCCGACGCTCCTGCCCGCTGCGCTGTTCCCGGGCGGCGCCCCCGCCCGCCGCGGGCTGTTCCGCTGCTGCGCCCCCTCCCCCCGTCGCAGAGCTCCGGACCCAAGATGGCCGCCGTGTCAGTTTCGGGCTTCGCCGCCGTTCGGCCTTTGCTTCTCGGTTCCCGTCTCTCTCAGTCTTCGGTGAGTAGCGCTGGCGGGATCTTCCCGTCTCCGTCGCCCGGTGCTGGGTAACACGGGGACGGGCGTCCGGCGGGCCCCGCGGCCCGAGGAAGGGTTAGGCCCGCCGGGCTCCCCGGGCTCGCGGCCTGTTCCGGCCCCGCCGCCGCTCTGCGCCAGGCCCGGACCCGGCTGCTCGCCGCCCTGGGCCCCGCCGGCCGCTCAGCTCGGACGGCGGCGGATGAGGCGGGCGGTCGGTCGGGCTGCGGGGCTCGCGGTCGGGCTGCGCTCCAGCTCCGACTCCGAGGAGCGCGGATGAGGCGCGCGCGGGCCCGGCCGGAGCGGTGCAGGCGCCGGGTGCGTTGCCCGGCCGCGGGGGGGTGGGGAGCGGCGCGGCGCCTGGCTGCTGCGGCCGCTGCGGCCCGGGCACGCGTCTGCCGATTCCCCGGTGCGACTCTCTGTGCTGAGGCGGGGCGCCGTGCTCGGGGCCCGGCCGGGAGAGAGGGATGGGCTTGAGCTGTAGCAGGTGCAGGGCCGTGCTCCGCGCACTGAGCGAGCGGCGTCGGGACAGTCCTGGCGTCGCCCCGGTGTGACCGGGCGGTTACGTAACGAGCCGGGCCCGGAGCTGTGCCTGCCGTGGGTGCTGCTGGATGGAGGAAAAAAACCTAAAACTCCAGGCATGGACGTTAGTGCTGAACGGTAGTTTTGAGTCCTTCTGGTACGGGCTGCCTGGAGCTGTGGAGTTTGATGTCTGTATGTAAATACGTTCGGTGCATTGATAACTTCCTGAATACTTGCTGGAAACCAAAATGGAAGAGAACTGTGCTTATGAATGAAAACTACCTTGCAGAAAAATGTTATCCATTTGAATAAATAGATCGTGAATTCTTCAGGGTTTGTGTACTTTTACCACACTAAGGAAAAGTCTTTGTTGAAGAGAACTAAAGACTATGAAGTAGAACCTCCTACCCTTACATCTGCATCTTTAATTTGCAGTGACATAAACACTCCTTTTTCATTTGTATATGATCACTTGTTACTTTGTCCTCAAGTGTGCTTCATCTGTCAAGGATTTTACTGTTGTCTCTTCTACGGTCTGTAGAAGTAGAACATTTAATTACAATCTCAAGCTGTGTTTCTTCACTTTCTTTACCGATGGAACAACTGTCTCAGCTTTTCTTAGCAGGAGGGGAGTCAGGGCTATGATTTATGCTCCTGGAAGAGTTCTGAGAGTTCCTCGCTGTTTGCTCAGGACTCTTGATTATTCCTACTGTTTTCTGTTCAAATTTCAGGCAGCGTCTTCTGCGTGCAGAAATGAAAAGAGCTGCTGGTTTGGGTTGTTATTGTTTGGGTGTGGGTTTTTTTGCTAGTAGATCCTCGACATATATATATTTTTAATGTTGGTGTACGTTGTGCTCAGCATCGATATAAAAGTTGGAGTAGAATTTATGCCAACTTTATAGATCAAAACAAGAAGAGCACACTTCATTTTTTTCCATTTTCAAGGTTGTATAGAATTAATTTTTCCAATATTAAACCACTGTTTCTCAGCAGTGAAGATAGAACCTTATTGTTACTTCTTTGTAACAACTGTAGCAAGATTGAAACTTTGCTCTGTGTGTGCAATGAATTAATGTTGGCTGTTATTTTTTTAATTGTTAATTTCAAATATCTCTTTCTCTTCCAGGTGTAACGTTACAGTTCTTCTAATTGTGAGCGTGCAGACCAGAAGCTGAGGTGAGATGCACTGAAATCTTTATATCTCTGTGGAAAAAATTTGAGAAGCTGTTACTGGATTTATTGGAGAGAATTAGGAAATTTCTAATTGTTTTGCTTTCTTCTCCCCAGTGTGACAACACTTAATGTTTGAGAAAGGAGAAGTAATTCAGAACAGAAAACGTGTATGCTATGGTTAGCTGTTTCCCATCATCCGAGAATCTGTTTTCCCATTGTGTGAAACTTGTTCAGCATCAGGATAAAGGATAACGACTCTATGGATATACAGAAGTCTTCACCATGGTAAAGCTCGCCAACCCCCTGTATACGGAGTGGATTTTGGAGGCAATCAAAAAGGTAAAGAAGCAAAAACAGCGTCCTTCAGAAGAAAGGATATGCAATGCAGTGTCTTCATCACATGGATTGGATCGCAAAACTGTTCTGGAACAGTTAGAGTTGAGCGTTAAAGATGGAACTATTTTAAAAGTCTCCAACAAGGGTCTCAACTCCTACAAGGATCCTGATAACCCTGGGAGAATAGCACTTCCGAAGCCTCGGAACCATGGAAAGTTGGATGGTAAACCAAATGTGGACTGGAATAAACTTATCAAACGGGCGATTGAGGGCTTGGGTGAGTCTAGTGGCTCATCATTGAAGAACATTGAGCGTTTTCTGAAAGGTCAGAAAGATGTGTCTGCGTTATTTGGAGGTAGTGCTGCCTCCATTTTTCACCAGCAACTACGATTAGCTGTCAAACGTGCAGTTGGCCATGGCAGGCTCCTTAAAGATGGACCTCTGTACCAACTCAACACTAAAGCAACCACTAATGCTGACGGGAAGGAGAGTTTTGAGTCTCTTTCCTGTCTGCCTCCAGTGTGTCTCCTTCCCCATGAAAAGGATAAGGTAAGACCCAATTTACTGGGCATTTTTGTGCAGTTGGTGAAATGTGTCACTATATGTGTCACTGTACGGTCACAGTTTGAGGTCAGTTTGTTTAACTTGCTTTTGGTAAAATAGGAACAGCAAATGTACTTTAAGGATCCTCTGTTGGAATTTCTGAGCATGACCAGAGAAACTTGAATAGGTGATAATTTGTACATTGGACCTGGAAACTGCAAATGAAGTACTGTGGGGAAATTAGCTCTTATGTGCTCAGTACTGCTGTGTAGAAACATGACAGCCTTTCCACATGGTTACAATAGCAAAACAGGCTCGCTTGTCTCCTCACTTTACGTTGCTATAAGGTAGGGTAGATTTGTAAAGCCGACTTGAGATTATCTTATTTTTGTGTTTTAATTTGACTGGCGCTTTAAAAGCTTATCTGAATACAGCTAACACTGCGAAGTACCCATGTGCCGTTGGTGCCAGATATTGTCATAGAGGCTTTAAGCATTATTAAACCATGACAAGCATTTACAGTGAAGAATTCAGTTTTTGTCCTCGTGCAGCTTTGTTGTTAAGTCTGAAGAGCAGGTACATGGGTTATAGCAATTGAAAGGAGGAGTGAAATCAGAGGATGTGGAGAGCAAAGGAAGTGCTGTAATGAGCAATCATGAGCTGCTACTCTTTTGTGTGCCTTCTACCTTTCCTTGAATGTAGCTCATTATATAAACCAAAGCACTTCTCTGTTGTTTTCTCCTATTTTCATGTTTCCTTTTTCCCTTTTCTTGCATCCTTCTGTGTCCCTAAGGTCTTTGACTCCTCTCCAACCTCAAGATCGAGTTGTTGGATTGAAACTGATACCCAGTCAGTATCTTTCCTATAATTTTCATGCTGCTGTGGAAGCAGAGTAAGATTGAAGTCTTTGTTTATTCAACATCCTTTTGCTACTAATATTTATTCAGGAGTCTCCAGGAGTTTTACAACTTAAAAATAACTTTTTCTATCCATAATATATATATATATTTGATGGGGTTTTTTTGTTGTTGCTGACCTCTTCAGTGATGAGGTTTTTTGAGTGTTCTGCTCACAGTTTTCCTAATAAGTTTCACTCAGCAGGGAGAGGTCGTATTTATGGTCTCTTAGGATTTGAAGATTTAACACTACTGTAGGAATGTTCTTCCTAACAAATCTGTACAGCTGCTTTGATACCAGTAAAGATTGTCTGAAATTTTCATTGTGGGTATTTTGTTATGGACGGAGTAGTTAATAGAGCTGTGTTGTAGGCTGGTAGAATGTAATAATATGCTGAAAATTCTAATAGCTTTTTCAAGTTCTCCATCTAGATATGTTTCCTATGTACTTCTCCAACTCTGTCTGAAATGAAATCAGCAAAGAAAACTGATGATAAACAAGCCTGATAGATGTGGGAGCTGGACTGAGGGTGGGATATACTAGCTATACATATTACTATTGGCTGTGTGTGTTTCACAGCCTAATCAGTCATCTGTCAAAACCCACGACCAGTTTGATACTCTTTCAGATGAAGTGTTTCCTGTTTTTGTCACAGAGCAGTATAGATCAGCTTGGCCATTGATAGTATGGGCTACTGTAAATACTGAATCTTTTTGAGGTTTGTTTGTGTTTAGGCTGTAATATATTCTACTTATTTCTTCTTGACCTGTTCAAGTCTGAGGAGCTTGAAGACAGCATGGATGATTATTAGGTTTAGAAGGTCTTACTGTAAGCTTTTAAACATTAGCTACAGTAGAAATATTGCAGAGAGTTTCTTTATTCAATTCTGACTTTTTTTTTTAATTTAATATTAAGACTCCACATTTCTACTCTTGCATTATCTCCATGCTGCGTAATTCATACTGAGTTTCATACTAGTTTCTTGAGTAATTTTAAAGATATGATATGAAAACATGTATGTAAATTCTGTCAGCATTAGCTGGCATGTCAGTGGAAGCCAAAAGATCATTCCTGTTCTACAGGATTTTTAACACATATTTTTTTCTGTATGCAGATGTGATAATCTTCCTCCCTTCTACTGTCTTACTGCATCTCAACCAGTTAGGTGTGAGCAAATGCATGCTGAGGTGTAGTAGTTTTCTTGCTGGGTACTTGAGAGTGGTGAGGTTGTTTTGTTTTCGTTAAGGGAATTATTCAGCACAGCTTTTCCAGAAATATCACTGCCACGTTTGTTTAGTTCAGATCTTGACATGGTTTTGGCAGTAAGATGAACAAACCCTTGGTCTCCCAGAACCGCTAAATTCTACTGACGTTTTTCATAATCACTCTTATCTTCTTTTATCCTTTTACTGTTTGGTCTTTAGCATCCTCTTGAGAACCCTTTATGTATTTGTGTCCAGATTTAGGATTCTTAAGGGTGTAGTAGTTCATTGTTTCATTTAGGAAGTGCTTACCTGTCTGTGTTTGACAAAAGCATCACTTGGTTTAGGTACCTAAAAGTAAATATTCAGTTATGTATATTTGCCTGTGTGAAAGTTGACACATAAACTTCTTAAATAAAATCAATATGAAACGGTACCGTAGAAGTTTGTTTCGTAAATATTATTTACTTCTTTTTCCACCATCTTTCTTCCTCAACTTATGTAAATACCACATCACAGTACTGAGGGCGCAAATTACTACAAGTTATCATGGTTCATCAGGTAGCAGCGGTGTTCTGATGGCAGTAAAGGTTGGATATCTCTAGCCTAAAGACACCACTTGGATGAAAACAAGCAAATAGAGCAAAGCCCGTTGATGGGTAGTTCAGTGGTATCGTTGATGGTAGTTCAGTGCAGAAACTGCCTTATCTGTTAGTGACAGTGTCTGATTAAAAAAAATAATAATTGTCTTTGAGTGAACTTCACTTTAAGGAAGAAACACTTTTTTCTTTCAGTTTCCATTACTTTAGGAGGTAGAATGGGAATTGCACTTCACTGTATTGTAGTAATTCTTCTGACTGTAACTGAATTTGGCATTGATTGTGTGGTAAGTAACAGACTGGTAAGATCCACACAAAGGAAGAAAGGTAGGAGAGGGAATAGCAAATCGTTGCAGTACCTAGACATAAAGGAAAGAAAAGACTGAGTTGCTGCTGCTTGCCTCAGTATCAGGCAAATACCACCTCTTCAGAATACCTGTATGTGAGGAAGCATAGATGGCAGGCCTCTCGTGTTGGGTTAGCCAAAGAGATGGTGAGCATGGAGTAAAGAACATTCTGCACTGAGTCAGTTGTGTTAGTGGCTTTTCTTCCCACATCTATAGGGAATGAACAGTACAAGCTAGATTCCAAATAACTGCAGTTTCCAGATACACTGTGAGACAGTCTTATATGCCATTTAAAACTGGATAGGGATGTGGTAGATGTAAATACCAAAATATTCACCTGCAGTGCAGCCAGGAGCGAAAAAAACATTCAGAAAGTGCTCCCTGGAAAACAAAAAAGTGAGGAGTGTGCCTCTGGCTGAAGGAGAACAAATACTTAAGTATTTGTTGGTATTTCATATGTTCTTACAGCATGTCTGTTTCTCAGTTTCATGATGTTAACTGTATAGGGGTTACTATAAATGCAGCACCTTGTAGGCTTTCCCTATAGCAAATAGTAGGTCTGAATCACTTTATTACATCGTGGTGCTTACCTAGTGAAGGCAAACTTCTTGTATCTTTTTGAAAAGTTGGTATGCTTAAAAGGCCTCATAGTTGTTTTGGAGGAATTAAGCATGCAGTTGTTGCTTTTACATTATGTCTGTTTTGAGTAAATACCTGTTCATTCCATATCTTAAAGCAAAGAGCTTTCCCGGTACTGGTAAGGAAGTTGTTTTTGGATTGGTCTGTTCTGGGTGGAGTACAAAAAGTATCATCAACTGGAGCATTGTGATTCCATTTTGAGAGCTCACCAGTGTTCTCCACAGGTGCTCTTCAAGCTTTGGCTACCAGCTGGAGGAGGATTAGGATTCTCTCTCTTCCAGCTGGCT
The DNA here is from genome assembly GCF_054131305.1 of Coturnix japonica. Taxonomy (NCBI): domain Eukaryota; kingdom Metazoa; phylum Chordata; class Aves; order Galliformes; family Phasianidae; genus Coturnix; species Coturnix japonica. The sequence continues at coordinate 4,180,048 of NC_140672.1, read as the reverse complement.
CCTTGGAAGAGTGGTTGTAGTTCTTTCTGTCTAAATAATTGTGGTTGATAACAGATGGTCTCCATCTGTACTCTGTAACTCTGGAAACCCAAGTGCTAAAAAAAACATTACCTTGAACTTGATTTGCTTGATTAATGAACAGGTGAAGTAGCTCATAATAATAGAGCAAATGTGAGCGTGTCAGAAATGTTACTATAATGAACAACTTTAAGTGGATGCTCTGAAATAATGCCTTTAGGATGAAATGAAGCATGATGATATCAAGAGGTGAGGGGGCAGAATGTGGAAAATTGTGAACTTAAGCAAAGGCTTGTGACTGTGGGGAGACAAGAAGTGTTATGATGGAGTGATGGCAGTGGGGTACTGCTGAGGGGAAAGGATTGGTAATGGCATGTGCTGACACACCTTCGGGTGAAGGTTAATGTAGGGTATCTTTCTAAAAAGCGTGAGATTGGACCACTGTGTTGGCTGAATCCCTGTTGATAGTTCATTTTGTTCTGGCGATTATTAACGGATGTGGAAAGATGCATCTCTGAAGTTTGGCTATGAAAGGAATCTTATTTACTGCAGAGTCATAAAGCACAGGCAGACAGGATGGATGGATGATGGAGAACATTGCTAAATAAATGACAGCTTGACTCCAGAGTTAGCTGCGTTATGTAACAAGGGAGAAAACAGCGGGGAGAAAGAAAATAATCTGCTGTCATTCTGCCCTTTCCCTGCTTTCCCAGCAATTTCGTGTTATGTCAAAGTGATGGTAGAATAAAACAGTTTTAGGCTGTCCTTCCATTTAAACGTGCTTCCCTAAGCGAGACTCAGCTAAGTGAGTTAGAGACAGAATATCTCCACAGGCAGACATACACACACGTTGTTTTAATAGACATACAAAAGGCTATTACAGCTTACTTATGTTTTCTTCAGCACAAAGATAACTTTAATATTATTTCCCAAATTATGTTGGTTGTTTTGTTTTGTTGGTTTTTTTTTGTTTTGTTTTGTTTGTGTTTTTGTTGGTTTTTTTTTTTGTCATTATGTACAATAACAACAAAATATTATCTGTAAAAGAGCTTTGGTAATCTGAAACCCAGCCCAAAGCAGCACCATACCAGTTACTGGGAAAAAAATTTATGCCAACCAAAACCAGGACAGAGACTAACAAAAACCTATGGCCTAGCATGAATTCTAAGAAGCCATCTGTCAGTGCTCCTAGATAGGAACTTCTGGCTAGGATTCTAAGATACAGTAGTGGCAGTGGTTCTGTAAGTACTGATTATGGTAGATTGTCTCACTGGAGAGCTGATAAACATTCAGGATGACTTAAACAGCAAAGTAAAAACAAAAACTGGGGGTGAGGGGTGAGTGTGTGTTTCTTTTACTCTAGCTTTGTCTTTGCACCTAAGTGATGCCAACAACAGAGCTACAGGCAGATGTGTAATGATGGAGCAAACACAGTCCTGGTATCTAGTGAGTCTGTGGTACTAGAATGTTTGCAGTAGGTTGTGTGTTCGGGTTATTGACAATTAGCACTGACAGCATGGGCTGCAGAGTTTGCTACGAAGGCTTATCTGTCAGTTTTGAGTAGCTTCCTAACTCGGTTTTCCTGAATTAAGAAGACAAGAGCAGATGGATTGGCCAAAACTGATTTTGTTTGTTTGTTTGTTTGTTTCTTCTCCCCCTTAGGTACTTTTTTGAAGTCTCCTAAAGGGAGAGGATATGGTTTGTGTAGAGCATGTTTGGTTTGTAGACATCCTTTGTATAGTAACAACATGTGCTTTTAGAGGCTGGCAGCCTGTAAGACACTGTCAGTCTCATTTTTTCTGGCTTCCTCCCTCACTGAGTCTGGTGACATCATGCAGATGGATGCTCTTGTGAGAAAAACAGCAGAAGGAGTTGAAAGTCTGCCAAAAATTGGCTGTACGAAACTGAGCTGGCTGCTTCCAGTCTTATTTTCATTCTTATTGTGTGCTTGTGTTTCTCACTTGCCAGGATGTTCTTTGCTGAACAAACAGAGCAGCAGTGAGGTCTCTCCCATCTTTAGCATAACACCCTTCACTGAGAAGCTTTAGAGGAGTAGCAATTCTGTATCTGTTCAACATCATTTCAATTTAATTATTCTAAAACATTTTGATTTCTAATAGTGCCTAATTCCCCACAAACTCGAACTGTTTGCTTTGTAAGTCTTGTTAAATGCAAGGAATAAGCTATTAAGGCATTTCCTAACAGCCTCGCTCTCATAGCTGGAAAGTACGTGTCGTCATTTGAAAACTTTATCTAAACTGAAATGATTCAGATGTGAACTGGTAGCACAGCAAATTCTTCATAGCTTGTATGCAAGTCTGCACAGCATAGTAGAGCTGTTCTTGTAATCCCAGAGCAAGGTATTTTATATTACAATTAGTGGAAGTGTTCTAGTAGTCTCCTTGATGCAGCATGGAGTGGCAGTCTGGAAGCATCAGGAAGGTTTGGCTACTTGATCATTTGAATGAACTTTATTTGTGAATAAGCTTTTCCTACAAATTAGGTTTTCTTCTGGCTATTGTTAAAGTTTGCTGTAGCTATATGAAGTTTGTAGAGGTGGTGTTGGATAGAAACTTGCACAGTGTGAGTAGAAATGAACTTAGGCACTGATTAATGTTATTAAGTAATTTGCAAATACAAGTGCAGTGTAACTGAGACACTTCTGTGTTAAAAGATGACAAAGGATCCCTAAACAGGTGATTTTTAGCCAATGTTACTGGTGCGACTATAGGTGGAGAATCCTTTCCTGACTTTCTGTGCAAGTGAAGATGCTGTTTTTCCTCACCTACTTGAAGACTGTGTGCTTTGCATAGCTATGTACAGTTACCAAAGGCTGGGATAAATACTTGCAGTCAGGATGTGGGGTGTTAGGCTTTCATTCCCCAGCAGTCGTTCCTTGCTGCGTGGCCTAGTTCTGAGTGTGAATTTATTCTGGTTGCTTCCACCTAGTGGCTGTTTTCAGGTGCACATCTCAGCCTGTAAAGATGCTGCATCTGTACATCGTAGGGATACAGCTTGAATCTCCCCGTTTCTGTGTGAATGGGAAGTAATATAGAACAAGGTGATTTCTGCAGGAAGCCATTCTGGATGTAGCTGTTTCTGTAATCCATAACATGATACAGCTGTGCAATGTATGTACCTGGAACCATGCCATAATCTGTTTTTCATGGTTCCATGGTTTTAAATGCGATTCTAACAAATGCTTTTATTTTGCATGCGCACACAAGTCAAAATTTCTACTTGTATCTTTGCTATTAAAACTGTAACTCACAGATTTTTCTTGGAAAATGCAGAATTGGATTAGAAAGAAATTCCTAATCCAGCAGTTAATGTTACTGTAGGCAAGGCTATACTTTCCCTCTCATTAGTTGATCAAGTATTTTTAATTTAAACCAATCAGTTTACTGTGCTTGTTACTTCTTTGAGGAAGCTGTTACAGAATGCCAGTCCTATGGCACAAGAATTTTACAAGTATTGCTGACTGGTTAATATCGAGCTATGATTTTGCAAGTGTTGTTCCTTATCTTAAATATCTTTTTCTCTTAGGGAGTGTTTAAATGACCTGAACTTTTCCAGAGGGGTCAAACCTTTTCATGTGCTGCTTTTGAGTGCTAAATAAGACACTTGTGTAATCTCCTGCGCAAAAATGTCCTTTTATTTTCACTTTTCATACACATGTTAATGGTATTGTAGTAGTTATTGTTCCATGAGATACATTTTATTTTAGTTAATATATCACAAACACTTCTGAGACAGTGGCTGTGGATACATGAAGGGAATTTCTAAGATTGCTGTGTTCTGGGATCATACGTGTGTTGTCTCATAGCTCCTTCATTTGGTGACAAATTGAGACACCAACATGCTGTAATTTTCTTTCTCTTACATATTAATTTGCTGCTCTTGCTTTCCAAGTTTCCTCTAGTCCTGGAATTCTGTTCTCTTTTCCCTTTGAGGCTGGAATTATTTCTCTTTAGCATTCTAATTTTTCTTTGGGTTACAGTGTTGATGCAGTATTTACTGTGTGGTGAGAACCAGCACAGTGTGCAGTACATAATATTTACACGTGATGTAAATGCCTACATGATTTGGTGTATTATATAATTTGCTGCTTTGATATACTGAATTATTTTGTTGTCTGTTTTTCTCGTGTAGCCGGTTGCTGAACCAATTCCAATCTGCAGTTTCTGCCTTGGTACAAAAGAGCAAAATCGGGAGAAGAAACCTGAAGAGCTTATCTCTTGTGCTGACTGTGGCAATAGCGGTAGGTGACCACTTACAATGCTGCTGGTAATAACCCAGTCACCTGTGGTAGAAAAGTTTAGTGTAGTGACTGACACTGATCCATGTGTACTGGGAGTATGCATCTGTGACATGATATGGTTAGTTGAACTGACACTTAAGTTAACCTAACAAGCAGTTACTTTACTCCCTGGAAGTTTCTGGAAAAAATCTAGTAGTGATGACTAGCATAACTTAATTAAGTTATGAAAAAATATCTTGGTGTGCTTTTGAACATGGCCCTGCCATTTACTTTCTAGGTGCTATGTATAAGTGGATAAGAGTCGGTGCATCTATAAACAGGAACATCTGAATAATCATATTTCTTCGTGGAAATATGTGATTAACAAAGTGAATGCTCTGTGTGCTATCTGTGATCATTAGAAGCAGTAGGGTGGTTTTACTGGTGTCATGTTCTCTATTTCCTACAGGTCATCCTTCTTGTTTGAAGTTCTCACCAGAGCTGACAGTTCGAGTCAAAGCCTTGCGATGGCAATGTATTGAGTGCAAAACCTGCAGTTCCTGTCGAGATCAGGGCAAAAATGCTGTGAGTACAGTAGAGTATGGTCTGATTTAGTATGACATCAGCCTTGCGAATGTTCTGTTAAAATATAACATAAAACAATTCTGGAGTTAAGTATTTGCAGCTTCTGTTTTATAGGCTGACACCTGTCAAATACAGTGTCAGTAGTGTGAGAAATACATGTGTATTCTCCCAGATGGTGACAAATTAATGGAGGGATTGATGCACATCAAAAAGAGATTAAGTTTATCTGTCTTCAACAGGATAACATGCTATTTTGTGACTCATGTGACCGTGGCTTTCACATGGAGTGCTGTGATCCCCCTCTTACCAGGATGCCAAAAGGTGAGGAGTTTGTGATGAAAGGCTTAATTCAATGTGGTGTAAGAAGAGATCAGTGGCTAGAAAGTGCTTCAACACGCTTTGTTCTCTTTTAGTTACTTCTAACTTGCTCTTTACGTTATTGCTTTTCAGGTGTTAAAAACTAAAAGTTTTCTTTGGGAAGGGTCAGAGATTTTCCTCTGTCTGTTTCTGCTTCCTATAAATTATTTTCTGTGAAGAATTTTGAAAAACAAAGACTTCAAAAACTGAGAGAATAAAATTGATCCATGCAGATTAAAGTGGTCAGCTTTGATTTGAATGAATAGCTTTGTACATCAGAAAGAGGTTGGCTTGTACATTTTTGAAACAGTATTTGAGGGAGTGGGAATTAACCAAATATGAATTTAGATTGCTGGTTTATGCTTAACTTTTCGTACATGCGTATCTGTGGAGAGGACTTTGATCCTATTCTTACCCTTTCTTTTGGAAAGCCTGGGGCCTTTAGTTGTATCTTTATTCAATGTTGATGTTCCTTGCATTCAGTAGTGGTGACTGTGTGTTTTATAGGTATGTGGATATGTCAAATATGTCGGCCACGTAAGAAAGGAAGAAAACTTTTACACAAGAAGGCAGCACAGATAAAACGACGCTATGCTAATCCAATAGGACGTCCCAAAAACAGGTTAAAGAATCAAAATGCAACGTAAGTTTCTCTATAAAGAGGAATGAGGTGTGTGATTCTGTAGGACAGTGAGCATTTCTGAAGTGTCAAGTCTGCTTTCTGTGAGATTTATTTTTTTTTACAATGAAAAGTTTTTCATTTTTCTTTAATACAAAATTTCTGAAAGGTTCTGTGAAAGAATGAAGTAATCTCACAGTTTATTTGTGCCCTGATTTTTTTCATTATTATTCTTTGTAATAGCTCTACATTATGTTACAAACTGTTCCTTCTAGTCATTCATTTATTTTGCTGGTTTTGTCAGATCTGTTATTCTGAATGTCTGCTTCTTCTGATAGAATCGCTTTGCTTTGCATTGTTTCTGATGCTTAGAGAGACATAAATTGAAAAATGTTAATTGAAACTTTGTGTATTCATTCTGTCTACCATCTCCTGTAATCTCATTTATTAAATTCAGTGAATATCTGTTATTTATACTTAGACAAACTTTTCAATGTGCAGCACCAAGGTGTTTAGAATTAGCTCACGTTTAACTTCTGTGTGATACATAAATAAGTAGGGAAGACACTAATCCACTCTGTAAGCCACACCAAACCACTTTACCAGCTCTTACCATATGTTTCCCTTTCTGTTTCTTTAGATCAAAAGCACCCTTCAGCAAAGTTCGAACTGGCCCTGGTCGGGGTAGGAAGCGTAAGATAACTCTGTCCAGCCAGTCAGCATCATCAGAAGGAGGATACCTGGAGCAGACAGAAGTGTTGGACTACTGCAGAGATGGCAGTGCTACCTTGAAGTTTAACAAGAAAACCAAAGGGCTTATAGATGGCCTTACTAAATTCTTCACTCCCTCCCCTGACGGACGAAAAGCTCGAGGGGAAGTGGTAGACTATTCTCAGCAGTATAGGATAAGGAAAAAGGGTACCAGAAAATCTAGCACTTCAGAGTGGCCCACAGGTAAAGATTTTTCACTCTGCCAGTGCAGGTATTTTGTACTCCAGGAAAAATGTTCACAAAGGCTAGGATGCTGAAATGATGAGAGTTGTTGGAGGCTGGAAAGTTACTCAAATGCAGCTATCTTTGGTGCACTGTGGGAGCTGGAAAAGGGAAGAAGAGACCTTTGCCACTTTATGATGGCGAGATGTGATTAGGGACTGAATGATTACTATCAGGTAAAATGCCCTTTTGGTGATAAGGAGCTGGCTTATAACCTAAATTAATTTGCTAAATAATATTATGGTTGAAAGGAATAACATAGGGTGTAGCTAATGCAACGAAGAAGAAAGAATGTAGAAGTATGAAAACATGTTTCAGAAAGACTTTTTTCTGATCAGGCTTGCATGCAAACATTTCTTACCTTTTCCTACCCCATAGAGGAGCTTGCTTCATGCAGTGCTTGTCTTCCTGCTGGAGAGCATCCTTCCTTGAACATAGTTCTACTTTGCTTGGTTTTTTTAATTCTGTTTGCTGGGGTTGTTAGTTTTGGTTTGTTGGTTTACTTTGTTTTGTGGGAGGGTGTTGCTTGGGTGATAAGCATCCTGATTTTAGTTGTAGCAAATATAGCATTTAAATAATTGTTATCCTTGTTTGTGAGAGACAAGAGCAGCAGTAAGCCATTTATCCACAGTGGTCTCATTAGTACCATGATGGCATTTGTAACATGAAAACCTAAGTGATGAACTTTGGTTAAATATCTGACATTCCTTCTCGCCTGGTTTGAAATTCAGAAATGGTTTTTCTTTTGTTCCCAGATCTAAGTAGAAAATGTTATTACAAAACTCAACAAAGTGTCTGAACGCAGATAGAGGCTGCATCATGCTGCACTAAAAAGTATGTGCTCCTTTGTAAATATAGGTAATGACAAGTTTTTTTCTTTTTTTTATAGACAATCAGGATGGCTGGGATGGAAAGCAGGAAAATGAAGAGCGTTTTTTTGGAAGCCAGGATGTCTTAACTGAAAAAGATATGGAGTTATTTAGAGATATTCAGGAGCAAGCACTGCAGGTAAAGATAGTTTTCCAGTGTTCAGTGGAAAGTACCTTACTCTTAAAAGAGGAAAAATTATGCTGTGGAGTATGGAGTTCAGATTAGTCAGTTTGCATTGAAGCTATGTGAGCATTGTAATTTATTTTAGCTTAGAAATCTTTCACTTGGAAAAATAAAAGTTTTTGTGATTTTCCTTCTTGCATAGAAAGTAGGGGTGACTGGACCTCCTGATCCACAAGTTCGGTGCCCCTCCGTCATCGAATTTGGCAAGTATGAAATTCAGACCTGGTACTCTTCCCCATATCCACAAGAATATTCGAGGTATGACTGAACATTCTTCTTAGTTCTGCTTCAGTGTTTATGGGAAAGCTGCATTCCAGCAGGTGTAGAGCTCTTAACAAGATTCTGTGTAGGACAGAGGAAAAGTACACATAATACAGATACTTTTCATGTTAGTTGGTAGATGTCTTAATGTTTTTTCAGACAGACTCAGGTTATAAAGTTTCTAACAACCTATATATACTCTTAGCCATGGGAGTGTATAATTACATGGATTCTCACAGGTCTGAGTTACTGCACTGCAGAGAGAGCAGCCTCAGCTACATGATAAGAGTATTTTGATTGTACTTGATTTGAGAACTACTACAGTAGTTCTTTACACATGGAATCATCATAATAGAAAATAATAAAATTGTTGAGGTAATAAAATGTTAACCACTTATTAAATGAGCTTGTTAGAAAAGGCTGTATGCTATTTAGGACTTCAAAGAGAAAAATAAGTAGAAATTTAAGATGAATCACTTTTGATGTGTTATTTTTATGCTGTTTGGTGTTCAGCACATCTATAAATGTTTTGCATTGTGGTGTCTCAAAGGTTGTTGCTGTGATGTTTTGATGTTCTTTTGATGAATAACTTTGCAAACTTGTCTTAACAGTAAACTCTCCCAACATAAAGTTGATTCAGAAAGAATAACTTCCAAAGGCCTTAGCTAGAGAGAGAAAATGAAGTGAAACTTATTATTCTACCATTTCTACCACAGAGCATGTGGTCTGTCATCAGGAATTATTCTAGCTTTGCTAAAGGCGCTGGGGGTAACTGAGAAGAGTAGATCTACTCAAGCTGGAATTAAATCGCAGTAGTATCAGGATATTTGCATTCAAATTGTTTGGGTCGATATATATCACGGGGTTATCCCTGGATCAGTCCATGACAGGGGGCACAGGCCCCAAGAAAAAGAAAAAAGGAGAAGCAAAGGAGTGATGGAAAGAAAAAGAAAAGGAAGGAGTTTGCCATGTGACCCAGTCGGAACAGTCCAGGAGAGGGGGAAGGGCAGAGAGCGAGCATATCGTTTTAACTAAGAGAAAACACAACGGCAGCGATCCAAGGAAGAGCTGGAATTGACCAAATGTAACCAAATCAAACCAAACGAGAGAGACCAAAGTAGGAGTCGAACCATGGCAGTACTCCCCCTCCCCTCCAGGAACCCAAAATCACCCAAATGGTGGTAACACGGAACCAGGACACAAACTCTTTAACTGCCACTGTTCTGTGTGATGTTCTGATGTGGAATAGCAACAACAGAAATCACAAAACCACAACAATATAATATGAAAAATTATTTTAAAAGAGCTTGATGACATTGCAACGCTTTTCTCAGTGTATACCGTTGCTTTTTCCACAGACAGAAGCAGGAGAACAAGAGCTGTTTATTTAATTCATTGTAGCATCACTAGTTTAAAACTGCTATTTGTTGTTATTTATCTAGTATGTTAATTGATGAATTTATTTCTTCTGGTATAATAATGTAAAAGTAATTAGGTGGGATATTAAATACTACTTTTTTTTTATACGTATTTAATCTAGAATAAGTAAATGTTGTGACTTGAAGCACAGTAAGGGTGCTGGGTTTTTTTTTTTGCACGAGTAGTGCACACAAGTTTGCTCTATCATAGAGTCATAGATCTGTGATTATATATATAGGTTTTGTTTTCATCAAGTTTTTTATCTTCAGGAGTGAGGAATTTCATATGAAATTTGTTTTCTTCAGTCTTCAATTTTTCTTTACCTTTGTTTATAGGCTACCCAAGCTGTACCTTTGTGAATTCTGTCTAAAGTATATGAAAAGCAGAACTATTCTCCAACAGCATATGAAAAAGTGTGGCTGGTTCCATCCTCCAGCCAATGAAATTTATAGAAAAAACAATATTTCAGTCTTTGAGGTAAGTTAAGAAACTAAGCCTCTCACTGTTATCTCTAAAGCAGAGTTTTTAGTATCCAGTAGTGTGATAAGTGTTCTGTAGCCCTCCAGATCTTCATTTTTTTTAAACATTCACATGCGAAAAGTGAAGAGGTACAAGCAAGCAGCAGTTGCTGACCTTTTTTTAATGGATAAACAGTCTGTATACATAAGAGAAGGCATATACATTTTAGAGAAAAGAGTTTTAAGTTCTCTTTTAAATTAATGAATTTAACAGACTTGGCCAGGGCTCTTATGCTGTGAAATTTGAAATCTCATGAGATTGTACCTGTAACACTGAAGCTTTCATTTTGTGTTAGGTGTTTCAAATGCACACGGGTACCCAGATGAAGCATTTCTTTGTATGCCAGCATTTAGAGTGACATAACTTTTCCTCATTTTTCTAAGGTGGATGGCAATGTCAGCACTATCTACTGCCAGAATTTGTGCTTGTTAGCCAAACTCTTCCTGGACCATAAGACTCTTTATTATGATGTGGAACCATTTCTTTTCTACGTGCTGACACAGAACGATGTCAAGGGTTGTCACCTTGTTGGTTACTTTTCCAAGGCAAGTATTTTAGTACTTCAGACTTGGAAGAAGCTTCATAGTTAACTCAGTTTTCATTAAAAGTAATTAGGGAATTGTGTGGAATAACATCTGGTATTTATGTTCTTTTGTTTTTAAAATGTGCTACCTTTATTCTTTTTTTCCTCAACAGGAAAAACACTGCCAACAGAAATACAACGTTTCCTGTATAATGATTCTTCCGCAGTACCAACGTAAGGGCTATGGCCGGTTCCTCATCGACTTCAGTAAGGAATTTATTTTGTTTTGCTTTTTGACTCTTTTTCTTTACACATTTTAAAGAGGAGTTTATCTTGGGTGGAGGATGCTTATCTATTTCTAATTTAAAAAAATCTCAGGAGAGGGGATATTGAAGTTCACAGTCATCTGAACTTAAATGGCTCTCTTAATTGGTAGGCTTAAATTCTGAAGAAAAATTGATATTTTTTCTTCTATCTCATGTGTTCTGTTTCCATAAGCTGGAAACTCCAGGCATGTGTCAGTGTAGAGGTTTTGCAGAAGCTTACCTTGTGTACGTAGTTATTTATATAGAAAGCAAACTGTAAATCTGCAATCTGTTGAAACTTGATTGATTGAATGTGTCTTAAGCAAAAGGTAGCCATAGCTAGGCTTTAATTTAGTTTTAAGAGCAACAGAAGTGGCTGTTTTTCAGCAGTGGATGTTCTATGAATGTTCTCACGTTCTTAGAGAAATCCATATGTTCACTGGAAAACTTGCTGTTCTAACTATACCTCTCATTTTGCTGACACAGACCTCTGTGTGGATGTGCTAATGCTCAAGTTAGTGTCTTGAGGAAAATTTTTCCTTACTTAATTATAGGTTTAGAATAAAAAAAATCCTTGTGCATATAATCTGTTGTTCTCCTAAGAGTACTGCTGAAACAAAGCAACTGAGTGAATTGTCTTGAGAAATCAATGCTTTTTTCCTGTGCTTCCTTAGGCTATCTGCTTTCAAAGCGTGAGGGCCAAGCAGGATCACCAGAGAAGCCTCTGTCAGACCTGGGGCGGCTCTCATATATGGCCTATTGGAAAAGCGTAATATTGGAGTGCCTTTATCATCAACATGACAAGCAGTTAAGCATCAAGAAATTGAGTAAGCTGACTGGAATCTGCCCTCAAGATATCACTTCCACTCTGCATCACCTCCGAATGCTTGACTTCCGTAGTGATCAGTGAGTACAGTAGTTCTGTTGCATTTCCAAGTAGACTCATATGTATTCAAAGGAAGTGTCTGGGGGCAAACTATGTCTAATAAGCTTAATTTTATTTAATAGTTAGTTGTCCAAATGTTGTTTGTTGAGATCTGTGATGCTTTCTTGTGGTGGAATAACTGTTCAGTGCCAAAGCTGTACCAGATTACTAGCTGTGGAACTCTGCAGCTGTGAAACTTCCAAGTAAGCTGCATCTTTAAAAGAAAGCAAGCTGGTCTCTTAGCCACATTCTCTTGAAGTCCTTCTAAGTAATCAGTAACCTCTGCAATGGAGCAGAAGAGGATCTCTAGAGAGATGTATGTTCTGTTTTCCTGACATTGAGTAGAAGTTTCCCAGTGTTCATCCAAGGTGTCATTAACTTGTTTAGATAATAGTCTAGATCACTGGGAGAAATTAGGTGTTTGGATATAGAATAGAGGTAGTTCACTTGACCAGCAGAGTGCACCAATCAATTGAAATTCTGGGAATTAGTATTAATTCAGACAGTTGCTGTTTTGGAAGTGGAATAATATTCGGTCTTGGTTTGTGTTAAACAGTTGGTGTTAAACTCACTTTAGAGCACTTTATGATACTTTCTACTTTGATACAAAAATAACTAGGGATGTTACTCCCAGGCAGCTGAATTTAACTCTCTGAAGTTACTTACACTGAGATTACATTGATTGAAAGTACCTTATTTTATACCTGTGCCACATGACAACATGTATATTGTGTAGCCTGTTGTTAATCTATGTCATTATTGTTTAGATTTGTCATCATTCGTCGAGAGAAGCTTATCCAAGAACACATGGCAAAGCTTAGAAATAATGTTCGACCAATAGATGTGGATGCAGAGTGTCTGCGTTGGACACCTGTTATAGTTTCCAACTCTGTTGTGTCTGAGGATGAGGAAGAGGAGACAGAAGATGGGGAAAATGAAGAGCAACAACATCATAAAGACTCAGAGTCCAGTGTAAGAGTGAATCTGTTACTTCTATGTAGTGGGGGGAAAGGAGTGGCAGTGGGTGCTGTGACAACCTTGTGCAGGTCAATTCAATTGTTCTCAGATTCTGAAAGGTTGTCCTTGTTACAGTTTAGCAATTTCATGTTCAAAATGTTCCACTATGGCAAATAGAAAGAATGAAATTGACTTGTTTTTATTTATACTAGATGGTAAAATCTGTGTCGTGGGAGAAAAAAGAACAAGAACCCTATTCACCAACAAAGAATGAAAAAAAGCCAGATGCCATTGCTCCCGTCAACTCCACGCGGACAAACAAGCATGTTTTTTCACTGGACAGTCTTCCAGCAAACAGTCAAACATCACGAAGAGGGCGATGGAACCGCAAGGGCAAAAAAGTTCGAGAACCCTTTTGTGAGAAGGAACCAGTATTGCCCATTGAGGACAAAACAGCCATTCCCAGTGAACAATGCATTGAATGCGAGGAGAAATCAGCAGCTTCACGAGGCCGGTGCAGTGAATGTGAGGAAAAGTCATCAGCCTTGCAGGAAAGGTGTGAATGTGAGGAAAAGTCTCCAACCCCAAGAGGCCATTATGCTGAAGATGAGGAAAAGTCCGTGGTTTCCCAAGCACAGTATGGCAAAAATGAAAAATCTGCTGTTCCCCATCAACATTATAGTGAAGGTGTGGAAAGATGGAGAGGACAGATGAAAAAGAACACAGAGCCACTGAAGAATAGGTTCCCAGAGGACTGTGAAAGATTACCCCACTGCTACAGCGATAGTGATAGGGCACTTCTGAGGTGTTTTAGTGAGAGCAGCGAGGAGGAAGACGATGAACCTGTGAGTCCCCGATCAAACTCTCCTCCTGTTCTTACCAAACCAACGTTAAAACGAAAGGTCTGTGCCTTATTTCTTCTTGTTGTCTCTGACTGTATTATGTAGCCTGTTTTGTCAGTATGCTGGTGGTGTTTTGAGGGTCAGTGCAATTCACGAGATAAGTATCAAATGTACAGGTAGCATCTGGTCAGTATGCTAGAACTCTGGAGAGTGCTGTTCTCTTACAGTTAGTGGTCTTTTTTGTTAGATCAGAGGTAATTTTTTTCCCAATTTTTCCTTGTGCTTTTGCTGTTTTCTGGCTTGGTTACTGAAGTTTTATTCAGTCAAAATAAAAATAGATATGCTGCTACTTTTAAAAGAAGTATTCAAAATACAAATACTATGTAAACAACTAAAATCACAGCATAAAGTCTTTGAAATGGTTAACCATAGAGAAGTTGATCCTGTCAACATGAATAAGAAAATCCTCATGGGTGCTGCATTAAGAAGTAAAACTCAGCTGTTAATGTTTTTTAATTTAAGTGTGTTATTTCTGCAGTCAGTAAAACGTCTTCTCCCACCATCTTCTCTTAGAAGCCAGTTCTTCATCGGAAGAGGAGAGTGCGCAAGCGTAAGCACCACAACAGCAGTGTTGTTACTGAAACAATCTCAGAGACCACAGAAGTGCTGGATGAACCATTTGAGGACTCAGATGCTGAACGACCAATGCCCCGTTTAGAGCCTACATTTGAAATTGAGGAGGAGGAAGAGGAAGAAGAGGATGAGGAAGATGAGGAGAATGAACTTTTGTCCAGTGGATACTTTCAGCACTTAGCCCCACAAGACACCCTCAGGAACAGAGCCTCTTCTAAGAGGAAGTCCAAAGATGAGGAGGAGTCTGATGACAATAATGGTATGTTTGGTGGTAAGCTTTAAAAGCTTGGTTAGGCACCACTGGAAGGAGCCTTGTTCCATGCTCTTTGTTGCCCCTCTTCAGGTATCTGTGCCTATTAAGATCCTCCTGAACCTTCTGTAGTCCCTGTTCTCTCAAGCTTTCCTTATAGGAGAGGTGTCATCTTAGTCATTTCTGTAGCTGTTTGCTGGACTTTCTCCAGTACATCCATATCTTTCATGTATTGGGGAGACCAGAACAGGACATGTTTAGTATTAAATTACTCTGTGGAAAGCCCACCATTTACTTTTTTTTCCTCTTTAGAGTTGTTAAGTCAAAGACAGTACAGATAAAAGTACGGTGTCTTTACAAAAGAACCAGTAAAAGCTAATCTCTTGTAGAAAATAGGAAATGTAAAAAGAGAAATAGATTCTATGGATTATAAAAGACACAGATTCTATTTATTTATTTGGAATGTTTTCAATGTTAAAGCATTAACAAATACTACGGAAGTAGCATTTTCTTCTGCCTGCCTTATCTCATCTGGAAGATCCTTTCTTTATTCACATACAGGATATTTTTTGATGGATGACTTCAAGGGGTTGTTAAATTTTGAACTCAGTGTTTAAGCTCATTTTTCATACTCAGAATTTTTTCTAGTATGCTTCTGGTCAGAGGTATTAAAGATAAGTACCTGTCAGAATTCCTTTAGTGTTGTTTTTAGTGGATATCTAAGTTTGTATAAATAGGATCTTTGAAACCTTAGAAATAAAAAAAGTGGCTTACCATGGATGAACTTATTTGTAAGTGGATTGAGTAACTTCTGGAGACACCAAACACTGTGCATATCCAGTTCACAGAGTTGCAGGGTTAAAGTAGAACAAAGGGCAAGAGTAACTCAGTTGACGTATTATTGGTTCTTAAGATGAACTTTTTTATTACTAGGAACACATTTAGTGTTACCTTTTGAATTCTTTGCATAACTGTGAATTTACATCAGCTCTCTTTGGAAAATGCCAGGAGTGGAATAGAGTTGGACTTTTGAGTTTATTTGTTTACTGTTTTATGGGTAAATATTAAAGAAACAGTGTTGCAGCTGACAAAAATAAGAAAGGATTTGGTAAATGAAGTGAAGGACATCTCAGTGGCATACATAGTCTGTGAGAAAGTATTTGAAGTTCATGTCTAGTAATCAAGTGAACATGGTATTCTAGCTCAAAGATTTGGATGACCCTTAAGTATATGAATGGGGAAATTTCAAGTGGAGCAGAGACACCTTGTCATCTTTGGTGAAGCTGCTGCTGCTTTCCCTACTGTTATTCACACTTGATAAGAGAATCAGTAAATTGAAATATTTCAAAGAACAGTCGTGGGTTAATAAAGGCACTGAAACAAATTTTCTATTATGATAGATTCAAAGAATACAGTCAACTTGGATTATAAGCAGAGGCAAGAGCAACTTACTACTTTTGTTTACCTATGTGAGAACTGTTAATTGGTAAGAATGATTCTCTGTCCAGCAGATAAAATAAAAACTAATGCAAAAGCAGATTAAGAAGATTGAGTGTCTGACAACCAAAATTCAGATGATAAAGTGTGAATATTGACTAATGTCAGTGCAGGAATTTTTCAGAAGTTGATTGAAATGCCACTGACTATTGCTTGTAATTGACAGGTTCAAAACAGAATTGCTAAGGGGGAGGCCTTACAGCGTTTGGTAAATTCATTAAACATCAATTTCTGATAATATAGGATGTGGAACTATTACAGTATTTGAAAAGCTACTGAAATACAAAGTAATATTTCATCCAGTAAAAGTCAGGTGAGAGAGGAATTTTGATTCCATTAAGTGTTTTCTTAGGATAAAAACAGCTAAATTCAGTCATCTGTGTATTTCTGTAGGCATTCAAAAATATAAGCTGTGACAAGGTAAAAATATGTCATTTCTGCAGCAGATGCACCAAGTACAGATCTAAATGGAAGCATAACTTTTATTATAACATAGCCTCGTGTTTAATTTGACTTGTTTATTAAAGACTCAGGTCTTTGACCATGTAAAATCTTGAAAGCATTGCTCTTTGAAAAAGTAGTGTGCTTTGCAACTGCTGATGAGCAGACTTTGATCTTTCTTACTACCCATTGCAATATCTTGCTAACCTAGAAATCTAAGTTGGTAAATATGATAGAATGCTTGGTAAAGTTTCCATGAGTGCTCAGGGTGAACAGCATTTTTCTGTTTGTGTTTTTAGATACTCCAACTTTGAAACCATTATCTATGCTGAGAAAGTGTGAAGCAAATGATTCTTCACTTGATCCAGATACTTCTACACCCATGAAAAAGAAGAAGGGATGGCCAAAAGGCAAAAGCCGAAAACCAGTCCATTGGAAGAAGAGACCTGGTCGAAAACCAGGGTTTAAACTGAACCGGGACAAGGTGCCACCATCAGTTCAAGGAGAGGGAATTGATGCAGTGATAGCTAATTCAAAAACAGGGCGTAAGTCCAAAATTTCAGATAAAGAGGAAGGTGTTGAGCAAAAAGAAGAGCTGCCTCTTAATGAGGAAAGGAAAGAGGAAGATGTGACTATGGAAGCAGAAGAGGTTGGAGAGGGAGAAGAGGAAGATGCAGCCAGCAGTGAAGTAAGAGCAGTTTCTCCAGTGGACAGCAGCAGTAGTCCAGTGCCTGAAGTTAAAGAGCCTGAAATAGAAGAGGAGGTGGAGGAGAAACCACAGGTATTAGAAGAGCAAAGGCAATCAGAAGAAGAGCAGCAAGAGCTAGATGAGCCTGAGCAGGACCATGAGGAAGATGATGAAATTGCAGCAGTGGCAAATCAAAATGAGGACCATGATGCTGATGATGAAGATGATGGTCATCTGGAGTCTGTGAAGAAAAAAGAATTGGAGGAACAACCTGTAAGAGAAGGGGTGAAGGAAGAACCTGATGTTCAGGAATGTTTTTTAGAAACAAATATACCAAGCAGTAGAGAAGATGCAAAAGGAAAAGATGAAGCAGAGGCAGATTCTGAGGAAGAGCAGGCTTCCAATGAAACATCAGTGGGCTCAGAGCATGTCCCTGGGTCTGAAGATGATCGTGAAGAAGATCCAAGTAATAAAGAAGGTTTGATTGAATTAAAAGAAGAGGAAGAGATTCCTCATAGTGAACTAGATCTCGAAACTGTTCAAGCAGTCCAGTCCTTGACGCAGGAGGAAGGCAACGAACATGATGTAGCTTACCAGGACTGTGAGGAGACTCTTGCTGCTTGTCAGACTCTGCAGAGTTACACCCAGACTGAGGAGGATCCTCAGATATCAATGGTTGAAGATTGTCAGGCCTCGGAACACAACAGTCCAATATCCTCTGTTCAGTCCCACCCCAGCCAGTCTGTTCGTTCTGTCAGCAGCCCAAATGTGCCCGCTCTGGAGAGCAGTTACACCCAGATAAGCCCTGAACAAGGATCCCTGTCCGCACCCTCTATGCAGAACATGGAGACCAGCCCCATGATGGATGTGCCTTCAGTATCAGACCACTCTCAGCAGGTGGTGGATAGTGGCTTCAGTGACCTTGGCAGCATTGAGAGCACTACAGAGAATTATGAAAACCCAAGCAGCTATGACTCCACTATGGGAGGCAGCATTTGTGGAAATAACTCTTCTCAGAGCAGCTGTTCCTATGGGGGACTGTCTTCTTCCAGCAGCCTCACACAGAACAGTTGTGTTGTCACTCAGCAAATGGCAAACATTGGCAGCAGTTGCAGCATGATGCAGCAAAGCACTGTCCAGCCTGCAGCAAACTGTAATATCAAGTCACCTCAGAGCTGCGTCATAGAAAGACCTCCAAGTAACCAGCAGCCAGCAGCACAGCCTCAACAGCAGCAGCCCCAGTCACAGCAGCCACAGCCTCCACCTCCACCCCAGCAGCAACCTCCACTGTCCCAGTGTAGTATGAACAACAGCTTCACCCCAGCACCTATGATCATGGAGATACCTGAGTCTGGAACCACTGGTAACATAAGTATCTATGAGAGGATTCCAGGGGATTTTGGGGCTGGGAGCTATTCACAACCATCGGCCACGTTCAGTTTAGCCAAGTTGCAGCAGCTGACAAACACCATTATGGACCCTCATGCCATGCCTTATAGCCATTCTCCTGCTGTGACTTCCTATGCAACCAGTGTTTCTCTGTCCAACACAGGATTGGCTCAGCTAGCTCCCTCTCATCCCTTAGCAGGCACACCACAAGCACAAGCCACCATGACACCCCCACCAAACTTGGCATCCACCACCATGAACCTCACATCACCTCTGCTTCAGTGTAACATGTCTGCTACCAATATTGGCATTCCACATACACAGAGGTTGCAGGGGCAAATGCCAGTCAAGGGGCACATTTCAATTCGCTCTAAATCAGCACCCCTGCCCTCTGCAACCGCACACCAGCAGCAACTCTATGGCCGCAGCCCACCTGCTGTTGCCATGCAGGCTGGCCCTCGTACGTTGGCTGTTCAGCGAGGTATGAACATGGGGGTCAACCTAATGCCAACCACCCCATACAATGTTAATTCCATGAATATGAACACCCTTAATGCCATGAACAGCTACAGAATGACACAACCCATGATGAACAGCAGTTACCATAGTAACCCTGCCTACATGAACCAGACAGCACAGTATCCTATGCAGATGCAGATGGGAATGATGGGGAGCCAGGCCTATACCCAGCAGCCTATGCAGCCAAATCCTCACGGAAACATGATGTACACTGGCCCCTCCCATCACAGCTACATGAACGCTGCTGGGGTGCCCAAGCAGTCTCTCAATGGACCGTACATGAGAAGATGAGCAAGATAAGCTTGCATCCAAAAAACTTAAATATATAAATAAAGGAACCTTTTATACTGACGAACCAGAGAAAACGGACCTTTTTCCAGTTAAAATATTGCTGTAGATTTAGAGGGATTTTCTTTGGTTTATTTTATTTTTTAGAAAGCTTGGTGGTTTTTGTTGTTGTTGTTGGTTTTCTGGGTTTCTTTTTTTTGTTTGTTTGTTTTTGTTTGTGTTTTTTTTTTCCGGGGGGTGGGGTGGGGGAGGGGAAGAGGGGTTGTTTTCTTTACAATCCTGAAACATTTTACAGCTGAAATCATTTACAGATGTTTTTTAGAGGGAAAACATGCACAAAATGTTTTCATAATTTAAAAAGAGCCTTACTTTGCTGACCATGTGGACAGAATCTGTGTAATGGTGAAATCATCTAATTTTGTTTTCAGATGTATGTCCTCCTCCCTCCCCCCTGTCCCTCCGTATGCATTTCTTTAGCGCTGCAGTAATGTAAAATGTCTGACATCTCAAAGAGTAACAACCCGCCCCTCCAAGCCCCACTTAATGTTCTACTTCTAGCAGGAGGCACTTATTGGGAGAAGTGGAAGGGGACACAGAGGATAAATGAAGCTGTTTATTTCTGCAAGTCAGGAAAAACAATTTATCTTTGAACTTTTCCTGACTCTCGCCTTCAGTAAAATTTGGAGACATGTAAACAAACTATTCACGTTGGTGTTTTTGTAGATGAGTTAATTGAAATTGTATGTTTCATTCTGAAAGTATAATGTACTTTTAAAATGATCCCATTTACAACCCAGGCATGCACGTCTGCACGTGCACACGTTGTCACTCTGAACTACTGGAAGCATCTATGAGCTGTTTGTAGCCATCACGCAGTCATGAGGAGGGTAGGATGATTGCTGGACATAAAACAAAGGGTTACAGGCTCTTCTGGTGAACTGCAAGTCAACCACAACTCTGAGATCCCAAACTCTGCTTTAGTGTGTACTTGGAAATGCTGAGGGTCTTGTTCTGAACCTTTGAGCAGTCTGAGCTCAAAAGCATCTGATTCCAGTGATCTGCCTCTTAGTCTCTATACTTCCATTACCTTGCAAGATAAAATGTGTGTTAAGTGACTTGGTGAGAGCCTTGTGGTGTCCTTGTTGCTCTTCCATTCCTGGTATGGCACAGGCAGTTGCTGAACGTGCCGCTGATAGGGGGGAATCAGTTAAGCTGAACGTTTCCCTGATTCTTCCACTGTTTGAGACCATGTTGTCAGAATCTCCACGCTTTGGATCTCGTGTGGGAAACAAAGGGACTCAGCCTGTTTTACAGGAGTGAAACAGTCCAGACACCGCAGCAGGATGCAGGTGGCAGGATTTTGCTGTTTATTACCGCATAATCCAGTCTGTGTTTCTTTTTTGGCTGCACTGCTTTGATAGAGACGGCACCTGCTGGCACGTCACACGTCACCCAGCTCAAAAAGGGACACCCCTTAATGTAGAGACCTTTTTTTTTTTTATTGTATATGAAGCAGAAATACACATTAATAAGACTAATTTCTTATTTCTTTAAAAAACAAAAAGAAAAGAAAAAAAAAAAAAGAATCTACAAGTTGGGTTTCTTTGTATGCACTAAAATGGACTTTCTTCCAATAACTGCTAACCGTAAAAGGCAGAATTCAAAGGACTTCCTTTTTTCTTTTTTTTTTTTTCCTTTGTTTTTCCTGTTTAGTTCTGAGCACATACAAGGCTGTGTAGGACTCATTTCTCTGTACGTACAATTCCAGTTCCAAATAACCCACGTAAGGAAGCACGTTGTGCTGCCCTCCCTGCACCTCCAGCTGTGCTGCTGCTTCCTGGCTGCTGGGCTGGGCGGTGGGGTGGAATGGATCTGAGACAGGAGGAGAAGCTGTTGAGACGAGGGCCATGAATTCCATTTGTTTGCTGTTCTGTTTGCTTTGGGTTTGTATTTTATTTGATTTTTTAATCAATTGGGCAGCTCCCTTTTCCACAACCTTTGTGACTGTAGAACTATTGTAGAAAAAGAAGTTCTTTTCTATATATAAAAAGAAATTATCCAACACAGTAATATTGGTACCTACCATTTTTTTCACTTCTGTTTAAAAAAAGAAAAGAAATAAATGTATTTTTAGCAAGATAACTTGGGTAATCTTCTAAAAGAAATTAAAAAATCTCACTGTTAGTGACTTTGATGCCTTTTAAAATAAGAGCTTTTTCATTTCATTCCATCTTCAAAATTTTTTATCTTTGTTGTAGAATATTAAAAACTATTTTAAGAAAGAAAAAAAAAAATGTTCTCTTTAAAGAGATCTCTAGAGTGTGTGAATAGGAGCTCCAGATGCCTCTAAAAGCCGCATGTACAAATGATGCTGAGTTTATTCCTGTCTGTTTATATTTGCTTTTCCTGTTTTGTAATCTCTTTGTACTTCGTTCATGGTGACTTGTAAGCTAAGGGGAAGGGGTGCCTGGATGCCTTTGGAATTCTCCATGTCATGCTCCTGGCTGGATGGTCTCCCTTCCTCTACTTGTATGTAATATCACTTTTTTTTCCCCTTTCTAGCAAGTACTTTCAAAAGAACTCTGTACATTTTAACATAAAAAATAAATTATGTTGAGCCATTTTGGATGTCTGTTGTGCTCGTGGATTCTTTTCCTTCTTCTTTTTTTCTTCTTTTCTGGGTCCCGGCGCCAGGCGGCAGCAGAGCTCCAGAGCTGCACGGCTGCAGCCTGCGGCCTCCGCCCGTCTGCATGCAAAGGGGCGGCTGGGTCCTGGTGAAAAGCGCCCTGAGAACCACGAGCTTCCTTTTGAACGGCAGTTCCCAGTCCTCACGGAGGTTGAAACGTCTCTTTTTGCTGGCGATGCTGCATTTAGGCTGACGCTTCTTGGACGCGTTGTCCCCAAGTTTGCAGGTCTGGCTGTGTGAGGACAGACAGCCGCTGCTGTTTGCGATGCTCGGGGCAGCCTGATCTGTTCTGCTTTTGTTTGTCTCTAATGTTCAGAAACGTTCTCATTTACTCATTGAAAGTAAAATACTAATGGAGAACAGCTGGATGTTCTCCACTACTTCGGACCAGCTTTGACTTCTGCAGTTTATGTGCTGAGTGATCGGACCAAAGCATCGTGGTGTTGATTTAGTTAGCTCCAGAATTCAGACTGATCATGGTAAATCAGTGCCATGAAATGAGGTCATGCATCTCTCCTGTAGTGAGATCCTCCTGTCATAAACTGATGGGTAGGGTGAATCTGAGCCTTCTTCTAATACCCTGGTACCAAATGGTGGCTATGTATGCTGTTTTGAAATGCCCTTCAGTTCCTTGGCAGAGATGTTTTCAATGCTTGATTTGATGATCGCCACATTTGGGAGTCATAAACAAAGAGATCTCTTTCAACATCTAAATCCTACTGTCTGTGAAGGCTTAACAGAGGTGAGTGTTTTGGTTTGGGTTTGTTTGGTTTTGGAGAGTTGCCATGCTAAAACGGGTTTTAAATCAGGCAGTACAAGAACCACCAGCATCTTACAGCATGGCGTGAGCAGCTGCTACTGCCTGCTCTGCACTGCCACTGCCAGGTGTCATGCTGTGAACACGGAACAGTTCCATTCAGTAGTGACAGATTTGCTCAAAATTAGCTGTTACGTGGACCAAAATGTCTGTTACCAACACAACATGTAAGGCTGCATACGTTGGAAGCAACACACGGCAACACACAAGCTTTGGCCTTGAAGATTTCAAGGGTTTCAAAGAGTTGAACTGAAAGCTCATAAGTGTGAGATAGGTAAGAAAAGATAAAAAGAACAGAACAATTTAAATCAAGTTCCTGACTCAGTGAGAGAAATCTGTGCTGAGATCCTCCCTCTGCAGCAGCAGGGAATGCAGATGGACTGAGCAAGGCCTGGTTTACAGCAGCTGAGGTGTGGCCTGCAGCGTCCTTCATCTTTGCAGACTGTCAACCAAAAGAGTTTGGCTGAAAACAGCTACTTGAAATTGGAGTTTGAATGTAAAATCCTATTGCCCCTAATATAAAGAACAACAATTTCCACAAGCTGTTCTTCACTCAGAGCAGAGCAGGACTCCAGCTATGCTTCATTCCTGGAAACACCTTGTAGGCAAACAGGACTTTGCTTCTGTACTTCCTTCGCATGAGGTTCTGTTCTGTAGGACGGCTCTATGTGTTGAATTGGCACTTAGTAGCCTTGTTCATTTGTGCAGCCACTTTCTTAAGGGTTCTCCTTGCTTTCCATTGCCAAACCCTTTATCCCGTGAGCTCTTTGCAACAGGGACTGTTGTTGATGATTTCCATTCGTCTGATATGGTAGAATCCCGATCTGTTACCAAGGTACCAGAGATATAGTAGAGATACTCTGTTTTCAAGGAAAAAGTGTTAAATACTGTGCTCTGTATCAAATAATTAAATAAGGTTCTTTAAAGTCTTTTATAGTATTGTGCTGTATACACGCAGGCGGTATCTTTCAGCTGGAAGAGGAGGTCTGTTTACTGTCATCTTCCATTTCTCCATTTCAAAGTGCTGTTGTATTTCTCCACTAGGAACAAGCAGCAACAAGAATATGGTCCATAAAGCGATTTCTTCTTTTCTCTGTATTTCCTCAGCAAGTCATTCAAAGAAGAGAAAAATCAGAGAAAAAAAAGCTGAAGTGGTGACTGAATAAAGGGTCAATCCATTTCTTGCTGCCCCTGAACAGAGTCCTGCCTCCATTCTGAAACAGCAAGAACGCTGACGAAGATGAGCTCTTCCTCATGTACAGCAGATCTCCGTGGTCACTTTTTACCAACCATACACCACACACCAGCACAATAAAAGCTCAACATCGACCCAGGGCAAATGCTTCACAACTTCCATTTGTAAGCCTCTGAGGAGGACAACCTCATGTATATAGCAGAGAGAACGAATTCCAGTTAATGTGGACTCTTAAATGACACTGTCAACATTCAAAATGGATGTTTCAAATTGAATGTCCGTGGTCATTTTTTGCATCCTAGTGTAGGCAAGACTGCAGTTACTCTAGGACTGACCTTGTCCCCTCTTGGTTTGTATTAAGAGAGCACGCTGTTGAAATCAAAGCAAACTGCAGAGCTTGGTCCTCAGCAAGCACTCAGACCTGCCCTGGCACAGACAGCAAGAGGTCAGCAGGTGATTGTAGAAACTCTGAGGACAAAGGAGAACTGGAAATAGTCCCTATAGAGGCCATCACAGATGCCCTTGGTGATCTCTCTGTGCATCCAGCTGTAAGACATACACCTCGGTGTGTTAGCAAACGTGACCACTGTTCTTGGGAACCTTTGGCACAAATCCTGTGCAGGGCTGGATGAGTCCAAGCAGCAAATGGTGGTGCGGAAAGGAGGCAGAAAGAGAGAGATGTTCTGAGAAAGCACTGTCTGGAAGCTCCAGCTCTGAATGGAAAGAGTATTGGTTTTTAGTTATTGTAAATATGGTGCCTCTTACCAGCTGTGCATGTGGCATCTCCTGTCTATGCTAAGGAGCATTGTGCTGGGTGGTTTCTATTTAATTCTGTGTTGTGTTGTTTTATACATGTATTAATAAGATGTACAAAGATACGAAGCTCTGACTAAACCTGAGAGTTGTGTTTCTCGAGATGGGTACAGATCAAAGAACTAAAGCTGCTCTTGGAAAATACTTGTAAAATGTGATGATTTCCTGTTCTCAGATTTTATTAGGACCCCATAAACCTTATCTGTGTTCTCACCCATCACATTCTGAAAGAAGCTGAGATACATAGACCTGTTTTCTGTTGTTTGGACTCTTCTTGATCTGTGGATAAAGCAAGATAATAAGGAGGACTTCAAAGGGAAAAGAAATGCAGAAAAACTTAGCCAGAAAAGTGACCTACATTATCTACAGTTAATTTTGCATTTCTCAGCTTCCCATCACTCTAAATAACCTGTAAGTGACTGTCAAGTAGTTGCTAAGGAATAGACATTAAACCCTACTTCCCCATCTTCTGACACAAAAGGGACCTTTCTGCCTAAAATAGGGTGAGCTATGCCAGAAACCTGCAGCATATGTAGGGCAGATGATGCTCCCAGTGCTCTGGGATGCAATGCAGATGGGTGACATTCTGGGGCAGAGGGAGAGCAGAGAATTGAGCTGATAAAAGTCCAGACCCCAGTTTGTTCCCAGACCCCTCCTGCACTGATGCAATCTGCAGGAACAAAAATTAGATCTCTGGGCTACACATCTGATTTCCAACCTGTGGTTTCTTGTGCTTTGGAAGGGTGGCTGCAGGTGAAATGGACAGATGTGCATGAAGAAGGGGTGACTGCCATGACCAGGGATGCTCTGGTGATGCCTGAGTGGGGCAGGAGCTGGGGTCTCTGGTTTTCTTTTCTACAGCTGTGTAGTCAAGGAGCAAACCAAGCCCCTGGTTTCTGTCTCCCATTCACAGCCAAGATCCCTCCCCTCCTGTCGCTGTTCACTCAGTGGAGAGATGTGGGCAGAAAAGGATGCTGTTAAGCTTCACTTTGCTCCAGCATTTGGCACAGGCTTTGCAGTATTGACTGCTTTCTGAGCAGGGATTCTGCCTGCCTTCTAAGCAACGCAGCAATCGCCTACTGCTCCCCCTGAAAGGAGCTGGAATCACAACCAGCCGCATCGCCCGCTGCACAGAGTGACTGAGGGAATCAGAGAGACTGGAATATGTGCCTGCCTCAGCAGCACTGCAGTGGTAGATCCACCGACTGACTACATGCAGGTTACTGCTTTCAATGTATTGCTATGGAAAGAACAGAAGTCGAGATGAAACGCACCAGCCTCCTTTTCCTCTGCTTCTCTGCTGTCATCATGCATTAATTGCTGAGAGTTATTTTTCTTCCTATGGCTAGCTGCCTGCATCTCTTTTCATACTGCAGGAGAGGCAGTGAGGAAGCGAGCACAGAACAGCCTGGTGCCCTGTCCCATCAGGAGGGTTCTGCATGATGTGCCAGTGCAGTCAGGGGCTGCTGCAATGGTGCACACAACCTCTGGAACAGCTGGATTTGGGATTATTAACGCTTTATAAAGGTGTTCTGGACTCCATCTAGCAATTAGCTGAAGACACCGTCTGTCCTTTGGGGCTTGTTGTCTGCTTTCTATCTTCCTCTCGTTACTGCTTTCACATCCATCTGGGTCGGCAGCATTTGAGCTGGAAAGGGACCTTCCTGGCCAAGAACAAGAGTGTGCTGTGCGGAAAGTGCCACCGTGAGCTCTGGAGCAGCTGCAGTCTGACCAGCCATGGCTCAAGCAGCAAAGCAGCTGAAGAAAATCAAAGACATTGAGGCTCAGGCTCTACAGGAGCAGAAGGAGAAGGAAGAATCCAATCGCAAGCGCAGGAACCGCTCTCGGGACCGGAAGAAAAAGGTCAGTGATGCTGGGGTAAGCAGCCCTATATTCAGATGCCTGTGCTTGTGGCAGCCAGTGCTGTTTGCTTTTGGAGGGGAGAGATGATGAGGGGCACTCAATTCCCAGTACAAATCCATGTGCTCTCTGCACAAGAAACAATCCCTACCAAACAGAAGATAACTTTTGGGGCTGGGATTCTGCTGTTTATCCTGACAGTGTAGGGATGGGGGTAGAAAAAAGGAGGGTGAAGGGAGAGAGGAAGTGGAGGGTTTGTCTAAGCATCAAATTCTCACGCAGCCCATTTCCAAGTCCTTTCGACATATGTCAGTAATGGATTTGATCTCTGGGATAAATTTTCTGTCTTTCAGCTTCATTCAGTCTCACAGAGTTGCAGAGGAGGAGGCGACACCTCCCCCTTCTCCCAGTGAAGAATGTTTCTAGTATTCTCTCTGTGTCCTGCTTCCAGCAGGACACTGCACCCAGGGTCCAGTGACAGCCACCTGGGGAGAAGGAGCAGTTTTGTGCTGCTGCGTAGCACAGGCAGCCTTGGTGAGGGGGATGTGGATCATCCCTGCCAGCAAAGGCATCGCACTCACTGGCCACCGGCACGTAGGGGGCCAGGAGCAAGAAAAGGTGCCTTTTCCTCTCTGCAGACATCAACACGCTGTAGCCTTGGCTCTGCAAGCTGTTCTGAGCTGTAGCTCTGTTCTGGGAAGGCACTGTCAGTTTTTTCTTGCTGCCAGCTTTCCACAGGAGCAGATGTGTGGCAAAGATTGCTTTGCTGCCCCTTGAAGATCTTCTTGTTCTTCTCACGACAGGGCCTGATGTCTGTGCTATACACCAATGCAGAGAGGCTATGAGGAATGAGGTGACACCAAGGGTATGTGTGAGAGGAGGCTGTAATACAGAGATGTCTTAATGGGCTTCTCTGCTGTATTTAGCAAAATAATTTGAGACTTCTGCGTGTCTCCTGTGAGCAAGAGGTTTACAGCAGACTTCTGTTGCTTAGAATGTGTCAATAGCTGCTTCTGCACAGCCATGAGAGATGTCCTGCTGAGGGGGCAGAGCAGGCACTGCTGAGCAGCCCTCAGAGTTTTATTCTTCCTGCCCCACTGCCAGACAGCTGTCCCTTTAGGCAGTCTGGGCTAGTCCTGAGCACTGGAATCCCAGTTTCATTCATGTCTTTTTGGAGTGAAGCCTCACCCCTTGTGGCTTTGAGAAAACCATCCTGTTTCCTTCTGCCCCTCACCATGAGTCACAATGTCAGCGTGTCTTAGTGATGGACTGGGAAATCCAAAGATCTCTGTGAAGTGTCTGGGTTTCCTCAGATGGAAAGGACCAGGGGGGACCTTCTTGTCAGTTCTTTGTGAGTGACTTGAGTTACATTTGCTGCCAAGACAGTGACATAAGCAATGGAGTTGGCGAAACTCCCCTAAATAAGCCCAGGGGCTCTGGTTCCCTGAGATGAAACAGGGATCTTGCAGCTGTGAGCATTGCAGTGCACTGTTCAGGACTGTCACAGCATGGGGGGCATGGTGCAAGGTCTTCTTGGAGAATTCAGCAGAATTCTGGCACACTGCAGAGCACCTGAGCTTCAGCTTTCCCTTCCCAAGCATTATGCCCAGGGAATACACTCTGGGAAGGGAGGCTGGGCTTCCTCACAAGACATACAGAGCCCCTGTTGCCCTCCATTTCTTCTGGGACCAAAGCTGGGCTGAGGGATGCTTCTGCATGAGGCTGAGCACTGGGATGTCTGACCAGGGCAGCCCAGGAGGGCTCTATGTTTGCAGAGAACAGTGAATTTGGAGAGAGCAGCAAACACATTCAGCACAGATATAAAGTCTAGAGAGCAGCTTGCAACTGGGTATGAGGCCTTTCAACTACCACACTGGCAAGTTAAACACTGCTTTCTTCAATGATAACTGCTTGCTGCATGCAGGCTCACAGCTTTTCCCTGCAGGGCCTTTTACTCTTCTACAGAGAAGCTTGTCTCTTATGCTATCAGAAGGCAGTTAAGGAGCTCTATTGCGAACAAGGAGATTTTGCTATAGGAAAAGTCTTCTTATCCCTTGCTTCCCACCGCCTGAGTGTCTGCAGTGGTGGCAGTTTATTGTACAAGTCTCTGTTGGCACCACACCGAGGGTTACCAGAACATGTTGGAGTTTCTCATTCTGTTTTGCAGCAGCTGCTGAGGAGGTCTCCATGATGGCTTGGATGCCTGGATGGTGCCTTGAAAGTCTGCGTGCAGCTTACCAAATGTCCATACAGAACAAAATGCTCTCACACTGTTCATCACTGCGGACTGAAAACATTGTTGTGTTACTGGATCCTTCTACTTCTCCACATGTGCCAGCTGGTTGTCTCTTGCTCTGTATGCAAACACAGGCTCCAGTGGGAAAAGACTTTGCCTTGTGTTTGCACAGCGCTCTGTGCCTACGTCCTGATCTATATCTGAGCCCACCATGCACTGCTGCAGTTCACTTTCTTGGTGTCAATAGGGGCAACTAGTCATCCTAAAAGGTGCTAACAAAGCACTGGTGATAGGCAGAGGAAGGAGATAATGGCCACAAGTTCCATCCAATGTAAGCTGATGCTTTCTGTGTCTTGGGGCACGAGTGGTTTGCATTCTGCAGCATTTCCAGCCACTTTTGTGTTGCTGTGTATGTTGTGTGTTCTGTGATACATCCTCAGTATGTTCAGAGTAAGTTTTGCTTGGGCCTCTATTTGCTCCTTTTTTTGTTTGTTTTGAACAAGGAGAATCAAGCCACTTATTTTCTCTTTCACTGCTGTCTGTTTCCTTTGGCATGCAATTGTCCAAGGCTAGGACAGTCTCTCAGTCTGAATTTGTTCAGTATCTCACACAGTACAGACTTGAATGCTAAAGGAAAACGTTTCCTAATAAGAATCTTTTTGTATAAAACTTCTGGCTATTTTTTCTAGTTGCCCATTTCCAGGAAACAAAACAGACTAGTTTGAAGGCATCTGTCTCCCTGCTATCAGATAGCACCTGCACTTGGAGCAGAGGTTCTTCTATGTGCTGCAGCAGGAAATACTTCAGTGCTCTTTACCTTAAATACATCACAGGAGTCAGAAGAAACTCCACTGTTACCTTCTGCCTGAAACTTGATGCTACTGTGCAGTGGAAGTGAGGAGGGGCACAGAGCATCGGGGCAACCAAAGCCTTTGAGAGCCAAGGAGGTACCACTCTGAATGTAACTGGGGTAGCGTGTAGGCAAAGAATTGTGTTTCTAGGAATGGGCACAGTCGTTAGCCATCTAGCTATTATCTAGGCTTAGAAAAGGACTTTGCAAATCACAGCACCATCTTAAATCTTTCTGTGTACTGTGTGTGTGCGAGGCTCAAGACAGTAGTGCAAGGATGAATCTTTTCTGCTATAAATGTCCAGGGTGTCAAGCTGGGAAACTGTTTTGTATACGCAGCTACTGATAGACTGGGGCAAAACTGAGCTCCTTTAAGGTGATCCAATGCACCGACTGATGTCGCAGTGGTGGAGGATTTGCATCCCCCCCTCTGTCTGCCCGGTGTGCCAACAAGGAATTGATTTATGTGACAAGAAGGTAACTGTGACCCTCTGAACACTGTCAAGGTTGTTGGGGAAGCAAGTCCTGTCATGATCTGGGGAGGATTACATCAGCTGGCTGCACCGCGAGGAGATTCAGACTTTGTAGAAGCATAATAAATATTTAGCTTGTGTTTTAGGCTGGGTTGGGAAGTATGGGGGTTGTGTATGATGACAGTTTCCTCTGATGCTGTTTATCTGACCTGCCACTGGAGTGCTGTGCGGATGGAAAAGCTGTCAGGATTAGAGAAAGCATCAGCGCTGTTCTGGGCTTCTCTGCCAGCAGCTCTGTGAGAGCCCCCACTGGGGCTTCCCTTCCAGCTCTCTCTGTGTCTCTGTTTCTTTCTGGTATGGAATCAGCAGGAAGACTTACTTTTGACTAAACTCTGTCCAGTTTCACTTGCTGCCATTCACAACCAACCTCTAGCATTTCTTCCATTAGGTTGTAATGCAGTGTACACTGGTTATAATGGGAGCATCTGTCCTCCTAACATTTGGATTTTCTTTCCAATGGTAACATTAAGTACGAGGGAGGGACAGCAGAGGACGTGGCGTGGTATATTTATGTGCAGAAAGCAAAATGGCAGCGCAGACATTAGACTTCTCTCTGTACTCCTTCACAGCAGAGAGGTTATAGGAGCTTGTGGCTGCGCACGTGATGTTGCAATGGGCACAGCCCAAGAGATCTTTCAGATGGCCCAGTTAGAAAAATCAGAACACGTATTCAGTAGCAGTTCCTTTTGCTTCTCTCACTGCCCACCTTGGCCTTTGGCAGATGTGGTGCTCAGGCAAAGGGAGCTAATATATAATGGACCGTGTTTGATTGCTTTCCCAGTAAGCAGTTGTGCGCAAAAACTCAAGACAGTTGTAAATGAAGAACAGCATGTACACTGCTGAGCTAGCAAGGCATTTCAGAGCCTGTGCATCTGTCCTTTCCTGACATTTCCAGACAAGGAACTGCAGCGCTGGTGATGGGAGGGGGAGAGAGGCTGGCGTGTAAAACATGAGCTGAATGTAGGCATCTGGAAGGAAAGGATGGGAGGTCGGAGCAACCTCTGCTGCTGCAGGCACACATCTGTGGGGGGAGGAGGCACACAGATAAAGCTGGTGCCATTGCACACTGCTGCTCTGCAGGTTCTTAAATTATTCAGGTAATAACAGTATCCATGTGTGCTTGGTGAACTCTCCAGATATGGAGATACTGGGACAAGGCAAGCAACATTCTAAACCTTGCAGCGTTCCAAAATCGATTTCTGGAGCAAGGTCTTTTAACTGCACCCTGTCCTCTGCACCTGGTCCCCTGTGCAGTGCAGAGCACCCCAAGTGTCTGCCCAAGCAGACCATTCCTATGTGCAGAGATGAGGCCAAGGGCAGTGCCTTCTGTGACAGACCTGAGCAGCACGTGCAGCTCGCTTTGTTCATGATAAGAAGCTGTTTCTATTGTGCTGCAGCTGAGGTACAGCTCAAAGATTTGAGCTCAAAGGAAAGCAGATTAACAGAGATCTAAAATTAGAAGTTTGGTCTGAATTATGCTAATTCATTTTAATTGCCTAAGTATGTCAGTGTTCTTCAGAAACGTACAGTCTCTTTGCTGGTCTGGGAAGATGCAGCATCACTGGAGGCGTGATGAAAGAATGGGTCAAGGATTGCTGAGATTTCTGGGTTCTCTGCCCTACTTTGTAGCAACCATCACCTCCAGCTCTCAGAATGCCATGAGGGTGGGCTCTAAAAGCACCACCCCTGGACTGGACAGTCTCCTTCAAATCTGAGGTGTGCAGAGGGCATCCTCCTGGTCACAGAGAGATTGCTGACGTCTCTCTATAAAGGGACAGTTCCGCACAGCAGAGCTATCTGAAAATTCACATTTCCTTTCTCAGATGAACCGTGTTGTGTTTTGAGCCACAGTGCTGCAAACAGCAGCAAAATCCAAGCTCCCTTCCTATTTGCAAACCAAATTTTGCTGAGTGGCTGAAACATTAAGCCAGAGCCACACAATTCTGTGTAGGGCTGCAAATATAGGGGACTGAGTTATATCTGGGACTCCAGAATGTTGCAGTGAGAAATCTACAGTAGAAAGAAAGTCGCAGGTATTCACCAAAGTGTCCTGAAGAGGGGGAGGGAGAGAATGCAGCAGTAGGAGAGCATCCAGAAAACAGACGAGGCTTCTATATTTATACAGCGATAAGGGAAGAGGGAGAGAGTGTGTGCATGTGTGTATGTGTCTGTCTGTATGTCTGTCTGTTCAGGTCACTGAGAAGCCTCTTATTTAAGCAAGAACATACTGCAGCAAAACAATGAATAGAAGGGATGGTTACAGTCCTTTACTGTAGTGTGGAAATGGGACTTTTCAGGTCCTGCTCATATGCATATGTTGGACCTCTGCTATGGGAGATGCAGAGAACACAGTGCTTAAAGCCTTTGCAGAGTACAGACTATGTTTATACTTAAACACACTTTAAACTATGTTATATCTTCAGCTCATCTGGTGGTCACTGCAAAGGAATAATAAACATCTTTCTACTGTTTTTTTTTTTACAGCGATGTTTGTTCAGAAAACAAAAGATTCTAAATAATGTAAAGGAAAGACTGTGTGTGTTCAGAGTCCATTTAGTTTTGTCCTGTTGCCATGCCTGGAAGGGGAGTGCTGTGTCTTTCCCAGGACTTGCTGATTACAGCACAAAGCAAAGAATAAGATAAATGCTATGAGGTGCTGCTTGGTGGATGAGACAGACAGGTGTGGGGTGAGCTGAGGACAGTTTGAGCTTTGACAGTGCACTTCCTACTTGCACTGAGCATCTCTGAACAGAAACTGGATGGGAACGGTCCCTGTCTGTGGAAGGTCCTCACACAGGGTCTCTGAGTGGCTGAGTGTTGTGGGAAGTGTTGTACTGGGTTTCCCAAGCATTTGACCCTTTCATCTCCAAACATGTTGTGATTAAATTAAATGTCCTCTGTTCCCAGCTGCAGGCACTGCCCCTCATGCCAAGCACTGTGCCTTAGCATGCTCACATTGCTCTACTTAGAGAGGTCTGCTCTACTGAGCAGTAGATGCTATTTCACTGCCCAGCTCTGCTTTGTCAATGTGTAGTTGCTCTGAATGGTACCTGGAAACTTCAAAATCTCTTGTGCAAGAAGAGTAGGGCTGTTTTGGGCTGTACCTTTCTCTAACTGTCAGAGCTTTAGGCAGAGACCATGTGCCAACTAAACTTGCTCTTTCAGTCTTCTGAATGGGGAGGGGAGAGTGTGAAAGATGTCCTCCTTTGGGATGTCTGGGAATCAGCTCTACTTTGTTGACGACTGGTGTGAGCTTTTACTGGGTGTTGTAATTATTTGCATGGCTCTTCCATTTCTAGGTTCTTACTCCATTATTTGAATCAATAATGTTTTGCTGTAAGTTATTTCCATGGCTTTTGCTGTAGGAATAAATAGTGTATTCTTAAATAAGATGCTGAACTTCAATAATTCCATTCCCTGACCTTGCAAGTCTCTGCATGGATCTCCTTTTCAGCTGCTTCTCTAATTTGCCTTGTGGTGGATGAAAGAACTAAGGCTGGTGATGAGCTCTAGGAGTGGTGGTGTGGGGACAGGAAATGTGCTGGAGAGCTCTCAGTAAGGGAAAACTTATCTAAGTGGCTTGCAGTGCTGTACTTGCTTGCCTTTTAGTGGGGATGCTTACAGTTCTGCTTCTCATCTTAAATGCTAAAATAGAAAATATATCTGTGGGCCACTGTCTTTCGCATGACAATATTTCAGCTCTTGGGCAAGACATGCCTTCATAGGATCTGTATTTGTCCTGCAGGCTATGATTTTCTAATCTCTTCCTTTCTTCAGCTCTTTTCCTGGCAGGATTAGCTCAGCTCACTAGATTTGGTCCAAGCAAAAATTGCTCAGTGAAGCATGGCATGGCAGCTCTCTTCACACACAGGTTGGCCATGCACTGATTCACAGTAACGTATTCCTCTTAAAAAACACCATGATGGCCAGCAGGAAAAATGCTTCCTGTCAAGCCTTCTGCAGTGCCAAAATTGCAGTAAAAGGAGCTACAGTATCACAAGACAAAAGTATGAAATATCTGCTACCCATCCATACTGTATCAGCACAACTTCTCCACATTGTTGAACTCAATCCCATCAATAGGGTCAACAGGGTGAAATGCATCGCAGACCAGCCAGCAACCAGTCCACAACTGCTGGAGGGAAGCAGTTCCTTTGTAAAGCTACACTTGAATGGGGCATTGCATGTTGGGTGTTGTAGTCTGCAGGCTTCCTCCCTGAAGCAGTGGTGTGTTTTTAGCCATTGTGCTGCAAAGAAATGCAACGGTTGTACACAGTAGGCAAAGGAAGGTGCTCAGAAATATCACATGATGCTGTAGTTTGTTCTTGACAGAAAGAATCTATTGCGACCTATTGGGATAAAGAAAGAAGCTCAGCGTCTTCAGAATTGCCTTCATAGTTCTGATGAAATTTCAGGGAAACAAACAAACAAAAGAAGAAAAAGACAAAGACAAAGACAAAGACAAAGACAAAGAAAAAGAAAAAGAAAAAGAAAAAGAAAAAGAAAAAGAAAAAGAAAAAGAAAAAGAGAAAGAAAAAGAAAAAGAGAAAGAAAAAGAAAAAGAAAAAGAGAAAGAAAAAGAAAAAGAGAAAGAAAAAGAAAAAGAAAAAGAAAAAGAGAAAGAAAAAGAAAAAGAAAAAGAAAAAGAAAAAGAAAAAGAAAAAGAAAAAGAAAAAGAAAAAGAAAAAGAAAAGGAAAAAGAAAAAGAAAAAGAAAAAGAAAAAGAAAAAGAAAAAGAAAAAGAAAAAGAAAAAGAAAAAGAAAAAGAAAAAGAAAAAGAAAAACCCCGAGAAAGTATTGTGGTCTTCGTTCTCTCTCTGGAGCTGCAACCACTACAGTTAGCTCCCACTCCTCCAGCTGTCTGCTCTGTACTGCCAACTGCTGAGCTCTGCCAGCAGGTTATGGGGAGAACGTAAGGGTGTAAGGCAAAACGTATTCAAAAATGTGCATTACTCGTGTTTATGTTTACATTAAGAGAGATGCACGGCATGCCAATGATGTGACTGTGAGCTGCCGAGAAACAGTAGGGATTCAAGGAGCCTTTTTAGGTGCTGAACCATGAAAACAAGGACCTAATTTTGACTATGGTTCTGAAGATCAGCATGAGCAAACGTATACAAACGTTGTTTGGAAGATGCTTCTGAAGACGTGCTATAGATTGCAAAAAGGTAAGAGAAGAGACCACAGAGATGGGGGCTTTCAGCTGCAGTTGTGTAGTATGCTGTCATTAAAATGAATGTGCGGCAATGACAGAGTGCAGGACATAGGCATTTTTTTCTGCAGTAGACCACTTTGGGTACCTGCTTTTCATGATGCAAAGCATATTCTGTTAGAAGTCTGGCATAAAACCCCCTCAAATAAATGAAATTTTCCTCTGTGCCCTCACATTTCAGGGCTCCTTGGCTTGCATTGGACCACCACAATCTGGGAACCCAACAAGGGTAGATGGGACGCAGGGGGTGGTGTCTCACATTGTCTGTTACTGAGAGCAAAGCCTCAGGGATCCATAGTGCTAAATGCTACAAGAGTAGGCATCTTTGAAGGTACGCAGTTGTGCAGTGTTTTTGAGCTTGGAGATGCCCTTTCTACGCAGGGGATCTCTGTGAGTTCCTGGAGAGGGGATCAAGCAGCCTGCTTGTCTTGTGCTTTCCTTGTTTGTCATTGGGAATTGCTTCCTACTTTCTCTGCCTATGATGTGACAGGAGATGGGTACAGTATTAAGCTGCATGTTGTTTGGCTCCACTGATGTTCTGACGCTGCAGCAGCCCTTTCCAGCCTCCCCATTAACTACTCAGTGGCCAGTGCTGTGGTGGTGCTCAGCTCCCAGCACTTGCTGCCAGTGCTGATAACCTGGAGTAACAGCATCTTATTTTTGAATTATTTAGAGCAGATTTTTTATTAATAACTCAAATTACCCTGTGAAACAGCAGCTTGTCTGATGTTAAATATTAAACTCTGCTAAGTGTGTGAGCTGGGGCAGAGAGCAGCACGCTGTGACAGTGCTTGGGCAGTGGATGGCTGCGATGCCCTCCATCATGCATCAATCCCTGCTCCTCAGAGAGCCTCCATCTTTAGGGCAGCCAGGTGCCCCCACACGGCTCCCCAGCTTCTGAACTGCATTTTGCATGCTTTAAACAGATCAGCACATCAAAGGCTGGCGGAGCCTCTCTCTGGCGTTTCCATGGCAGCAGCAGCTGAGAGGATTTGGATGTTTCTGGGGTGGGATGGTGCTGCTGGGTGCACTGGGGCAGAGGGGTCTGCTGACCACTGCTGGCATCCTCATAGATCTGCGCAGTCCAAGGTGCTGCTTCCCCATCTTGGGGTGCTGTGATGCAGACAGCTGCCTCTGGACCTCAGCTTCCTCTGGTCTGGGAGAAAAGGATGCTGTGCTGCACAGCAAGTAGGTCAGCTGAGTTATAGCCTCAGAAGTGCTTGCTGGTTGGTGCGATGAAGGAAAACAGGTCATTTCAGTTGCCATTCCTGCTCCTTGTGCTGCTGCATCCTTTGGGAGATGATGAGGTGGTAGAGATAACACTGTCACATGGTTTGTGGTGGGTATGGCATCATTGCAAGTTTCTCTGCAATCAGCTGAATTAATTCCAAGCATCAAAAGATGTGTTCTGTTTTCATTGCCTCCAGGGGCACAGCATTCTCTGCTTCTCCTAGGCTAGGCTAGACTCCCTAATGTAGCTGAGAGCAGTGTGTTCCTACATGGACGTTCCAACGAATGCTATGTATTTTGTCCGTATCTCCAAAATGATGCTCTTTGAGTGCAAAAGCACTTTGCATTCAGAGGGAAAGTTAAAACTCCTCACAAGTCACAAGATTTTTCCTTTTCTTGCTGTTCATATCGGCTACGTGTGCTCAGACTGTCTTGCCTTCATCTCTAGAGTAAGGCATTTGGTTTTGGACACACTCTCTCTCATTTTCTTTGATTTATTAACCTTAATCACAATTATATTATACTATATAGTGTTATCTTGTATTCCGATATCATATTCTGTAAATTAACTTTCCTCCTCAGATCATTGCTGCTGCTGTTTTTAGCCAGTCTCCCATCTCCCTATCCTTACCCCTTGTCCCATTTCCCCTTTCCAGGACTGTGAGTCTGTGGATCCCTTGCCCCATTAGTCACAGTTGGACCAAACCAGCCTGTAAACTGTTGTCACCCCCCCCCAGTTCTTCTGGGTTGTTGGGCCTGTGGGCCTGCTGTCCCCTGTCGTGGGCACAGAGGGACCCAAGGATAACCCCGTGACACTTTCCAACAGTGAATGCCACCACATCTCCCATGTGGTAGCTGACAGGAGCAAAGTTCCACTGCTGAGGCCAGGGAAAAGTGCTGATAGTGCAGGTGTTCAGTGAAAGATGTCCACTGGGAGAAATAAAATAGTCGATCTCCTTCAAGCTTAGAACAATGGCGAGACTCTCATAAACTCTGCTAGGTCGCTAGAGCTATACCTTCACTCTTGTTCTACAGAATTGCTCCCTTTCCAAAGTCATGTACAAATGACTACTTCTGGGACTCTTCTTCTGTCATCCAGAAGCATCTTATGTAATTGAATTAGACTGTAGGAAAAGATACTGTGAGATGAAATTATTTTAAATGCTGATCAGTGAGAACAGGGCTGTGGGCATACAACAGAGGTGTGCGTGTCTCTTCTGAATCATTCATTAATTATCCTTAAATGGAACCCGTGAGGTTCAAGATTTCAAGTGGATTTTTTGCAGGTCTGCCAAACCATTCTTCAGAGCATTGCAGTAACTGGAGAACAACTGGCACATTGGTGTGAGCCGTTGTTCTTGCTGTAATGTTCATATCATGTTGTCCAGGCATGCTAAGGACACTCAGGAAATAGATGAATCAATGGTATCTGGAATAGCTAGTCATGCCCACAAGATGCACAGTCATCAGAACATGGGTGGATAATGGGAGGCATTTGGCCTCTTTGCTTGCTCAGCAAAGGCACACGTTTCTAAGTTCTGTGATTCTGATAAGGAGTAGGAAGCCACTTCTCTAGAGGGTTTTCTTCTGGGGTCTCCTCTGCACTGGAGTGGCTCTGCAGGGATTGCAAGCTGGTGGGGACAACCCGTACAGGGAAGCTCAGTGCCAGGATGAGCATGCTGATGTTGTCACAGTCCCTCTGGACAGAATCAGTATTAAAAAGAGGAGTGACCTTGTGAGTGCAGAGCTTGCTTTTGATGGTACATGAAGCTCCAAGGAGAAGAGTTTGCATTGTTTTTATTCTTTCTGAGTGGGAACCATGAAAGCAGGGACAAATCCAGCTCTGTGAGCTGCTGCAGTATGAATATTCACCATCATCTCAATGGCTTTCCACTGAACAATCCCAGGACTGAATATTAGTGACAAATTTTGATAGTACCATAGAGTTTTCTTGGCAATGCCTTTCATGGATTTTGTTGATGATGACATAACCCAGTCAAGGTTTTGACTCCCAGGAGGAGTGTCTAACAGCCTCAGTCAGTTAGAGGTATGAAGAGAATGGAGGTTTCCCATGACTTATTTTTCTATGATTGTGCCTTGATTCTGTAACCACCACTTATGGTAACCTGCAGCACAGCATTGTCATTGCCAGAGATGTTCCTGTAAATGGCTGTGCTGCACTTGCAGTGCCACCAAGTCTCTTGCCAATCCTCATTTCGTTATTTGTGTCCAGCTGCAATCCATGACTATTCAGAGGAAAAAGCCGTACAAGTTGCAGCTGACTGTGGCATGAATATTGATTGGAATTATTTTAATTTTTGGTGCAAACCTTCCTGCCTTGCTACTGATATTTGAGCCTTTCATCAAACTCTGGAGAATTTCTGTGCCAAATCACAGGTGTACAGCTTGTTTTGTTTATTGCTTTGAATATCAAAATAACTCCCTGACACCTGTCGGACCACTGCAGAGCTGGTGACAGCATTGCATACAGCACAAAGCGGTGATTGAAGGCTTTTCTTGCTGCTACAGACTCAGAAGAAAATAATTTGAGAAATAAAGATAGAAAAGGTTTACAGAAATGGTTTCTAAGTTCTGTTCAATTGCTTGAACTGACCTGACTGAACAGGAGGATCTTGGTGGGACCATGGTATTTAGGTACACTAGACCTCAAAGGCTGCTGAGAGTAAAGGTACACCAAAAGGTTCCTCCTTCCTCTTTTTGCTTAGCAGCAGAGTCAGAAATTCCTTGCCAAAAGGAGCATAGTGCATCTTGCCAGGTGGGGACTGTGCATTCATCTGCTCTTGCAGGATGTCAGTCTGCTCTGCCTCCAGGCATGCATTACAGCTCAATGCTGGATGTTACTCCATCTTGAGATCCCCGAATAGGCATAATAACACTCGGGAATCTCAGTGGATCTGTAATCTTGCAGTTACAACAGAATCATTGGACTCAATAGGATCAATAGCTGGGTTTAATTAGCAGCAGCTTGATAAAGGTCTCCTTATGTCTTTCAGATTGGTACCCGCCTGAGTGAAAGCAGAAACTTGTACCAAAAGCTGTAATTAAGAAGTGATTTGCCCTTGGCCCACATTATGGGCATAATGCCAGGGTGATTTCCCAGAGCTGTTTTCTTCCGATGAAGGCTGAGTTAGGTGCTTTGCCTCTAGCAGAGGGGAAAAACCAAATAAAACCCCCCAAAAAACCCAAAAGTTGTTGTTAATATTGTGGGCAAGGTGTCTTCTGGTCCACTGGATGAGAAGCTAACGCAGAGGCTGCTGAACATTTTCTATCTGTGCAGCCAGGACAGCGTGGAGCTAAGCCATAGCATAGACGAGAGTCCATGGATATTGCTTTTATGTAAGAACTCTGCACTTCTTTCACATCTGCACTCTGTGAATGTGAGTCTCTGAGATTTCTGTGCATGAATGAGTGTAAGATGAATTGGCGGTGATAGCATTTTCAGCTGCATTGCCCGGCTCATCCAAATGAGGAGCAAAAAGAACATCTTCTGGCTCATATCATAAAATGTCAAAGGGGCACACACAGTGAAGCCTTCTGTTTGATCATTGTCAGTGTAGTGAGGGGCAAAGGCTGCCCAAACCTCTTGATTTCATGCTCAGACTGTTTCCTCTAAGAACTAAGCAGTGGTGATGCTGGTAGTAGGCAGTTGTCTCTTGAAGTAAAAGAGCAGGCTGCTCTTTTCAATTTGCATTTCTGGATTTCCTTTGTGAATTCCACAGCTCAAACAGTTCTGAACTTATGGAAAGCCATGAAAGATTTATTTGATCCAGGGGTACAATGGGAAGAGATTACCCACTCATCTGCTGCTGAGCTTTGCAAATGCAGTCCATTTTCTTATAAGTTTTAATCCATCTCGTGCTTCTGGGTGCAGGTTTTTAGACTGATTTCGGGGCAAGTATCTTCCCCTTTTCTCTCTGTCTCACACACACAAGACCATGGGGAGACAACCAGCATGACAGCATGGCCTGGAAGATGTGCACAAAGTGAATTTTGTTCCCCTTCCACCACATAGCACTGCACAGTTCCTGCTCTGACAGAAAGCTGAAGAGCAAGTGTCAGTGTGGCCCCTTCCATGCCCTTCCTCTGGCCCACGGCTGATGATTCCAGCACTTTGTAAGCTGAGCAATTGACATCAGAGAGGTGAGGGACCAGCAGCTCCCACTGACTTTCTGTGAAATGATGGATGCCAGAAACAACAAATACCACAGGAGAGCCAGCTCACGATGCTCAGAGAACTGCCTGCTTCTAGCATCAGAGTCCCTGGCTCAGCACTGCAGAGTGCTGTTATCTGCTTATTTATGCCTGCATCATGGCTATTCTCTCTTAGCAGGAGGAAGCAGCCTGACAGCAGCACTGGTTTACTTTGCCGCTCTCTCCTTGCATGAAGCTCAGTACCTTCCATTACCCACAGCTGGGCAGCAGCGACAGAATTGCTAAGGATTTAAATTATTCATCGTTTGTGCCTGACTCAGCCTTAAAATTGCATTCATGTTTCCTAAGATAACAGCTTGTTGACCAGAGGAGCCAGGGAGCTGGCTGCTCTTCGGAGCCTCAGCAGGCGACTGGAGCACAGGGACTGTTGTCCTCAGTAAGCAGAAAGGGGAAGTGCTGGATAAAAGAAAGCCTCCCTTGCTCCAGGAGGCTGCAGTGAGGGCTTGGAAGACCAGCTTCCCTTCAGTGACTTCAGCCCTGGACCTGTCCTAGCACTGTTTCTCAAGCTGCTGAATGCAGGAAAGGCTGTACCTCATTTCTGAGCAAAAGCACCACGCAGTTTCCTCAAAGAACTGAAGCCCACTGTTAAAGAGAGGTATTTACTCTTCCCCAAGGCCACGTGTTTGAGGCACTCTGCTTCACGCACTCTCCATTCCCGTAAATGAAAGGAAAATAACAGCTGAGAAGAGACTGGCAGCAGCCAGTGGTGCCCGGAGATCCCTTCTCTTATTACATGGAAGATAACAAGGCAGAGAAAGGAGCCTTGCATTCCTTCACAACTACATCATAGTGCAGCTGAAGATCTTCTCCAAAGGCCCTCAGGAAAGGTCAGAGGCAGGACTTCGTATCTCAAAAATCAAAAAGAAAAACAACAACAAAAACAACCACCCAAACTCTTAGTAGCCATAGGAGTGCTCTCCTTTAGAGATCTCCTCTTCCTCCTAATTGCTCACAGATCACTTCCCTCTGTCCCACCTCTGTCTGCAGTTGGTGCTGGAATTCGGTCTCAGGTATAACCCTGTAATACTGTGGCAGTGAGGCACTAGGGCTGCTGTGTGCTGGCACAGGACAGTAGGAGAAATTGTTTTTCCTGTGTATGATAGATATTTCAGCATCTGGGGAACAGCACCATGACCATATTGGAGCCCTGGCTGGCAAAATTCTCCTTGAAGTCCATAGGGGTGCACACAGGAGCACAAGAGAGCTGACAGCAATAATTCCTTGTTGCTCCTGGATGCTTTTTCTTGACATTGGTTTGCATTTGCTTACAGACTGTTTCTATTGCATCCACTGAAATCTCTTCCCTTTTCAGAGCTCTGATTTAGCTCTGTTAGCGACTGTGCATGCAACGCGATGCTGACTTGTACAGTCACAGAGGTCTTAAAGGAGATGTTCACATAGGTAAACTGCGTGGTACTGTGTAAAATCCCAGGGAGTGAGCAATCCAGCCAACCTCAGTTCATGGTCTGAAAACAGGTAAGTGTTAAGGTGTCGCCTGAGACTTCTGAAGTATTTTCATGGAAATGAAAGGAGCTCTTGGCAGCAGAACCTGCAGAAAGTTTGCATTATGCTGAGCCAGTAGCTCTGGACAGACTCATAGCCCTGGCTGGTAGGGTTCTGTCTTCAGAGGACTCATATTTGCATTCATGGCGTGCAGTTACGCAGGGAAAAAAACAGCAGGATCTGAGACGTGGCTGATGTTGCCTGGAGGTTCAGAGCAGCAGTACATTTGAGAGCAAATGCAGTGTGCCAAGCAGCAGTTACATTGCTCATCCTTCTGATAATTAACATCTGAGCTCTGCCTGAATGGGAGGAGTTTATTATAGGTCAAACACTTGAGGGATCCTACACTTCCTGGGAATTACACTGGACAAGGGGAATATATTTCCTAGGACTAAGATATGGACTATTCCTGCTCTACTGTTTCAACCTGGCACAGTAAAACAATCTCAGTTTCTACCTAATGCAAAGCATTTTTTGTGTCCTAACAGATTCTCGCAATTTCCTTTTTCTGCCTTTGCCAGTGGTGGGCTGGTGTGTTTTATAGGAATTCCCTAGGGGGATGTAGCTGACAGAGCTGATTTTGTTCCCCCTGCAGCTAAAAGTATCACATGCTGTGTTTATCAGTGTGATGCTCAGGCCCTTCCAGGTGTGATCAGCTCATAGCCATGCTAGTTTGCCCCAGTGGAGAACATTCCTGAAGCTGTAATTGGCATTGAGGATCAGCTGATGGGTAGCTAGAAACAGGAACCAAGCTGTGTGGCTTCCCTGTACTGCCCCAGAGCTTTGTCAGGGCTGCCCTGTTGGCATCTGGACCCCAGATAGGGTAGCAAAGCACTAGCAGAAGAATGCACCCTGCCAGCCCAGAGTGCCAGGTGAGCATGGCTCTGTGTGAGCACGAGGAGAGGGTGGGATGGGAGTGGTCTCCAAGAGGGCTGTTCCTTGGACAATTGGTGTGACTCCCTTGCGTGTCTTTCAGAGAGGGCATGCACCAACCACTGTGGACCCCTTGCCTTCTTGTTGCAAGCAAGGATCTCCTGAAGGGATGCTGGAGCAGGAGTCTGCTGTGCAGGTAGAAGGGGGGAAGGGGCGCGTTCATTGTGTTGCAGTGAGCCTCAGGCCCTACAGAGGGCCTGGAGCTGCTGTCACCAGATTCATCCGTCACTTCAGTTCCATCTCGGTGCCCCCCATTTTGGGACCGTGCCCTAGCCAAGGTCTGCAGCAACCAGTGAGTTGTATGGGCTCTGCGCAGCACAAACCAAGAGAACAGCGTGGTTCAGGCTACGGGATTATTTCATTTTGCCTTGTATTTCTGAAGTTCCATCCTCCCTTCTTCTGTTTGATGAACAGGGTACACATAAGTGGGCTCCTCCCTGTTTACAGGTCAGAGGCATGTTTATGAAGCATGCCTCAGGTGCAGCATAGGCCGAGTGCTTGCGTACAGGGCAGCTGTAATCTCCCAGCTGCAGGCAGGGAGGTTACCCTCCCTTGGGGGGAGAGTGCCCTTCAGTAGACACATGTGAGTGGAGATGATAGGGTTCAGTCCTGCTGATAACTCTTCTAGTCTGGCTGCTCACACTTTGTTTGGCTGCAGCATTCAGCATCGTTGAGCTGATCAGACCTGCGGACCCTGGCTGCCCAGGGTGAGCTGACT
Source organism: Coturnix japonica (assembly GCF_054131305.1). Lineage (NCBI taxonomy): Eukaryota > Metazoa > Chordata > Aves > Galliformes > Phasianidae > Coturnix > Coturnix japonica. The sequence continues at coordinate 4,135,908 of NC_140672.1, read as the reverse complement.
TTCCTGCAGCAATGCCATGCTTGCATTACTTGAGGGTGAGTACCTGGGCAGTCCCTGCCATGGTCAGGGTCTTGCTGGACTGAACTAGGGGGAGATGAACCAGGTCAGCTCAAAGAGTGGTGTTTTTATTTGTGGGGTTGTTTGTTTGTTTGTTTTTCTTGTTTGTTTTTTGTTTGATTGTTTGGTTTTTTTTGTTTTTTTGGTTTTTGGTTGTTGTTTTTTTTGTTGGTTTTTTTTTTGCATTCACGAGTTTAGGTGCATCCAGGCCAGTTAAATAGTTTTTATGCCTGTCCCAGAGAAAATGGCCTTTGTCCCCAAAGTATGGCAGCCTAAACAGGCCCTGGAATGGTAGAAGGGGTTTGCTTGCCCTTCTTAGGTTGCTGGAAGCTTGCCTAAGGTCATGCTGAAATTCCACAGCAGAGTCTGGCATTAAATCCAGAAGTCCTGGGTCCCCCTGGTGCCGTGCTCACCTTGTCCTTCTTGGTGCTGCTTTGCTGGAAGATGGGGGTGCCCTCAAGTGTTGTGGTTGTTAGGGTTTGTTTTTTTTGTTGTTGTTGTTTGCTTGTTTTCCTCTCCATTTTAATGGCACACGTTGATTTCTGTGCTATCATCTTCCTTATTCCATCCACACGAAACTCTGGGACAGGTGCACAGGATGCCGTTTCTCTCTAGGCATAGAGCTGTTTTAGCTGTGCTGAGGAGCAGGTGGCTGTGCTGCCACAGCTTTTGCTTGCATGTCCTCACCGGGGATAAGTTGGCAGCAATCTATTTCCAGGCTGTGCTTCAGGTACTTTCCTGTTAATGCTTTCTTCCCTGCATGGCTTCCGGAGGTTACACTGAGCCTGGCCAGCCTGGCTGCACACTGCCAGCAGTGAATCTGCAACCATGTGCTGAGTCCGTGCTGCCATCCTTCACAGTCTGTCCATCCTAGCAAGAAAGCCTCATCCTCAGCGCTTTTGCTCATGGAAGCAGGTGTGGACTGGCCCTGCTGAAGCAGAGGTAGAGAATGAGCCAGGGGAGAGATCGCAGACATTAGGAACAGTGCATACAAAACACCAGCAAAGGGAGATAATTATTTCCACAAGGCACTGAGTCAGACCTTGGTGGTACATTCTGGCTTCTGCCGAGTGCAAGGGCACTGCACAGAGCCTGGGGCAGGCTGGAAGCTGGTTTGCAGGATGTGCCTCAGTCCCTCAAAGCGCGTCCCTGCCTTCCTCCTTGTCCTGACATTGTCCATTGCTCATATTGCCTGAGCCATGGCATGGCTGGGAAGGCAGTGCATTAGGAAAGGAGATAAAAAGCAGTCACAGCGCTGCTGCATCTCCCTCACAGCTGTAAATCCTATTATGTTGTAAGAAGAGGTGTAGCTCCTGAGTGACAAGCACTGGTGTATTGTCTTCAGTCACAGTCTATGTATTTTCTGATGAGGTAAAAATAGCTTTTCTTTTTCAGGATGTGCAGAGAGCAGAGGCTCCTGCTAACATCAAAGGAGTGTGACAGCTTTCCCCTGGATGTGCCTTGCCCCAGCTGGCAGGAGCAGTCGCTGTGCTAATTCTTGCTTTGCTTTGGAGCTGTGCAAGAGGAACAATGTTCTGGTCTTCAGCTCCTTATTCCTCTGTCCAGTCCCTGCTGCTGGACTCTCAACACTGTGCTTCATTGACAAGAGGTGGTTTGCAAATGTCAGAAAAAGATCTTGATAGTACTGCTTAGAAACACCATTAATGCTATCTGAGAAATGACAGGCAGACATTCATAGAATTAGGGGATCCTTATCAGGAAGGATCCGTTTGCTACATAGGGGCAGCTCCCTAGTACTTGCTCATTGCAGATTAAGGAGATGTCCATCTCCTCACAGTCCTGAACCCCTTTCAGCTTCAGCATCTAGCAAAGGGGAGCTGTGAGGAGGGAGGGAAGGGCTGTCTACATCTGAACGTGCTCAGCAGGGATGGAGATCATTTGGCCCTGAGCTGCACCACCGGTGACAGTCCAGAACAATCTGTCCCATTCAGAGCACATAAAAACAGGCTTCCCAAATGCTGGTTAGTCCGATTCTCTTCCTGCCAGATCATAGTGCTATGGTCCACCCCTGCATTCTCATAACTGGGCATCACTGCTGCACCTATCAGCCATGGCCTCTGGTGGTCTGTGCCTTAGGGAAGCCTGGGGTATATTGTGAAATCTCCACTCAGTAACAAGGAGCATGGGAAAAGGTTTTGCTTAGGGTGGTGCATGAAATGAGAGCAAAATCACTTGGCAAAAGCTTTCCAGAGATGACCTTGATGCCTTCATTCTCGTAAGTTCTGTTAAGATCTGCAGACCTGTCCTAAATCATGGGGGTGGGGGCGTAGGTGGTGAAAGGGTAGAATTTGGGTGGATGGAGTTATCCTTTCATCTGATGAGCTTTTCCCAGTGTTCCTGCTTTTCTCTTTCATCTGAGTTTGCAGTCTGTGCCTGGCAGCCTCTTCTCTGTGCTGCTCTGGCTGCCTGCCTGAGGCTTCGTTCCTGTGGCCTCTCTAGAGATGCTGTGCACTACTAAATGCTTTCTTCCACCAAAAAGGCTGAAACTTGCTGGTAGGTTTTTTTTCCACTGCAGGGACCACCCGTGTCAAGCTTCTGTGAACACAGATAGAGGAGAAAGTTCCTGCTGATTAGACAGTATGGTTTTTGTTTCTGGGCATTCCAAGTTGAATCCAATTCAATTTTCCTTATCTTTTTAGAGAGACCCCAGGAGCCATCTCTAACTGCACTTAATCTTAGCAGCTGCCTTATTTTATTTCCAGAACTGACATATTCTTCTCAACTGAGGAGAAAGGATCACTGTTAGCACCTGCTGACCTGGGCATTTGATATCTGCAGGGTAGGGAGAACATGGGGAACTCTGGCCTGAAAGAAGTCCCTGGGCTGAGAACTGCTTAAAGTAAGGCAGTACATTGTTTTCTCTGCTGGAAACAATTCCTCAAGGTTGAAGACCATGCCTGCTGCTGGACATATGCCCACAAGAGCAAAAAATGTCAAAGCAAACTAAAGGCTATTGCAGGGGGTGTTGTACTTCCTTCCCCTACTGGCAGTGCTGACAGCGACTGGGTGATCTCCTGGGAGGTGGTCTAGACCTTTTATATACCGTCTAGATAGGATGCCCTTTGCAACACGTAGCCTCAGTGCAGGAGTCAGACTTGCATCTCTCCATTGGTCTTGGGGCTCTGTGCATTGCTGGAGCATTGTGTGCTGCCCCACCTGCTTCCCTTGCTGGACCTCCATGAGCATATGGCAGCCTGAACAGGTAGGGGGGTCATGCCTGCTTGGCAGGGTCAGAAGCCCCTGTGGGAGATCCCCAGGTAGAGCCTTTCCCTTACCAGCAGCATCCGGCTCTTCTGTTACTGTTTCTGTGCTGTTCACAAACTGCTTGCACATCCTAGTTTTCATTTTGCTCCAGATGCTGAATTTCAGTAGCATTAGAGCAGTGAAGCTGCAAATGCCACTGAGTGTGCAGAGCAGGAGTTGCTGGCAGGAGAACATGGCTTACAAAGAATACAGCAGTGGCAAAATTGTGAAGATGCAAAGTTATCTTTAGTGATAAACTCATGAGATAGAAATGCGATACAGTGGTGTAGTTGCTTTGAAGATCTCTGCTACGGAGCACACACAGGAAGCTTTCCTTGCAGCAAAGCCTATTGTCTGAGCCTCCTCAATAGCAATGATTTTCAGTAGCTTGGCCTGGAAAAAAGCAAACTGACCAAGTGTCAGGTCTGGCAGGCCCCAGGCATGGAGCACATGAGCAGTGTAGTAGCATGTACATGTGCCTTTTGCCAGTGGGAAACAACAGGGCAATTTGCTTCCTTCCTCACAGCCCAGAAACCACCATGAAAGCAGCATGAGCCTATGAACTCATTTGCACTTGGGAATCATCAGCATGCAACGTTTAACAGCCTCTACAGAGCGTGTTCCTGACAAACATGGCCCCCTTCCATAGAAAGAGGCAATGCTGAGACCCTTCCTTCCTTTATCGATAACATGCAGAAGGAGCTCCTCCCTTTATCAATAACGTGCAGAAGGAGAGTGAGAGTGATGGCACTGCCAGAAGAGATTAGGGAAGACTCTGACTGTGTCCAGGAGACAAATAGAGCAAGATTACCAAAATCCAGCCTGAACCTCTGGCTTGGCAAAACATCCCCTGTGCATACTGCCTCAGCCATAGCTACAGCGTAAGGAGCTTGGTCAGACCCAGGCTTCTGCTGAGGTGAAGGAGCAGCCATCAGGCAGTAGTGATACCCTGTATGGGCAGGGAGGGCACCTGTGAATAAGGACTGAGAGAGTTTCCCCTCAGGGCTGGGAAAGAGAAATAATTTGATTATCAGAAGATAAGGGGAGCTGTTTTCTGAAAGAAGAGAAGGTGAAGGAGGAGCAAAGCTGCACTCAGCTGTGTTTTCCACTTTAGAAGGTCTTGGAGCATGTTGCAAAGTCCAGATCTGGGAAGTGCTGGAAGCTGCATCCTGCTGCTTCACAGCTTGAAGATCTGCAAGTCTATGGAGCACCTGCATGTGCAACTTAGCAGTTGTGTGACAAATAAGCATTAACTCCTTCCTGAAAAATTGCTGGGAAAGTGAAGGAGAATGGAAAGAAACCATTGCAAACTGCAAATAAACCATTGGGGGCATTTTTTTCATCTGGAAGCAATTGCTGTGTATCCTGGGGTACATGGATAGCAAGCAACCGTGGGTGCAGGCAACAGTATGTGCACAAATGCAAAGCAAGTGCATACAGTGAGCCTGTGCTGCACTTTGTGCTTAGCTGTGGATGGCGAGTGTGCAATGCGAGTGTGTCTGTATTTAGGAGCATTTGTGTTGCTCCCTGGGGTGTGCATGCATCTTTTTGATATGCATACATACTTACGTTCACAGAGTCTCTGCATTTCTTGCTGTCACTGTTCCCTTTTGTTGAAAAAGGAGATGGCATTGACCCAATGTATGCTTTAGCTCCTTGGCTAATCTCATGCTGTCAGGCTGCCTGTGACACCCCAGAGTAATCAGCTGTTGTGAATGAGTACCACTGAATGCCAGGTAGGCAGTGCCAGTGTGTGCAGGGACCTCAGGAGGAGAATATTACTGCAGATATGTTGTCTGCTTTTACTGTCTGAGCTGCATCTCCATCCCATCCATCCGTTAGTTCTCTGGTTCTGGGAAGCAGAAGGGCAGTTGTTCTGCAGCACCCACACCTCTGCCATGTGGAGGAGCCCTCCACCCCTCTCCTCCAGGGTGGTGTTACCTGCAAGATGCTCCTGGGCATGTCTGTGGGGCTGCTCCTCTCTGCTCTTCTCGATCTCTGCTCTCCCTGCAGCTCTGACTGTTCCTTGTGCTTGGCAGCAAGCATCTGCTTTCCACAGGCAGCTTGCTATTAAATATCCTGTCTGACACAGTAATGGAGAGAAAACGAACAAATTCCATTAGTGGCTGGCGATCCCTGCAGGGTCTGTGTTGGAGCGAGGAAGGAGTTGGTATTTTTAGAGAGAATGCAATGCAACTTACTGGCTCTCTCAAAGCTGGGGAGTAGATAACCAAGGAGGGGAAGAGGGGACACCGGGCTCAGGTTTCAGCTGAAGTGCTGGACTATGGCAGCACGAAAGGGCAAGTCTGGTCCAGACGTGGCTGTGAGTATACAATGCGCTTCTCCTTCATGCCCACAGAGACCTCTGCTTTGCTCCTCTGCTTGCTTCCTGCCTGTGGTCTCTGCTGCTGGGTGTGCCAGGGTTTTGGAAGCGCTTTGCTGCTGGGGTGTGTCACGTTTTACCATATTGATCTTTGCAGCTCCATGCATGTCCTGTGGGTGGGATCCCAGGTCTGCCTGAGCTACGCTTCGAACTTCCCAGGGGGTTGCTGTTGTAGGTCTGTGCTGAGGTACAGACCTGAGGGCCTGACCCGAGGTACAGAGGTTTCCACCAGGAGCTGGAGTTAGAAAAGCCCTTTGCACTTAAGCTGTTTCTTGGAGCTGTCAGCGTTTCCTGCTGACCCTAAACAGCATGCAGGGCTCTAAGTGCAAATGTGCACTTCTAAGGGCAGCACCGTGCCCTGCCTTTCCCAGCAGATCAGCCTGAACGAGCAGGGTACACCCAGGTATCATGCTGACTCTCCTCCACACCTGCAGCCCTCCATGAAGCTGACAGCCTAGCTTCAAATCTGGGGCTTCCTCCCAGGCAGACCCGGTTGTGTTGTGAACCAGCAGCTTGTGGTGACAGCTGGCAGAGCAGGGCATGCCAGCAGCACGTGTCTCCCTGTGTGCAGGGGCTTTGCCAGCACAGGGCATGGCGATGCTGCCCTCCACCGCCTGTCCCTCTGTCCTGGGCAGGGCTGCAGCACTTGCACTGCTGGGGGCTGAGACACCCATCTGCAGGTCTTCAGTCTGCAGGGGCAGCAGGGCAGTTGGCCCTTTGCTGGGCCGTGTTTCTCTGGGTAGGATGGTGAGGGAAGGATGGAGGAAAGCAGGAGGCAGCTGAGCAGTGCTGCTTCCATCTCTGAGCTGGAATGACTGAGACTGGTAAGAAAGGAGCTCTGAACAGTTCACCTGCACCATTCTGCCCAGGTCTGCTGCTGAGACTATGCTGCTGCCAGTGCTGGCCCCATGAGCTTGATGACCCCAGGGCTGTGGGCACTGGAGGGCTGAGGCTGGCAGGATGTATGTTCATGTAACACAGGAGATGTCTTAGTCCCAGCATGAGTGGTAAGAAAGGGGCTCTCATTTTCTAGTGGAGCCAAGGTCAGAGGAGAGGAGTGTGTCCTGCTGCTTTGCCATGGATGTCTCATGGCTCTGTGCTGTGGACAGCCCTTTGGGATAGAACTACCAGACAGGCACCAGTTCATAGGCCCAGCCACACAGAGCTCTCACTGCATTTCCACTTTATTCTCCAGCTTCTGGTGAGCCATCCCATTGTCTTCATTTGCTGCCTTAATAGTGTTATACAAATGACTGCTGTGCCTTGCCTGGGGTGGTGACACTGCCTTGCTGTGATTTTCCTGGCTGTAGTGTGCACAGTTGGGGTGGTTGTCCCCACTGCCACTGTGGCTCTTCATCAGGTTTCTGGAAGACAGCAGAGGCAGACTCACCAACACTGCAGTATATTGTCCATTGCTGTACTCTCAACCAGGACAGAAAGCATTTCCTGTGCCTAGGGAGACTGCAGCAATCCTGTTAGAGCACCTTCCCTGCCCCACCAGCATTGCTCAGACCCATACATCTCTCCTTCCTGGCCTGGCTAAATGCTGTTCTTCCCAAGCCTCACTCTCAGCCCTGCCTCGTCCTGTTTGATGAGGAGCATCTCTGTCTGCCTGGCCTCTACCTTTCTTGCCGGGTCTCTGTAGTCAAGCACTGGGATGATCCCATATTGCTGACGGGAGAGCACAAGTATGATGCCAAACCTCATGCTGTTCATTTTTTTTTTCCCCAAGGCTGATGCTGCAACCAGCTTCCTGAGAGCTGCAAGATCTGGGAATCTGGACAAAGCCTTGGATCATCTCAGGAATGGGGTAGATATTAACACCTGTAACCAGGTAGGTGAAACCCTCAAGGTTTCTGGTATCACCTCTAGCTCATGTGAAAATTGCCATGCTGTGGCTCCCCAAGGTTGAGGTGACAGTCACTCTGTCCCTTCCTTACTCTGCTCCATGGGAGAGAGACAGGGAAGGGCCTCAGGGAGCTTGCTTGGTCCTGATCCTGCTATGGAGCAAACCATAAGTGGGCAGTGGATACTGTGACATAGCAAGTTTAAAAACTGGGAGGTGTTTAAAAACAGGGGATGTTTGCAGAATGCCAGTGTGGGGGCCTCAGGAGGTGGTGTTCAGGTGTAGCCCCCTCTAACACAGAGCAGGGATGGCTCTGCCCCGGAAAGGAGAGCTGCAGGCACAGAGGAATGGTTTGCACGTAATTGACAGAACATTTTGTTACCTGTGCAGCTGCCAAATGCATCGACTCAGCCTGAATCAGAGGAGGTGCTGCAGGGAGGGACACAGGGGACTTGGGCTGAGCTGGGGGACAGACAGGCAGACGGCACTGTCAGCTACTTTCCAGAGCATCAGTGATGCCGGAGAGGCTGACTTGGCAGGTAGCACAAGCGGATGTCCCTCTGGTTCAGTATCGAGTTCCCAAACGAAGCGTGGTTCAGACCCATCAATCTATGCACTGCAGTGGCCGGTGCATTGCTGCAGACATCTTCCCCCAGGAAATGTTGCTGTCTCCTTTTCTTTTCTGACAGCACTGTGCAGATATGCTGGACTTCTGCAGGCCACTAGGCACGTTGTACCTTGCTTTCTCCTCCTTTGGGGAAAGCTCATGAGGTGCCCATTTTGTTCCTCATTCCCAGTTATTGTCAACGCATAACCAGCATCTAGGTGTTCCTGTCCTGGGGTTGTGTGGACATGGACAGGATTAAAATCAGACGGGTGTTGTAGGGAGAAGTAGATGGAAAACAATGTGTTTCTGTCCTTGAAGATGAAATAGCTTTCAGTTTCTTCACCACAAGGGGCAGTCCCTGTTCGCTGGGAGCAGTCCTGCTTCCAGACAGATTCCTGCAGCTGATGGGAGGGGGGTTTTAATACCATGCTGGGGAGCACATGGCTGCAGCAGGATGAGATGCTTCTTTCAGTAGTGCCTTTGCACTGGTTCTTGCCATCTCCCTGAGGTTAGATGGCACTTTGGGGTTTCCTTCTGAGGAATATCAGACCTGTGGGAAAGGTCCAACCTCACATGTCCTGTATAGAATAAGGAGGGATATATGTGGTCAGACCTATCCCACAGGCCCTGTATTCTTACACAAGTGCAGAGACCTTGACATGCCATCTGATCTTCATCCTACCAATTCCATCCTCTTCATGGTTGCCATCTGCATCAGTATCCTTACTGTGTTCTGAATCCATGCATGCTGTCCTCATCGGTGAGGAGCTGGAGCTGAGGATGAGCGGAGCAGAGCTGGCTGCCAGGACACAGCAGTCATGGTGGTATGGGCAGTAATCTCTTCTGTGTCGCACCCCAGGACAGGGTCCACAGCAACATGGAGTGTTTTTCTGCAGAGCTGAGTTTGTTGCATTGGCAGCAGCACCCAAAGCTTCTGGAAAGCGTTTGCAGTTGGTGAGGGTGTGTGGCAGTGTTCAGATCCAGTACATCCCGTGGCAGTTCTGGGTCAGATGAGCCATCAAGCCAGAGCAGACCTGCAAAACAACCTGCATTGTTCCTGAGGCAGAAATATCGATGGGCCTCTGGGAAACAGCCTTCAGTAAACACTGTGCTTATCGCTGTAAGGATGGAGAATAACGATTCCTCAATGGCTTTCAGCTTTCAAAAGGTTATTTATGAGTCCTTTGCGTAAGAGGACATATGTGCAAGGAGAGCAGCTGAGTATTCGTGATCTTGTCCTCCCTGCATCTTGTTACATGGATATAACAGGGAAAAATCATGTGTTATGTGTGTGGTTCTTACCCAGCTCTCAAGATGTGGGTGCTAAGTGGGTGCAGAGCTGTGTAACTGTGCCCTAATCAAAGAGCTGCAGCATTCTTGCTGCTTTTTCCCTTAGCAGCCATCCCCTTGTGCTTAGAGCTCCAGGAGATGCTGGAGCTGCTGTGCTGAGGGAGCCTGTAGACTTGATATCCGTACATACCTGAGTAAAAAAGAGTGTGATCTTGGAAGGCTGGTGGATTGAGCATGAGAGAGATGGAAGACCTTCTTGTCCCATGGTAACCCCCTCTGGACGCTGTTGTGAGTTTAACTGGGATGCTGAAGACTGCAACTGGAGCTTGCCTTGGCATGTTCTGCTCCCCTACCTGTATTCAGATGGGGATGAAGCAATCCCACAAAGTGACCTTCCAGCACCCTCCATAAGACAAAGCAGATGGTTGGGAGGTGGAGTGCTTGGGCAGCACTGTGTGCTTCTGGGGAGCTGGCAGCTCTTTGCCACATGAGAGTTGCACAGGGGTGAGTAAGCACAGTGCATCCATCTGGGAGAAGTGCTGCACTTTTCCCTTGTGGAGGGGGAAAAAAAAGTGCCATTTGAAAATGCCTGCAAATATTTAACCTCTCTGCCAGTAAATATCTCAGCCCTTTTGTTCTGGGAAGCTGGAAATAATGGAACATAAGCTTTCTCAGCTGCCTCTGAGGTGCCAGCAGGCCTAACCAGCCACTTTTGACAGCACAGGGGTATTCCAAGGGAGCTTTTCAGTCCTTTGCTCCTGGGAATGTGGTTGCATATGTACCCTGGAAAAGGAGGGCTGAACTGGGGCACCCATAGCAGTGTTCCCAAGCAGTCACCTGCACTGTTCAAGAGCTTCCTGGGTCTGGCAGAGCTGAGCAGCTTCACAACCTGTGCTTCCCCAGAGTCTCTGCTGCAGCTCAGTACTGGAGGAGCAAGGCAGCCCTGGTGCTGAGCGTGGGATGGAATTGGCAGGGTCAGCCTGCAAGGCCACAGTTATATAGTGTGTGCATCCTCACTCTGGGCCATACAGAGAGCTTTTGCTGTGACAAGTGTAGCTGTGGGCAGGAGATCTCAGGGATGGGCACCCCTGGGAAGCCACTGAAGAAGAGATGGGAGGTGACAACAGGAATGTGTCATGAGCAAGGAGAGCTGAAACAGTGCCTGTGGAGCCATGTGCTCCCACTGAGCCATGGGGACACCCATCTATAGGAACCAGCCCAAAAGGGCTGCATGTCACAGGGAAACCTCCAGCATTAGTCAGCAGCTCAGTGCGTGGGGCTGCATGCAGCTGCCCTGGCAGCATGAAGCCTGCTGTGCAGGGCTCAAAGGCAGAGCAGTGAGTGCTGCTCCTGGCAGCCAGCACCTCCTCCAGCCCACACCAAGCACCCGCAGCCAGGTCCATAGAGGAGCTCAAGGGTGGTTCCCAGAGACCATCAGTCTCATCCTGTGACTAATGCCCTTCTTTGTGCCCTGCAGAATGGGCTGAACGCGTTGCACCTGGCCTCCAAGGAGGGCCACGCAAAAATGGTGGTGGAGCTTCTGCACAAGGAGATTGTCTTGGAGACCACAACCAAGGTAAGAACAAAGGAGTCGAGTCGCGTTCCTCAGCCTAATGCTCTACAGCCTGCCACTCTACAGCCTGCCATTGCTGGTGCTCCATAAATAATGCATAGTCGTCTCCCTGCATGCTTAGTCACAGAGAGAGGGGTCTGGCTGTGGAAGCTGCAGTGGCTGACATACCATCTCTGTGCACTAGCAAGGCTTGGGGTGCAGAGCAGAGCCTGGTGTCCTGCCCCCGCCACCCCAGGGCACACACTGAGGGGAGGAGTGGTCTTTCAGTCCACATCTAGCTGAGCTCTGCTGGGAGGCCTTGGCTCCCAGGGTATGCACTGTGCTCCAGTGCTCCCTTCTCCCTTCCCCTGCTCATCTCCTGGTGCTGGAGATATACAGAGCCTGACAATCCACACAGCTTTGGCTGCTGCTGACCTCATGAGAAATATGAAGTCCCCCCCTTTCCTGGCCAGCAAATGTGAGTCTGTAGCAGGAAAGGAGCGCTGAGCATGGCCCCGCTGGCTTGCACTGGCCAGGATGGCAGCAGCCCTTTTCACACCCATGTTAGTACACACATCAGGTCTGTCTCTTTCCCTGAGTGCTGCCCTGTGATGATGTCTTTCAGAAGGGGAACACAGCCCTGCACATCGCTGCCCTCGCTGGACAGCAGGACGTGGTCCGGGAACTGGTGAACTATGGGGCCAATGTTAACGCTCAGTCACAGGTACAGCAATCCAGGCTGGGGTAAGCAAAGCCCCAGCATGTGAGTGGTGGTGTCCATGTGGTGAGAGCTATGCCCAGCAAGGGCAGTGTAGCAGCCCCTTAGTGTCTCTTTGGTCCTGTTCAGGGACAAGGACGGTGGAAAATGCTCCCTGACAATGAACTGGGGATGTGGGTGTTCACAGAATGGATTAAGTTGCAGGGGACCTTGAAGATCATCTAGTTCCAATCCCCCTGCCAAGGGCAGGGTTGCAGAGCACTAGATCAGGCTACTCAGGATCCCATCCATCCAACCTGACCTTGAATGCGTCCAGAGATAAGGCATCCACAGCCTCTCTAGGCAATACGTTCCATTGCCTCACCATTCTCTCAGCAAAAAATTTCTTTCAAGCATCTAACCTAAATTTCCCGTTTTAGTTTAAAGACATTCCTCCTATCCTGTCACTATCGGACTGTGTAAAAAGGCAATCCCCTCCTACTCATATGTTTGGTGGGGTGCAGCTCTTCATGGAGCAAGGAGCTGGAGGAAGGGCTGTTCTGATGTGTATGGCTCTATTTGCAGAAGGGCTTCACACCGCTCTACATGGCAGCGCAGGAAAACCACCTGGAAGTTGTCAAGTTCCTGCTGGAAAATGGAGCCAATCAGAATGTAGCCACAGAGGTACAATCCTTGGGGAGATTGCTGCAGCTCTACTTGTTAAGGCTGCTGTCAGATGTTGCAGGTGCTGCCATGGCTTCTTGGCTCTCTCTACTCACCTACCTCTCCTTGGCAGGATGGCTTCACACCACTAGCTGTGGCTCTGCAGCAAGGTCATGAGAATGTGGTTGCTCACCTTATCAACTATGGGACAAAGGGTAAGGTCCGCCTGCCCGCCTTGCACATTGCAGCTCGCAACGATGACACCCGCACAGCTGCTGTGCTGCTGCAGAATGACCCCAATGCTGATGTTCTCTCCAAGGTGTGTGTCTCTCCCACCCTGTCTCTGCCAGCTTTCCCACTTCCCAGGAAGAACAGCAGCTTGGTATGCTGTGTATATCCATCCTTTCAGCAGGGAACATATATCTGGCTGGGCTGATCCCTCCTTCTTTCCCCTAGACTGGATTTACGCCCTTGCACATTGCAGCCCACTATGAGAATCTCAGTGTGGCCCAACTATTGCTGAACCGTGGAGCCAGTGTCAACTTCACACCCCAGGTGGGTGCCGTGTAGATCAGCTGGTAGGGAATCTGCAGCTTTCAGCCACAGGTGGGCATGTGCTCACCTCTCACCTGTCCGTCCTTGTGCAGGAATTTAGCCATCCACTGCCCTCTGCCCCTTGTTTGCCCCTTGCTTCCTGGCAGCCCTGCAGGAAAGAGATGGGTTGCCTCCTGTAACAAGCTGTCCTTCCTTCTGCCAGAATGGGATCACTCCTTTGCACATAGCCTCCCGTCGAGGCAACATCATCATGGTGCGGCTGCTGCTGGACCGTGGGGCCCAGATAGAGACAAGGACCAAGGTGAGACCCTTTCTGAACAAACAACAAGTGCATGGGCCGTTTCTGTCTTCATGCTTCCTGTGCCCAGGGAGCACTGATGCAATGTCCTCCTCAGTCCGTACCCTGGGAATGTCATAGTAGGGCATGAGCACAGACCCTGCTGTCCTAAGGGGATAGACCAGGTTTTTTAGTGATGCATGCTCAGGATGCAAACAAGTCCACGTTCCTGTTCTTTTCTGGCTTGGGATGCTTTACCTTTCCCTACCCTTTCTGAGCCTCAGAACCCTTCTCTCTCCCCAGGATGAATTGACGCCTCTCCACTGTGCAGCTCGCAACGGGCATGTGCGAATTGCAGAGATCCTACTGGACCACGGTGCTCCCATTCAAGCCAAAACAAAGGTGCCTGTGGGGCTGTGCTCAGTGTCAGTGCAGGGCTCACAAACTGCATGCGTTTGCTGGATGCTCTACGTAACTGGGCCAGGGTTGAACTTTTGGCCATTGAGAGGCAAGGAGCTTCCTGATCCTTCTGCTCAGAGCTGTGGCAGGGAGCAGGGCTGAGTCGGATGCCCGGTGCCCCCCACTCAGCCCTAAGGCCCTGTTCCCTGTTCACAGAACGGTCTGTCACCAATCCACATGGCAGCGCAGGGTGACCACCTGGACTGTGTGCGCCTGCTCCTGCAGTACAGTGCTGAGATAGACGACATCACCCTGGACCACTTGACACCTCTGCATGTGGCCGCACACTGTGGCCACCACCGTGTGGCCAAGCTGCTGGTGGAGAAGGGAGCCAAGCCCAACTCCAGAGCCCTGGTGAGTCAGGAGGGGTGGGCAAGAAAAGGATAGATAGGCTGGGAATGGAGGAAGAGTAAGGCAGAGGAAGAGGGAATGTGCTTGCAATTGACTGATGGTCATTCTGTCTGTAGAATGGCTTCACTCCTCTCCACATCGCCTGCAAGAAGAACCACATTCGGGTGATGGAGTTGCTTCTGAAGACAGGAGCCTCCATTGATGCCGTCACTGAGGTGGGTGAGCTGCAACCCAGCCTCAGCCCTTCTGTTACTGCCCATGCACAGCAGGGCTGGGTCACTGCTGCCCTGCTGCCCCCCAGCATCTTCTTCCTTGTGGCTTGGGAGAACTGCAGCTCAGGACCCACTGGGCAGGTGGCATCTGCAGCCTGTTTCCTGCCAGGCAGAAGCTCTGTGCACTTCTATTGGCTCAGCTAGGGGCTCCCAGGGGCTGAGAGGATGGGGAGGGATTACTTCTGTGTCAGGCCATCAGCCCCCAACATGACTCTTTGCTGCTTTCTCTCCGCAGTCTGGCCTGACCCCCTTGCATGTGGCTGCCTTCATGGGGCACTTGCCCATTGTCAAAACCCTGCTGCAGCGTGGAGCATCTCCTAATGTGTCCAACGTGGTGAGTCCTGGCCTGGCTGGAGCTGTGAGGGCTCACTGTGGTGGGGTGTAGCGGGGGGCTGCACCCTGCTTTCTGTGTTCCTGGGCAACCTCTTGGTGACATGTCCCCTCCTGTGGCCTCACCACTTTATTCTGTTCTTGGTGCAGAAAGTGGAGACTCCCCTGCACATGGCAGCCAGAGCTGGGCACATGGATGTGGCCAAGTATCTGTTGCAGAACAAAGCCAAAGTCAATGCCAAGGCCAAGGTAGGCAGGAGCTCCCATGTGCTAGTCCAGTGCTGAGTCCTTTGCTCTCATCTGTCCAGGTCCCTGATGTGAGGGGTTGTGGAGCAGCAGGAGTGCTTCAAGGAAGCAGTGAGTGCAAGTCCACCAGCAGCAGCTTCTTTGCCTCCCTTTCAGGATGACCAAACTCCTCTGCACTGTGCTGCACGCATTGGCCACACCAGCATGGTCCAACTCCTGCTGGAGAACAATGCCAACCCCAACCTGGCCACCACAGCTGGGCACATGCCTCTGCACATCACTGCCAGAGAGGGGCATGTAGACACAGCCTTGGCCCTGCTAGAGAAGGGAGCCTCTCAGACCTGTATGACCAAGGTAGGCTTCTGTGCCTGCTTCAGGAAGATGGCTGGCAAGGCTGTAGGACAGTGTCCTTGTCACAGAAGGGGCAGCCTCCTCCTGTGCTGCAGTGTGCATCTGCATTCTCCTCATCATCCCCTTACACCCAGTGATGGGCTGCCTATCTCCTCAGAAAGGATTTACCCCTCTCCACGTTGCAGCCAAGTATGGGAAGGTGGATGTGGCAGAGCTGCTGCTGGCGCATGATGCTCACCCCAACGCAGCAGGGAAGGTGAGGGTTGTTCAGAGGCTGTGGGAACAGTGAGTGTGGGCTGAGACTCCATCTCACTGCTCCATGCTCTCTTCCCCTCCCTAGAATGGCCTGACCCCACTGCACGTAGCTGTGCACCACAACAACCTGGAGATCGTCAAGCTTCTGCTTCCCAAGGGGAGCTCTCCACACAGCTCAGCCTGGGTAAGGCTGGATGGGATCCCTGGGATGGGGGGACATGGTG
The DNA here is from genome assembly GCF_054131305.1 of Coturnix japonica. Taxonomy (NCBI): domain Eukaryota; kingdom Metazoa; phylum Chordata; class Aves; order Galliformes; family Phasianidae; genus Coturnix; species Coturnix japonica. The sequence goes on along the minus strand of NC_140672.1, from coordinate 4,120,229 downwards.
TGTGCCTGTTACCCTCCAGCTGAGGCTGACAATGCCCCGTGCTGTGTCACCCCTCCACCTTGACACCTGCCAGTCCCACCATAGCTCCCTCACCTGCTGCTTGTGCTGGCCTGTCTTTGCACCCATGGAGGTGCTGAGCAGTCACCCAGTTCCAGCAGAGTGGCTTTCAGGGATATTCCCTGTTGGCAGCCTAGCGGCTGTTGCTTGGAAATGTGTTCCCATGGCAAGCCCTGCTGAGCAGTGCTGCAGTCTGGCAGTTTGGGAAACCACATATGAGCATTTCCATGCAGCTGGGAAGCCATGAAGGCGGAAAATCCAGCAGCTTGTGAGAGCCCTGCGCTCTGACAGAGCACAAGGATCCTTTCCTCATGGAGCAGCCCAGCAGAGTTTTCATGCTGTTTGCAGAAGCTGCATCTTCTCAGCAGACAAGCGGCTGCTGGTGCTGCCACGTGACCCTCCCCTCTTCCCCCCGTGCAGCTGCTGGCAGGCCTGCTGTGCTGGCATCAGAGCAGCTAGTGCTGATGCTCATCTCCCCTTGGTCTGCGTCATGGCAGCCTGCGTCATCACAGGCACAGGGTGTCTGCTTCATGCAGCCTCTGCTTGAGCATTGATCCTGGCTGTTGTGGGTTTTGCCCCCAACCTCTATCAGGCAGCTCCAGTAGTACCTGCCTGTCCTGGCTCTTTCAGCCCCAAGTGGTTGCATGATAAAAACTCACATGCAGAAAACCCCAGGACAGTTGATACTAACCAGAACTGAGGCAAGTGGTCCTGGAGATCTCTCACTGTCTGGACTAGGGAAGCAGGATTGGCTTCAATGGTAGGGTTAGCTGCTGTCAGGGAGATGGTTTGGGTGCGAGCATGTGTCCCTGAACCCTGGAAGCAGCCTGGGAGGGCAGATTTGGCCTGGAGAGATGGGGTGGTACTTCCTGTTCAAGCAGATCTGCTCGGTGAGTGCTGAGAGCTGCCATGGTTCCCTCCTACAGAACGGGTACACCCCTCTGCACATTGCTGCCAAGCAGAACCAGATGGAGGTGGCCAGCAGCTTGCTGCAGTACGGTGCTTCTGCAAATGCAGAGTCTGTTCAGGGAGTCACCCCTCTGCACCTGGCTTCTCAGGAGGGGCATACAGACATGGTAGCACTGCTTTTCTCCAAGCAAGCCAATGGAAACTTAGGCAACAAGGTATGTTGTACTGGTGCTTCCTGCCAGGCTGGCAGGCAGTAGCAGACCCACTGCGTCCCGGCATTCAAATAGCAGTGCCCCAAATATTGGCCAGTTTGCTGTATTTACAACACAACTTTCTCTGCTGGTTGAGCTGCAGTGGTTCCTTTGTGTATGTGACATTCTCTTTTTGCAGAGTGGCCTGACTCCTCTCCATCTTGTGGCCCAAGAGGGACACGTACCCGTTGCTGATGTTCTGCTGAAACATGGAGTCGCAGTGGATGCAACAACCAGGGTAAAGTAGTGCATTGGCCATGGTTGGGTGAGAAACACTTGGGAACTACTTTACATGCCCCATCTTTCAGCTGTAGGGATTGGCCTATGCAGTTCAACATACCCAAGCCAGAAGGCCCAGAAGCAGCACCGACAGCAGTCTGAGACCTGATCTTGTCTTTCAGATGGGCTACACCGCACTACATATAGCCAGCCACTATGGGAACATCAAATTGGTGAAGTTTCTGCTGCAGCACCAGGCTAATGTCAATGCTAAGACTAAGGTACAGTGATACTCTGTGCTAAAAGGACCCTTCTGCCCTGGGGAGCAGTGTGCAGGTTGATGGGGAAGGCTTTGTTCCACTACAACCCCTATACCTTGTGTGGCTGGAAGCTGTTGTAGTGCCCCTGGGTGCATTGTGGATCCTACAGAGTCCTTTACTAACCACAGAAAGCAGGAGGCAGCCCATGTGAAGCACCGTGTGACACCTTGGGGGGCATTTGTGGGGCATTATTCCCCAAAGCTGATGCAGTACTCTCTGCTCTCCCTACAGCTGGGCTACACCCCCCTGCACCAGGCGGCACAGCAGGGCCACACGGACGTGGTGACCCTCCTGCTGAAGCATGGTGCCTCTCCCAACGAGATCAGCACAGTGAGTAGGGCAAACTGCCTACACTGCCCCATTATGTGACATGTGCCCAAGCACACGTTCCCTTACATCCTCTCCCCTTGCACAGAATGGCACCACTCCTCTGGCCATCGCGAAGCGCCTCGGTTACATTTCTGTCACAGATGTGCTCAAGATTGTCACAGAGGAGACCAGCATCCCAGTAAGCTTCTAGGCATGGGATTGGCTGGGTATGGGATCCTGAGGAGGAGGGTTGGGGCTGGGAACAGCCAAGTGAGGGTCTGCCAGCCTTGGCCACAGGCAGCTCAGGCTGTGGGCTGCCAAAAAGCAGCTTGAGTGCCCAAATATGTGGAGAGGGGCTGCAGGGAGCTGTGGGTTGTGTGCTGTCCTGCCCTGACTGCCCTCTGCTCCACAGCCAGTCAGTGACAAGTACCGCATGAGCTTCCCGGAGACTGTGGATGAGATTCTGGATGTGTCGGAGGATGAAGGTGAGGGGCTGGAGCTGGGTTGCACCCTTAGAGGTCTGCTAGCAGCCCCAGGGATGGCACAGGGTGGGGAGCTGCCTGGCCTCACTGGGGTCTTGCAACAAGGAAGAGGGAGCCCAGCAGCCACCTCCTGGCTTGGTCGTCCCCTGTGCTGTGCAGGAGGGTTGTGCTCAGACCTTAGGATGGTGTGCAGAGACCTGGGGCTCTCTGAGCACCACACCATACTTTGCTCCCTGGGTGGTACCAACCCACTGCAGCTGGTTTGCTCCTATCCCCTCCCATCAAGACCTTACTTTTGCCTCTTCTTACTTTGCAGGCACTGCTCATGTCACAGTAATGGGTATGAAATTTGTCCCTGTGCCCCAGCTCAATGGCCCATTTCACCCCATGGCCACTAACCATCCGCACGCCACCTCCATCTGCTGAGCCTTGCTGCTGGGCTGGTGCTACCCAGCACAGGCCCTGCCATCCTGCCCTGCCCATCTGCGTCCGTGCTGCTTGCTGTAGTGTGTCTGCATGAAGGGAACTATCCCCAAGCAGAAGGAGCCCTGGCTCTCATCAGCCTTGCTCCCAGCAGCAGGAGCCTGCTACTGTTGTGAGCTCTAGTGCTCGCCCACAGCCAGCCCATGCTGCTCTGGCCCTGGTGGGATGAAGCAGAGCAGAGCACTGGAAGGTCCCTGTGCTGCTCTCCACTCTGGCTGTCCCTTCACTGGGAGGTGCTGGGCTCCTTCCAGCAGAGCTCTAGCAGGAGCTCAGCCTCGGTGGATTCCTTAGCAGGTGTTATAAGTGGGAATGGCTGGGCTCAAGCCCCCAGCGAGACATGTGTGGGTGAACTTGGTGGCCTTGGTGAGTTGTAAATGTGGTCCCAGCCCCACCTGGTGGTGGGGGGCCCAGGAGGCTTGGCTCTGTGCTTGAGTGCTATGAGGTTGGGGTTGTCTGGCTCCTAACAGCTGCCGTGCCACACTAACAGCCCGGGCTTCTGGCAGAGGGAAGAGCCTTCCCACAGCTGAGACCCAGGGGATGAACGTGTGTGGCCAGTGGTGGGAGCAGGGATGGGAATAAAGCTGGGCAGCTGTGCTCCCCCCTTGTCCTGCTGCCTCTGTGTGCTGAGTCAGCTCTTGGTTTCAGAGGAGGAGCTGATGGCACCGAAACCCAGAACACCTGAACCCAGGGAGCAGGAGGGCAAGAGGGAGGTGCTGGAATTTGTGACTGTGACAACGCTGGAGCAAACGTATGAGGCACTGGATGGTGGGGAGGGAGCGGGTACAGGGCATGGGCCAGCCTGGTGCTGGGGTGGGATGCCAGCAGGGCAGGAACAGCTGCGGGCATTGGGTGACTGTGGGCAAGGTGAGCTCCCTGACAGGGTCCTGCTGTGCCAGGTGGTCCTGGGGAATGGCTGGAGCCTGGGGGGGTCAGGCCTGTTGCTGCAGTGGCTGTCACTGTTCTCTCCTGCCAGGGAGGAGTCTGCAGCTGTCCCACAGGTCCCCTGCGTGCCCCCTGAGACCGTGGTGACCAGAGCAGAGGAGCCTGAGCCGGTGGGAACTGTGGAGACTGAAGTTGAGCAAGGCAGCCTGCTGCATGCACCCTCAGTGTCCCCGCAGGAGGTGCGTGTGACACAGTTCCAGCATGTTTCCTATGGGGTGAACAGCCATCCTCTATCAGCCCAGAGCCAAAACACTGGGGGTGGAGGGGATGGGTGGATGGTACAGGGCTGCCCAGGCAGAATGCAGGAGTGCAGAGGGTTAAGCAGGCTCAGCATCACCAGACAGGACCCTACGCTCATGGGGGCTCTTCCCTGCCTTTGCACAGCCCTCCAAGGAGTTCGATGAGGACTCCTTGATTCCCAGCAGCCCAGCCACCGAGACCTCGGACAACATCAGCCCAGTGGCCAGCCCCGTTCACACCGGGTAAGTGCCAGCCCAGGGCAGCACTGTGTGTGTGAGCTGGCTGCAGGACACTGCTTGCCTATGCCTCTGCCCACTGCAGGTTCCTGGTGAGCTTCATGGTGGACGCACGTGGCGGCTCCATGCGGGGCAGCCGGCACCACGGGCTGCGTGTCATCATCCCACCCCGTGCCTGTGCTGCACCCACCCGCATCACTTGCCGCCTGGTGAAGCCTCAGAAGCTGCCCGCACCCCCACCACTGGCTGAGGAGGAGGGCCTGGCAAGCCGCATCATTGCACTGGGACCCGCTGGCGCCCAGTTCCTCAGGTGAGCATGGCAGGGAATGGGGCCACCCTGGTCTGGGAACAGATCTGGGCTCCTCTAAAGGCTCGGGTTAGGCTGTTGCTACTGTCTGTGGGGATTCTGCTGCAGGAGCTATCCTAGCTCTTGGCCAAGTGCAGCATAATGCTGAGGTGGGCCTTTGCAGCATGGTGTGAGCATGCCCTCCTCCTTTAACTGCAGCCCTGTCATCGTGGAGATTCCTCACTTTGCCTCCTACGGACGCGGGGACCGTGAGCTGGTGGTGCTGCGCAGTGAGAATGGCTCTGTATGGAAGGAGCACCGCAACCGCTATGAGGAGAGCTACATGGACCAACTGCTCAATGGCATGGATGAGGGTGAGTGTGCCGGGCTGGGGGCTTGACACCCAAGCCAGAGCTGCAGCCATCCTGGGAACGGGCAGCACTTGGAGGTGGTGGTATGGAACCGAGTGTGGCATGGTTGGTGCAGTCAGAGGAGGAGGTGGATGGAAGCCATGGGCTTGGTTTGAGGAGGAGCACTGATGACTGTGTTGCACTTGCAGAGCTGGAGAGCCAAGAGGAGCTGGAAAAGAAGAGGGTCTGCCGCATCATCACCACTGACTTTCCTCTCTACTTCGTGGTCATGTCCCGGATTTGCCAGGACTGTGACATGATTGGCCCCGAGGGAGGATGCTTGAAAAGCACACTGGTGCCCATGGTGCAAGCCACCTTCCCAGACACCGCTGTCACCAAGAAAGTGAGGTTGGCTCTGCAGGTGAGTCTGAAGAGCCTGGTCTGAAAACCAGCAGGCATGAAAAGGCAGTTTATCCAGCTGCACTGTGGAGAGCTGGCCCTGATCACCCCACCTGTGCTGCCCACAGGCACAGCCTGTGCCCGATGAACTGGTGACCAAGCTGCTGGGGAACCAGGCAACCTTCAGCCCCATCGTCACGGTGGAGCCACGTCGTAGGAAGTTCCACCGCCCCATTGGCCTCCGCATCCCTCTGCCCCCATCCTGGAAGGACAATCCCCGAGACAGTGGTGAGGGTGACACCACCAGCCTGCGCCTGCTCTGCTCTGTGATAGGTGAGAACATGTGCATGAATGGGCTGGTAGCAGGATGAGCCGAGGTGGGATGCAGCTCTGGAAGCGAAGGACAGGTTTCACAGTCCAGAGGGGAAAGCAGATCCACTGCAGCAGGAAAGCAGTGTGCTTACCCCTGCTTTCTGCTGCTGCAGGAGGGACAGCACAAGCTCAGTGGGAAGACATCACAGGCACCACAAAGCTGGTCTATGAAAAAGAATGCGCTAACTTTACCACCAATGTGTCTGCCAGGTGAGTCATGGGCAAGCATGTAGTTGGATGGGATTCTTGTTCCTGGGGAATTTCCCTGCCCTGGATGGGTTTCCAACACTTGCAGCTCCTGTGCACCCTCTGTGGTGCTGTTTCCCCCCTCCCCTGCCCCCAGTGCACTGCCCTGACCCCCACCCCTCCTGCAGGTTCTGGCTGGCTGACTGCCCGCGTACTGCTGAGGCTGTGCACTTTGCCACCGTGCTGTACAAGGAGCTGACGGCTGTGCCCTACATGGCCAAATTTGTGGTGTTTGCCAAGATGAATGATGGACGGGAAGGCCGGCTGCGCTGCTACTGCATGACTGATGACAAGGTGGACAAGACTTTGGAGCAGCATGAGAACTTCACTGAGGTGGCCCGCAGCAGGGACATTGAGGTTTGTCTCTTGCGATGTTCCTGGAGGGCAGAAGGAAGAGGCTGCTCTGTGCAGAGTCCTGTCCCATGTTCCACTCCCTGCAGGTGGTGGAGGGAATGCCTCTGCATGTCGAGCTCTCAGGGAACCTGGTGCCCATCAAGAAGGCCACACAGTCACGCACCTTCCTCTTCCAGTCCTTCCAGGAGAACCGCCTCGCCATCCCTTTCAAGGTAATGGCAGGTGCAGAGTTGGGCTGTGGTGGGGCCCTGTGCCCTGTTCCAACCCCCCTGCCTGGGTGCTTGGTGTGTAGGTCCGGGACAGCAGCCGGGAAGCCAGTGGCTCCCTGTCCTTCCTGCGCAAAGCCATGAAGTATGAGGACTTGCAACATGTGCTCTGCCACCTCAACATCAGCATTCCACCCTGCACCAAGGTCAGCTCTCCTTTCTCAAAGTGGCCATGTCACGCTGTGCTGGGGCTGTGCAGGTGCCAGGGACGAGCTGTTACTCTCTTTTCTGGCTGGTGACCCCTTGGTTTGTCCCCACTTTGCAGGGAAGCAGCACTGAGGAGCGAAGGAGGACACTGACACCTTTGTCTCTGCGGGAGCGATATAGCATCCTAAGTGAGAGCAGTTTTGGTACGCAGCCTACTGGGTCTGTTCAAGCCTCCCACCTCTTTTGCTTAGGGTAGGGGTGCACAGGCCAGGGTGAAGGGCTGGGCTGGTCCTGCTGCACTTGTGTGCGTGGCATCCTCCTGTTCCCAGGGAGTTTCTTTGATCCTTCCTGCAGGGCTATGCCGTGCCTCTGCAGCCTGTGCCTCACTCCTACCCCAACCCATATCTGGAGTTGTGACCCCCTCTTCTCCTCCAGGCTCTCTGAGCAGCACAGACAGGGCAGACCAGAAGATGATTGACATCGCAGAGCAGCTTGGCCTCAGCTGGGCAGGTGAGTCCACACCTGATGGATGCTCAGTACACCTTGAAGCTCAGCCCATAGGAAGACTAAAAAGATGCTGCAGGGTTGCATGAATGTGCTTTATGCTGTCTGGGGAGCTGTGCTTGGATGTGATGCTGAGATGCTGTGTCTCTCCCAGAGCTGGCACGTGAGCTGCAGTTTGGGGTGGACGACATCAACAGGATTCGTGTGGAGAACCCTAACTCCTTGCTGGAGCAGAGCATAGCCTTGCTCAACCTCTGGGTCAGCCGTGAGGGCAAGGGTGTCAAGAGTGAGTATCTACGGTTCCCAGTACAAGGGTGATGGTGTCTGAGCTGGGTGTGCAGCCTACATGTGTGTGCTCAGGTGTCCCTGGCTGAATTTAAGCTACCAGTTCCTACATACCTGCCGGGGGGGGGCAGCTGGGGTATGGCCATAACCTGGCCTGCCCTGCCTGCTGCTGACACCAGCTTCCCCTGCAGTTGAGAACCTGTACACGGCGCTGAGGAACATCGACCGCAGCGAGATTGTCAGCACGCTGCAGGGCCCCGGCCGGCAGAGCCGCAGCATGAAGGGCAGCTGGCGCTACACAGACAGGGACTACTCACTCTCGCCCTCCCAGATGAATGGTGAGCCCCACATCCTGTGCAGGGGATACCTTAGGGGCTAGGAGCAGGGTTGCTGCAGACACAGTGGGGCTGATGTCTGTCCCAAGTCAAGCACACTGCGCTTAGGAGTTTGGTGGGTGCTGCAGGCAGCTGCAGTCTCTCAATGGGGACTTGTGCTATGGAAACTTTGGTCCTGCTCTCCATGGAGAACAGACACATGGGGATTCCTCCTCCTGAGGTACCAGTGCTGGATGCCCCTGGCTTGTTGCTCCCAGCACCACCTGCCCAGCCATGGCTGTACCTGGGTGCAGGACCACTGTCACGTATCCCACAGGAGAGCCAGTGCCATGGGCAGGGATGGGGCTGTTGCTGTTCTGCACCCAGGCACCACTCATGCAGCTCTGGCTCATTGCATTCCCTTTTCGTGTCTGCCCTTGTTGTGTTCTTTCAAATGTGCTACCATCTGCCACTAGACGTGGGCACTCCTGGGGGCACAACCTCCAAGTTCATCCTGACCTCTCATCTTCCTCCTCTGCCTTTCTACACCATTTCCACCTCAACTGAGCCCTCTGGAAGCAGTGTCCTGTTCCAGCAGCTGCATGTCACCCAAGACTGCCCATCTCTTGGCTGTATCATGCTCTTCCCTTGCTGGCCCTGCACTGTTTTCCCCCTGCACTTGGGAGGCTGAGGGCTCCTGGCTGAACACTGTGCTGCAGCTGCTGCTGCTGATCCCTAGCTGCTGGGGAGCACTATTTCTCTTTCATTCCCTAGTACTGAGCAAGGGGCATGTGGCTCAGTAAAGAAGGAAACAAAGCTGCCTGCATGCCTGGGACTGTTTGGCTTGGCTGTAGTCTCTGTTGGTGTGCCTGGGCTGTGCATGAGGCCCTCAGTGATGAGGACACAATGATCGCTTATAGACCTAGGGACATCAGAGGGATTATATGGCCCTGGCTGCATCCTGTAGGGCCTTAGGGCTGCATGATATTTGCTAGGGTCATCCTTCTTTGCTCGTGGGTCAGCTTTGGGATTTTGGTGCCTGCAGCAGCTAGCTACCTGAGCTCCAGGCTGACCTTCAGATGCTGGTTGTGGGCTGTGGGCAGGGACTGGGGGCTGGTAGAGCAGGGTGCCAGAGTGGGCACCATGTCCTGCAGTGGGGATGGGGGATCACCAGGCCCCAGGCCTGTCCTCACCAGGGGAATGGACAGTCACATGCCCAGCACTCAAGAGTGAGGCACAGGGACACTTGCAGGGACAGGAGGGACTGCATGAAGGCAGCAGCCGCTGTGAGCACGCACCTCCCAGAGGCTGCTTCCCTTCTCACCCTGCTGTGCTTGTGTGTGTGTATGAGATGGCTGCTGGAGATGTCGCCTCTGTCTGCCCATGTAGGTTACGCTTCGCTGCAGGACGAGCTGCTCTCCCCTGCCTCTTTGCATTATATGCTGCCATCCCCTCTGCGTGCTGACCAGTACTGGAACGAGGTGGCCATCATGGATGCCATCCCCATGGCCGCCACCGAGCAGGACGCCCTGATGGAGATGTCTGACATGCAGGTGTGGTCCTCAGGGCTCACCCCTTCACTGGTGACGGCTGAGGACTCCTCTCTGGAGTGCAGCAAGGCTGAGGACTCGGATGCCACAAGCGAAGGTCGTTTCCCAGGGCAACTTCTGACAGACGCACATGGCCCAGACCACATGGGCTCTATGGACTTAGTTGAGGATGACACAGTGGACTCAGATGCCATGAATGGGCTGATTGAACTGCTAGAGCAGGAGGAGGGGCAGAGGCCAGAGAGGAAGATGCCAGCCAGGGACCACCAGCTGGGGACTGGAGAGCAGAACCCAGAGAGTGAAGTCTCTTTTGTTTCAGTTCAACAGAAGGTACAAGCCAGGATCGTGGCATCACCGACCGTGAGCCACACAGTGGAGAGGAGTGCAGACAGGTATGGTGGTCCCCGGTGATAGGGGGGCAGTGGAAGGGGAGCTTTGCCAGCTACTGCCTTGTGCTGGGCCAGCTGCAATAACCACCCAGCCTTGCTTGCTTCCCTGCTGTCCTCCAGCTCTGGAGCCCAGCACCTCACCCAGAGCAGTGGCTTGGGCAGAGAGCCTGTAAAACCTCTGGAGACTCTCTAAGGGCTTCTTGAAAAGCACCCAGGGGAAATCCCTGCACACAGCCAGGCCCTGCATGTGGATCATGCCTCCCAGCACCATCTCAGGGCTGTGTTCTTCCCAACAGCACTGGTCACATGAGAGCCCAGTGATGCTATGAGGCATGACCCGAAAGCCTGTGGACTGGGGTGCTGGATGGGCATAGAGCGTGGCAGGGAGAAGGCCCGTGCCCCTTGTGCATCTGCATTGTATGCTGCTTGTGCCAGGCACGGGAAGCACCAGGAGCCAGGAGCTCTGTGCCTGGCAGGATGCAGCTGTGCCCAGCTGCGGGCTGGTGTTCTGGGTGTAACACTCCAACAAAGCTGACTGCTTCTCTCTCTCTGTCTCTCTCTCCCTGTCCCTCTCCGGTGCCCAGGCTGAGGGACTGGAATGCAGAAGGCTCCTTTATCTCCTGCCTACAGGACCTGACAGAAGGCTCCTGGCAGGAGGGGGTCACCCGACGGCTGGGCCCAGCACACACCGCGGCTGCTGGGGCGCAGGGCCAGGAGCAAGAGCAGGTCCTGGTGCCGGACGTGGAGCTGATGCGGGTCAGCTCCACAGAGGACAGCGACTGGCAGCCCCAGCACCCCGCGGGCAGCTGGCCAGAGGAGCCCGACAGCCGCAGCTTTGGGCAGGTGAGGTTGAGAGCAGCAGCAGATGCAGCCCTTTGACCACCACCGGGTCAAGAAGTCCCGGCAGAGCTGCTGCCCTGGCCCCTGGGGGCCTCTTGGCCCAGAATAGAATGCTGCACACCCAGTATGCGAGCTGTTGCTCTCCATTTATAACCCAGGCAGGCTCCCTGCTTGCTTCCTTATTGAGTATCTGCCCTGGCCTCTGGCCTGGCAGCTTGCTGGGCCAGAAATAGAGCTGGTCTGGGGGCCAGGAGGAGTGATGGGCATCCTGCCATAGCCATGTGGAGCTGATAGGGATGGGATGAGAGCAGGCGTGTGCCTCCAGGCAGACACGGCGCAGCAGCAGCTGCAGCATGGCAGAGTTCAGCTCTGTGCCACGTGTATCTGTCCTGTGACAGAGGGCTGCTCTCTGCCCTGTCAGGCTGCTGGGGAAGGGGGTCATGGCTGTCCCCGTCACCGCCTGACAGGGGGACGGGTGTTGCTGTTACAGTCCCAATCCCATGACTTTGATAGAAGCTGTGAGTGCAAAGGACACCCCACCTGCCTTCTCCCTTCTCCCGCCCCGGGCAGCTGATCGGCAGCAGCTAAGGTTACAGCAGTGCTTGCACAGACTGGGCACGGGCAGCTCCTGTGCCCAGGGCTCTGCCCACCACAACCGACAGCATGGCTGGGCTCTGAGCGGGGCTGCGGGGCACACGCACGACCCTGCAGAGAGCAGGATGTGGTCTTTCCTGGTCCAGCTGCTGATTGTCGTGGTGCTGCTGGCTTTCTTCCTGGTCAGCTGCCAGAATGTCCTGTACATCGTCAGGGGCTCCGTGCGCTTCCTGCTCAGTCATGCGCACCGAGAGCTGGACAAGGAGCTCGGGGAGAGCCAGGGGCTGGCGGACGACGAGGAGTCTCTCTCTACCAGAGTCGTCCGCCGGCGTGTCCTTGTGAAGGTAACGGGCAGGGAGCAGCGCCGGGCTGTGCACGGCACAGAGCAGAGACAGGGCTGGGGGCTGTGCAGGAACCGGAGCCTTGGGCTGCGTGCTGGAGAGCTCTGCTGCCCCCCCTGAATTGCTCTTCCTCCTGTCCCTCCAGGGCAACGAAGTCCTCCATCTCCCTGGGGAGCATGTGACTGAGGAGCAGTTCACAGATGAACAAGGCAATATAATCACCAAGAAGGTGAGTGACCGGGGCCAAGAGTCTGTAGGGTGCTCTCCGCAGTCTTCCTCCTCTCTCTTTCTCTGCAGTCCCTCTCTGCAGCCCAGGACCCCGTACAGGGTGCTCGCGTTCTGCTTTCTCCAATTACTGTCATGGCTCTTCTCCAGACAGATTCTGCCAGGGGGTGGTGTGCACGGGGCTGAGGGCCAGACCAGCAAGAAGGAAGGCATGGTGTCGGGGCTGGCCGTGTCCCCGTGTGGGCTGGTGCTGGGGCTGGCAGTGATGAAGGCTGCGTGGGTCTCCGCAGGTCATCCGGAAGGTGGTGCGTCATCTGGGCCCTGATGGCACGGATGACAGGCAGGAGCATGAAGACGTGATCCTGGAGGGTTCTCTACAGGAGCCCCAAGACCTGGAGGCAGAGGCTGATCACTTCATGTACTCCATCCTACAACGAGATGGTCTGGGAGCCAAGGTACGTTGTGGTTCATGGCTGTGCCTTGCATGTGCCCTACTCGAGGCCAGCACTGCCTCTGCAGGACTTGTGGGCTCCAGAGCTCCTCTGTCCTCTGTCCTTCCTTCTGTCCTGCTCACCTCTCTCATCTGTTTCCCTCCTAAGGCTGCCAGGGGCTGCTCTTGCCCCTGCACCAGTCTTCTTGCTTGGTGTCTTCTGCTGACTGACTCAGCCTTTCCCTCTCCTGTCCTTTTCTCTGTGTCTGTCTGTTCATCTGGGTGATGTCCTGCCTCCTGTCCCTGTGGCTCCCTCAGGAGGAGGTGCAAGTGCGTGTCCCAAAACTGGAGGTCTCCGGGAGCAGGATGGGGGCTCAGATAGTGAAACGAGCCAGTCTGAAAAGGGGGAAGCATTGACCCCCCTCAAATGGCCTCTTTGGAGGTAACCAGCCCCTTTGCTCTTCCTTTTGTGCCAGCTCCTTGTGCTGCTGGGATAAAGGTAGTAGGGATGTATGTGCATGGTGGTGTCTGTCTCCTTTCTCTCTCCAATTTCTTTTTTATGTTAGTGGGATGTCTGTGGTACATGATAGTTAAGACCCCTGTGTTTGTGGACGTATGTTCATGCAGTGTCTGTTGTCTGCAGCTATCCCTAGAGAGTCCCTGGGCCAGCTTCAGTTGAGGCAGTATACCTGCTGCTTTACTCTTGCTATTTTCTACAGCATGCAAAAGCAGCTCAGGGGGGTGTATTAAGACTTATGGGGGTCTTCCATGCTGCTGTGAGAACAAGGTTCAGTGAATCGCTCTCAATGAAGCAGGACTGGCCTCCAATGGATGGGATATATATGTCCCAGGCTCTGCAGCAGCTTTCCCAGCTCCTTCCAGTGCTGCACTCAACTCTTACTTGTAGCTGCTCTCTGCATCTGAGGTGGCACCATTGGTACCATTTGTGCCATTTGTGCTGGTTCCAGGCAGGGCACTCACTGATGCTGTGATGGCACCTCCTGTAAAACTCATCTTGTGGGTGGTCAGAATGGGTGCATGTGGAACAAGTGTGGGCTGGGACTACATGTGCCTGGTGACCCCATCTCTGTCTCTTTCTGTGTCTCCCCAGGATCTCACCTCAACACCAAACCACTGATCTCCACACCAACCTGGGAAGAGAGGAGAGGAAAACAGAGACTGGAGGGAAGCAGGGCTGGCTGTACATGTTTCAATAGGCTAATGGCATGATTTCTGTACGAGATACCTACCGTCCTATCCGCATGACTGACTGACTGCAAGACGCATGAGCTACAGTACTTCCAGCAGACAGAGAGACCCTGTCCCTGCCTTGCTGCCATCAGGAGCCTAAAGACAGCAGCACGCACAAGGGGCATCCTTCAGCTCCTCTGGGAGGCCAGAGCTGGACTGGCAACAAATGAGAGGGGAGAAGAATCCACTCTCGCACGTCCACCTGCGTCACTACATCCCTGTGCAGTGTTGCAGTGGCAGGAAGGAGTCTGGGGATGCTCACTGAAGGAGAAGAGGGGCTCTGTCCCCGTCGCCATTCTTGCCTCTGCTGGACTCGCTTCTCGTCCCTCTCAGTGAGTGCTGGGGCAGGAGGAGGGCAGCAGTTGGGGGTATGAGGGAGGAGGGCTTGTGGGTGCAGTGTTGCCCTGAGTGCTTGGCCTGATGCAGGGCTGCCCTTCCTCTCCCCAGCATGTGCAGCATCTCCTGCCAGGGCAGGGCTCTGGGCCGAGCACTGAGCTCGTTGCTTATGTTGAAAGTGTTAACTGTACAGCAATCAGCCTTGTGTATATGAACCAATAAATACTATGCAAACACCTAGGGACACTCTAGCAGTATGTACAAAGCACTAACAGCTCCACTCCCAAATACCTCTTCAGGCTGCAGGATGGGCAAAGCCTTTGGAGTATGTGAGCAGCTCTGGTGAATGGAGCTGGGAGTCTACAGGGGTGAAAGGGCGGCAGGTTGTCTTGTTCTGTGCCCTTCCATCTGAGTCTGGCCCTTCTTGGCCTGAAGAGAGAGGCCCATGGGGCAGCCCCATGGGCTGGTCCATGGTGCAAGCCCCAGTTTGTGCTGGCTTCAGCTGGGATGAGGCTGGCAGCCTGCACTGAGGTGCTTGGGGCCCAGGGAGGATAGGTAGTGAGAGCAGGGAAGGCTTGTGCCACGCACTGGGTTGTGCCTAGCTCTACTCAGCACAATATCTGCTCAGGAGATGAGCCAGGAGCTGGCAGGAGCCAGAAGCCCTGCACTACTTTGCAGAGCCTCCTGGCCTTCCTGTGAGGGCACAAATGAGCACAGACCCTTGGCCCCATGGATGCTGGCCCCCCCAGGACCAACCCCAGAAATGGGGGGAGCTGCTCCCTTGAGTGGCTGCACTTTGGCCAAGTGAATGCCCTTCTGCAACCACTGGGCTCAGCAGTCACCCTGAAAAGGGCAGTGCTGGGGCAGCTGCTCTGGCAGGAGAATCGTGGTGGTCAGGGCTGCCCAGGCAGCACTGAGATGTGCAGAAGGTTGAATCTGCTACAAAACTTGACCCTGGAAGGACAGGATGCAGACAGCAGCAGATCTGTGTCCCCAGCTCTGTCCTTTACCTAACCAGTGTGAGAGGGGCCTGGCCTTTGTAGCATGGTGGTGTGGAGACCCCCCCTTTGCCCTTTCCCCAGAGGTGGCTGTGGGCTTGTTCAGCAGGGCCTGATGCTGCTCTCAGTGGCCATGTGTGGAACAAGCCCACCTCCAGCTACAGGCAGGGCAGCCCTGTCTCACAGCGGATGCACATATGCCAGGAGAGTCTCTGGCTCTGCTGCAATCTGGATAAGAAGCCCAGATGCAGCAAAGCTAAATGGCCCAGCTTAGCCATGGAAAGCAAAGCAAGCCCTTCCTCACCCCACCTTGAAGTAGGCACAGACTCCATCCATTACCCTTGCTGTGTACAATAACCTACCTAGACCCACTGCGGCAGCTGACCCTGTAGCATCACCGTAGAGTCGTGTGTGGGTCCTGTGCTTTGGCCTAGTAATACACCTTAGGGAATGTGCTGTGCTGCAACTGTGCCCGGCACCTGCAGCCACATTGCTTTGCGCTCAGATTGCTCGTAGGGCTGGTAGGGGGAGGCTGCACCCAACATTGAGCCTAGAGAATGCTGCAGTTCTGCACACTAGAAGCTTTTTAGAAGTTTTAAAGAAAAAAAAAAATTACTTTTATTTCCTTTTTTTAATTGTTATGGAAACGAGCCTTTTGGATCTCCCTGTCTCTTAGCCCCTGATGTATAGATCATATCCCTGTACACACCAGCTATCGGACTATGGATTAATAAAGAAACTAACACAGATCGTGTCTCGTCTCTGCTTTTCCAAGGGCGAAAGGGGGAGGTGGAGGCTGCCGGGTGCTGCACCCCCAGCTTCCCCCATCCCCAGCCCCCCCATGTGCTCCGCTCCGCCCGGCGCTGTCCATCGCCCGTGGTGCTGCAGCGCATCATCCCGCAGCCCGGACCCCGCGGCGGCTCGTTCTCCGCCGGCTCTCAAAGCACGATTTGTCTGATCAGAGCCAATCCCGGGTTGCTCGTGAGTTGAGCCAATGGAAATCGAGACCGCGGAGATCATACCAATGGGAGCCAGCTCTTGAGGCAGCCCGGCCAATGGGAGCACCGTATTCTAATAGACCTCGTCTTTATCAGAGAAATGTTGGCTCTTCCCAAGCTCAAGTTGAGTGCCCGGTGCCGGTGCCACGTCGGGTGCGGGGTCAGCCGGGGGCAGCCGCCACCGAAGCCGTGCCCACCTGCTGCTGCAGCCCTGGCCCCCGGGGTGGCTCCCCCAGCCTTTTGGCTGCCCATTGGCAACGCGTCGGCTGGTGTGGACGCTACGGGCCAGTAGCCCCAAGGCCGACAGGGATGGGCTGCACATCATGCCCTTGGAGTGCCGGACTCTGAGGGCAGTCTGGGAGCCATGGACACCAACCTGCCGGGCACCTTCCTGCTCAGCGGCCCTTCACTGGCCCCTTTCCCTGAGACCAAGGCACCCGTCTGCCAGTACTCGGTGCAGAGCTCCTTCTACAAGCTGGGTCCCCCCGGCCTGGGTGCCCAGCTGGCCGCCGGCACCCCACACGGCATCTCCGACATCCTCGGCCGGCCCACAGCGACTCCAAACAGCAGCCTCCTGCCCAGCTACCCCCATACAGGTGGATTTAACGGACTGAGCTCCCCAGGCGTCTATTATGGGCCGCAGGTGGGGGCCCTCCCTAAAGCCAGCAGCGATTACGTGCCGCGGGGCAGGAGCTGCTGGGCAGAGGCGCCCGACTGGCAGGGCAGCCGGCAGTGCGGTGGCCGTAAGTATGGGGATGGGGGTGGGAGGGCAGCTGGTGGGACCCCATCTCCTCTATTGCTTTGTGCAAGGCACAGCCTGACACCTGGGGATTTGCTGGGGGGGCTTGGCTGGGGAGCTGGTGGAACCTTTACTCACAGAGACTCCCAACCCCTGATTGCCTCCCTTGGTGAACACCAGGGACAAGAACAGTGCTGGGCTGGCATGCAGCTGGCAGGGGCATTGCAGAGCACACTGCTGCCATGATGGGACTGTGCTGGGTGAGCACAGACATTAGCTCATGAGGAGCCCACGGAGCACCCGGGGGCTGGGGGCTCTGGCTCAGTGCCTGCAGCTCTGTTCCCCTTCCCAGGTGATGCTCATGGAGTCAGGCAGGTCTTCCTTCCCATTGCACACCTAGGAAGGTGGGGGGCACGGGCATGGTGCTCCCAGTGCAGTGCGGCTCCACAGTCACATGCTGCTCTTAATGCTTGTTCCCTTCTTAGCACAGCAAATAGTTTCTCCTCCCAAGCAGGAGGTGCAGAGCCCAGCCTTGGAGGTAACACGGCTCTCCCAGGATGAGGTCCCAGCTGTTGGAGCCAGGATGTTGTTTTACTTTGGAGGAGAGCAGCGACATAGAGGGGTGGGGGATTGGGCTGTCCAGAGCCATGAGAGCTCACCCACTGCCCTTGTCCCAAAGCCCCTGCGCACCTGACTGACAGTCTGCACAAGAAGAAGCACACGCGTCCGACCTTCACGGGGCATCAGATCTTCGCTCTGGAGAAGACATTTGAGCAGACCAAGTACCTGGCAGGGCCAGAGCGGGCACGGCTGGCGTATTCCCTTGGCATGACTGAGTCCCAGGTGAAGGTGAGTGCAGGGGGGTGTTGTGGTGTGTGGGGTGTGTGCCAGGCGGCCGCTAACAGCCATGTTGGGCTGCAGGTTTGGTTCCAGAACCGACGCACCAAATGGAGGAAGAAGAGTGCCCTGGAGCCCTCCTCCTCGTCGCAGCGGGCGGGGGGCTCCAGTGGAGAGCGGGCAGCCTCTGAGAATGAGGATGATGAGTACAACAAGCCCCTGGACCCTGACTCGGATGATGAGAAGATCCGGCTGCTGCTGAGGAAGCACCGTGCAGCATTCTCCGTGCTGGGGCTGGGCACACACAGTGGCTGAGCACCTGGGAATGGGTACTGCTGTGCACCCACTGCAGCTCCTGCCCAGGGCTCAGAGAACAGCAGCAGTGAAATAAAGGCCCCTGCCCCAGCACTTACTACATGGGTCTGCAATGCCAGGTGCCCCAGAGGCCGGGCTGGGAAGGGACTGAGGCTGGGGGGCCATGTAAGGGGCAGGAAGGTCCCCCAGAGCTCTCCCCAGAGTTTCCCCAGGTTGGGTGTGTGCTGGTAGCAAGAAGTGCTGTCCAAAAATCACTCATTAGGGCCTCTTGTTGGAACCTATTAGCAGCAAATAAATATAATTTATCTTAACTGTGTGAGTGAGAGCCCATTCACCTGTCGGGGCTGCAGGATTGATGCGGCAGCAATAGCCCTGGCTTGTTTGCTGCCAGCGTGTGGGCCTCCCCCCCATTCTGAACCCAGCTCGGTGCAGGCTGCGTGCACTGCTGTGGCCATGCCCTCCCTGGTTGCCACTGGCTCAGCCTCTGCTTGCTGATGGCACAGGGCCACCACCTGTCCCTGCTGCCTGAGGTGCCAAGGGGCTGCTGCTGGGGCTGCTGAGAGCTGACAAAGTGCAAGCAAACAGTGCTGCGGTGTCCTGGTGGAGAAATCAATAGGCAATGATAAGGAGCTGCTGGGCCATTGTGCAGTGGTTGGCAGTGGGGCACACGAGCGGAGGTGATGTCGGGGGCCCCACTGGCAGCTGCAGGCAGCATTGGTGTTCACGTCCCCACCTGAGCAACGCATATCCTGCATCACAGCAGCCCCCTTATGGCATTGGGATGCTGCAGGCTGACACTGGGCCCCCACCTGCCTGGCCCCAAGGCACACACTCAGCTCCAGGTTCTTACTTTCCACCACGCTTTGAGTTCTGCAGGTACCCCGGACAGCTTTGGTGGGGACTTGAGAAAGGCTGGACGACCCCAGCAAACATGGGAGGTGTAATGCTACCCCTGACCATGCAGCCCTTGGGCTCCCCTGAGCTGATGCTGCTCCTTTGCAGGGCTGTGGAGCCATGCACCACCCCTGGGCATTGCAGTGCAGGAGAGTTCTGTGCGTGGCCAGAGTGTGAGGCTGCTGCTGGGATATTTTTTTGACATTTTCTAAGCTGCTCGACGTGGCTGACAATTTTTAATGTACTAACTGCCTGGTCCAGTGAGCTGATTAATTGGTGCTGTGGAGATCAATAGAAAACAGAAAATTAAAACAATTTTAAAGTGATTAAGTAGTTTAACACCTGTCTGATGCAACGTCAGTGCTGGGAGACAAATAAAGCAGGTGGCAAAGGGCCGGCTGCAGCCCAGGAGTGACAAATCGCAGTCACAGCCTGGCTGCCCTAAAGCATCCCATGGATGTACCGGAGCTGCTCATGGAGCTGCTCATGGGGCTTCAGCGCAGGATTAATCCCACCTCCAGCTCTCCTCACCCTGCAGACAGCACTGATAGATGGTGTCAACCACGTGGCACGGCTGGTGGCTGCCGTGGCACAGCACCGGAGCTCATAGGGCTCACAGAGCCCGGCCCATGGTGAGTACGAGCACGACGACCCTGGCCCTCCTTGTGCTCCTCACCGGGCACTACTCGGGAGCGTGAGTGCGAGCGGGGTGGGCTGGCAGGCAGATGGATGGCAGCTCCACTTCAATTCCACATCCCTTTTCTCCCAGACAAACCCCGTCGGATTTTCATAAATCAAAGCGCCACACTGTTTAATAAAAATTTATTGACTTACAAGTGATTATTTATCAAAAGGCCATTAATAGCGGCTCCGGGAATGATGTGCTACTGGGTGGTGTGGGGAGACTAATAGCAAATCAATGCCAGCATCTGGGCAGAATGCATATGAGGGCCCCCGGCCCCAGCGGGCTGCATGGCTGCTGCTGCCGGGGCCGGCAGCCCCTACCCCAAGGGCTGCCCCACGCTCCCCCCGGTTATTTATCGCTTACAAATGAAATGATCAATACTTTTAATCTAGAGCTAAATTTATTAACTTTCCCATCGGAGAGAGACATATTGACTGGGAGCACACGGAGGGGGAGCTGAGGCAAGATGGATGTGTGCTTGCTCACCTGCCCAGCCTGCTGCACAGCATCCCAGCAGCAGCAGGACCATGAAGATGGCCCCAGGCACAGCGAGGAGGATGGAAGCAGCCAGGAGCCACAGGCTGCTGCTGCCACCTCAGCACCTGTAACAGAGCCAGGGGCCCGATGCAGGCCAGGTCTGAGTTCTGGGTGCAGGGTAACTATGGACATCCAACATGGCAGTGTCGGATCCTGGCACAGTCCCTGCCTCTGTGTGCAGCTCTTTGCACAGCCAAAGGCAATGAATGCCCTGACATGGAAAAGTGGAGTGCTGGGTGTGATGGGAGCCTGGAGACCCAGCCCCCACTGAGCAGCAATGCTCATGTGCAGCACAGTGCAGCACGCCTGACTGTAACTCAGTGCAGAGGCACCAAGGGGGCATGGCACAACCTGGGCACCCTGTGGCTCTCCAGAGCAGGGGCTCAGTGCAAAGGACCTGAGGCAGGGAAAAACTTCATGAGCCTGGAGGTTGGAGCAGCCGTACGCGTTTTGTGCTGCAGCCAGGAGAGGAACAGGCTTCTAAGCTTCCCTTGGTTGTCAAGGCAGCTTATCTGAGCACAGCTCACCAGCTTCTGTGCCGTGGGAGACTTGTGACTGACACACATGCACATCAACACACCAGCCCTCCCCCTGGGCCTGTAAACACCATATGGAAGCATATGACACCAGAAGTGTTTCATTTTAATATTGCCCCTGCAAGGGGCTTCACTGTAACAGTAACAAGAAGGCATCTGTGCCAAGAGTTGCCCAGGGCCTGAAGACTCTAGGCAGTAATAGAGCCTCCAGGAAAGAAGAGCCAGGAGATGAAGGAATAAGTCCAAACAGCTCTGGAGTAGCCAAAGTCCAAAGAAATGGAGCTGCTTCAGACAAGACCCGGAGGCAGAGAGCTCTGGCCAGGTAACAGTGCTGGAGACAGAGGGCTCAGGAGCGGCTTCGGTCTTCATGGTTGCCTACAATCATTTTGCTGTAAAGTTTCTGTTGCTCCTCCTTGAATGTATCTTTCACCTTCTCCCTCTTTAGACCTCCATCCCTGGAAAAAGAATCATTCACAATGGAGCTAAAGGAACACACTGACACTGTGGCTGGGGCTGCTCCGAGCAGGCTGGAGCTTCCACATCAGCCTGATGAGTGCATTTGTCCCTTAGGTTGATAGGGCACACTGCAGGCTGACTGTCCACAGGGACGACTCCTTTCACCAAGAATATCCCACATAGCCCTGCACAGTGCTCAGCACATCCAACATACTGCAGCACACTGCCAGCAGAGGCCCTCAACCTCTCAGGATCCAAAGATCTCAATGGCTGACAAGGGAGGTTCTCAAGCTTCACATGCTTTGCTAAGCAATGTCAAGTAAGAACTGGGGCATCCCAGAGCAACAACACACAGAACAGAAGTCTAGATGCTTGTCTTGACTATATAAGGGCAGTTTTGGATATCCGTTTCTACACAGCTCTACTCCGCCCAGTGTGAGACACAAATGTAGCTCTGCAGCTTATAAACACGTATCAGGACCCAGAGACAGAGAACACTAGACCAGGGAGGAGAAATATCTGACAAGACTCACCAAAGCAGATCCACAAGGCCTCCCTGCCTGGCAATAGCTGACTTCACTCGATTGGCAAACTGGACAGCATCCTCATCACACTGTAGGAAAATGACACTGTTCAGACAGACCAAAAGGCCAAACAGGCAGCAGATGAGACAGGGCAGGTTCACCTTACTTACCTGTCTGGTCATTGGGGGCAAGTACCACACACTGCAGACAATGGCCCAGCTGGTCATCATCCTAAGGAGGTAGGTTACCATGCCATACTTGCTGCTGTTCCAAAAGGCATCTCCAAACTGTGGATCATACTATGGAGGAAGGAGAGCTTATGAATATCAGGTAATGGGTGCAACTTCCCTGAGAGTCCAAGTTCTACATCAGATCCAACCAGGAGGGCCAGCCCTCCCCCACTGCATGTGGAGCAATTTCAGTGTCCCCACATCCTATGGTCTGAGGTCCTGGTCTGAGGACCAGGCTGTTGTGCCCCAGCAGTGCCAATACTGGACTATCAAGGCTGACCTTGTAAGCAGATTACCATTTCTGCTGTAAAAATATTTGCCTTCTCATACCTTGATGGCTACAGGGTAAACTGTGGCTCCAATTTCAAAGCTCCCCTTCTTGAACATCATTACGGATGTGTTGTTGATGCAGGTTCCTGTAAGAGACAAGCACAATCTTTGCAAGCCAGTCCAGAAGTCTGAGCTGTACACCTACAGGCATCCAGTAATTGCCCCTAACACTCCAAACCTTTCTCTGTGTGTGCACATGTGTAACATAATGAGATACGGGAAGGCCGCTGGGCCCTCTTCCACCATGTGCCTGCCTGGCAAAACTCCTCAACTCACCTTCTGGAAAGATAAGAATAGGCAGTTTGCTCTTGTCCTGGACATGCTCTGTGAGCCTAAATAGAAGAGAGTCACCAGTTATCATGGGAGCTGTGCTGACAATCCACACAGCAGCGCCCAACCCTTTCCCAGCCTCCAGAGCCCCCCTGAAGCTGTCAAACCTTTTGGCAACAAGATGACGGTCTTTGACCTCAGAACGTTCAAACCAGACATGGGGGCAAGCTTTCACCATGGCTCTCTGTATCACACCCATGAGCCCTCCATGGATCTGACCCACCTGAACAGGGTGAGAAAAACATAAGTTACAAGACCTGGGGACATCATAGAAGGCCAAGGAAGCTCCTACAGCTTCACTGTTAAGTTCATCTTTCTACCCCAGCTCTTGTAAGGCTGAGAGGAAAAGTTCCAGGCTCTAAATGTAAAGATGCAGCAAGGCCCGGGGGAGGTCAGGCTTGCTGGAAAGTAACACAACAGCAGGCAGAGCCGGAGTGCTGACCTTACCATTGCATAGTAGCCATCACTAGCCAAGATGATCACATCAATGGGGGATGTGTGATTAGCCACACAAATGCCTCCATTCTGGGGCCTGTTTTCTCTAAATGCAAAATAAAGGCACAGATTAGGGCAGAGGAATGAAGAGCGAGGCCTACAAGAGGCTCAGAATGATGCAGCCGGGGGGGACTGACACTGTAGCAGACAGTGCTACCTTACCGGTCGTGGTAGGTGATGATGGCTGTGAGGGCACGCACACAGATCCGGTAACACATCAGGTGAACGTGTTTGCTGAGGAACTCTTTACACCTGCAGCCCAGAACAGAGAGCATCAGCCCCAGCTGCCCACATTGGGACAACTCAGCTCAGCTGTCCGAGCTCACCAGATCCCACTGAGACTTCACATCATGCCCACATAAACACATCTCCTGCTGGGTTTTGCTGGTTGCTTCCTGATTCATATCTCATGAGAACCAAACTTTTGCCTTTGTTCTTCTCTGCTTTTACTCCTTTCAGAGATCTGGGCTGAGAGCTCAGTCACAGGCTTAATGCTTTTATTTAAAGTAGTAGGATATACATTCCTAACAGGCTACAGATGACAGAGCCACCTGCCTCATCTGCAGCATGAAGAAGAGATGGGCCTTGCAGGAAAACTCCCTAATTATCAGGTCTCAAACAGCACAGGGCCTTTCAAAGGCCAACTCACCTTCCATTTGGCAAATATCCCACCACTGTAGTACCAGTCACCAACAAACTGATGCCAGTGAATGCCAGGGCTATCCTGTAGAAAGAGGGAAGTTATGTGCTAGCAAATCCAGGTCAGAGGCCCTGCCCATCACATTACCTGTCTCTCCCAGCCATGCCAAGCGGGGTCTGTGAGCTGGGGGACCAGCTGCACCAGGAACAGGCCACAGGCAGGTTCCTGCAGCAGCACCCACCTGAGGGGCAGAAGGAAGCAGTAGCGGATGAGAACACCCAGTCCCCAGAGCACAGTGAGGCGCAGACTGATGTAGTGGAAGTTGTAGTTGGTCCTGCTGAGCAGGTTCCAGGACTCCAGTTCTTCAGCTGAGAACCTCTTGGTCACTTCATCGTCCATGATGGTCTCGATGCCTTTGCGGCAGAAATAGAAGATATCTGAGAGCTCAAACTCAGGGGCATCCAGGGCTTTGCTACTGCCACTCCGACGGATCTCTTTGATCTCCTCTTCCAGTGATGTTGGCTCCTTTGCAATGATACCTGCAACAAGCCACAGGCAGCTCTGAGCAAAGTATGACTGCTGAAAGAGCTGAGGGCCAGGGAGACTCCTGCAGACCTTCCTCCAGCCCTCCCAACTACCTAGACATGAAACATGCCCTGAGTGCCTCATGCACTGGACCTTTCCGCATCCAATGCCAATCCATCTATGTGGAGAGGGCATCCCATCACACTTCAGCAATCAGAAACACTAAATTTACCACACAGAAATTTGAATTTCAGATGTCCCCAGGAATGGCAGGATCTTACCATTGACATAGGGCTTGTATAATGGATGATTCTTCTCCTTCGCACCACGCTCTATTCTCAGTGTTGCCCACTGCAAGAGACACACACAGCAAACAAGACTGTCAAAGCCTGTAGTTCCACCTGATACTATTCCTAATTCACAGGTGGCTTCTGGGGAAGACCACGCTTAAGGGGACCAAATGAGATGAAAGCAGGATGCTTCCATACGGAACTATGAAAGTGACGAACGTGCAGATGAATTGAAGTGGAAGCAGACACCAGGTTGGGAAGAAAGTTTTCTCAGCAGAGATTTGTGTATAATGGAACAAGAGGAGTAATGGGAAGATAACCAGCACTTAAGAAAGACATAATGTGCACACACTTGTGTACTGTTCTGCATAGCAGAGCCCCAGGGGAAGAATGAGAGCCAGGAGGTGGAACTGTTCTCAGTGGTGAGATGGCACAGCAAGACTTTCTACAGCCTCCTGTAGGCTGCTGCCAATTGCACGTGGCTGCATGAGGCACAGCCTCCAGATGGACCTTGCATCCTGCATGCTGGGCTGGAACGTGATGTAGTTCAGCAGGCAGATAACATGACCAGAACTATTTTCCACTACTGGATTCCTCCATACTCAAAGCAGAGACTGTTTGCAGGCTGCTGCTAAGCACATCAGGCCAGCCTATGAGGAGCTGGGATTCCTCCCTACTGCTTCTCAGCTCGTAGTTAATCCAAAACAGCAGCAGCAAGAACCCTCAGACAAACACCCCCAGTTACTCTATCAGTCACCCACGAAGAAGAAGAAACTACTGGGAACTCCAGGGTTCTCAGTCTCAACCCATGACACTATTAGATGAGAAAGCAGTGATGTGGCAATGCTAATTGTGGGTGGAGCTTCTAGCTCATCTGGCAGCCTCCTCTGCCAATAGAAGGAACTGCAGGATTGCAGAGGACTGTCCAGACACTGCCATCCCAGGAGAAGGAAGAGAAGCTCTGACCCACAGAGGAGTGGGGCAGCCTGTACAGAAGGCACATTCCTTGCCAGCCCCACAGTAGAGACCACAGTGGTAGAAAACCCAGCTTGCCACATGGGAAGCAGCAGGCAGGTCTCCCACCCCACCAGCAGAGGTGTGTGGCTGCCAACCCAGGCCCACAGCCCCCCAGGTTGCCAGACTCAGGTTCTGTGTTTCCAACACTGGCCTCAAGCACTTGATAAACATTGTGAATAACACCCCTCATACGGCTCTGAATGACCAGGCCCAGCCACTGAGCTTTACATCAATTTATCAGCCATTCTGCCAGAGCACTTCTCTCTCCCACCACAAAAGTTCTTTGATGGAAGCTGAAATAGATTTCTTCTCAGAAAAAAAAACAGTTGCAAAATTGAACACCAAAATGTGCTGAGATTAAATGTTCCTTCATCGAATGAAAGAAAGAGAAAGAATTACAGTAAAACAAAATGTTCCATCTCAGATAAGCCAAAATTCTTATTAATTTTTTTTTCTCTCAGTTCACTAAATTGAAAACCAGATCTTCAGACACCAGTGTTAATGAAGCACAGCACAAAGCACTGGGTCTTCCCCTTCACACCACAAACTTTTGGGAGGACTCAAAGCTGCAGGGCTGTGCCCTCCAACCAGCAGATGCTCCCAGAGGAGACCAGCTCTGTTCCTAGGGCAGCAGCTGTACTGAATACTGGAGCAATTTGGACATCACATTTAAAAGCCTGAAACTTCCCTACTACACACAGTGTTATCTTATTCCTTTTCCCTGGGCTGCCAGGTTTGGGTTGATTTGGGTTTTATCTACTGGGAACTTTGCAAGAATCCTGGTCTCTCCAGGGTCTTGACTCAAGGAGAGGTGCTGGCTAAGATGGCCCAGAAATGAGTGTGCTGAAGGCAGCCAGAGGAACAGCATGACCCCAACTTGGAAAATTCCACTTGGCTTTTTTTGTGCCCAGAGGAGCAGTGAGCGCTGCTGCTGTCCTCTGAGGCTGCGGGTCCAGCTGTGGCTGCTGGGCTCAGCAGATAAGCAGGCAGTACTTTGGGACTTGAGAGCTCTGCGTTCTGGCTACAGACTGCCCAGCACTTGCAGCACATAAAGGTCCACCTTGCTGCCTGCTTTTGCTTCATCCGAACATACTGGAGATGAGCAGCCCACTGACTGCAGTTCCTCTCTTACACATCTTACACCCCTTTTGGCTTCCCTCCTTATTCAACCGTGACAGCACTCAGCCTTGCCTCGGAGATCAACCCGGCCAAGTACACACCTCCTCCCAGCACATCCCCTGGTACTGCTGTACTACTTGCATACTTATGAGCTATGCTGTCCTACAACTTCATTTGAAGACTCAGAGCCTTAACCACAAAGAAAGAAAACACAACCTGTGAACAAAAGTCCAATGAATTGCATTTGGCTGAGCAAGTCTTGTATGATGACTGCAGCAAGTCATCTGGCACCAGCACATTAACAGCAAACCATACTCTCGCCTCTGTTGTCTTCTGTGCTCTACTGAAAGGTAAAAGCTTCTCCTCCTACCATTCATCCGCTTGATGAGAGCCCTGTAAACACTCTTCAGCACAGAAAAGGCTGAAAACATGACTTACCTGAAAAATCTTCAGTAATGTTTTCATGTAAACCTTGCGGATGCCAAAGGAGACTCCAAAAATGGCTGGCACGATGATGAAAACCAGGAGTAGAGTGAAGAGGACAGTTATGGAGATTCCCAAGAGATTGACAACTAGGCTGTCAAACGGGAGCAGAAGGAACATGATGAAGGGCCCAAGCAAGGCTGGTGCCTTGCGACCCCGCAGCCAAACAGGAAGGCTGCCTGCAGCAGTTAAACAGTCCTCCTATTATTCAGTAATAGTCTCACACATTCACTGAGTCCGCTGTTGCTCACAGACCCCATTCCAAAGTTCACATCCTTTTTGGGCTCTGTGAGAGAGGGAACGAACAGTATCTGGGAGAGAGGTTGGGAAAACAAGCAAATACTGCCAGGAGTCCCAGATAGTTCAAATAGAGCACGTCAAGGAGCACAAAGAAGATGGAGAGTGCAGGCAGGATCCTCCATGGGTTTGCAGTGCGTACTGTTCCAGAACGACTGTGTGAATACAGGCACCCCCACAGCACCGCTGAGTAAATCCTGCTGAGGAGCAGCTTCTGAAGACACTGGCTGTAGAATCTGTCTCAGGCTGCTGACAGTCTGCAGAGCCTCCTCACAGGGACAAGATGAAGTCCATCTCTGAGCCTGCATTGGAGGAGACTGTGGGAGTTGGCACTCGCAGGAGCCTACTGTATGTGGAGCTATTATTGTTCCTTCCAGGAGACCACAGGTACTGGCTCAGATCCTCACATGACGCCTGCGACAAGTTCAATTCCAGAGGCTCCTGGCATCCGCTCACATGGATGAGTTGTAACTGACTCAAATGAAACCCGCGTCCCTGGAAAGCTCTCCAAATAGCGTGTTGGCTTCTTGGTAGACCAGGCACTCACAGCACTAGAGGAGGAAAGAGAAACTGAAGTCAGACAAGTCATGCAATCAAAGACGTCAATGGCAGGAGGCCAAGGACAGTGGGTGCTGGAACCACGAAGGCAGCGTTCAGGCTGAGGACACATCACTGCGAGCAGCTCCTGAGACACTTCAGCCCCAGCCTGGTGCTCCAGCTCCCATTTCACACCATCACACACGTCCTGTGACTTCCTCCCAGACAAACCTTGAACTGAGCAGCTGCGACCAGAGCCACTTTGAAGTACAGGATGTTGAGTGTCACTAAACAGGTCCCACGTACAGGAAAAGAGCCAATGAAGTAGCAGAAAACCCTTGTGAATGACAGAGCCCTCACCACCACCTCTCTCATTTCAGAGGAATCCAAGCTGAAGGAGCCAGATGTGTGCTGGATTCCTGGGAAGGAATCACTTCCTCTACCCCTGTACACAGGTTCCTGGGGTGTGGCTCACCCACTGCTTACACAGGGCAGCTCTACAAACAATGCATGACAGGAAGTTAGCCCAAGGGGAGAATTACTGCAGATGATGATTAGCCACGGTGGAACTCACCGGGACACGGGGAGCAGTCAAAGGTCAGCACACAGCGAGGGATGACCCGGCAGAACAGGCCAACACTGCTTGGAGCATCGGCTCAGGGCAGAGCTCCCTCCAGGTGCTGTCTGTGCCTGCTGCCAGAGGGCACGGTGTCAGCCTGAGGGTGGGATGGAGCAGTGCTTCAACTCAGAGCAGGGAAAGGTGGCAGCACCATTCTGCGTCCCTCTATGTACAGAGTAAGGAACACAAACGCCTCTATAAGCGATGATTCCCTGGTAGCAGCAGTTCTGCACGCACACACTGAGCCGGAGCCGACACCGTCCGACCGGCCCCGCTCGGTTCCACGTTCCTGTGTCACCGTCGTGCCCCACAAGCCGCCACGTGCGGGGCTCGACTCGGCCCGATGCAGCAGCCCCGGCCTCGTGCCGGGTACGAAGCTTCGCCCTCCCACCCCCCGCGGTCACCCCAGTGCGGCTGTTACACCGCCCACAGGGCAGCGAATCCGGGCCGGGCCGGCAGCGACCTTTGTGTGTGTGTGTGTGTGTGTGTGTGTGTGTGCGGGGAGGGGCGGGGAGCGGAGCCTGGGCCGCTCACACCACGCGCGGGGGCGCTACGGCGCGGCCCGCACCACGGAGGAGGCCGCGCTCCCTGATACAGGAGCCGGGTAACGGTCCGCGGGCGGCTCGGGCCCGGCCCCTCTGTCCTCCTCCTCCTCCGCCGACCACGGCCGGAACCGGAGCGGGGCAGCACGGGGGAGGAGGAGGAGGAGGAAGGAGGAGGAGCAGCGCCGGGCCGGGCCGCGCCGCTCACGCACTCACCTGCCGCCACCGCCGCCGGGCCCGGCTCCGCCCCCGCCACACGCCGTGCGCGCCGCGTCCCCGCCCTACGTACGATGACGTCACCACGCCCACCGCGGGGGCGCGCACGCAGCAGCACCGCGCACCTCCCCGCCGATAGGGGGCGCTGCAGCCAAGCACGGCGCGGAAAGCAGAGCCCAGCCAGCACCGTGCGCTCACTTTATTGCCACCACAACAGCGCGGACACAACGCGGCACCGAGCGGCAGCACACACCCGCCACGTCCCGCTGCAGAACAAGGCACTGCCCGCTGGTCACACTGAAGCCGCCTGTCTGCAGCCTTGTCCCGCTGTCACATCAGCACCAGCAGCTTCACCCACATCGATGATGGAGCAGGTCCAGCTTTGAAGCCCAGCAGCTGTTTGTAGCACAGCCCGGCTGGACTCAAGGAGGGGTTATGGAGCTGGGAACAGCACCTGAGCTGCCACTGCCCCCATCCACACACAAGGACCCTGTAACAAGTAGGGACATAAGGGACCTACAGCCCCCAGAGCACCTCCCTACCAGTTACCAGTACGGGGCGTGGGGCTCTGAGTGCCGCCAGCTCTGCAGGTGAGACAGGATGAGGGCAGCAGCCCGCGACGTGCCCAGCTGCTCCCGAGTCCCCTTGGTGCTGTTCACAGCGTGGGAGGGTGGGCGGACGGCAGCCACGTGGTAGAGCCTGTAGTTGTTCCCGTGGTTGTTGTCCCAGTGGGTTTTGTGCCCACAGCGGAAGGAGATGCAGAACTCTGTGACCCTGCAGGAGCTGGAGGGTTTGGGAAGGGAGAGCTCAAAGGAGAAGGTGTCCACGTCTGCAGAGCCGTACGTGCTGTGCATGTACTGGCAGGGGATGTCTCGGAAGCTCTTCCAGCCATCAAAGCTGATGCGGACGAGGACTCTCTTCTCGTACTCAATGTTTCTGACCTTCACTGTCCCGGACAGGGCACGGTCCTGGATCACGCAGCTCTCCAGGCAGACCAGGTTGCTGAGCAGGCGGCTGCGGAAGGTTGCATAGTCTGCAGAGGGTTGTGGGAAGTCCAGCACATACCTGCCCGCTTCTGAGTGAGAGTCCCTGAGCCTGGGCCGGAAGCAGGTGAGGTCTGACAGGGCGTGCTGCAAATCACAGAGATCCTCCTCAATCTTGGAGAAGAACCTGACGGCTGTCAGTGAGAGCCCCTTCATGTCAGCAAACACCACCCTCTTTTTCTTCTGACTTTTGGAGCTCTTGGTGCTCTCTCTCCACTCAGGCTCATGATCTGCGCTCTGCTTCAGGTTCAAACAGGAGCGGAGTGGTTTGCGTCCTCGGCTGCCCCGGAGCTCCTCGTAGGAATTCAGCAGCTTTCGAATAGGGGGTGAGTGGCTCAGGCAGAGCCGCATGGCCAGGTCCACAGGCATGGCTGGGGGAGCGACAGCTCGTGTGCTATAGACCTGGAAAAGGCTGGAGGTGAAGAGGGGTCATGCAGTGAGCCCTGGTTGCTGGACAGCTGTGGCTGCAGCCCCGGCCCAGCCCGCACCCTTCCCTTCCCTCCACCCTCCCCACCCGCGCTCACTCTCCGCAGCTCATCCCGTCTTGTCCTCTCCCTCCACCAGCTCAGTGCTACCAATGGGGCCGTGGGAGCAGCCGGGACATCCCATGGCTGTGATGGCAACCAATGGGAGCCAACAATGCGCTGCTGAGCGGCCAATGAAGGCACCGGCCGCACCCCCCCCAGCCACCTCCCTTCCTTTGGCACAGCCGCAGCAGCCCCGCACACAAGGGGTCCCACAGCCCGGGGTCCCATAGGAGGTCCCACAGCCGGGGGTCCCATAGGAGGTCCCACAGCCCGGGGTCCCATAGGAGGTCCCACAGCCGGGGGTCCCATAGGAGGTCCCACAGCCAGGGCCACTCCCGAAACAAACTACTGGAAGCAAAGCATCCTTCTCTCAAGCTGTGTTCAATGCTGGCAGCTTTGAACCATTTTCACGCATCTCTTTTCAAGTACTTACTCTGAAATCTATTTTTAAGAGCACGGAAGATCCCAGGCTTTGGACTCGCTGTGTCAAAACGCAACTCTGAAGCTTCTTCCCTCTGTCCCTCCACACTGAATGCAGGGCACTGTCACTGACACCCGCATTCAAAACCACCTTCACTGCGTAGCTCACATGTGACTCCTTGACCGTCACCCTAAGCCAGATCACCCCGTCCTGCACTCCCTGCTAATCCCTGCAGAGCTGTCTGGCCATTTAGGTTAAGCAGACCTGATTTTTCCTGCTGACAGCACAGATCTTGATCAGCTCATGACACAACCTATCTGTCGGTATTTACACACAGCTTTCCATTGCCACTGATCTAAATGCTTTCAGAGCAATGTGAGATGCTTCTCACTCCAATGGCAAACTTGAATCCTCTGCGTGGCTGGGAGAAGCCTGTATTCAGCCCTGACCTCAGGAGGCAAAAAACATCTGAGCCACCAAGCTGTGCTCTCCCCTACAGGGATGTGTGGCACTCAGGTCACTGTTGGTCAGACACTCCTGCATGGGGAGGAGCACAACAGAGTCCTTTGGGGGTAACCAGGAGCCAGATACACTTGTATGGCAGGGCCTGCAGGAAGGGGTGGTGTAGGACAAGCCACATTCTATTCCCCAATATTCTATACCCCTACAAAAGGTAACTGTGGCTGCACCTGCCCAAATGACAAACTCAAACATCATCTCCCAAAGGCATGACAGCAAATTGACTGTTTCCCTCCCCCCTGCTCAGAACCAGGGCTATTATTGCTCAGGTTTTCATAACCTGTCTGCTTCTGGACTTTTGACTACTCAAAACTTTCCCAGCAGAATTTCCAATTGCTTCCCTATATCAGCTCTAACACAGACATTTCTCAGTTCTGGGATAGACTGTCACCCAGCAGAACAGCAGACGGGGTGAGCCAGGGCAGTGAAAGCCCATGTTAAAATGCCAGAGACAGGTTTTCACATGGCTGTGCCTCCACGCACTGTAGCGATGGACTGCACAGGTCTGCATGCATAGTCACATACAGCATGGGCTGTTAGTTCTCACCTGTTGCTTTCTGAGAACCATTCCTTCATCACGTTCTCTCAGGCTGACAGCACATATTCCCCCCTTCAGGGACTTGGGGGAGTCAACAGAGACAAGGAAAAGGGTTCCTACTAATATAAGTACTTACTCCACGTTTCTCCTGCACTCAGGAGAGCAGATCTGGCTTAAACTATGAAAGCACAACTCACAACCAGTGCCCTCCCTGTGACCTCTTCCACCATCCATCCACTTTGCATTTAGAGCTAATTGCACAGTAAACCCAAAGTTATCAACACCTTGGAAAGAACAGAGAACAGGTGATTTATTTCAGTCCAATCTCTACAGCAGCCCCTAGAGAAGCTGCTCTGTGCATTCTCATCACAGGCACAGACTGAGGTGGATGAACGAGTCTTCCCCTCCATCTAAAAGTACAAGCCAAAAGCAACTCTTCCTTGACAAACCAAATCTCACTTATTAGCCTGACCAATTCCAGCCTAATAGCCCATGTGGTAAACTGCACAGCCTGCAATAATTTTGATGGCTGCCAAACTGCAGAGAGGAGCTGTGCTCAAAGCACTCTAGGAAAAATCAGCTCTGGTGAGGATTTGGCTTCTAGAACCAGGGCATGGGCCCCAATCTCACGTTGCAGCAGCCACGTGAGATGCAGTTGTAGGGCAAGTACAAGCTGCCTGGACAACTGTTCAGTCAAACTAAATAGGGCTAAGGAGAAAGTCTTACATTCTTCAAGCGGCTCTTCTAGAGCACGTTTTTGCAGCAGCAGATTAAGAATGACTTTGACTGGGAGCTTCAGTCACCTCTGAGAGGCTGCCTAAGCTACAGGCGTGAGCAGGGTACAATCCAAAGCCCTTTCTTCAGGGCCAGGCAGAGGTGTGTGCTACTGATTCCTAAGGATTAAACACAACTTCCTCTTAATGTCTATACTTAAAAAAGAATCCACTTTATCTAAATGGATTCATTAGGAACACTATAAACCACACACGCAAAGCCACTCGCACTGCAAGATGCCCTGCATCACACCCTGCCTGGCAGTGAAAGGGGAGCACCAGCCTGTTCCCCACAGAGTATGGTGCAAGGAAGGCCCTGTCCTGAAGGAAGGTGAGCCTGTCTGTCCACACCTGAGAGGTACCAGGCTGTACTAGCAGGGGACCAGGAAACACATGAAGGTCAGCAGGGCAAAAGGAGCTTTTGCTCTTCCTTGTCTCCCTTACCACAGCATTTGTTTCAGCACAAAGTAACCAGACAGATTCCACCCTCAAAACTACAAACAAGCAGAGACTGCAGTAGAATCCCACATTCTCTGGAAAGAGGATCTTCGGGGAGCACACAGCAGAAAGCTGCTTTATCCTGAGCCATCATTACAGTTGCTTCTTTTTAGTCAAACTGGTCACCACGATTCTTAAATAAGGTATCCTAACAACTCCACACCGCAGCTTTCCAGAATATACCGTCAGCTTGGTCACTTAGCACTTGGTGCTACTGATCCAAGTTTCCCCACACATGGAGCTGAATGCTCTGCTGCAGAAATCAAAGGCAACATGCCAGCCTTAGAGGAAGTCATATGAATACCATACAAAACACAGGAGGTAAGGTAAAAATCAAGACCATTCCTGTTCTCACCCTGTAGGAAGAGACTATTTTGGGAAAGCCCTACTGAACTTATACTCTGTTACCATTCCAAGCAGCATGAAAGCACCACAAGCTTACGGTATTCCTTAGAGCTCTTCTAGTCCTCAGCTGCTGATCATGCAGACCATCCTGCATCAAGGGCCCCATTTGCCCTGGAGTTCACCGACAAAGGCAGCCTCAAGCCTGAGGATTAGCTGTAACTGTGTTGTAATCTCCCTGAAATCTGACAGCCCAAAGAAGCGGGTCAGAAAAGGCCAGAAAAGAAGGAAGGCCTTTCAATTCCCCTCACTTGGATCAACATCCAAGAATTTCAAAAGGTGAAATGGCAGCATTTAAATCAGTGAAGAATCTGCTGATTTTGGTTTCAATACAAAGCTTGTGCATGTAACAAAACAGTGGAATGAAATACAAATTGTACATGGGCATTTTCAAGACCTACTAAGTGTGAATCGGTTGTTCAGTTAAGAAGGATTGTGACAAACTTAAAAATGCTGTTTGACATTTCCAAAGCTTCCATCACAACTGTACAAAACACAGCCTGATCAGGGAAAACACAGATGCCCAAGGCTCCTGTAGGCACCCACTCTTTGGACCATGCAAGAAAAGCCACTATCAGCACAAAGGCCAGGAAGCAATTCCAAATCCAGGCCTACACTGAAGGTAAATCTGAGATATTTTATGAGGACAGTGCTACTAATGCCAGAACACCAGAAAAAAAAAGAAAACATCATTGTAACTTCTCTCTAGATAAGTCAGAAGGTGCTGTGGACAACTGTGTCCACACTGGGAAAGACACTGCACAGGCAGAACAAACTTTATTCCATCTGCAAGGTAAATTCTGCCTTGGGACATTCCAAGGAAAAAGAGACTTGCTGTTTGGCCTGTGTAACTATCCTTCAGAGCAGACAATCTGAATTCCTAAGCTCATGGCCATTTTCCAGGCAATACCTTGAGAAAGACAGAGATAAACTTGGTAAACTCTCCAACCTCCCTTCCTGATGCTGCTAACAAGCTGGAGTTAAGCATCTCTCACATGATCCTAGGGCTCTCCCCTGCTTGCTTACGACATTCTCTTTGTTCTGAGTTGTAGTTTCCATCCTTAATTTGCTCCCAATCCTTCCTGCTCCTTGTGTGATAATCAAGATTTGCTCTGCCAGCAAATGCCTTCATGTGTGTTTTTGCTCAATGGATCATGTGGCAAAGGTGGTGCAGAAGTATCCCTCCAGTTCAGCTCAGAGCAATTGGGCACTTGCACAACACCCAAAGTCGCACAGGCTGTGATGAGATCAAAGCTGATGGGGAAAGGTGGAGTTCACCCAACAAGTTACCACACTGTTCCATCAGCCAATTTTCACCTGATAGCCTAATCTAACAAACAGTGCTAAACTGGGGCAAGAATGAACACATACATGTAAGGTGCACCTTAAAAAAGTGCACCCTTGCATTTACAAAGGCATTATTCACCTCTGAAGATATATGTGCTCTGTACGTGTCTGCTGTCAAACCACTCTGAGATATCGTGAAATGCTGCCTATGCTCATCCATCCCTTGGGATTCCAAAGAGACTATGGAAGGGCTCGGCCAAAGCCCTGTGAGTGAGCGCTATGACATAGACTGCCCTCACTCTGCAACAGTGGGAGAAAGGAGCCTGGCTGAATTCCAAGTGTGTGTCATAAGCAAGCAAGAGCTTGTTTATGTGGGGGGGGAAGGAGGGGAATAAGCCCCTTGCAAATGCAGAGGGAAAGATGTCTTGTTGGCTTACTTGAATGCTTTGAATGCCTCCAGAGATGCACCTCCCAGCCCTGCTGCTACCCTTAGCCAGTCCTCTCCAAGCCACACCCTGTGGGGCACCCAGCCCAGACTCCTTCATTGCCACCTTCCAGCTGGGCCTGGGCCATACCCAGGAGGCAGCACAGCCCCACCTCAGTGCTCACCACTTGTTCAGATGAGCTGCACTGCTCCTGAGGCCACCAGTGGGGCAATGGTCTTGTAGCGGATCAGGTGCTGTGAGCCCTCCTCCAGATCAATGGTGTACTCTCTGAAAGAGGCAGGTGCAGGGTGTTAAGCTGCTTCTGGGAAACAAGTCTTGTTCAAATGCACTGGGTGTGGAAGGACCACCTACCTCTGCTCATCAGTCTCTGGCTCAACCAGGATGTTCTCCTGTCTCTTCAGCACTCTCAAGAACACAAAAGAGTCCAGGTTGGGTTTCGGGACTGCAGATACAACAGATTTGGAGTACAGACTCAGCACTCACTCATGTTCCTCTGCAGAATGCTCAGTGAAGAAAGGAGTACTAGGGGCAACAAATGCATTGCCAACAAAGGGAATAACAGAGGTAGTCTGCATTGCCCCAGCTTAAGAAAAAAGCAGATGGAGGTGGCTAGCGTGAGCTCAGAGCTTTCTCCATACCTCATTTGCAATAATTTTCCAGACTGCCTGTAGTCTGTCTGTACTCACCTGATTTTAAGAGAGCCACTTTCTGCAGATTGGGTGGCATGTGCTTTAGGGCCACATTCTTCAGATAAGTCTCGGTGTTTGCCATGTACCTGAAGGGAAAAAAAAACACCAAACCCCCCCAACATTGGAGCATTTACTGATTAAGTCAAACACAAATTTGCCTGGAGAGCATTTGCTCAAAAGTGCCAACAGGTGACACCTCCTGGTCATCCAGTTACAAACAACCCACAGAAATAACTCGCTCAGATGCTAAGTATACCACAGACTCACAAGAACTGTTTCATTTTAGCTCTCTTGTATGGGAAATCACAGCTTGAACCACTGATTAATTAGCTGAGGCAAGTGTTGGGTCAGCTGCGGGAGCACAGGTGAGAGTAATGGAGCTGTGCTCCTGGAAGGGGTGGACTTCGACTCCACCCCCTCTGAGACCTCATTTAAGGGCTGACCACCTCTGAGGCAGCATCTCTTGGAGATTGCTCCCCAGTGGAGTCTGCCTCAGCTATCTGGTCCAGGCATCGACATTGGTGAGTTTTCTTTACTAATAACCTTTAACTACTTATCACCATCTTGGTCAATATCTTCATATTAGCCACCTTTAAACCATTCTCTGTTACCACCTTTACACTCCCCTCCATGTCCATAAGGAACGTTGAACACCTGAATCTTACTGCAACTTTGTCTAACGCTTAAGAGCTGTTCAGTTCTGTACCCCATGCAATGGGAGGGAGATGCACTGAAAGCCCACTCACTCCTTAGCAAAGGCAAACTCCTCCGGTGATAGAATGGAAGGCTCCCCTCTGGCTCGAGATTTCTCCTTCTCCAGCACGTGTGGGAAAAACTTCTCTATCTGTCATTGGAAAAAAAAATGAGATAAAAAAAAAAAAAATTAAAACCCAACTTTCCAGTAGTTCAGTACCTAAAATCCCCCAGAGACTACCCTTACAAGTGATCCTCTCCTGAACAGGTGTATGCAGTAAACACAAGCCTACCCAAATTACCTGCTTCTGACTTAGTAACAATACAGTAAGATGGGGTCTTAAAGCTGCATGGGTGCATGTGACAGGACCCAGGAGGATCATGCACCTTGGATTAGATAAAAAAAAACGTGCCATTATAACAGAACATCACAGCAATACTGTGATTCTCCACAACAGAAAAGCACTCCCAGGGGATGAAATCCTTTTGGTTGCACTGTAGATAGTGAGATAGGGGATCTTTAACAAAGTGCCTTGCTAAAGCAGTAGATAATAAAACAGGAATCACTCCTGAAGTAAAGCTTCCCTATGCTCTGTACAGTATTTACCTTCACAAGTCGACACCTCAAGTAACTACTGAGCACATAACGGATCCTTTCAATCTCCATGCGGTGGATGCTGACCTTCAGGTCTCCTTTCTTTGCCCGTTTTAGGTTCGCCTCCTGCAAAGAAAGGCAAAGAAAACTGAAAAGGCTGAAACAGCAAACAATAAAAATAGAGAGCAAGAAGCCCGATTAGCTCACAAGGGAAATAAAAAGTGAATTTCCCAACGCTATCCTCAGCAAACGAGCATTGTAAATACTCAGAAGAGCACCCCCTCCATAGCACACACCATGTGGTCCAGCTGCTCCACCACGCACTCAATGATCTCGGGTTTGCTCTCCAGCAGCTCGGGGGCAAACTTCTCGTTCATCCAGGCCTAGGAAGAAGCACGATGTGATAAAGGCCCACACGGTTCCTACCGACCACCGGGACCCCGTCCCCACATCGCCCCTTCCCGCCCAGCGGGCCCACAGGCCTGACCGTCATCCTCCCCGCTCCTTCCTCGGACAGCTCCAGCTGCCGATGGTCTAAAAGTCCCCTCGGGGCTCATCCCTGTCCCGCTCTACCTGCTCCAGGCTGCGGATGAGCTGCAGTGGGGTAAGAACCAGCTCCTCGCTGCCATCGTCCGAGTCCGGCTCCTCACCGCCCGCCGCCGCCATTACAACAAGCCGCCTCTCCACTGCGCAGGCGCACAGCGCGACCCGGATGTTCTGCACTAGCGCATGCGCAAGCCATGACAAAATGGCGGCCGTAGGGGGTGCAGCAGTGCGGCCCTGCTAGGCCTTGTGGATGTGCTTTTAGCCTCAAAACACCTCAAAACAGCGCGACTGAACAGGCCACAGACACGGTTTAAGAAAAAATTTACTGATCCATTAGTACTTCTGCCAGTATCGCAACAAACATGAAAGGCAACCACAGCTTAGAAAACAAGTTTTATACAGTTAGAATATTAAATTAAAACAAAAAACCCCACAAAACAGAAGTTACTGGCTGAGGAACAAGGCTGGAATTTCAGACGCAGTAGCACCTACAGCACCACCAAAAGCCAAAACACTCCATCTCTCCTATATTATTCCTAAGCTCTTGAATTCCTTCTATAATTGGATCATGGCTCAATTCTGAACATCTTTTTCCTTGAGAAGAGCAAAGAGAAAAGAATGAACCCAAATCTGGTTCCTAGGAACGTGCTTTAGGTATTGCTGAGGAATGTCAATGCAAAAAGAGAGGAAATAACACACAGCTCAATAGTGCGCCAGCAGGCAAAGAGTGATGAGACCATCCCACACAACAGCTCTGTCGAATCAGTGTTTTCCTATAAGTTATGATAAATTCATAAAGAAACAGTTTTACACTTCACGTATTAATCAGAGAAGGGGAAGAGTTATGTTTATTGGTTCAGCATCCATTTTATTGTACTTCCTGTTTTATAGACTCTCCCTCTTCTGCTCAGCACTGACATACAACAACAGCACATACACAGCAGTAGAAAAAACACCAGGAATAAAGTCCCTCTCTTCTAGGAATAACCAAAACATTAAAACGAGAAACATTTTTTGCCTTCTAGTTTTTCCATAAGAATCAGTACAGGACGCTTCCAACGCTCATTGCCTTGAGTCATTTTGCACTGGGAAGAGGCACTGCGTATCCCCTCACTGCAATACTGACCTCGAGGGAAAGCCTTTCTTCTGGAAAATTCCACTCTGACTTGTAGGTTTCCAAAGCCCAATCAGAAAGGTTTAAGAAGTGGGGAGGAACGGCACCACATTTACATGACTACACTTCTGTTGGGTTAATGCGGTTCTGTCAGTAGAATATGCAGCTTCACCACTTCTGCGTTTCCTCGAGGAACTTAAAAGTGATCTCAAGGCTCAATAATTCGCCACAAAATGAATGCTGACCAGCTGGGTCACACCACGTGGAGTAGTTTTAGGAAGTCAGTCCCTGTAGAAAATGGCACTGTGGATCTGGCAGCAGAAAGAGGAATGATGCTCTAAAGTAGGAGGTAGGGGAACTGATACAGCAAGTCCACTGTTGAGCTGTCTGCTAGAAAAGAAGTTACATGTTAGAACTGATTGCCAGGCAAAATACAAGGTGATTCTTAACATGGGTTATGACCTTTTCATAGATGCTTTAAACACAAAAGCTTTTGGGTACCTCTAAAAACATTCAAGAAAAGCTGCATCTTTCACAGCATAATAGGAAGAACAGTAAAGCACCATCAATTAGGAAGTATTACTTCTCAGAAAGGGTAGAGACTTATGCCAGAAAAGCTTTGTGAAAAATCAAGACTCTTCAAATACAGAAAGCCATTCTGGGCTTGATACAGTGCAAGTTCAGTTTATGCATATTTTACCAAATTCCAATCTTGACTGTTTAAGTCAAATCTGTTATTGTTTGAACTGAGAGTAGCATGAAATTAACCACACATTCAGAAAACCTACACCACACAAGACTTAAGTAAAAAGCCACTGATGACATGCAGTAGCTGGATAAACATTCTGTTTCAGCAGAAGAGTCTACCACTCTGAGCACCATAAAGAAAGCTGAGATTGGCATCTACTGTAATGCTGATATGTACCTGAGACTCCACAGTTTTATCTTCCACTGCTCATGCCTCTGTCTTCATAAATGGTAATTTCAATCTGTGTAGAAAGGCTGTTAGGAAAATATACTATAAGAAGTTTACAAAAATGAAAGTGAAAAATCATTATGATATTAGAACTTTTGATCTTTCTGCTTCATAGCTGCTTACTCAAGAGCTCCAAACCAAACACAACAGCTCACCTGCCTTGTCAGATCAGATCGACCTATGGCAGCTCAGGATTGTTCTGACAACAAGAACACAAGATGCTGCATACAAAGAGCTTGTGAACCTTGCCATCTCCTCCTAAATCTCAGCAAAAGCTCCACAACAGGGCAGAAATAAACATACCTGCTCAAAGAACAGCACATACCTGAGAGTAACAACACTGATCACGTATTCTGCAGTATCACAGATCAAGCATGACTAGAGGATACCATATTATTAAAGAATTAAGAAATAATCTTAGAAACCACACAAGGATACAACTCTTAGTCCTCTTTCAATGGGATCGGTCAGAAGGAGGCCCTGAGGAGCATAGATCTTCTCGTTCTGTTCCTGAATGAACTTGGCAATTTTCTTTAGAACCTGATAATAGAACAGCAGGGAAGTCACAGTTTATTCACTAGGAGAGTGGTTAGGCCCTGGAACAGGCTGCCCAGGGAGGTTGTGGATGCCCCGTCCTTGGAGGTGTTCATGACCAGGTTGGACAGGGCCCTGGGCAACCTGATCTAGTAAAGGCGTATGTTTGGTGGCCCTGCTAGGCAGGGGGGTTGGAACTACATGATCCTTGAGGTCCTTTCCAACCCAGGTCATTCTGTGATTCTGTGATTTATGAAACTAGATTTCTTAATTAAGTTTTCCCGTCTTAGAGCCATAGCTCAGCAATACCACCAATATAACAATATTAGGAGAACCCAGCATGAGAGCACCGATACCCACCAGAGACAGAAACTGTTTTGTACAGAAAATGTTACACTGCTCAGGTAACTCATATATCAGACGGACTTGTCTGTAGATGTTAAGTTACCCCGTAGTAAGATCCAGAGTCTATATGGAATTCATACAACTGAGGTACAAGTCACAGAAAACCCACCAGGAAATAAAGCATCTGAAGTCTGTAGGATATACCGCCTTCTAAGAAAGAAGGAAAACAAAAGAAACTTACCTTTTCATAATGTGTTTCCATGCACAAGAAGATCGTATAGGCAGTCAGACAGGCCAGACACCCCTCAAGGTACGACTGGCCCCCAAGCTTCTCAGCTTCAGCATAAAGGTTATTCAGTGTCCGGACAGTCTCTTCAAACTGCTGCCTATCGATCTGAAAGAGAAATCAGGTTTAGCCAGCACAGCTCAGAACTCAGCAGTACCTTCTAATAACAGCCCTTGCTTGTTTTTATTCGCACTTTGTCTTTTTTTCCCCTCCCCATATTAATATCACCTACTGCCATCTTACACTTAGATGTGCTCAAACTGTGGAGGGTGCTGTGAGTTACAGGCCTGAAACTCTTTGCTGTGATGTTATTATATCAAGCCTGAATTGTAATGGTATAATTGTTGTTATATCAAGCCTGAATTGCAACACAACCTGAACACAAAGCATTTAAAGGAACTGTAATTCCACCAACAAACAAAAGCAGCTTCCTTAACACACAACGGGCTGCTAGATTAACAAGAGCATGAGAGACAAGCAGTAATTCCTTAGTGCTTCATGCAGCATCATGCAGCACTGTCCATAGGGGTGGGGGTCTGTAAAGCAATACAGCGTAGGGGGGGGTAAATATAATGCACGGGATCCGCTTTACCCGGTTCTCCAGCTCGGCCGGGAACTTGCTCTGGAACTGACAGCGGGTCCCCCCGCTGTAATCACGCTGGATGAACACTTTGCCCGACACGGGCGCTTGTTGCGGCCTCATGGCACCGCGGCCGCCTCGCTCCGCTCCTCCGGGCTCCGCCGCTCCGTTCACACCGCGCTAAACGCGTCCGGTCAGCTCCGGGCCAAGGAAAAGGCGGAAGCGATATTCCGCGCATGCGCCGTCGCCCCCATCAGGCCCAGAGAGAGAGACAGTGCGCATGCGCACGCGCCGGAGCGAAACAGAGCGTCAAGCTCACGCATGAGCACTCGCTACCCGTCCCACCAATCACAGCTGACGCACAGCACTCGTGACCTCACGCACACCCCCTGACGTCCGTAGAGTGGTACAGTCCTGCTCCCCCCCGCTTACGGATCACATGGCACAGTCCGGATACGCCCCCTCGCCGCGCCCCTCCTATCCGCGCATGCGCACTGAGAGCAGTCATCTAATATATAAAGGGCTTATAAAGCGCTGTGTGAATTGGGAGATTCAATGCGTTATCAATGGGAGGGGTGTTTGTAAATCCAGATGTAGGATGGGGATCCAGAGCCTGGGTTCAGACACATACAGTGACCCCTGGTTGGGTGCTGGGTGTCCATTGGGACACTGTGACTGCTGGATCTGGATGGATCCCTTATAAGATCCATATATATATGGATCCATATATATATATGCCTTATAAATATGCCTTATAAGAACAGAGCCTTGCTTTGCTAACAAAGCAGTTCTGCACTGGGAGATCTCTTGGCTGATGACTTCATCCCTCCATAGGGAGGTGGGTTGTAGCTGTTATGAGTTTGGTACAAAGGCTTGCAGCTGTTGGGTAGCAATGGGTGGATGAGGTTTGTGAGGCTGCAGGTCACCCCTATCCCACAGAATGTAACTAATTCCAAAGGGAGCAGAGTTCTGAGCAAAGCAGGAAAAATGTGCATGTACTGAGGGAGGTCAATGGGAAGCTAAAGCTACGTTAATCAGGCCTTAATGCAAGGGCAGTTAATGGCTGAGGCATCGTGCTGGTGGTCAGGGTTATTCTCCAGCACCCCATGCCTCCAAAGCCCCAAGTGCTGGAGTGCTGCGTGGGCTCTGATCTGTAGGGTTCAATGCTTTGCTGAGATTGATGAAGCGTTTGTTGTCCCCTGCCGACCACGCCACAAATCAACACGGAGGAAACAAATACAAGAATGATTTATTGGGTTTAGTTTTAACAGGGCATAATAAGCAGCCGCCGTGTCACGCTCCAGACAAAACTAACAATGTTGTGATGATAAAAGACAGTAAACAGAGCTGTCAGTGTCCCCAGCACACAGCCCAGGGGTGGCAGCTAGGGAAGAGGCACCCTTCTAGCCAAAGGAGGGCTCTTCTTTGTGCTAAGCAGTTTGCAAATGTGATAATGACACCTTTAAATTGCTCGGGAGGAGATAAAAAGGAAACAGAGAAAAATACAAATAGAGATCTGACATTAGAGATCTAAATGTAATCTGAGTGCTGAGTGTCCCAGGAACCTGGCTATCAGCTGCTGTGATCTCTGTGCACCCCCCTCCTGTACCCCCCCCTCCAATAGGAGCAGCCTGAACTAATTAACCCTCTAGCACTCCATAATGAAGACTAATAAACACCTAGTGGGTCTGCTTGAACAAACAACCCCTGTGCCTTGTGCAGGAAGCGCCCAGTCAGTTGGAGCAGCGTGGGGACAAAATGTGGC
Source organism: Coturnix japonica (assembly GCF_054131305.1). Taxonomy (NCBI): domain Eukaryota; kingdom Metazoa; phylum Chordata; class Aves; order Galliformes; family Phasianidae; genus Coturnix; species Coturnix japonica. Next base: position 4,076,536 of record NC_140672.1, on the reverse strand, counting down.
ATGAGCTGAGCCCCCATTCCTGCAGCCCATTCCCCATTGCCTGCCTGAAAGTCCTCTCAGGAATGATCTGCTTCAAATGCTGCACCAGATGGAATGCGTTTCCTTAACCTTTAGCTGCTTGCAATGTGAAAGCAGTTAAGATCGTGATGTTAAAATTGTTTCAGATGTTTTATGTGCATATGAAATATTCTAGAAGGATGAATGCAAACTTTGATCCAGCTACGATTTTACTGGAGTTTATAGAAACAAAAAATATCTATTTTCAGGGTGTCTGGATCTTCAGGTACAGATACCCACTGTTGAGTTTTTGGAGTGAAAAAAGTTGGCAAATACTGTAACCAGAGGGAACCTCCTGGGTTTGCTGACCTAACATGGAGGCTGAACCTGGAAATGGTAACCATGTAATCATAGAATTACTCAGGTTGGGAAAGACCTCAAAGATCATCAAGTCCAACCACAGCCTAACCATAGTACCTTAACTCTAACAACCCTCTGCTAAATCATATCTCTGAGCACCACATCCAAATGGCTCTTATACACATCCAGGGGCGGAGACTCAACCACCTCCCTGGGGAACCTATTCCAGTGTTTAACTTCCCTTTCTGTAAAGAAGTGTTTCCTAACTTCCAACCTAAACTTACCTGGGTGCAACTTGAGGCCATTTCCCCTCGTCCTGTCACCAGTGAGAAGAGACCAGCCCCGCTCTCACTGTAAGCACTTTAAGTTACTGGAGGACAGCAATCAGGTCTCCCTTCAGCCTCCTTTTCCACAGCCCCAGCTCCCTCAGCTTCTCCTCATAGGGCCAATTTTCCAAGCCCTTCACAAGCCTCATTGCCCTTCTCTGGACCTGCTCCAGTACCTCCATGTCCTTTTTGTACTGAGGTGCCCAACACTGAATGTGTAACGTGCCTCTTTCTGAAAGATCCATTCACTGTTTCAGTGTTTTATTACACCAAGCGTAAGAAGTTCGTAATTTTAACAGCTTATTCCAATGTACCATCTCTAAATCAGAACAAGCGTGTTAAACTTATATAGCGAGCGTGCATGAAATACTAAAGAAAAGCAAAGCAATGTCTCATCTTGAGCAGAATGTGGGTCTTCCAGGCTTAAGCAAGACCTTGGTGTTTCTGAGAGGCACTGCAGGAGGAGCTGCAAACCAGCACGTGGCATCCCAGGCTGCCCTGTTCCCATGGGACACTTGAACACACGTGGGCAGGAGGAGGTTCCTGTGCCTGGGGAGGGTAATTTGAAGCTGTGCTGGTGGGTACCACACTCAGTGTTACACAGAAAAGGCAAGAGCAAGGAACAGGATTGTGTTTGTTATTGGTAAATCAAACCATCTGTGATCCATGGACTGCAGACCTTTCCTAGGAGAAACACCAAATGTTGCTGCTGTTCCCCTTCCCTTGGTGCTGGGCTGCTGGGAGCATCCAAGGGGCTGCTGCATGCAGGGACCCCTCCATCCCATTGTGACAGAGTAGCACCTGGGTCGGTGGAGGGGACTGGGGGACTGTGGAACAAAGGAGCCTTTCAGGCCACCTAATGCAGTATGGATCCAAGAGGACCAAATGAATTTACATGGCTCAGACTGGGAGATATGCTCGCAAAGCCAATTTGTTTCATTTTATAGGCCTGAAAGATCCTACATCGGGGCTTCCTGTATGGTTTGAATTAAGTTTGGAGAGTGGTGTTTTGGAGAGCAATTCAGAGGGGTTTTCATGCAATGAAATGCCTGTCGTTGAGCAGGAGCCATGCAACACTTTGCAGTGCTTCCTGGCAAAATAATCCACGTCTGCTCCCAAAATGAAGATGATGAATACCTGAAAACTGAGCTATCTGTCTCATATTATTTCGGAATCAAGTTTCACACACCTACTGATGGAGCAAGTGAGAAGTTTGAAGGATGTTGCATTAAAAATAAAGAGCTTTTTCCTGCCAGTTTGTGCTGCCAGTGACACATCTCCCCAGGGTAATGCTGCCAACTGGGTCTAAGGGTGAGACCGGACCCATAGGTTGGATGGGCGATGCTTGCTGCCCTCCGGCTTCGTTAGCTGTTAATCAGGGCTGCTCTCCCGGAGGAGGCTCCTTTCAGGGCATTCAGAAAATGGGGTCAGACGTGTCTTCTGACCTGCGACCTGCCGCTTCCCCCCTCGCTGTAATTATCTAATACCGAGCTCTCCCTGCCAAGTACAATGAAACAATTTGTCACTTCGATTGTCTGTCAGTCAACACTGGGGCCTTTTCAACAGGCCAACACATGTTTTTTGAGAGCTTGTCAGCAAGGGCTGTCTGGCCAGGCACATAACCGTGGAAAATGGAACCTTTGTTAATTCTGCTTCTTAGAAAAGTAAATCCATTCACTTGCTTTTTCTTTTTTTTTTTTTTTTTCCAAGGCCTTCAGCTTGGAATTTGCACAAGAAGCTGAATTGCCCCTGATCCCTAAATGATTGGTCAGAGGATTTGCATGAGGAAGCAGAAATTAATTATTCTTTTCTTTTCTTTTTATTTTCTGTAATTGTGTGTTTAGAAATGAGATTACATTCTGCAGCCGCACGACGGGTTGGGCCGGGGAGGGGGGCGAGGAGGAGGGGGGGGCAGGAACCGCTTTGCATTTGTTTAGCGCTTCGGAGTTAAGATCACCTAATCGCTTCAAGCATTTCCTCGGATTCCCTCTCTCATTTTTGTTTTCCTGCTTTAATGACCAAACAAAGCTTGTGCTGCTGCTTCCAGGGGAACTTCTCAGCGCTCTGCATCGCTCCGTTGCTGCGCTGCGATGCTCGGGGCAGCTCGGAGCCGTTCTGAGCTCAGACGCTGCCCCGATGCATCCCCGGTTCTGCTGCCTGCAGCTCCGAAGTGCTGCAGCCCTTAAGTAAAATACGGCGTGGAATCACGGCACAGCCACTCCATTGAGAGCGCTGCTTGCTTGGCTAATAGCAGTAATTCAAACCAGATGAGCCCAAGGCTGCGCGCTGCAGACTGCGTATCCCGATCTGCCCTGACCCCTGGCACTCACTGAAAGTTACCTTGAGACTCGCCAGAGCTCCTTGTGACTTCTGCGAGAGTTATTTATTGCAAAGTCATAAATATTTGCTATAGATTTTCTCCATCAATCTACAAAACGACTCGGGTTAGAAAAAAAATTGTGGACTTGGATTTTTGGGGCTTGTGTTTCTCGGGCAGGGGAGAAGAATTCGGAGCTCCATTGTTCAGAGCTGCACAACTCTGGGCTCTGCTGCTGTGTTAATTAATTCCCTCCTGCAAACGGTTTGAAATGAGAAGGGAAGAGGTTCTCCTTTACTTCTGTCTTAAAATCTTCCATAAAACTATTTATGGGAGAAGAAAAAATCTGTTTCCCTCTCATCCCTCTGGGATTCATTGCAATTAAAAAACCATTGAAATCTGGGGGCTGCTGTGGCCCAAAGAACCCACCTGTAGCCAACACTTCCCAACTGGGTGCAGTAGGGCTGGAGGAGAGCATCCACCTCCTCCCTGCACCCCAGGCACTGCTGCCCTGGGCCATGGCCAGCATGTTTCCCCACTCCCGAGGCTCAGGATCGGGACTGTTGCTGCCCTGCAGGCAGTTTTCTGCAAAATTAAAAGCTTTTGCTCAGAAAAGTTGAGCAAAACCGCAGCTTCCAGGATGTTCTGGAGGTCCCTCGGTGAAGTGGATTCAGGCACTATTGGATGTGGCGCTGGGGCTAATGAGCTGCCATGTTAAGATGTTATGACTAACAGTTCAATTGGACTGCATTTTTTGTTGTTGTTTCAGAATTGTTCGTGGATGATGTGCTTGCCCATATACAATGTCATCATGGCCGGGAGAGAATCTGCCTCAGCTCAGAGCGGTTCTGTGCTGCATTCATGCATAGCTCAGTTTCCACAACCATGGACCAGGTAAGAAGATGGATGCAGGGCTGGCAGTGTGGATGCCACGACAGTTGCTGCTGCTATTCATGGCACACCCTGCTCTCCCATGTCTGTCTGTCCATCCGTCCGAAGCCTCTTGAAAAGCTTTGCATGAATGAGCTGACCCAGCTTTGTTTCTGCTGCCCTGCTTTGCCCTTTACCCTTTGGCCTTTGCCCAGCAGTGTGGTCAGGGAGGCAGGGTTTGGCCACAGATCACTGCACAGCTGGGCAGATGATCCCACAGAGGCACAATGACACTGTGGTGCAGCTCCTGGGCTTGCTCTACACCACTGCAGGATTTATCTCCTGATTGCTTTCTCTTCTCCCATGCATCTCTTTCTGTCCCTGCCCAATGTGTGCCACAGAGCTGGGTAGGTGTGTGGTTGGTGGTTGTATCTGCTGACACTGGGACCACAGGGACATGAGGGTTCTGGTGTGGATGGGGCTGTGCTGGATAAGGTGGTTGTACAAAAATCTGACAGCGAGAGCATGACACCAGGAGCCATTTGTTCGATCAATGATTTACCAGATGTGTACACTGTACTAAAGGCTTGTAAACATGCTTTAATGGCCAGCTGTAAATCCAGACAGTAGCAGTGCCAACTCCAACTCCATTGGACATGTCTCAGAACAGCAGCATAAGGGCTCTGAATCACTTTGTTATAGGCTCTGTCAGCTCTGCAATTGTGCATGTAAATCAAAGAGCCAATGTCCTGAGGTCAAAATTATTTGGATGTCAGGAGAGGTTTTATGACCACAGTTTTTCCCTTTCTGGGTTCCCTGCAGTTTCATGTCTTCCACAAACCACATCTCCAGAACATCAGGTTTCTGTCCGAGTGCCCCAAGTGCAGGGCTGTGTTTTCCCTGACTGGGTTGGAAGTCTCTTTTGTTAATCACTGAAGCAGAGCATCATTAGCGAGAAGTGCAGAATGTACACAAAGAAGAACTTGCCAAATTACTAATAAGCAGAAACTCCATCCATCTTAATGAGATGGGGTTAAGAAAATAGCAACCTAGAATGTACACAATGGAGCCTTTCCATGCTGTTTGTTTATCCATGTTAGAAAGTAGTTCGGAGCTCCATCTCCAGTGCTTAGAGAGGCTGAAGCATGGTTTCCAAACCACAAGCTGCTGGTGCTCTTGCAAATCATCAAGCATGAGAAAGATAAATAAATAAACGGACAGACAGCTCAATAAATTATTAGAGGGAAGATAAGTGTCTGTTTTCCAAACAAATGAAACACCACCACAACAAAATGCTGGGCTCTCTTTGCTGCTGAGCTAATCAGGTTTGCTCCACACAGCAGATGAGGAGCACTGCTTGGAGGAGAGAGAAGTAAGTGCACAGTGCTGCCCACCTTGCTGTGCTGCATGGAGGGCTGGGAAGAAGCAGGGAGATGCTTTTATTTGGGAAAAGCTGGGGATGAATTGCAAATCCATGGCTCCCTGCTGACCTCCTGGGCATTGGCAGCACAGAAGGGCTCGCACCACACTGAGGTGGCTGCACACCTGTGCTGCTGAGCCACATTTTTCTTTTGTTGGTCAGAAATGACTTGAAGTGCATTTCAAATGAGCTGCTCAGCTGCTGCTATTTTATTGAATGCCAGCACTCGCTGTACATTATTGAGACAAACTTTATATATGCTACAGCAGCCTGCACCTGGTCCAGGGCAAAGCTGAACCTCCTAGAGAAAAATGTGCTGTAATGCAGCAAGTTATTATGGGATAAATATTTATAAGCGCCTGTAAATATTTGCCATGGGTTCCCTCTTGGGATTAGGGGCAGACGGTCAGAGTTTTCAGCAGTGCCGTTGGAGTTCTTTATGTGTTATCTCAGCTAGTAAACCCTTTGCTGATTGTGCTTAGTTATAGAATTTAATGGTGCTAATTTCACACTAATGGGAGATGTCAGCTGGAGCTGCACATGCCTTGACCCCAGCTGGGCACAGGCAGCTGCATGCCAGGGTGCCCTCTCCATGTAGGCAGCAGCACAGGGCTGCCCAGCTGCAGAACTATGTGCGCAGCTCCCCAGGCACGAGCCTGAGGGCACATTCATGGCTGCTTTGGTGCTAATGAAAGCTCTGAGCTATCTGCTGAGCAAAACCAGAAAGCAAACACAGCAAAGCTAACATCCTCCATGGCAGCCTGACCCCAGCAGGGGCTATCACTTCTGGCTGCCAGGGGGGTCTGAGCTAAAGCAAATATTCCCTGCGTTTTCCAGGAGCTGCCCTGCTGCAGGAGGTGGCACCACAGGGTCCCTGCACAAAGATGGGGATGGGGGTGGGGATAGGGTTGAGGATGGGAATGGGGATGGAGATGGGGATGGAACAGTTGCTGCCAGCCTCGCTGCTGCTGGTGGCTGTTGTGTCACTGCTGCCACGTTGGGGTTGGGATGGGGCAGGCACAGTGGTGGGAAACTGGGGAAGAAATGCCAGGGCAGGCAAGGCCATGACTCCTCCATGCCCTCAAACGCAGCAGTGGAACAATGGGCCCTGGGCAATAGTGCTCACTGGATTGTTGCATGGGACTCTATTTGGGGGCTCCACTTTGCTGCTCATGCACGAAAGGCAGTCATTTGGCAAAAATCAGCTCAGTTAGCAGCCATTGTTCGTAAAGAGCCTGGGGCTGAATGGGCTCAGGGCTAATATATTCTATTATCCCATAGCTGCCTGTTCCCGGACAGCATGGAGGGAAAGGCGCATTCCAGTCCCAGCGGCCAAATGCTGTGGGCAGAGCAGCAGGGCCAGAAGGGATGGGGAGCAGTGGGCACAGCTCAGGGGATGCAGTTTGCAGGGGTGTGCTGACCATCGCTGAGCCTTTAACACTGCATGCCCATGGTGGGGGGATGGGAGCACCCGAGCAGCAGATCCAGCAGTCCTGCAGGGTCCCACGGTCTGCAGGACAAACAACGGAGGCAGAAATAAGCATGGTTAATTGGGCTGGGCTTGTCATGGGGCAGAGAGGACTCAGGATAACCAAAAGGGTGCATGTTGCAAGGCATCTCGTTATTCAGTAAGGATATGCCAGCCCCTGTGGGAGAGGCAACAATAAATGGCTGTAAAGTTAAATGATGACATTGCAGAAACTTAGGAAGCAGAAGAAAGCTACATAATTGTGAATGGGAATGGCTGCACAGCCATTTAGAAAAGTTAATGCCCAGTTTGGAAAGGGTTTATTGAAAGAGCATCCCTCCTTGGGCACTGCTATACATACGGCTTATACTGTGTGTTATGCAATGCAGTGGTCTAAACCAGAGCTGCTAGATCTTTCTTCTTCTTTTTCCCGAGGCAGTTCTATTTCAGCCATCAATACTCATGCAGGTGCAGCTGCCACCAATGTGGGTACCAAATACAGAAGGGTGCCAGCAGAGCTGTTTGTAAGGCTGAGGATGGAGCTGTCCTTGCTGTCTGTGGGATGCTTCAGAACCAAAGCAGCTGGTATGGGGAGGGCTGAGCTGAGATGGGCAGCCCTGGGAGATGCAGGATGCAGCCAGCCCTGGGAGCAGTGTGGATGCTCTGGGTACGTGGTGCAGCACATCTCTGGAATGGGTTTGTTTCTCCCTCTGTTGAGGTGCGCATAACCAGCTCTGATGTAGCGCTCTTAGACTTTCTGGTGCTGTTGCAGTTAAAAATGAAGCGTTGCTTGCAAAGAGTGGTTCTGAGCACCCAGAAGAGCAGGGGACTGCGTTCAGGACCAGACAGTTGTGCCTGCAGGCAAAGTACTTGGCTGTGAATAAAAGTTCTTGAGAGAAATGCAGCCAAGCAGCCCTAAGCAGATCCACGTCATTTTTTGTGCAGCACTGCAGCACTCTGCTTGGACTTTGCAATATATTCTATGTTCCATGAGATGTTTCAGTGTTTCTGAATCGATGCAGGTAAAAGCAAATTCTAGGATGTCAGGATTTCCCCGGGGATGAAAAGCCCATTTTGCAGCTGTTTCTTTGTGCAAACAGCAATCAGGGTTCTCCTGCCATTCCCTGAGCCTGAGCAGCAGGGAAGGGCCTGCTCCATCTCACTGCTTTTCATTCAGTAACTGGCACCTTACGGTGAAGACTTCTCTTGTTTACTACTGAATTCTCCACTTCGTTAGCAGTGCTAACAGGCTGCTCTCTTCTACAGGGCCTCAAGTGGCTCTTTCACGCTTGCAGCCTGCAGAACCTCTTCCATTTACCTCTCAATGAGGTGTAGTTCCTGCTTTAAATCTCACAAGCTGTCGAAGCAGAAGGCAGCTGAATTATACGAGCTTAGTGTTGAGCAAGGGGAAGGGGCTCAGGGGGGCACAGGGGCTGCCTGATGGCCCAACTCCTGCACACACACTGGCTGAGCTGCACGGCCAGAGCTGAGGGACCAGCTATGCCTGGTGGTGGGGTGGCATTGGGTGCTGCTGCTGCATGGCTGCAGGGCTGTGGGCAGGCTTCCAGGTGTAATTCCTCTTTAAGAAACAAACCTACTCTTTCTCCTGTTTTGTTGTTTTGTTTTATTTTTCCCCCGTCAAATACCGCAGTTTGGGTTGGAATTTATCCACAGGGGAAATAAGATCTGCACGGTCCACTCCAGGTCCTCAAAAAACATTCACAACCTTAGAAAAGCTGCTCAGGAGCGCCGGGACTTTGCAAAGCTCCTTCAGCTCCGTGCAACCCAACCGCCCCCCGGTGCCCCCCCAGCTCTCCGGGGGTGGAAGCAGCAGGAACTACGGCCGCGCTCACGTGTGCCCTAAGCCTACGGGAGCCTCCCGGTGCTGTCACCCTCCCGCAGGTGCCCGCACCCTCCCGTCCGCTCCGGGGCACGGAGCTCGTCCGCCGGACCGCGGCGCCGTCCGGGCTCAGCCTGGGGCGGTACCGGGGCGGCCGGGCCGGGGCGCGATTGGTTCCCGGTGCCGCTGATTGACGTCGTCGGACGAGTGCTCGGCGGGCGGTACCGTCGTGATTGGCTGCCGGGGGGCTCACAAACCCGCGGCGCGGGGCGGTGGGGCCAGAGTGGGGCCGGGGCTGGGGAGGGAGAAGGGAAGCGAGCGGGGAAGCGAGGGAGCGGGGAGCTGCGCGTGGGGCAGCTGCGGGCATTTGGCCGCCGAGCACCGGGCGGGCGACACGGGAAGGGGTCGTTGGGAAGAGCGCGGGGGGCTCCGGGTGAAGCTGCGGGCGGTGGCGGTGCCGCGGGCGGTGCCGTCGGGGCGGCCGTCGGCTCGGCCATGGGCGGAGTGCGGGGAGCGCTGCGGGCTCTTCTGTCGCTGGCCGCGGGGCTGCTGGCGTGCGGAGGGGCCAGCGAGTACGACTACGTGAGCTACCAGTCCGACCTGGGCCCCTACCCTGGGGGGCGCTTCTACACCAAACCCCACCAGTGCGTGGCCATCCCCGCCGACCTGCGGCTCTGTCACAGCGTGGGCTATGATAAAATGGTGTTGCCCAACCTGCTGGACCACGAGACCATGGCCGAGGTGAAGCACCAGGCGAGCAGCTGGGTGCCGCTGCTCAACAAGAACTGCCACATGGGCACCCAGGTCTTCCTCTGCTCCCTCTTTGCCCCCGTCTGCCTGGACCGGCCGGTCTACCCGTGCCGCTGGCTCTGCGAGGCTGTGCGTGACTCCTGCGAGCCCGTCATGCAGTTCTTTGGCTTCTTCTGGCCGGAGATGCTCAAGTGTGACCAGTTCCCCCAGGATGATGTCTGCATTGCTATGTCAGCTCCCAATGCTACCGAAGTCTCCAGGCCTAAAGGTAAGGCATGGCCAGAGCTGGGGGTGGGGCAAATGTCAGTTCGGGAAAGGCTGTATCCTTCTCCCCAAGCAGGAAAGATGTGCTGCCTGCTCCTTGCCACTCTTGGAGCAGTAATCATGGAGCAGGTGGAACCCGGGGAGATGTAGTGCTGTATCTGTGCATTAGGGCTCAGCTCTTTCTCTCCTGTGGTGCCACTCTTCAGCTGCAGCAGGATGTGTGCTTCCACATGGCAGGAACATCTGGCTGGTGGCACTGGTCCCAGCAGAGCACCACGCTTCCCAGGCAGCACTGAGACTCAGCATCCTGCCCTAGTGCAGGAGTGCATGTGTGGAAGGCAGCCCTGCCTTCCCAGTGGGGGCTGCATGGTGGAGGGAGGCTGCAGGCATAGCATCCATCAAGAAGCAACTGGGGAAAGTGGATGTGTTTCTTATTTTTCTGGATCGTGCTCTTTGAATCTGCCTGTGTCAGACCATTGAGTCTGCTTTGTTGACGGAAACTTTTAAAGCAATCAAATAAACATTCTGGTGTAAGGTAAGCATGCCGTGTTAAAGCACTCTGTAAAGCTACTGAGAGGTCTTTGCAGAGGGAGAAGGCAGGAGAGCACAGCACTTACTGAAACAATTGCTGGAAGGAGCTCTTTGTTTTCAGGGGAGGCTCTAAGTTCTCTGCTCTGGGTGAACCCAGACCCTTGGTCCAGACTGCTGCTGTGTCCCGTGAACAGGTACAAAGGTTGCTTTTATTCCTCAGGGACTTGCAGCCAAGCGAAGCAGAACTGCAGCCTGTAGAGCTGCCCTTGTTCTGGGCTATTTGCAGGTCAGTATCTTCAGAGGTTTTAGTAGCTCCAGACCTGGAGTCACCCTTGCAAGCAAGCAGCATCTGCCAGTGTTCCCTATTGTGGTTCAAGAGCCATCTTTGTGATGAACTTTCAGGCCTGTTTAGGTGGATGGGGCAGCATTGCTTTCTTTTGCTGCCGTGCAGCAGCGCTGTGTTCAGTACCACACTGTCACTCACATCACTGCAATGACTTTGTTACAGCAGAGCTGCTCTGCTGCGTGCTGTTGTGTGCAGTCTTCTGCTGGTGCATGTTCTGGAGCCCCATGGATTTCAGGCTCTGGGGTGTTTCCTATTGATTCAAAGAGGGTCAGAGCCCAGCAGTGTCCCTCCCCCCACCCCATTTTCTGGGAATTAATAAGAACGAGTCTTTTCAGTATTTTTCCCCATTAACACCTTAAAATTGGAATTTGTTTCTGCCTCTCAAAGAGCTGACCTGCTGAATTCCTTTCTCCTTAAGCATTAGGCAGTAAAGCCTGCAGGCCCACGGGATGCATCAGGGGAGTTGCAGATTAATATAGCATTACACATTCCTTCTCCTGCCCCTGGAGTAAGCAAGCTCTTAAAGCCAGGCATTAGAAAATTGTCAGCAGGGAGAAAACGAACTAGAAACAGGCTGAAGTTGTCCTCAGAGTGAAGCTGTCAAATGCAGAATGTGGGCTCTGTCCCAGTTGTAGCCTGGGAGGTGGTCAGAGCTTGGACTGTTGGGTGTTCACAGGGTGCTGGGCTGGGATCCCTGAGCTGCTCAGGGTGCACAGCAGTGGCCCCTGCTCACATTGTGGGTGTGCTGCAGCATCCCTGGGGCCATGCACACAGCTCAAACAAAGCCTGACTTTTCACCAGGGAACATTTATTTTACTTCTTTTTTTTTGGGAGCTTGGAAAGTTTGTAAGTTGGGCACTGTGGTTGCTTTCTTGCTGGCTCTCTGCCCTCTTGGTGTGCACTTTGGCTATAAGGTAAGCTGACAATGAAGGGTACCCCTCTGCTCTCAGGGTATGGGCTCAGGTGGTCCGCAGCACAGCTGCTTTCCTCCTGACAGCGTACAATGTGGGGTCCTCCCACCAGCATCCCTTTGCTGTGAGCTCATTAAATGTACAGGCAGTATGGAAAAATTCTGACTGCTCAGTTTAGAAATAAAGCATTTGTGCTGTCGTCATGTCCCACAAACTGTCATCTCTCTGTGTCCTTGTAAGCTAAGCTGGTAAAGTGGCTATGGCATTGGTAGGGTGTTGGAAGGGGATGTCATGCAGCTCAGACACACCAGGAATGGCATTCCCAAGGCTGCTCCTGGATGCAGTGAGGATTACCTCGTTGCTGGCAAACTGGAACAATTGGAAGGCCAATTGCTCTGCATATGTGATTAATAAAGATGTGGCTTATGACCCCAGGAATGAGGGTTTGGCACAAAGCAGATTGGGTGGCGGGAGGAAAGAAACACGGCACAGGAATGAATTGAGTGTCCAGCTGGGAGTCCCATGGGGCGTCTGCGGATGAGGCAGCAGCACTGTGGTCTGCACGAGGTGTGCGGCTTTGCACCCTCCTGCTGGCAGCTGCTGCGCTGCAGGGCCAGGCTCCATCTGCATGCGGAGACTGGCAGATGTTGCACTGCAGTGCGGGCTCCAGAGAACAGCTCTTGTGTGTGGGAAAGAGCCCTTCTGCTGGACCGAGAGCATCTCCCTGCTCAATAAATTCAGCAGCACAAACCTCTGTCTGTGCTGCTGGGTGGTCTCTGCTGGCTGGAGGCAGGAACCTGGAAGCAGTTCATTATCCTCTGCATGTGAGGAGCTCTCCTGATGAGCTGAGTTGTGCCTGTCCTGAACCCAGTCAGGCTCTGGGGTGGTTACCCTTGTTGTGTGAGCCTTCCCTGCCATACCTTTGCGTGTGCTGTGTGCCAGCTCGGTGCACCATGGGACACGGTGTCAGCAGGCTGCTCATCATGGCAAGCATCTTCCCCAGCCAGGAGCTTGGCCATGAAAACCCTGCTCTGTGTCAGCCCTGTCTCCTATAAGCATCTGCCTACACCTGGACTGGGAGGAGCAGGGCTGGCAGGAGGCTGTGCTGGAGCTTGGACCAGGCAGGTGCTCTAGTTGCTGGCACCCCTAGGGTTGGTCTTGAGGTTGCTTTTGGTCCTCTGGGGTTTGTGGTGCTCTTGGGCTTGTTCTTCATAACCTGTTCTCTCCTCTCACCAGGAACCACTGTGTGTCCCCCATGTGACAACGAGATGAAGTCAGAGGCCATCGTTGAGCACCTGTGTGCCAGTGAATTTGGTAAGGAAGCATTTCTGCTGCTGTTCCTCTCTGGTATGGCTCTGCAGTGTGGAGAGGAGAAGGCGCTTAGTGCCCTGGCTGCAGAGCATCCTGCTTCCCTTCCATCTGTGCCTGGGGCAGCAGGTTGGTTGCACGATGCTGGAAGTGCACTACAGAGTTCCACAGCTGCTCAGCAACCACTGTGCTACCCATGCAAGCTGGGGGCTGCTTTGTTGTGGGCCTGGAGGTGTTCTTAGGGTGCTGGGGGGTTCCTGGGATGCGCAGGGAAGTGCAGCTTTGCATAGGCTGGATCCTGGACCACTGGATTTCCACCGGCCTTGTGGTTGGCATAGGTCAGTGGTACAGTCCCATTGCCTGCGGGCAGCCTGGGGGCAAGCATGCCTCTAGATGTCAGTGTTGATGCGTGGTGGTAGCAGTGTGTGGGATTTGTCGGGTGGGGAGTGGGGTCTTGGAGCTGCACGGCCCCATGGCAGCTCAGGAGGGAGGTACCTTGGGGTGTCTGCTGCCCAGGCTGCTGGCACCCCTGGGTCTCTTTTTAGCTCTTCTTGCCAAGTCCAGGTGTTGAACCCAAAAACCATCCCTTGCTTTGTTAAGGCTGAGGAGTGAGGGGGGGGGGAAATGCAGTGCTGTTGGAAAGTTATGTCCTAGATCCATTATGGCTCTTAAGTGAGTCAGGCAATCATATAAAAACCAAACAAAACAACAACAACAAAGAAAACCACAAAGAAACAACAACAACAAAAAAAAAGCTGTTCCAGGGGAAAATATGAGCTTTTTCAGATCAAGTCCTGCATTAACTGGTTTTGACGTCCTTGCTGGTATATGTAACTTTCCTGCAAAGCTATTAAAGGAGTATTGAGCAAGGTGTGCATTCCGTGGGGATTAGCACTTGAATGTGTCCTGTTCCAGAGTGCGCTGTGCAAACCCCAACCTGCTCTGTGCTGATGCTGGAAATGAATTCTCCACTCCTGCAGGTTTGGCATGCCAAAAGGCCTAAGTTCAGTGCATACTTTTTCTAACGGGGAAAAGCATCCACAGGAACACCCATGTAATAGTTGCTCAGGAATGTGCGTGCTCCCGGCGTGCAGGAATTCAGTGTGGCTGGGAGCTGCCTGCCCTGAGCTCCTCATCTGTGGCCCAGGAGTTTTCTTGTGAAAATTAGATGACTTCTTCCTGGAGAAGAGTGCAGAGCAGCTGAGCAGGACATAACTGGTGTCTGCTGCGTGTGAGGCATCATTCTTTCCTCACAATGGAAAGCTGGTTGCATTTTGGGTTGCCTTTTGTTCTCCTCTTCCTCCCTTGTCACCAGAATAAATGGCAGTGGAAAAGTTCATTTGCATGGATTCTCAGTGCTGGAGGTTTCAAGCAGCTGCCTTTGGCGCTTCTTCATCTGCCACTGTGTTTTTCCTCCTCCGTTGAGCTCTGTTGTGCTGGGAGCTGGGGTGAAGGACATGGGCAGGGTGCTGTGGGGATGCCTGGCAGTGGGGAGCAGCTGGTGAGCAATGGGTTGGCCCCAGGAAGTGCTCACCCAGCACAGCATGGGATCCTTAGATCTCTGTTTAGTCTTCAGGGGTTACTGTCGTGGGGGCGATTTCTCATGGCGAGCTGTTTATCTGGCACTAACGTAAACTCCCGTCCCCTCCAACTGAGGTTTCTCATGCACATCCAGCAAGGTAAACACCGGCAGCTGACAGGTTACAGAACCTCATCACAGCCAGACATGTACTGTAAATGTTTAAACTACGTGTGCTGTGAGGGGCAGCTGGTGGTGGGCTCTGCTCACTGCTCTTCCCTAGTTCTCAAGGTGCCATTGTTGCAGGGCTCCTGCCCATCCCCACGCTGTGCTGTGTAGTGCTCTGCCCGTTCCTTGCAGCTCCGGGTTGGGCAGCCCTGGCATGCTGCTGTTCTCAGTTTCTCCTGGTGGGTGTATTTATCATTTCTGCCCTTTCCCTGAGGTCTGACGGATCCTGCCCAGCGGGCTCTTGCTGATCTGGGACTGCAGTACAATCAATACATGCTGTTTATTTTTCCCCTTGACTGACAGCTCCTTGCCTGCAGCCTTCTCCAATTACAGCCCTAATGTGTCTTCTGGCAGGTTTCCTTCTTCTGTGTGATTCCTGAAAGAAGGAGCAATAGGGGCTGCAGGAACAGCAGAGCTTTCCACTCTCTTGCACTCCCTTCCCTGACCCTGGGGGTGTGGGGCTCCCACATGTGGGGGAGCACTGGGATGGAGCCAGGTGGTGTGGGCTGGGGTGGGGGTGATCTCAGTGATGTGTTGCTGTGCCTCGTGCTGTTCCAGGGCTCTCCTGCTCTGTAAAGCTTGCATCTCTAGCTCCCTGAGCATCCTGAATTTGGAAAGCAAATAGAAAGAAAGCTTCTTTAGTTTCCAACCCTGGATTGCTTTCCTGTACAGTAATAGTACAACACAACAGGGCTCTTGGCAAGCACAACAGCCTTTTTTTGGCACATGGGCAGACAAATACCATTATTCTTGTTGCCAATGCAGTGGCTGGGAGCATGAGGGTAGCACACAGACTGTACTGCCTTCTTGAGACTGTTATTGCTGTTCTTCTGCCATGTGTGTCTGCGGTGGTGACCTGAATGTGTGTGTTTATTGCTATAAGTTCCGGCAGGGCTAAACTCCAAGGAGCAGTGATGCAGGGGACTCTATTCCCTTCCAGAGCCAGTGGTTCTGCTGTGCTATCTGCTGCTCACACATCTAAGAATCGAATGGGAAGGGACAGCAGACAGTCACATATCTGAGTGCTGTTTATCTGCAGCTCTGAATTGAACTCCCATATGATGGAAATATGTTAGTCATTTTTGGCCATATGTGCTTTTCCCTAAAAATGAGGCAGAGCCCGATGGCACAGAAGTGGTACTTTAATGTACAACACATTTCCACCATTTTTCCCATGCTTTCTAAATTCCTGTTCATGGTCATGGCAAATGAGCGTTAATTTTCTTGTATTTGGGTTGCTATTTACTCAGGAAGGCACTGAACCCAAATACATCTGTTGGGATGGGATGGGGTTGGCCCTGCTCCTCAGGTCCCCACCAGCTCACACATACTCAGTACTCACAATGTGTTTCACAGATGCCTGAGGGCAGGAGAGCCTGAAAGCAAATGTTTGAGGAGCTGAGTTGATCCTCTTAAGAGTCTGTCTGTGCTGCTGAAGTGGGGACGTTGTGTCATTGCTCAGCTAACATTTTGCTAGCAAATCATGTGTTGTGCTGCTGAACAAACTTCCTTCTCAATTAAAATGGCCATGTTCCGTGCTGAGAACTTTCTGTTTTTTTTCCCTTGTCCTTGGCTTGTTTTTCAGCTCTTAAGATGACCATCAAGGAAGTGAAAAAGGAGAATGGGGACAAAGTGATCATTCCACGGAAGAGGAAAGCGCTGAAGCTGGGGCCCATCCGCAAGAAGAACCTGAAGAAGTTGGTGCTGCTCCTGAAGAACGGGGCTGACTGCCCCTGCCACCAGCTGGACAACCTTGGCCATCACTTCCTCATCATGGGCCGCCAGGTGAAGACCCAACACCTTCTGACAGCCATCTACAAGTGGGACAAGAAGAACAAAGAGTTCAAGAAGTTCATGAAGAAGGTGAAAGCTCCGGACTGCCCCACGTTCCCATCCGTCTTCAAGTGACCCCCATAGGGGCCAAACTCCTCCCTTTCCTCCTCATCCTCGGAGCTCCCCACAGCCCCACCTCCTGCCCCCTGCCAGCATTTCCCAGAGTGAGCACTGAGCAGAGCCCGAGGTCACGGACCACATACATCTGCAGTAGCCAAAGACCCATTGCTAGGAGCTGATGGAAATAGCAATGATCAGATGCAGAAGGGTGTGAGACCACATGATTTTGGACCTGATCCTTGTGACCACCAATGTTCATGGCTGTAGGAGCACTCGAGTTAATTCCTACAGGACCCAAGCCAGCCTATTGGAAAAGTATTCTGTCCTGACAATACAAGTTAAAAATAAGTGCAGCAGTATCCATCAGACCCCTGATAAAGCCTCCTAGTAGCTAATTGCCCTCCTGGTAAATACAAACCAACCAATATTCCAGCCTGAGTGCCTTTGGATTGAGCCTCAGCCCTGGGACCTGACGGTGCC
Source organism: Coturnix japonica (assembly GCF_054131305.1). Taxonomy (NCBI): domain Eukaryota; kingdom Metazoa; phylum Chordata; class Aves; order Galliformes; family Phasianidae; genus Coturnix; species Coturnix japonica. Next base: position 4,059,708 of record NC_140672.1, on the reverse strand, counting down.
TTGATCTGCTGGGTCTCATTCCCAACCACTGCATGATCCCATTCACCTGGCTGTGTCCCTCAGCGAGGCTCTGCTCGCTGGCTCATGTCATTGCTTGCTTTACCACCAATATTTCATTTTCCTTCAGGCCATCAGCAGAATATTGCACTGCAGAAGGACAAGGAGTGGTCCCTGCAGAGTACCACAGGACTGCGTCATCTCGGTGCTCCTTTTCCTGCAGTTGCTGTGGGACTGATTGGTGTCTGGGTTTTGCTGAGTGACAGCTTGGCTTTGTATCGTTCTGTGTTGGTTTTTTATCCTGTAATCAAAATGTCACGTTAGTGTGAGGTTGAGTCGTTTTATGAAAGGCAATGAATACTACATCCAAATGATTACACTTATTGACCAGGCTGAAATTCATTATTCTTTTAATTGGAGTGTCCTTTTCTCCACAGTCCCATATTGCTCTGCATTAATTACACCGTCCTGCTTCTATTCATCATCCTCATAAATCACGATTGCTCCTAAGAGAATGGCCATCTTAAAACTTGAAATAACCCTGTAGCTTTGCAGTTAACTCTGCTCAGATCTGGTGAATGAATCGTTCTCTGGCTCGGGAGTGCTGTGTGTTTCTTTCATGACTGAACCATGGACTTTATTGTAGATAAATACAGTAAATATGCTGAGCACCCTGATGAATGCTGCTTCAGAACTAGCAGAGAGATGGATTTAGGATGTGAACTCTGTAGAAAATCCCACTAAGTGTCTTAGACCACCGTGTGTATTAGCATTGTTACTATGATGCAAAGTTAATCGTTGTAGATAATGTACTTTATCAGTGAATTAAAAAGAAAAAAAAAGCAAAACCACAAAAAGAACCATCCTTAAGCTTTAGAGGCAGCTCAGAGCTGCCGAGCTGAGCTGTGTGTGGTGTTTCAAGCACAGTGCATTGGACATCTCTATATACCTGGATGGTCACTGTACCACCCTGCTACCAAAGGGCTGAATCTGCCAGCAGTTCTGTGCAGATGGAGCAGGCAGAGCCCCTGTGCACCATTGCTTCCCTTGTGTTCTCTTTGTATGTGGAGGTTTTTAATAAAAAGAAAAAAAAAATAACAGCACTAGAAGAGATACGTTTGATGTAACATCGTGTTGTAGACAAGATATATTTACGTTTTGTTTTAATGTAATTTTAGGTCATTAATTTAGAACGCGTGTGGCAGCCCCAGACTGGAGCTGCAGCTGCTGTCTGTGCCTCCCTGTGCTCTCACCCCCCACCCTATGGGGGTCCCTGGGGTGGAGCAGCACTGGGGCTACAGTCCAGGCCCACGGTGCCAAGGCTGAGGTTGCAGAGCCAGATCAGCATCCGCTTCTGTTGTGTGGGTGGAAGCCTCAGATGTGGTGAAGGTGTTCAGCACTGCAGTGAGCTCATGGTAGATGATTTCAGCGGTTGGTTTCGATGTTAACAGCTTGCATTTATTTTCTGTTCTTTATGCTTTGTCTTTTATATATCAATCGTCTCTTAACCAGAACTGCTAAATTAACCCACAACAATATGATTCCCCCTCCCTGTTTTGATAGAGACGCTGCTTTCTGTCCTTTGTTGGTGCTGTCAGAGGTGGCTGCAGAGCAATGCAGTGCGATGCAATGGGACGTGATGCAATGCTGGGGATGTCTGGGCTGGGTGTGCTGCAGCTTTTTGGACAAGAGGAGGGGGATGCTTCTCACAGCCAAACCTAACACTCCCCAGTGGTGCATCCCTGCTGTAAGAACACAGAAACTGTCTTGCAGTGCAGCCCCATGCACGCTGCAAAGAGGTCTTGGGGTGCGAGAGCCACATGGGGGTCATGCAGGGCACAGTGGGCTCCGAGGATTCCAACTGTGTTATTGTGAGGCTCGAGGGGAGCAGCCCAAGCTACACATCAAGTAGCTTTTGAAGGACAGATGCTCCCAGTGTAATTGTGATCGAGAGCGTAGAAGTGCATGAAGAGCACACGTTGTGTGAGTGCTCTGGAGCAGGCACTATCCAGAGTCTGTGCTGCTGTGGGAACCTCTCATGTGAGCACAATGCATTGCAGCAGAGCACTGCTTACTTTTCTCATAGACTATTTTGACAAAGAAATCTGTACTTGATTGTTTTGCTTTGTTTAAAACTTGTGGTTGATATAAACACGTTATGGCTTCTGTTCTCTTCTGTGATTGGAGCAAGAAAATCTCTCAATAAAATGTGTTTTTTGTTTTGGTTTTTGGTTTTTTTTTTTGGTCCTTTCTTTCAAAGTTATTTTTATTGTTGCCTTTTCCGTATCAGTTGCATTACTCATTCCACATGGCACCCACATCCACAGGTTCAGCACGCTGTCTCTGCAGACACAGCTTATCTGTGCTGCTGCCTGGCAAGGAGAGATGCAAGAGCTTAAACCACACATCCACAGTGCTGAGACAGAGAAGAGCTGTCAAAGTCCTGCTGCTGGACAGTGCTTTATCTGTACATTAATACCCCTGGTGCACACCGGTGCAAACAAAGGCAATGAGCTCCTTACAGCACACAGCACTGTTTGCAGGAATTATTTCCTAGAGAATGTTGTTGCTGTCACTGGTTGCAAGGAAAGCAGGCACACACCTGATACCCCTACCCCATTGGCCAGCCCTGACTCCAGCTTTCAGGTTATTCTGAGCAATCAATCACCCATCCCTTGAGAAATGGCCAGCAGGTGTGAGCACAGCCTGGAGTTGGTCTCTGATGCAGGAGAGCTCCTATGAGTGCTCCTGGCCAGGGACATCAGCAACAGCATGTGGTGCCATGAGAGTAGGTATGAGCAGCTTAAGCATATGAGTTATGCTATAACTGCTTCAAATGCTGCTTGCTATGAGTTCTGTTTATGCAGCGTTCACACAAATGATCCTTCTAAACCAAGCCTTTGATGAGTTCTGCTGTGTAATGTGTTGGAGGGGGGGTGATTTTCATGTGCACGTGTGTAACTGTAAAGTAAGGTGTGTGCTTAGATCCTGCTGAGTGCTGGAGATGGAAAGAAATACCCAAAGCTATGGGGAGAGGTGCATCTCTTTGCTGCCCAACAGCTGATCTTGAATGCACTTTGTTTCAAGCTCCTGTGTCCATCTCTGAGTCTGGCTTCACAATGCAAGGAGGCTGAGAAGCCTTGGGGCTGGCTGAGGATTGCCCAGCAGTGACTGCATTGTGTCTGTGGGCTGTGCCCCATGGAAAACTGCTTCTAGTTTGTGTGAGGGTGTAACAGCTGATCTGGTAGCTCAAGGGTGTTCAGCTTTGCCAGCAGCCTGCCCTGGACTTGTCAGAATCTTGCTTAAAATAAAATATCATCCTCTTGTGTCTCAGTTTTTCCTCCCAATAATGTTTATCTCATTTGAACTAGCATTCTTTCTGTCGAGTATTGTCTGTTAATTGAGTTTCTGGTCTCCAGTTCGTAGTTAAGCTTTAAATAAATACATTTTTCTTTCATGCTACACAAAAGTCATCTTCCATTGCACAATTAATTTCTTGTCCTTGGCAATCTGTGTTCTTCTTTGACCCCTGCTGGGGAATGCAGGGCTGGAAATTGTGAGCAATTAGGGATGGTTTCTCCTGGAGAAGAGCAGATACCAGCCTGGTGTGTTTGACGAGGAGCTCTATTAATGTTCTGTGGGATGGGGAGGTGATGCACCCCAGCTGCTGGGGCAGCCTGGTGACATGTCTGCCTGTGTTTATCTGCTCCTGGCGCGGTGCTGCTGCTGTCTGGGCACGGTGTAACAGCAGTTCCCACCAAAGCCCTCCCCTGCTCTGGTGGTGTTCAGCTTTGCTGGGACACAGGCTGTGACTTTAGCACTGAACTGCAGAATGCCAACTGCATTTGTGCTGCTGAAGGGCTGAAGTGATGCAGGAGTGGCAGGGAGCTGTGTGGTTGTCTCCACAGCTAGGAATGGTGTTTGTGCCCTAACTCCTTAAAGCAAAGGGTGCCCTGTTGCACGTGGCCAAACAAAGCACACTGAGAGAGATGCACAGAGGAAACAGTTTGTAATGTCCCACTATGAAGAAGAGAACAGAAAGTGGGAAAGAAATTCTTCCTTTCAGACACTTTTGTAGAGAAAAGATCCATCGAGGATAAAGGGATGCAAAGCTCCCTACTGTCTGAGTGTGCCCTGAGCTGCAGGGCATGCAGACATGGGAAGCACTGCTCTGCTTCAACCTCGGTGCAGAGAAAGTCCTCCATAAGATGGAGGGAAGGAAAAATCTCCCGGGGTCCACAGCAAGTGCTGTAATAGCCTCTGTTTTGCAAGGGCTCAGACTAATTTTATTGTCATTTCTTCTCTAGTAATCCCATCTGAGCCTCTGAGCATCCTACCTGTTGGCTGAGCTGCTCCCTTGTGCTAGTCTGGAGGTGACAAAGTCACATTTCAATGCCCTTTTTGGGAGCCTGGCTGGCTCCTCTGCTCTATGCGTGGGGCCGGGGCCCCTGCAGTATGTGGCTTCCCTGGGCAGAGCTGTGCCAGGATCTGTGGGTCGGCGCATCAGGCTGAGCTGCAGAAACCTCCCAGTCTCTGGAAAATGAGAACTCTGTTCCAAGACCTTCCTGGCGAAGGCTGGAATCTCCTCTGGGTTGGCTGCCAGCCACAAGCTGTCCTGGTGGCAATGTAAGGGCAATGGTGTGCCCAGCTCTGCAGTGCAAGGTGACAGTGCCTGCGGGGTCATCAGCTCCATTGCACAGAGTGTGCTTCCAGGATCCAGGTTGCTGTGGGGACCCACTTCTATGCAGAAACATGCACAGCCATGAAATGCTGTCAGTAACATTTTTCTGTTGGAGACACGTGCCAAGTCCTCACTCTAGCAAGAAGGTGTATGAAAGCTGGGCTGTAGCTGGAAGAACCACACCTGGGACACAGTGCTGCTGCTCAATGTGACCCCTACAAACTCCTGAGTTATCAACATGGATAAGAGATTAATTTGCTAGAAGGTGTTTGTCTTTGCCAGAAGAGCATCATAGAATGGCCTGGGTTGTAAAGGACCACAATGTTCATCTCATTCCAACCCCCTGCTGTGTGCAGGGTCACCAACCAGCAGCCCAGGCTGCCCAGAGCCACATCCAGCCTGGCCTTGAATGCCTGCAGGGATGGGGCATCCACAGCCTCCTTGGGCAACCTGTTCCAGTGCATCACCACCCTCTGGGTGTAAAACTTCCTCCTAATATCCAACCTAAACCTGCCCTGTCTCATCTGCACATGCACAGCTCTGACATGTATAGGGTCAGTAAGCTGCACTAACGATGATCTGCAATTCCATTAGTCAAAGCAATTTATACCACTGGTGCCTTAAAGCAGCAGAGTAATTGCAACCAGCCTGGGTAATCTCCTCTGCTATTGCACAGTTGGGGTAAATCACTGATCCTGGAGAGGGCTGAGCATGTTTGTGGCAGTCCCAAGGTAATTCAGTCCATAGCCATATGTGATGGCTGCACTGCCCTCCTCACCTGCAGTGCCACTGCTGGACACCCATGGGTGAAATCTCAGCATCCCCAGTGCCCAGCTTGGGGGCAAGGAGCGACTAAGAGCGGCTGCTGAGGTGATACACTGAATGTTCCATGTGAAATGGTCTAAAAAAAAGAATATTGAGCTAAATGTTTATGAAAATCTCTCCCCCAGATTAATGGTTGCCAGAGAGCTGAGGGGTAATTACACGTGATACTACTTTAATGTCTAAGCACGGAGCTGCCCAGCTGAATTACTGTAGCTCCTAACTGCCTACTCCAGTGTTTACAATTTCTTCACCATTCCCTGTTCTTCCCTCTCACTCACCCTAAATGTTTATTTAATAATCCTGGAAGACCTTTTAAGCTTTCTGGGTTTAGTGCTTGCTAAACACCCTGTCACTTTCACTTCTATTGAGTATTCCCTGGTTCTGCTCAGCCCCAGAGCTTTGCAGGGGGAAGGTGGGAGCAGCCAGCATGTCCCTGGGTGAGGAGCTCAGTATTGGGTAGGCACTGCATGGGGCACTGCAGACCTATGGAGCTGGCACACAGTGCTGTCAATTGGGTCATCTCTGCACTGCATTGCCTCCATCTCCAAGCTCTCTGTGTGCTTTTGCTCAGTATTAGTTTCAGCAAATTCATTTTTCTTCACAAAAGCTTTTGGATATTTGAGATTAGGGGCTGTTAGGGCTCATTGTTCCCCAAGCTGTGCCTTGTTTTGCTGTGCTGCTCTGAGTCTGGTCTGCAGGAACTTAATCTCCCCTCTCCTGTAGTGGTTCTGTTCTTAGAAAATCTGTTCGCTGCTCTTGTGCAAATTGTTGATGGGAGATAGCAGTGGGCCTTCCTGCTTCTATTTAATGTGTCAGCAGAGAAAGACATCTGCTTGCAATTAAGGTTCAGCCATGCTGAAGGATTGGTGTGGTAGATGCGAAACGATAGCGGGAAGTCTTTATCAATTCGTAATTCCTCATGTTGTACAAAGGAATATATTTCACTTAAAATTCCTGGCCCAGGGAAAACCAGCAAAGCAGCAAACAGTGCGGGCAGCCTTGGGAACAGAGCAGAGGAATGGGAAGGATGGAAAATCCTGGGCTCATTTCTAACATGCCACGCGTTTCTGGGTGTTGCTGAAAGAGCCAAGTCTTGGCTGAGGAAGGGAAGGAAGCGCGTGGCAGGGTGTGCAGCCGGGGCCAGTTCAGGGCTGTATCCCATTTTGAGGCAGCTGCCCTCAGTCTGTTGGTGTGGGACAGGAGCTGTGCTGTGTCCCCTGGGCCCTGCAACTTAGGGACACAGGCTGCCAGCACCCCGTGCTGAGGATATTTGTCCCTTGCAGAGGAGGAACAGCTTGGTTTCATTTCAAGCTCCCGGACATTGGTCGTGTTACCAATGTTTTTGCCTACTGAAGCAAATGCAAAACACCTATTTCTCTTTAAGGTATCTGACATGAGGTACAGAGAAGTTCCTGTCTGTGCAGCTTGAGAGCAGCCCTGGGCTGGCAGGGCTGTGCTGCGGCATTGCTCCATACCGACTGCTCCCCTCTGTGTCTGCAGGGCTGTGGGGTGGGTGGCCATGAGCACCCAGACCTCAGCTGGGGCACTGCTGTGGCTGTAGGATGAGGGTGATGTGTTCCCAGCAGCACTGTAGCTTTCCAAATCTCCGCAGGGCTGTAAACCAGCTTGCAAAACCAAAGGCAAAAGCTGGATTTCACTGTTAAACCCAAGTGGAACTTCCAAGTGGGCTTGGAAGGAGGAAACCAGAGGAATCTTCATCTCTATGCAGGACCAAGGCTCTGTGGGACAGCGATTCGGGATCCAGGAAATCTCCCCCTGTCTGCAGTCCATTCGTCAGGTTTCACACTCATGGATGCGCTGTTAAACTGCTGGCCCAGATGCGCGGAGCGATGGAAATTCAAAGCCTTTTTCATGAGCTAGTTGGAAGATCATTAACGAGCAATTAGTTTGCTAAGCGTTTGGCCGCAGGGCTGCTTTATTTCCCCTTCCTCTCTAAAGGCAGTAGCAGCTTTGCTGGGCTCGAATTGCGATTCCTCCCATCCCCACTGCCCGGAGCAACTCTGGCTCTGTGCTCCATGCACTGCTTGGGGTGCGCTGCCCCCCCGGGCTCTCCCTGGCTCAGAGCATTGCATTATACAAGATTGAGTTTGATTTGTTCCCCCTTTCTCTGCTATTTTATTTTTTTTTTTTTTAGTAGCTGACAGTTGCTACCAACGTGAGGCACTAATTTTTTATGTATTTTTGATTTGGGACGCATGAGTTCAGGCTCTTTAATCATTTCCAAATGCCTTCTTCTAAAGGCTATATTGTTTCAGCGTTCAGCCACTAACTTTTTTTTTGGAGATCTCTGAAATAAGACTCTCTGCTCTTGAACATGTGCCGGAGAGTTGTTCCTTTGCACTGTAGTTTTTAAACATACATGTGGTTTAATTCAACGCAAGGACCGGAGGGGACATATTTTCCACCATTTCCCCCCCCCTCCCTTTTTCTTTAGAACGGTATCTGCCAAACCACCGCCGGGCTTTGTGCCAGCAGCAGCCCCTTGGATGAGCCCAAATGCATCTGGAGGGTTAAAAAGTGTTTGCAGTGCGGCTCAGAGTCGTTGCCTCGCAATGCAGGACCTGGGGAGTGTCCGCTGTCACCTGCTGGCTGAGGACAATGCCACCAGCGCTGGGATGCTGGCTGTAAAGAAAGGAAGTTTAATGTGTTTGCACCGAAGGGCTTTTGTTCTCTTTGCTCTTTCGGTGTTGTTGCATGGAGTTAAAGACAACACGAAGCAAGTCCCTGCTCTGTTCAGAAGCTTCACAGAACAGCTGGTTTTGGAAAGGCAGAAATGCTGTGAAGTAGACAAGAAGTGGCAGCACCTTTCTGAGAGCAGATGTTGAAAATCCCTGACGTATTGAAGCAGCGGGTTATTAGGATTCATAAAAGTGCAGTGAGACCAGAGGAAAAGAGCAGGGGAAAGGGAAAGCTGCTGCTGAGCACCCGGTGGAGGCTGAGAGGGTGAAAGAGGTGAGCATGAAGCTGATCCTCAGTGCTGGTGGGGCTGCAGCTGTGCAACCTGAGCAGGCAGTGGCTGAGGCTGTGCAGTGCTGCCCACAATCACGGCTGATGCAGTAACACAGCAAGGAGATTTCCAGGCAGCAGCACTGACAGCCTCTGAGGGAGCTCCCATAGGAATCTATTTGTGTTGGCAGCCATAAATTCCCCAGGATGCAGATGACACTGGAGGCATTATGAGGCTGAGCTGTCTTGTGTCTAATATCTGCACTGCACTGATTGGTGAGTCACCGGCATAACTATTTCTGTTCTGCATCACCGACCCGTTCACAAAAATAAAGCAAAATAAATACTTAAAAAAGGAAATAACGCAGAGGCAGAAGGACAGCAGACGTGTTGTTGAATCCAGCCAGCTTCCTGCAGGGCCCAGAAGCAACAGATCTAATGGGTTCATATCGATCCTTTCACTGGTAATTTCACAGGGGCTTTTCGCAATAATTAGCTGGGATTGGCGGTTCCCCTCTGAGCAAAGTGTATGAATGTAACGTCGGCTTTGGGCTCACAGCTCTGGGCGATGCTCGGGGATGCGGATGAGCCCCGCATGCGGGAGGCGGCTGCCATCTGGCGGCTCCGCTGCTGCCCGCATCCTCATCCCATCCGACGCCGCAGTCCCTGCGGTTTTAATGCCCGCGGCGATGCCGCCCCGAGCCCCGCACGAGCGGCCACTCCGTCCCTCGAGGCTGAAAATACACTCTAGGGAGGCGGTTCGGAGCTCAGGAGCTCTGTCGGAGAATGGACCAGCTGGTAATAATCAGGGCTTTTACCGCGTGCAATATCAAATCCACCAAAGGGTTAAAGCGAGCATCTCCGTATCCATCCCTGCAATGTGACCTCTGCGGGACCTTCCTCCCAGCGATGCAGCTATCTCGTCTCCGTGCTCTAGGAGCTGCTTATCCTGAGCCTGACAGTTGGCTGCTGTCTCCAGACACTTCCGTGGCAGATGGTTTTCGTTACCGTCACTATGTGGTACCTCACCTGCTCTGTGAACTTGGCACCGCGAGCTGCTGGGAGAGCGGAGGAGCGCCACGCGGTGACCCTGCAGGCTGGGCAGGAGTTCTGCATGGGAGGAGATTTCTGTTGTCGCTCCTCTATGCGCTGTGCTGGCTCATGCCAGGTCTAAATTTGTCCCGGTGAATGAGAAACGTCTGCAGGAAATGCTCTTCCTTCCCCTCTGTGGCAGAAGAGGTGAAGGATTGTGCAGCTCAATAGGAGGATTTTTGGAGCTGGCTTTTAGGAGTCAGATCCCAAAGATGACCCCAAAACACAACCAGCACCCTCAGAGCCCCTTGGTGACAGAATCTATTTGTTTGGGTTCCTTGGCATGTATTTGCAGCCACACTCACTTTTTAATTGAGGAGAGCACAGAGGGAGATATTTCCCACCTCGGTGCCCAGGGGCTGTAGCTGGAAATGGCTTTGCTGTCCAAGTGAAAGCTGGATGCAAGCTAAGGGGGAACAGATGGTTTCAAGATCAAGCCCATCATATGGAGGACAAGCCAAAGTGCTGATGGATGGGGCAGCATTTAACTCAGGCATGGAGCCAAATGCAGTGTTGTTCTTTCTAAACTGCAGGACCCAAACCACAAACTCATTCTCAGGTCAAGAGTGGCCCAGCTGTAAGGACAGCAACAGTGGAACTGCAACAGCAAGGAGTGCTCCAATGGCTGACTGCATTGTGTCTGTTTTAGGGGGCTGAGACAGGTCCTTTAGGAGCATGGAAACTGGCTCTGGAGTAACAGTTGTGTTTAGGATGTTACACTTGAGATGTATCCTGCAGTCCTTGGTGTGTTGCTGCAGAATGGCTGCTGTGAAGGCACAGAGACAGGAGGTGATTCCAAGGAGAGAGAATAAATGGCTTCATTCAGTGCAGCTTGGTCATCTTCCCATTGCCCACATGCCAAAGCAATTAGTGGGCATAGGGCTGTCTTCAGCACATCCATGACGATGGCAGAGCACACATGAGATGCTGACTGGGTGGGGAGTGCTCCTCATTTGCAAGAGGAAAGGGGATTGCAGTAGGGTATGATGTGTCTGGCAGCTATGGAGGTGGGATGGAGCCACAGGGAAGCAGAGGTGCGTTGAACCACCTCTTGCCTCGCTGGGCACTTGGTGACAGATGCTTCAGCTGAGTGGTGGGGCTGTGGTGTGGAGCCAGGACTTGTGCTTGGTCAGCAGTGCGCTTCACTCCCAGCTGCAGAAAATCTGTAAGAGGAAATGAGATTTAAAATGGTTCTGCCTAGCTCTAGGGAGAAGACTGGGACTGAGGGAGGGTTCACTCATCACCAGCTCATTTAATGTGGAAACCCAATCCCCAGGAGCCCTGTGCTCTGGGGTAGCCCTCTGCAATTGGTCATCTGTGCAAACGCGGCAGCAGCAGTGATTTGGCACTTGTGAAAGAGCATTGTGCTGTGCCCTGAATCCACATCCAAACTGGGACATTTTGATTATTTTTAGTGTTACTTACGAAGCATGCCCTATATTCACCCTGAAGGGCCAATTCTGAGCTATCACTTACTTTTTGAGGTGGAAATGCTTTGTTTCTGTAAGGTCTCCTGCTAGATTCGTGTTGTGTTTACATTTGCATTTCTCATCTATAACTCCAGACGTGTGTCATGCAGAGAAAGTGAGCTTTGTGCTTGAGGAAGCCTATGGTGTGGGGCAGGGATATCCCTCACCAAACTCACTGCAGCCTGGAGGGGTCACAGTGGGGCTGTACTTGAATATTCACAGAACATCTGGGCAGGCAGTTGATATCTCAATCCATTTCCAAGGCTCACGACCGTCAGCACCCCTGCCCAGATGTGTGCATTTTATGTGCCGTGCATAAAAAAGGCAGATATTGCACAGGGTGGAATGTGTTGGAATCAGCACTTTGGAAAATACACACTCTGCTGGAATGTGCTCACATCCAGCTTGTGCAGAAGGGCAATTAACTCTATTTATGTTCATGAGACTGGGTGAACAACTGGCTTCAGAAAGCAGCTCGCTCACATTAAAGGGCTTTATTATCATTATACTAACCTATTTCTTTTGAAAACATTTCCAGTTTCTTAAACAGTTAGGATATTTATAAAATATGGCATAAATTACTACATATTTCTTTATTCATGCTGATTACACAACCTATAATTATACTTAAGCCTCTTATTTGTATATCATGGCAGCATTAAGAAAAGCTCTGTCATTTGCCTGTGTGTTATTCTTCCCAAATAGCAGAGGGCTGAAATCTCTCCTCTCCTTTAGGAGAATTCTCATGGTCGTGTGCCCAAACAACACCCCAGGTGTCCGCACCCCCCAGCTCTGCACAGAACACACACACAAAGGTTTGCAATTGATTGTGACAGGTAACATTTGGCTTTATGCTCATTGGACTGCACACCCTGTGCTTACAGCCAGATTTCTGCAGTAATTCACTCACAGGAAAACATTTTCCTGGAGCCCTTTTGCTTGCTGTAAACCAGTGTCGGGGTAGTGGAACTCTGTTCCCTTTGGCCATGGGTCCGCAAACACTTGGGGTCCTCTGATGAAGTCAGAGATGTGAATGTGGCTGCTGAGGGTTTGCTGCTGGTCACAGCATCCTTGGTGTGAGCAGCTCAATAGGGAAAGCCATGGGTGGGAGCAGACCTGGCTGGTGCCACAGCTGCTCTGTGCAGTGTTGCACTGCTCCAGTTACACCGTGATGTGGTATGTAAGTATGTTAATGCCTTTTAAGGGATGTTGCATCTACGCAAGGACTGTGAAAAGGAGGCAAATAAATGCCTGCTTGCCTTGCTTCGGTTTTCACAGTGTGTTTTCTGAACATAAACATGGCAGTGTAGGGGTTAAGGAAGTGGAGCACTGGAATTTCAGTGCTGAAAGGAACTCCCTTGCAGTGGGTAAGGCATTACACAGCTTTCCTTGTTACGCCTGACAGATGTGTGACAATAGACAATGAGTCAAAGTGGGGAGCCAGAACAGAGCTAAGGAAAAGCTGCAAAGAATTACTGGTGCGGGTGGGCGAGCGAAGCCCTCCTATAGCAGAGCATTGTTCTTCTGGTTGTAAATCTCAGCTGAAATATGAATACCAGGCTTCCAAGGACTTCCCAAAGCTGGAATGTGCATCAGCAATAACCAAACCCAACGTGCCCCGCACAGGGTCCTATTTATCACTTTTATGCTGAGGCATGAAATCCCCATGCTGTGAGGGTGAGGTGGGAGTCTGTTCCCACTCATGGTGGAGCAGGGGCCAAGAGGAGGATTTTCTTTCAGAGCAGATCCTTCATCCCAGAACGTGCAATGTGAGTGGATAACAAACCCAATGACACTGAACGTTATTTTCGCTCTTTACCCCATGTGGTTGGAAGCAATGCAGTGTGTTTGCTCTCCCAGATTGCTGGTGAAAGCTTTCAGTGGGTAATTCTCACTCCATTGCTGTTTACAGCACGGTGACCATTCCCAGGTGACAGTCTGGAACTCATACTGTGCTGGCAAGTTGGGAGCTATTGTTTCCCTCCTTGATAGAATGGCTGCACAAGTCCCAGCACAGCACGGGCTATGGATTTTTCTTGTTCTATTTATGACTGTAAAATGTTGCATTGTTTCTGCTGACCTCTCTGTGCTCAAAATGTCTTTCCAGTCCTGCCAAACTGCTTGTTGCCTTCTCAGAGAATTTGAGAGATTGGGGGGGTTATAAAGTTAGAGAACTGCAAACCCACTTTCCCCTCATTTTTCCTGCTTGGTTGTTCTGTTCCACGTGCAGATGAAATTCTGCACCTGATATGAGTGACAGGTCAGTCCCACGGATGGCTTGACTCGCTCCCCAGATCCCTCCAGCACAATTCCCAACCCACATCAGATCCTCAAAGCTCCTCAGTGGCTGTGACTGCACCTTCTGTCTCACTTGGGCTCCTCAGTGTCTGTATTCCAATCCCTCAGCTCTGCTGGGCATGTTTGGCACAGGCTGAGGTCGTTGTTTGCTCACTCAGGTGCCCACAGCCGTCCTGCCCCACATTACAGGTCCCTGCTTTTTCTGGCAGTATAGCTGGGATGCAGAGGTTTGGCTCTTTGTTGAGCATCCCTAAAGAGTGAATGGGGCAGGATTCAGACAGGATGACTTTGTCACTTCTGTGCAATGATCAGATTACAGCCTGTAAACCAAATTGTCTGCAGTTTCACAGCTAAATTAAGGGGAGATGAGGACATCAACACACAAAATGCGGTCATTGTTCAAGTTAAACTCTTCAGTTCAGCGCAGTAAAGCACCGCCGCGTTTCTCTGAGAGGCACAAAACCTCGATTTGCTGCTGCTGTCGGCTCTGTTCGAGCCCGGGCTGAATTCCCTGCAGCTCATCGTTAGCGCTGCGATGGGGGCAGCGCTCAGAGCCCTGCCCTACGATGGGGGTCCCGCCGTACTCGGTGCCGCCCGGTCCAAAGCCCGACGCGCCGGGCGCCGCTCGGTGTCGCCGTTCACCCACGAACGCCGCGTTCCGCCCCGCTCCGTTGCAGCACTGCTCTTTGCGAGCCCTTGATAATAACGTGTACAAGGATTTACGCTGAGAGCGCTGCGATGCTGCTTCTGAGTTTTACACACGTCCTGTTTGGCTGTATGAAGTGCAGCAGTCGGAGCCTCCATCCCAGCACAAGTCGGATGGTGCATCTCTGTGCAGCAGCCCCTTGGGGCAGCCACAAATACAGACCACACTAGAGTGGGAAAATAAAGCAAAAGTATGTTGCGTGGGCATCACGAATCTATCCAAGACCCTGTGAAAAAGGGAGGGCAGCCTGGAGATGCGCTGTGATTTTACTCCTTATTTAGCTTCATGTGTTGTTTTTCCTCAGCTGTCTCTGGCACGAATGCGCTCCTAATCTCTTGGTGGAGAGCAAAATTCATTAAGCTCCGGGGCCTGCAGCAGGGCTTGATGATAATTTAAATGAGGAACCTGAGTTGTGGCTGTGTAACACGAGAGTGATGGCTATAATTAGGGAGGCAGCAATTTCCCCATGACCTTTTATATTTAAAGTGTTTTAAATGGACCGCTCTCATCCCCGGAGCTCCCTCCTCTGTGGGAAGCTCCTAATGTGGGTCACGGCTCTGCTGTTTGCAGGTGGCGTGGAACAGAATCTGCGTTTTGTTTTTCAAAGTGAAAGCGTCTTTGAAATATGGTTTTGCATCCAATGCAGAACGTAATGAAAGGACTTTAAAGAGCTGCTGATGCCTCGTGGAATAGTGAAAAAACATTCTGTTGTGAAACAATTCTGCCGGGCTGTCTTATCTGCCGTTCCCTTTACTTGTTTTTGATAGCAAGGGGCACTATAAATATACATCCTTATACATAAAAATGAGAAACCTTGGCAACCAAACAGAGGTTGGTTGTTTCCTCATGTTGGGTTGCTTTGGCTGGAGGAGATATAACTCATCAGCTGGAAAGCCATTCCTAAAGCTCCAATCCCACAGTGTTCCTTTACCCCTATGAAGCAGCCCGAGGTGCTGGCTGTGGAGCTGATAGAATTGTTATCCTGTGAGACCTTAAATGAAACCTGACAAAGACCAGGATCTCTGCTGCAGGGATTGCCTTGTATTGTTTCCAGATGGCTGGACAAAATAACTTGCCCCATCCCTTCCCTTCTGATAGCTCTTGCAGAGATGCAGCGACTGCCACGAGCTGCTGAAATGTGAGCAGCTGTGCAGCAGCACAGGGGTCAGTTGTGGCAGTGCAAGACGTGGAAAATGCTCCTTTCCAGGAGGTCAAAGTGAGCAGCTGCCTCGTAAACAAGGAGGGCCAATTTAAACCCAAGGGTTAATTGGGAAGCTGATATGGAACAGCTCTCCTGCATATGCAGAGAGAGCCATGTGAGACGGAAAGAATCACAGATAATGTTTGTGCAAGCACAGCTCTGAGGTGTCTCTCAAAGCCGTTAAGGTTCCTTTTTGTAAGCTTAGAGCAGGCATAGATTCCTGATGTCCTCTTTAATACTAAAGCATGTCCTTCTTGATTTGCTGCACTTCTGACTTGAGATTGAGGTGATGCACAGGTGTGTTCTGCAGACAGCAGTGCAGCCAGGCACTCAAAGTGGGCTGGGAATGCTAAGCCCACTGTCACCAACTGATGTGGTATAATTAGAAAAGTCATTAATTCTTGCTCAGTAGTGCTACAAACTGTTTATAACTGGGCAGACATGCAGTGCCCTGCAATACAAGGCCAGGGTGGGTGGGAAATGGCTCATGGTGCCAAACGTAGTGCAGAGCCCACGTCAGAGATGGTGCCCTGGAGCTGCAGGAAGTCCCAGTGCTGCCTTCAGCTCAGCAAAACAGTGCTTGTGCTCTGTGCTGTGAACACAGTTTGCCCAGATGATAAAAGGTGACCTCAGAAATTACATTTCCAAATACCATCTCCTGTCTGAGCAGGATGGCACTTATCCCAGTGTTTCAGGCTGGGACTGCCTGGAGTTCTTTGTTTAAGCTCCCTGGGTGCTGCAGTTCTTATGCATTGAGCTGAGGATGCTCTGCCAGAGTCAGGGCTCAGCCTTTTTTTATCCCCCTGGATTAAAAACTGTGGTTGAGGATGAGCAAACAAAACCAGAGTAAGCTATCCAGGGACACCCCATCAGCATGTCTAACAGTGCTGGAGAGAGGGTCAGCTGCTGTGAGTTACGACTGCTTGGTTGCCATAATGCTGATGTTCAGTCCCAGCGTGAAGGAGAAGCAGAACAATGGTTTGGTTGACTGGTGGCCAGGCACCCTGAGCTGGGATTTGAGCTCAGCACTTCTGGTCTCTGTGTGCACGAGATCTGGTTCCACAGAGCAAGGATCTTGTCGTTGAGGAGGGGAGCATTTGTACAGAAATGCAAGGGGTCTGAATTTCACATCCTCACGGTTGTAATGTGTGCAGGAGGAAGGGGGTGCTCCTCTGGGCAGGATGATTTGATGGGAAATTACGTTATTCGCCTGCAAGGTTGTTGGCTTCTCTCTGGGAGCAAAGGGAGCTTTGTACCTCCACCACCTGGCAGTGACAGATGTGCTTTGCAGCCAGGATCCCTGCACATGTCCTGCTGTGCTGGATGATGCTGGGTCCCAGTGCCAATGGAGCAGTGGGTACATGCCCGAGCCATCACCATTCAGTGGCACCATTCAATGGGGTGCTGCTGTGAAGGGTGCAGCAAGGAGAAATGGGAACAAGGAGACGATGCCCACTGAAGGGATGGGCTGGCTCTGGCCAGATGGGCTGCTCCAAGGGGCAAAGTGCCCTTGTGCTTGCTCATGCAGTGCTGTGCTCTTCATTTGCTGCAGGCACCACAGTCTGCTCAGAGACACTGGGGGGAAGAGAGCCCGGCCTGAGCTCTGCTTTGTTCTGTGCCTGCAATAGCCTCTCCCTCTTTGGAGAATGAAATATTAAAGAGGTTTTGGGAATGATCAAACCCTTCAGCTTCACTACTGTGATTAATCAATCACAGCTGTTGTTTTCCTGCTCTGTATTTTGAGGCATTTCGGATTGCTCTGTAATTAGCCCAGTTCAGGGCCAGTAAACACATTCCTCGGCCCTGGCAGTGCACTGGGATGGAGAAAAACTGAATTTTCCAGTGTTGTGCTTTGGTCTGAGCCAGGGCTGTCCGAACCTATCAGGGAGAGCTATGGGGAGCTCTGCCTCTTTGCTTGGCACCAAGAAGGGCAGTGCAGCACCACTCACATTCACTGCTATCATCTGCAAAGCAAGTTCTGCTTGGAGGAAGCTTTGTTGGAGGAATGGGTCAGGGGGGGTGGCAGAAAGGAAGAGATTTAAGGAATCTCCATTCCCTGAATGGCAGCTGTGTCACTGCAACCAGTGTCTGACCTGCACCTCTCAGCAGGTGGCAACTTGGAGGAGTTTGTGTCAGTTTTGGATGCTTAGATACATGGCTTAATAACCAAGGATGCTGACTTTTTAAGGCTTAAAGATGCTAAGGAGCATTTGCAGCCAAAGAGCCAGAAAGGATCAGGAAGCATCACGGTCCTCTGGGTGATTTAAAGACCATCTCACACTGAAGTGAATGTTCCAGACACCCAGCACAGCAGTGTGGCTCAGCCTGATTCTTGCACAACCCAAATCCATTGGTTTGGAAAACCTCTGCCCCACCTTTGTGAGTAGTTCAATCCTATTGTGCCAAGGGAATGTGCTTGTAGCTCCTTGAGGCATCCCATGCAGAAATGAGAATCGTGGTGCTGAGTGTCACTATAATGTCGTTGTTGTGTCTGAGGAGATCTGGTTTTAAACATAAATCAAAATAGTAACAGATTTCTGATATTTTGTGCGTGTGTTTCTTAAGTCTCCAAATTAATTGGCCTATGGAACACAAAAGGAATTATCACAGCATCAAAGAGAATATTTATGAGCTGCTGAGAAGGCAGAGGGATAAGCAGCTGTTTGAGGACTATCCTCAGCTCTCTGATCCTCTCCCAAACCAAACAGGTGGGGCTCAGTCAGACAAAGCTGCAGGAAGGGGCTGTGAGCATCCAGCACCCACCAGGCATCACCCACGGGTCCCAGCAGGGCCAAGGGCAGCTCCTGGCCCTTACTGCAGCTGCTTCAGCTGGGACTCACGTGCAGGCACAGGCGGTGCTGCCAAGTCTGCTGAACGGGGACAGAAACACTCGGTGGAACCCAGCCAGTCCTCAGCATCTTTTTAATGCTGGGAGCAGAAAGGAGGGCGGAGAGACGGCGTCTCAGAGGCCTTGTGTTGGCAGAAGAAAGATGCAGGAGATTGTGTCTGTGTTCTCCATGGTGCTCGGGTTGTTCAGCCCGAGCTGTGAGCTGGGTGTGCCTGAAAGATGCTCCTCACAAAAGAATGAATGCCCACTTTGCTTTCCAGGTTACCTGGTTCAAAGAGCTCTGTTTAGTGTAAGCCTGGCTATGGATTACAGACTTCCAGACCTGTGTGCATGATGCTGCATTAGGTACTGTCCTCTCATTGCATGTGGTTTGAAGGGCTCTGCATCCCCTTTGTTTCTCCATCCCCCATTTGTTGCCACCGTTGCTGGCCTCGAGCATATGTTCTTTGGCTTCAGCATCGTGTCAGCCCTGCCTGAAGGAACCTGTGACAGCTCTCGGTCTGGGGATGAACCCATCCCCTTGATAACTGCTCTCCTCTGGTTACTGCTCCGGGAAGCTCCCGATGGTCTCAGGAGCTCGAGCTGGAGGGAGGCTGTCGGGGCCAGCGCAGCCTTGCAGAGCACCACGGAGCCAATCGCTGCTGCTAGGGGTGGAGCTGGAGCTCCAGCAGATGAAACCGAGTGCCTTTCCAGCACAGTTGGTCTGGGCGACTGAGAGATCTGTTCGTTGGGAGAGGAGAGCTGGGACTGCGGCTCCAACGCGCTCCCATCCCGGCAGCACCGCAGGAGCAGCCGTTCCCCTCTGCACATCGGCGACACGAAGGTACCGCCCCTCCTCTCTCTCGGCTCTTGTGCTGCTTGTTGCTTGATTGCTGCTTAGAGTTGGAGCAAAGTTTACCGGGGAATCAGCGCTGTGCAGTCACAGCGCCCGTCTGAACGCGGTGGGAGGGATGCACGGTGATGCTGGGATGCGGTACCAGGTGTACCGAGGTAGCTAGGGTAGTTTTGATGCTGCTTCTGAGCCATAACCTGCATGCGAGGCCCACCAGCACTGCTGTGCTTCCCTCATGCTGTGCCAGGGGTCAGAAGTGGCCGGCGTGCATTGTGTGTGACCCAGAGCCTGCTGGGTGCCAGGTTGCTCTCCAGTGATGCTATGGAGCAAAACATCCACCTGTTTGCAGGTGACTGGAGTTGAGTTGGTGCCTTGGTGGGGACTTTGTCCATCCTGCATTGGTTGGTCTGCAGAAA
This sequence comes from Coturnix japonica, assembly GCF_054131305.1. Lineage (NCBI taxonomy): Eukaryota > Metazoa > Chordata > Aves > Galliformes > Phasianidae > Coturnix > Coturnix japonica. The sequence continues at coordinate 4,040,376 of NC_140672.1, read as the reverse complement.
TAAGGGCTGCTTTTACTGAGTGGGCTTTGCGCAGGCAAAAGCAAGCTCCTCGGACTGCAGACTTGATGCAGGAAAGCAGCATTTGTCTCTGCTGCTCTTAAAGTTTGGAGAACTTCCCATGCCAGCCCTGCTTTGAGTGCAAAAGCAGGTTTTGGGGAGGTAAATGAGCAGTGGGACAGCTGCTCCTGGCCTGTCCTGAGCCGGGCACTGCTGAAGAACCAGCAGGGAAAGCAGCAGCAAAATTGCAGCAATGGCTGGTGAGGGGGGCTTGGTTTTTGCTCTCCTGGGTTCAGCTGACCCCACGTGTTGCACTGGAGCTGTCTGCAGGTCTAAGCCTCAGGACAGCTGTCCTCATGCACCATGAGCGCTGCCATTTGAGCTGCCTACGAGTTCTCTTGTAATGACTCTTGGGACATCTGAATTGTTGGTGATCCCTATCCATGGACTGGTAGCACCTGACCAGGAATGTGCCCTAGTGCTGCCCTTCAGGCAGCCACATGCTCCTTTTCCATCCCCTGGTAGTACTGGAGTGACCTTAGTGTGCGTGACTGGGTGCAGAACAAGGTTTGCAAAGCCTGGAGTAGGGCAGTTCAAAACCCACAGTTTGCATTTTCTGCAGATATTGTGCTGTTGGCTCTCACACGAGCACGTGCTGCCTGACTGCAAAACACAAACGGGAGGCTCTGAGCCATGGGGTGCAGGGCAGGAGGGGTTCAGTGCAGGGGAAAGGAGTGCTGAGTGGGGGTCTCCTTCTGCTATCCCTGCTACTGCAATAGACAGTTCCGTAAGAGGTATTTTGATAAAGGTTGCTAGACGGTGACTCATCTCCCATAGGAAGGGACAGGAAGGAGGAGAAGTGCAGGAGCATTGTAGGGTGAGATTGGAATATGGGTCTCCCCACGGTGTTTGATCAGAAGCAATAAGAGTGGAAGCTCTGCCCCCCCAGAGGAGAAGACCCATCAGCCAGAAACCTCTTGATCTCGGTGCCCCTGCACCTGCTCCGCTGCCTTCTGCATCCCTCTCCCTGGGGTAGATGTTGCCCAAAACACGACTTGATTTCTTCTGATCAGTCTTAGTCACTTCTGAGTCACTCCGAGTAATTAATCCTTACTCCTGCATAACAGTTAGTGCTTCTATCTGTACCTGCCCAACCTGGGTGTGCATGTTTTCAGAAGTCACTTCTCTTTGCTCTTTGCTGCTCTGCTGTAACTTTCCTCCCAATCTTCCCGCTGGTTTTCCTGCTCTCCTCTGCTCTTCCTGCTGTGCTGGAGCCATGAAGAGCCCAGAAGAGCTGGAGTGCTGCACCTCTGCTTTGTCAGGTGTGCTGCAGAGCACATCCATCCACCCAACAGGTTTTCTTAACAGTTCACAGCATTGCTGCCTGACCACAAACCATTCTAGGAAAGGTTTGCTCTGTGTAGATGTTTTGTTGATGCCTGCCTGTTGATACCCATTTGCAGTGGGTTTACTGCGACTGCTGACCCCCACTGATGTGACACTTCCCTCTGGTTCATACACAATTGGAAGCATTGGTGCCCATTCTTCATTGTGGGTTTACCTTCCAGCTGCTTTGGTGCACAGAGAGGCCAGCACTGCCAGGTCTTGTCTGAGTGCTGTGCCATATCTGGGTTATGCTCCCAAGGAGCACAGTGGGACGTGAAACCCAGAACCACATTGAGACATCAGAAGTGGGCCAATTTCTAGGCCAAAACCTGGTTGCAGATGCTCCCAAGGGTGGATTTGGGTACAGAAATGGGTTGGTACAGATTTGGGTACATTTCAGGGGGCCAGTCTCCCTCCATTGCACAGTGCTGAGTGCAGAGGCAGTTGTCTTCCTGATGGCACCGCATGCAAGTGCAGTTATTCCTTTACAATTTGTGCAAAATGCCCTTTTCTGGCAGGTGCCGGTGTGGAAGGACCCATCCTGGGAACAGCAGCAGCTTCAGGAAACAGGGGAAGGTTTCCCCCCATGCCACGCTGCCACCTCTGCAGTGTTTTTTACTGTATTTGCATCTACAGGGGAAGGTTTAGCAGAGCCAGGTGTTGGTTTAGCAGCTTTGACCTTCAGGCAGCCTGTGGATGAGCCTGGAGAGATGCAGGCTTGGGGGGATGCTGCATCTTTGCCCCTTTCTTTCAGTTGTGTTGTATTTTCTTGGGCACTGTGTTGGCACTGAGCTCAGTGTCCCCTGTCCCCTGATGAAGGACATGCAGATGGCTCTCCCCAGTGTGGTTGTATGGCACTGAGGATGCTGGAAGTCCCCCATGCCAGGATGAAGCAGAGACTGATGCCCAAAAGCTGTCCTGCTCCTTTTGCAGTGCACTGGAGCAATTTGAGGGTGCTTATCTTTAGGCAGTTTAAAAGAGGGATTAATAACTATTTATACGGACTGTGGCCTTTGTAGAAGTTGTGCATAAGAGAAATACGTTTTATCTATGGTCACTCATGCTCTGCTTTCTACTCATGCTTCCCACCTGGTCCTTGCAGGAGAACGTTTGGGTCTGTGTGATCCTGGTCAACTGCATGGAGGCATTTCTGTTCCCATTGCCATTGCTCTGCATTCAGCTGACAGCTGCAGCTCAGAGGTGTGAACACTTCTACCTGCACCACCGGCTGCTCCTGCAGAGCAGGAGGATGGCATTTTTCTGGGGTTGGGGGGAGCTGTGACACTCGTGTTGTGTTTTATTAATTAGAAAGAAAGAAAGTTGCAGAGAGATCAGATTTTGAGAAAGACCCCGAGTTCCAAAATGCTCCCAGAGGACAGATCCCTAATTGCTCTCTAATCGCGTTAGGATTTAATTTGTTGTTGTTGTTACTGTAATGTTCCCATTTTTCTTGACAGTTTGTTTTGTGCCATTAACTGGGAATGGCTGGAGATGAATATTCTCAATATTACAGCTTGTGCAGTGCCTGATGGCTTTGTGCCTTGATGTGCCCATGGGAGACATGCCTGGCTGTTGGGCTCTCTACCACATATGTGTGTTAAGCCATATACCTGCCCATAGTCCTGGGTGCAATGGAGCTGCATGTGTGCCTTGTGGAAGGTGATACCAATGCTGGAGACACAGAGAGCTGCAGCGTGAACTTGAAACTGCTCCTCAATTTGATCCAGCTGCTTAAAACCAGTGGGAGGACTCGAGTCAAAGTGAGACATGGGTATTTAAGGCTGTCGTAAAGGGTACGGCTACAGACACACCGCTCAGCAGCTGGCTGCTAATATTCAGAGCACATTGGTTGCAAAATTACATAAAGCAAATGGGAAAAGCTCTGAGGGCTGAATCTGCAGCACCCAGAGCAGCTTGTCAGAAACTCCAGAATGGGATGGAATCGAACACCCACGGCTTCCAAAGCCGTAAATTAATCAGCTAAACCCCCTGTTGTACAGGATGTTGGGTGAACTCCTCTATTATTAGAAATATAATAAGCACATGTGAAGTGATGGTGTTAGCAGGAGCAGCACAGCTCTGCCTGCCCTCCACGCACTGCTGCACTGCATGCTGTGCAGCATGGCCAAGAACCGTGCATTGCTCCATGCCTGGATGCATCCATGCTCTCTTTGCAAGCAGCAGAGATCAGAGCAATTGGGGGTAGCTCCCTCCCATCATGCAAAAAATGTCTAAGTGTTGTTGTGCATGTGCACAGCCCCTGTGCTGGCGGCCGAGCTCTGGGTTTGCATTGGGGTGTGCTGGTGCACAGGGCCTGCTTGCTTCCATTTGGGACCAGCAGGCATCTTTCGTGCTGGAGTGGTGCGTGGTGCTGCTTTGCAGGGCACTGCTCTGCTGCACAGTGAGGAAGAACTCTGCAAAGCAGGGTGCAGGCAGCTCAGTGCCATCAGCTCATTGCCATCAGCTCAGTGCCATCAGCTCAATGCCATCTGCAGGTATTGTCGCTGTTCCACATTTACAAAACTCTTCAGCATTTCCATATTCTCTCTCTGTGATGCAGTCTGGTTGGCATTTGGGGCTTTTTTTGTTCTGAAGCCGAGTGAGTTGTGTTGCTGCTTGGCTGTGAGAATTGACAAACCTCACTTGGAAAACTGAAATTGCATAAAATACAGCACCTTGTTTTAATACCTTTCCATTGCTTCTCAGTGCCACTGATAAATCACATAGGAATGGGAGTCCTCAGGCAGTCCTCCCTGCCTGGCTATACGGCCCTTCTGCAACTGCAGCTCATTTCTCCCTGCCTAAAATAGGCCAGTTTGCATTTCTGGAGACCCTTTCACACGAGAAATACTACAATGGGCATTGATTAACCATTCCTCATTGCTCATGTGTCGATGAGGGTGAAAATAGAGGTGTGTTGTTGTTTTTTAATGGATGAGTGTGTGAGATGATCCTTCTTCTTTAAAGAACACAAATGCAAATACAGGAATTTCTTTTCAGAAATCAATGTTAGATGAAGAAAAAGAAAAGGCTTGAGGAGGAACTTAGATGTTTTATGTTTTACTTAAGGTAAATCTCCTTGCTGTTTGCTGTTGGGTGCAAAGTTAATTGACAGATTACATGATAATAGGAAGACGTTTAATGAAATCTGCTGATACCCTTTAGAGGCCGTGGAATTTGGAAGTGCAATTAAATTAGGCCAGAGGTTTAGCTGCTCCATGCTAACGAGGGAACTGAGATGCACAGCATTTGCATTCCTGGTGTCTGGTTTCTCAATTACTTCATTGATTACGAAAAGCTCTGCTACAGCAGTGGACCGGAGCCGGAGGGAGTGGGGTCCATGTGTCAGTGCAGTGGGGGGGCTCTGGGCAGTGCCATTGGGCCACCTCGAGCAGCTGAGTTCAAACAAGTGGTGACATTAAACTGATGTGGAGTTTGTGCTGTTGAGGCTGAAGCTGTTTTGTGTAGAGGTGCTTTAGCTCAGTCAGCGAGGCCAGCGTGCAGACTGTTATCAAGGAATACAGTATTAAAATAATCCCCATCAGTGATGGACAGATTTGTTCTCCAAAGGATTCTTCTAAGCTCATTGGCACCTTACAGGGCTTTGCCTCCTGGGTTTCTGAGCTGAAGCTGATGGGGAATGACAAGCACTGATTATGCAAAGCACCAGAGGCTGCAGGCACGGGATTCAGCTTGACTCGTTTCCTACCGCTTTGTACATCATTAGGGAAAAGTAGGTCCTGCTTACCCAGAGACTGAGGTGCTGCTGTGCTGGTAGGCACTGCACGTGGGGGCTGAGCAGCACTGCACTCTGCAGCACAGCCCTGGCACCCAGCACTGGGCAGCTCATGACCCGTGTGCCCGCACACTGGCAGCGCTGACTGTGCTTTGCTCTGGGAGGCACAGGGACTATTGATGCACGTTTGCCATGAGAAACTACTGTTTCCATAGCAACCACGAGCATCACATGGTAACCCTGGCTTTGCACTGTGCCAGCCTGCTGGGCACCCAGTGCCAGCCCTGCCATGCCCGCTGTGCAGCACACAGCCCCAGGGCAGCAGTTTCCTGCCCTCCTCTGCTCCTGCATCCCGATACGAGTGGGTCCTTCTGTTGCCTTTAGGCTGCATCAGCCTCTTTGTCCCCATAGCCTGCACAGGGGTTGCTTTGACCCCTTCTTTTGGGCACATCCCTGCTGACAAGGCCTAAGTTGCACAACCAGAGCAGGTGCCAAAGCCTCGTCCTTGAGGTGTGCTGGGCACAGAGCAGCTGCTGCGAGGCACGAAATACGATTGCTCTTAGTGCTGTTCCCACAAACTTTATTAAAATCAGTCACAATGGATCTATCTGCTTTTTAAGTGTATTTTCATTCAAGTCAGCATATTCGCAATTAAATTCTGCCGCACCGTGAGGTGTGAATAATCAAAACAATTTGTAGGTAGAACCAGCTGCACACATTGTAGGGATGGTGCTGCTCTCCAAATTGCAGCGAACCTCCCTTGAAACCCTGCAGCTTCCCACCTCTGCCATCCCTGCAGCAACCCATGGCACTGGTTGCATGCACACTCTTTGCTTTGCTGTCTGAGTCTCTGTTGAGGTGGGTCCTGGCACAGAGCTGCTGGGGATGGGGAAGTTGTGCAGTGCTGCAGAGCTGCTGATGGGGAAGTTGTGCAGGTTTTTGGGAGGCAGAGGTTGAGTCTGTGTTCCATCTCCTCCTTGTCACCCCTCTCAGCCTTTCCTCTGTGTTTTGACACATGCAGCAGACACGTGCAGCGTTTCTCCTGCTCTCCAGCTCATGCCACACACAATCTTGTTCTGATTTTCAAAGCTCCAATAAGGCGTGTCAAAATGCATCAAAGACTGAAGGCAGGAGTGAGGCAAATTGACGCTGGAGAGGATTTCAAGGGAGAGGAGAGAAGGAGGGAGGTGGTGGATGAACCCCTGAACCGGGGAAGAATTGCATTGGAAGGGGTGCAGACAGATGTGCAGCACAGCTGGAGGAGCAGAGAGCAGTTTGCTTTGGAGCAGAGCAAGCTGAACCCCAAAGCATCCAGCCTGAGGAGAACTGAACTCATGGAACAGCTCAGCCATCCATCATAGAGCTGAAATACAGCACTTCAAAAGGCAGTGTTTTGCATTTCTTCAGATGCTTTCTTGTAAGTGCAGTGACACAGTTGCTGAAAGCACATTAATTATTAGCACAGACTTTTTTTTGTCCTTGTTGCAAGACAAATTAAACAACTGAAGATAACAGGAAGTGTTACATGAGATGTTAATCCATGAGAGAGTGACAGCCACAAATAATTCATACAATGAAAATCAGGGCATTTAATTTTTGGCTTGTTTGCTTTTGGAATTCATGTTGTTTTTCTGGTGCTCCAGTGCAGAGGTTTTGGAAGCTGGTCATTCTGGGGAAGGTGATGAAAGCCCTTGAGAGTAAATGGTATAAGGGACCATGTTTCTTTCGACTGCAAGGAACAGAGTTGCTGAATTCAGTGCTGTGTAATACAGCCTTTCCTGTGCTTGGCTGTACAACATGAAAAACGAGCCCCTGCAGAAATTCACACTGAGCAGTGATGGAGCACCACTGCCACAGCTCACATCCCAGCATGGCATAGCACACATCCACGTCTGCTGGGTTTCAGCTGCAGCACACCTCCTTAAAGAAACAATATGGCCTTGGGTATGTCACAGAATCACGGAGCCGTTATGTTTGGAAGAGAGCACTGAGATGTCTTTGGTGTCAGGATGTTGATTTCTCTCCTCTAAAATGGAATGCAACTTAGCATCTTCCTGATGGTTGCCAAAAACTGGAGTCAGCCCCATCAAATTGATTTGCATTAAGCCGTTGTAGTCATTGAAACTGCTGAGAAGAATCGTGGCCATATGGCAGAAGGTATTTAAAACGAGGACTCTCATGACAGTGTGCCACTCCTGGAGGTGCTGAGCCAATATGTGCAGAGGTTATGGAACAGGAGGGGAACAGCAAAACCTGAGTGCCAGCATGAGGAAATAGTGAGTCAGGGGGGAGCAGGAGGGGTGGTGGTTGTGGTGGCTTCTGCACTGAGTCTGGCTGGCAAGGTGTGAATTACACATTAATTCCTCAGCTCCCAGCAAGAAAACCTCTGGGAATGTACAGGGAACAGATCTCTCCATGCTCAGTGTATGTATCACTTCTGCAGCATGAGGCTGGGGCTGCTGGTGGGGAACAACCTGGATCCCTTCTGGCAAAGGTTACAGGTGAGGATAGTCCTGACCTGGCAGTTCTGCGAGCAGGGAGAGTTAAAGAGGAATTAAGTGATTAGAAATGTATAAATATTAATTGCTTGTGGACTCCCTTTATGACACTCTCAGGTGGAGGAAGTTAATAAATCACTGCTGGCATTGACCCACAAAACAATACAGAGCGTGTCTGAGACACAGTGAGGGGAGGGGGGGAGGCCTTTCTGGAGCACGTGAAAATGCTGTTTTTAGGTCAGGGAGTGACACAACAGAACTGTTGTCTTTTCCCCCAGGCTTCGTGTCTGGGATCTGCCTTTGCTTCAGATGGAGCCCTTGCAGCCATGCACAGATGCCACCGGTGGGGCTGCCTGCAGTGTGGACCCCTCTGCAGGGGGCAGGTGGGACCCAGCTGATGCTGCCATAGTCCTGCAGTTGCTGTGCAGGGCCCCCAGTGTCTTGCAGCAGTGGCAGTGTGGTTTCTGTGATGCAGAGGTGTGTGTGTGTGCCGTGGTTTTGCTGCGTGTTTCCTTGGCACCTCTCTGATGTACAAACTTATTCTCTGTGGTATTTAATGGTAGCTCTGCAAGGGCGCTGTGTTCAGGTGGGTGCTGGTAGGTGAATGTTGCTGTATGCTAAGCAGAGGGCCAGCCACAGATTTGGGTCTTTTAACACTAATTTAATTGTCACACACAGTCTGCCATGGGCTCCTGATGCATTACTTTAGAGTATGTTGTTCCAGCGAGACTTTATTAGGGAACTTGAGTAGTTACACATGAATCACTCCACAAAGCTGCGGAGCTTTCACATTGTCAGCATAATCACTGCACTCACCTGTTGGGATGCATTTCATCCTTCTGTTGTAACAATGGTGCATAAAACCGAGCAGACAATATTGAAGCTAACAAATCCTATCTCTGAATCTGAAGTTACTGCTTAGAGAAAAGGCATTAAATCTTGTTCCTGGATAAGCCCATTTAGCCCCTACTGCAATGAAGGGGAGGGGTTGGGTACAGCTCCTTTCACATGCATGTAATTTAGAGGCAGAATAGACCTGGGATCTGTTATCAGAGCAGGAAGGGCTGAGCTAACACTGAGCAGTTTTGACTTACTCTGATTTTTGCAATGAGAGTTTATACTGTGGGTGCTGCAGACTGCATGCAGATGAAGGCGATGTGCCTCTGCTTGGCTGCTGGATTAAGATTTAATGAGATTCTTTGGTTTGCCTTGTGTCAATCTGTTGTATTTCAGAGGTTGTTTCTTCCACTTTATTTTGCCTTTGATGCAATTTTGCAGCACTGCTTGTACTCCTAAAAGGTTCTTTTGGCGTCTTTGAAAGTTTCCCAGTGCAGCAGTACTGCAGACAGGGTAAATGAAGATTAAACCTAAGAAGAAAGAGGGGTAAACCAGCAGTGATGTGCAGAATCAGTGAGCGAGGGCTCAAGTGGGGAAGCTTTGGGGTTTTGCACCTTTTGTCTGGCAGATCCAGAACACCAAAAGGAGCTTTTTGCTGCAGCTGGCAGAGCCTCCCCTGCCTGCTTCAGCTATGAGAGCTCATAACTCGGTTATTGTCATGTTGTTTTCCTTCCCAATCAGCAGAATAAGTGCCATAAAAGCTACATTATCAGTCTTCATTGTGCCTGGGTTTGTTATGATTATGAATTAATAGACGCTTTATCTTGGCATTAGTCAAAAAGCGTTGGCCTCTGTTTCCCTCTTGAATTGCACTCGTGTTTGTTTTGGTTTGGTTTGAATTTCCTCTCTCTGAAGCTCCTTCTGGTGGTTTTTGTTCTGCTTGGGCTCAGTGTGGGCGTAGCGCAGGGTTTGACACCTATGGGTGCCTGCATGGGCAGAGAGCTGGAGGTTCTGGGGCACTGCATGCTTCCTGTGCTGCCAAGGACCCCTGGCCTGCATCTCCTCAGGGACCTCCATCAAACACAACTCCTCTGCTGTGCTTTGGAACTAAATCTGTTTGTTATCTCTTCTCTTTGTTGCTGTTGAACAGATGAAATCATCTGACATTGACCAGGAGCTGTTCACTGAAAGTTACTGCAGAGTTTGCAGCGCACAGCTAATATCTGAGTCCCAGCGCGTGGCCCACTACGAGGTAGGATGCTCTTTGTTCACCACTGTTGGGTTGTGATGCTCCATCGGTGCCTCTCTTACCTGTGCCTTCAGCTGCTCTCCTGTTATGTGGGTACACAAGCCTCCAAAGTTCCTCTCTGCAAAGTCAATAGGCTACAGTCTGACCTCTGCTAAAAGACAGTTTGCAAAGAAACACAGCTAGCAAGGAGATTGCTATGGAGCTCTGCAAAACAAATGCAAGCCTTTATATTAAATGTGCTTCACTATACTTTGCTGAGTGGGATAGCTGATTGTGCAGAGAACAGATTAGTATTTGTGAATGCATTCAGGCACTTAAGAGGTAGGCAAGCAATAAACAATTAGAAGGGATATATCATTAGAGACATGTTAGAACAGCAATTAATGGCACTGCATATCTTCAAAACAAAATTAAATAAATTCCTATTAAACGAGGGAGGAAATTACTGAAAGGCACACTGCTGTGAGATCCGTCCAGAAAGGAAACTGCTGCCTGGAAATGCTGTTTCTTGGGGCTGTGGGTCTGAACCCCCCTGCAGTTATACATGTAGGGAGCCTGGGGGTGAAGGTCTGTGTGTTTGCAGGGATGGAGAAGCTGGGCTGTGCCTTGCCCTGCTTCTGTATGTGCTGAACTTAAAGGGCCTGCAGCAATTCAGCAGAATCAGACTGTGATACGAGACCCTGGAGATGGAGTTTCCCCAGAGTTTTGCTGCGAGTGTTTAGCAATGAAGAAACACTTGTCTCCGTGAGGCCACAGGAGATGTGCAGGAAGCTTAATGGGTGCACGGTATCCGAGGATGCTCTGCTGCATTAGTAAACAACAACAATAACGCACGTTTATTTATAAGGCACTTTACGCGTCTGCTTTGGCAAACTCCTGGAGACGTTTCCTGTAAGTGCTCCCTTGGCTGCACTCTGCAGCACTGAGCCTGGCAGCAGGGACGGCTGCAGCTCAGGGACACCTTCAGCTCTAAGCCAACGGGTGAGTGGCTGCCAAGCTTTGCTCCACCGGAGGCAGAAGTGTTGCTGCAGGAACAGCAGCAGTGATGCGCGAGCAGTGGGGTGCTCAGCCAATCCCTTTTCTTCTGTGCCTGTAATTGTAACTAGGAGCTGAATCATTAATTCCTAGCAGATGTTTTCAAATAAGGTTTTCTGCTATATATTTCCAGTCTGAGGTGTGATGTTTGTGTGCCCTCTCCTCTGCCCTCCCAGCATGGCAGTGCCATGATCCTGCAGTGCCTCCTTGGTTGGTTTGGTTTGGCCAGCAGTGCACTTAGGCACACTAAGCTCAAGGAGAAGGGCAGCTCAGCCCTTGGCTCTCCAGCACAGCCCAGATCTGCAGCCCTTGTGCCAGACATTGTGATCTTGGCTCCTTTGTGCCTACAGAATAAGACATTTCTCTGTAAGAAAATAGAGGAAAACAGTCTATGAAAGGGGGGGATGTTTTATCTTGCCAAACAGGAATAGGCAGTTCCAATCGCTGTCTCATCTCCTTCTCCAAGTCATCAACCAATAACTCTTTTTTTTCCCTGCTGCACTACATTGCCAGGAATAAGAAATAATTTGATGTCAGTCACACAGTATTAAGCGGTATTATTTCCAAGGGCAAGTGTAGTGGAAAAAATGACAAAAGAATCAGTGTGTTTGCAGCATATTTTTGCTTCCAACCTGACATACAGCAAAATCCTTCCCTTATTTCATGTGCTTTGTGCAGCCCTGTCTCTGGATTTCTCTGACACATCTGTTGGACCTTTGCTCACCTTTCTGTCCCTGTGGAGCTGTGGTGCCACATGTGGGAGAAATCAGAGGACAGCAGTAGTGTTGGAAGTGCTCTGTGCCATAGAATGTGCCAAGCAAAGAAGGAGAGGGAGAAAGAAATGTGGTTCATTTGCTGCAACTGCACCAAAATCCTTCACTCCAGAGAGGATTTCTGCTCTTCTGCATCCAATCACCCATATTTGAACGCTTCCTTCCAGCTCTGTCTTTGAGAGAGGGCTGTAGGAGTCTCTCTGGTGTGCTGCTCTGTACATTAGAAAGATAAGCTTCCTTAGTTAGCTCCGAGTCCTTATTGCTGCACACAGAAGTGTTCCCAGCCATTAGAAAGATGTTACTTTCATTTTCAAGTTTCTCCTTGAAAATCTTGCAGGAAAATTACCAGATATGCAAAGTTGCTCTCAGGTTCCACCTTGAGCTGCGTGCTCATCACTACGCTGCTCCTTAAGCCGCTGTAAAGCTTTCCTTCATTGTAATCTTTATTGCTTCAGGTGTTCAGATGGTACTTTATTTTTCATTTAAAATGAAGAAATACAGCAGGCTGGTGGGAAGAGATGCCCAGGAGTACATCACCTGGATGTGCCGTTATTGGTTCACCTTGTGACATGAAGGAGCGCTGCTTCATTGCTTGCTGTGGAGGCAAGGTGTATTAAAATTGAAATGCAGAGCAAACTCAGAGAACAAATACAGTACGGAACCCTTCGGCTCATTGCTGGGAGCTGAGCACCCAGCCAGGTGAGCAGAGCAGGGAGTATTGACAGCTCCATCAATGCTGCTCGTCTGCGTGGTGCCCTACTTAATCTGCTTCCATGGGGCTGTCCTGCTCCAGGATCCTTTGCATAGAATGATGGCTTGTCTGGAGGAATAATAAACATTGTTTACCATTGGCACCTCGGTGCTTTAAGGAGCAAATTGTGTGTGCTCAGAAAGCCAATCCTGTGTCTGAAATATTAACACAGTGCATGTATTAACCTAAGAGCACAAATTCCTGTTAACAAAATACATGTTGCTGCAGCACACAGTGGGCAGGGATGTTCTGTGCCTGGTGGGAGCTCCCTACAGGGGATGCTGTGGGTATTTGCAGGGTGGGGGGGTCAGCAAAGACACACTAGTGCCTGCTGTGAGCTGGTGAAGGAATGCCAACAGTGCCAGCATCGCTGTTTGTCCCTTGGGTTTGTGTTAGGGAGAGCAACCTTTAATTTCATAGGGGCTGGAGGAGGAGAGAATGCGTCCAGCGTTGTTCCTATGTCCTTCCCCACAGCTGTGGAGAATTGGCTTTGCTGTGGTGGATGCACATGACCCAGTTTTTAGTGGCTGCTCCAACTTTACAAAGAGACTAAAGAAAGGATTTCTGTGCGCTTTGGGTGCAAAGATGCTGTAGGTGCTGTTCTGTTCTTGTGTGTGAGCACAGAGCCCTTCTGCAGGCTGCTTTCAGCACCTGCACTGCTTTGTGCCACGTGCCAGCAGCCAGGGAAGCACAGCGAGGTATGTGTGGCCCTGCAGTGTCTGTGGGAGGTGTGCATTGGTGTCAGCAGTTATGGGGGGCTGCTGTGATGCCCCTTCCCTTCTGTGCACTCAGTATGTGCTCAGCAGTGCAGTGTGAGCTGCTCCAGGAAACCTCTTTAGCTTCAGCTGCTACTTTATGAGGCTCCGTGTTACTGTGCTGTTGTCAACATTAATGGCTAAACATTATTTTTAATGCACTCCCAGTGTCCAAATCTATTGCTAAATAGCAGCAACACAGATAAAGCCTTCTCACCCAGCTCCCTTCCATGGCTCCTCTGTGCAAGTCCCATTTCTGGCTAAAAAGAGCCCAAATTCTGCTCAGAAATCAAACTCACTGCAGGGATGGTCTCATGGGGCAGAGGCCACAGAGCAGCCCCAGGGACATCCCCAGCAGCTGGAGTGGCTCTGGGCTGCAAGCAGCAGCACATGGCTTTGTGCTGATGGTGCTCGGGGAAGCATTGCTGTGTACCAGGTATCGATTCCTTCTTTGCTTTAATATTTTAAACTCACAAGCCGTGTTTGGATTTGGGTTCCAGGTGTTTGAAAGCAGAGCCTTCAGTTGTCTCTGTGTTGTGACAAAGTCCTCCCACGTACTGCACGGGGGCAGAGCAGCGATTTGCACTGACATGCTTTAAAAGTGATTTGTTTCAAGCACGTGGAGATGCGACGAGAGCAGGAGCTGCTGCTGTTTGCTGGGTGAGCACCGTGTGGAGATGCTGTGGTTGTGTTAACCCTTTGGGTGCTGCTTTTTACTCAGTGCCAGGACCATTGCTGTGGGCTGGCAGTGGAGTGAACCCACAGAGGGTCCCTGTGGCATCCTGTAGGGCTGCTCCTATGGGGCTCAGGAGCAGGGAGTGCTCTGGGTTTTAACAGGCCATGAATGTGGAGGATACACGCTGAGCAGGTGCTGAATAGTTCACCAGTTGATTGCCTTTGTGTGGGCATATTAGTGTCCAAACTGGCAGCGCATCCACCTGTTGATATAAAGAAGCCTTTCCCGGTGGTGGTGGAAATTCAGTGGCAGGCAATTGGGAATTGCAGACACGTCTCTGTGTGCCCACAAAGTCACAAGTCTGAACAGGCACATTTTAAAACATTAACTCCCGGAGGAAGAAGGGGAAGTGGATAGAAATGACCATCAATTATAAATGAGGCTTTGTGAAAATTACAAAGAGAGAAAAAAGGACGTTGGCACCCAGCAGCGTCTGGAATAACAGACGGAGTTTGAGACCAACGGGGATCTGACAATAGTGTTTGCTTGTTGTGTGGGCAGGGGAGGCAAAAAAAGGAAGGAGCTTTCTGAAAATAACTTGTGTCCTCTGCTTTAAACAAGCAGAGGATGTTGTTATATCACAGAATGAGGGAGAAGATGGTTCCGTTCCAGTAGAAACTTAAAAGTTTGCTAAATAGATTTTGAAATCCAGATTGTTGTGATGCTGAGTCAGCTGGTCCATTTGTTTGCAGCACAGTTGACCAGAAGGGGCTGTTCCCACACTTGGTGCTGGTTTTTGGCCAGTGGAGGGGTTCATGGGGGCAGTGCAGCCCCAGGAGGGGCTCCATAGGGCCGTTCTATGGGGACACCATGGTTGGCATTCTGCATGAGGACTTGGGAGCTGACCTTCATCTCTTTGGAGGAGGTCGCAAGTAGGGCACATACAGACGATGCAGTTGATGTAATTGTGTGACTGCATGTTTCGAGATGATTTGATTAAGAAACAGACGGCGTAACAGCGCACGCTAAAAGGATTAAAAACCAACCAACAGGGGGAGAATTTATTGCAGGTGAAGTGATGCCGCAGCCATTAGTACTGCCCTCACAGTTTTTGCTGTCATTTCCTGCTCCTGTCCCTGTCTGTGCCCAGGGTCTGCTGTGTGCAGTGGTGCAGAGCAGGCAGTGAATGAACTGTGGGACTGGAGAACGTGGGTCAGAAACAACCTCAGTTCAAGGCAGGCAGTGGAGCGGTCGGTTTGAACCTGGTGAGGTGGTTGGGACTAAGCTGGTGAAATATCTGCAGCTGTCAGGTCTTCTCATGTCAGCGGTGCTGGGTGGGAACAGACCCTGGGGCTGCTGCAGGCTGCAGCCCAGCAATCCCAGAGCCAAAGTCTCTATCAGAGACCTGCTGAGATCCTTCCCAAGGACATTGCTGCTGGGAGATGCACAAAAATCTGCTCAGTTACTACAGCAAGTGAGCAAATCCTCTGTAAGCCCAGGCTCTCATCTCTCATCCCTTGCTGTTCTGGATTCAAAAGCAGAAATCATTGCTCCATTCCAGGGTCATCTGCAGCCACGGGTCCTCAGCTGTTGTCTGCCCACAGAGTCTTCATTGTCTGCTCCTGCTGTGTGCTCAGGACAGAGCTGTGTTACAAAACTCGATTTATGCAAAATCAGATTGCATTTCCTAGCATAACACAGGGCAGAGCCCTTTCATTTGTTGAGGTTGAATTGCTGGGATGCTGCTGCTGCCTCTGCCACAGTCCTTGGGATTAGAATAGATTTGATATAGATCTAAATGATCCATTTGCCTAATTTTATTGATGAGCCTTCCAGCAATAGGTGAGCTTGCAGTGCAGTTGCTATGTGAAAACAGCCTCCTCCAGAGCTCCCCCACCCCACACAGAGGGGTGTTTTTGAGGCGTGCAGTACTGATGTAGTCTATAGACTTCTTCCCTATTACAGGAGCAGACACTGGAGACAGAGGATTGAAGTGAAAATGCCTTTGGCATAACGCTTTGTAGATGTACAAAAGGAACACCAAGGAGCACAGAAACTCTTAAGATGAAGTTGTGGTGCCTATTGATGAACGAGCAGACATATTCAAAGGCAATGCTCTTGTTGAAGACCTTGGATTTATGTCTGTGTTTTCTAAGGCTCCTGCATGCTGTGAGAGGGACCAGAATGGGATCTGTGTGAGCTCTAATCCCATCCATCCCAATTGGGTGTGTGTTGAGCACCTCCTGGATCAGCAGTGCTGCTTTTCCCAGCTATTCTCCAGGGTTGGAACCCAGCAAACCCTGCACAGCTCAGTTTGTGGCTGTGGAGCATCACTGTTGTGGAGCATTGCCCTCCCTGAGTGTCACCACTGCAGTGGGTTTGGTGTCTCCGTGGAGGGGAGGAGAAGACCAGCAGGGCCATTGGTGAGCAGCGCATTAAGGGTCATTGCTTTGCTCAGGCTGTGGTGTTGGAATGATAAATGCACATGTAAATGCAGGGAAGGCCAGAGATAAGGCAGGCTGACAAATGGGCTGTGCTACCTCTGCTTCCTCAGAGGGAAGGGATGATTTTAAGCTCTGCTTTTAGAACCGTAGGATAATAGGGCTGTGTAAGGAGTGTGTCGTTTACAATGATGCCAAACATAAGTTATTCCTTTTCCTTGCCATTTTTAAGTCTGAACAAATGCATAAATAAAGCGAGAAGCACTTCAGACCCACCACAAAACACAGAACTTTGCAAGCAGTGAGTTCAGCGGCTGTATCTGCACACAGTCAGACAGCACACACCTGTCCTTTGGCTTCCCAACGTTTCTGATGTCATCTCTTAATTGTGCCACTTCCATCCAGGCTGCTCATCACCGAGAGGTGGAGCCTTTGGGGTTCCCAGTGCCCCACTCAGAGCAGCAGGCATAGAGCTGAGCTCTGCCAGGGCTAAACAACGCTTCCTAACTGCATGCAGGAAGAGGAGGAAGGGCGAGATATTTGTCATTATTTATCTTGACTGATTTGCTCCATTAAAAAAGGAAAATTATCGCGTAGTCACATTCCTGCATTCAAATTTAGCTCTGTGTAAATTTAGCTCCAGGTTTCACACCGCGGGAAGAAGAATGTTCCAGTACATGCTAATGATCATTTAATATTTTAAAATTGCAAATCTGTGATCTGAAATTATAATATTATGGGGCCGTTGTTCCGCCAGGCAATCAGAAATGGAGATTGGGGAAAACATTTGCATAAGAATAGCTGCCTTGCACGCCTGGGATGCACCACATTGAGCGGCTGCAGGCTGTTCTCCCCAGTGGAGTTATTGCTCAGGAGGTGCAGAACCTTTCCCCTCTCCATGCACACAGAACCCCAGCACCGCTCCCTGGCTGCAGCTGGACCTGGCAGTGCTGTGTGCAGGGTGATGTGGGGCCAGCAGCAGCTGCTTCCCAGCAGAGCAGGAGGTTTCACATAATGCACAATTATCTGGTAATTTACCCGCGGGGGAGATTTCTTTCAAACCTTTGGCAGGTATCGTTTGGCTTATTTCCTAGAGTGAGATTTTATTCCCTTTATGTATTTTATTCTGCTGGATGTGAAGGAACTGAGGGCTTCTGTGTGTGTGCATCTTATCTCTGTTGATGCCGTCCCATCTCCTCCTGAAGCCAAATGACCCTGACTTCTTTGCTCTCTCCTGGAATGGAAATGAACTGCTAACAAACGCCGCTCTCCTCTCACCTCTTCTATTTCCCCCTGTCCAGGGGCTGTGAGCAGCACCAAGCTGTCAGTGCAGGCAGCAGATGCCCTGAGCCCATGGTGAGTTCAGCTCAGGGAGAGCTCTGTGACACCACTGTGAGCTGTGGGCGTTCTTCACCTGGAGACACATCTCAATGTGATGTGAAATGTCACTGCAGTTTGGTTTTGTATGTGGTGGAGCCTTTTGCTTTTTGAAACCTCATTTCTTCCTTTTTTTTTTTTTCTCCCCTTTTTTCTTTTCCAGAGTCGGAAACACGCCAGCAAAGTTCGCCTCTATTACATGCTTCACCCCATCGATGGAGGCTGTCCAGCCAAAAAGCTCCGCTCGGAAAACGTGGGTATAACCTCCAGTCCCTGTTTGCTCCATGAACTATTGCCTCTGTGCATTTGTTGTAACTGCTGCAGATAATCAGGTCCCCAGAGGTACCATTTAGATTAGCCACAATGCTAAGTAACTGGAAATAATTCTCAGTAAACTGTACAAGAAATATGATGTGCATCAGCAGCTGTAATTGCATTTCCAGTTATTTCAGTGCTCTTTCATTGGAAAAAGAAAACGTTGGCAGCCAATATCAGCTTCACAAGGACCAAGTAGCCTGCAGCAGCTGGGTCAGGGTGTGCTGCAGGTTGGGGAGTGGCTGCTTCCATCCCTCCCCTTGTGCTGGGCTGCATGAGAGATGCTGCTGAGCTTCCAGTAGACAGCATCCATGTGTGGCTGTGCCTCATGCTATCAATATTTAGTGAGATATCTTTTAATTAAAGGCAGAAGGCTGCAAGAGTTGCCAAAGGGATCTGAAAGCTCCTTCACGCAGTAATTAACATTTTAGCAGAACTTTTCTGTTGCACACAGGGTAATTGCAGACGCAATCTGCCCCATAACAACAGGATCTCGTGCTGTTTTTCTCTGTGTGATTAATTAGAGGATGTGAAAGATAGAGTGGACATGCACATACAGACTTGGGACATCATTCTTAAACGAGCTCCTTTACATGTAATGAACCCCAGACCCACACACGCACCTCAGCACACTGAGGTGGTGAATAGAGAAGCAAATAGACCTTAAGTAAGTCAAAGCTGAACCACTTTCCATTTCTTTTATGAGAAGGCACAGTGAGAAGTCAGGTAATTCAGTGCTGATTGTGCCAAGGGCAGCCCTTAATGGGGCCGAATTGAGCGAGTCCTTATGAACCAGGTGGGTGATTTGCTACAGCAGACCTACATTCTGAAGTTATTAATATCATAACAACGTAGCAGGGAAAATCTGCCAATGTTTACAGCTCAGTGTTTGCAAAGTAGCCCTGTTGCTTATCAGCTTTATCCAAGACTCTGCATGCGAGGGGAACAGAAATATTTAGGACATCTCTGAGGCAGCAGAGTAACATCATTACTGCCTACAGAATGCAGCTGCATTGCCCAGCTCAGATGTCTACCAATATCAGTGAGGCTGTGACATACTGACTTTAATGAATATTAGAAATAACCCTTGCAAACCAAGTGCATTTCTGCCACTAAAAGGGAGTCATGATCCTGCTTCCACCAAGGGCTGTGCTGCTGCAGAGCTGCGTTCCATTTCTGTTGTACCCTTTGGGTTGCAAAACTGAAATACTTTGGTTTCCTTCCACAAGTCACTGTAAGAAAGAGAAGTTTCTGCAGTTGTAGATGCTCCATGGAAAAGGTTCTGAGAGTTGCAGTGTCTGCTACCTGACCTCTCAATGGCATGGAGTGTTTCTATCTGCTATTCTGGGGGGACTATGAAGATATCTTGCATTCCTGCTAGCACCTTCACAGCAGAACCTTCTTGGTGCACAGAAAATTAACTCAAATACAAGACACTTTGCAGCGCTTTGAGTGCCACGTCTTATACTGCTGTATTTCAAGGGTTTGTCTAATCTTTTCTTCTCAGTAAAAACCCAGGAAATGCAGACAGCAGATTTGTATCTGCGGATTAAAAATCCATACTTTTCTTGAGGATTGCTTAGGAAACATCCAGCAAAGCACTGCTGCTGCCTGGCCCTGTGTGAGGATTATGCCTTTTAGCAGCTGTTAACAGGCAGCTGAATAGCTGAAGCTAATTCTGTTGGACGCACGAGATTTGCTTTGAAGTTTGTAATATTACAAAGAGAAGCCCCTGCATGCTGGGCTGTCCTGCACTGCTGCAGAGCAGAGTCAGTGCTGGGAAGCAGGCAGTGATTGCCAGGGCTGTGTGTGTTGTGCTGATGGAGGTTGTTATCCCACCACCACTCCAACTTTGCAAAGGGTTGAGAGGAGACTGGAGAAAGCTACTGAAGCAGATGGTAGGAAGGAAAAACCCTTCCACACCGGCTCAGCTTCTGCAGTGTGCAGTGGCTGCTGTGGGTTTTATGTGCCTAAATGGTGCCTGCTTGCTGTGCTTTGGGCTGAGCGGGGTTAGGGATGCTGTGCACAGCCCCCAACACAAAGGCCATGGGGAGCTGCCAGGCTCGGTGCCCTGCTTGACAAGTGATGTTGTTTTACCGCTTGGCTGCACAATCCCATCAGCGAGGCATCACTCAGCGGGTGACAAAAGACACCGGGTCAGGTTCCCCCCCAGCCCATCTGGTTACAGGTAAAACAGCCGCTGACAAAGAGCCCAGGCATAATTACCCTTCAGGGCAGGGCAGGGCAGGGAGCAGTGCTGCACTGCTGCTGGGGTGGCTGCCTGAAGATGCTCCCAGCATCCCTGGTCTGGTGGTGAGATTCCACCCACACCCTGAAATGATCTCCCAGAAGCATCAGTTGGTGTAGCCATGAAGCTGAGCTCTATGTGAGGGGTCTGAGGGTTGTTTGAAGGTTTATTGCTTTTCTTTTTTTTTAACTGTAGCCTATCTGTGAAATTGGAAAAGAGAAAATCATTGCCAAAGAGCAGAACGAGAGGAGAGACCCTATTGCTACACACTGAAGTGTATCAGGTTTTCAAACGGTCTCTGTTGGAGGCTCTGCACATGTTACCACTGCTGATGATCAATAAAGGCTGGGAATTTTTTCTACTCTGCTCTTAACTTTCAAGTGATTTCTCTTTGAAGACGTAAAATATCTTGAGAGAATCCTGCTTAAAAGAGCTGTAAATTGCACACAGAACAGTACTTACCACCTCTTGAGATTTCTCCCTAAGGTTTAAGTTGATTTATAGTTAATAACAGCAACAAAAAAGCGATGAAAATCAGTCCTCCTTCTAATTGTGCTTCTTTCTTAGGGAAAGATGACCCTGAATATGGGTCTGGTTAGGCTGCATGTTCAGCTCTAGGCTTGCTGTCTGCACTCAGTGCCTCTGTCCCATTCCATGGGGCTCTGTGTCACTGCAGTGCTGCTGGTTTGGGTGCTGTGGTTGCCAAAGGGAACCCATGCTTGAGAGCATCTTTGCTGGGTGTCCAGTGCTGGGCCAACCACTGTGCCTGGGTCATCTTCTATCTCTCATCTGGGCAAATCACAGAAGGTATTTACCATCTGCCTGTGGAGCTAATGTGAAATGGGGATCGAGGCCATCGGGCTGCATGGGAGTGAGTCTGGGGAGAGGTGGGTGGCATGGGAAGCACAGTACTGACATAACCTGGGTCCCCCTCCTCCCTCCCTGTGCAGCCTGGGGATGACGCACCTCTTCCTCGTGTTTTCTGTCTCCATGCAGGGCAGCGACGGTGACTCGGTGGATAAGAACAAATGCTGCACACTATGTAACATGTCCTTTACCTCAGCGGTGGTGGCTGAATCGCATTACCAAGGGAAAATCCATGCCAAAAGGTTAAAGCTGTTGCTAGGTGAGCCGCCAGCGCTGAAGGCCACAGGTAGGTGGGGGCAGCAGGGGGGGCATCAGTGCTATGTCTGCTGGGCTCGGGCAGATGGGTGCTCATCAGTGCTGCCTTCTGCCAGATGCCCATCTCTGTGTTCCTAAATTGCAGCCTGAAAGGCAGCAGCTCCGCCAGGCAGTGGCTGAGCCTCACCCTAACTATCAGGAGTTATTTGACAGCTTAGCTAATGCACATAATAAACCTTTCCTGTTATTGCACGGAGTGGAATCCCATTTGCTTTTACCTCAGAGGGAAATGCAGTCTTTAAAAATGTTTCGGATCGATCACCTTTTGATTTTTCACCCAGATGGGCATTCACGCTTTCCTCCATGGCGGTTCCAATGATGCGAGCCTATTAACTTCCACATTTTAAAAGTCAAACATTGCAATCAGATAACCTGGCTGTGCCAGACTGTGCCTGGCCATAACAGCAGCACGCTGAGAGCAAAGCTTGTGCTGGGACTGCTGTGCTGTCCCTCAGACTGAGCTCTGTGCTTCACTGCTGCCATCGGTGGCACTTAGCATAGAGCAGGATCTAAAAGCTGCTGTGTGTTTTACATCCTGCCTAATGAGGTGTGTGGAAATCTCAGAAATGGTGACATAAGGTTGTTGTGTCTTTATTTTTATCTGTCTTTCTGTTGCAGTTGTTTTTAACTTCTCAGACTGATGATGCTGATGCAGAAAGCATCATTTGGCCTTTGTGGGGATTGGCTTCAGGGAAGCTATGGCCTTTCCCTGGGGGATGCATGGCGTGTGTTAGCAGGTGCCTTGCTGCTTCCCACTAATGAAGGCACCCTGGGAAGGCTCATTAAGGGCAGGTGTAGCAGTTCCCTGTGCTGCCCCTGGGAGCTGTGCTGTCTCTTGGGTCGGCAGGTGTGGGATGGGGTGTCCCAGGTTGCACTGAGTGAGTGTACTTACATCCAGTGTAAGCATGGATGGGTGATGGTCAGACAACAGCAAGTCCTCCTGTCCCCAGGCAGTGACTTTGGAGAGCTACAGCTTCGCATTGTGTTTCCATTTAATTTTCTAATCATCTGAATCAGCTTCACAGAGGCAATAAGTGAGCTGCACCACATGCTCTGTAAGTAATGGGCTCTTCAGCTGCAGTAATCACTGGGAAGGAATAACTCAAGGACTCATTGAGTCTTCCATACACTTGATCTGATGAAGCTGAGATGTGGGAATACTCTAATAAGCACTTCTTGCTCTGCAGCAATGTGCCCATTGGACACAATGCTTTCCCAATGGGACATGTTCTGCTCCATCCCAGGGTGCTGAGTGCACCAAAATAGGAAGCCATCTCCAGATAGCATTGTCTGGCTTATAGCTTTGCATGGACACATACACTGTTACGCAGCATGGCTGGAGAGCTCTGAATTGACCCCTTGCTTAATGGAGGGGTCTGATTGTAAAGGGAGGGGTGAATCTGTGAAATTCTTGGTGCATTTCTGGAAGGCATCTCAGCCACACGGGTGTACAGATGCCTCTGTGGTGCATGGCAGTGGAATGAATTGAAGGGACAAAATGAAGAGTAATGAATGCAGTTGGAGCTGCAGGGAAATTCAGGCTGAATTCCGGAGCTCTTTGAGGAGCAGTGTTTTCCAGTAAAGAAAATGAATTCCCATTCCATTCCCATTCCTGGAGGTAGCAGCACCCCCAGGCTCTCAGCAGACACCACAGGGGCTCAATCCCAGTCCTGATGCTGGAGGTTCCTCCTGCTGGGTCTGCAGCCCTGTTCTGCAGATGCTCAGAATGTAATGACGGCTGCAGTCTGCTGCTGAGCAAATCCCTCTTTAACATTCTGGTTTTTGTCTCATCAGTCTCATAGAAAATTAGATTTACTCTCAGCCTCTTTACGGGGCTACACCTTCCCTGTCTATTTTATCATCTCCTGATGAAACACAGAGATCTCCAATTTCTCTGCTGGTGCTTTCAGAGGAGGGAGGAGGGCCCTAACAATAAGGGCTCTTACAAGGGGAAAGCAGTGTCTGATCACTACAGGGGAACATTGGTGATGGTTTTCTGTTGCTTCTCCTGTAGGAGGTTGTAGCCCTCAGAGGTTTTATGTCACTGCTATTTCCAATGAATTTCTGCAGTCATGTCCAACACCCAGGCACCAGGATGAGTTATTGAGGGCTGTGGGGGAAAAGAGCTGCTGCCTTCATTCTTCCACATACAGAGCATGCAGTACCCTCAGCCTGGACTCAGCATCTCTCTCCTCCTTTAGTTCTTGGAGAGCAGCAGAGATGACAGTTTGGGCACCATTTATGCACAACTATGAATAAAAAGCTGTACAAGCAAAAGAAGTCAGCCATGAGTTCATCAGCGGAGTGCTAAGTGTTTCTAACTTTGCTTTTTGCTTCATGCAGCAAACTAAGGCTTCTCGCTTCCCTCCCACAGTACAGGGGAATGTAAGGCAGAGTGTTGTGAGCTGTTTAGCATTTGAAATACTTGAAATAGTCAAACTCACAGCTTTTATGTCTGTGTGTTAGGACAGAGCAACATTTTTAACGTCTTGGGAGTGTTTATTATTAATGTTCATGTTGCGGCTCGAGGAATGGTGATGTTTCCTGTTCTGTTCTTGTTATGTACCAGGGATCAGAATGATAAATCCACCTTTGCGGGGAGTCAGCTTTCATCTGTTTGTTTGCAGGAGGATTTGGAACATGCAGGGTGTTTCTGTTGGCTGTCAGGACGGGTTCAGCACACCTTAGGGCTGTAAACTGGCCCTGAGGAACATGGCTTGAGGTGAAAGGAGACCCCAGGCACTGGTTGGTGTGGGGTGCCGAGCTGGAGGCTGTGGGTGGGAGCACTGCTCAGCCCTGCAGCAGAGATGCTGCCATCAGGTCTCTTTAAGGAGCAGGAGATGTAACTCCTGCAGACACCACCAGCTCTGCAGAGTTAAGGCTCTGTGGTTCCCCTCTGGTGGCAGCTAACATACAAACAGGGGGAAAGCTGAGCAAAGGATCTATCAGATTTAACTTCAGAGCCCTGGGCTGGAAGCAGCTCTGAGAGCACATTGGTCTGAGGCTGCACTGTTACTGCTGCTGCAGTGCTCCAAAGGCAGCAATGGAGCAGGGAATCCTCTCCTGGTGCAGCACAGAATTACATGGAGGCCATGTGGGGATTGGATGGGAATCCTCTCGGGGGGTGTGAAATAAATCCAACGGCAGCGAGTGGGTGGTTGGCTGGATGGTAGAATGAAGAGAACAAACATCGCCAGCAGGAGTCAATTACGGCACTCATCTTATTAACAAACACCCCAAAGAGTTCATTTTGCCAGCGCTGTGTGCATGGCAGGGCATGATGGCTGAAGTGAGAAAATCCTCCTCCAAAGCAGAGCAGGGTGGGAGCACCACCAGCAGCACTGCAGGCAGTGAGCACCCGACACCCCGGCGGCTGTCATCAGGACAATAGGAGCTCATAAAGCCCTGGAAATAGATAAGGTTGTAAGTAACATTAGATGGAAGATACGATTTCTTTCAGGAAAGTTAATAGACGCGCGTTCCAGGCAGGTCAGCAGAAGATTTACAGCAATGTGAACTCTCTGGAGCCACGCAGGCAGTGAATGCTGTGCTCACAGCCTTGAAGTTGCCCCTTCTCAGCACAAAGTGACCGTGGTGTGTTGTGTAGAATCGGTACTAAGAAAAAACATAGTACCAAATAGAAGGAATTATTGAATGAGGTGAGATAATTCATCACCAGCTGTGCATTTTTGCATCCTGGTGCATGATATTGTCCTGTTTTTCCAAGGCTTTGTGTCTTTGGCATGATATTGTCCTGTTTTTCCAAGGCTTTGTGTCTTTGGCATGATATTGTCCTGTTTTTCCAAGGCTTTGCCAGGAAACCAATGGCAAGCAAGGCCATTGGAAACCAATGACTCCACGGTGTGAGGATCCATCACCTTTCTTTCTGTTGGAGTTATTCAGGTCACGTTTGTGACCTCAGATGGCCTCATATGAATCTGAAGGGAAATGGGACCAAATTAAGGTCTTGTCTGCTATGCTTGTCAACCCATAATGCAACATCTGAGTGAGCAGAATGACTACTGAGCAGTTTTTTTTCACCTGTGACACTAAAATTGTGACAATTCTTTCCAAGGCCAAATACATTGAAAAGTAATAATCCTGTGATGGTTATAAATCTGTCTCTCTATCCTGATGGCATTGCTGTTTCCAACCCAAGCCGTTCTATGAAATAACTACTGCTCATTGCTCACCGTGCCCAACACCAGCTCTTCCTTGGGGTTTGGCAGCCACTGATGCCAACACATTTCCTCCTGCAGAGACCCTGGGCTCCTTGAAGCAGCCCCGTGCAGATCGACCCCCAGCAGCATCCCCACCGCAACCACGCAGGGATTCAGACCGCTACTGCCAGCTGTGTGCCGCGTGGTTCAACAACCCCGTCATGGCCCAGCAGCACTACGATGGCAAGAAGCACAAGAAGAACGCGGCCAGGGCTGAGCTGCTGGAGCAGCTGGGGAAGACACTGGACCTGGGTGAGCTGCGAGGTGAGAGCGTGGGGCTGCATGGGGCTCATGTGGGATTGTTGGGTTCACCTGGATGGGATGCGCTGCTTTGAGACATGTGAGGTTGTGGCCTCATCCCCAAAGCTGCTTTTTGTTACAGAGATGTAATTACGGGAGGAGAGGGAAGGGGCCTCCGGAGAGAGTGTTCTCTGTAGTCTCCAATTACAATCCAGCATTTTTGACTGAAATGGGCTGAGCACAATGTGCAGGTTTGATTTGCAGCACCACATGGGAGAAACCTGCCTTACCTGCCTTGGCTTAACATTCGAAAGCAAGTTTTTTCCCTTGCAGAGTGCAATAATTTTCCTTTAAGTGCCAATGGCCGCGCAGTGTGTTGTGCATTTCACCATCTCAGACCCTCTGGTGCTGCCCGGGGTGACTCAAATCCGTAAATGATTCATGGGGCTGAGTCACTGCATGGAAATAGGCGGGACGTGGAAGGGCCAAGCTTGGGAGTGGTGGGGGATGTCATTATCTGTAAACAAACCCACAGTGATGCAAACAAATGGTTGGGCTCCTGCTTAGCAGAGCTTCAGTCCAAGGACAGTGCCTTGCCCAGGACAGGATCTGTGCTTCCAAGCAGGTGGCTCTGTATGGCAGATGGGGCCGTGTGCTGCTCCCAGAGCAGTATTCAGGGATGCTCCATTGCAGCTGGAGGCTGTGCTGGAGGTTTGGGCACTGCTGCAGGTGTCCTGCAGTGCAGGGTCGGGTCATGGCCGCATTCTGTCTGCTCCCCCTGCTTGTTTTGCAGCCTCGGTGTTGGCTAGAATGCAAACTCATTTCCTCTCCGTGTATCCCCAGCTTTCCCATCACAACTGAAATATTAATTCTATTTTGTCTGCTGTGGGAAATGAACATTTGATGCGTTATGTAAGCCCAGGATGAGCAGTGTCAGTCGAAACACAACATTTCAGCAGCCTTTGATGTTTTGATAATGGCTGTGATAAAATATTTATTGATAAATATGAGTGTGTATTTGAGAAATAAGAATAGAGATGTATTTTTGGACAACTGATATTTATAGGAAACAAAAGCATCGGTTCTTCTTGCCGAGTGCTCATCTTGCAGTTCTGAAGTCTTGTTCTGAAATGAGAAAGGGGAAGGGGGGGAAGGAGAAAGGAGCCTCAGCCATAGCACAGCTTCTCCCATCTGAATGAGGTGTAGATGTCCATGAGTGCTCCATCCCAGGGCTGTGGGGTGAGCAGGAGAGATGACAGTGTGGGGGTGCACCTCAGCAGTGGGGCGGAATCAGTGACTGCACGGGATGCCATCACCCACAGCCTTTGCATTCTCTGTGCATGGACCAATTGCCAGAGGTGCGGATGCAAAATCAGGCAAGGATTTCAGTTTTCCCTCCTGGCTCATAATTTCCTCATATGCCTTATAAATACTTTTTATTCTGTGCTGTCAATTTTGCTTGGTAAAATGTGATTTAGCAAGTACTCTCCTGGAATGTGTTTTAATGCGTTTTATGCGGAATGACATTAATGACTTCACTTCTAAATATTTTATCGAATGGATATGAGTGCATTCAATTTTACATGAACGCGTGTCATGATTCAGGGTAGGGAATGCTGATGTGTCATGAGGACACCAAGGTAAACGTGCATGTGGATAAGGGCAGAGTTTCCTAACAGCATTCTCTGGTTGGAATCAGTGCAGGAATAACGCTGTGGAAAACTAACAGGATGGTGACAAGGTACATTTAAATTGCTCTTAAAAAGTACTGCAGGCTGTGGTAGGAATCCCACACCTCTGTGTTTTCATGTTGAGCCCTTCAATTAAGCTTGAAATTCTCTGTTCTACTCTTCATGGAAGTGAATCAGTGCGAAGCAGAAACCTGACACTGGAATTTAAAATTCCCTTCTTTCTTTTTTTTTTTTTGCTAAGAGAACAAGACAGAATTATTTGAGCGTCAATGGTTTACTGTAATGCTGATGTGTGTTTAATGCAGCAATGCTAATACCGCCCCTGATGCCCGGGGAATTCTTGGGATGTTAAATACAAAAGAGAGGAGGAGAGCAGAAATGGGTCTCTTACATGCAGACTATTAAGGGAGACAACAGAATCGGGGATTGGGAATGCTTAGGTCTGCATTTATGTGCTTAATTTATGTGAAGCTTCGCCCTACATAGCGGCAGTCAGAAGCTCTGATTGCCATCTCTCTGTTTCAAGGATGTCCAGGAGGGAAACGGGGGTTTAATGCACATTCAACCACGCTGTATCTTTGCAGTACAAACATGTTAGGTGAGGCATAGGAGTGCCTGTTTCTGTAATTCCTCTTTGCAACCGCTGTACTCTTTTTTCCCAAGGTGAAAGAACAACGAAGTTAAATTGCATGCTCTGCAAAGAGGGGAGCCTTGTCCTTTCCCACGAGTTGTACCGACCCTCTGTGCCTTGTAGCCAGGTTTGCTCCGTTTATAGGAACCAGCAATTGCTTTTGTTCTGCCCTTCATTCTGGCAAGGCATGCAGGGCTGTGTGCAGAGCTGCTCTTATGCTGCTCCCTCCTCTGCCATGGAAGGGACCTCAGCTGAACAGATCAATTGGAAGAAAGCTCCCAGGTGGTGCAGCCTCTGAATGTGACAGGAATGGCCCCGATCTGTGCACCAGAAAGCAGGGAAATAGGTGGGACCTCAGTGCTCATTATTCTGAGCAGAACGATGCTTTGTGAGAGCCATGGGATGGCAGTGGGGGCCTCTGAGCCCTGTGTGGTTCTGTGCCTCCTTTAGGCTTCAGCAGTGCTTGGATACCCCAGACTGGAAAAGTACATAGAGAGGTTACTGTAAGGAGAAAAGTCTATGAAGTTGGGAAGGAGAGGAGATCTGAGAGTTTTCTGATGAATTAGAAGCTTGTGAGGGGCAAATGTTACTCTTTCCTTCCTCTGGTTGTGCAGCTGTTGGCACCCTCTGTCAGCTGCACTGACTCTGAGCAGTGTGGCACAGGCAGAGGGCATTTCCTGCAGCACAGAGATGCTTTTTCTCCCTGCACAGCCCTCAGCCTGTACCAACAAGCTCAGCGGATACACAACTAACAAACCTGGCTTCTCTTTGCAGGCCTGAAACGCAGCTACACGTGCAACATCTGCAACGTCACACTGAACTCCATAGAGCAGTACCACGCGCACCTGAAGGGCTCCAAGCACCAGACCAAGTGGGTACCACTGCGCTCTGGGGCCCTCTGCCCATATTTGCCTACTGGGGTGATGAGGCATTACAGGAAGCAATGGGGCTCTGTGTGTGTGTTGGGGTGCTGGGAACACCTATTGTGCTGGGAACACCTTTGATGTACTAAGCCCCAGCAGAGGGACTGGGGATGGACAGGACCAGGCATTTCCAAGTGATAATGTGCAGTGATTTAAAGCAAATGTCCTGCCCAAGTTCCTGAGTTTAGGAGGGAAGCTGCTCTGTCAATTAGTGCAAATTATTAAAATGAAGTGATAAAAGAGGCACGGTACCGAGGAGTAGATTAATGAACTAATCTCTCTTAATACACTCACATGTGAGCTTTGGGAACTGTTTCAGGCTGGAGGACCAAGGGCAGCCCAGATTAGAGGAGGACATAAAGATGTCATTTGTTACTGAAGTACCTGAGGCAGCTTTAAGGGCTGTCTAAGTGATGATCCAGCAGTAAGCACCAATGTCTCCTTTTGCTTAAGCCACCAAAAGACAGGTGCAGCCCTCCCCTTGCTGATGTTAGACCTTCAGAGATTCCCTTTGCTATTCACTTTAGCTCTGTCCTATTTATCCGCAGACTTATATCTTTATTAGAGGTGATGATGTGTGGTGCAGCTCAACCTCCTGCTCCATGCCATGGTTGGGAGGGATATGGGAGACAGCTGTGGGGTGCCCGTGGTGGCTGTGCAGGGGATGGGGAGCCCCAGGGAGCCCCCACTCCATCTCCCTGCTCTTTGGTGTGTGCAATGCAGCTCTGCCCCTCTGGGCTACACACAGGGACAGTGCTGACCGATCAGTGTCAGTGCCATTGCTGGAGAGCAGAGCTGACAGCTCGTCCTGTTGGAAACCCGAGGTGGGAGCAGCTGCAATGTGCTGCTGGGGCACGGAGCTGTAATTTATCCTTCCTCTGCCAGGCTTTCAGTGTTTGTGTTATTATCGCTGTCATTGCTGCTGTTGTTATTGCAAAGGAAAAAGGAGTTGGTTTCAAATCAAAGCAGCCTCACGAACATGAAATAAGTGACGTGCAGAAAAGATGCACTCCTTGTGTTCAGCGTGGAGCGAGTGACTGCCTGCCATTCCCTGCTTGGTGCCCACACCTCCTGCTTTGTGTCCCAATCACCTGCAGTTAGCAAAGTCCCATCTCCAGCCCTTACATGATTCCTGCAGAAAGAGGATTCCTTTCTCCTCTGTTGCTTTTCCAAAACTTCTTTCCAACTGACAGAAACTTCAAAGGCACTTTGCTTCATTCTTTTCCCTTGTCTGAATTTGGAGCCTAACAGTGCGTTTGCTGCAGAGCATTGGGTTGTTGTCTTCAGCTGCAAGCAAAAGTTGGGGCAGAAAGAGCACAGGAGTGGCTCCAAGGCTGCAGGACTTGCACCATTCTTCCAAGGATCTCTTCCTTTCACAAATTAATATTCTTATCTATCGTTCCAAATTTAGTTTCTTATCACTCCCTGCTAATGATTTAAGTCTGGTCCCCAGAGATTTTCATGAGCATTCAGTACAAAGAGAAACAAAGTAATGGATTTGTAAGAAAGCGCG
Organism: Coturnix japonica; assembly: GCF_054131305.1. Lineage (NCBI taxonomy): Eukaryota > Metazoa > Chordata > Aves > Galliformes > Phasianidae > Coturnix > Coturnix japonica. Next base: position 4,009,902 of record NC_140672.1, on the reverse strand, counting down.
TTACAAATGTAATAATGGAATGCCAATTAGAGACATTGGTCTGTCCAATTTCTATGGGAAATTGCTCTGATTATTCCATTTCCTCTGTCCATTGTTCATCCTTATCCAATCATCTTTGAGCCTATGGATCCCAGCACTGCACAACTGTAGGGAAGTGCAGAAGAATGGGAGACAATGGCTCAGCAGCTTGGGTTTGTGCAATACAAAAGCTCTTCCCACCCTATAATTAGTGCGTAACCAGATTTTGCTCTCTTTGTTTGAAGGCATTTCTGTAGCTTCATTGTCCTCTATATGGGCAAAGAGTGCTTTGTGTGGTGGGGGCCCTTCCCTTCAGTGCCTGGTCCAACATCTTGCCCGCTGGTTTGTGCTGTTCTCATTACTGTGGGTTAGCATCAAGGCTGTCCTCTTCCTCGTAACCCACATTGAAGCTAATGCATTGCAGTTGCCAAGGCAACAAAACATTTCATGTAGCTGTCATACTTAATATCATAAAAAAGGAGTTGTAAAGGAAGAGGTTTAGCTTGGGACAGGCAGGGTGGTGATTGCAGGCTGCAAGCTGGGGGCACCCATAACGTAATGGGGAGATGAGTTCTCTGAAAAGCTGCTTTGGCAGAGAATAACATTTATGAGAACTGAGATGATGAGTAGATACTTATAGCTCCAGAGCTCTCCAGAGGGCACCATGCATCCAGGCCGTTGCTGGAGCTGCTTTAAATAACCCAGCTCACAGCAGCTCTCAGGCAGTGCACTGTGGGATGTGGGGCTCAGCCCTTTGTTTGCATCTCCGCACGATGCTGGAGGAAAAGTAGCTGGAAGTGCCTTGGCTGATGTTGTGGTTGTTGAATAAAAATGTAGGAGGAGGCAGATGGTATCAAACTTGTCCTTATCCTTCTGGTCAATGGATTTACAGGGCAAGGTAATGAATACAGTGAGTGACCTCTCCAGCCAGATAGAGAATGTTTCTTCCAAGGTCCCCATCCTGCCAACATCACAGAATCATCATAGAATCATCTGCCCTGTGCTGCTGGTAGCTGCAGTCCGATGTGTGGGCACGCTGTGCAGGCACTGGAGCTGGACTCTGGAACATCTGCAGCAGGGAGGAGCTCCAAACCTTTAATTAGGGATTTATGAACTGTGCAGTGGTGATTGAATCATTGTTTGACTTAATTTCCTGAAATAGATGTGGGTTTTTTTTAATCTGCCCTTCCTCCTTCCCCAAACCCAGCAGTGCTGAGCTCAGCTGTCCACGGCCAGCCCTCCATTTCAATGGGGATTGATGGCAACCAAAAGATGGGGTTGTGAGGAGCTGCAGAACGAGGTTGTGTCATATCTGTGCTGGCCTTGGAATGGGCTGAAAGTGACAGAATTCCTCATTCTTAGTGGTTTGATGTAAACTGTCCCCTCCCAGCCCTTCTTGTGGGGTCGCATCCTGCATAGCCCAGATGACAAATGGGCAGCTCAGGAGCAACAACAGCAAGCTTCGTGCTTTTTTTAATCCTGATTCAGAACACAGCTGTCTAATTGGAATGGGGCATTTATTAACATAAGCTGCTTGGCTGTTCAGCCATTGCAGCTAATCAAAATATTGTAAATATCATGCCTGGACAAATGTCACTCTTCACCGTGATTGCATTTCCATATCTTTCTCAATCTATTTCAGAAAGCATAAACAAATATTTGCTGCCTGTTGTGGCTGATGGCAACTTCTATTGGCAGCAGAAATGTTTTCTGTGTGTTTTCTGTGATGGAATGGCGGCCACTGCTTGAAATATAAAGAAGCCTTTGGAGTGATAATAACTCCAGAAGATGAATAGTTCTAAAAGGTAGATGGAACTGAAAGGCATTCTAATTTGTCATTATTTCAGTGGTTCCAGAGATCAGCTGAATAATTACACTGCCTATGAAGAGCAGCAAGTAATACTTTCTCTCATTACAGGATTAAATTGTCTCCCTTCCCTTTAAAGTAAGGGGAAATGAAGGTATCTCTGGTATCTGCTGTTTTGATCATAATTTGAAAGCCCTGGAATGGTGCAACTTGGTTTTGTGGTGCCGGGTATGCAGATTAATTATTATAATGCAAAGCATAAACAATCCAATTTCAGTCTGATATCACCCAACCAGGAACTCCTCATTGGCCCAAAGCTGTCTCCTGTTGTGAGTTTGCAGGTGGTGCTGATCTCATCCATTAAAACTGAGGATCTAAGCAAAGCGCCGTTTTTCCTTCCACAAAACCCATCTCTTATGCTTAAAGTTTCCAATATGTTTTTACAAACGGAGCCATCCTCATTGCTCCCATTAATAAGTCAGCCAAGGGAAACCCAGCAGGGCCCTCTATCTGAACCAGGGCTGAGTGTGACCCTGCTCCATTTCTCTGTTGCAGCCTGAAGAATCAGTAGCAGCTCATGGGATGGAGCGAGGAAAAGCACTGAGGCCTCACCTGCAGGGAGGAAGGCTGCTGTCCTGGACACTGACCCCATGCAGTGGATGACTGACACATAATTAACCCTTGCTTTGGACAGATAGATGGATATTATTATTTTATTTTATTTTTTAATTTTGTGGTGAGTTACAATATTTCAATGGATTTTTTTACCCTATCAAGATAATATTTATTCAGCACAGAGTTTAGAGAATGATAACTACTACCCTGTAAATACGACACTTAATCATCACTCATCGCCACAGACAGAGGAGAGAAACTATTTGACTTTTTCCTATTTATTCTTAGATTTCTTCAGAGTATAAAACTATTCTATTCCATTATTCACACTAGTGATGTAATCAGTCTTCAACCAGAAATAAACATACTTCCTTCACCTTCTCCAGCATGGTTTTGTGCCGACACGTTGACAGCCAAAAGTGAATCGCAGGGATTGAATAACGGATGAATGTTTTCCTTTCCTCTTTGTCTTCAGAGAAACAAATTAGGATCCTTTTCCTGCCATTAGGACTGCTGATGGGTGGATGGGAACTGTCTGCTCTGCTGACTTCGGATGCACACCGATGCCCAGCACTCCTTGCTCTGCTGCAGGGTGGTGGGTGCCAGGCAGGGAGGCTGCCACATAGTTTGCTTGCAGGACATGGATATGGGAGCCCTATGGGAACACTTCCCAGTGCTGGCTGCTCCGAAGAGCCCCCTGGTCCAGTCTAAGGGCTGCACAGCCAGAGCCCCATGGTGGGGAGCGGATCCTTGCTAACAGGGAGGAAAAAGCATCAAAGGATTGGAAGGAAAACTGCGACAACCTTGGATGTCCAGGAAGAGTGTTGTGTGGAATCCCAGCTGGGTCCTCATCTGCAGCTCATCTGCAAGGTGTGAATTCCTCACTGGTGTTGGGGTGAGTTGAGATGTGAGTATCAACCCAGTGGAAACGAGAGGGTTTACAATGGTGTTAGGCTTTCTGCTGCAGTAAGCAGAGAGAGACCAGATTTCTTGCCTCGCCTGCTGCAATGCGAAGAACTGAGATAACCAAGATCAAATTTCAAGTATGTCCTACAAGCAATGCAGAGCAACCCTTGCTGTGCCCCGTGTTCTACCAGCTCGTTTAGTGCACTTTGCATGCAGCGAACCTGTCTTGAGAATGTTGATAGAGATTAAGCACCACCTCTTCCAGAGCAATCTGGTTGGTTTATATATCTGTAGCAGCACAATCCTTCTGAGACTGCCCATTTTCCTGCTTCTGCATCTCCGAAATAACAGGTTCTGACATCTCCTCTTTGAACACGCTCAACCAGAGGCTGTCTGCTGTCTTTGGAAGGGAGTGGTGATGCCTACAGCTCCATCAGTTCATTTACCAGAAATGCAGCATCTCAAAGTGAGTGGTGCCCCGTTGCTGTTGGCTCTGCATCGGGAAACTGAATTTTACCCACAGGGCCTGCAGGCTTGTGACTTCTCTGCCAAGTGAACAAACTGTCCATAGGTGGTTGATCTGCGTCCTCCATCCGCTTCTCTGCACACTGATAAATCAAAGGGAAGGAAGAATGTGCAGTGCTTTCAGTTGGGCACATCACCTGGAAACCTTAAGCTGTGGTGCAAATGTCATTTGATGTGTTCATAGCATCACTGCTGTCACTGAATGTCTGTGGTGTGGTTGTTGGTAAGTCAGCAAGCTCAGTAGCAGAGGCTGCTGTGAGCAATGCCCACTCGTGGAGGAACAGAAAACAGTGTCACTGCTGCTGGCAGCTCTGCCCTTTGTGCCTCTCCTACCCTGGGATATTTGCTGTAGGGCTGTGCTGCTGCACCCAATGGGCACTGCAAAACTGCTCAGCTCTCCTCCCTGCTGGCAACGTTGTGCCACTGGTTTTAATTGCTATCTATCTTACCTGGGACTCTGAAATCCCGCACTACCTCGCTACCTGTTAGATGAAAACAAACCCTTTTTTGTTGGTGAAAGTGATTATTTTACCTTGAGAGAAGGCAATTAAAAGCCTGAGCTCACCAGATGTATTTCTAAAGGACTCTCTGCAAATCTTTGGGATAGAAGAGAAATAATTCTCCTAAATCAGGAGGCAGATCAATAACACACGTTGCTCTGCAGAGGGCCATGTTTATTTTGCCTGCCAGCAATGTAACTCAATAGACCCCCACCAGTCGAAGGAGAAATGAGACCTCTGTGGTTTTGCATTGTGAGTTTCCTGTGTCTGTGTTTTTTATTTTGCTCGTTTGTTTTTGTCATATGAAATCTATTGGCAAATAATGGGCAATGATCAGCACTTTATTTTCATTTGGCATTTAATCAAAGGGAACATGTTACATCTGTACAATAGCTGGGCTAATTGCTCAACCAAACAGGACAAACCATTGTTCATCCTCACGGCTGATGGAATAAATATGAATATCATCGTGTTCGATCGTAGAGATTACAAAGAAAATGGGGCAAAGACCCCAACTCCCCTTTTTTAGCTGCAGCAGGTGGGGGGCACAGAAACAAAACTGAGATGGTGGAGGGAAATGACTGCATTGCTGAGGAGGACAGGAGTGCATCCTTGCAGAGTGACCTTTGGTGCTGTCACCTCTTCTGCCTTCAGCTGTGCAGAGGGAAAGGTTGGAAATGCTGCAGAATGGAATTGTTTACTTTCCAGGGTCATTAGAAGTTCTAAAGAAGCTCTATGTGATTAATCTGTGCTCTTGCATCAATGCCTTTCATGTGTGCAGGAGAATGGGCTGTTTGCAGATGAGTAAGCATCTCCTTGGCTTCCATAGCTGTGGGGCTCTTTCATTTATTGTGGTCTGGGTGATAATGTAATGCTGTGTTTCTGAAAGTAAACTGCCTCTTTACAGCAGGAACGTGTACAGAAATAGGGCACACCATTCAGGTGGATGGGGAACTTTCTGAGCTCCCTCCCCTCAGAAGGAGCCTTTTCCCCAATGCCCTCTGCTTCCTTCCACCTTGTGCTCAGGTTGCTGCAGAGGTGATGCTGCCATTAGAAAGGAGAATTTTCTAACTTGTGTGCTCAGGTAATCACAATGAGTTAATTGCAGCAAATTAATTACAGCACATACACAATGGGCAGGTGAACAGAAGGCTCTGCTCCTGCTGCAGTGTGCTGGGGCTGTGCAGCCAGGACGGCCCTCCCCAGCTGTGCTGCCTGCCTGCATGGAAGCGACAGCCGTGGGCTTTGGTCCCTAAATCCTTCTAATCTCTTGCTTTTCTGAAGTTCGTTAGGCCTTCAAAGCAAGACATAAAAAGACAAATCTCCCGGTGGGAAGTCAGCGATCCCTGCAGAACTGCCTCCAGACCGCACGCTTTGCTCTGATGTTGAGATGGGGACAGCATCCCAAGCTTAAAGGCTGTGCGGATACATCTGGGATATACACTGCAATAGAAGCAGTGAAACCTTTGCATCCCTCAAGGTTGGTTTAAATTAAAAGGTGAAAACTTCTGCTTATAATTTCTTCATTAAAACTACACAGGCTGCATTTTTCATGCAGCACAGCCATAAATTACAGGACGTGACTTCACTCTGCTCAAACATTTTCACAGCTCAAAATTCCAGATAAAGGAGTCTGTAAAGGTTATAACCATTGGTTTGGCTGTGTCACACACACACGGTCCTGCAGAGCAGCATTAACAGAGCACTGCTGGTGGCTGGAGGTGTGATTCTAACACCAGAGCTGTGATCCTGTAGATGAGTTCTGCTCAAGTTTTGTAGCACACACCAAAACTGTTCCTCAGGCTGTGATGTGGAGCTGCCTGCTAATGTCTCATAAGGCCACTGGCTGCCTTCCTGTGCTGTTCTATGCTCAGACACATTACAGCACAAATAATACATGTTTTCTTAACCGGCTTCCCATGTTAAGGCAATAAAGCACTATGGCAACAGTCTGTACAGTGACTCTGCCCTGAGGCACAACACTTCTTAGGAAGAAATTAATCATGGGAGAAGAATGCTTCCCGTGTGTAAATGGTGTTTTCTTTGTTAAGTTCCTCTTGCATCAGCCTCATTAGCAAACCATGACCTTTAGATCCACCTTCCTTACTCTTGGAGTTCAGTGCGTGAAATCCCTCCTCCAGGCTGTGCCAGGTGCTCACCTTGGTTCTCTGGGTATTTCTCTCCCACCATTAGAGCAGATTGGAACCTCCACATTTGCTGCAGTGAGAGGCAGAACCCAATTTAGTTGTTAAATATTCATAACCTAAAGGAAGAAAGAGCAAATAGGCATTAAAATCCCAATGTGTTCCACACTTATATTACTTCACTGAGCTTATTGCAAGACTTCAGGACACATCTTTTAGCTTATTTCCAGTACCAGAATGGAGATGATGGAGGTATTCCCATTGTCCCAGTGATGTTTCTCTTTGCCTCGTGTGTTCTTCCAGGCAGCTGCAGGGCTCTTCAAACAGAGCCATGTCCATTTGCAGGTCCCTGCCTGGAGGTGTTGCTGAGTTGATGCACTGCTGATGCCAACAGCTCACCAGCACTGAGCGGGGTGTGCCATACCAGGGCTGGAAGGTATCAGCAGTGGTCCCTCTGTGGTCTGCAGCTCCCTAATTGAGCCTCATGGTGTGCTCGTACATCTCTGACAGTAGCCTATGTCTAATATGTTTTTAATCAGCGTGTGCATTTCAATTTGCATATTAATAGCAAGGAGATATTATTGTACGGTGCTGTTGATGAGGCGGCTGTCATGCTCAGCCATCAAGCTGAGCAGAGAAAGAAACCACATCTATTGTATAAGAGGTGCAATTGCACATGTTTTACCATCTACCATTCTCTATTTATCTCTGCCTTTCATTTTCCTTAATAGCTCAGATGGGTGCGTGCTTCCCCCTTCCCTCCTCCCCCCTGTGAACAAGCATAGTTTAAAAGGATCTTTTTGGCTGTTATGACAGCTCCAAGCCAGCCTAAATATCACATTTCTACTGGACATTTTTGACTTGCAAAGTGGCAAAAGCTTCATTTCTTTCTGCTTTCCCTACCCCCTTTCTCAGCTCTTCCCCTGCTGTGTCACATAGCACTGACGCTGCCAGGGCTCTGGAGTATGGGAGGTGAGTTTTCTGCACGTTTGTTTTGCTCTTCACCTTCCTTCCCACTTGGCTCAGCAGGAAAATGGCCCGAGGGCAAAAAGCCAAGAGTTAAAGGAGAGAAACTCAAAAGAGAAATGAAGGAAACTGGAATCAGAGGGGGAAAAAAAAGTGCATCCCCAGCAGCCTGACTGTTCTAATCGCTGTTGGAGCTCCCTGGCAGGTGGAGGAAAAGTCAATGTTTTGGCCAGCATGGGCTGGGTGCCGAGGAGCCTGCTGTGTGCAGCTGGGACTGAGCAGCAGCATTCAGCCCGGCCCGCTTTTAGTATCACTACATTTCCAGCATTGCTCTCCTAATCCGGGATCAAAGCACGCAGTCAGCAGACGGCATTTGGAGGGAGAACAGAGCTCTGTTTTCCATCCTTTCCCCTCTGCCAACAAAGCTGTTCTTGCTGAGGAGCTCCCAGCACAGGGTATGGGATCCCACTGGCTTCTAGGAGCAGATCTCTGCTGTCCTGCAAGGAGAACTCAGGAAGAGCCCCGTGGGCATCCCCTGTGCTGTGCAGAATGGCAGCATCAGGCACACAACTGCAGAGCACAGCAGGCACCGCTCGTAGTGCTTTGGAGATACTGAGTGATAACATTTCGATAGAGGAACCTTCCCACCAGATGGGAGGTGGTGCAGAATTAGGGAGTTTTCAATCACAGCGGCTCCATGAGAAAAGCAATGCAGCTGCTGCTCTGAAATGAGTCTGAATCCTGCAGGCATCCACTGCTGTGCGGGACAAAGTGCTGCGAGGTGGGAGAAATCCCTGTCAGCATTCACTGCAGAGAAGGTGGATGGAGTAATGAGAGCAAGCAGAGGCGTGGGATGGATGTTTCATTCCAGAGCTCCAATCCATTTGTATAATCATAGTTGTTATCGCAGGAAATGTAAATAACTGATTGAGTTCAAATGTAGTGTTTGACAACGCTTATTCTTTGTGAGTACACACTGAATTCTTGGGGAATTACTTTATTTGATCAGACAGACCCGCAATGTGTTCAACAGCCCTTTAGGCATTTAGGTAGGACCATACTCTGTGATTTTTCTTGCTCTCCAAAGCATAAAGCCTCTTACAAGTTCATGTTTTAATCAATTGCTTGAATCAAAGTATGTGGCAGTTTGGCAGCTTGCCCTTTGCTGCACTGCTATAGCTGCAATAATAGCAATAATGGTATCATGAAAATACAAAAAGGCTGCTTTGCACCTTGTCAGCCCACAGCAATGAATAACCAGGATGACCTTAATTTGCTTTCTATCGGATGTGTTGGCCCTCAACCTTCAGCAGCATCCAAGATGGACATTGGAGCCACAGTCCATCTCCCCACGCTAAGCAGCCTCTCTAATTAGCGTGTGTGCATCCCAGCAGCTGCTGCTCTGATCAGGGTCATGCGAGGGCTTCACCCTGTGCAGATTTTGCTCTGTTAAGGATGGATGCTGCACTCTGCAGCCAGGACAGAGCAGGACAGACCCCAATGTGGTGATCCCAGGGCTCTTTGCAGGGGGCTGTGGTGGCCAAATTGAAGTGAGATCAGCACTGTGGGGATGGAGGGGGGTTCCAAAGGCCTGGAGAGAGCTGCATTCAGAAATAGATCAGAGCAGCACTTCCATCCAAAAGGGAAAAAATAGTAAAAAGTGGCTTCAAAATAGCGCTGTCTGTGATATCCCACTTGGGCACCCTTTTAATGAGGCTGGTGCTGGTCTTAACAGGAGAATGGCCTCAATTCCAGTACAGCCTTGTGCTATTGATACAATGCTTCTCTTAATGAGGGCGTTATTATCTTTGTTTGGAAATGTAGAATGCAGCAGATGCACGGTGTTAAATAATGGAACAAGAGACTCAGCGGGAGCCAGGAACATGGATGGTGCCCTACTGGGGACGAGGGGGCCCTCGGATGGACACTGTGAGGATGTGCTCTGTGTTCATCCCTACAGAGCAAAGCATGGAGATGTTTGTGCTGCTCGGTTCTTTGAATCCTCTGCTGAGAGAGGGTTCCTGCTTCAGTGCCATGGAGCTCTCTTCCCTCATTCTGCCTTCGGGGCCAATCTATGCCTTCAATCACTTCTGTAGGTGCACCTTTGGCAAGGTCTGGCCCAAGCCCTGCTGAGTCTCTGTACCACCACTGCCACAGCTGCCTCCCCCCGCCCTGCTATGAGTCACTTCCAAAGACACTTTTAGTTCATTAATGCAGAGATGCATTAAAATGAATCTCAGTAAAATGGCAGTGCTGATAAAAGCAGCCCCCATCCTCCACCCACTCTGTGCCCCAGTTGCTCAGGTTCGTTTCTGTCTTTGAATCAGACAGAAGGAAGCTCCAGTTTTCTGCAAAATCATGTCTGGGTCCCAAAGGGAGCCTGGAGCAGACACACAGTCGTCGTGCTCCTGCAGGGACACTGTGGGGTGCAACTGGAAGCAATGGATTGCTTTGAGGGCAGTGGCTTTGTGGGGTGTGTTGGCATGTGGTGTGCAGTCCTACACAGCCCCAATGAGTGTGTTTGTGCTGGAGATGCTCTGAATTTAGGATGCATTATATGGAACAAGACCATGCGGTAACTGAATGACAAAAGGTTTTTTAGCACTGATGCGTTGGAGATGGTGATGATGGGATGTTATTCCAAAAGGAAAAGTCAAATGGAAACGGAGGATAAATAAGCAAGGACTAAAGCAAAGCAACTTGTAGGGGCAACCAAAAGCATCACTGGGATAAATCCTTATAGTACAGAACTGATGAGCCACATGATGATATGCTCTTTCCTAGTGAATTTACTCAGGGGCAGCGAGGCACAGCTGATAAGCAGGGCAGTATAAATCAGCAAGGAGTCCAGTACAGCCCAGCTGCACTGATGTGACCAGAAAGCTCCATCAAACTATTATATCATTTGCACAAGACAAGCTGTCAAACCTTTCTTTATCACTAGAAACCAACGTTGTGGTAAAACTCATCATTATTTTGAATGTTGTCCTCAGCATCACATCGGTGGCCACTTAACAGTAAGTGCCTACAAGCCCTGAAAGCAAGAAGGCAAAATTGGCAGGAGCACAGCTGAGAAGTGCTGAGCATTACTATGGGGCCTCGGGCATAGGGAGTGTGGGCTGTGGGGCTGTCAGGATGTGGGGTTCTGCCTGCAGGCTTTGCAATAATGGGAACAGACACTGTGTGAGCTCCTGCTGACGTTCACCTTCATCATCAGCTCTGTGTAAATCAGTGTTAGTTGTGGCGGTGGTGATCTAAGAGTATAGGCAAATTAAGGTTTATAGTAAAAACAAAATGTATAGCAAAATGCACAGCGTTTAATTAGAGCATCCGATATAGTTAGGACATGGACAAGCTTTAGGGCAAAGAGGCCCCAAAGGACTTCTCTGGGTCTGAAACAGAAACAAAAAGCTCCAAGCAAGATCCAGGCTGGGAAGAATAAATTCAGCTTCAGTTTAACATAATTATGGCAACAAATTAGAAAGTTAGGAGGAAAATCTACCAGTAAGCACCTGTGAAATCAGCTGTTATAAACCTTGTGTATCGTTTCAAATCTGGGATATTTGAATCCTGTTACAGCCATCCCCTGATTCCCCAGTACTTTAAATGCACTTATTGTTTTGCAAGGGACAAACAAAGTGGAACTGTCACTTGGCAGATGTGGGTTGCACACACTGTGATCTGCCTGTGTGGGTTGTGCACAGCGTGTTGTTTGTATGGGGCAGTGCCCAACCTGGTTACTTCTGTTCCGAGAACAGCATCTCTGCGTACGTCCCATTTCTGAAGCAAGCACAATCACAGATGTATTTCATAAAGGAATGTTAAAAATAAATCATTTGAAATCCAGACTGGATGGTTGGATTTTCTCTTCTGGGGGAAGATGGATTTCCTTAAGGGATGGAGTGCTGTGGGATTACAGAGCAGCAATGCTCAGGACTTGTGGGATGACCTTTGATGCCTCACGTAATGCAGAACTGCTTCACTCTGCTGTCCTACAGCCTCAGTCTTACCCTTGCTTACCTTGCAATTCATCCATTGCTATGTCTGTAGCTCCTGCAAAGCCACTGCTTGGCCTTGCCCTGATGAAGCATCATTGCACCTATGAGTGCAGGTCCCTGCTGCACTGGGCTCATTAACAGCAACACCTTGCAGCTGCTGCTTGGGGTGTTAGTATGGATCTCTGCAGGGGAGGTCTGGTAAGTAGTTGCTTTTCTTATTGTTCTAATATCTATGAGCACCTCATGCTCCAGCTGTTTTGCTCACAGCTGGGAGTTTCTTAGCAATGTTTGCTCAAGTTTATTGGTGGTACTGAGTGATGTGGTTTAATGAATGTGGTAGCGATGGGTTGATGATTGGAGCAACCCTGGATTGGCACAGCCTGGATCATCCTGTGCTGCTGTAGCTTGTAGGGCTGTGCTTTCAGTGGGGTCTGGGAGCTCTGAGCTGTTTGGAAGGAGGCAGCTCTGAGTGCTCAGGTGGTGCAGCAGGGATGTGTTGAGCTCTGTACCAATGCTGTGGAGTGATGGAGTTGCCAAGGAGTAAACCCTGGACCAGAAGCAAAGATCTCCTGATCTGCTCTGCTGGCTGTGACCCTCCTCACTGCTGTATGTGAGTGGCTCCAGAAGCTTTTGCTTTAGAAATGTGAGGCTTATTTTGCATGTTCAGCATTGCTATAATAGTTGCAATAGCGCTTACGATCCCAATCAGCTCAAATCTCTGCCAGAAGTATTTTAAGCAGCAGTTCTGTAACATCAGTTTCTGCTCCCATTACCCAGGAGGAAGGCCTGGGGCTCACTGGAGACTGCTGCAGTGCCTGTGGCTGTGAGGAGAAACGCTCATTAACTGCCTTATCTCCCCTGAGCTGCACAACAGATTGTCTTCCAGGCACTTAGAGGCACCAGCAGTTCTGCTGGGCTGATGCTGGAGCTACTATGAACAAACGCTATAGAAATTCCTGTGTGGAGCATTCATTAATTTGTTGTTCTCCACCATCAGTAAATGACTGCAGAACCTCAGATGGTCACTGGGGTGCGGTTAGGAGGGTGCAGCTTGACAGCACTATAAGTTAATTAAAGATTAATTATGTAATTGGTCAGCCCTATTGCAAGGGGAGGCAGAAGACCTGGCTCTGCTTCTCACTCCTATTCTGCTCTGGGAGCTCCTGCAGCAGCCCAAGCTGTGCTGGTGACACCATTAGCTGAGAAGGTCCAGTGCTGCATCCCAGTGCAACGTGTCTGGAGGTGCATCTTTAGTATGGAAAAAGCATCTTAAGTGGCAAACATAAGAATTTTAATGTATCTTCCTCGCAGCTGCTTTTTCTGTGTTTGTTTCTCCTTCAGGCCTCTCCTCTGCAATTAGAAGTGCTTTGCTGAGGTGTCTTTAATAGTTGCTAAATTACCTCGTTTGTTTTGCTTTGGAGATGGAGCTGTTTGCTAACACGTACTGCTTGCTGCTATGCAGTAACAGGGGCTTTTGCTTTTGGCCTTTCCCCACCCCTGCTTGTAGATATGTAGCTCCAATGCTGTGTGGAATTAGAATATGGATCTGATTAGAGGAACAAGCTGAGAGTTTCCTTCTGATTTCAGTTATGCTGGGCCATAGGAAATCCCTAGTAATGCTTTCTGGTTTCTAGGCATTGGAATTTACAGATCTGTCTCAGTCCTGTTCACAAAGCACAGTGAGGTTCTGCAGCTTTGCTTTGTGCCTCCACCATCCGTTATAACTAATGTTCCCCATCCCCCTGAACTACCAAACACGTTCATCTTGCAGTGCAGAAAGCTGCTCCCTTTTCTTCTGCTCTTGCCCAGCCCGGTGTCTCCTTTACAGATAAGTGGTCAGAAACAAATGCCGGCTGGGTGCTGGCAGTGCATCTGCCCTGCTGGTAGGAGGCCAGGGGTGAAGGAAATGTGTGTGGTTTAATGAATGTTCCATGTCATGAATGGAAACACAGTCAGTTTGTCTTAAGAAGCAGTGTGGGCAAACCTCCATCAGACAGCGGAGGAGCAAAGAGCCCTGAGTCAATGCCTTTCCCTGCTGACATCTCCTCTCCTGGCTTGTAAAGCTGCCCAGGGCAGAGGTGCAACAAACAAAGGCTTCCTTTGGCTGCTGCTTCATTTCTTCTTTGCTCCTGAAGTCAGTGGCCAAAGCACTGCCGGGTCTCAGCATTTCAGGAACAGTGATACAGACCCACAAGCTCTGCAGTTATTTTCTCTGCCTCCAGTTATGGTGTGGCCTCGTTTGGAAAACCCCTTTTGGCCCCTGGGTACAAAAGCAAAAGGATTCTCCTTCCCTCTTCATTATATCGTTGGCAGTAATTGTTCTTCCCCTCCAAATGTAGCATTTTTCTCCTTAGGAGAATTTGTTCTCGTTCTCCCTTCCATCCTTTAAGTGCTGTTTTCTGTTTTATTTTTAATTGAAAGGCTGGAGGGCAAATGCAATTAAGCTGCAGCGCATGGACTGTAACTTGTATATGGAAAAAAAAATCACCTGCAGTCTGCAATTTGATCTGCGGTCTGTTATGATTCCAAATGTTGGTTCTCGTGAGCAGAACAAATTGCAGAGGACTGGAAGGAAATAGATTGAATATATTTGTGTCCCTTATTTGGGGGAAGCAAAGGTGTGTCATGCAGGGCTCCAGCCCTGACTGCATTCATGGAGCTATGTAGGCTGGTTGTCCTTTAGAATAAACCCCTCCAGGGCTGCTTGCCCTTTTCCATGCAGACCTCACTCCCTGGTAGCAGAGGGCAGCAGGGAGGATGGAGCGACCCGCTGCTATTGCTAACAGATAGGATCAGTGATATGAAGCATATCATCCTTCTTCATTTCCTCATCACGTTGAAATCAATACGCTGCCTCGCCCAGAGGGCTCTTCTGCAGGCTGAGCTCATCCGTTAACTGCACTCCACCTCCTGGATTTACACCAAATGTTCCATTTCTCCCATGTAACAAATGGGCCGCGTGTCAGTGCTGCTGATCTCATCTCAGGCTCTGTAACCTCTGAGCAACCACACCAGAATGGTTCTGTGAGGGTGTCTGCATGCATCAGTGATTTATCCAAGGCACCGTGTACTCTCCCGTTATGACTCAGTCTGGCAGTTTGTCACTGCAGAAGGTGAGAAAAGCATGGCTGCCTTCAACTGAAATCATGTGTGCCTGTGAGAAGAGTGTGAAAGGGTAGGGCACATTTAAATAGTGAGGAATAAAAGCTCAGTGAGTGCTGGAAGAAGTACTTTGGAGTTACTGCATCCAACTCTTGCCTACCAGGATGCACAAAATCCAATGGGAAGGTTTCCTGCAGCGTGAGAAGGGGCTGGTGGGTCTGTCCATTGGTTGAGTACTAGGGAGGCTATAGAGGCTGCTTGGAGCTTAATGTTGCTCCTTGCATTAACACTGTCATCTTCTAATTCCTCTGGGTTACGAAAAGGTTTAATGAGAGCAATTTTCAAGAGCTTTTATAGCCTTAATATCTCGAGGCCTTTCAAACCACCGTTTAAGTGCTGCTGAGGATGGGTGGGCAGCCCTCACCTGACCTTCTTTCCCTGGGGGAGTGCTCTGTAGGTCTCCATGTACGTGCGTGAGATCTGTGCTACAGCAGCACTGCTCTGTCTGCAGAATGGCAGTGCAGGTAAAAGGCAGTGCTGCAGGAAATAATGAACTGTGTCATTTATCAACCCACCAAATACATGTTTAAGGCACAATTTGGCTAGCTAAGCAGCAAAGAACATGGTAAAAGCAAAGAACATGGTAAAAGCAAAGACAGCCTGAAACAACTGCCATACAGTCACCCAGAATAGCAATCTTAATTTGAGGTGTTATTGATTCCCAGTGTATGGCTTTATCTTCCTAAAATATATTTTGCAAGGTTTTCTCGTGCTTATCAGATGTCCCTTTTTACTTAAAATCTGCCACATTTAAAGAATACTTAAATAGATTAATAATACTGTGCTTCTAAAATGCCACCTGTCTGCAGGCTGCGGGAAAGATATTAAGTTGTTAATGAATTTCCCTGTCCATTCTGCAGGTGCCAGGCCCTCCTGCTCCTGCAGCCATTGCAGTTCTTAATTAATGACTTACTAAGATCTAAAGATTGCTCTCAACTGTTGTCACTGCCTGTTAAGTGGATTGCCTCTCCATCTTCTTATTTCCCCATAGGGCTAACAGAAATAAACTCAAAATAACAGTGTTTGAAAGGGATACCCCCATATACCAAACTCGTTACAAGAATACAGCTTAGGGAGGAAAAAAACTTAAGTTTGTGTAGGAAGACCAGAGCAGCTTCCTGGGATGGTTTCTGTTCTTATAGAGTAAAGTGCTCTGTCAGAAGAGACTTCTAAAGTTGGAAGCAAATCTCATTCCTTGTGCTGCATTAGACCTGAAATAAAACCATAAAGGTTTGTACGTATTGCCCTAACATGTGTAGCACCAGGAAGATCATAATGGCCAGGAATGGTCTGTATGGGGCAGATGGATCCCAACCTCAGAGCTGAGAATGGGTCGCTGCTAATTGTGGTTGGGTATCCATCCCTCCTGCTCTGTTATTTGTATGCAATTGATAGATTTAATGCTGCAAAATTACTCAAAGTATGGCAGCACCTGTGCTTTGTCTGCAGTGAAATACTGCTTGAGGTGCCTGGGTGGCATCCACTCATTCAAGTTTGCATTCAGAATATACCTGACATGTGTGAGGTGAAACAAAGCATCAATAATGTTCTCCTTTTTCCTCGCAGAAATGAGTTGTGTGAATACTCATTGTTAACAAAGCACAGGAAAATGATGGCTGTGTGATCCATAGCAAAGGAATTACACAGCAGAACTGCTCCCTTGCATTTGCTTGCAAGTGCTGGCAGTCCTTGGGATGGACCATCCATCCTATCCCCACCCCCCCTGAGAATATGCTAATTTGCCACTTAGTATCTATGAATGCTAATGACCCTAATCAGCCAGGCTGCTGCATCTGTCGTAGCAGCCAAGTTTGGCAAAGGCAAAGATAAAGTGCTGCTCTGCATGCTGCATCTCAGGAGAACTGTTGTAGTAAATTCTGTTATATGTTCCTGTCCAGGTTAAATGCAAATAACCTCCTCAGTGCTACGCATCTTGGTTATAAACTTCTCTTTTGGCTGAGCTGTATTTTACTGTCCTGAAATCTGCAGTTTGCTGCTTGCTTTTCCAACCCCTTTGCTGCCACATTCACACCAATAATATCTCCCAGCCCTGGAGCCCTTCCCGTGTTGTGATTAACAAATAAGTGATATTTATTAAAGAAAAGTAGGACAAAGCCATCAGCAAGAAGATTCTCTTTGAAAAAGGTGGCAATTAAGTCCACGTGGGGAAAGGAGAAGCAATAAAATCCAGACTGTAAGGACGGGATGATGCCTTATCACAGGGCTGCAGAGCAGAGTGGGAAACGAACTGAAATAAATACATGGAAGATAGAGAGCTGCAGAACATGGGCAGGATGGGAGCTGTGCTCAGCCTGGAGACATAGGCAGGGTGAGGAGTGTTGGCTCGGTGGCCAAACTCCCAACCATGCAGCTCCCACCTGCATTACTTTATGTGATGCCGTTGGATCTGCACAGTCAATCTAATAGCAGTATTCAAACTAATTGCTGTGGAGGTAAAATACTCCTTAGCAAAGAGAGCGGTGCTGTGACAATGAAAGCACTTGGGAGCATATGTTAGAACAGAGAAGGAATCAATCTCAACCTTGTGCTTATGCACTGAGCAGTGATGGGTGCAGGGCTGTGTGTGCGTGGAGCTGCAGTGGCTTTTGCCTCTCCTTGGTGCCTGTTTGGGAAAGTCACTCTTTATGGATAACCTAAAAGAACAGTCATTCTGCTACTGTGAGCTATTGAGCAATAAAAACAGGGAAAGGCACTGCAGCCAATAAAAGTAAATTAATAACCAGAGACAACAGAAGCCCACTTTGCAGGCCAGCATAAAGCAATGCTTTACTGAGGGAAGGAGAGCGCATCAGTTTACGAGCAAACAGGTCAGGCCTGAGAGGAATGAGCTGTGCTGTCTTTTCTTTTAAACCTGTGTGGTTTATTGCTGTGGTGGCACAGCTGTAAGTAAAGTCCTGCTGAGGAGCAGCACATTTGGAGCCCATCTGTGCTTTGGGTTTGTACATGGGGATTCTCTGCTTCTATGAGCAGAAGCACAGAGAGAGACCTGAGGCCTCTGGGCACAGAGTGGGATGGGAAGGAATGGGTACCTTCAGATAGGATGAACCCTCTCCCGTGTCTTCTGCTTGCTGTCAGCTGCCACCTGCCCTTTGGTTGTGCTGGTCTTGTGGCACAAATTGGAAGGCTTAATTATTTCAATGGAGGTTAATTACATTAGTCACTACAGCAAATCTCCAGTTCACACTACGCTTTCCACTTCATTTAATTCATTACCCCTATGAAATTCAGTGGATTCCCACATAGAATTGATTGTTAAGCTCACATGTGTCCCTTCCAACAGCAAAGCTCCACATCTACCCTCTTCTCCTTCCTTTCTCCTCATTGCTCCCCTGCACATATGGGTATTGGTGGCTGTGCTGCCCAGGTCTGCACCCATGGGTGCCTGTTCTCTTCCTGCAGCCCCTGCACAAGCAGTCATCATGTGCTAAATGAGCTGTGCACCCTTTGCTGTGAGTCTTCAAGAGCAGCTTCTTGCAGCTTAAAGTATTGCTATAATAGTAATAAATGGGAGTGCTGAGAGTTGGGGGTGTTATTTAATTAGTTTTACTGCACCTTCCATGCTGGGCAGAGATATATCTCAATAGCAGGATTAAAACAGAGGCATGCTTTAGAAGTGAAATGAATTTTGCGCTTAGGATTGAAGTGTAAACTCAGTAAGTGTGTGTGAAAACACAATTGCAGTGCAATGGACACATGGTGCTCCTGATAAAAGCGAGTCTCAAAAGGCCAAAAGTGAGCCCTGGGATTTCTCCTTGTCCACAACTTCTGCTCTGACACAGATAACGCCACTTAATCCTCCAGCAGCAGCTGAGGAGCACTGCCATGGGGAAGGGCATTCAACAAACTGCATCAGAATGGCACGCACGGACTGCAGCCATGATTGCAGCATTATTGTCTAATTGGCACACACTGTCCTTTGTTTGAGTGCATTGATCATTTTCTGTGCTGAGCACAGTTTAACATCTGACCACTCTAAAAGCGTTCACAGCAAACCTATTTTGGATAAATGCAAAAGGAAATGTGAAAAGAGCACTGGAAGAGGCATTTCCCTCTATGAGAGGTGCCAAAGCCAGCGGAGCAGCAGCTCTCTGTTGTTACAGCCTTCCTCTTTTCTTCCTCTTTTAGTGTTATTTAATTTCTTTATCACTGCACCCAATTAAGGTTCATCACTCCTCTGTTCTCACTTGTATGGCTGTCCTGCAAAGCACAGCTATGCATGGGTTTCCTTGCAGGAATGGTTGTGTGGCACTCACCATTACAGCCCTGGAATTCAGCCCAGTTCATTAGTGCTACACTCCATCCTTCAACATTGATCTCGGTTATTTGTTTGTCTTTTCAGCTGTTAGCACGGGTGATTGTTTGCATAATCATGCAAAGCGGTCTCCGTTCCTTCAGGAAGCCATAAAACTAAAACGTAATTGCCACCATGGAAGGAAGGCATTGCCCCTGCAGGAAGGCATCAGCACAGCAGATGGAACCCCCAGATCTGCAGGAGCTGAGGTGGGGACCCCCGTCCTGCTGTGCTTTAGAAGCTGTCATATCCCCTGAGCCCAATGTTTGATGCCATGATGTGGCTGGAGATGACTGTAAATGAGTCTTGTCTTTGCTCATTGTTGACAGGATGGGTTTGCATGCAGTCACATCGCCCAAATGCCCAAATCCTCTCTGCTGAAATGTGCAGGGGGGAGGTGAGACATTTCCCACCTGTTCAGCTATTTTGCAGCATGGTGGGATGTTTCCTATTTTGAACTGCAGCTGAAGGGATGAACTTGTAGAGTCAACCGTAAGGCAACCACCAGAGGAAGGCGTTTTTAAGATGCAGATCTCTGACTTTGTTTTATTTTCTTCGACATGATGATACTTCTTGGAGTGCACAATAGAAAACTGCAGCCCTGGACAGGCATCGCTCTCAGCTCTCCCTCCGATCATTAGAATTGTGTGATCATTAACCTTTGCAGGGTAAACTGCCTGCTTGCAGAAAGGTATTTCATTGTTGGTCATTAGCAGATCTTGCTCTGGATGTGGAGGTGGGTTTATGGAGTTTTACAAACATGAATGTGGTCCTGAAAAGGGAGGATGAGAAGAACGTCTGCTGCTGGTGGGGAGCAAGGAGGTCAGTCCAGGGGATGGCTGGGGACCCATCAGCAGAACCTCATCATTGCTGGGAGGGTGAAGGGCACATGGAGCACTTCAGCTGCCACGGAATGAGATACACATTTATTTGGGAGTCTCTGGTACACAAAGAGCTTTAATAACCGCACTCATCCGAAGGCAACATCAGTAGAAATGGCACAGCCTGCTGAATGCCAGTGAGCGGGGAATGCTGTTATTAACATTTAGCAGGAGCTCCAGGTCACCTTGATAACATCAAGCTAACACACATTTTAATAGCTATTTAATTAGATTTACCAGAGGGAAGATGCCATGCAAGAAGGTTGCATTCCAGACTCCTGTGCTCGAGATGGGGACTGGATTAAATAAAAATGCAGATGGAAGTCCGCGAGTGACATAGAGGGTGAATTCATTTTCCCTGTTGGATGCAGCTCCTGTTCTGCTTTGGATGGCTGTGTTGTTTTACCTCTGCTCTGGGCAGCTGCTCACATAGCTATGGCACAACGCTGCTTTCAGACTGCAGCAAACCCAAAGCTATTCCTCAGTGGGTGATTTGCTTTCAAGTACTTGGGTTGCTCAGCACCTTGCTGCAAGGCTCCCCATGAATCACCTGCAGGGTGCTGTGAGCAGGGCTGGAACAGGAGGGAGGGAATCCTTCTGCTTTCCAGCAGTAATTTGCTCACATGATGGTGAACTGGTTCCTGCATTAGAGAATGAATCGCTCATGTCCATCTTCCATCAGCTCTGATACCTTCATAGAGACTCCAAGGAGCGCTTTGTAAAACTGCCAGTTGTTCTTCATAGAAAATAAAACAGGGGAACATAGTGCTGTAAAAGATATGACACTTCTCTCCATGGGTTTATTAAAAAGACTCCCAGAGTAAAGACGGATACAATTTGATCAAGTCAGCAGTTCCAGCTGTGTAATTGATATCCATTATTCTCTATTGACTGCTGTGCAGGACTTCATTTTCTGTAGCATCAACAAATTCCCCTCCTGCCCACCACGGAGCTGCCAGGGGGTTTGGGAGCAGGCAGAGCTGATCAGCAAACAGAGCAGAAATCCCAGGAGACCAAAAGGGCATTTTGCTCAATATTTTCCTTATAAATGCCTGCCGTTATCCAAGTCTGCACTACTTCCATAGGGCTCTCCTACAAACGTGCTGTGCCTTTGTTGGCGAACAGAGAGAGGGTGACAGTTTATATTCATGGATAATACAATTTCTTCTCTCCTGCCCCTTCCTCCTGCAAATCATTTGCTTTTCCAGGTGCTTTGGTACAAACTTACATCACTTGCTTTCTTTCTTTTTTCACTTCCTCTCTCACTTGAAGTAGGAGAACGATTACCTCATTCCCACCGCTTCCGAAATAAATCCTTATTATGGATTTGTACCTGGGGTAGAAAAACTGATTTCCACTCCCAGCCAGTTCTGAGCAGATCTTTGAAGGTAATTGCTCAGTCCGGGGACATTTCACTTGTCTAATAACCATAACAAGTGCTGTTATTAGCTGTGCATTTGAGGGTGGGGCTATTTAGGGGATATTTATGGAGATGTTACTGCAGGAGGCTTGAATGCAGACCTGAGATTTATGGTTGTATTTCAAGGTGGAGCAAAGGGGAAGAACCAAACATCCACCGTGTGTTCTTGGAGTCCATGGCACCAAAGCTGTGGGGCACTTGGAGGCATGCCCTGTGCTTTTGCCTTTGTGCTGTGCCTTATGCTGTTCAGCTGCCAGCTCTGAAGGCAGCAAGCAGCCCTCGCTGAGCATCCAGCTGCTGCTAAAAGTTTGATGAAATATATTTCATTATGTATGATGTGTGACATCTCAGTTACACAGCTCAGCTCATGGGTGCAGTGTGGTTGTTCAGCGCTCAGTGCTTTGGGGGGAAGAGGTTCTCTCCTCACTGAGCCTTCTTCCCACCCATCAGTGGAAGAAGACAGGAGGTTTCCCTTTAATACGTCACAACAAACCCAAAGCCAAGGTGCCAAATCTGCCTAAAAGCCTTCCTGTGTTGGCAGCTGCTGGGCTGAGAGGTGCAGCACATGCCTGCTTGGTAATTAACAGCTTAGTCTCACACAGATTGATTGCAGAGGCGCACTCCTTGCGCAGAGAAGCCTTGTTGAACATTTCCTGCTGCTGCCTGATCCCGCTCCTCGGATGGGCCTTCAGCAGAAGGGTAATTAAGGAACTGCTGCAGCTGCTTGCATGCTGCTCACTGCAGGTTGGGCTGCAGGCAAAGCACATGGCCCAGGGCTGAGCACAGCTGGAAGGGTGAGAAGGAGCTGAGAGAGGGGATAACACAGCAGTGTTCCCAGTACTGAGCTCTGGCTGCCCTCAGAGTGCCCAAATGCTGAAACAAATGCAAAGAAACACTCCAAAATGGCATTTGAGTGTCCTTTAAACACCCATGTGCTTGCCTCTAGACCTGAATAGTGATGGTTTCCTGTTTCTAACAGCCCATGTGTAAGAAAGCAAGCACTAGGAGGCTGTAAAGCTGAGTGTCTGAAGGGTAAACAGAGCCCCAGCCATGCTTTTCATCTGAAGAAGCAGTTTTAGATGTAAAGAGATGGATTAAATTACATTTGAGTGACAGATTGAAATTGGGATTCCTTTCACAGCTCCGCATCCCTGCTCTAAATTGGAGACTTGGGATTAAGGCCATTAAATTACGCAGTTTATTGGAAAAATAAAATCTCAGGAACAGATGATGATGAAAAGAGATAGAAAAGCAAACTGAAGGAGTGTTAAAAAATGATTAAGCTAAGGTAGCAAATGAAATAGGATGGCACTAAAATTAGATGGCACATAAGAAATACTCTGAAAATGATGGTGCTGAGGAGGGCTGAGGCTGTTAAAGTGCAGAGCTGTACAGTCAGACGGTTGGTGTTGCCAAGAGCCTGCAATGGTTTTTAGCTGAAGGTCACACCCTGAAGTAAGGTACAATTAAAACAGGAGAGAGATGAACTGCTTTGGAGTATTGCAAGTGTCCACAGCTGCATAACTTCTGTAACTATACAGCACAAAGAAACACCTCGCAAAGCCCTGCAAGGAGAGGGGGAAATGAAATGTGGACATGAACAGAGCTGAGCCTTGGGCTGTGCTTGCTGCAGGTGGAAGGCAGCAATGTGCTCCTTTCAGCTCCCAAGGAAGATGCTTCCAACCATGGGGATGTGCGAAACTGCTGCGATCAGCCCTGGCTCTGCTGTCTGCTCAGCAGTGCCAGCACTCCTGCACCAAACCTCGCAGGTGTGTTTCTGTCTGCTGGCTCTGAATAACTCCTTTTCACCTCTCTGAGCCTCTGCATCTGTATTGCCTGCCTCGTTCGCTCCAGTAATTACATAGAAGGCCATGGAAGGAGATCAAATTCCGCCGTCTCCTTTGAATCTTGAAAACTATCTCTTGATGGCACCCCTGGGTCTCTTTAAAGGAAACAAATTAAAACGCTGCGGCCCAGATGATTGCAGGTAGAGCCACATATCAGAGGACCCAGCAGTTTCCAAACAGCCCTCTGTATGGCCGGCGAAACGCTGCCAGGAGATTGATTTTGCACCAGGGCTGGGGAAATTCCATAGCCCCAATGATGATCCATCACTGCCTGCCCAGAGGAGATGAAGAATTCTTCATCCCATTCTCCAGCAGCCTCTGTGATTGTAGGAGGGGCTGCAGAGCAAACTGTTTTCCCTGCACATGAAGAAAGGCTCAGACTCAGGTCAAGGCACAGTGCTCAGCCCTCCCTTCTCCTCCTGTCATTATCCATTGGGTCAGGCTGCTCCCAGCACCTTGCTTCCCATGGTGTGGGTACAGCTGTGATGGTCGGCACCCATCCTGAAGGGCTTTACCCCCTCTGTGCAGAGGGCTTTGGGTATATGGGGCATGGAAACAACTTCTCTTACATAAGATCGCCGCTCTGTGTCCTGTTGCCATTGGCAGCCTGAGGGATATTTTGCGTAGATGCTAAAACACATTGTAAATTAAGAAAACAAAATAGAAACCAAACCAAAACACCATATTGCGCTGGGATTATTTCTCTTGGTACCAGAAAAGCTCAGAGCGAACCAGTTCATTCATGCTTCCCCTTCAAATAACCAAAGAAATCCTTCATTTCTGCTCTCTCAATAATACCTTTGCAGCCCTGCATTGCTGTCTGCAGGACACGGTGCCCACCCCATTTCACAGACAGGAGAGCTCTCAGTTCAGAATGTGTATTTTGGGGACAGGAGGCAGTGGTAACCATTCAGCACAGTGGCACTTCCAATTATTTTTCTGCTTCTGAAACAGCTGCTATCAGATTTCCCCAAAGAGCTGCAGGAGAACCAGGGGAGATCAGATGTGACATTCTAGACTTCTAAAGGGGGGAAAAAATTAGAATAAAATAAAGCATGAGAGAGACTTCTGGTTATACTTCATACATTTAAAGGAGGATAAAGCGACACAGAAGTGTGTGCAGGTCAATCCTACATAAAACATCAAATAGAGGTGGGAGCTGCTGCTCACAGAAGGAACAGCACCAGGGAGCAGCAGCCCGAGAGCAATTTCACAGCACAGCCACCCAGGGAGCCCCATAGAAATAATGGGGCTGTCAGTGTGCCCTGTGTGTGCTCATGCCTGAGTGAGAAACCCATGCAATGCTGGGAGAAAAGCTCTGTTCTGTGTGTCACAGCCCTGCAGTGCAAGCTGTCCCCCCAGGCTCTGCCCTGCAGCACAAGGAATGGCACAGACATCAAATTGCTCCAACTTTAGGCAGCATTTGAAAGCCCAGTGCTTGATAAATTTTGAGTTCCTCTTTCTAGCAGCCATAAATTCTCATAATATTCCAGTAAGGAGCCCAATGGACACTTGTCGCAAGGGGCAACTCTTGAAAAATAATGTTAAAATAGAAAATAATAAGCATTTCCTACTAGTAAATCTGAGCCAGCCCTGCTCCAGTCCCACCATGGATCCAGGGTTGTGTACAGCGCTGTCCCAGGGCTGGGAGCACCAGCTGAGCCCACTGCAAGGCTCATGGAGCACACAGCTCTGCAATTAACAGCCACCTCCTGCTGATGGCTTCTTAACTGGGAGCAGCTGAGGCAAATTATAAAATTAAAAGAAATAGCTTGAGAACAAGAAATAAAAGCAGTGGCTGTGAGCTGGAACTGCCTTGCTGTGAACTGAATGTGTCTCAGGCTGGTCATGGCTGAGTGGAGCCATTCCATGCAGCATTGGATTAACTCATCAGTAGAGAGCCCGGAATCTGATTTAATTTGAAAGACTACAAAATTATATTTCTCTTCTGATTTTCCAGGTGGTAGGATTAGATGTGGAGCTTTTAGTTTCCTGCTCTTTTCTTTCAACTTAATTTGACAAGAAATGGCTTTTGGTACGAGATGGTATTTGATGGGTGCTGCATCAGGGATAATGAAAATGTCAGACAAATGGCAGGGAATAATTGGGGTAGAGTGTTTTCCTCTGTGTGGGAATGTGCTGGGTTTGGTAAATGAGGAAGAGTTTGTCCCCACTGCAGGAGGAGCAGCTCTAAGGTAAGTGCCTGCTCAGTTCCCAGAGCAGCAGAGATTGCTTTGGTCCCTCTGCTTGGAGGGGTGGTTGGCCCCTGGTTTGCTTCTTGGGATGGATCAGTGAAGACCATAGAAATGCTTAGAGCCAGGCATGCAGCCTGCTGCCTTCATGCTGTGCTTTGTTCATCGTAGGGAATCACAAAACAGGAAGCTCTTCCTTGTTCCAGCCAATTTCTTGGGTTTATTTACCATGAAATGTCACCTTCTTAAATGAAAGAGAGGGATTTATCACAATTAAGGGAGGCTTTGACATGTCCCTTTAAGTGAATTGAGCTCGCTTTTAATCCCAAATCCATGCAGGATTGTGTTGATGCAGCACAATTCCCTTGCAACTCACAATGCCCATAAAACCCTTGTGTTCTTGGAGAGCTGTTGCATAATCCTTGCTGCTTCCAGCAGCGCCGGCTGTGAAGCTGCCAATTCTTGGCCTGTGCTGGCTAATGGAGCGTGTTTATGGTGTGTAAATGTGCACACTGATGTAGTGCCAAATGCTGTTGGGTGCTGGGTACCATTGCAGCACAGCATGGTGACCCAGGGCAACCCCTTGGCTGAGCTCTTCCACCCCCCAGGCAATGGGACAGTGCTGGGTGTCCTCAGCTCTGCTGAATGTTGAGATGAGCACTGCAGGCTTTAGGATCTCACCAAGTGCTGTGTTAGTTCAGATGCTTTCCAGTTTTTGCACTGTTTTGGTAGAAGTTGTTTCTGGAAGTGGAAAAAGTAAATCTAGCATGAGAACAAATAGACTTCTTTGCTCCTGGGTGATTATAAGCTCCCTGCTGGCATTAAAGGTAACAAACACAAGCTGAGCAGCCATGAAGCAGCTCCTTCTGCCTGGTATCCCACTCCTGATGCCTACAGAGCTGCTCTGCAAAACTCAGAGGGCTCAGTTCTTACTCAACAATGTCACCTCTGCATAGTCCTACTCAGAGCAAAGAATTCAGAGATCAGCTGAATGATGCAGTTTGCTTTGTGCGTGTTTGGTTTCCCTTTGCTGAATGGGATTCTGCTCAAAGCCAGCCAAGAGCAGAAGCAGAGTTAGTCTAAGCTGTACCACAATCCTTATGGTGGCAGGTTGTCTATTCTATGGCCAAGAAATGAGCCCCAGAGATTTGACCAAAACTTTCTCAACCCAAATGAATTTGGTTTTGGTTAAAATCTGCTGTTTTGCACACAGATGGGTTTGGCAGCACAACTCTATGGCTGCCCTGCACCGAAGCAGCTGTTTGCTGTTTCTTAAGGTGCCCTTAGCTTTGTGCATTGCTGGGTGAGGGGATGCTCTGTGTGGTTTCTTAGCAATTCCACTTTGGCAAAAGGTCACGGCATGAAACACCGCACAAAAATGTGTTGTTCTGGCTGTTGCCATAGCACAGCTGGGAAACCCAGAACACACCATGGAAGTGGGTGAATCACTACAGTGATGCATTTGTCCCAAATCCCCTTCCCCTGCAAACCCTGTGGTGTGCGTGAGCTGTGCAAGGCCAGGAGGAGCAGTGACCTGGGTGCGTGTGGTCTGAGCACGAGGAGCTGCCAATGCTGGGGGCTGCTGTTTGCACCAGGGAGGCCTGGAAAAACTCTTCTTGCAGGGCTGGAAATCACTGTTTGTTTCTATTCAAGCACAACTTCTGCTATGGCAACGCAAAGCCAAATGATGAGTGCGGCTCTCAGCATGGTGGTGTATGGAACCCCTCATTTAGAGGCTGGGAGCTCCAGCCGGGCCAGAGCAAAACCGAGGCCAGAAATGCGAATTTCTCACATCCAATTTGAAGCTGATTTTATTACAGCTCGATCCGTGTTGCAACCACAGGAGGGCGGTAAAAGTGCTTTCCCAGCTCGCCAAGACTGCTGCGTTTGGTAGAGAACAAAACTGCTTCAAAGGAAGAAAGGGGGGGGGTGGGATCTTTTGATACCTGCCCAGAGCACTCGGTATGTGTGTGTGTGGGCTGCTTTACACAGGACTCGCTTCCAAAACGCATTGCCAAAAGCAGCTGATTGCTTTCTGGCCCCACGCTCCAGTTTCTGCTGCTGCGTTTGAGGCTGTTGCTGAAATTTCACAGTGCTGACATGAGATGCTGAGCGCAGTAATGCTGTCAGGCAGGCCCAGGAGAGGAAGAAATTAATTGATTCTTAAACGAACTGAAAACACTTGGCTCTCTTTGTGCCAATTGCAGCCCTTTTGCCTCATGCCACCAGGCAATGTGGAGCAGCACAAACTGCAGCAAGCTGTGAGGACTGGCACAGTCTCGCTGCTTGCAAGCAGCACAGCATCTCAGGTTGAGCTCTTATTAAAGTATGCAAACTCCCCTACAAGTGCTCTGAAAACTCATTGCAAAGGGTTGGTTTTTTTTTTGCTTGTCCCAAGGTGACTTCATTTCTAACCACAAACCAGGAGAGGTTTCCAGCACTTCCTCAGCAGGCTGCGTGGGCTGCTCTAAGAGTGCGGCTTCCAGAAGAGGCAGATGGAAATTAGCTTTCAAACCCAGATTTCTTCCCCCAAATCAGTTTTTGAGTATCAGAGGAAGGTCAGAAGGTCACCAAGTATGCAGCAGAGCTGGAACTCTGTGCTAGGAAGGCTGGAAGAGCTGGGAAGACAGTGATTTACAGGCTATTCCTCGGACCTCTCCATGACCACAGTTACTGCAGGGACAGGGACCTCAGCCTTAATGCACTATTCGTATGCAAACAGTATTCTCAGCTTTAAGTTTCTTGTGGAGGGGGAAAGGTTTGCATTACTGGCTGTTTTGTTGTGTGTTTACAGAGGCTGGAAAAGCAATTGAAATAGAAAACCTGGTCTTGTTTGAGTGGCTGCTGTGTGCTCTGCTGTGCAGCAGTGCTGGGAGAGGGTTTGGGGATGCCCTGGTAGGGGGAGCACACAGATGTGGGTTTAAAGGAGCTCGTGCAAAGTGTAAGTGGTTTGAAAATGGGCAATTGCTGCTGTGCTCTGAAGCACTCGGTGCTCAGCTGCTGTTTAACATGAGTTTGGGGGGGATTTTGCCTGGTTAAGGGTCAGGCCAGGCTGGTGCAGGCTCAGGGATGTTTCATACAGCTGAGGATGACTCTGCTTTGGTGAGTCAAAGCTCCGTCACCCCGCAATGGGCTCCCATCGCTCCCCATCCTTCAGAGCAACCCCTGCATGCCAACCTGGGAGCAGTCAGACTGAACCCCTCTGGGTTAGGTCCTGAGAAACAAGTGTGGACTTAAATCCCCTCCCCAGATTAGTGGGTGTTATTTTACTGGCAGTATCGGGTCCTTTATCTGCAGCTGTGTAGGAAGAGCTGGTGTTGCAAACGCGGTTCCCACAGGATGGCACTTTGAGCAATCGGTCTGAGGGCCTGTTTGAGCTGTTTCTGAAGAAGGGCTCCAACGTGCAGATTGCACAAGGGCTGCTGAGAGTGGTGGTGCAACAGAGAGCAAAACAAACAGCTGAGGGGACTCTGAGATAAAGGGGAGCACTCCAAGTTCTGAGGATTCACGGGCACCTCATTGAGCTCAATTACTGAGCGTTCACCTGAGAAGCCATAATGTGCATCACGGTGGTTCTTACAATTAAATAGCAAATTATACCTAATTTATTTACTTATGGCAGAGCTCTAGACCTCCTGTCAGCTGTGCAGAGGTGCTGTGGGTGCAGCAAAACAGAGGGGGCAATGCAGGAAGCAGGGGAAGGAACGTCCTGGCAGGAGCAAGGAGGGTTTATCTGCAATGCAGCGGTGTGCATGCAGGCTCTGAACTCGAGAGAGGCTGTGCAGGTTTGCAGAGCTTTGAATGTGGCTCCGTTTCTTCGTGCCATTGCAATGAGGGATTTGAGGAGGGACAGTGCTGTGCTCTTGGGGCTGAGGAGTTTTCTTCAGAGAGAAGAAATAGCTTAAGCAATCCTTCATATTGGGCCATGTACTCACATGGTGAACATGCATGTCCTGATACTAAGGCTCAAACCTCATTGCAGAAGCTTTGTGGTCTGTGCATGAGAGTGCAGGAAGATTAAGTGTTGATGGCTTTGTTTGGAGGAGCTGCTCCCAGCATCCCAGTGCGTTCCTGTACATCTTGGCCTCTCTGCTCATCCCCGTGCATCCCTGCAGTGCAGTGCAGCCATGAGCTGGAGCTGCAGCCCCACTCTGCTCAGTGTACATCCTCCCAGTTGCATGCCTTGCAGCAAACACAGCTTCTCCAGGTGTAAATCATTGGTGAGCTTCCAGATTGCTCTCCAAGCAGACTTCAGACCTTATTTTCACCAGTCTGCTTTGTATAACTCTATTTTCCATATTAAATAAAACAGAAAAAAGTGCCCTAAAAGACAGTGGGATGCTACAGCAAGCAGAATGTTCTCTGCACGTGGTTGGAATGCCTGCGGATGGTGGGGGGAGGTGTAGGTCACTTTTTAAATCTAATCCACAGATAATTAATTTCATGAGGTAGATAAAGCAAACACAAAGCATTAAAAAGCTATTTTATGTCCTGGCCTGTTAGCTGGGGAAATATGCTCTTGGCTTTTGATAAATCTCTCTAACATCGTAAAGCATTTCTGCATGCTTCCTATTGCAGCTAGAATGGACAACGCTTTGGGAAGATCCTTATTGATGGGACTGGGTAAAAGCAGTGCACGCTTGGCAGTGCTTTCTGCAGAGTGCATTCAAGGTCTGAACTTATTTACCATTTGGGATGGCAGGAGAACTCTGAATAGAGGCCCAGCTGGGGAATGTGCACCAGCGTGTTACATTGGCAGGTTTTTTTCTTTCCTTTGGATTATGCAAGTCAGTTCAAGTTCATATATTCAGTGCTTGGTCCCTTGGTATAGACATTACAATGCCAGAGCAGAAACCAGGCGGGCTGGGAAAGCACCGTGTGTTCTGTACAGCATTTGTATGCCAGCTTGTCTACTTCCTTGAGGCATAAAAGCACCTTTGCTTTGGAAAGGTGATGTCTCAGAAAGACATCCCCTATATTAAGATTCTGATCATAGTTTACCTTTTAATTTTTAGCAGAGATAGATGGCAACAGTGCCATCCTCTGTTGGCTGCGGTCCTTTGGAGGCTTTTCTTCTCCTAAACAGCCTCCATCTATCATTCCAAAATGGCACTGTAGTATCATTTTGCTGCTTGTGAAGCATCTGTGCTCTAAAATCCCCAGCCAGCCCTTTGCTGTAAGAAGTACGCTATCCTACCCATAAGCTTCACCACATTACATCCCTTCAGCTGCACTTAATGTGTTTCCTAGCAGAGATGCCCCGCTGCAGCCATGGCTGAGGTGTGCTTTGCCTGGTGCTGAGCTGGCTTTGGGTGTGGGATGCCGTGTGCTGGCCCTGCCTTCCCAATGGGTGCTTTGTGCTCAGCTTCTCGCCCACGGGCGCCGATCCCTCTGGGTGCACCCAGGCTGCTGAATCACCCGTTTGCTTATGTACGTGTGGATAACGCAGACTTGGAGCTCAGCTCAGCAGTCAATGTTTAACTCACCCATTGCTCAACAGGAGGGACGGCTGCCTGGCATTGCGCTGTGCTGGAGCACCCTGTCCTGTCTCTGCACACAGCCATGGCCCCGCACCCGTCGGACTCTGCTCCTGCAATGTATGTTTGATAGAAGGTCACTGTCCCCACTGTTGGGACATCAGGGAACATCCCACTTCTTTCCAAAGATAGTGGACCTATAGAGTTGGACTTTCTTCTTCCAGCCTTGTTTTCCCATTAGCAGGAGCAGTTTTAGTGGATGATGGTGAGGTGGGCAGTGGTGTCAGATGGGGTCAGCGATTGTGACACTGGAGCTGAACTCCCTTTGCTATTCCCTTCCAGTGTGCAATGAACTGCTCATTCTTTCATCACCTTGATCGGGTGCTAAGGGCTTCTGCTTATTTCCCCCCTGCTTCTCTGCCCATTGCTGGCCATAGAGGCCCTGCTGGGTGGCAAAGGCTGGGGGGTGTCCCCTTGCCCCTTCTCCCATGGCACAGCACTGGATAAGCCAGATAAATTTAGCTATTGGGACGCATGTTCCTCAGGATGCTGCGACAGGGGGACACCCAGTACAGCCAGTCTGACTCTTAGAGAAGAATTAATGGAAACGCCCGGCTCCTGGAGGGAGGAAATACCTTGAACAGGCTTCTTCCTCTTTTTGTTGCGTGGGGTGACAATGGGCTCTGTGTCTGGCAGGAGTGTTCCTGAGCTGTCCCATGAAGGCAGCGCACATGTTTGGACAGACACTGAGTCTGCAACAGCAGCGCTCAGGAAGGGCCCAACCCAATGTGGGTGCCCTGCACTGTGCTGAGATCATGGAGCAAACCACATTGCTTTGGTGTGGGCATCCGCTGTGCTCAGCACAGCCCTGAGCAGGGCAGCCCCACTCAGCAGCTGGAGGGAGAAGTGCCTGCAGTGTTTGGGCATTTCTGCTCCAACTCGTTGTCAGCTGTTTCGTAACAATGAGTTGCAGTTTGGACTCAGCACGCTGGAAGATGCGCTGCTGTTTTGGCAGGTTTGTGCTTCATGAGCTGAGGCTGAGGAAAACCACCCTTTCTAAACTGCAAAATCAAATAAATGTGACTTTTTGGTAGGCTGGTTTTATTTATCAGGGAAGTCACCCGAGCCAATAATGTAAATGCAGTGAGACAAAAGGGACTGGGTTTATCGATCACACACTGCAAGTGCCTAAGAGCAGGAGTGCGTGGGCAATAGCAGGCATGCAGCTGCTTTCATTGGCACTTCTTCCAGTCTACTATGATCAGAACTTCCTTCAGATGCCACTTGGCAGCAGGGAATGGGGCAGCGCAGTGCTGGCAATGAGAGCGTCTGCAGCAGGAGCTGGGGATGCTGTGCTGCTGACATAGGGCTGTCAGCACTATGTAGATCTGTGCGGGTGGTGGGCACCCACCGCACCCCCTTATCTGAAGGCTTTGTCAGTGCATCACCCCGCTGAGCTTCTCTGTAAAGTATTTGTTGTATGAGAAATGGCTGTGATGGGAAAACCTCTTGGAGCAGGAGGAAAAGCTGCATCACAGAGCCCGGGGGTGGCTGTGAGCTCATAGCTGGACTGCCCGGATTTGCCTTTTTTGGAAGCAGCCACTCTGAAACCCTTTGTTTTGTTGCAGTGGTTTTTGTGAGGATGCAGCGTGGGTCAGTGGGCAGCACACCAGGACTGAGCAAAGCAGGAAAGGAGTGATTGCCCATTGCGCAAACCTCACTTTGAAGCAGATTTTCCTGAGCCAGGGCTGCGCTCGGGGCACTCAGCTTCTAGATGTGATGATGAGGTGCTGCAGGGGAACAGCTGCATCTGCTGCAGCACACCATAGATAATCACAGTTATCCTTTTGTTTAAGTAATGTAAGGGATTATGTCTTCTCTGCCCTGTCCTATGGGCAATTTGCAGTTTGAACTGCAGGATAAAACCCCCCTGAATCGGCTCTTTGAAAATGTTTTCACTTTGTTGCTCTAAACAGAGCCATGGGAACATTTATTTTCTGGACGAGGTTACTGGAGGGCATGTTTAAAAATAGCCAAGACTATTATTTATAAATGTTTTCTACATACTTTATCATGATGGTACTGAATAACCTCTGGGAAGACTGATTCTGCTACTGCAGTGCTCATAGCCCTCCTCTATTTGCTTTGGGCTTTTTTGTCTGGTTGAGACCTAAGCTCTAACTCTTCTTTGCAGGAATAATGAGAGCTGAGATCTGTCCCACTCACTGTTCATTTTATAGCCTGGCTTTTCTTGTTCTTCTATGGCAAAACCAAACAAGAAAACCCCATTCTCTTTTATTATGGGATTTGCATTGCAGTGAAATTTGCTCTCCCTGGGAATGCCAGAGGGTGCAGCTCTGGTGCTGCTGTGCTGGGGAGTGGAGGAAGCAGGGGGGGCTGCTGGCTGGCAATGGAGCTCAGCATGGGATCCTGGGTCATTATGGAGAGGTGTAGGCAGACTGCTATAAAACAGAACCAGTAGGAATAGTGAAGAGAGGATATCCCCCCTCCTCCTGGAGAAGTGAGCATTTCAGACGAGAAATTATATTTACATTATAATTTATTAAATTTCAGGTTGCCATATGAAATAAATTATAGTCAAAATCATGACAACGTTGCCATAAAATAATACCATGAAGTAGTTGTCTAATATCGAATGTAATCAATACAAATATGAACTGCAATTACGGTGTTTAAATATTCATGTTAATGGGAAGTGAACAAAAATATTAAGGCAATTCACAGTAAATTCAGGGAAATTTGTCATTATTATTGCTTTTGTGCAAACAGTTCTTAATGCATGCACAGAAAGAAAAGGCACAGTCACAGTGTCCATAGGGCAGTGCATTCCCTGAAGGCTGAATGTGTTGCAGTCACACGATGCACTTAGATGCATTTCAACAAATGCAGAATGAGGGATGATCAGGAGCTGATCAATGTCTGGTCTCTCTGTTCTGCAGACAACAGCGAGGCTTGGAAAGTTTCAAACTTCAGGTAAGAGTTCAGGCAGGCGAAGCAAATGGGTGCAGTTGGCTCATCTCGCTGCTGCGGTGCTGTGGGATGGGGTGAGGTGGTTCTCTCCCACCAGGCACCATCACTGGGCACCGGGCATGCAGCACTGGGCACGGCAGCGTCCTATCCCACCTGCAGCACCGGGCACGCAGCATCCTGCCGGCAGCACCGGGCACATGAGCATCCCAGCAGCGCCCAGCATGGAGTGTGCTGCCTGTGGCAGCCTCGTCCCAAAACGTTCTCCTCCATGGCTGCTCCCTCCAGCTCAGTGCACTTTGATGGAGTATTTGGGGAATTTCAGGAACTGGAGGAGTTTGTCTTTCCTCCTCTGTTTCAGAGCCATTAGCGCTCTCGCTTTCTCCTCCACGTCCTGGTCGGTGTCGAGGATGATCTTGGCTCTCTCCTCTGCCTTTTTGTCCCCGGAGTGCTTGAAGAGCTTTTGCAACGACTCCTCATCGACTCTCTCAAAGATGTTGGCCACGGCTTTCTTGCGCAGCGCGGTGTCGAAGCGGTAGCCGTGCACCGACGGGCTCACTCTCAGCGACGTGGACATGGCTGAGGACGTGTTCCTTCTCTTTGCTTTCATCTACCGCTGCTGCTCCGCGGATTCTCCTTCTGCTGGAGAGATCTGTGCAGGTTTCCGTGCTCTGCTGGGCTTTTTAAAGGCAGCCGGAGGGAAAGCGGAGAGCTCAAGTTACAGCGGTGAGGTCACG
This sequence comes from Coturnix japonica, assembly GCF_054131305.1. NCBI lineage: Eukaryota > Metazoa > Chordata > Aves > Galliformes > Phasianidae > Coturnix > Coturnix japonica. The sequence goes on along the minus strand of NC_140672.1, from coordinate 3,975,407 downwards.
CTGATGTCAACGCTGATCAGTCGCAGGCAAGTTTAACATTTAAGTTGCCAACTTGCTTCTGTCATGCAACCAAGTGGAACGGTTTGCTGTGTTGTTATGATGGGGGTGGTTTCTTTGCCCCAGTGTAGAATGGGCTTTGCACGACCCCCAGCACCGCTGTGCATTGGGGCTGCTCTGTGGCCTCTCCTTGTGCTCATACAGCTGTGCCAGACTCCAGGTGAGAACTGCTGCGATGCCATTGAGGGGTGTTAGCTGTGAGCCTGTGCCTGCAGGTGTGTGCTGGTGTCAGACAGGAGCACAACAAAGCAGTGAAACCTGCTCAGGTTTATGCAGGGGATGCTTCTGCTGCTTCCCAGGTGGCACAGGTCCTGCTTAGTGCTCGCAAAGCTGAACTTTCTACCATGGCAACTGCTTTACCAAAGGGGCTGCTCCATAGTGTCTTCTACATTTCCACCCTCAGCCATGTGCATCAGGGCTGCAGGTGAAACATCTGCCCCACCCCGAGCACTGAGCTGCAGCAAAAGCTCTGAGCGCTTGGTTGCTCTGCTCCCGCCTCGAGCACCTTTTGCTCTAATGCTCAGCTCAGCAGTGCTAATTAAAAGTGTAATTACCCCAAAAGCACCCCACCTGTGCACCCCAGCCCCAGGCTTCCAGCTCCCTCATGCTGAGGATGTGGCTCTGACAGTCAGAGCATGGCTGTGGGTACAAAGGTAACTCGAGGCTGAGGAGAGTATATTTTGCTTACCAGCTCAGCACAGGCCGGAAGCTGCAGAGGCACTGTTTAGAAAAATCAGTTGCTTGTTTACCAGTAATAAAATGACCCCTATTGCTCATCACCAGGACACCACCACCTGCCTGTGTCCCCTTGCTGGTGTGATCATCCACCCCCACGGGTTCCCTTATTACAGAGCTCTGGGGGTGCCCAGTGGCTGCAGCAGGAGCAGAGTGCTGACGCTATCTGATTGCACATCACTCCTGTTGCCTTCTCCAAAACTACTGCTGCGGAGCTGAGTAATGTGTCCATGCATGGCCCTGCAGGACCCCATCCTGCAACCAACCACCTCTGGAGCCCAAGAGGAGGACACCAAGTCTCCATGCTGGGCTTTTGTGTGGGCAAAGAATGGAAAATAAGAACGACTGTGGGCTGTGCTGCTTGCTGGACAATGCAAAACAATGGGCAGTCCCCAGCCCCGTGCACTGAGACAATAACTGAACCGGTGCACTTCCTTCTGGCGGGGCTCTTTGGCTTTTTATCTTTAGGAGAGGGAGTGGGTTGTACACAAACGTTTGACAGCTTTCCTATCTGTGCCTTCAGGATCACAGCTAAGAGAGGCACACCCTGGCTCTGCATCCTGCTGGCCTGGGCTGTTCCTATGGGGCTCTCCTGCATGCTGCACGTGCTGGGGCTCTTCCTCCCGTTCTGCTTCACTGCACTGCACGGAATCCTGCATGGAGTTTCTTTTGGATTTGCTATTATGGTTCAGTGTCTGAAAAGCTACCTCTGCAAAACCTCCCAGTTCTCCTCCTGCAAGAAGAGCTGAAAAGCCTCGTACTGCATTGTAGCCTTGTTGAGTTAGAGAGAAGTACGCACCAAGCAGTGTTTGCTCAACATGCAGGGGGTAAATCCACCCTCAAAATAGGTCCTTGTGATGTGGTTGGCCCATGAAGAACTGCATATTTTATCACTGGTTGCTAAAGTGAAATACATGGGGGAAACAGCAGACAGGACAACTGCTGCCTAGTGTTGTGAGGGGGAAATCTGCCTGTAAAGTGTCTGACCAAGCTGCTAAATGTGCTTCATTGGACACTGCACACTTGCAAAGGACAAAGTCAGCACCAGCAATGATTGTGTAGCAGCAGAGAATAAGTGCTCCTTTTGCAAGGCTGGTTGAAAAGCAGAGCAACTGCAGGTGGAATCACGCTGCAGGTATCTGCAGAGATACGGCTGATAGAATAAATCAGCAATATTTATGGCAGGCAGAAGCTCAGAAAAGTATCTGCCATGGAAACCAAGAATAAAACTGACGCTTCAGGAGTGAGACATCAGAAAGCTGCCAGGATGAAGAATGTGTTTTGTGAGCTCATCTCGCATTGAGCAGTAACAAATGCCTTTGCCTCTTCGAGCTTCTCTTCCCACTTTGCATAAATTTAGTTGTGTTCAACTCTAATTGAGAGATGAAGCATGCCTCATCTGGTGGCTTTTTCCTACTTTTAATATTGCTTTCACAGCAATGCCTAGGAGGAATTATTCATGTATTGGGTTGGAGTGAAACTTCAGACACGATGTGATTCCTATCGTAGCTCTCCTGCTATTATTGTATAATTGCTTCATGAATGTAAACGCTCTGTTTCACACATTAATGGGAGGATTAATTCCAACCCACTTTTCTGTCTCTGCAGAACAGTTTAGCCACAGCCCTAATTGTGCTCTGCTTTTCAGGACGTGATGCTCTCAGATGATCCTGCTATGGGGCTGCCAGCAGGATTTTGGGGTTCTCCTGTAGCAGCCAGCAATGCTCCCTGCCTTCTGATCCTATGGCTGTCCCAACCCAGGTTGTGGCCTTCAAGATGTGGGAGCTGATGTGCAGTGGGTTACACCAACCCCAGTGCCTAAGCACTGACTATGGCAGGAGTAGGACAACGGCAGGACCTCACTGCTCCATTGCAGCAGTGCAGGGCAGCCCATTGCTGTTCCCAATGCAGCTCTATAGTGCTGGATTGCAGCTCTGCAGTTGGGAACTGCCACTGTCTTTTGCCCCTCAAAACCCTTGCAGAGAACCCGGTCTGCCTTTGTGCAACAGTCCAAAATCACTCCAAACAAGGCAATTGGGATGAATTGCATCTTGTGAAAGCATGTTTTGCATAGCTTTCCTTTCACCAGCCTGCCTGAGCCTGCATGGCTTGTGACATCGCCTCCATGTTGCCAGATGCAGCAGTCCCAGAGACTGTTGGTGCTGGAGAAGTCATAGCCTCCAAGAAGCAATAAAGCATTATTCCCTTAGAGAGATTTCCAGGAAGGCTTCAGGTCCTCCAGGAGGACTCTGCTGTCCAAACTCCTGCAGGAATGAGTTGAATCTGGGCTGAGCTGCTCACACACCTCCTGAGGGCTGTGGGAGGGCAGCAGACATCAGAGCAGGATGGCACTGAGCTCAGCTGTTGGTTCTGGCAGTAAGGATGGAATAAGGAAGCAGACCTGAGACAGCTCAATCAGGGGGGCGGGGGCACAATCAGTGCTTGGTGGCACCAATTGTTATCAGATTCATTGGCCATAAGGAATTCAGCTGTAATAAATTCCGGGGAAAATATTGGAACCAGCCAACTTACCCTGGAGAATGGAGTTTTCTGCCTTTCAAGACCAGCTGCCTTTAGAAAGGCAGTGAGCTGTTAAACCATGTTACTTTCCTCATAAAGAAACAAGGACTGACTCTAATCTTTGTTTGGCAAAGTTCTATCTTAAATATTCAGAAATAGAAGGCTCTAAAGAGGGGGGAGAGAAGGGAAATTATTGCTTGAAACACGTATGGGCTTTGTATTTAGCTTTTTGCAGAGCATGCACAGCTCACACTGCAAAGCAAAGCTCCCTTCTCCTGCTCTGTGCTGGAATGGGGAGGTGCATTGCAGCATGGTGTGAGGGTTCCAAAGAATCATCTTCAGTCATTCAGAGGAAAACTGAGATTCTGACAGTGGTCACAAGCTGGGGGCAGCTCTTTTCTCCCATCCTCCCCCTGCAATGGTGTGCCCTGAGCCACAGCCTGCTGTCTGTGAGGAGCTCTGCCCTTCTTAGGAGCGATACCAACCTCTTGTAACTTGTCTGCTCTTGGCTGGGAGACGCATCTGGAGATGCACCCAAAGTGCTGTGGGTGGTGGGAGGTGAGGGAGGGACCGGTTCATCATGTTCAGAGCTTCAGGCACACATGTGGCAGCTCCTGGCCCAGCTGCCAGCAGCCTCTGCCCAGCGATGTGCATGCACAGTGCTCTGCTTTGTTATTGGCTTTGTTTTTTTTCCCCCCTTTATCTTTTATTGACTTGTTTGTTGTTGTTTCTTTAGCAGAGTATCTGGGAACCTTTGTCCCCCAACCTTGGTGCAGTCCTGTGCTGCTTGTTTATAAAAGCAGGGAATCCACTTGACCACGTGTATTTGCAGTGCGTGTGTTGTGCTCTCAGGCTGCGCCGTGCAGCACAGTGTGTGCTCTAATTGCAATGTTTGTTCTAATTGCAGCTGTGCTGCATGCAGCTCCATTGCTGGGAAGTAAAGGAAGAGTTCTCAGCTCAGCTCCAGCTCACAAAACTGCCTAAAATATGGGAAAAAAGCCAACATTTCTCAGCAGCTGAAAGACATGGTCAGGTCTAAAATGTGCACCAAGTCTGGTTAATACTTTGCTTTCTCTACAGCTCCAGGGAACAGTGCTGGGAGGGAAGTGACCCCTGGGAGGTGATGGCACTGCATGCAGTGTGCAGCCATGTCAAGCTGAGAGCACTGCTCGGCTGCTGCTGGAGGGAGACCATATAAGAGTAAAGTCCGTGGTATTCCTGATAATGAATGTCTCCCCATTTCTCATAAATTCCCTGCTAAATGTATGATCACTGAGTTAATAATGCAGCGCAGGACATAATGAATAGCCACTTACAGTAAGTAAATCATGCCTGTGAAGAAATAGAACAGAAACTTCTGGCAACTCTCAAATCCTTCATGCTTCCAGAGAAGCCTCGAGTTCAGCACTGATTTCTGGTGAAAAAGGCTCTGTTGGATCTGGGGCTGCTGGGAATTGGGGGGTTATGACTATGGCTATGGCTATGGCTATGGCTATGGCTATGGCTATGGCTGTGGTTATGGCTATGGCTGTGGTTATGGCTATGGCTATGGTTATGGCTATAGCTATGGCTATGGCTATGGCTGTGGTTATGGCTATGGCTATGGCTATGGCTGGCATCTGCCCCAGCAGGGTCATGCTATATGGTGGCACTCCAGCTGTTGTATAGGTGCAGTGTTGTACAGCTGCAATAAGCAGCTCTACCATGGGCAGTGGTGGGTGGGGGCCCTGCATAGTGCCCTATTTCCAGGACAGTGGGGCAGAGCTCAACGTGCTGACTTCAACATCTTCCTCCCGCGCCACTCAGGCTGAGCATGAAAGTTCAGACTTCCAGGCATGAAATAACTTCTCTTTCTCTGCTGAGTTTCCTGTTTGATTTTCCTGGAGCTCCCGACAGCTGCAGCAGGGCGACGGCGGCGGCTGTCAGACAACACATTGTCTGCTGTGCGGGGACGGGCTGGAGGAAATCCTGCTTGGACGGGGTGGGGGGAAGGAGGGGAGGGTCTGCAGTGCCCCCCACTCTGAAGCTGCCTTTGGGCTGTCCTGCAGTGGGGCTGTGTGTCTCTGTGCTGCTGCTGGGGCCTTAGTGCCACCCATCACCCCTAGGGCTGAGCTCCTCACCCAAGGGCATGGCTGATAGCAGAGCCCTGCAAGGACCGGTTTCTGCTCCTTATCTTGCAGCAGTGCCACCCAGCACCAGGCAATGCCAGATCCTCCCATGGCTGTTGTTTTGTGAACAGCTGCAAGTGTTTGGGTGTAATGTGCTGGCAGGGTTGGGGAACACTGAGCTGAGTGAAGGGAACTCATCAGAGCTGGGAAAACACCCAGCATTACGCTGTGGGGATTTATCAGGAAATCAGTGGGAATGTAAATTGTGTGGGAGATCAGCTTGAAATTGTGGTGTCATCAGTCTTGCGTTTCATTCCTTCAGTAATAAAAGAGTTCCTCGGAGAAAACAGATGGTGTTTGCCTCTCTGTCACCCTCTCTTGTGGCCCAACAGCCTTCACTGTGTAGCCAATGAAAAGCAATTTCTGCACCCCCATGTAAGATCTATTCCTGGGCCACCCCACAGCCCAAACCTGCCGTGCCGTGCCTTGGCTGTGACACCAGCAGCGTGTGGTCATAGCACAGATGCCAGGTGCTGGTTGCTGGTCTGGGGTGTTCCCATCCAGGGGGTACCAAAGTGAGACCCCCACGATGGCTCTGTGCTGCCCCAAGGAGAGCAGCCCCATGGCTGGGGTCAGGCCAGGTCACTATGCTGTGCCAACATTGATTCCTATCACACGTCAGCTCAGAGGAGCAATAACAGAGCTGTAAAGCCCATCCCTGGGACGAGGTGAGGCAGCAGCTCCCAGCACTGGGCTGAAGTCTGCAGGGCGGAGTGGGGCAGGAATGCAGGTCCTGCCATGCTGCTGCTCACCCAGTGCTGCCCCTGATGCGTTTTGCTTTTGCAGTGATGCTTTCGAGAAGTTTCCCAGCAGTCGCTTTGCCTAATTACTGTAATCTAAGTGACTGATGCCTTGTTTACAAGGAAGCCTTGTCTTTGTTCTAGAGCTCTGCCCTTGAATCCTTGTCAAATGTCAGATCTGCTTTATGGATATTTTCATCTGTCTGCATTGGTTTATTTATGCACACAGTTCAAACACAAAAGAACAGCTTTAGCGCTGCAAGTTTATTTCAGCTCCATGTCAGAGGGGAGAAAAAGGGACAAGGATGATGCCGCGTGCGTGGATACGGACATGGCCAAACGGGCTCTGCTCCCACAGCAGGCAGGGAAAGGTGAAAGCATAACATTGCTGGGGGTGTCACATCTGCAGGGCACCCTGAGTGAGCACAGGCACGTGGCAGTGGGAGCAGTCCTGGATGTCCCCATACTGCTCTGTCCCAGGAATGTGGGGGCTGCAGGGATGATCCAGGAGCTCCATGCGCCACTCTGACGCCAATCCCAAATGGAAGCTAAAAAAATCCTTCATCAGTAAACACTGATTGTGTCGCAGGGTTACCGAGACTGGTGAGCCCATCCATAAAAACCCCTTTCGTGCTGCAAGCTGAGTCAGTTCTGGCCGCAATGAGGAGAGTTTACTGAAGCTGTTTAGGGAAAGCTGATGGAGAAAGCAAACAAAATCTGGTGGCTGTCCTTTAGCACGGGGTTTGGTCCCCAATAGCAGAGCTGCTCCTGCATCTGCCAGCACCATCTGCATGCAGCGAGGTGCTGATACCCCCAGGCACTGTGCTTTGCTGCATGCAGGCACACACCAAGGCTCTTGTTCAGCAAACTAATTGGGAAAAGAACTGCCATCCTTGCTGCCTGCTGCCGGCCTTGCAAGACTTGTGTCCTGGCTCACCCCCTCCATGCAACCCATTCCCCCTGCTCCTCGTTAGGGAAATAGTTTCCTCTGTGGTTTTCTCCTCTCGGGGCCCTGGGGCTTCTCTCTGTTGAGGAAAATTCTTTGATCAGTAGAAATTACACCAGGAAAATATTTTCCGTTTCTGTTAGGATAAAAATGGCTCAAGCAAAGCATGATTGATTGCTGAAAAACGGAGGAACCCCGGTGCCTTTTCGGAAGGCTTCCTACTGTTCCTGCAGACAGTAAACACAGAACAGATTTAGCAGCAGAGCCCAGCATGAGGCAGCCTCTGAATGCAGTAATAGCAGAGCCATTCCTTTTTTTTTTTCCCCCCCTTTTTTCTTTTTATTTAAGAAATCCATTTGACACTGCTGATGGAAGGCATGCTGCGGCTCACATTGCAGCATTGCTCTGCTGGAGATGTGGCTGTCGCTATTTTGCTGCTGTTTATCCCAGTGTAGCAACCAGGGCTGCATGACGAACTGCAAACAGTCGGAGAGCATTGGCAGAACGCTGAGGTGGTAAAGCTGGGAGAGGAATTGCATGTGCTCAGAGAACTGCACCCAGCACTGCCCATCCTGCACCCATCATGGGCTGAAATGGCACGGCACAGCCAAGCGTGGGCAGTGCCATTCCCAGCCATTGCTTGTGGTGGAACGTCCTCCATGAGGAGATGCACAAAAAGGGCTTTGCCCAAGCAGCAGCACCCCACCATCTCTAACATGAAACCTAGTGGAGCCACAGGGGAGCTGGAGGAGAGAGACGTTGGGTTATTGCTAATCACCATGTCAGGCAGCACTGCAACTAGCAGCAGCGGTCCCAGATGCCTCCTTTTAGTATTATATATGCAAATACAGCCATGATTTATTTATCGGAAAAATCTGTATTTCATAGTAATCTACTTTCTTCATAGTATTTACTATTCAAATTACCCCAGCTCCTCATCATAAAGAAGGAACCCGCTGTGCGCTGCTCTGAGTAAATACAGAAGGTGACAGCCCTGATATTGCAATGCTGCAATCAAAGCATATCCCTGCTCAGTGCCTGTGGTGAGGATACAGGTGGCTGTGTGCTCCTGGCTCCATTAAGGGACAGCACACACTGTGTCCCCATCCTGGGGTGTACACTGTCCCTGCACACCCCGGGTGTTCCTATGCTCCGCAGGGCTGTGTGTAGTTACTGCACTCTCAATCCTAGAAGGAGGTTGGAGACCTTTGCCAAGACCTGGCTTTGGCTCCAGCTGCTTTGCAAAGTTATTTTTATTCAAATGCTAATGTTTTAGTTGCTGGTTCTTTCTATTTATGAACGGTTTTAATGGTGCAAAAGTTTTGTAAACGCTGCTCCAATCCTTTGGGCTTGAAACAAACCCTTTCCCTCAGGGCCCTCTGGGCAGCCTCCAGCTGGCTGCTCACTTTGCACTGCTTCTGGTTCCCAGCACAGAGTCCATGAGAACACAGGAACAACCTCCCACATTGGCTGCTCTGGGGTTTGGTGACAGGGCCAGGAAGACATTGGCAAGGACTCAAGGCAAGGAGTGTATGAGATAGAGCATGGTGTGGCAGGTACTCCAAGGGTGCATAAATGGTGGAAGCAATGCACGAGAGACAATGCGCGCTGGGCATTCCCAGCCCAGCCATTCCACGGGGACAGCCCCTGTTCATCATCTCTGCAGTGATGGCTCTTCAATCTGTTCCTTATTCCTCTCCCTTATTAGGCATAATGTGGCAGTTCCTGTCTCCTCCTCCGTCTGAGCTGTAATTAGCACTTTTTGGCTTGAGTCATGTCCTTTCATCATATCTGGACTGCAGTCACTCTTGCCAAGGTGAGCAATCCCTCAGGCAGAGATAAAGCCCTGTGCACACCAACCAGGCCAGGTGCTCTGACGGACGCAGTGCCCAGGGCATGCACCAGGCACAGCATCATGTCTAAGGTGAGCAACGGTGCCAAGGAGGTTATGGCAGTTATATCCCATGCCCTTCTGGTCATCCAAGGTGGAAAATTCAAAGCAAACTTGGTGGTTACTGGTAAAATGCTATAAAACAAGAAGCTGAACCATGCAGGAGAAAGACCCAAACACTACCATAACCGAAACCCTAACCCTAACCATAACCTTAACTCTAACCCTAACCTAATCCTAAACTTAAACCTAACCCTAACCCTAACCTAACGCTAGCCCGAACCCTAACCCTACCCAAACCCAAACCCTAAGCATAAACCCTAACCTTAACACTAACCCTAACCCTAACCCTAACCCTAACCCTAACCCTAACCCTGTCCCGGATACTAACCCTAACCCTAACCCTAACCCTAACCCTAACCCTAACCCTAACCCTAACCCTAACCCTAACCCTGATCCTAACCCTACACTAACCTAATCCTGACCGTAACCCTAACTGTTACCCTAAGCCTAACCCTAAACATAACCCTAACCGTAACCCTAACCATAACCCTAACCCTAACCATAACCTTAACCCTAACCCTAACCCTAACCATAACCCTAACCCTAACCCTAGCCTGAACCCTAACCCTACCCAAACCCAAACCCTAACCCTAACCCTAATCTTAACCCTAACCCTAACCATAACCATAGCCTTAACCCTAACCCTAACCCAACCCTAACCCTAACCATAACCTTAACCCTAACCCTAACCCTAGCCCAAACCCTAACCCTCCCCGAACCCAAACTCAAACCCTACATATAAACCCTAACCTTAACCCTAACCCTAACCCTAACCCTAAACCCTAATCCTAACCCTAACCCTAACCCTAACCCTAAACCCTAACCCTAACGTGTCTCTCAGTTTGTCCCCTCTGGCACAAATCACAGGGTGACTGTGGTGCAGGGGCAGCAGCAGGAGGTGGATGGACTCACTGCTTTTCCAGCAGAGCAGTTGTACATGGGACCTTCAGAATAATAGCAGCAGCCAAGGGAATCTGCGATGGTGCTACAGACCTCCTGGGCACTTAAGGAAAGTTGACCATGAAATGTTTTATAGCTCATAAGACAGCCAGGACCTGTGTAATGGTGGGTTTTAATTACTTAGATATTGATGGACATAATAACTGTGCAGCAAACCACAAAGGGAAACCTGTGGCTGGAGGGGAGAGCAAGATTGATCTACGTGCAGCATATTAAATAACTCAAAATGTTCGGAGCCTCTTCTGGCCCTGACTCCAGGAGCAGAGCCAAGTATGATAAATAAGGCGAGGGCTGAGAAGTGTCTGGAATCCAAATGTTTATATTCTTGTTCGATTTCAAATGTTCACAGGGACAAAAGCTGCAGCAAGAGACACAACCCTGGGCTCTATGTGCCATGGAGCCGGGCTGGTTGTGGCTACTGAAGGGTAGGGAGCACAGGGGCTCTTTCACATGTTTTATGAAAGCTGGGAAACACCTGGAGCTGTGCTGTGCTGTGCCATGCTGTTCTGTGCCATATTATACTGTGCCATGCTGTGCTGAACTATGTTATGCTGTGCTGCTATTCTGTGCTGTGCTTTGCCATCCCATGCTGCACCATCCTGTGCTGTGCCATGCTGCTATGCCATCCTGTGCCATGCCATGCTGTGCTGTGCCAAGCTGTGCTGTGTTACTATGCCATGTTGTGCTGTGTTGTGCTGAACCATGGTGCTGGGTGGCTCCTGTGCTGCAGACTCACAATGGAATTACGTGCAGCACCTCTGTTTGTACTGATAAGGCAGATTGCTGTGTGGGCAGCACTCATTTGGGTGTGAAGCCACTGCAGTGATTGTGGCCAAGCTCTATGGCAAGCTCCTATGCTGGGCTTGCATCAGCTGCCCGGCAGGAACTCCCCGAGCCATGGGGGGATACAGGAGCTGGCATGAAGCTGAGTGCAGCCCAACAAACAGCAACATCCTGTGCCAGTGCACCGTGCTTCTCTCACCCACATTTCCTATGCTCTTGTACAACAGTGTGAAGTGCTGCGCTGCTTTCAAATGCATTGCGACGTCTTTAGGCACAGAGCCCACTGAATTATTGAAATGCAGCCTGTTTCCCGTAGTAATGCACCTGAGGCCTCAGATGTCTGTGCCTTGTGATCAATAGTAGACAGCAACGGTTTGGAAACAGAGAGGAATCAAAGCTTTGGCACGGCAGCCGTCCCAGCTGCCAGGAGCAAGGAGGAAAGGCTGAGCATTGCAGGATCCACACGCACCCACTGTACAGAGCAGATGTGATCAGTGCCAGCATTGTCACTGTGCTGCTCTCACACATAAACTGCAGGTGAGTGCTGGAGTGGCAATGCTAAGTCAGTGACGGAGCACCTGGTGGGAAGGCAAGGCCAACTCAGAGGAGCTCAAGTGTAAGCAATGTACCTGAGTGACCAGAAGGGCTGGAGCAAGGAGCCACCCCTTGGCAGCCTTCATTCAAAGGCTGGCAGTGGAGGTGGGGGTTTCTCACTGGAGATCCTGGCCTGCCTGTAGCCTTCTGAAGGTAAGCAGCTCAGTTCTTCACCCATGGCTGCTGCATTTGGGGTTGTCCTCATCTACTGCAGCTGAAGGCTTTGTCACTCTGCTGTTACTGCTTTGCTTTCCATCGTATTATAGTGTTAAATGGGCCCTTCCTCGGTTCACCTGAGAAAGCTATGAGTTGCCTCTACCTTTTCTCATCCCCAAGCAGTATTGGCAGAGCCGTGGGTCATGCAGTGGGGGTCCCATGTCCCCTCTGCCCCCCCTGGCCCATTTCACTGTGAGAGCCCTCACTATATTTTGCATTTAGAGTGACTTTTTCCCCCCCTCTAGTTTGCTGTTTGCCTGAAATGGTCTGAAATGTAATAGCCCAAGACAATCATCAGAATGAAATATCTCCTGTATAAAATATGCTGCAGCTATTCAGGAATGAAGATGGAGTGGAATGAGGGCTGCCAGATAAAGATTTAGAGGCACTGCCATACTCCTATAGGTTGTTTACTGAAGATATTTTCTCCTAAGCCCCAGTTTTAAGACCGCCTTTCAAAAGAGGGCACCAAATAAAATTTAGCAAGGAGCTTTAACAATTCAAGCTACCATGTGCTGAGCTTTTTGTTGCCCTTATGGGACTGAAACCTCATTTCCAAGGACCTTGACTTTCTTCTGATAGTGCAGGAGAAGTGGCATTGCCAGCGCTATTTTTGCACTGAGACACTGATTGGGTGTGAAATCTGTCTGTGGTGGCTGTGCCAGCAGAACCAGGCAGACAAAACATGGATGTGCATGGCCTGATTTTCCCTGGGATGCTGGGGAATCTGGGGGTACTTAATGAAACCAGGACAGTTGAACAGCAGGCATTGTAGGAAAAGCTTTCCCAGCCATCTTGGCACTGAGGTGGCTCTGTGTCCTCATCCCATAGCCTGGGTTGGGGAAGGGGTGAAGAATGTAGCTAAGAAGCCTTGCAGACATACAGGGCTGCAGCCCCAGGGGGCCCATTCTGCTCTCCCCATCTCAGCTGGCTCTGGGTGGTTGGAGCATTGCAGTGACAAGGCAGTCAGTGCCTGCCAGCAGACACCCTGTGAGTAATTGTGGTCCGGCTGTGGCTGCAATGTCTGTTTAGGATCCCTGCCTATTACTCAGCCTGGAAGCAGGCATTGCAGTAAGCAAAACTGCCTGACACAGAAGTAATAATGAAATGCAAGGCAATCAGAGCCCTGTTTGTAGACTTGACAGCTTGCTGTTTCCAGCCCAGGCACTAGAGATCCATGGAGTATCCTGGATTGGAAAGGGCCATAGGAATCACTGTATCTCACTCCTGGTGACCTGCAGCTGCAGGATGTGGGACCTGTGGGTGCTGGGTTCAGAATGGTGCCTTGTCCCAGTACTGCAATGCTGTGCTCCACTGCTGTGCAGGCAGGAGGGTCTGTGCCCAACAGATGCCAGGTCTGGGTGTCAAAAGCTTTAGGTTACCGTGGGAAGTGCTGTCCTGCAATCTGCTCGTGCAATCAGCACTCCCAAAGTGCAAACTAATGTTTTGTTTTATCTGCTTTCTTCCCACCCCCCACCTTTCCTGGGCTACCGGTGATGCTGTTGGCAGCTCGCACCCAGGCAGCTGCATAGCACAGGGATAAAAAGCAGCTTTCTGCTGCCACCTCGTGATGACAGCGGGCTCTCAGCCGGGAGAGAGCATGCTTGGATTTCTGGGGAGTTCTAGGGCAGATGAGCACCTTGGAACTGCCCCTGTAAAGAGCCCAGCAGCACGGTTCATTCCTAGGAGCTGCAGCTTTATTAGGCTGTGCTATTCCTGCAGCAGAGCCCTGGTCCCAGTGTCTCAGAGGCCATCGGGTGGCACAAGCCTGCTGATGCCTTGGGATGGTGCTCCTTGTGTGCTTTGGGGTGATGGATGGCAGCGCTCTCCTCCCTCGGGCAGGCTTGTATTCAATGCAGCAGGGAATAATGAAACCCTGGAGGGCAGGCAGGGATGCTGTGGGGCCAGAAGGATGAGCTGAGACCTGCACAAGCAGGCAGGTGCAGCAAGCACCATGCCAGGCATCAGGCACTGATCAGCCCCTCTCTGGTGCTGTCCCTGACGCTCTTCAGGAAGACAAAGATGTGGGACCCTCCAGTCCCCTTGGCCTCCAACGCAGCTGGTGGCTTGCCAATGGAACCAGCCTCCTCCTGCCCTGCCTTGGACTTCGCCACAGTGATGTACTTGGTGACGATAGCGATGTGGTGGGACCTGAAGTCAGCCAGTGCTGTGATGCAGTGGTTAAACGCCTCGTGGAGCCGCAGGTCTGCAGAGCTGAGGATGTGCTGCCGCAGGGAGGGGGCCAGGCTGATGTCTCTGATGAAGGCACGGTGGGGAGGGGGCATGTAGTCCCTCATCCTGTGCAGGAACGCAGCTGCAGAACATCAACAGAGACATTGGGAGAAATGAGAAGGTGGCATTTCTTTAGGTGGAAATATTAGATTGGTTTGCCCTTGGAAGGCCTGCCTACACTCTTGGAAAGAAAAGTTAATGCTAAACCACTGGAGAACATGAAGGAGTTGGTGTGATGTAAATCCAGTGGAAGAGGAGATGCGGAAGGATAGGTCCTGGTCCACAATCCAATGCAAATGCTCTCCAAGCAGTTCCCAGTTGGCATTTGCTGGCACTGCTCTTGCCCCCTCTTCCCTCTCCTGAGTGCCTTATGGAAAAGGTTTCTCCCTTTGGGTCCCTGAGCACAGGAGCAAGCAGGGGCTGAGCCCCAAATCAATGCCATGCTGCAGGGTCTGTGGGGTACCCTAAAACCCCCAAACCAGTCTCCTGCTGGCTGTTCCCATCCAGCCCTGGCACTGAGTTCTGCTGTTCAGTACCAGCAAGGTCTCCCTGCACAGCCTCCTCTCCTCAGCTCTTCCCAAGTGCATTAAATTAATTGAGAAGCAAACCCATATTAGGTCAGCGCTTCATTAGTGTTGGCTTTAACCCTAAAAGGCAGGTTTTAGCCTTTGCTCTCGGCATTTATATATTATTTGCTATTAGGCTGGCTTTGCTAATTTCTGATAAACATTTTCTGTCTTGGGCAGAGTGATGTGAATGGATGAACTCAGTTACTGGCAGGGTGCTGGCGTGCTCCGCTCCTCAGCTCTGTACCCATATATAACCTCAGCAAAGAGCTGACATGCAAAAAACAAAGTCTGTTCCTCTGGGAATTTATAGCAGCACAGAAGTGTGCCAGAGCCTGGTTTATGGACTTCCTCATGTAATGTACTGCGGACAGCCAGAGGCAACAGAAGGATTTTGGAGGGTGAGGTGGGCTGCTGTACCTGCTGTAGGCGCAATGGGCACAGCGCTATGGGCAATGCAGTGGGTTGGTTCTGTGCAGGGTCTGATGGGATAAAAGGGAGAAGTGTTGGACTTACTGCTCTCCTGGCTGTGTTGAATCCCCAGGAGCTCATCAAAGGTGTGGAGCACGGAGCTCTGTGCTGCGCTGCCTCCTGAGAACGCCATGGGCTGCTCGGAGATGCCCTCATAAAGCAGCCCGTGGGGCATGGCTGCGTTGTCCCGCCAGCTGAACAGACAAGGGCAGGTCAGCACGGCTGGTGCTGGGCTGCAGGGAGTGACCTTGGGCTGGTAGATGGAGTGCTGCCCTCCTGCCCCCAGCCATGCATCACTGTGCCCTGAAAGCTGTCCTCAAATGCAAGATAAATTTGGGAATAAACAGCACATCAAGGTGCACTGCAAGGTCATGATGTGGGGAGAGAACCATCATGGTGTGTGTTGCTATGAGCCCTGGGGCTGCATCCTCATCCACTGCCTTTATTTCAACAGAGAACAAGCCCAGAATGTGATTTCCTCCCTCTCTTGAAAGATGCTCATCCACAGCAAGGCTGAGAACTGGGCTGTGCCTCCCCCCCACCCCCGTACACCATTAACTCACAGCCATGTCACCCAGCTTGTGCAAAAATGGATAAATGCTCTCCTACAAATAGAAAGAGGAGTTATAATTTCAGAGCCGTAATGTGCCTGGCACAAAAATATCTCCTGACCTTCTGAAGAATGCACCGTTTCATGGAGCTTTCAGTGTTGGCTGCTGGAGCTGTTTGACTGCAGGAGCAGATTTTTGCTCAAATTGCAGAGAAAATAGATTCATTATTGAATGCCTTAATATTTTTAGTTCTCCCGGGGATGTATTTATAGTAACCTTTACTAGTGGGAAGTTCTTATAAGCAGAAGGGAATTCAAAGCCATGTTTTTCCAGGCTGATGACCATCAAGACAAGGTCAGCTCGGATAAAGAAAGAAAAGAAACATCATCAGGATGCATGGAGCCTTTTGACTTAGGAATGCTGAGATATGCCGAGCAGAAATAAAAATAGAAAGCTTCTGAGAAGGCCAAAAGCAAAGCAGATTGTGGTGCTGGCAGCCCTGCAGGGAGCTGAGGGACAGCACAGTGCTGAGCTCTGCTGCCCTGACCAGGTAATGTGGGTGAAGGGAAATACTCCCTGCTTACCCTGAGAGGAAGATCCTGATCACGGTGTAAAATACTGCTGGATCCACGTAATCTAGGTGGAAATTAGACCAGTTACTGTGGGGAAATTGCAGGTGATGCTGCCTGCAACAATACTTCCAATGGGACCCCACTCTGCCATCAGAGCAGGGCTTGCTGCGGTACTGTAAGGGCCAGGCACAGTGCATTCACACTATGCTTCTCATGAGCCCTGAGTGTGCAGGCTGCTGTTACCGTGCTCCCATTCCTAGTACCATGCATCTGCTGCAGGGCCTTGTCCATGGCTCCAATGGCTGCTGACAGCCCCTGCAGGGCTCGGTGCAGGAGCTCATCATCATGGTGCTGGAGGGCATGAATAGCCTGAATGGTGGCCTGCAAGGAGTGGAGAAGAGCATGAAGTGATGGGCTGAGATGTGTCTTGGATACCTGTGGGGTCAGGCGGCTGTGGGTCTTGTAGCACCATACCTTGATGCCAGGCACAGCTGCCTTCTCCACCAGGAGTGTGACGAGGATGAATCCACGCAGGCTCTCTCCCCCAGGCAATGATATAATAGGCTCCAGGTTCCTGCAGGGTGGCCAGCAGTTGTTTCCCTGTGTCCCTGCGTGTCCCCAGCCCTGACACCACTGTGCTCAGAGGCTGAGCTCTGCTGCAGCAACTTGCACTGCTGCATCCCATAAACAAGCGAGTGGTTTGGAGGATCTGCACACAGGACTCAGCATGCAGCTGCCTGCCCCAGTGCTGGGTCAGAGCATAGCTCAGTCCTTGGGGAAAAACCTTCCAGGTGCAAAATGTCCCACTCCTCAAGCACAGGTAAGCAAGGATGTGCTCTGCTCTGCCTCTACAGGGATCTAAACCCTTCCCTGGCAACACTGCCCTGCAAAGGCTGGAGCAGCAGCTGTTCTGCCATGGTGCTTTGCTGCTATTACAGTGGTATGTCTGTGCACCAAGGACTGAACTGTTTCTGTCGTGTACTGGGAGAGAGAGGTTTAACCCAGCAGTGTGGGAGCACTACGCCAATTCAAACAAAACTAACGCTGTTAGAGAATAAATAAGCATCTTAAATACTTACTCAATTTCCAGAGGCCTGGAGGCATTTTGAACATCGACAGCAAATGCACATGAAAAGGGGGAGAAGCAGAGAGATAAAGTGATGTTATAAACTGTTCTAGCAATGGGCTGTGGTGCACCATAGGGAGGTTGTGCACCATAGGGAGGTTCCTGCCCTTGGCCAATAGCTCCCACATGTGTGCCATGGGGCAGAACCCTTCCCTGGCCCTAAGCCATGGGTCAGCCCCAGGCTGTGGTGGCTTCAAATGGCTCTGGATGGGGTGGGAGCTCTGTGCTGGACAGGAGCCGCGCTCGCCTGGTTACCCGCTGGGATTCTTCCTCCTCCAGTTGGCCAAGACGAAATCTGCATGGGTGAGGATGGGGGGCAACCCCAGGGCCTGTGACACCTCCCAGAAGGGAACGGCCAGGTTACGGGGCAGCATCTGGGGGCACAGAGCACAGCACAGGGCTTTGGCATCAGCCCTGCAGGATGGCTGTGACCCCCCAGAGCAGGAGCTGATGTTACCTTCACGGTGCCTTTCTCGCCCTCCTGCCAGACGTAGCCCATGGTGAGGAAGCTGAGCACCAGGTGGGCCAGGTGCAGCTCCTCACGTCCTTGGAGCTGTTGAGTGTTCAGCTGTGGCATCTGACAGAGAGACCCTCATGAGCACATGTGACCTGCATGCTCTCAGCCCAGCAGGGCCCTCCTGGCACCTTGCCTTTTGCATCCCAGCCCTGTGCTCTCCCTATGGATTATCCGTTCTTTCCTTCCCATCCCTTCAGGGTTTGCCATGGATGGAACTGGTTGGGTTGCATGTGATGAGTCCTGGTAACCCTTGGGAGCTCACTGCCCTGCACCATGAGGTACCTCAGCAGTTGTGCAATGATTTAGCTCTGTGCCAAGTTAAGGCTTTGCTTTGCAGGCCCAGAAGTGACTGGTGCAAACCTGACCCAGTCAGAGCATTATTGGCTTAGCTTTGCATTGACCTTTGCAGTCCCAGCTGTGTCAGATTGAAGTGTGAGAGCACTCCAAAGCCAGATGCAGTGACATGTACCTGGTGGATGCGTGCACGGAGCTGGTGGCTGGCGATCAGCTGGGGCAGCTCATGGGCAATGTCCATCCAAGGGCTGTAGGAAGGTGGCAGCTCTGTCTGGGGAGATGGCAGGAGGGAGGGTGTCAGCACATTACACGCTGGGGACCAGCTAGATATACACAGATCCATTCTGAGGCTGGGTGCTTGATCCTACTCAGGGCTGGGAGATAAGCACAGCCCTGGGCAAAGACTTTGGTTATTGCAAGTCTACACCTGGACACAGCTGCTTCATACTGGCTGCAGTGCAAAGTAGCTGCAGGTCAGGGAAAGGGAGCACAGTGGCAGTGCTGGGTGTGCACAGGGCAGTGCTCTGCTGCATGGGAGAAGGTTCTGTGGCAAGGGACAGGAGCACCCTTCCAGCCCTCAAATTGCAACTAATGGCTCGTGTCTGGTTCCTCCACTTGTAATAGCAGCCTGTGTGATTGTGAACTAATGGCCGATAAACAACTGTCTGCCCGTCCCTGAGAGCTCCCACTGTAAAATGCGCCCAGTGACAAATGGCACAGCTTGTAGGATGGGAGATCTGCCATCTAAATTCCCTCCTCGTCCTCGTGGAGAACACTGTAAATCCACAGCCACTATCTGTATTGCAAAGCTCCTGCTCCTCTCCCCTGTGCCATTTGCTGCAGCCAGCATAATCATTTGTCCTATGAATCTGCCGAAGCCAAAGCCTCGCATGCATTCCTCGTTGTTCTATCAACTACTGTAAAGCACTGCTAAGAGGCAACCCAACCAGCACAACGCTCACCAACCCCAATATCTGCCACTCTCTTTAGCACGCACGGCCGTGTCCTACCAGAGGGTTGGGCAGAAGGAAGCCGTACTCCTCGGAGAGCTGGAAGCGGCCCATTGCAGTGGGCTGTGGGCTCTCCTCCTCGTCCCCAGCCTCCATCCTGTGCTGCCCTGCTCTGTGCTGAGCCAGCACCGTGTCCCAGCCCCGAACCTTGTCCTGGGGGGTGCCTGTGGCTGGAGGGGCTGAGCAAACATGACTAAAGGTTGCTGATAAGCAAACGCTGAGCTCCAGCCCCTGCAGCGGGTTTGGGGTGGGGGCTGCGAGCTGTGCCCTCAGTATGGGGACATGGGGATAAGCTCAAGCATGGCACCCCAATATTGTCTTCCCCACAGTGCTGTCCCTGTGAGAATGGTGTGTGCACCGAGTCCTCAGCTCTAGGTTTGCTGATTTAAGTGCTCATAACAGCCTCAGTGCAGCCAAGGTAAATGAAGGGGAGGCACAGCTGAAGCTGCTGCCATGCAGTAAGTGCTGCATGGCAGGGAGCAAAGCTCCCAGAGTCACATTTCATGTCAGTTGAAGATTAATCTTCATTTCCAGCTAACTTGTTAATGGCTGAACACAAGTTGAGCTGTCATTAAATTCCCACTGTCAAAGCACAAGGCTGTAATGATGGATTAAATGTGCATTAGTGAATGGCATGATCTCCCCATGGCAACAGCTCCAGGTGGGGTGGGGGGGATGAGAGCAGAAGTAATACATGGAGGGAGCACCTACACCCTGCCCTGCTCCCAGCCCTGCCCTGCAGGGATGACAGACCTCAGGCACCAGAAATAACTTTTATTGAACAGCACAAACAAGGACACAATACAAAGGACACAGCCTTTCAATGTCCCTCCAGCCTCCAGACCAGGGCTCCATGCTGCTGCAAACACCCATGAATTTGGCAATATCCTTTAAAGGCCTTTCCAGCTCTGCTGCTATGCATCCACTGTGATCTTTTCCTCATCAGCGATCTTTTCCTCATCTGTGATCTTTTCCTCATCAGAGATCTTTTCCTCATCAGTGCTTTCCTCAGACCTACAGCATGGGAACAGAAGGGGGTTCCTGTAAGTGCCAAACAGCACTGCCTTCCCCTCCCTATGTGGATGGCAAGGATGAGCTCTGCCTCTCCTGCCACCCACACCCCATGGAGGGTTGCAGGCTCACTCCTCTTCTTGTGGCTTCTCTCTGGACAGACACTGCCTCAGCTCGTTTATGTTTATTACCACGAAGACGAACCCAATGTAGAGGGGCACACTGAGACACCAGATGAGAATCTCCGATGTCTTCAGTGAGCTCTTCTTCCAGATGGCTGCAAGGGATGACTCCTTCAGAGGGGAACAGCAGCACCCTGGAGCAGCCCCCCCTGCACTCACAGCCCTCCCTGCTCACCACCACTCTCTCCCTCTACTTTCTCCTGGCAAAACGGGGCCTTCCAGCCAAGGTCACAATGGCAGCTCCCTCTGTTGTTACACACCTGCATGACAGAGGAAGAGAAATGATTTCTATCAGCTGACCATGAACGCATCCTCACTTTTGCGAGCTGCAACCTGGGAGAGTTGCAGTGATCTCAGAACCAAGGGCATGTAGCACTGTCACTTACACCGTGATTGTGGCATTTTTCCATTACGTCACAACTGTAGTTCAAGACCGAAGCAGGCACACACTTCTGTTTCAAGCAGACCTAAAGCACAGACACACAGTCAGCACACGATGGACACCAACACCTACCTCCTGCTTCACTCCATTCAGTGGCATTCATACTGTCCACGTATCAAGGTCAACTTGTTTGGGATACAACCAATAGAAAAGCCACTGCCCCTGGGGCTCCGCTGCTGCAGAAATGCTTCCAGCAGCTCCTCCTTTTCACCCCAGCACTGCTCACCTTATGGTCATCACAAGCGCTGCCATCCCTCACCAGCATGGGGTCCTTCTCCGTGAGAGGCTGCATGTAGTCCAGTGTGACACACACCACGTTCTTCACCCGCACGTAAACCACCGCAGCCCTCTCCTTGGTGAAGGGCACAGTGCCTGGGTACTCACAGACCAGCTTCCCACAGCGGAGATCACTGCAGGCATGGAGAGCACAGTGCTTTGCAAACCACCCTCACCCTTCCACTCCTCTCCATGTCTGACATGGGAGGGCTGAGCACAGCCATAGGAGAATGGCTACCTACCTACCTATCCTAAATAGGTTAGGGCTAGGGTTAGGGTTAGGGTTAGGGTTAGGGTTAGGGTTAGGGTTAGGGTTAGGGTTAGGGTTAGGGTTAGGGTTTGGGTTTGGGTTTGGGTTTGGGTAGGTAGGTAGCCTACCTTCCACAGCCCTCACCTCCAGGCACAGCTGTGGTAACCACTCTTATCAGAGCCACAGTGCCCCATTCTGTCCCTTTGGCCATTGACTTCCTCATAGCAAGCCCAGGGTGCGTTTTTGGCATCTGCAAACACACACCATCACTTAGGGACTGTCAGAAAGCCTCGCTGCTGTGCATCACCACTGGCTCCACGTGCTTTTGATTCTTGTCTCCCCCAGCATTAAGCTGCCTCACCTTTGCCAAAGATCTCCTGGCACTGAATGTCAGGAGACAGGCACTTCCCCTTATAGCAGTAGGCAGTGTTCTGCTTGCAGGGATGCCCGTCCATGACCCACAGGTTGGGTGTACACTCCCCAGAGGTGCCATTGCAATATTCCTCCAGCTCGCATTCATTATTAGAGCGAGATCTGCACAAGGTGCCTTTTTTCCTAAACTGGTGGAAAAAGACAGAACGAGAGGAGCTTTGCACAGCACACACTCACAAACAGCAGCACAGAGTCCTGTTATGATGCTCTCTGCACATGGGTCTTGCAAACAAGCAATGCAACACCACTGCAGCACGGCTCACCCTGCACCTGTAGCAGCATGGTCCTGACAGGCACTGCACACCCGTTCTTAATTTGCAGCCCTCAGTGCAGCACGGATCATCCCGGCACTCCTGGAAGCAATGAGCACGGACAGTCAGGAGAGCTCATGCTGCTCCCATAGGGAAACAGGAACACAGCTCCAAGGGTTCCTGGCATGGCTCTTCCTCAGGCACAGCCCTGGGCTCCCACCAGGGCTCACCACCCACCTCTGGTAACCCACAGTCACAGGCCTCTCCCATCTCCACCAGTTTGTTGCCACACACAGGACTTTTGTAGGACACATCCGCAGACGGCCTGTTCAGGAAGCAGTGCCCTTCTCCAGAGGTGAGAAAACGCTCAAAGTCTCTTATGCTGCAGTTGCTGAAGGCTTTGGTGCCAGCTGAGTGCCTGTAAGCAGAGGGTGAGGTCTGTGTGCTGGGGCTCCATGGCTCTTCCCATCAGCAGAAGGACAGGAGCCTTGCACTGCACTTACACTGCATTGCTCTGCATGATGCAGGTGGCTCCTGCACAGCCACAGCTCCCAGGGTCATCATAGTCCATCCCCAGGCTGAGTCCCAACAGCTGAGCCACAGCCAACGAGAACACCTCCAGCGTTGTGCCATGTGGGTACTGAGAGGGCACTGCAGCTGTGGGGTGCTGCCAGCCCTACCCCCCCACACCACAGCTCAGCACCCAGCAGAGCAATCCCTGCTGCCAGCAGCCCTTGCCCTCCAGGTGGGCACAGCCCAATGCTGCACCCAGGCACAGAGCTACCCACATGGACAGACAGCTCCATACCAAAGCCACTGCTCCAGCATGGTCCTTGGGACACAGCTTCCTTGCAGAGGATGCTCCTATGGGATGGGACTGATCCCTGTAGCTGAGGACAGCACAGAATGAGCCCTACATGTGCTGCTCTGCACCACACTGACACCCCTATTCCTGCCATTCCCACTCCAGCCACCCCCTCCTTACACAAACAGGAATGTTACGTCCTTCAGCTGCCGTCTATGATGTGTGTTTTTCCACTGCAGAAATCTCTGTAGTAATTCTTCTGCACCTCCTGTGGTCGGGATCTTGTTCATTTCTGTCCAGAGCTCCAGAGAACTCAGCACTACGGTCAGGTTGAGGCGAGTGAAGATCTGGGAAGAGGCAGAGAGCTGGTCGGGACCCCTTAGCTCCCCACTCACTTTTGGTTCAGGGCCTTTTCCATCCCAATGCAGCACTTTCCCCCACCCAACTGAAAGCACTCACGCTGTTCACGTAG
Source organism: Coturnix japonica (assembly GCF_054131305.1). Lineage (NCBI taxonomy): Eukaryota > Metazoa > Chordata > Aves > Galliformes > Phasianidae > Coturnix > Coturnix japonica. The sequence goes on along the minus strand of NC_140672.1, from coordinate 3,952,274 downwards.
CTGAAAAGCTGCACCATCTTTGTGGTCACCACGTGTTTGTCTGCTCCCAGGTGGTCGTACTGAAAGATGACAGATTGCAGAGCACACGAGTGTCCCATGCAGGGACTGCACCATGCATTGCCCACACCCTGGGCAGCTCTTCTGCTGCAGTCCCTGCTATTGCATGTCATTTTCCACACCCAAGGGAGCTGCTTCCCACCTCATGAGGCCTTCCAAGCCCTGATGTTCCGTGAAGGTTTTTCCTAGGAAAAACAATTTATGATGGAGAAGATGAAGACTTACCAGAGCTTTGTCCAGGATGACGTGCATCTCCAGATGCCAACGGGACCTGGGAACAGCTTCCATCACCTTGAGAGAAACAGAACAAATTAAACAGCAACAAAAATCCCCATAGACACATGAAGAGGGTCAGCATTTGAGGTACTGAACAAACAACATCCAGCTGCAGAGCTGGAGATCTTCCAGGTCTGTGGCACCACTGCAGCCCAAGCTGTACTCACTGCTCCATCCCACGGCTGCAGGGACACCTCTGCAGCCCAGGCCAAGGAGCTGCTTCCTTCCAGCAGCTGCGTGTCCACGTTCTCCCCCTCCATCTGATAAACGAGGTGCTGATACCCAGCCGCAGCCTCCAGCGGCCTGATCCCATAGCTGGCGTTGGCGAACTTCAGGACCCCACTGCAGGGTGAAAGCACAGGGCAGGAATGGCTCTGCTGCAGCACCGCCGGATCCCGTGCCTGTTCTCCTGCTGTCACAGCAGGGCGAGCAGCTCACCTGAGCCCGGAGCAGGTGCTGAGTGCCACGAGTGACTCTGGGAAACCCTCCACGTAGCCCACGTAGAAGCAGTCGCGCTGGAAGCAGTGAAGCCGCACCATCAGCGCGGTGCCTGCTGTGTGGAGAGCAGCAGGGAGCAGGGCAGCACCGGGCACCAGAGCTGAGCGCTACCGCCTGTGGCCCCATCCCATCCCCGTAGAATAAACCGAGCACCGAACCGACGGCTTTTGGTGTCCTCCCCTCCCCTCTGTTCCTCACCGCCCCCAGAGCGGCCGCAGCGCATCGGGGGATGGAACAGCATCCCAAGGAGAGCAAGAGCCGCAAGGAGTGTCCTTGCAGAAGAGAAGCTGCACCTCTGCCGCTCCGGGCGTCCCCTCCAGCCCTACCCGGAGCCGTCGGGCGCAGCGTTACCTCCAGACGCGCGAGTTCGTACTGCGTGTCCCCGCCGCTGCCGTCGGTGTAAATCCGGAGCTTCTCAGGCAGAAACACTCTGCGCACAGAACAAACGGACCCTCCGCTGTTCCGCTCCGCTCCGCTCCCCGTCGGAGCCGCCCCCTCTCGCCGCCGCCGCCCCCACTTACTGCTGCCGCAGCCGCACGGTGTGGGGTCGGCCCGCGATGGGGATGGTGACGGTTCGGGCGCGGGGCCGCCCCTGGGCCGCTCCTCCCCGCAGCACCGCAAGCAGCACCGCCAGCCCCAGAGCCGCCCGCATCGCCCCAACGGCCGCCGGTTGCTTCAACGTCTTTATTGCTCGCGCAATTCACCCGCGCTCTGCCTCGAGCGTCGCTCCGGCTCCGGCTCCATCCCCGAACCGCTGCTCTGTCTGCTACAGACGCTCAAGTTGCTCCTGAAGCTGCTGGTATCGTATTCTGTGGAGCTGCGGGGACAAAGCGGGGCTCAGTGCGGGGCTGAGCACAGCCCGGTCCCTGCTCTCACCCCCCCCCCTCCCCAGCCGGACAGGAGCCCGTCACATCTCTATTCCCAAAATGTGGTGTCCCATTGCTTTTGGTTGGGGACACTATCATGGAGCACATGGTAACGCCCCGAGGAGCATCAGAGATGCTTGCCATGTCCTGGCCCTGCTCTCTCATGTTGTCTCTCTCACTCTTCTCCTCCACAGCAGGACAGATGCGTTGCTTTCCAGTTGTGATACCTGCAGCTCCTCCTGCATCTTACTTTTCCTCTTCTATAGTTTCCCCAAGAACCAGCATTTTCCTGCTGGCCTTTTATACAAACAGCCAGAGGGGTGTCATGGATTATGTCCTCTGGATCTCAGCAGTTTTCCAGGAGCTATCACTGATCCCTGCCCACCTCTCACCCCCTTCAGGAACCACTCAATGTTAACTCACGCATAAGATGCCGCCTCACTCCCGGCACAGCGCCGCATCAGCTGGTTCCACTTCATGATCAGGATGATGATGCAGATGAGGATGGGGATGAGGAGGCAGAAGCTCAGCAGCAGCACATTTTTTATTGTATTCTCTGGGGCAAGGCCTGGGGACAGAACCACACCGCAGCCCCAGGTCAGCGCCAGGCAACGCTGAGAGCCCTGGGGCTGCTCGGGGCTCTGCTGTGTGCACTCACTGTTGATGTCCCGCCGCCACTGCCCGCTGTCAGTGCTGCCACCCACCGCAGATCCCTTTACCCTGCAGTAGGGTGGGCTCCAGCCTGGGTGGCAGTGGCAGTTCTTCTTGTTATTGCACACCTGCAAATGCCAGAGTGGATAGAAAACTCTCTGCTTCCAGTTTTCTGCTCATCTAGATGAGCAAATACTCCACGTTCCCTCATCCCATTTGATTTTGCTCTTAGAACACTAAGAAGTCTCAGTTTCTCCCACACTGCTGAATGGTGATTCTGGAGGATGAGGACCTCCAGGTTTGGCCAAGTCTCAACACCTGGAAATAACCTCTTCAGCACTGAGCAGCACAGCACCACCTGCCCAGCAGCACTGCTGTCACTTACCCCGTGCCCACTGCATTTCTTCTGCACATTGCAGTCATAGTTCAGAATGGAGTGTGGCTGGCACGTGCCATTCATACAAACCTGCAAGTAGAATAGGAAGAAAAAAAACCCTGCTGGGCACATTTCTATCTTCCTTCATCAAGGAAGACAGAGACCACCTCTAAAATACGCTGCAAAATAGCAGCCATTTCCAAAGCTGTTACACTTGTGATAATGATGCATCATTTCCACACTTGGGAAACATTTCTCACCTTTCCATCACCACATTTCGTTCCATCCTTAACCAGGAGAGGATCTTCCTCAGAGGGTGAGTACATTCCATCAAAAGACACGCAGAGATGTTCTTGCACTTGAGCATAAATGATGGAACCCTTGAATCTGGTGAAGGGAACTCGGTTTGGGTACGTGCAGACGAGCTTTCCACAGCCCAGGTTCCTAAAGAATTCAATAGTACAGCAAAGGAAGGAAAGTCAGCGTGCAGAACACAGCTACAGCACAGCAGGGTTTACGTGTTGCTTCGGAAGTAAAGGGAAGCACCAACCAAAGATGCTGGGTTACACCTACAGCCAGGAGCAGGGCTGGTATCCATTCAGCTGGTGATTACTGCAGTGCCCAAACCTGTCCTGATGGCTGTTGATTTCTTCATAACACGCCAAAGGGGCATTTTTTGCACCTGGAAGTTTGGAAGCAATAGAACAGAGGGTCACACAGATGTGCTGCTTTTGGTATATGTCAGTTCTTATGATTACAGGGACCCATTCCCTTGCCCTGACCCCAAAAGCAATGCGCCAAGTGCTTCTACCTCTCCCGTAGATCCGCCGGCACTGCAGCTCAGCAGACTGGCAGCGCCCATGATAGCAGTAGCCAGTGTCGTGCTCACAGCTGTGCCCGTCCTGCACGTAGACATCAGTGGGGCAGGAGGCAGAGGAGCCGTTGCAGAACTCGGGCAGATCACACTGTGTGTCAGCAGCGGGACGGCACAGAGTGTTGGGAGCTTTGAACTGGGGGGGGAACACAAAGTGCTCACTGCAGCTCCGTGGGCACCACACACCGATCCCAGCCACCCCTCAGGTGTGGGGCTGAGCTCCCATCCGGCATTTAACTCTGCCATGTTCAGTGTGATGCTTTCCTTACCTCCCAGCAGGGACACACACATCTCACCTGACACTTCTCACAGCACAGTCCCAAGGAACACATGGAGCCTGGCTTCAGCTTGCACTGCCTAGTGCAGCAAGCATCCTTGGCACACACCTGCAAGCACACTACCAACTTTTGCTGCCTGCTCCCCACTGCAGGAGGATTCCTGGCCCCATCCTGCTTTAGGGCAGGGAGCAGGGCAGGGATCCCAGCTCTGCAGCCTCCAACACCCCACTCACCACATCACCGCCACAGTCACACTGCTCGCTGTGCTCCACCACCCCATTACCGCAGATGGCAACTTTGGGGTTGGGGTGCACCCACAGGGCCCTGAGGAAGGGGCAGTTTGGGTTTTGCTGCAGGAACTGCTCCAGGTCTGCAGCACTGCAGCTGCTGAAGGTCTTTGCCCCACTCCTGTGCCTGAAAGAAAAGGTGGACCTCAGCAGTTGTGTGCCATTACCGCCACTGCTGTGGCACTGAGCAGCATTCAGGAACACCTTGATTTTGGAAAGAAAAGGTATTGCTTTCACACACAGAATCACCAAGGTTGGAAAAGACCTACAAGATCATCCAGTCCAACCACCCACCCATCACCAATAGTTCTCACTAAACCACGTCCCTCAACACAGCGTCCAAATGTTCCTTGAACATCTCCAGCATCAGTGACTCCACCACCTCCCTGGGCAGCCCATTCCTCTGCCTGACCACTCTTTCAGAGCAGCAGTATTTCCTAACATCCAGCCTGAACCTCCCTTGGTGCAGCTTGAAGCCATTCTTTCTGGTCCTATCACCAGTTACATGAGAGAAGAGGCTGACCCCCAGCTCACAACAGCATCCCTTCAGGTAGTTATAGAGAGCAATAAGGTCTCCCCTGAACCTCCTTTTCTCCCGACTGAACAATCCCAGCTCCCTCAGCTGCTCCTCATAAGCCCTGTGCTCCAGACCCCTCAAAAGCTTTGAACACACTTCAGGGCCTCCATGTCTTTCTTGCAGTGAGGGGCCCAAGGAAGGCTTTATCCTTCCCAAGCAGGTATCCCTGCACCACCACCATCACATCTGCAGCAGAACCCTGTAACCCAGGGACCCCCAGGCACTCACAGTGCTGCTGACTCCATGACACAGGTGTATGTGGGGCAGTGGCAGTCCCGGTTGTCATCAAATCTCATCCCCAGACTGCGCCCCATTAGCTGTGCCAGGAGGACAGAGAATGACTCCAGGGTCACGGAGTGTTGCAGCTGCAGGAGAGCAGTGCTGTTGGCTGTGGCACAGCCTGGCCACATCCCCCCACTCACCACATCCCCATAACACAGCCCATACCATGGCCACAGCGCCGGTTGCATCACTGCGGCACAGCTCGCCCGGAGCGGTTGCGCCCACAAAGTCAGCCTGGTCCCGGTACCTGGAACACAATTCTGTGCAACACCCAATGTTCCAAAGCACAAAGGTTCAGCAAATCACTGCTCTTTGGTGGTGGCTTTCTTACATTAGCAGATAGGGCACTTCATAGGGACGCAGCAGAGTGCTGCTCTTCTTCCAATCCAAGAAGTTCAGCAGCACCGTTTCTCCAGCTCCTGTGGTCTTAATTTTGTTTGTGGACCTCCAGATGTCCATGGAGGACAATGTCACGGTCACGTTTATGGAATTGAACATCTGGAAGAGCAATGAGAGAGATGGACTCTTGTCGTGCAGGAATGAGCCTGTTCTGCGCACGGAGCACCACCGCCCCTCAGTGGAACATTTGCTTATAGGACAATACGGCACCGAGTAATTCCAGCACAGCACGGATTGAGAAGGCAAAGGTTGAAAGCAAACATGACACAAACCGGAGCAGCACTGAGCTGTGTGGCTGAACCCAAACAGCAGAACTGCCGCTGCAGCTCACAAAGCACAGGGGAAACTCACTCTGTCAACGAAGCCGATGAGGTGAACCACTCTCTGTGACACAATGTGTTGGTTGTCCCCCAGGTGCTTGTACTGAAACACAGGGATGCACTGTGGCTATCAGAGCAACCCGTGATGGGCTGATGGCCATGGGGTGGGTGCAGAGCAATGTGAGACCACAGCAAAGCTCTGCAGAGGGCAACCAGAGCCTGGAGTTGGCTGCACAAGCCTTACCATGTTCCTATCCAGAATGACGTGGAGCAACACCTGTCTGTGGTGCCTTGACATTAGCTGGACGAGAAAAAAAGATCATTGTTGTTAATTAATCTACCCACGTAATTGAGATGCAATGAGTGCTGACCTCTGACAGACCCAGGGATGCTGGTGCTGGGTCAGCCTGTGATAGCACTCACTTTTGGAGCTGGTTGTGCTGTGTCAGAGCTGCTGTCAGCTGCCAGTGCATCCCTGCTGCCCTCGAGGTGGCTGTGTGGGAGCAGAGCCCCAACTTCAACCCCACTGCCCACGGGATAAACCACATGCTGGAAGGTGGGTGAGGAGCCCAGCGGCTCGATCCCATAGCTGGCATTGTGGAACTGCAGCAGGCCCCTGTGGAAGGCACAGGGTCAGTCTGTGGGCAGCGCTGGGCAGCACTGAGCACAGCAGCACTGTGCCCCATACCTGAGCCCTGTGCAAGTGCTGAGGGTCACTGCTGAGCCAGGAACGCCCTCGATGTAGCCATGGTAGTAGCAATCAGCCTATAGCAAAGCAAAGGGAACCCTCAGTAATTCCCAAACCTTCCCAACAATGGCTGTTGTGTATTTGCATTGACAGCTCTTTGTTCCAGCCCAGCACCTCCTGCCTGGTTTAGGATGCAAAAAGGTGGAGGAAGAAGAGAAACTGCTCTCCTGTAATAACGAGAGACACCTCTGAGAGCACTGGGCAGGAAGGCCACCCTGCAAACTGCCAGCAGAGAGAAGCTAACTGAGATTACCTTGATAGAGGGTGAATCAGAGCGCAACTTTGTCTCATTGTATGTGTAAATGCTGAAGTTGGCGGATAAAAAGAATCTGGAACAGAAATGCAGCAAAAGCTCTCTGAGAACATCCAAAGAAAAGCTTGTCTGGGATTTCCCCAGCTCAAACCAACTGCTACAGCCACACTGCACACAGATGGAGCCCACAGACCCTGCAGACCCCAAACTGCTTCCATTTGAGTTGCAGGCATGAGCACCCCCAGCACAGCCATGGGATGGTGGCAGCAGAATGGAATGACCAAAACAGGATGGAATGAACTCACTGCTGCTTGAGGTGAATGGTGTACGGCCGCCCTTCCACTTCAAGGATGTAGGACAGCGTGTCCTTGAACGTGCAGAAAAGCAGAGCAAATGAGAATTAGGGTCAGGAAACAAAACACAGAGAGAAGGTACAGGAGCTCAGAAGATGCTGCCAAACCCACTGCACACAGCTCAGCATCACTTCCCAGAGCTGCACCATCACCACTCACACTGTAAGGGCTGCACACTGCATCCCTGCACTGGTACCTCCACTCACACACACACAGAATGATTTGATCACTTCAGTACCGTGTCTCCAGTTGTGTTTGAAGGTACCTTCTGAGGAATCGTGATGTGCAGAGGCACTTGTGAATCTAAAGAAACAAAGTGCATTTGGTGATGAACAGCACCTCCTGGGAGCATCTGTGAGCCGCAATTGGGTCCATGCACAGCATGAAAGGAGCTTTGCATGGGTTGTGCCTGCAGACCTTCAGCCTCTGCCTTGAAGCCTCTTGTGAAGTTTAAACCAGAGTCCATGTACCACTGCTGGACCTGAGCCCAGCAATAGGAACGCTAAGCAATGGGAGCACGAGGGGAGGCTCCAGGTCAGCTCATCCAACCCAACCTCCTATAGAGCACAGCAGGGCTCACAGAGCCCACACTCACACAGTTTGTTGTACACAAACATCTGCTTCAGGAGGAGAGCAGAGCTGCCCCACGCTGCCTGATTGTCATGGTTCTGTAATGTTACTGTCCCCGAACCGACGGCACCGAACTCCCCACATTGGGCACAGCAGCACAACTCGTGCTCACTGATCTACCCGAGCAGCTCAGCCCCTTATAGCAGAGCTCAGAGAGAACCCAACCAGCACGGGGCCTTTCCAAGGGGCTCCCCCTTCCAGAGCCCCAAATCCTCACCCCGCTGCCCATTGAGCAGCCGGCGGGTGGGATCCAAACCGGGACCCCCACCCTCCCATCCCAGTACAGCTCAGGGCCGGACTCACGCAGCGTAACCAGCATCTCCAGGAGCAGCGCCAGCAGCAGCCCCATACTGCGAGCCCCCCGATAACGGTCCCACCGTAACGGCCCCTCCGTGCCCCCTCCCCTCCTCATCCCCAGCACAGAGGCGCTGCCTCGCGGTGCTCCCAACGCTTTATTCGCTCCCTCCGCGCTCCGCCGCCTTCCCCTCGGCTTCATCCTCCTCCTGTTGCTCCTCCTCCGCTTTCTCGCTGCGCTCCTCGGCGATGCTGCGGGAGGAGATGGATGGAGCGGTGGATGTGAGCTCACGGAGCGGCTCCGCTCCGCCCCGCACCGCATCACCCTCACCGCTTTCCTCTCCGGAGCCGACGGATCCGCAGCTCCCGGCGCAGCAGCAGCAGCAGCACAACCAAAGGCACGGCGGGCAGCAGCACGCAGGAGGCCAACAGCGCAATATTCTGTGCCCCGTTCCGCTCCGTCCGACGCTGGGGGGACACTGAGACAAGAGAGAGCGGCTGGAACCGGGCGGGGGGCGAAGGGCAGCTCCGCAGCGCCCACCCCGCCCCGCACTCACTGCGCTGCGGGAGCTGCACGCCGCTGTCTATGCTGCCCCCGAGGCGCGATCCGCGCTGCAGGCAGTCGGGCGGTCTCCATCCCGGGTTGCAGTGGCAGTGTTGGCGGTTATTGCAAACCTAAAGGGGGATAATACGGGGGGCTGAAGGCCTTCAGGTCAGGCTCAGCTCCGCCCGGAGCCGCCCCCCGATGTGCGCTGCGGGCAGAGAATCCACCCGACAAATCGCAGCCCCCCACTCACTCCGTGTCCGTGGCAATGGGTTTCACTGCTGCAGTCGGAGCCCAGCACGGAGCGGGGGAAGCACGTGCTGTTTATGCACAGCTGGAACATCACAGCGCCAGGAATGGTAGTGAATATTTACAGCATTTATCAGTATGAAATATACCACTGCTGCAAAGGAGCAGGTATTTCCGAAGCCTTCTTTGTGTTTAGGGCTTATTTCTTACATAAAATGTTTCCCTACCATCCCGGAGCCGCATTTTGTGCCTGGTGGGACCAGCAGAGGATCCTGCGTTATTGGTGCATTCAGGAAATCCAGGGATACACACAGCTGCTCACGCACCCGGGCATAAACAACTGCAGCAGTCTCTGTCTCCAGCGGGTAGCTGGACGGGTACGAGCAGATCAGTTTGCCACAGCGAAGGTTCCTGTAACATCAGCCTGATTAGGATGGACATTCACTGCATGGTGAGGCCTCAGCATCATTCAGCCACGCAGCGTGGAGAGGGGCAAGGAGAACACACACCACCGTGTTCATTGCTTAACACAGCTGCAGTATTGATGCTTGCCTGCTCTGCACAGCCCGAGTTAAAGCCAACCCTTCCCTGGCTGCCTACCTCCATGAACAGGCCTTGTAGATGCGCCGTGGGTGGTACCCGCAGTGCCCAAATCTGTCCCTCTGGCTGTTCAGTTCCTCGTAGCACGCCACAGAAGCGCTCCTAGAACCTGCATGTTGGCCAGTAATGTTGGTTATAACAGTCTCCAACAGCTTCCTAATTCCTCAGTCTGCACACAGCAGAACACAGATCCTCGTTGCTGCCACCACCCACCATCCCACTGTCCCCAGTGCTGTGCCAGGTGCTTCTACCTCTCCCGTAGAGCTGCTGGCACTGCAGATCAGCAGACTGGCAGTGCCCATGATAGCAGTAGCCAGTGTTGTGCTCACAGCTGTGCCCGTCCTGCACGTAGACATCAGCGGGGCAGGAGGCAGAGGAGCCGCTGCAGAACTCGGGCAGATCACACTGTGTGTCAGCAGCGGGACGGCACAGAGTGTTGGGAGCTTTGAACTGGGGGGGGAACACAAAGTGCAGCCCATGGCTTCAGAACACTGAGCACCCCCAGCAGCCTCCCCCAGAAACTCCCCTCCAGACTTTTAGGGAGCTGAGCTGGAAATGCCCAGCCCAGGAACCACCTCAACTGCACAGCAGCAGTTTGTCTCCATCAGAGCCTTACCTGACATGTTTTACAACACGACCCAGAGGAACACTGCGCTCCTGGCTTAAGCACACATCCTCTAGCACAGCATGTATCCTTTGAGCATGCCTGGGGACACAGCTGAACCTCATTATACCACCTTATTTCCCCCCCCCTCCCCAGAACTTCTCAGCATTGGATGTTCTCCCCTTTTCACCCCCACAATGCAAATCTGCTGCACCCAGAGCGCACAAAGCTGCCATCAGACCGATGCCAGGATCCGATTGCAGCCCCACACTGCCGTTCTCACAGCCCCAAACACACCGCTCTGTATGGAGATGCTGCATTGCCCACCTCGGCGCTGCCGCAGTCGCACTGCTCGCCGCGCTCCACCACGCCGTTACCGCAGTGGGGTGTACTGTGCGGGGAGGACCCCCGCAATGGGGGGCTGTGCAGGAGGCAGCGCCCTGCGTTACGCCGCACGAACTGCTCCAGGTCTGCTGTGCTGCAGCTGCTGAAGGCCTTTGTCCCACTGATGTGTCTGAAAGAAAGGACGAGCCTTGTGCCGGCACCGCCACTGCTGGGGATTGGGCAGCATTGGGGAATTTCTTACTTTCAGAAGTGAAGTTTTGCTTTGCAATAGCAAACCTGTATTTATCCTTCCTTCCCAAGCAGGCATCCCTGCACCACCACCAGCACACCTGCAGCAGAGCCCTCTGCTGGGGGTATCTGTAACCCAGAGACCCCCAGGCACTCACAGTGCTGCCGACTCCATGACACAGGTGTGTGTGGGGCAGTGGCAGCCCCGGTTGTCATCGAATCCCATCCCCAGACTGCGCCCAACCAGCTGCGCCAGGAGGACGGAGAACGACTCCAGTGTTACAGCAGGCTGTAGCTGCAGGAGAGCAGTGATGTTGGCTGTAGCACAGCCTGGCCATATCCCCCCACTCACCACATCCCCATAACACATCCCCATACCACAGCCCCATACCACAGCCACAGCTCCAGATGCATCATTGCGGCACAGCGTGCTCGGAGAGGTTGCAATTGCAAAGTCAGCCTGGTCCTGGTACCTGGAACACAGCAGCTCTTTGCACAGCCCTCCCCATGTTGCCCTGTAGCTGGGGGCTGAGTTTTGCATGTCTCCAGTTATTGCAGTGCTTTGGTCTTACACAAACAGACAGGCCACGTCGTGTGGCTGCAGAGCCAGGTGCAACTGCTTCCACTGCAGGAATTGCTGCAAAAGCTCATCTGCTGCTCCATCTGTTGGAATTTTGTTCTGCTGCACCCAGAGCTCCAGGGAGGACAGCACCACGGTCATATTTAGGGGTTTAAAGATCTAAAATACAGCAGAAGCAGCTGCTCACACCTCGGTTTTGGAGCAGTTAAACCTTTGTGTCAGCCTGAGAAGCTGCACCTCTGTTAAACTTACCTTGTTCACCAGATTGAAAACCTGGACCATCTTCTGTGTCACAGCACGTTGATCTGAGCCCAAATAGTTGTACTGAAAAACAACACAGGGCATGAAAGTGGGCAAGGCATGGCTTTGTGACAGCACAAACGGCATTAAAATGTTCCCTGTATCCATCACATTAATGTGTGCTACCAACATCCATCTTACTCTTCCTGCAGAACCCACAGCACAAATACAACCCCATGAATTAGTGGAAGTTAGAAATAGCACAATCAAGCAAACACAAAGAGAAAATGGATGCTGCTGACTTACCAGAGCCTTGTCCAGAACTACATGCACCTCAATGTACTTGGGCAACTGTACTGCAACCAATGGTGGCTGAAAAGAGAACAGCTGGATGCTCTGTATTCCTGCAACCTAGGAACTGTGTCCCTGAGCTCTGCTGTGCTACGTAGATATCAATCATGTACAGAGCTGCTCCAGCTCAGCAGCTCCTCATTTGTTAGATGAGGCAGGAACATAATGACCGTATGACAGCTCATTGTAAGACATTGCCATCACTGCCCATCTGGGCTGCCCAGGCAGAGTCCCAAAAGGCACAGCCCCAAAAGGCACAGCCCCAAAAGGCAGAGCCCCACACTCACCTCCTGCAGCCCCCATCCTGCTGCTCTGGAGTGGTTCTGAGTGAACAGGGACCCTGCTGCATTCTCACTGTTCATCCGATACACTAAGTGCTCAAATGTGGGTGAGGAGCCCAGCGGCTCGATCCCATAGCTGACATTGTGGAACTGCAGCAGACCCCTGCAGAGAACAAGGTGCCATTGGCAGTGCCCGGTACCCCTTACCCGAGCAGGGCTGTGCCCATACCTGAGCCCTGCACAGATGCTGAGTGTCACTGCTGAACCAGGGACGCCCTCGATGGAGCCGTGGTAGTAGCAGTCGCCCTATGGCAAAGCAGAGGGAACCCCTTCTGCACTGGGGAGTCTCAAATGCAGGTCACCAAATAATAGTAACCCAAACTTACCTTGATATAGCTTGAATCAGACACTGAGGATCCTGTCTCATCTGACATGTAAATCCTAAAATCATCAGGTATAAAGAGACTGCAGAAGAAGAGCGTTAAGTCTAACACTGAAGCATTATCCCACACTCCCTCCAGATCCCAAACTGCTGCCATTGGGGCCACAGCCACAAGCACCCCCCACCCCTTCCATCCCAGTGGGGCAACAGCTTCGGTGCCTGCAGGTGGGAATTGCCCCGTGCCAGAACAGCAGGGCAGGTCCAACTCACTGCTTCTTGAGGTGGATGGTGTATGGCTTCCCCTCCACTGCAAGGACGTAGGACAGGGTATCCTTGGAGTGCAGGAAAGCAGAGAAAAGGGAGAATTATGGGCAGAACAGCTGGATCAGAGAGCAAAGACACTCCTTGAGGGGTAAGCAGAGCCCCACACCCACCATCACCCACCCACAACCACTGTGCCCACCCACCCATGCACAGGTAGGAAAGGAACACTGTGAGTACCGACAGTCCTGTCTCATTTGGGGGCAGCTGCAGCGGGGTTGTGATTTGTGCCAATGCTCGTGGACCTGAGGAGGGAGAAGCAGAAGAGCATCACACAGCCAGCAGCCCCCATAGGGCCCCAGGGCTCTGCAGGTGCATTGGGTGACTCACACAGCACAGCCAGCAGTGCAGCCCCCAGCACAAAGCACAGCCCCATGTTGCTGCCTGCTTAACAACCAGCAGCAGAGCTCCACCAGTAACAACCCCAACAGAACAGCCCCATAGCAACAGCCCCATGGAGCTGGTCCACACACAGCCCTGAGAAAGCAGCAGAGGACAAGAGGGTGTTTGTACAAAACCAGCGTGTTTATTGCTCACTGCTCTTACAAAGGGGTGGGGAACAGCCCATCCATCACACCTGAGTGCTACAAACACACACACTGTGGCCTGGAAGCGCATGGGAATGGAGGCTGCTGCTCCCAGGGCAGCACTGTAAGTGGGAACACTCCCCCAGCTGAATAGGGGTAGGGATAATGTATGCTTTATAAAAGGAAATCAGTAGTCATCTGCAATATTCAACACATCTAAAACTGGAGCTGTTTCTTTTCCATAGAATCACATCTAAAAACTGCACGTTCGTTGCCCTACACCACCACCCTGTAAATATTGCTAACATGCACAATGAAGTATAAAAAACTTATTAGAAGGCACCGTTTTCAGCATAGTTTTAGTTCACACGTACAGCTTTAAGTACAATTAAGGACATCCTGGGTTACTTTGTGATGTGAGTTCCCCCCTCTGGAACCCGCATTGGCAAACACAAAGCAGAGCCAAGAAATGGCAGAGCTTGACCCGAGTGGGACACAATAGGAACAGGGAACATCTTGGGATGGACAGAAGACCCCCATGGACAATGGTGATAGCCTAGCTGACATCTGGAGTTTATTAGTGTTGTAAATCTTAGTCTATGTTTATGGGAAACCACAGGAGTTCAAGTATTTTATTACTGCAAATGCAAACTCTCTCTATATATTTATATATGTATATACAGAAGATAAGGGTTTTTTTTGGCAATACTATGGGGGGATCTTTGCAGAGCAAGTTTGTACTCAGTGGCCAGCACAAAGTGAAAAAGCCAAGCACACCTTCCAGGGTCGTTCTCCCCACTTTAATAAGTCTGTGCAAGAGACTATTTGTCTCCAGCATCAGTTTCTACCCACAGCACAGCCGTGACACCAAGTGCTGAGCACTCCTTTTGGGAGCTGGATTAAACCTGGTTTAGCAGTGGCACAGAAACCGATGGCAGCCTGACCTGCTGCAATAAGCCTATGTAAGCATCCTGACTGACACTAGCAAAGGTTGAAGATCAGGTGGCAACACTGCATTAGGCAACAGGCTCCTGCTTAAAGTGCTCTGAGAAGCTCAGCTGGTCTCAGCAGATTCACATTATTTGCTTCTCAGTGTTCTGCAAGGATTTCTTCAGAGTCTTTAGGTCCGAATTAAAACCTAGAGCTAAAAACTCCATTTGTTTTAACCAGAAAATGGCCACGTCTTCTCGTACCTTTGTTTTCCTTACACCTTTATGGCATTAGTGGAAGTTAGTACAAGATTCTCACTTAGCAACTCACGATAACTAATTTAAGATCATTAAATTAATGTTCACGTAGCTTAGTGTCAGTCAGCATGAAATTAAGAATTTAAGTGCATTATTACACATCAATAAACATATGTACATGCATAAACATGTTTAGAATATATTCATCTTTCTCTGATAGAGTACACTGATACCTTGATTCCACTTGTGCCATTTACGTGTAAATGGGTAATGGGTTCCAGTCCATGCAAACTAAGTTTAAATTAACTAGCCAGATTTCCTTGGTTTGAACATGGTATGGACTACTTTAACTCTTCACCGTACGTTTAGAAAGACAACAAATAACTTCATTTTTAGGGCTCATTGCAGAAATGGGGAAACTTAAAGCAAGTCCTGAGCGCTGTACTTAGAAGGGTTATTCAACTGCAGACTGCTGCACTTCCAGCTGTGCAGCCCTGCTGCAGTGTAACAGAGCCACAACACTCAGATCTAACAACAGGTTTGATGTTTTCTGTTCCTGTAGCTTTGGTAGAGGTATTTGTTTGAAGGTTTACATTCCTCGTTTCAACATCTCTTTTGCCTTCTCCATGGCAGCAGAAGGAAGGCTTTCCGGGATTACCATGGGCCACTCGATGCAAGAAGGACAAATGCAATTTCAGCTTTGCTTCAGTGAACAGGTCAGCTCATGTGAAGGTCCCAAAGAAGTCAAAAGCTATTTGGGGGGCAAAGGTGCTGGTCGAGAAGGAAAGTAATGTCCCTGAGGTACAGATTTCTGCTGTGATGGAGGAGGTCCCTGAGGTACAGATTTCTGCTGGGGAGGAGGCGGCCTATGGTAAAGACAGACAAGTTGCCATGAGTCCACATGACATCATCTAAAATGCACCGACACTACCCAAAATGCACACAGCAAAGCAGCCCTCTCTTCCTCTTGCTTTGCACTAGCACAGACCAAACCCACTGTCACAGATTCTCCCCTTGCAGAACGCTCAGCTGCCACTCAGGCTCACTTCCAACACCCCATGGTCAAATTCTGCTGCCCTCAGGGCCCACTATAGCATAAAACAAATCCTAAGGACAAATGTGCTTTTATTCCAAGCCTTGAATCAAAGGAGAAACTCCTTTCACTAAAAGGTCAGTTCTGCTCATAATATTTGATGAAATATCCCAATACTTACAAAGATAAAGGCAACAACAAGCCATATACATCACAACAATTGGTTCCTTTACTTGCAGTAACTCATACTAACCTTGCAGGCAGCTTCTGTGGCTGCATGGCCTGGTACTGCGGAGATGGATAGTAGGACTGGTGGTACGCCTGCTGATGATGCTGGTTAATGGGGTAGGATGGCACAGGATAGGTATTTGGCTCCATGGCCTATGGATAAAACACAACAAGAACACACACAGATTTGCACTTAAGAGAATTAAATTTGTTCCATTATTGAGGTGATATTTGAGATCACCTGCAAACAGACCTGGAAATGACAGTTGTTATTTCCTTCTAAGCACATCAGTAGAAAAAATACTGAGGAGCTTTTGAACCCATTTAGGAAATATTGCTTCTATTTCCCTCTTAACAAAGAGTAAGCCTGATTCTCAGGAGTGAAAAAATAGCTTTGAGGCCTCTATTAGTACAGTAACAACGTAAACTGTACTCATCAGTTACTTTAGATACAAATAGAAACAGATAGAGCAAGTAATTCCTACCATGGGTACACCTCTGGAAGGGTAAGGCATGCCATGTGGAACACCTCTGTGAGGGAAATCTCTTGGCTCTGCTTCTGTTCTAGGAGGTGGTGAGTGAAGTGACCTGAAACCCAAGAGATGTTACCTAGGTGAGCACATAACCTTGACAGGACGAACAAGTAGGCTACGAATCCAAGTGCTTCTTACATGCAAGATGGATTTAGAACACCCCAGCAAATACCAAACGTCAGGAGGATGGTTTTTGCCACATGTCTAAGAAACAACATAATCCTTTTCCTGTTTAGGGCTATGACAGCTTTATTTTTGCCTCTGCACCCAAAAAAACATAAAACCCATCACCAAAGACATGACAACAAACATAAAGGTAACAATAAAGTTTTCTGCTCCCACTATAATAAATTGATCTATTTTTTCTGCCATTGCCCAGAGCAATTGACATGCATCATTTGGTGCAGCTGTCTTTGCTTGACAGCTTGGGAATGGAATATATCTCCATACTTTGGCAATGGCTTATGTAAAGAAATGTCTAAGGACTACTTCAAAAGGGCAGAAGAGAAGGTGAAGAGGAGACCATACTTACGAATGACAACGTGACATTAACCTTCTGAACCATCGTTTCAGTCGGTCTCTCCTTGCAAATGCCAAAGCAGCAGCTATAAGGAGCGGTAGGACCAGGAAAAAAAATACCAGCAGCCCATTTCTCAATGAGTTGTCTTTGTCTGTTAGGGACAAAAGGATGGAGAGAAAGAAAGTATTGAGTATATTGAATATTGAATATCTTGTTGTAGCATCTATTAGGATTGGTTCTATCACAAGCTTCCATTCTCTGTGGCAGAAATATCTAAAGAATCTATTAAGACTGCAAGATGTTGGCACAATTATCTAGTCTGATCATCCCACTATAGTGGGACTCTCCCCTCTGTTACTGCATTAACACAATATCTAGCTTCCCTCGAAATCCACACCACCTCATGAAAAAGGGTCTTCAGGTTCATTCTGCCACCCTATTCCTCTAAGAGACGACATCAGCCCCTTCTTTATATATTCCACAAACTCATTGCAGAAGTCTTCTCCAACGTAAAGGTTCCTCTTTCGTCTTCAAACTATCAGTGAGAAAAGTGTCACAGCCTTTCACTTTGTTCTCCCTGCATGAATTGTGCTGCCCCAGGCACCACTCTCCCCATGTAAACCCACACATGTATCGTCTATGTGCACAGATACAGCATCTTGCTGTGTCAAACACTGGCCTAGCACCTATTTCTCAGGAGGGGAAAAAATTCCATGAAGCAAAGACAAGATTTCCTCCCCCACCCCATCTCTTCCCTCCACCAAAAAAAAGCAAACCAAAAGCCTGCATAATGATGCAGTGTCACAAACCTCTGTCTCTCCCCGTTTCTTTATGGTGTATCTGTCTTCTATACCGTAAGATGTTTGGGGCAGGGGCTACACTTGTATTTACTACCAAACGAAGCATGCTGTCTGCACTCAAACAATAAACATTAATAAAATAGTGACTTGGGCTAGAGCAATGCATGTCGACATGTTGGCCAGCTGACAGTGCTGCAGGTGCACATGCAGATATCAGAACAGGGTAGTACCCATCTCTGCCACCACTGCTAGGAGTCCATCCTTACAGAGATGCCTGTTGACATCCATGAATTTGAACCTGTATCCTCAGCCAAATTTCATGTTTTGTTTGGATCTAAGATTAGAAAGGACTTCAATGATCAGCTTAGATACAAAGAAGCCCAATATGATCTTGGTCCAAAGTGGCAGAAATTACCTGAAGAAAGTTAAAACAGGCCAGTTTCTCTAAAGATCTCCAGCATCCCAGAAGAAAGAAGTGCAACACCTCAAGCTCAAAACCCTGGCTAGGATTGCTAGCAGGTGAAACCTGGTGAAGAGCCAACCACCAGCACCTCAGCCACCAGAACTGAGCTGCTTCAAAGCAATAGGCACTCTGCTCTCAGCCCAGCACCGCTCCTAGCAATACAGACCCACAGCCCCAGAGCTGCCTTTGTATTACTTGCCATTATAGGGAGGTCCACTGTCAATACTCCCTCCATAGCCTTTAGTATTGCAGAAAGGAGGGGCCCAGCCTGGCTCACAGTGACAGTTCCGGTTGTTGTTGCACACCTACATGTAAACAACACACACAAAAGTTAAAAGAACACGAGAACAGAACAAAATGTGGCACTCATAACTTTTAACAAAGATGTCAGGGGAATATGTCATACAGAAATAGGTTTTGTTACATAAAAGCTTAGAGACTCAGCGTTCATTCCAAGTGGGTTATCACTTACCCCATGTCCATGACACTGCTTTTCAACATCACAGTCATAGTTCAGAACAGAAGCACTCACACACTGGAAGTGCCTGCAGACCTAGGGGAGTTAAGAGATGCATGTTAACCAAATGAGATGACTTTGTAACCAAAATAGCCCTTCTTCTACCTGCTCACTGTTCCCACACTGATGGTTCTGCTGCTGCTCTGCTCTCACTGACCCCAAGACAAGTCACATACCCCTCCATGTTAAACCTCAGCTCCACAGGAACACAGCTCTTCTACAAAAATCACTTTTGTCTTGTTAATTACCTTTCCATTATCACATTTGGTGCCTTCATTCACCATTCCTGGATCAGGGACATCAGAGCCCAGCTGGAAATCTACACCCCAACAAGTGGTGCCATCACTGGGAGTCTGGATAATGGCAGGCTTAATTCCAAAGACAGGCATAGTTTCCACGTTTTCACATTGCAGCTTCCCACACATGGCATTCCTACAACATCAACATACAAATTCTGATGCTTTTTCCTGTATGTGAAGAGGTGATCAGTGATGGGAAACGTAGTACAAATTCTCCCTGCCATAGCCCCAAATTTAAGGCAAGAATACCCTGAGGCAACAGCTTCAAACTCAGTTACAGAAGAACTGTCTGAACATTCAAACTCATTTCAAATATTACAGGCAAGAGTTGAGCCCAGACAACCTAAAACAAAACCCACAAATGCAGAAGTGTGGAGGCTTTGTGTCACACACTAACAGCATCAGAATTTAGAGTAAAACAGGTCTTTTCTAAGCTATCTCATAGTGGTTTCCGAATGATGTAAGCACTGCCACTAAGGTTAGATTAAAGCACAATGCCACTCTCCCACTGATTCTGCTACAAAACCCCAACTTAATACTATGGCATCCAAATCAAATTGTCAGTCACACCGTTAGGGACTTTCCAATGCATCAGGTTCAACTCACCAGCTGGAACATTTCTTGTAGTCATGGCCATGGTAACCACAGTTGCCAAATCTGTCACCCTTGGAATTCACTCGAACAAAACAAATGTTGGGGGCAGCTTTGGCTTCTGAAAACAACAGCAGAGGAACCAGGTTAAACGGAGACAGAAACATCTCACATCATCACATTTCCGTTCTCCAGCCCAATTATCCTATGTTTAACAATTTTCCATGCAAAACAGATAGCTCATGAGCTTGATCAAAATGATAAAGAGTGAAAATGCCAGCACTACAAAGTTCCAAGTAAAAAAAAGAGTCACTTATCAAGTGGTACAATAGACTGGATGTTATTTCCACAATCCCTATAAGCCAGAAGCCCAATTGTAATGCTCAGTGCAAGAAAACTACTACTTGAATCACCGGCACAGTGTTAATTGTAACAAAAGACATGCAAAGGCAAAGCCATAAATACCACTGCTCCAAATTCTTTGTGTTGTTACAGGAAAACAACTGCATATTTTAAATAACCTTAGTGTTTTCTTTTAACTACATCTGCTAGGAAAACAGTAACACTGTGTTCTTCCTCACTTGAGCCAAATATATCCTGGCACTGTGCATCGTAGTACTGGCAGACGCCGTTGTAGCAGTATGCTTCCTCATTGTGGCAGGGGTGGCCATTCTGAACAGTGAAGTCAGGTTGGCAGAACTGGGATGTGCCATTGCAGTACTCTGGAAGGTCACACTCGTTGTTACTCTCGCGACACTCAGTTCCACCAGGAAGAATCTAAAGAGGCAGTTGAGGGAGAAACTGTATCAGAAAATACAAACCTCAAAGCAGAGAGCAGTGCTCCCAGCCCACAGTGTGCCCTCAACAAGAAAGGCTTGGACCTGCTGCCCTCTGTGGGTGCTGGATGATGCTCCCCAGCACAGTAAGAGCTGCTGCTCCCACATATGCACTGACAAGGCCAACACTTTCCTTTCCTAAACCAGTGAAGTGCACTCCCAAATAATAAGTTTCAGTCTTACCCGACAGTTCTTACAGCAGTCTCCATAAGCACATTCAGCAGAGGATCGGAGCCGACATGTACCTGGTTCACAGCAAGGATCACTTTCACATTCCTGAAAGCAGAAGTTCTATGAAGGTCAGGAAATCACACCTGCATCTACACGGAGATTGCTCCTCAGTGAGCATGCAAGGAGACTCAGTCAGCGTTTGTAAAACATGGCAAACTGCAAACCTTTGGTGACCCACAGTCACATTCCTCCCCCATGTCCACCAGCTTGTTTCCACAGTAAGGGATGCTATAGGTTTCATCAGGCCTGGGAACATTAAGCAGGCAGCTTCCCCCTTTGTTGAGGGTCAGCTTCTCAAAGTCTTCTGCACTGCAGCTGCTGAAGTTCCTTGATCCTCTGTAACAGAGAACATGAGAAGATTTCTACATCAAATCAATCCCTCAGGTTATAGAACAAGCACAATGCTTGCTATCCCACTACTAAGCACATACAAAAGGAAAAGCTTCCTGTGTCCTCAGTTACTTACGATGCTCCAGAGCTCATAATGCAACTGCTTGCTCCGCAATGACAGACCCTTTCATCATCATGGTTCATCCCCAGGTTATGTCCCAGCTCATGAGCCATAATTGAAGCAAACATCTGGATACTGATTTTTCCAAACTGCACAAGAGCAAAACAGAGAAAAATAGTGGGCAGTCTATACTGAGAATTCTTTCTAAATGCCAAAAATAACTGTTCACTTAAATGCCAAAAAGATGATTCTGTTACTCTGTTACATTAATGTACAGCAGGGGTGTTTAAAACGTCAGCAGGGAAATCCTGTCACCTCCTCACGAGTGCCACTCCAGCTGTGTTTTATATTAAAGATTCTGCTCTTCCAGGAAGGCACTTCTTCTTTCTTTAAATCTTGTTCATACTCACAGTATTATTAAAGATATCTCACCACATTAATGCCTCCTGCGTGGCTCTTGGAGCACACTGTTCCAACATAGGCCATTCCAGCTGTTCCACCAAACCCCTTCTTCCTACGGTCATTAAGAGAAAAACAGAATCATTCCAACCACACAGACACACAATGTCATGTATCAGAGCTCACACCCTGTTGTTTGTTTCTAGATAGCAAATGCAGAAACAGCTTTTGCTCCACTCAGATGCAATGCTCAGCACGAGGCTTAAACTCTTTTCATGTGAAAAAGCCCAACATTACAAGTCTGAGCAGTGTACAATCCTTACAAAGGATTATCTGATTACAAGCTGTCCACAATACAAAACATAACATTGTAGGAAGTGTGGGCCAAGAAAACTAATTATTTAGGAATGCATCTGCCTGAAAAAGTGCTGAATTCATAGACCAGAGATACCTTCTTATAATGCTTAAATTGGCATGGAAGGTTTTTATGTAAAACACGGCAGATTGCACTGGATTCTGTGCTGAAAGTGAGCAGCCATTCCTGACACTGAGGCAAGGCTAAGCAGACAGGAATAGAATAAGCTTCTTAAAATCAAAGGGAAGGAACCTCAACTCACAGAACAAACTGGGCACTGTCGTGCCTCCGGCGCAAAACAAGGTTCTTCTCTCGCCACTGCACAAAGTTTGCCAGCACATCACCAGCACCTCCATCTGTGCTAATGATGTTCTCATACTTCCAAATCTCGAGGCCAACCAGCACGACGTGGATGTTCAACATTATGTACATCTGGGGAATTAAAAATAAGGAGAAATATTTCTGAAGAGCTTCAAAGAAGGACAAGTGGTTTTGTGTTATGCATCTTACTGTGAAAACTTACTAATTTATTAAACAATTCAAATAATCAGGATGCATTTTCCCAGTGATTTTGATTAGCAAAAGGATCAATGATTGAAAAGTCACACTGAGAATTAAATGGGAGTGATAGTGTATTTATAACTTACACTGTCAAGATAGTTTGCTAATTGCACCATATGTTCCCTTACTTCTGTTTCACTTTTCCCAAAGTCTTCAAACTGCAAGACAAAGAAACTCAGTCATGAAAAGCAGATAAAGACAAGGCTTAGCAAAATGAATCAAGAATTTGCAGACTTGTAACTGAAGTCATTCTTGCCAGGCTCTGAATGTTCTGCTTAGAATACATGAGGTTGAATCCCTGCCTGGAAGACACTCATCAGGAAAACAGCATCTTCATTGCTATTACTCAGCTGCTCAATAATCCAAAAGAAAACACGAGAGGAAGCTTTTGCCATATGTTTTCCATCCATTACTAAACTCTTTGCTGATAGAACCTCTCCACGTCTGACAGCTTTTTGTTTTCCAGAGGCGTACCATATAGGACATGTTTGTTCAGTTACAGGCTAGTGTAATACATTTGCATAATCTTGGCTAAAGCGTGGCTGTCTTTCAACAATCCATTTGGAAGTAACGGAGACTGGCAGCTTTTCAACTCATCTCCTGGGGAGAAGGAAGAGAAAGCAACCCACAATCCGAGCCATACCTTTTCTTTATCCACAACTATGAATAGCTCCACATATCTTGTTTGATGTAGGATGGCTCTTTTATTCTGTGGAAAGAAGTTTTAGGCAATTTCATGTTTACTAATTCAGGTGTAAACAGCAACAAAAAAAATATACTGTCATATTTCACTTGATACAACAAGTGGCTTAAGGGACACACCCAAAGCATACTGCCAAGATCTAAACAAGCCAAAACCAAGAAGAGTAGTGCAAAGCAATGACAATTTCCCTATGAGCATTTTATTCTAAAACTGAGCTATACAAGGACTTCCAGCGTCAACCAAACGCCAGCCGCCTTTCGGTTTGTTTTTGAATGTTTCTATAGTCCTGCTTTTCCTGTGACATTAAAGGCCAGCCTTTAAACAACAATGGAGATCTTCACATCAATCTGTTCTTCTGATTATTAGGAGAATGGAATAAACAACACAATATGCTGCTGGCTTCTGATGTCATACTTTGGTAACGAGCTTCTCCAATGAAGCTCCAATGTTCCTGCCCTTAAAAGCCCTCAAATGCTCTGCCAATGAGAAATCTCATTGGCCACTGACCTCTCACTGCTGTGTGCAGAAGCAGAAATTGCAACCACGTTGTTGAGGCAATAGAGCTTTCCAGCAGCACTGAAAACCCAGTGGATCAGAAACCTTTAGGTATGTGTTAAGCCCCTAAGAAATCTGATAAGCTGCTGCCATATTCTTAGCTGAACATTCATGAAATCCATTATAGGGGACTGGAGAACACAGTGGTGCACTTACTCGTAGCAGCTGAGTCATACTAGGATGGTGATTTTCTCCTGTATGTTCCCCCTCTTCATGGCCTTCGGTGGTTACTCCACACATTGAGGGCTCCTTCTTCACATTATCCAATGAATACAGGATGTGTTCAGAGCCAGAGGATGAATCCATGGGCTCAATCCCATAGGTGACATTCCCTATTGTCACCAAACCCCTAAGACACGTTAGTGTGCAGAGAATTCTTGCATTAGACACAGGATAGTTATGCAGGTTTTTACAGTAAAACAAAACAACAGTTATTCTTTGATAACTAAAGACACTGCAGTAAAACCACACAAAAGCATAAGCTATCACAGTTGGTCCCTGTCAGTAATTCCCATCTGGTTGAACAGTAGTTAAAAACAGCAAGAATTTTGTTTCATGTTCAGTGAGCTGTGAGACCCACGTGACAGCTACAACAAAGGGTAAGTTTGCTACCTGAGCCCCGAGCAAGTGCTGACAGCAACAACAGAGTCCGGGATCCCCTCCACATATCCCTGGTAATGGCAGTGATCCTACACAGGAAAACAAAGGCACATTACACACATGTTCCATACATATCTGTACATCCAGTGATCTCTGATCACATAACTGCTGTCTGCCACTGACCAGCAGTAGTTGCAACTCAAGTGCATATGTTTGTAGTTAAAGACACCAGACATCCTGTATCTGTCTGCAGCTTTTAACCTTCCCATGGCTCTAGCAAAATGTAACAGCATTTCCTCCTCTAGCACGCATCTAAGCTACTTCACTAACAGAACTTCTACACGAGAAGTTAACCAAGAGGTCAGGCATACAGGGAGACAGGGATTCAGTCTGAATCCTGCTCTGTATAACATCTACTCCTCACAACTTGATAGGACCGATTAGATTTGAACTAGAAATCCCCCTCACTGACTCATTCTACCTGAAGCTGGACTCAGAGCTGACCCTGCTGTAACACTGACAAGCAGGGCTCAGAAGCATTATCTAGCAACTGGATTTCTTAGCCTGACATTAAGCTATCCTGCTCTGAACTGCTGCCCTTCACCCCACCTCAAATATTCTCAGGCCAGCCCCTCCCTGCAGACTTGAGCCAAATTATCATTCAGACTTCAATAAAAACCATTGGGAGAGCATCTGGCTTGTCTGCAGCCTCCTGCTAACAAGGAGAAGGCCAACATCTGCTGTCCTCACCACAGCACTGCGCTGCCTGAACATCTCAGTCGCACAATAGGTCCCTCATCAGCCCTGAAAGGCACAATACTTCAATTCTGTCCTCTGCATTAGACACTCTGAGAACTAAACGAGATCATAATACACTGAAAAGGCATTCAATATTCTCTTGCAGCTGTGTTTTTAAGTGTTACCATAGGGGTCAGGTAAATTACATTGCCTGTGCTTTTGGCAGTTAATGCTAGGGCACATAATAACTCTTCAAGGTCACTGAGACTTCTGTGATCTTGTGCAGAAAAGGCTTTTTCTCTCTTATTTATTTTATTTTTTCAACAGGGAGGAAATAGTTGGCTCAGGTGCTCTGTTTTCAAACACAAGACCTTACAAATCACGTGACTAATGCTCCCCTTTCAAAGGCACAATGTTGATTTGTAAGAGCAGTGAAGCCATTAGAAATATTCTCATGCTTTTTGCAGCTCACAAGCTGCTATTAATTCTTACCCTACAGAAGCAATCACATTTTCAAAGGCAGCAAGCAGTCTGCTTGCACAGAAAAAGAGAGCTGCAAACATATTCAGTGGATTAACTGCAATGCTATGCAAGTAGGAAAGAAATCCTACCTGGACATCTGGGTATTCAGATTGCAACTTCCCCTCCTTATTATAGGTATAAACTGTAAAATCTTTGGGTAGCAAATCTCTGCAAGGTAAAGGACAGAGAAGAATAAATACCAGAGGAATCCCAGGAACTGACCATGATGCTATAGCAGGACAGTAGGACAATCCTAACCAAGACTCTCCTTAATGTATAAATCAAAATTAAATGATGAAACCTTCAAATGAAAATACTCAAAAACTAACAGAGAAATTGTGGATTCCTGCAGCAAAATCCCAGATATGAGGATGGTGGAACAGTATTACAAGGGAAATAGCCTGATAGATGTTTACTTGCTGTTACTGCAAGTATCCCATTAAAAATTAAAAGCAAGATGGACAACGTATTCTCTGTAAATTATAGATATTACGACCTGGGAGATAAAATCAGCTTCCTCATTGGTCTTGTGCTACTGAGACTGAGATAAAAATGAAACAAACAAAACCCAGAGGAAAGCAAAAATATTTACTTGAAATATAGCTCAGTTTGTTTATTTTTAGATGTGAAAAGGAAGAATCGTTTCAACGATTCTCCAGGTCCCCTTTGAGCAAACTACTGCTTCCTTCTCTGAGAAGGATCACAGGGTTCAGTTCAACATTTCTGGTCAATAGCCAAGACTGTGTGACTGGATTCACTTTCACTGAGTTTCTCTGCAGATTTCTCACACTTAGGTTGTGACTGCCCTTCTCATAAAGAACCTCAGCCCCAAAACTAGCATGCTACCTGCCAGCTTCTTACTTAGACACGACAGATGGAGTTTAAAAATCAAGAAATTCATCACTTACTTGTTCTTTTCCAGATGGATCGTGTGTTCTTTTCCTTCTATCTTAATAGAATATGACACCTCGTCCTGAATGTGAAGATAAAAGACTGTTAAAGGTCCCTTCCAGCACAAAGCAAGCTAGGATTCTGCACATCACTTCCACACATGGAAGCTTCCTGACTTGTGTAGACTGACTTTCCCTGTTAGATCTTGGTGGTTTCACTTCAGCAGAATTAAGCATGTGTGGGTGAGCCTGAAGCCTATTTTATAACTGTTCCTACCTCCAGAATCTGGCATTTCTTGAGTAGCTGGGGAACAGTCCCATAAATGAAGCTATTTCAAAATAGTTTTGTGGTTTTCACATTCCTTGTTTATAAGACTTCCACAGATAAACTGTGAGTTACAGCTGGAAAGGACAATATTGTTTTATTACTAAATACAGTGAGCTGGCTCCACATAACATGGAAGGATACCAGTTGCTAAGTGGGTAAGCTGAATTACCTGAGCTCCACATTAAATATCATGGCAAGAGCACTACTAATGCTACTAACGACTGCAATACACCTTCAGATTTTTTTTTTAATATTAAATTCTGCCAAGATTTGTGACTAAAACAGTTGGCCTAATCCAAATACCTTGAGGTGTGCAGCCCTTGGTTTGTCATTACAGCAAAACAACACAGGCTGGAAAGTACCTCTGAGGCATCCAACCACTGCTCAAAGCAGGACCAGGCAGCTCAGGGCTTCTTCCAGTCACTTCCTCAGCATCTCCCAAGTTAATAATTTCACTTGTGCTTAACACTAAATTAAGTGCTTAACAGCTCTAATACCTGCCTTTTATACTCAGATGAAAGATCCTTTGTTGCAGCTTGTAACCTCTGCAGCAAGGAAGTGTCTCCCAGAACTTAGCTGGAAGAGGATGCTAGATGGGGTGTCTTTTGTAAGGAGGGATACTTATTTGCTGCAAGATGACTTGGGTGATTTGTTTGGTTGTGAGAACTTAAGGTTGATTTTTAATAGACTTAGTTAGGAAGAAGACACTGAACTGAAGGCATTTGTAACCCAGTACCTGTGTTGAGGAGACATTGGAGGTCTCTCGCCGCTCTCTTCCTAACTTCTGTGGGATTATAACTTCATAGGAAGACAATTGAGAAATCTCCTGGAAACCTAGAAGGCAAAAGAGAATTGTGACCACCAATTTTAGTCTGGCCAAAGAAACAAACAACCAGAAGAATGAGGCAGAGGGGAGAAAATGCCACGGGCAAGTCCCATCTCATATTCCATCTCCTTTCATTAGCAGAAATCAGAGCACCTAAAGCAGGTCAGCACAGATAACTTGCTCAAGGGCACACAGAAGGACGGGTCCAAATCCAGGACTCTGAGCTGCAGAACACCAGCCCTGCCTGCAGCCTCCCCTGTCTCCCCCGGGGCTCCAGCAGTGCTCAGCTCCCAGCCAGCCCCACAGAGCTCTGTGCTGCACCCTCAGCTCTGCACATCTCGCCAAGCTGCTGACAGAGCCAGCGCTCCTTGTGTTCTTAGAGAGCACTTACAGACCTCATAAAAAGCACCGAGGCAGAACAAATGCAAGCAAGCAGCCTTTTGCAGATTCCTTCATAAATTATTTGCATGTGCAACAGACAGATCACTTGACTCAACAACAACAACAACAAAAGAGACACCACTTTCTGCAAGTTCTGCACAGGCATGTAAACAATAACAAATTGCACACACTAATCACTTTCCCCATCAACATGCTGCTGCCTGGAGCTGCTCCCTGGGCCGCCCGGCACAGGATTAGCAGCAGCGCTTCTCCTAGCTCATAGCAATGGAATCAGTGAGCTCATCAGGAGAGCTCGAGCTGCTGGGCCCAGGGGCAGGGAATAGCTGTGCTCCTTGGCACCGTCATGTGCCTGTCGTGGTTTTATTTTTGTGGAAGCAGAAGCAGGCAGATCGCTCAGAGAATGCAGAGGTATTGCAGTACAACCATCTGTAACACAGCAATCCTGTCACACGGGTGTAGGCTGGATTTCTTCTCAAGAAATGAAAACCACGGGACACATACTGCAGTAAAATTCTCATTAATTATTGTGGTTGCTGGAGGGGAAAGAAGTATACAAAATAATCAGAGAAACTTCCTGAAAATAGCCCTTACGTTCAGAGGCCACAGAAAGTACAGTGTCAGAACCTCCTTGGCCTAAGCACAACACAGGGAAGGGCCACTTCCTTCCCAGATGACCCATCACACCATGTGTTCTAGTATGGCACTGCTCTCCATTTCCAGGCACACATCTCAGCTCACGTCCTGCCCCAGACCATTGCACAGCGCTGCTCTGCAGTGCTCCAGCCCCACTGCATTTATCACAGGGACAGAACCACTGGCCCCAGTCCCCCCTCACCCTCACCACCCCCCCCCCCAGCAGCTGGGAGAGTGAATCATCCAGCAAAGCAGTGGGAGGGATTTCTGGGAACAGCAGCTCTCAGAGGCACAGCAGGATGGGCAAATCACTTCCAGCTCTCAGAGCATCCTGACACCTCTCCTCCAGCTTTCTGTCCTCCCCCACTTCACCACCACCACGCTGTAGACCTTAACATGGGTACAATGCCTTCCTTGTGCAATAAACTCACCAGCAATACCCGCAGGAAGATGCCACCCTCCAGGATGGATGGACGGATGCTGCCCATGAGAATCCATCCACACCTTTGTGTACAAAGACAACTCACTTCATAGCAATTTGTTCTCCATGCAGAAGTAACAGCAAAAAACAAACCCAGATATTCAGCTGGTTCGTATGTTTGAAGATTTCACATTGTGTTCTCCCAATATAAGCTTTTCTTTTTAAGCTTTTACCCCTTTGACTGTTGAAAAATCTTACTGTAGTGTAATGAGCACGGCTCCTGTGCACGGTAGTTTGCAATAACCTTCATGCACTGCTCTTTGTGCCATATACCTGGGAGCCCATTGCTTATCATCTCATCCTATTTCCAAGAAGGAAGAAGCAACTATACCACTGTATTTATCTTGTCTCATTAAAGACTGCCTTAATTACCAGGCAACTGGGAAGAAATGAATCACCTTCCCTCCCCGCCCCAGACCTGCAGTGAGAACTTTGTGAGTGGGAGCAGGAAAACCCTCCGAACAAGCCATGTTAGGGTTCTTCAGACACTGAGGTCAGACATCAGGCCCTTACCCTGACAGGTAAGATCTGTATTCAGAGGTTAGGCAGCATCCCCACCTTCACAGACCATGACATGCCTGCTGGCTCACTTACAGCAATACAGCTACAGTCGCCTACACCAACACTTCACCCCATTCATCACCTTTCTATTAGTGTAACTCCTTCCCAGGCCTGTTACAGGGAGATCAGATAGACACCCCTCATCAGTAGGAAAAATAAACAAACAGAAGTTTCATCTGCCAGCTTTGGTACCACGGAACAGTCCCACTGCACAAACCCAAACTCCAGCACTCCAGGGAGCCTGCATGCACCCAGCTCACACCCACCTGCTGCTCTGAGGAAGAGCAGGAGGAAGGCTGAAGCTGTTTTAAAGGTTTGGTCAGACTTCCTATGCTTCATGAAAGACGACTTTGTGTATTTATTTACCTCCACATGTTTATTTTTTTCCCACACCGAGGAGCAAGGCTGATTCACTGGCAGCTTAAACTACTACTCTAAGGC
Source organism: Coturnix japonica (assembly GCF_054131305.1). Lineage (NCBI taxonomy): Eukaryota > Metazoa > Chordata > Aves > Galliformes > Phasianidae > Coturnix > Coturnix japonica. The sequence continues at coordinate 3,922,319 of NC_140672.1, read as the reverse complement.
TCATTTCCTCTCCTGCCCATACACTCCTGCACCCCATTCATAATGTGCAGACAATTACTTCCACCTCAGAAAGGCATTTTGCAGCTGTCCTTCCAAAGCTGCACCTTACTGCTGGACATTACCTGGACCATCAATCCTATGTGACTGCAAATTCAATAAGCATTCTCTGTATTCCATTATCAGGAACCACAAAGGACTTTGCCAGGCAGTTTCAGGAGAGACCCGAGTGATCAGGAACACAGATGTCCTTGCAGAATGACATTCAGTCATCGATCACTTGTGTGGTGCACTCCAGCCCATTATGTGCTGGGGAAGGCAGGTCTCCTTGTGTTCAGAAGGTAGGAAAAGATGACCAGCTGTCACGGCAAGAGAAGCACATTCACCCACTTGATGAAATATTTGCTTAGCATTAAACCAGACAAGAATAATTAACGTAACTTCTCCTCACATTTTACTGGGGGTGCTGGAAGTTAAAGAGGATATCGAGCACTTCTGTGGTAATATTTGCTGGAATGCTCTCATGTCCCTCATACTGATGCTGTAAGTGCTTCCTGTCTAGACTCCTACTACTTCTTCTGCCCTCTCCACAGCCAAACTGATCAGTCTGCAGGACAGCAGCTACTCTTGGTCTGCCAGAAGAACCACTGCTCTTGTTTCCTGGTATCACCACTAACACCCTCTGTCACAGCACTTCACTTTGCAGAGGAACAGAGCAAAGCCACACCACGGTGCCAAATGTCAGAACCCACCCAGACACCCTTTTTCTCAGGCTGGGGGCCCAGCAGATCCCTGCCCTCCCACCCATGCTGCTCCCAGGGCCCACTCACTTCCTCCAGATCTCCATCTCTCTCTCTGGATGTCAGCTCCCTTCACAGAAGTTCATGGGAATGCATCTGCTCAGAAATGTTTGGTCTCCAAAGGAAACCACACAGCACACATTCAATCACAGAACTCAGTAGAGTTGAGCTAATAAACTTCCTTCTTTTTACTTTATCTTAAGCAATGAGAACGTTCAAGACAGGCAATAACTACAAAGCTATGCTTCAGGCTTCCTTCTGCCAAAAACAAGAAGCAAAGCCGCTGTCTATGGCAATGCTGCTTTGGTTCTCTATGAATTTACAGAGCCGAAGGCTGAGGTCTTCCACAGACACAAAGAGGAGGGGAAAAGCTGCATGACACGCAACCCCTTACAGCTACCTGTCACTCTACCAATTACATTAATTCAGGAATTTTCAATTAGCAGTTTCCGGCAACACCCCATTAGTGCCTCATATCTCACCTCATTGGGGAGCACCCACAGCACTCACATCCCAACCCAAGAAGCTGGAGGTGTCCGGATGCGCTGAAGCAGGTGACTTGTTTCTCCCCTCCCATCTGAGGTCAGACGTGAGACAAAGGTCTATTATCCTTTGTCACAGACTGAAGATGACTGGCTGGTATAGAGCTGTCAGAGCAGCACTGCCTACACACCACCAGTAACACTGCTGACCCACAGCTCCTCCTGTCCCAGCAGGGATGGAAGCACCAACCCAACAGCAGCCCATGGTACACGCAGGCACCCATGGGTGCAGCACCTGGGGCCGCAGGGCCAGCCAACAGCCACCTTCCAAGCCAGTTAAAACAGCGTGCAGGGTGCCAAGTGAGCACAGCTGAGCCACTCAGAGCATTATTTCTCAGCATGAAGCATCACTATTAGCTTCAGACAAGCTTCCTCCGTTATGAAGTCCTGACAATAAAACTATGCATTCATGACCAGCACGAGTTTAACACACTGCAGGTACTCTTTCCATAGAAAGAGCACAACAGATATTTCAGCCTATCATCTACATGGACCATCAGGATCAGCATCCTTGAAGCCCACAGCAGAGCACCATCTGAATTCACTACAAGTCCATAAAGAGAGCACAGTGTCAACTCACTAAAAGCCTATAAACAGAGCACGGTGTCAACACATTGCACCATGTTGCACTTGAGATCCTGCACAGGGAGCAGCTGCCTGGAGGGACCTGATGCCCTCAACTGCACCTGTGCATGAAGAGCAGGGGCAGCCCAGCTCCCCATCACTCTAAATGCAGTGCAGACACCACAGCTGTACCATGCAGGACAGCACAAGCATCCTTCTGGGCACCAGTGCTGTTGTATCCCCTGCTCACCCAGTGTTACTGGGAGGGCTGTGACCACGCTGCCCATCCGGGTCCAGGATTCCTCACGGTCCAGCATTCACCTGCACAGTTGGAGCATAAACGTGCATCCCTCCCAAGCGGCACAAAGTGACGGCAGGCAGCCGTGCACACCCCACCAGCTCAGCCCCCCACTCCAGGCTTCCCACCACAAAGGCCCCGCCGTCCCTCGGGCCGCACCGCACGGCCCAATAACGACAGGACCCGCAGCGCTGTCACCCCCCGGCCACACCGGGGCCGGGCACGGAGAAAAGCGGGGTCCGCGCATCGCCCCGGCCCGCAGAGGCCGCCCCCGGCCCGCTCCGCTCCGCTCCACCCCAGGGCCGCGTCCCGCACTCACCCGCGGGGCCCGGCAGCGCGGGCACGGCTAAAAACAGCAGCAGGAGGAGGAGGCAGAGGCAGCTCCGCGCTGCCAACGCCATCGTGCCCCACGTCGGCCCCGCGCTGCCCGTTCGGCTCTCGGAGCGGGCAGAGCGCCGGGCTTATGCAGCCGGGCCGGGGCCTGCGCCGCACCGCCCCCGGGCGGGGCCGCTCCGCCCGCCGGCAGCACCACGGACAAGGGGCGGCCGCCGGGGGCACCGCCCGCTGCTCGGGATGCGGTTGGATCCCAATGAAACCCCCGGGTGAGGGTTTAGAGGCGGCCGGAGCAATGTGTGCATGGAAGGAGCGGCCCAAAGGCTGCAGGACATCGGGGCAGGGGGATGTGAGAGGTGGGGGAGCTTTACAAAAGCACAACACGATGGAGAGCTCCGGGCCTTTGGCATGGGGTCCCGCTAGGAACGGGAATGGTGATGACACAGCTAGGCCCCAAACCAGCTTATGTGTGACATGACTGGGTAGTAAATCTGCAGGAGATGTAAATGTTCTATGCTTAGCTCAGCAGCACGAAGCCTTCAGCTGGCTGTGTGATGGCACCAATGTGTCTAAGGGCTGCCCCACAGCAGCACAGCTTGACCCATTTCATAAGAGAAAAAACAATCACCTGCATTGCAGCGTGAAGCACATGGAGATAAAGCTTCACATGAGCACACACTGATCTCACATGATACAGGTGAGTAAGGGAAATAAACTCCAGAATAAAACAACGTCAGAGTTTACTGCCATCCGCTCTTAGCATCACATCTGTGACCTGCCTCTTAATGCACAGCCATGCGTTAAACACGTCTCCAAAACACAGAGCACGGTGCCTTCCTCTGAGCGGAGGCAGCATAAACAACATGTGATAAATTAGTCACGTCACTGAGCAGGTTGTGGAGAAGCTGCAGTGTAGTAGACAGTGTGTGGTGTAGTATAAACAGCGTATGCCCGCACACACCCACACTCTCACGGGTCTGGCTGCTATCTATGGTGCTTTAAAAGTGGCTTTTGAATGCAGCTGGTGCAAGCCTCCTTTGGCCTAATGATGAAGAAACAGGAGGAGGCTTAAACTGCTATTGCTGCAGTGAACAGTTAAGGCCTCAACTGTTAAGGAGTTAAGGAGTGGGGCCACTTGGCCCTTCACATTCTAGAAATCTAAAGCCATTTTTTTTTCCAGAGTAAGGAAAACAACTGTAAGGAAAACAACTTCTGACTCGGGGTTCTTTCCTTGGAGCCTCTATCAAGCAGATAACCTCCTGTTCCTGTAGGACAGAGGAAACAACTCCGTTTCCTGAAGCCAGTTTTACTTACTCTAATGGACCACAGCACAAAGCTAGAGAGAAAGCCAGCACAATAAGTAACATAATTCTGTAAGGTAAGGTCATTTTATTCCAGCCTGATGTTAGGAAAAACACCATGTGAGATACAGGATGTACATCTTCAACCCTCACAGAAGTTGTGCATGACTTCTGAGTCAGGTAATACCTGATGCTGCTCATAAGCCAGGCTTATATATTACCTGAGGTACAGAAGGCTTCCCAGGGATTATGATCTTATCACAGATCACACAGCTATCACTGTGCATTGTACAAATAACACACAAACGTGAATCACACCGTGAAAAAGTGGTTCCTGCCTGAGGGGCATGAGATTCCCAGCCTTGCATTTAGCAAGAGCTGCACACATCTCCTTTGACTTGTTCACCACCACTGCCCCAGCCCTGCAATACAGAAACACACCTCAAAGCCCCAAACTGCATAAACAAACCAGAAAGGAGATGGAAAGGATTTTAACCACACGCTTTGGGCCAAATGTGAACCTGCCAGCTCTGGAATCAGTCTTGTCTATATGGATACCTGTGGGCCCACCAAGCCTTTGGGGGCTGGATAACAGATGCTGCAGTCCTGTGCTCAGAGAGCAAGGGAATGGGAGAGGACACAGATCAAACTCCCCAAATGAGCTGTGCCATTTGTCAGTTATTTCCATAATTCTTTGCAAGAACAGAAGCTTCCCAGAAACCCTCCTGCTAGGGCTGGGCATTGCAGTCTCTCTCTCTCACTGAAGGACAAACATTTATCTTTGCCTGACTGAAGGCTACAAGGACTCCAAACAGGCTAAATATATAACAGTGCTTTTAAATAGCAAAGTCAGACGTGTCATGTTCTCTCTATAACCTCAGCCCTGCTGCTTCCACATCCTCTCCACATGCCATGTACGTGGCATTTGTTTATAAACACCGCATAGAAAACAGATTAAGGACTCTGGATGCAGTCAGGACTTCCTTGACATCACCAGCAACAATCCAGCTGGCTTAGGAAGCACACTCCTTAACACTGCTTGAGTGATCGCTGGCTGACTGGCACCTACAAACATTGGTAATGGCTCTGTTTCCCAAATACATTCTTATCCAATTACATGCTTTGCCCAGCTGCCAACTGGAGTTAATGAACAGCACATACCTGCCTCAAAGCGTGCTTGGCATTTCCAATCTAAAGACCTCAAAGCACTGAGGAGCGAGGTCAAGTTTCATATTCCTCTGCAGAAGGAAACTGAGGGAAAAAGAGAGCAGAACATTTAGAGGGTGAATAGCAGGATCTCCATCTCCAACTCTCTACCTTTATACTGCTGAGCACTCTTCAGTTTATCCCCACATTTCATTCAGATAACCCTTAAGGAGTGATTTCTACAGCTCTGAGTATAACAGACAAGGGCCTAAGGGGTCTCCCAATGGCAGCCTCTCTGTACAAGGAGCACCGGGAGCTGGGATACAGATTCCACCAGCTGACTGCCTCAGATGCTTTCCTATTAACAGGAAGCACACTGAAAGCAATGGGTCCCCATTTATCTTTGAGACATTTCCAAAGCCACACCCCAATGAGTTCACAGGTGTCTTACACAACCCTTAACATATTGATAGAGCCACTTGGAAGCCTCTGTCTTGGCTGTGGCTAAGACAGTTATTTTTCCTCCAGTAGCTGCAACAGCACCATGTATTAGATAGGGAGAATAACATTGATAACACATTGATATTTTAGATGTTGCAGAGCAGAGCTTACGCTCATTAAAGGGCATTTCAGCTCCCTGCACTGCCCTGCCAATGAGAGGGTGGGGGTATGCAAGGAGTTGGGAGGGGGCAGAACTGGAACAGGCCTTGCTTCTCCTCATAAACAGCTACAGCACGCACCTTGGGGAACACTCCTACCACAGCACACACCCACAAGCCAAGAAGGACAGGCCCCACAGGCCCCACAGGCCCCACAGGCCCCACAGGCCCCACAGGCCCCACAGGCCCCACAGGCCCCACAGGCCCCACAGGCCCCACAGGCCCCACAGGCCCCACAGGCCCCACAGGCCCCACAGGCCCCACAGGCCCCACAGGCCCCACAGGCCCCACAGGCCCCACAGGCCCCACAGGCCCCACAGGCCCCACAGGCCCCACAGGCCCCACAGGCCCCACAGGCCCCACAGGCCCCACAGGCCCCACACGAAGCCTCCCCAACCCTCACGCCGCCGCGGCCGCTTTAAAAGGAGCGGGCTCCTCCCTCGTCCCGCCCCTGTTCTTTTCCGATTGGCTGCCGCTCCGCCGGAAGCGATCAATCACATCCGGGCCTTTTATACACTTCCGCATTGCTATACCTCCTTCCGATTGGTTACCGGCGACGTTCTCCCTCCTCCCGAGCTAAGAACGCGAGCTCCTATTGGTTGCCGGCAGCGCGACGGCGGTACCGGATGCGGAAGTGCTGTGTAGGCGGAAGCGGCGTTTCCTAGCAGCGGGCGCCGCCATGGCGCCGCGGCGCGGCGGGCCGCTGGGCTACGCGCTGCTGTGCGGGCAGGCGGTGCTGCTGCTCGGTAACCTGCTGCTGCTGCACGGCGCCTCCCGCGGCCTCCCGCACAACGGCAGCGAGCCCGAAGCGCCGGGCCCCGAGCCTCCCGCTGCCACTTGGGCCTACAGCGACCCGCAGGCGCCTCTCGTCCTCTGCACGTACCTGTGAGCGCCGGGCCGGGCCTTGAGGGGAGAGAGAGGGTCCCACGGCGCGGCCTTCACCGCTTCCTCCTCCCCCGCAGCCCCGAGGAGTTCGTGGAGTGCGATGAGCCCGTGGATCACGGAGGGAACGCGACGGCGCAGCAGGAGCTGGGCCACGGCTGCGTGAAGGTGAGGGCCGGGCCGGGCCGGGCAGGGCAGGGGGCGGCGGGGGCTGGTTGTGAGCTGAGGCTGAGCTCGGGGCTCCCCTCCCGCTCCCCAGTTCGGCGGACAGGCACACGGCGATGTGGACCACACGCGGGTGCAGTGCCGGGCATTGGACGGCATCGAGTGCGCCGAGCCGCGGAGCTTCCTGCGGGGCAGCCGGCCCTGCGTCAGGTAGGGGCACTGCGGCACGTCGGGGCCATCCGGGGTGAGCCACAGCCGGGACTGGGCTCAAAGGGCCCCGGGGCAGCGGGGCAGAGGTTGGCTGCCCTTCTAACCCACCCCGTGGCCGCCTGCTGCAGGTACACTGGTCATTACTTCATCACTACTTTGCTCTACTCGTTTTTCCTGGGCTGCTTTGGAGTGGATCGCTTCTGCCTCGGCCACACGGGCACTGCTGTGGGGAAGCTGCTGACTCTGGGGGGGCTCGGGATCTGGTGGTTTGTGGATCTGATCCTCCTCATCACTGGGGGACTGATGCCCAGCGATGGCAGCAACTGGTGCACTGTGTACTGAGCAGAAACAGAGTGGATCCCCAGAGTGGATCCCCAGAGTTCACTGTGGCTTCAGGACTGGAGATGGACTCCTCCTCTTGCTTCAAAACATTAGAACAAACTCCACTTAAGGGCTTCTGCCTTGCACAAATACGGATTTACGAAGCTATAATTTAATCTGCAAAACAATTGTTCTTGTTAATTCTCCTGTACATACGTTGGACACAAAATTGGGTATATATTTTGCTTGTTTTAAACAATCTGATAAGTTTGACAACTCAGGCTTTGCAAACACACGTGGTCAAATGAATAAAGTTTGGAAAGAGCTGACTCCACTTATTCTTGATATTAGTACACTACAGACAGAGTTGCAGGCCTTCAGCCTGTGGTTTTGTGTGGTGGTTTAGCGAACATCTACAGCTGAAACCTAGCTGTTATAGAGGGGAAGTGACAAGCACAAGTTCTAATTATTTGCTTATGCCCATATGCGTTTGCTACACATGAAGCTGAGTGAGATCTAGCAGAGAGTGACTGTATTCCTTCTGAAGAATGTCAGTTTCTTTCAGGCTGGAAAAGCCACAGTGCAGCAAAAAAGAATCAGGATGTAGAAGTAATATTGTCAATATATGAAAGAAATAGGTTTGGGAATCTTTTAGCTGAGGTTTGTGTGATCGTAGCAGCTACTGCACAGGCAAAACTTATACCAGCAGGTACTGTTACTCTTTCCCAATAGCTACTTTAAAAACACATTTGAAAGAAGATGAAGAAAAACTATAGATCAACTGTTTTGCTTTGGAAGTAAAAGAACCTGAGGACTTCAGCCATGGCACAGAGTGCGTGCAGTACTGAAGTGAGCAGAGGCCACAAGCGACTGCATGCACACAAAAGAGGAAGCTCTGCCAGATGCAGTTTGAGAACTTACCAGGTTGAATAAAAACGGGAAAAGGAAGCTACAGCAAAATACAGGCAGCCAGAACCAGACACAAAATCCGTATGTGTAAAAGTCCAGTAAGATCTGACATAAAATATAGCAGATGTATGCTTTCCATTCTCTCGGAGTTCTGCAAATTGAGCTCCTTCCACTTGCTTGCAGTGTCTGTTTCTTCTACTTCTGTCCTCCTGTGGAACTGCAAAAGGTTTCAGTCTGGCAGGGAATTAATTGTGCCTGTTCTAGTTTTGCTTTGTGGTTTATTGCAACAACTCCTCCTCTCTGGGGAATGGGATTTATATCCCATTTAGGTCACAAGTAATCTGAGTTTGGCAGCTTTGAATGGGTCTCAGGGCAGTGGGGTGAAGTGGGGGGAGCCTTCATTATAAAACTACCACTTTCTTCAGCCTAGTGGAACAACAGGGCTTGGAGAGCCCGTGGTGGGAAAAAGAAATTAATTTGTGAGCCAGAAAGAAAAATATAATAATCCTGTGTGTAAAAGCCCATCATCATTAACATCTCCCCGTGTTCTCAGCCCAGCAGCTGCCAGCTCACAGCAGGGACTCGCATTCCTTCTATGTGTGAGGCTGTCATTAAGTACAGTGAGGGGTACCCGGGGCACTGCTGATACCCTTCATTGTGCCCTTGTACTCAGCAAAGCAGAATTCAATGGAGCTTCCCTGGCTGCAGGGATTCAGCACATCCAGGCCAGGATCTGAACTTCTTTGCTCTGCAGTTCCCACATAAAATTGCCTCTCTAGGATTTGAATAATATTATGTGATAGTTACTCTTAATTTTTTTTAATTGCTCTGAAATTAAAAGGGCTTCTGAGCATTTGGAAAAAAAGGCTCACTTATTATCTTCACTTAATAACAAACAGATACAGAGATTTACATTTGTTAGCTGCTACAGAGAGTTACATCGCATGAGGAGTTAGATTACACGAGCTTTAGGTCTGACTTTATTCTCACATCAAGTGAGCTTCCCTGCTTTTAACTCCCATTGTGAGCGGGGCTAATAGAAAACATTTCAAAGCAAATTTGGGTGGAGGAGTTCTCTCCTTGTCTGGCACCATAAACGAAGGAGTAAATTTACTTCCTGGCTGTGTCTGCCCGGTGCGCTGCTGTGGCTGAGTGCCGCACGGCCGCATGCAAAGAGCGGAGGCGCCCACGAAGCAGCAGCTGCTTCTTACAGCGCTGCTCTCACAGCCCGACCGGGTTGTTATGGGGCAACGCTCACCCCGTGGATCCCACTGACCCTGAGCTCAGCGCTCTGCGGTCTCACAGCCTCCAGGGCACTGTCTGGCACTCGGTCTAACGCTGCCGATAGCATCTGTCTGAGCGCAGCCCACGTCCCACCAAGCTCTTTGCACCTCCAAAATGAAACCCTCCACGCCTCCGAAGTGCGGGGGAATTGGTGGTTGAAGGAGGGGCTGCCTGCAGGGCTCCCTTTGCAGCGTTCAGAAAGCAAAGGCATCAGGAGAAGGCATCGGGAGAACACATCAGGTGCATGTGCCTGCTGTGTGCCAACAAACTGCCCCCAAATGCCTTCACTTCCTTCCACCGTTCCTCTTATCAAGCACAGCACAGAGAGCCTGGAAAAGCACTTGGGGTTTCCTTCTTTATTTACAAAGGGGCAAAAAAGAGAGTTCCATCTGCAGCCAAAACCCACCCGCAGGCTGAGGGACCCCCTGGCCCTAAGAGCACTTGGAGCACAGCTGGGAACCATTGTCATATAAAGGAACAAACCCACTCTCACATCACTCCCCATATAAAAACACCCCACCCCCCCCCCAGAGCCTGCACACATCTCCCACCAATGCATCATTGCTGTCCCAGAGATGAGGAGGGTGGGAATGGGAGAAGAGAGAGTGTTGCAACAAGCACTGCAGCCACAGGTAGTTAGTTACCTTCCTGGATAATTAACATTAATTGTGCAACGAGCTTCTTCTCCACCATCCCAGGCCTGAGGAAACTTTGCCAAGCAACACGGCTTGGTGCTGCGTTTGAAGCCTTGCACAAAGGAGCCATCATTTAATGGGTTCCCAAAATGAGGTCAGAGCGCCAACATCACCCCAGTGCTGTGAGTGACAGCCCAAAACCTCCAGGGAACAGAACACCAAACCAGCAAGCAGAGGTCAGGCTGAAGGCAAAAACAAAGGAAAAAGGCCAAAAGTAACAGCGTAATCGAGGCTTCTACGATTGAATAACAAATATTAACATCCTCCCAGTACTATTTGCATTGCTTTCCACTCGTTTTCATTGTGTTCTCCACTGCACAAAGCTGCTCTTGCCCCCTGGTCTCTGGGGGGGGCCTATGCACCATCTCTCACTGTACAAAGTATACCTGCAGCTGCTTCTCCATAGATCACAACATGGGAAAGCAAAGTAATGCCATCTGACAACGCACTGCTGTGTTAGGCTGACTTTGCAAAGCAAAGAAGACATAATTACCAGAAGGAAAAAGGAGAACAACAACAAAAAAGATAACTACACAAAGCAAAGGGACACTTTGCTAACTGCAGAGCGCTCCAGCACCGCTGGGATTGCAGTGCAGCCCCACTCCTGCTGCCCTGATCCTTCAATGCAATGCACATTTGGGCAGCTCAGCTCCAGCACTGCTATGGTGCACTGGGAAGGAAAGCAGAGCCCCTGAGTGCACCCAGCTCTGCTTGCAGCACCCATGGCATCCCACATGTGCTGTTGGGGTGAAGGCATCAAACAATCGCTCCCTGGGGAAGACTTGCATTTTCCATGTGCTGTGTGTCACACCTCCCACAGGAGGATATTTGCTTATGGAAATGACCGGCTCACACTGCTAAGAAAGGTTCTTCTCATTTTCATTCTGAGTCAGTACGGGGTGGTTGGACGAGTCTCCCAGGGTTCATCTACATGCTCAGCTTTTGTTGCTTTGTGCTCACAGCGTTTCACTCAGACAGGTATTTTGGTGCATAACAAACCCCAGAACAACCTGAGAACACCTCAGCTCCGGTCACCACTGTCCCCCCAGGAGCAGCACACCTGGCTGGGGTGTAACAATGGCTATAGGTATGAAAGGAGGCAGGTAGATACCACTGGGTGTGCTGGTACCCCATCAGTCGGGCAACGCATGGATCTGATCTCCAAGAAACATCATCCACACTGCAGGCTGCAGCGCAGCTCCTGCTCCGTGCTGGGGAAGACTGAGTGGCACAGAAAGGAGATGAGAGGGAAAAGGCCACCTCACCCCTCTCGTGCTTCCAAGCCTTCCTGCACTGTCTTCCATGTTTGGTACTTGGGGAGAAATAATGCCACACACCCACACGGGGGGCAGACTGTGGGGCAGAGGCACCATCAGACGTCAGAGGTCCGGATGCTGTCGTCATCCAGGTCGAAAGGGAACACTTTCTCCTTGGGGTGCTGTGGCTCTGAGCGGTGCCGTAGGCGCTGACCTGGCACAGGAGCTCCATCGCGCTCCGTCAGCGCCGTCACAAACACTGCATCCCTGCTGGGCACCTCGGGCTGCCTCCTGCTGTGTGGCACCGGTGTCCAGGGCTGCCAGGAGGTGGCAGGAGCCTTGCAAGGTGCTCTCCTCTCCTGTGGCTGTGATGGCACCGAGCTGCACCCAGGCTTGGTCATGGAGCAGGAGCGCATGAAGGAGATCTCCTGCAGGGAGCGAATGTTGGTTGATTTATTTTTGCTTCAAGAGCCACCTGAATAGCCTTGGGACCACAGCCAGGGCCACGGCTGCATGCTTTGCAGCTCATAAGTTGGCAGATAACATGCCAATAATATGCCAAACAGGACACAGATGGATATGACCTACCCTCGGGCGCGTCTTCAGGGCCTGCACTGCCCCTGTGATAGCACGGATCCAGCTGTGCATGTCCTCCGGGCTGTCTGCCTGTGGGATGGGAGGAGCGATGCCCAGAGCTCACCCTGCTCCAATGCAGGAGGCTCCACCAGGAATGACTCCAGCAGAGCCCTGTGCCCACTGCCACCCTACCCCATACCTGGATGTAGAAGGTCCTGGAGCTTGTGATGATCTCAAAGAGGTTATCCCGCATCAGGAGGTCACTGAAACAGTGAGAAAGGGCCACTGGTACCCTGATGCCATGGTGGGTAGCAAAAGGCCATGTATGCTCTTATAACTGGAGATTATGGGGGCACATTCATGGTCTGGTCTCATCAGGAGAGATGGATGAATCTACGTTAATATATTCTACTTGTACTTCAGCTAACAAGGTTTGTTTTCTCACTGTAACTCTTCCAGTTTGATTTAATCATCATCCGCTGAACAAATGATTCCTAAGATTCTATGCAGCCACCTGTGATGGTGCAGGGAATACGCCTGTGCGTGGCTCCCAGATGCCTCAGGAACACCTCTGCTCTGCTGCCACACTGTGCTATGCACTGAGCAGCTCTGTGCTCATTGGGAGATAAGCACCGTGTGAGCACACCCTGCACACAGATGGCTATCAGTGGGGTGGAGAGCAGCTGCAATATCCTGCGTCCCAGCACCCCCGCCTTCACCTGGGGACTGATGGAACATGGGTTTCTTCAAAGCAAAACACAACCAAGGTGTCTGCAGGGCGTCAGGGAAAGCAAGGAGTGATGCCTGGCATATGAGGATAACACCAGAGAGCTGCAGATGGGATCCATGCAGCCTCCATGCATCAGCTGGAGTGTTTCCAAAGGGGAAAGTCAAGATTTGAAGGGGATTTGGGATGGGGCTGGCAGCCAGACCCCCACTCCCCACTGTGGCCCCATGGAAGCCTTACCCAGACTTGACCAGGCACTCGTGGGTCTTGCATATGTCCTTCAGTAGGATGGAACGAAGCGGCTCTTTGTCCTGCGGGATGAGATGGGCTGCATTGGGACCACCATCCCATCGGGACACAGCAGTCCCAAGTGCTCAGCTCCAGCATGGCTGGCTGCAGGCAGGACAGGGGCTTCTCACCTGCTCACATTTGTAGTAACTGATGGAGAACTCATCTAGTACAAAGTAGCGGCGCTTCCAGCTCTTCCTCTGGAAAACAGAAGGGAACACTCAGTGTTGGGCTCCACACTATCTCCACACCAGGGGTGCCCTGGAGGCACCCAGAGCATCCCCAACCATCCAGCACTCACCACGTTGCCTTGCTTCACACAGAAGCCACTCTTGATGGCAGGCGGTCCAGCATGCGGCTTGGTGGCTGATGTGGGGATGTAACTCTGTGAGCGGCGCAGCAGCGGGTGTGCAGTCAGGTCGCTGCTCTCTGCTCCATCCCCACCGTTCTGCAAATAGAAGCATGATGGTTACAGGGGAGAGCAAGCCAAAGCATGCCCTGGGCACAGCACTGAATGCAAAGGTCTCATTGCTGCTCCCAGGCACAAACACCTTAACCTTCCAGTCCCACTCCATGCTCTTATGGCCAAGCTGCTACTCCCCTGTGGGAAACCGGATGCTTGTAGCCCAGGTAGGAACACCATGATGTCCCCACCCAGCACAGATTATAGCTGAGCTCAAACATTGGTGCTCAACTCCTTCCAGCCCCTTCCTCCTGCTCTCAGTCTGAGGTTTGCACATTGCCATAGCAGCCACTGCTGGCTCACACCCGCACCACCCTTATATGGCACCATGTGGTTAAACCAGCGACCGCCCTGCGTTCACACTGATCCTTCCAGCACCTTCAAGACAGTGCTTTGGTTTTCCCAGGTCAAGGACCAGCAGCAGTTCAGCCACCTCAGGCTGCAGCGGGCAGCATGAGGTGCTTGGTGGATCAGTGCAAACCCCCATTGAGCAGCTCCCCGTGCCCCAAACCACTTCCCTGCGCACCAAACCACCTCCTTGTGCACGTTAGGCACATCTGCAGCACCACCCCAGGAGCTGAGTGGGTGATGCTGCTGTGTGCTGGGGGAGGCGGGTGCAGGGCTCCCCAATGCAGCCACTGAACTGTGCAGGGATGGCTCCAGGAAAGCATGAGCGTACCCAGGAAGTGGCAATGGGAGTAGCAGCCATCTCCCCCCAGGGTAGACAGCATGCACTGAAAATAGCCCAGCAGCTGATGTACTGCCTCTAAAAACATCTCTGCAAAAAAAAAAAAAAAGGGGACAAAAAAAGCCAGGAAAGGGCTGAGGATACAGGGATCTTGGTGGGAAGAGTGGCTGTCACCCCCCAGCACAAGCGGTGGAGGTCTGGAAGGAGGCAGTGCCACAGGGTGGGCAGGGAGAAGAGGGCACCCTCCTCCTCACACCGCCACATCTCATCACTCCTCAGTGTGAGACACAGCAGAGATGCTCGAGGTGCTGAGAGCAGCTATTTATATACCCTGAGTGGGAAGGCATTGCAGGCACAGCGCTGCTTTCCAGAACCAAAAGTGCAAAGCAGCCTCCAGCAGCACGGCCAGGAACAGCCTCCCCCAGAGCTTTGTGCTGTCCCAGGCAGGCACACACCAAGCACTCCTGGGCTGCTCCTCTTCCTCCCACACCTTCCCAGCTGGACACCAGCTGAAGCACACCAGTACCCCATCCTTGGGGACACCGTCATGGGATACCCCAGCAGTGCAGCAGCACCCACAGCTCACCTGGCTGATGGAGATGGGGGTGTGCACCACCACCCCACCTATGATTTCAGTCTTGTAGGCCACCGGGGGCTTCCTGTCCTGTGCCTGCAGCACCGCAGGGGGCTTTGCGACCTCAGTGGTGGGGGGTGCAGCACCACCCTTAGGGACCTGTGAGAGGAGGGAAGGGAGTGATAGCCACAGACCCACGGGCACCTCCACGTTGGTGCTCCCAGCCAAAATGGGGCCACGGCCCTTTAAAAAACATCAATGGGGCCGACAGCCCAATTAGGGAAGGTGTGGCCCCAACCCTGGTGGTTCACAGGAGGCACCCAGATGAGAGGTGGTGAATAATTCAGCATCACCCCACAGGAGTCTGCGATCAGCCCAGTGCATTTGTGGGACAATCGCTCCTTTAATTGTCCCCGCTCTACTTCCAGCCAAGGCTTAATGATGAGCGCTCATCTGCCTAATGAGGCCGGGCTTCAGCAAGTCCGTGGGGATGCAGCACATGGATGGGCACTTCTGCTGCCATGATGCCATGCACTGAGCACCAGCACACTGGGCACACTGCACCTGCACTGCAAGCAGCCCCTTGCCCAGCACCCACCTGCCCTAGCTCATCTCTGCACAGCTGTGCCGGGGAGCTGCAGGAAGCAGTTTCACAATGCACACATGGGGATATTGCATGTAGGCATCAGGCAGCAGCTGCAGCTCCTGTCAGCCTCCATTGCATGGCACAGTGCAACGGTGTGGCAGGAATGAGCTCCCCGTGCTGAACAGAGCAGAACAGAACTCAGCTGCCTCTGTCACCATCACAGCAACCATCGTGAGCCGTGCGCTCTGCACCACATGCATGCACAGTGCAGAAACACAGGAACCGAGTGGTGCACACAGAGCAGAAGTCTCTGACAGAAGAGGAAGCTGAGCCTGGCACCGGGAGCAGCACCCAAACCGCTGCCCCTGCTCCTGTCCCAGCACAGCCTGCACTGGGCTGGAAGGACACGGGGGTGCCCTGGGTACACAGCACCCAAATGCTCCTTGCACATGGCTGCTGCTGATGGAGTGCTGCACACAGAGCACAGATGGTGCTTTGTGCTGCACATCCATCCCTCATCGCCCACAGCTCCAGGCTGCAGACACCACCGGCTGCTGGGTCAGCGCTCATCACTTCACGGCTGCATGAACAGCACAGAAAATGAGAGGAGACTGTGGGCAAAGCCCTGGAATCCAGGCACAGCCTGCCCTGCATGGCCCTGCAACAGCACAATGCACAGCATTCCAGGAAGGATGGCAACTCAGCACAGCACAGAAGCACGAGAAAGGAGCCCTGTGACCCACCGTGATCTTGCTGGCACGGTTGAGAGCCTCCACCCAGTCCTGCAGGTCCTTCTGGTCGCTGGCTTGCAGGAAATAGCGCTGGGACAGAGCATTGATCACTGCCAGGGAAAGGGCTGAGAGTCAGGAACCCCCTCCATGTGTATTGGGACGCTCCGACCACAACTCCCGCATCTCCCCACTCACCAAAGCAGAACGGAGTTTTGGGTTTCTGTTTCGGGGTGGCAATGCTGACCTGCAGAGCAAATTAAAGGGAAAGGATCAGCACCAATGCTGTGGATATACTGAGAAGCTTTCAAGGTCCTGGACGTTCAGGTTTCTGCCAGACTAATGCAGTCACTCTTGTCAGCAATTAAGGAAATTGAAGGAAAATAGCAGCGGTTTCTCCCTGAAGTGGAGGAATCATTTATATAAGAATCACATCCCCCAGGGCTCCAAGCACAGTACTCATGGGGTATTATACTGACAGACTTCCTCCTTCCCAGCCAGTCCGTAATGCTTCACGTATGTGTTCTCCAGCAAAGCCCTATTTTTTGGCACACACAGAAATGGGACTCAGAGCCCCCGGCACAAACTCAGCCCAACACTTTGTGCCCAAACTTTGTCCTACAGCAATTTCCACTCCGACTACCGTGTCTATAATTTAGACATGCGGCTCCTTCCTCCATTGGAAGGCTCATCCCCACAGCATTGCTTCATCTGGGCTTAATTTATATATAATGACTCAGCAGAACAGAGGGATCTGCTCCCTTCCCTCCCAGCTCTCTGCCCCAGCCCACAGCATGCTCACATCATGCAGTCCCAGCTGCACAGTGGCTGTCACTTCGTGCACCATTTCTGCACAAAGAGAATGATGCCCAGGCAGGGCAATGGGACAGAGCAGGGCAGCACAGAGCAGCTGTGCTCCCTCCAGGCCTTACCTTGGAGATGTAGGTGAGCTGCAGAGAGCCAACGGCACCCGCTCCCATCGCCAGGTTCTGCAAAGCACACAATGGAAGGGAGGTGAGGGCAGAAAGCAGAGGAGACCCAGGGTCAACATTGCTGCTGTGGGCTCAGGGTGCAGCCAAACACATGCAAATGATAACTCTGCTTTATTTGCTTTGGATGCAACTGTAAAGAGATGCAGAGTTCAGGACTGCTGGTGACCGGGCTGCTAACAGATACAATCCCACTGCTCTGCTGCTTCCTTGGAAAGCCCAGCGGAGTAACCAGGGCTACTTGGAGGGGATGAATTGCTTCCAGATGTGGCCATGCTCAGCACCACTATGTGGCTTTACCCCAAGCAAGCAAAGCCCAACACGTCCCCACAGACCTCACCAGGCTTTGGAAGGGGCTGCAGCAGTGGAAAATTCAACCCCAAGCTTGGAAAACAAAATGAGCCCAAGCTATAGATGGGGTGAAAAGCCCTACCCACGTGCTTCATGCAGAAGTATTCCCACCCATTAAACCACAGTGGAATGGGCACAAGCGTGACACCGTGCTGTCCTGGTTATGCCATACATCCCACATCCCATGGATAGCTCAGCCTCAAGGGGATCTGGGGGGGGGAGCAGCCCTTAGCCCTACCTGCGGGTTGTCCATATACCACAGCAGGCAGTTGGCCTGAGTGTCCAGGATGAAGTAGCGCCGCAGGAATTTGCCACAGGTCTCATTTTCCTCAATGTCCAGGAACCCGCAGATACGGTTCTGTCGGTCCAAGTACGGCATGCCGGGCTCCTTCTGGCATCACCCTGCAGGAGGGATGGGCAGGAACAGTGAGTGCTGTGCTGCTAAATGCAGCCCCCAACTTCTGCTGCCTCTCCTGGGTCTCCACAGCACACGGCTGAACGCAGCAAGAGCAGAATGAAACTGCTCCCTCTGCACATTCGTGCTTTGGGGAAGCTGCCAGGCAAACACAGAAGTCATCCAGCGTGCTTCTGTGATGAGAAGGGAGAGCAGGGTGAGTGCATCACCAAAGTAAAGCTTCCCAGCCCATCTGCACCGCTCCAAGAACTCCGGCACTGCAGCCAGCAGGGATGGACTGTGCTGAGTGACAGCCCCACAGCCCAGTGCTGCCCCATAGGACAACAGAACAGCTGCAAGGGGCTGGAATGGGAAGCGTGAGGACCCTGGGGACCCGCTGACCAAAAGCAGCACTAGGGGCTACAGAGAGCCTGAGTACACTCCCAGGAAATGTCCAACAATGTGCAGCTCCAGCAGGAAGTGTGAGCTGTGCAATGCAGAGTCAGCAGGGACAGCTATGGGCAGTGCCCTATGGTGCTATAAGCACCAGCATCCCCATGGAGCAGAGCAAAGCCCCACTGCCAGGCAGGAGCTGTGGGCACCGCTCAGCCCAGCAGAGCCCCATGGTTGAGGGACAGAAGGTGGAGGCCACGGTGATGAACGACGCAGGTTGGGGTTGGTGTGGTTTGGACAGCAGGAGGGAAGGTGACTCGTGCAGGTGCCAGAAGGAGGCCACACAAACAAAATATCTCATGCAGAAAAGGAGGAAATGCTATTTTTGAGCCCAATAGCTGCAGTGGAGTGGCAAGAGTTGTGCAAGAGCTGCGGTGCAGCTGCGTAGCAGAGGTGGGAGTAAAGGTGACAACCTGTCCTCAGGCCTCAGAGCCCCACGTCAGTGCACCACAGATGGGTATCACAGCTCTGCTGGGGGAAACGGTGCTGCTTCAGTAGGAAGGGCTGCTTCAAACCAGCACATCTGTCCTGACACAAAGGGCATGTGGGCGCTTCACACTTCACTGCTTTTTTGTGGCTTTATTTTTGTGGGGTCGGGGAGTACACATGAAACAGATTCCCAAGTGACTTCTGCAGCACCCAAACGATCAGACAGAGCTTCCTTAATCACCTTCTGCAGCAAGCAAAAAAACAGAGATTTCCTCCTACAGAATGGAAGGGACTGGGCTCTCCTATGGCTTTTGGGGTTGGTTTGGGGATGATTACCCAGCTCCACACACTGCAGCTCCTCACCTCACCCCTTTGCCATCCCGCTTTAACAGAGCATACAAACAGCTCAGCTCTTCCATGAGCTGACCTCGAGTTGCACCTGGATATGCAAAACCCATCGAGCAGAGGAGATAACGATCGCTCCGAAGTGCCTTCGGGACAGCGCTGGATTCCGGCTTTGAAAGCAGGAGCCGTCCCCGCCCTCACTAGGAGCCCACCGCTCCCAGCCCTCAGCCCTCCACCACCCCCTGCTCACAGCCACCCCAATTTCACTTTTACATAGGAAAATGATGAAAGCAGCAACTCCGGCTCTGTCAGCCTGCGGGCATCTGGTTCTGCTGCTCAGGAAGAGGCTCACTTTACACTTAAACGTTTACTATTTACACAGCACTTTGTAAATCCAGAGTCTTAAATATCTTTCCACGTTTGCTATAGGAAGGCCACAAGACTAAATCTGGAGGGTGAAGAATAAAAGGGACTGAACACACGAAGGACCACGCAGAAAATCAGCATCCATGAGGACGTGTAACCCCCCCTGCATGGTATCCGATGGCTCCAGGACCTCATGCCTTTGCAGGAAGCATCCCTGAGACACTGGCACTGTGCTGGGCCCCCTCCTGTTCTGCTGCCAGTGTTAATGAGCAGCCACAGTCACTGTGCTGCGGGGACCCCCAGCAGCCCTGCACTCTGCAGCGTTGGCTGCATGCAGACCCTCAGCACCACTCCCTGCAGCGCAGCCCATCGCGTCTGAATCACAGCATCCCCCCCTCGCTCCAGACGCGTCTTTGCTGTCCCGGTGCCACCCGGGACACGGGACGCTGTATGTCACGAGGGCCCCACGCGGCGCCCGCAGCGGTGACAGCGTTACTTCCTCCTACCTGGAGCAGAGCTCTCGCCCTACCAACACCTCTTTGGCAGCTGACACGGCGCAGACAGTACAGGAAGAGCCCAGCAACTCCTGCTAGGTGCAGGCATGTGCCTTAACGAAGCAATTAACCAGCTGCAAGCAGGCTGGGGTACGAGGATACGCAGATACAAAGCAACGAGGATATACTTCATCCCCATACCGAAAAACTCTGTCGGGAGAACTCACTCCCAACAGCAGCAGAGCGCAAATCCTCGCTGCGCTTTTGCTCCCAGTTCCGCCCAGCGCAGCCCGACCCGTAGCGCCCCAAACTCCGCGCTGCCTCCATCCCACCCCTCGCTACAAACACTGACGTGCACCACCGCCTCAAAGCCCAGCGCGATGGGCACCGTTCGATGGGTACCGCTGCTCCCAACTGCTGCGAGGGGATTGCACGCCGCGCAGAGCCCGCAACGCAGCGCTGAGGGAGCGGAGGAAGGACGGGGACCCCCCCGCTCCGCTCGTGGGGTAGGAGCCCTGCGGACAAAGCGTGACCCTCCGCCCCGCACTCACCCCGCACCGCCGCTGTGCTGTCGGCCCCACGCATGGCCGGGCTGGGGCTGCGCACACACCGAGCGGAGCCGTGCAGAGCCGCGGAGGAGGGCCGGGCGAGGAGGGGGTGTGACCGCGGCTCCGTCGTCTCTTTTTTTCCGGGTTAATTACGTCTCCCATTAGCAAAGCCGGCCCCGGATGTGAGTGCGGGGACTCGGGCGCCCGGGGGTGCGGGTGAGATGGGGGACGGCAGCTCCTCCGCACCTGCGGCGGTGCCCGGGGTCGGACCTGGGGCTCCGAGCGCACGGAAAGGCTGGATGTAACTCAGCCGCCTCCACCTCCCCGGGCTCTCCCGAAGCTGCCCCGGCCGCTGTACAGAGGAGCGAGGGGGTTCGGTGCGAGAGAAGCCGGCAGGTGCACGGCGTGGTCTTGTTTGACAATCAGCCCCAAATCATCCGGCACACCGTCACTGCTTTACCGACCCATTCTCATGGGAAGATGCTGCTGCTATGAGTAAATACAAGAATGGAGGAAAGCGTGCATCTCAGGTGGTGAATTTCCCAAACTCCTGCATCAGGTCCGGGCTGCTCGTTATTTCTCATTAGATCCAGGTCCTGTCAGCCCAGAGAGGCAACTTTGGGAGTGCTCACACGTTTTCTCAGCAGTCTGGGGGCACACCCAGATTCTGCTTTGTATACACGGAGGGGAGAGGCTCAGCACTGCTCCCCTATAGATGTGGGGTGCATCAGAGTCAGGAATTAGCACAAACTCAGCACCAAAGGGAGGGTCTGTGGAGGTCCATAGGGTACAGCCAGCCCTGTTCTGGGCGTCGGGTGGGGGGAAGGGGTTGCATTCTCATATTCTAAGGCAAGATTAGTCTGAGGATGCAGTACGAGGCATTAGATTCCCACCTCCCCATGTACTTATACACTTTAGGGTTTATTTTCTGAAGTGTTGGTAAGTAAACTCATTGCCTCACCCCAAGCATTTCCTATGGCCAGGGTCACTTTTAGAACAAAGGGTTCCCCCCCCTTCCCCCTCCACGTTACAGAAGATTGCCCAAATGCTGTTACTTAAACCATGCGTGTTCAGTTCTGTGTGGCTGCCTCAGGAGAGGGTTGAAACAACAGCATCAAAGCACAGTGCTGCCTGAAACCTGTGGCTGCAGCACAGAGCCCAGAGGTGCTGGACTTTAAGCACAGCCTTGGGCAGAGATGAGCTGCTCAGCTCGAATTCCAGCTCCTGCAATGCACAGATCATAAGAGCTGCAGGTCAGGGCATCAGGGCTCCAGTTGCAGGCAGGTTGCATGCAGGAAGTCCTGCTTTCTCTGACCAGAGCTATGTTTGGCCCCAAAGCACTTTCTCCCCACATGTCGAAACCGACCATGGTGCAGTGCATGGGGTGCATTGCTCACACAGGCAGTGGTGCTCCCCTGGTGCTTTAAGGAGCTGTTTCTTCAAATATCCTCACACTGAGCTCTGCCAGGGCTGTTTTCCCACCCCATCTCCAAAGCCCAGCATCCAGCGATCACGTGCACCACACAGCTCCCCTCCCTGTTGCTACATGGGGCTTCTCTTGTGCTCCCCGATGGGGAGGGTCCATCCACCCGCCCTGCTGGGAGCTGCAGCCCCGAATGCATCACTCATTACATCAGGAGCAAAGAACTGTGACCTCCCTGCACATCTGCTGTCGGCATGGCCGTGGTTACAGCCTGGAACACCCAGATGGCCTTTTGCCATTCCTACTCACGGGATGGGGATGGCATTTCTCCCCATCCTTGCCTGCCAACAACTGCATCTCCCCCATCCCTGCCTGCTCCACAAGGACTAAACTGTTCCATAGGGTATTTTTGTACAGGGGCACCTCTTGTCGACCTTGTGACTCATGGCAGGGCCTGGATCTGAGGCAGCTCAGTTTTCTATGGGCACAGTCACATGGCAGTTGGTCACACCAAGGCTCTTCCTTTATTTAGAGCTCTTGACAATTTTCACTGCTGCAGCCTGCCTGGGGGTACAAGCAATGCCCTGACCTTGCATGAGACCCCCAATAGCATCAGGGCCTGGAGGTCCCATCATCCCCCATCCCTTTGTATGTAGGAAGGAGGGGAACCCACAGGCACTGAGCACCTGGCGAGCCACAGCCCAGCAATCACCCCACAGCCAGAGTGCATCCTTCTGCAAGCACTGACCCACATGGGACCCAACATTCCTGCTCTCCATAACATCCAACCCTGCAAAACTCACCCAGTCACCCTGGCAACATTAAGTTCCACAGCTGAATCTGCATACAGCAAATTATTTCTTCTGTTTGAACTTGCCCTTTTTTTTTGTTTCAGTACCCGTTCCCTTTTTTTTCTTGTGCTCTCACTGAGAGGAACTCCCAGCACACAGCAGTGCTCCCAGTCAGCACTTTGCTGTCTCACCCTGCACACACTTCTTGTAGTTGGGTTCTCATTGCCCTCTCTGTGCTCCCAGCTGTCTCACCTGCAACTGTCCCTACATCACAGCAGCCTGGAGGGGGGTCAGGCTGCAGAAGGAGCACTCCTGATAGCCACAACCTGGCAGGTCCTTACAGCAGCACCTGTGGGACACACCTACTCATTAGGGGTTCAAAGTGAAAGCGTGGTGGAAAGAGGAAAAGCGAGATCTCTTGGAGGTGGTGGTGACAGCCAGAGTGTGGGTTAGTCAGCAGAGGGATGTTTAATCTCCCTGAGAGTGGCTCACCAACCTGCATCCCAGGGTCAGGATGGGGACAGGGATGGGGACAGGTGCTGCCAGGGGTACCCCAAGTTGGAGACCATATTTCAGCTGATATCCAGCACATCTATGGTCTGTCTATGGGACAGAATTGTAAGCAGCCCCAGCCCAGCCCTAAGGTGTGGGGTCATGGCAAAGTGCTGGGAGTGAGGCCAGGGCTGCCATGCACTGCACTGATGCAGCCTTCCCACAGCAGCCACGCTTCAATGAGCACACATTCAAATCAGAGCCCTAGGAAGCACCATTGCTTTGGCCGGATCCATTCTCTCTCTGATTGATGGCTTTCCTGTAAATAAAAAGCAGTGGCCAGGAATGTGGCTTTCAGCTGAAGCCTTTATTTGGGCAACATTACGTGCCATGCTCCTGCTGAGCGATGCCTACACTACTGCACTGAGATGCTATGCCGAGCCACCCCCATGGCCGTGCCACCCCCTGGCCATGCTGTGCCCATCATGGCACACCCAGCAGCAGCGTCCCCACCAGCCCCACAGCCAGCAGACAGGACAGATGTGGCATCGTGGCTACCCCGGAGCTGCGTGAGCCCCGTGGCCCATTGCAGTCATCACTGAAGCAGCAGTGCAGGGTGGCCCCCCCGGAGCCGCGCCGTGCCTGGTCACAGAAGGACTTGTAGGAGCAGGACTTGATGATGCTGTCTGCAAGGGAAGGCACAACACACAGGGTTAGGTGCTGCCGTGCAGCAGGAGCACATCCCTCCAGCACACAGCTGAGCTGCAGTAGGATGTGGTGGCAGCTTTGCAGCCCTGGCACGGACTTACTGGGTGCAGTGATGGTGGAGCAGGCGTCTGCGTACTGAGGGCAGCTGTGCGAGCCCTGCTTGTTGCAGTCGTTCTCGTTGGATGCGACGCATTTGTGGCATTTCAGTGCTGCACCTGCACAAGGGGAGGCAGTGCTGAGCCCTCTGTGTGCTGTGTGCACCGCGTGGGTGCAGCCCTCTCCCAGGTACAGCAGCGAAAAACCTTCAGCCTCCGTCCTTTTTTGTGCCAGAGCAATGAGCGCCTGTGCAGGTGGGGTTTAGTGCACGCGTGTGCCATGCAGGCAGCTTCCCCCGTGCGTTGCACTGCACAGAACTGCACCCATTGGCACTGCACTGCAGAGGGGTGATGGATGCGTGTGTCACAGCAGTGCCCCGTCCCCCTTATAGGAGCTCACATATAGAGCCCCCCTATAAGGGCTCTATGCAGGTGGAGGAGCCCCGACCCTGCGCAGCTGCGGAGATCCCACTCAGCTCAGGAGCTGCCTGAGCAAATCTGAAAGCACCGTGATAATGAGAGCCCTGAAATAACAGCGCTGCTTTGAATACGTGCAGACGGAGCACCTCCGAAAAGCCCCGCTCTCACCCCATCAGGAGGAACGCTTGGTTGTTACAGAGGTGGTTGAATTAATGCTTAACGTCGGGAGGAAAACGTCCACCCTCTTTGCTGGACGAGCAGAGCCCTCTCGCGGCACTTTCTCCTCTCTTGGAAAGGAAAAAATCCCCACGCGTGATGGGAACGGACTCACACCGAGCACGGGGTGCGTAGCGGTACCTCTCACTTCTCTGCTCTGCCCGCTACAAACGCGGCTGCATTTCATCATCCCCTCGGTGCGAAGATCCCAACATCAGCGTGAGATGAGTGCAGCCCCGGCCTCCCCCCGCAGCTCAGCGCCCCTGCACCGCGCACCCATTGCCTGTCCTCAGTCCTACACCGGAGCAGGGACTGTTCCCTTCCATGGCAGCCTCAGTCACTTACCATCCAACGCCAGGGAGGTGACGATGGTCAGAGCCAGGAGGGTCTTCAGGGGCGACATTGTCAGCAGTGCTCGCCCGTGGCACATAGCCTCTCTTTTGTCCCGAGGTTTTATGGTAATCTGCTTGGGCGATTGGATCTATGGGCTGAGGATAACGCACTTAGCAGCCCGTCCTAATGCCACCTGAGCTGGGAGGGGACGCAGCTCCAAGGGCAGGAGCTGCCCAGGGGCACGGCAATGGGCACAGCACAGCCCCGAGCCATCCCCAGGGTCCCTAACACAGCCCCAACCCCATCCACACACATGAGGCAGAATCAGGCCCATTTTATCCCCTCACCACCATTAAAAACAGCATGAAACCTTTCAAGAGTGATAAACACCATTTTTACTCAGGCAATGAAACATGGGGGGGGGAAAAATATATATATATTAGTAATCATCATAATAATCTCCTTTGTGTGAGTATAACTCTTACAAATATTTACCTGACATATAAAAGGGAAATTACATACAAAATCAAGGCTGATGGCAGCGATGGATGGTGTACAAAGTGAGCCTGGTAGTAGTCAGCACAAAGAGGGGGAGGGGGTGAGGATGGAGGGATGGAAGCAGGGAGCAGTCAGGGTGGGCACTCATTGGCACTTCACTGCAGACATAAGATCTAGGGGCAAACTCACACACAGCAACACTGCGTTCATGGACACTGCTGCTGAAAGGGACACATCATTTCTGCTGCAGGAAAGGTGGCCACAACTGCAACAGGGGATGCAGCAGTGTTGCCCACGTGAACTTAAAATACGCCTTCTGTTATAGGTAACTATGGCTGGTATGTATATATTTATATATATGCAACTATAACCATATTATAGTTAATAAATCATTCCTTAGGAATCTTTGCCCAGACTGGACGTGCACGCTGAGAGGCACAGAAATGCAACAGCACGCGGGTGGTGGAGGCAGCAGCATGTGGACAGCAGGAGCAGAGCAGTGTGAGGATGCTGCCACATCGCATCACTGCTGCGGGTACAGCTCTGCCTTCCACACAGCTCCGTGCTGCAGGAAGCATCACAAGGATTTGATCTCGCTGTGCTGGCATCGCTCCTGGCTGCCACCAGTGCCCTGCAGCCACGCTGGGGCTGGGAGGGCTGCTGTGGAGCTCAATACATAGGAGAAGAAGGGAAGAGAGTGGTGCCAGGCTGCAGCCACCACGGTGCTGGTGAGGGGAGCTGTGCTGCAGCAGGCTGTGGTTGGCAGTGTGACAACCCAGCAAAGGAAAGAGGGGGAAAAAAGGGGGTTTTCTATTCTGTCAGCTGTGCAAAGAGGTGAACGTTCAACACAACACTGCAGGTGCACAGCATCAGCCATCAGCCCCTTTGCTGGGTCAGTGGGAGCCGGGTGGGGACCCTGCGTGTGCCCAAGCTTTGTGTCTATATAATAAATCCTTTCTAATAGATAACTAATAAAATATATCTCCGGTGTATGGCTCTGCTTTAACAGATGTCTGCACTGCATGCGGAACGCAGGGGTTAGAAAATAGAAGGAAAAACAGCTCAATTTCTTTTACAAAAAAAGGTAGCAGCAAAAAGGTTTGCTAAGGTTTTAGCTGGGCTAGGTAGGAAACAGTCCAACAGCATTTATTTCCCTTATCTGACACCTCAGGGCTGCCTGTGTGAGGGAAGGAGCCTCAGCCCTTCTGCTGGGCTCACTAAGGAGTAACCACCTCCAAAAGCAGCAGGCAGCCTGCATGGAAATGCTGCCTGGATCTGCCTTTCCCTGTAAAGGGCAGCTTTGTTTGCTTCCCTCATTACGCAGTGCTGCAGGGGGATTGGAGAGAGCAGTGCAAGATCCAGAGAGTGACTGCTGCTCTGTGCCTCGCCGTGCTGAGTGGGGAAAGGAGCTCCAAGCAGAGCTCCTTCCCTGGTGCTCCAAACAACAGCCCTTGGTGCTGTGCCATGCAGCACGTGAGGACAGTGACAGCACATGGGGATGGCCACCTTCACACCTGGGGTGCAGCAGCCACACGTGTGCTTTCTGCAGGGTCGCTCTGGGGTAATAATAAGGCAAAGTGCTCGAAGGTAGGAGAAAAGCAGCCGGGTGTGGAGCTGGGGGTGGTGAGCTCAGTCTGCCCTGCCCAGCTTCGCGATCAGCTCGTCGCAGATCTTGGTCAGCTCCTCGATCTCCTGGTTCTGGAAAGGAAGAAGGACCCTGTGGTACATCCCTCCTCATCCCCTGATGACCCCATTCCCTTGATCCTCAAAAGCACTTTCTGACCCCAAAACAGAGAGAACAGCTCCAGCACCAAAGTGGAAGCACAGAGCATCCCCAGTGTGCTGGCAGTGGACGTTACCTTCTGCTGCAGGGCTCTCTCCAGGGACTCCACCTTCATCTGCTCCTTTCTCAGCCCTGCATGCAGAGCTGCGCTCTCTGCTTTGGCCTTGGTGCGCACCTGGGCGATCTCCTCATTGGCTCTGCATGGGGAGAGATGGGGCCATGGTTATGGGGTGGGAGCTCTGTGGTAAGGATGTTGGGTCATGATGTTCCAGCAGAACCCAGCTCCTGCATGCTGCAATGCATCAGAGGTGGTTTTGCTACTGCTGCATGGAGGTGAATGCTCATTTCTCAGGGCCAGGCACCTGCTGCCCATCCTCCTGCACCTCACAGCTCTTACTTGTCCAACTTCTCCTCCGCGTGGACCTTCAGGGCCTGGTATCGCTGCTCCTCTTGCTTGACACGGTTTAAATAGTCCTGAGCACACTTCTTCAGGGCTTCTTCATTCTGGAAAACAAAGTACATCCATCTGCACTGGGACCAAGCACAGCGTGCTTCTCTGATGACAGATCTGCATGGGACAGGGTGGGAGCAATGAACAGCCCCCATAGCCGCAGGGATGGGGGAGGACACCGGGATCAGGACCTTCTTAAAACCTTCCAGGACACCCTTCAGGTTTTCATATCTCCTGAAGAGATCTGATAGGGACCTCTCCACAGAGTTGAGGTCTGCCAGCGCCTGGTCCTTCTCCATGGTGAGCTGCTGCAGATTCTTTTGGGAGGTCATATTTGTCCTCTGCTCATCCTCTGTGAGGGGAACAAACAGGGATGTGGTGACTGAGCACAGACAGCATTGCCCTGCCCCGCAGCACTGGGACCTCACCTATCATCTGGGCAATGGTCTTTTCATACTCAGCCACAATTTTCCTGCAAAAGAAATAAGAGAACAAAAGTGAGTAGGAAGCAGCAGTTCCCGCAGGCACACACCCACAGCTCTGCTCCAGCACGCTGCCCTGGGCCCCAGTGCTGCAACAGCCTGGGCACCCCCTGCTGCTGCTCCCAGATCCCCTCCATCCGCAGCTAATGGGATTTCATCCCCACAACAAACAAACTGCAGGCTCAACACAGCGCAGGCACAAAGCAGACATGCCTCGCGATGTGTCCCACCCCAGTGAAGCAGAACTGTGTCATCCCATTACGGCCCCACAGACAAGCAGGGGGAACATGAGCACAGCATCCCACTGGGCAGGGGTCCCACCTCATCTCCAGGACCTCCTGACGACTCTCCTCGTACTTCTTCTTCCACTCATTGGCTTCGATCTCCTTTGTGATTATCTGGGGAGCAGCAAAACGAGACCTTGGCTGTGCTCCACCATCACGCCCACCCCCATCCCTCCATTGCAGAGCAGGACAGGGCAGCCCACACTGTTACCTCCTCCCGGATGAGTGTGAGCACGGCCGCCTTCTCGGAGGCGTTCAGGCAGATGCTGTCCAAGGGGCTGTCACTTCTGCTGCCACTGGTGATGGTTGTGGGGGGTTTGTCTGCCAGGCACAGCGTGGGATGGCCCTGCATGGGAATCACCCAGCTGGGTGTTGTCTTTTGCTCATCTTTTCTCCTTGGTTCCCATGTTTGGGGTCACCCCCTCACTGCCCCTGGGCCTGCACCCCAAAGAAGAGGCAGAGCAGGGGCAGACCCAGCTGTAAGCTGAGCTGTGCTCCCATCCAACGTCACTTTGCTTTGCTCTGTGTTTGGCTCTAGAATAGCTAGGGCTGCACCGTGGGGGTGGGTGCTGGGTATGGGTGGGGGGGTCCTGTGGGTGAATGTCCCCAGCAAAGCACTCCTGCACCACACAGCTCAGGCAGCTTCTTCCTCCCTCCACTGTCTCTGCAGCAGTGCAGCCCCTCGCAGTTATCTCCTTGGAAACGGGCTGTGAGGCCATAAATAGCAAAGTGCTGGGAGAAGGCAGCCTGGTTCTGCAGTGTTTTGGAAACAAAAGCACCTCCTCTCCTCTCCTCTCCTCTCCTCTCCTCTCCTCTCCTCTCCTCTCCTCTCCTCTCCTCTCCTCTCCTCTCCTCTCCTCTCCTCTCCTCTCCTCTCCTCTCCTCTCCTCTCCTCTCCTCTCCTCTCCTCTCCTCTCCTCTCCTCTCCTCTCCTCTCCTCTCCTCTCCTCTCCTCTCCTCTCCTCTCCTCTCCTCTCCTCTCCTCTCCTCTCCTCTCCTCTCCTCTCCTCTCCTCTCCTCTCCTCTCCTCTCCTCTCCTCCTGCCTGGATCCACCCATGATGGAGCTGTGGGCAACCACTTTGGACACAGCCCCAGGTCCAGGCAGCCTCAGCAACCTCCTGCAGCACCATGCACAGCAGCGGTGCAGCTCTGCCTTCCCCACAGCTTGGGCAGCCTCAGCAGCACCAAACACAAGGTTCACTTTGCCCAGTGTCCTTGTGGGGCTTAGTGCAGTTAAATCTGTCTCAGAGGTGCTGATGTTGCTGATGTTGCTAATCTCGTTGTCACCTGCTTGTCAGCTCTGCGTAGAGGCAGCTCTGCTGGCACAGACCCCCCCCCCACCCACACACTCATCACCATCAGCCCCACAACCATGCAGCAGCCCCAGCAGAGCCACCCCAAGGTGACTGTGGGCAAAAAGGGGGAAGGAAGCATCACTCACAGGGAAGGCAACAGATCCATCCTTGTCCGTTTGCTTGGAGAGCTCCTTCTCAAAGCCTGGAGACAGAGAAATAAAATGTTTTAGCTGCTAGAAAATGAGACCCTGGCAGCACATGCAGCTTCACTGGGATGTAGGTGTATAGTGCATGGCCTGAGTAAACCTAGGTAGGCTTTCTACCCTTCTCCTGCCCTTGAGGGGAGGATACATCCCACATTCCAGCTGCAGCTGCAGCCAACACTCCCCTCTGGTGGCAGCCCAGCCTCTGCTTGTTCCCACAGCTGTCATATCAGTGATGCTGAGGGAGCAGAGATGTGCAGTTATGGAATCCCTCCCCTATAAGACAAAGTGCTCTCTCAGAGCTCTGCAGCTCTGAGCAGCATTCAGGGGAGCTGATTAATGACCAGCTGCAAGCCCTCCATGCGGCCATTTCTGCTGCTTGCACCTATAACTCGCTATCGATTAAGTGCCACATTGCCTGGCTTTTAATTATTTCTTAATAGATTGGTCACAGCAGATAATCACATAGGAGACAGACAGCAGGAGCAGCAGTGTGGCCTTCAGCAGTGACCTGGAGCTCTCTATTAGCAGGCAGTGTGTGCCGGCAGCTGTGCTGGCACAGGGTGCACCAGGAGCAAAAGCAGAGCAGGATTGAAGCTTTCAGTAACAGCCCTGACTTTGCATTTGTGTTTTCATTACTGAGCTCAATGCATTTTGAGAGGAGCTGGGATGCTGGGCTCAGCAAGGCAGGGAATGGGCTGTGGGGCATTCTAAAGCCAGGATGCTCCAGATAAAGAGCACACTGATTTTTCCATAATGAAAGCAATGTAGACAAGCAATACATGGCACAAGCACAGCCAGGGGCAGTGGGGATGCTCCCTACCTGCCTCCATGCCAGGCTTCACCGCTGGTACGGGGACATTGGAGCACTCAAAGTACTCCAGGTCATCCTCAGGTTCTCCCTTCTTCTCCAGCCCAGCTGCTTTCTGTGTGCAGGAGGTGGATGCCAACTTCTCCTCATCAGTGGCGCGTCCATCCCGAGTGGCAGCGTCTGGGATTTCTGAGATCAACGTTCCCTCATCCTGTGGGATCAAGGTGTGCAGGTTAACAGGGCAGAGCTGAGCTGCAGGGATCAGAGCTGGGCTGTGTGGATGGGTAGTGGAGGCTCAGCATCCCCTGCTGCTCCCACCCACCTGAGCACAACCATCCAGCACCAGCGCCGGCGTCTCGTACTGCTTCACCTTGCAGCCGCTCCTGCAGACAGAAGGAAATGGACACATTAAGCTGGTGCTCATGAGGGCCAAGGAGGGGACAGCAGAGGTGCGTGCGGGACAGCCCAAGCGAGGGGAGGCAGCCCCAGCACCAGCATTGCACCCACAGCAAAACCACTCACCAGTGAGGTACTGGAGGGCCAGAGTGAGTTCTGGAAGGAGCAGAAGGAACAAGCAAACAAAACACACAGCTACAGAGAGATCGGGTTTGTCTTTGAGATGTTTATTGCTATTGGAGGGAAGGAGCACAGAAAGCACACGAGGTGCTGACGGCGAGAGAGGACGTGACGAAAGGTTCCCCTGCTGCATCTGGCCTCCATGTCCAGTGCAATGGTATCACATCTGAGTGCACACTGATTTCCTTGCAGGTGGTCCTGTGCCCAACAGAGACCTGTGCTGCCCCATCCCTACCCACATAGCAGCACCCACATCCCTGTGGGTCTGAGCAGCTGGGCAGAGCCCTGCTGTGCTCACAGGACAGCACTGCTGTGTGTTGCAGTAGAAAGCCTTGAGGAGGGCTGAAGGCTGAGTTCAGGTCGCTCCTGCAGTGATACATGGCTGGGGCTTCTTCCACAGGCTTCACCCCACGTTCCCAAATGCCTCATTCCAGTGGCAGGGCTGCAGACTCAGCCCCAACCCAATGTGTGGTGCTGCTGTCCTGAATC
Organism: Coturnix japonica; assembly: GCF_054131305.1. Taxonomy (NCBI): domain Eukaryota; kingdom Metazoa; phylum Chordata; class Aves; order Galliformes; family Phasianidae; genus Coturnix; species Coturnix japonica. The sequence goes on along the minus strand of NC_140672.1, from coordinate 3,890,607 downwards.
AGCTGCAGGCAGAGCAGGGATGCTCACAGAGCCCCAAGAGGAGGGTGCACGCAGCACCAGGTCTGTGCCACCAAAACCAGCACAGACATGATGCATGGGGACACGTTTCCAGCCCCACACCAGAGCTGTAGCCATGCAGAGGTCAGAGCAGATTTGCAGCAGGACAGCCCTTGGGTTGAGAAATTCCATCCCTGCCTGCTTCAACCCACCCATGCTCCAGCAGAGCAATGTGGTATGGAACATCTGCAGGCTGCCATGCACGTCTGATTCAGATAAAGTCCACCCTTGGCTCTATTTTTTAATAGCACACCTAAATGCAACCAGTTAACCTGCAGCTCTCCGCCCTGCACGACCTCCTGGGGTGCTGTTACCACACTACTCGGTACCTTTGACCTCCCCCAGTGCCAAGACAGCAACTCTAACTCAAAAGGATGGAGCCAAGCAGCCACAGCTTAAAACCACGCTGCAAAAAGGCCCATCAGTCTGCAGCTGAGACACAGATGTCCGTGCTTGAGCCAAGCTCTCGTGCATATGGCAGCCAGCACTAAGCAGAACAAGAAGGGCATTCGGGCAGATGACATAAGATAAGGGATAAGCCCAGCGCGCTGTGGGTGCCCTCACACAAGACAGTGACAGCCCAGGGACCGTCTCCAGCTGCTGCTTCCCAACCTGCCCCTCTGCAGCAGCTGCTTCTATGGGGTTTGCCATGGGGAAGAGTAAAGGACACCCTTCCCTTTTGGGGCTGCAATCTCCCTGTAAGGAGCTGGAAGCCTGGCTCTCCCAGCGCTGCCATTACTTATACACCATCAGAATGCACGGCAGGTCAACATGCTGCTGCAGCAAGCAGGGGCACAGCCTGCAGTGCAGCTCATGGCTGCAGCACCCGCAGGGCAAAGCTGCACGGGATGGGGTCCATGCCATGGAGACAGGTGGGCCAACACACACCCAGAGAACAGAAGCAAAGGGAAAGAGGAAAGAAAGGCAAGAAGAGAGTACTTACAACAGAAAACAGAGAAATTTCACTTGTTCAGTAGTCCTGAGGCACCCAAGAATAGACAGGAAAGAAAGGCAGACAGATGGAGAGAAGAAAAGCGTGTGAAAAGACCTGAGTATTGCTCTCATCTGGAGAAACACACTGAGTCACACAGCTCAGGCTCTGGGGGAGCAGCACACAGATAAGGGATCCTGCGTTTGCTATTAGCAGAGGTGGGATGAGACCGAGCACTGCCCCAGCTTCTGGGATAACACAGAAGGGCTGAGACCTTCCAGCTGCTTCCACCCAGGGTCACACAGCAAAGCCGACCCTGCAGGAGTCTGCATCATTCTTTGCTAAGAGGAAGATCCCCCCCTCTGCCCTTGGTTCTACGCTCCAGGTGCTGTCTGCCATCTGTAAAGCCACCACAGCTCTCCCACTGTTCCCATCTGCAGAGTGACAGCTCGGTTTCTTCTTACTGTCAAACCAGCCACAGCCTCAGTGCTTCTAAAATTGCCCCTTTTAAGCTGATTTCCTCTTTCTGCTTTCAACTGGTTCCAACCACCAGCACTGAGTGCAATGGTGCTGGAAGGACCCAATAGTGGCTGGGCAATTCCTGCATCTCACAGTCATCCCACTGCCCCACTGCATGCCCAGAGACCCACAGAGGGCACACAGAGCCAGCCCTGTCCCAGCAGCTGCTTCATATCTGACAGCCTCAAGAGCTGAGATCCAGGCTGAGACAGCACTGCCCAGACATGGTTTGTAATAGGAAATAGTGAGGTTTGTGATTAAACCTGCTCCCTGAGGAGGGCAATGCTGCCTGCAGCCCCAGCAGGCATTACAAAACATCCCCATTTACAGGAGGGTTTTAAATAGCCCACTTCAGGAACTACAACTGCACAAATGCCCGCATGCCCTGGAATAAGTTTGGGAAGGGACAAGGTCCCACCACCTGTGCAGTGCCATAGAAGTAACAGCCATCCACCTGTAAACCTCCATCCTCTCCCCTGCTGCACAAAGGGAAGCTCAACAGCAGTGCACAAATGTCCCAGCAGTGTCTGAGCACTGCTCTGTGCACCCACCCTGCTCATCCCATCCACTCCTGGGTGGGCAGCAGGATTGGGGTGGCACATTGCAATGGGCACAGAGGAACATGGAAGCCCCCACACATGGGAGGAAGGGGCTGGCTGTGCTCCACACTCACGTTATCAGACGCGATTTGGCCTTCTGTGGGGAGCCTCTGCTCTTCCCCAGCTCATCCTCCAGCGTCTGGGACTCCAGGATCTCATTCAGGCTGTTGTCGGCTGCAGGGCAGCAGTCAGTGGTACTGCTGAGGGTCTTGGTGGGTTTAAAGGGATCCACAGAGTCAAAGTTATTGGGGTCGAACTGGTAAGAGCCTTTGGGGAGGGCAGGCGAGTGCTGCAGTGCTGAGTTACTGCCAAAGGGGCCAAGCTCAGGGTTGTCCCACGGTGCAGGGGAGGCCCTGGGGGAGCCCTGGGGTCCTTTCTCTGTGTTCTCTATGGGCCTCCTGTGCCTCTTTGGAGTCAGCTTGCTGGCTGGGATCCTGCTGGCCTTCCTTGGTGAGGCTCTCCGTGTATCCACTCCATCCCCACCTTCTGGGGCATCGACTTCAGCTTTTGGGAGCTGCCCTGGGGGCTGGGGGCCTGGGTCCTCCCCGTGCTCATTCAGTGGGAGGCAATGGGGGGCTGGTGGGCAGCTCTGCAGCACGCAGTGCTCTGCCACGACAGAACTGTCTGCCTTACACTGCTCAGGGTCTGATGCCAGGGGCACTGAGGGCTCCTCGCAGGGGGCAGGCTCTGTGCTTTCCCCTCCTTTGCTCTCTTGGGAAGGCAGCTTTCCATTCTGGAGCTGACAAGGTGAGCTCTCCTGTGCCGGAGCATCCCCTTCTGGCTCCGTCAGCCCCACACCGGTGTCAGCCTTGTCCCCTCCCGACATGACCCTCTCACACCCGGCTGTGCCCACATGGGGTGCCGGTGGCCGGGCTTCAGCCGAAGTCTGTGTCACAGCCGGGTCTTCAGGGCCACTTTGGGTCCCCATGTTGGATAGAGGGGCCCCGACCTCGGGCTGAGCCTCCTCTTCGGAGCGCTGCTCCCCTTCCTGCAGCTCCCCATGGCCACTGAGCCCTGCAAAGAGAAAGCAGCGCATCAGAGCCTGCCCCCTGTTCCCCCCTGCCCCATGACTGTGTTCTATGGGGGTGCCCTCCCATGCTGCCAGGATCCCTGCTGAACTCTGGCTTCAAGAACTTTAAAACTCAAAGCTCGTGAATGCAGTGCAGGGAATTGTGTGTAAAGCAGAGGGTGTAAAGCAGGGGAGCCCCATGGGAGGCACTGTGCTGTGCTGCACTGTGCCAGCAGACATCATACCACCAACATCTCCATTTATGTCCTCCCCCTCGCCACCGCCTGCTCCCACCCAGAGTGCCACCAGCTCCAGGGGAGCTTTGTAATGCCAATGCCATTGAATGGTCAGGACCAACTGCAGAGCACAAACCAGAGCATCTCCACCACCACCAGAGACACACGGCTGTCATGGGGGTGAAACACTGACTGTGCACAGCAGCTGCACAAGGTTGGTGCTCCTGCTCACAAAATGTCGCTGCAGTGCATCAGTGTGATGGAGAGCACAAGCTGTGCATGCAGGAGGGAGCAGAGCAGAGCCTGGGAGCACGGGGTGGGATGGGAGGGAGGGAGCTGCCTGTATCCCCATAGAGATCCCACCCTGCACCGCTCTGCTGCCAGAGTTCCTTAATCACAAATCCCGCTCCATGACTTAATCACTATTTACTCCAATCCCTTCCTCTAAATCCTTTTACTGTTTAATCTTTTCGTTGCTGTCAGGGGATGGAGAAGCTCCTTATCCACCGGGGCATCCTGAAAGCTACACCCAGAGCCGGCACAGGAGAACAGTCAGCATCACCCCTACAGCTCAGGGGCATCCGAGCAAGGCATGGGCTGGCAGCAAAGGGAGAGCGAATGTGGGCGAGTCCAGAACATGCAGCCAGCAGCCCTGACTCAGCTGACGGCTGGTGGTTTGCACCATTGATCTCCGGGGATGCTAAAAGCCATGGGAATGAATCACGAGGGGCTGTGCGCTCCCTGAGACTACAGACAGCTCCGTCCGGATGGACGCTGCCCCACAGAACGCATCGGTGAACACAAACCCAGCACAAATGTACTTGGAGTGCAGCCAGAAAGCGCTCTGAGAGCCCTGCCAGGCCCTCCCACCCTAAAACCTCCCCCACAGACCTGTAGGAACATTGCACCACGCTCGCTGCGCTGCTCCCCGATGTTTTAACCTCACCGAGACACCCCTGGGCAGAAGCTCAGACTTCAAAGCGGGGGCAGAAGGCGCCTTTTAAAGGCACTGCACGTTCCCATCAGGTTCTCACAGCCGGAGCTCATCCTGCTTTCCAGCCCTAACAGTAATCACGTCTTGAATAACAAGCGGCGGAGAAAACCACCTCTCCCCATTCCTGCGGGTGTCCTCAGGGCGGGGAGAGGAGGGACGCAGCCATCGCTCAGAGCTGTGGCCGTGAGCCCAAAGCAAAGCAGCTCCACGGAGCACTGCGCTGCCCTCCCAACCTCTGTGCGCTCGCACCGAGGGCTCTGCGTGCAGCACCGGGCACTGCTGGCTATGCAGCGCTATGCAGTGACCATGGAGATCTAACGCTCTCGGATGAAAAATGCACGGGGAGGGCAGTTACAGCTGCTTTGTGCACGGTGACATTTGGCCGCTTCTATCCGCAGCGCTGAGCAAAACAGCGAAAACCCAACGGCCCCCTCCATCCCACGCTGCGATCCGGCACAGCCCTGGGATCGCCCCTCGCTTTGTGCACGGATGAGTCACGCATCCCTCCCTCCGCTTGAGCACAGGATATCTGGGCTGTGCGTTACGTCGCTTAACGGCCTCTTTCCTCTTTCGGCTTTCCGCTTTTTCTTTTGCAGACATTGGGCTATTTTTAAATCCTTTCTGTTAAGAATTAGCATACCGGCAAACGAGCAGCAGCACACCGGATAACACGTGCCCTGCACCAGGGGAGCAGCCGCTCAGGCTGACAGCGTTGCTTTGCACTGACACTGCTCCATATTTGCTGCTTCTGCTCGTTTCCTTGCGCTGAAAATCCCCTCCTGGCAGATAACTGAAGAGAACTTCAGGACAGAATCGCGGCCTCCATCATATGAGGCAACAGGAGAAGGGCTGTTCAGTGATCCTGAATGGGGGTAAAGCCAAATCTACCCCTCCCCAGGGTGATGGGGCCAGCTGAATATTGAATACTTGACTTTCTCTGCAAGGCAGAGCAGGTCTCCTCTGGGTTTGCAGCAGAGCATCACCCTCAGCCCCACAGCACTGCAGCCATTGTGCATGGAACAGGGACCAGCACAAACACAGTCAGCACAGCAGCACCCTGAGGTCCACAGCAACGCACAGCAGCTTCCACAGGAATAACCCAGACACCTGCAAGGGGAATTTCCTAAGGAAGCCTTCATCTTTCCTCCTTAGACATTATCCTCCAAACTAAAGATGCCTCGATCCCTTCTTAAAGGGAAGGATTACTCTGAGAGCTGAGATTACCAGGAGCACAAACCAGACGCTCTCTCCATCAAGGCAAAGGACTCTCTCCTTGGGGATGCACCCAGGACCAAGGGAGGAGTGGGCACATCTCTGCAGCCCGGCTGAGCAGCCAACTCCAGCCTGCTGCTGCAAGCCCAGCAGTGCAAGCCACAGAGCAGCAGCAGGGGCAGCTGGGAGAGCAGAGAGTGCTTGGGACATCAATCCATCACCCCGAGGCACATCCTCGGTGTTCCCAAATGCAGAGCCATAGAACCCTGCTGCCTATCTCAGCATGGGGACACAGCAGGGTGTGATCGGCGGTTACAACACGGCTCAATGATAATTTTGCACTGCACAGACATGAGCCAAGGGAGGCTGAGCCAACTCCTCCAAGCCTGCAGTGTCACCCCTTCCCTACCAGCAGGATGCAGTAAATTCAGTGTTTAACCCACATTAGGGAACAGCAGAAAGCACACAGCCCCAAGTGCTGGCATTTGAACCATCCAGGCCATTAACCACAAAAAATGTGGCAGGCATTATTCAAACCAAGAGACTTCTCCTTGACCCCACCCTGCTTTTCTGCACCCGGAGCAGAAAGCCCATGAGCCAGAGGTGTGCTCTGTCCTTACCTCGGGTCCCGGCCTCAGGCTGCAGCTCGCTGGGCTCCTTTAGTGCTGAGCAGGTCGGTGTTTCTGCTTCGGGGGTCTCATAATTACCTTCGGAGTCCGAGCTGCCGAGGGGGGGGAAAAGAGTGAGGAATTACCACTTTCAAGGCTAGCTGGGAATCGCTGCCTACACATCCAGCCAGACCGGCTCCTGCGGCTGCCACTCTCCTGTCCAGCAGGGCCACGCTAGCAAACGGAAAAGGGAGAGCAAGTAAAACAACATTGAGAGCATCCCCTGTGCACCCATGTGCCCCAGTATTGCCTTGATCGGGTCACCCCAAGCAGCCACCACTGACCTCTGAGAATACAGCAACACAGAGGCATCTTCCCTATGGCTTCGGGGCTGCTCTGGAGTGTATTTGGGAAGGCTTGATGCACACACCAGCACCTCGATACACACAGCAATACCTCGACACACGCACCGGCACTTGGCTGGGAGCACGGCACACACCATTCTCGAGAAGCTCCGGCTCAGCCATGCGCCCCGTCCCCTCCTCCCACAACCCGCTCCCGAAGCAGCGGTGCCGGCTGCGGACAGAGATGATGCGAGGCAGCGAGCGGAGCTTGGGGACCGCAGGGGAGCGGGGGATCGGGAGCCCCGCATGCACACACACACACCCGCGGCCGCCCGTCCCCGGGGCGCGGTGTACTTGCCTGAAACCCGGCGATTTGATCTCCTCCTCCGCTTCTCCCCCGACCCCTCCATCCTCCCCGTCGGGGCCGCCCCCTCCGCGCACCGCCGACCACGTCCACCTGGCCCACTGCACCGGCGAGAGCAGCTGCCAGGCGCTGAACGCCATCGCCGCTCCCCGCCGGGCTCAGTGCGGCCGCGCCGGCCCGGCCCCCGCCGCCGCCTCCCGCATCTCCGCCGCCGCCCGGCTCGGGGCCCTCCCCGGACCGTACTACTGCCGCGGGGAGAGCGGCCGCCTCCGCCCCGCCGGCTCGCACCCTCCCCCCGGCAAAGCCGACCGAGGGAGCGGCCCTGGAGGGGGGAAGAACCGGAGCTCCGCCGCCGCCCGCCCCACTGGGGGAAGGAGGAAGCGGCTGGTTCCCTGCCGTGCTCCCACCCCAACCCCGACCCGCCCGTGGCTGCGGCGATGGGGGGAGGTGGGCATCGCTCGGTGTCCCCATCCTGCTTCCCCGGCACCCTGAGGGGTGCGAGCATCCGGGATGCGGGGATTCGGGGTGTTCCGCCCCATCCCACCCCGCGGAGGGCAGGGAGCCGTGAAACCGCTCCGTGTAACCGCTCCGTTCCCCGCTTTACCGGAGCTGCACCTGCCCTTAGCGCTGCGGCTCCGGCCGAGGGACCAAATTTCCCCCGGCCCCAGAGCGCTGCTCCCATCGGCAAAGGGGGTCGGGCGGGGGGGAACCGCTACCCAGGGTGCTGGGAACACGGGGATGGACGGCAAAGGGAGGGAAACACCTGCCCTCCTGTATTCCAAAGGAAACACGGAGCTGGCCAGCCCTGTCTGGAGGTATATCCTTCTATGGCGGAGAGTTTGTTTATATATTTATTTAACTCTTGTTTAAGAATAACAGCAAACAGTCCCTGCTGAAAGCAGCTCTGCCTTGTGGGCCTCCCTTGGGAAGCTGCACCCTAAGCAGGGCTCTTACTTCCAAACCCGTTCCCTCCCACTCCCTTGGTAGAAAGAGGAGCACAGAGTTACTGCTGCGGCACCCAAAGTGCCTCGGGGAATGGCCGTGGTATGGCAGCAGGTCTGTTACAGGTGCTGACACTGCACAGCGGGGCTGTGTGACCCGGGCTGCACACCCTGCACCTCCCTGGGCTGAGCTGGTGAAGAGCAGAACTGTCTGGCTGCACAACCAGCCCGGCACATTGCAGAGATGCACAGCCAACCCACTGTAACCACCCAAAGTGCTCACGGGCCAGGCCAAGACCTCCATTCTATCCTCTGTGAATCATCAGCTCTGAGTGCCAGAAGTGCCCCAGGTGGGCTCTGCAACAGGATGGACTGGTCTGGCTGCCTCTATGCCACCAGCCTCTGTCCAAGGGCCTCATTCCTCACCATGCAGCATTTCAAATAACCACCCCATGGGGAACCTTTCTTCAAGGCTTCAAAGAACAGCTCTTACCCCTTTACAAAACCTTTCCAAGGTTCCCCAAAGAGATGCAGAACTGCTAAAGCAAAGGTGCTGCCAACCCCACAGCAGCTCTGAGACAGAGCAGCCGCATCCCCAGCCACTGTCCTCCATATACAGCAACCTGGGGGCACTGAGCCCTGCAAACCTCTGCCCTGTGCAGAGTGGCCTGCAGCACTTATCAGAGCTTATCAGCAGAAAAACAAGAGGCTGAAGCAGCAGAACCTCAACATCCTCCTGCCTGCTTTTGTGCCGAGCAGAAACAAGCAGCCACTTCCCCCCCCATCTGAAGCAGCAGGGCTGATTTCTGCAGATGAATTTTACATAACGAGCCTCTTCAGCCTGTGAACGGCAGCACGCAGCACATTGCAGCAGAGCTGGCTGCAGCCTCAGCTCCTCCTCCTCCCTCTCCCCTTCCCATCAGTCACTTCACAGATCGCTGCTGACCCAAAAGACTCCACTGGAGTGACAGCACTGCTGCGCCATAGAGCGGCTCACAGCTGCAGGGATGCCACGGAGCAAACAGAAATGCAAAGGGCAGAGGAGCAGCAGTGGGAGCACGATGCCTCTGCCACAGGGATCTGCATCAGCCATGGCACAGATGCTGCTGCTGCTGCACCCACTTGTTGTATGGGGGATGTGGGAGGAAATCAGCAACATCCAATGGAGGAAATCAGCAGCATCCTTCCATTGTGCACCAACACACAGAGCGGGCCCCACTCCCAGCAGCCTCAGAGGAAGGAGCAGGAGTGGGGTCAGTGAGATGAATGCTCATTGGGAGCAGCTAACGAGCAGAGCCTGCTTCCACCTGCTGCCTGCAATGAGCAATACTGAAATCGCCTCCAGTGGCATTTTCCAGCTTGGCGCACAACCCAGCCTGGCAGCAGCACTGGCTGCAAATCATCTGCTGAGGAGATAACCTGACTGCATCAGTCACACCATGGCTCGGGCGCAGCCTGCAGATGCATCTCTGCAGGGGATGCTGACCTGCTCCAAACAGAGCTGCCAGCAGCTCCAAGCAGAATGAAGGGCAGACTGAGCACACAGAGCCCGTGTCACTGCTGTCACCCCACCTGGGCTCAGCACAGGCCATTACCTTGTGCAAATGCCAACTTTGGGAATGAGGAAAACTACCCAAAGCTTTTATAGCCCAGCAAGGACTGTCCTGCAAATGCTAGGGAGGATGTTGTTTCATAATATGTTCTCTGACCTGTGCAGTGATGCTGAAGAGATCAATGCTGATGACTCTCATCTGCAGCTCACCTACCTGGGCTGGGAGACCAGCCAAGGAGAACTTCATCTCCATCTGCCTAAGTCAGAAAGGGCCCTGGGAAAACACAGTGGGAGGGAAGAAGAGCAACCAGGGTGCAGCAGCCCCAGGTTTCCATCCCTGTGACAGTTCCCATCGCTCCACATTCCACCAAAATAGCTGTGTAAAAATAGCAGTGAAGGACACAACTGTCACATATGAGCCTGACAGCACCAGCAGCCCCCCAGCTCCAGCTGTCCTTCCCCACCACGCAGCTGTCAGGCCAATGAGTGCAAGCATTTATGGCTGCTTTCAAAAGGAGCGATGCGAAAAGGAGCACGCTGCTTGTCCTGCGTTTTGCAAACAATATGCAGGGCTTCATCTCACTGATCCCAGTCGTGTGGACGTGAGCTCATGCAAAACAATTCAATAGAAACAGCCCTGAAATGTGCGAGTTTCACTTGTGATTTCAGACCGATGCTGTATGAACACGAGCACCTTCCTTCACCTCCTGGCTTTGTCCTATCCACCCTATCCACTCCTTTGCTAAAAATATCCCTGCTATGTGGCAAGAATGCTCTTATCAGGGGTTGTCAGGCTGCTGGATTTTAGTTCAGACTTGGAGATATTGTGAAACCCGGGCAGCATCTCCACATTGCTGTCCATGCACAGAGCACAGCTGCCCTGCAGCATCCCAGCGCTGCTCCAGTGCAGCCCTGGAACAACGCCTTGGGTTTTTCTGCCTGGGAACACCTCTAACTTAGTAGAACTATACAAGGAAATAACAGGCAGGGCTGTGGAGCAGCAGAGGACAGAACATTCCTGTTTTTCCCTGTTGCAGTTGTTTTCCCTCTGTTCACAGAGGAATGTTTGCAAACATTCAGAGGAGCAGCAGAGGGCACCTGCTCCATACAGCCCAGCACAGCTCCGGAGCAAAGCAAAGCAGGGCAGGTGCTCCCCGCTCACCTGCAGCACTGCGGGCCCTCCAGGGGTCCCCCAGAGCCTTCCAGCTGAGCAGAACAGCAGCAAACCTCCCGAGAGCAGTTATTTCTGCACCACGGGGCGGCTCAGTGGGAGCAAACATTCCTGTGTTCCATTAAGTGTTCGGGCTGATTTTAAGATAAGCCTCCCCGGTTTGCCTTTTGATCACAATTCAGCCTGCTTTTCTTTTGTTCCCAGCTCCCAAACTCCGTCGGTAATTCACAGCACTCCCGGTTACAGCCCAGCTTCCAGCTCCAAACCCCACACCTTGTTTTCTTAACTGCACTCCTGGCTCCTCGCGTTGTGATTTATGCCATGCAATGCAGGGGTGAGCTGCAGCCCGAGAAACTCAGTGTGCTGACAACAAACGGGAAACAGCCTGTTTTGTCAGGAACACTGAAAGCAGGGAGACAAGAGGGAAGGGAAAGGAAAGCTTTTCACTCACTCACTCCATTCTCACTTTCCTCCTGCTCTGCAGTTTCCAAACCAAACTCTACCCCTTAGCACTGCAGTGGGATCCCCAGCCCCGGGATCAGCCCCGGTCTGGTTCTCTCTCTCCCCCGGTCCCGCACTCACCGGCGCTCGGCGGAGCCGTCCCGCTGTTTCTGGCTTTGAGCCGCCCCCATAGCGGGACCGCAGCTCCGGGTCGTGTGGGGCAGCACCGGGCCGGGCCGGACCGAGCTACCGCTGCGCTGTGCCGGCCCCGACGGCGTCCCCGCCTCCGCGGGGGAGTGGACGGCACGGCTCTGCTCGGCACCGCACCGCAGGCGGACCCGGAGCGGCGGCATCCGACCTGGCGCCGATGGGAATCTGCCCCACGAGTTTGTACCGAGAGGGAACGGCTCCTGCCTGTCTGTCTGACTCCTTTTTCTTTCCGTGCAGCCACGAGCTGCTTTTCCGATCTACCCTCGGCACTCAAAGCCGCGCTCCAAGCTGACAACCCAGGGCAGCACTGCTGGACCCGCAGCCTCAGCACAGCACCGTCAGGTCGCACCCACAACCTGAGCATCCAACGCCCACGGAGCCCTGAGAAAAACTCACATATTCAACCTTTCCTTTTTTTCCCTTAGTGCTCTGGTTTGGGTTGTGCTATTTTTCAGCTAGAAAAGTGTTGACACCGTTGCAAGATTTCACCTTCCTAAAAAAAGAAAGCTATAAAGAAAACCTTCCTTGGATGAAAACAAAGTCTCCTGACCAGCCTGATGCTGGCGTGCTTGGGTTGCAGGAAGGCACCAGGGCCCCGTGGGCCCATCGTGATGCACAGCACATCTTGTCCCCGTAGCGGGTGATGTGCCCCACACTGTGTGCTCGGCTCTGTTGGTTGGCTGCTGACTGAGGGGCAGCAGATGGGAATAATCAGCTTTAGGCCAATCCCATGGAAATTTCCATGTTCCTGGGAAGGAGGCACTGCAAGCCCTCGCTGCCACCCCAGGGCAGAATTCCATTGGGGTTTCCGAGGACGGTGACTCAAAGCTGTGGCTGTCACATGGCTGTGTTTAAATACTTCAATGGAGCCTTCCATCCAAACAGCACTGCCCCAAACCCACCCAGAGCTGCAGCACTGGGCTGTAAGTTGCCTGACTGGTGGGTCACCACTTCAGCAGCCCTGATGCAGGGACTCTGTGCCCAAACCCTCCTCCTGCTGCCGTTTTCTCAGGTCTGAGAGCACAGAGAGCATCAGTGAGGCTCCCACAGCAGCAACTCATCACCCAGTTTGACGTGCAACACGAAGCCCGATGTGCCCACGCCGGCACGCAGCATCCCAGGGTGCTCACACAGCTCCTCCTTAGCAACGTAAACAGAGCCACAACACTGAGCGCATGCAGAGAACGTGGGAGCACCACGAGAGCGGGCAGCAGGGCGTGCTGCCACAAGGGGCTGCTGGGGACCATCATTCTGTGACCATCTCCGCACCAAGGCTTCCCGGGGACACCTCGTTCCCTGCTTCCTCCTCCCTCCATCCTTCTGCCAAGCACTCAGCCCTCAGCTCCCTTCTTTTTCCTACCTTTCCAGCACAGATCCGTCCCAGCACCGTCACTCTCTGCCACCTGTCCCCGGAGTTCCTCGGAAAGCTGCTGCCTGGAAAAGGAGCACAGAGGAAGGAAGGGGATGGACGGGGCGGGGAGGGCCTGGAGTCGTCGTCAGGGGATCTCGGCGCACCCTGAGCAAAAGGAAAAAGGATGTTTTGTAATATCTGGCGTGTCTTCCCGGAGCAGGGAGAGGAAAGCAGCAGGACAGGCAGTGCTGGGTGAACCATCCATGGCACTGCCGGCACCGCAGCCCTCCCGCATCCCGCGCCGGGCCTCACTGCTGTCATGCTGTAAAAATGTGCTCTTGGCTGGAATTTGGCAGCCTGGCCCCTGGCGGGGAGGGAACCTCCCTGCTTACAGACAACGGGAGCTGCAGCTCCAGGGCTGGGCTGGGAGGGAGCGTTGTCCTTGCTGAGCTCCGGTAGAAGAGGATCCCTGCATCCCGCACCCCATCCCGGTCAGCTCCTGCCCTCCCTCGGGCAAACCCCACCAGCCCCCGTTCTATGGACCCCGGAGAGAGCGTTGCAACCCCCAGCTGACCCAAGTTACGGTCTGGTCCCAAAAAGCCCCTAAAGCCGGTTCTCAGAGCTCCGCACACACGCACAGAAACCACTTCCACCGCACTCCGAACGCCGGTGCGTGGCTGCTGCCGAGAGGAGCGAGATTCAGCCCCGCTGTCGCCGTGCTCCCTGCAGAGGGAGCGCCAGGAGCAGCAATGAGGGCTGCAGCGGCCATTTCAGCTCGAAAAGCGAAGCGAAGGGAGGGGAGAGTTCTGCTCAGCACGGGAACCTCCACAAACAAACCACGATCTGCTTCCCCAGCCCGGGGTTTGTTTCCAACGACCAGCAACTGATGCGCAGACCCTGCGTGGCAATGAGGATGAAAGCAGCGCTCTGCATTCCCACCTGCTGCTAAAAGGAGGAGGAGGTCGGGGTGCCACGCACACGTATGGGAGCCCAAAGAGCCGTCTGCCCTAATGGCAGCTCTGCCTGCACCAGCTGGATCTGAGCAGAGTGTGTGTACCTCGGTTAGAGGGAAGAGTTCTGCTCCTTCATCGCTCTGAAGGCTGCAGCATCCCACCCTATGGCCGAAAAATGTGCTTCCCAATGAGCTGGAGGCGAAACCTCAGCACGCCCCGCAGTCATCGGGGTGCACTAAGAGCAGCCCAACACCCGGCCAGTATCCATGGGTCTGGGAGCTTCCACCCACCCATCCTCGTGGGTTTGCTGTGGATGAGAGCGCTGAGGCTGCGGCAGAGGGCAGCAGTGCTCAGAGCCGTCACAGCTTCAAACTCGCATCTCCCAACTTGCTCCTTCTTTTCGGCTGAAGCTTCCTGTTATTTCTCATTTTAATGCTCTGCCTCTGCAGCAGTGCAGAAAATTGGCACTTAATTCCCTCTGCCAGGCGGTGCGGTGGGAGCTTAATTGACCCTTATTGTGCCCCCTCACCACATCGCGGTCAGTGAGCTCAGCTTTGTGCCGCAGTGATTTCCTCACCACTTTGTTCACGCTGCCCCGTTTCAGCTTGGCTTAATTGCTCAACGCACTGAGCAATTCAGCCTTTTATTGCTGTCTGTCTGCGCCCTCCCAGCTCCGCACCCTCAGCTGCTTTGCAGGTTGCTCCAAAACCCCTCACGTTTCTGAGCTGCACCTTTGATCCCGGCTGTTGCAGAGCGATGCAAATCTCAGCGCCTCCCCAAGCCTTGCAAATCAGTCGGAAACACAACCCTCCAGTTGCAAACCTGATGTTCCCAGTTGTTTTCTAAGAGGCAGCCCCAAGCACGAGTGGGAAGGACCACAGAGTGTCAGTCAAACCCAGAGCAGTAGGACTGAGTGGCACACTGACAGAAAAGCCTGTAATAAAAGCAGATTTATAGCAATCACCAAATATAATCCCTGCTTAGTTCCAGTTCTCCTATTGCATCGCTTGGGGTAAAGATTGCTCCAGGAGTACCTGAAATAATTGGTATTCAGAGCGCAATAAAACTCCACATGTGGTTCACGATCCAGGCAGAGCTGCATTGTGGCAGATGTCTATCAGGGGAATAAGGTTTTCCAGGTGAGCAGAGGAAATGCATGTCATTCCTGCTGCAGAGTACTCTGAGTACTCTACTATGTTTATTGAGCACTGACGTGAGAGCAGGACCAGCACTGCATGCACAGGGACCCACAGGCCAACAGGGTCATGTTGCCATGAGCACAGCCCAGTTGACCAACCTGGCACCCATGGGTGCAAGTTCTCAGGGCAGCATTAGGGGCAGCACCTTCAGCACTGTGCATCCCGGGTGCTCTATTAAGGAGGAGGGCTTCCTTATTATTCAGTATCTCAGCACTCCATTTGTGTCTGGCCATGGAGTTCTTCCAACAATGAATGAGTATCTGCTGCTTCAGGGTTTGTATCCAGGCTGAGCTTGGAGCCAGCTGGGAGCATGTTGGAACCAGACTGGAGTACAAAGCACAATGGAAGGCAGCATCCACTGCCCGGTGACAGCACTGCATCTGGGGCTGCTCAAAGAGCTCTGATTCTCCACCGAGAGAGGATCACAGCTTCCAGACCCTCCTTTCAACTCTGCGTCTCGTCCCCTCTCTCCCCTTCATCGTGCTTTCAGGCTGCAGGCTCTGCGTGCCAAATGATATCCTGGAGAAGGCGCTGCTGCCTGGATGGGCTCCAGATGCATCACTCAGTCAGCTTGTGTAGCCAGCAGCAGGTGTCCTTCTCCATTGGCCACCAGTGAAATCCAATGGCAATGGCCACCAGCAGTGCCCACCAGCTCCAGCATGGTCGAGAGGGGGCAAACAGTGCCCAATAAAGAACCTGAGTGCAACCACAGGGGCTGCAGCAGCCCAGGAGTGTTGGAGCAGAGCTGTGGCCACAGCCCACACTGCTACCAGCCCCATAGTGCCGAGACACAAAGAGCCATTGCTGCCTTCAGCTGCCCTGGGTGTTTTTTTTCCCTCTTGGATGAATCACCTGCTAAAAATATGACAGATCAATGCAGTGCCCGGACCTTTCACTTCTATGGAAGCAAAAACATTTATTTAACTCAGGCCCTGCCTCTGTTTTAGCAGAGCTTTATGATCAATTTCTGAGGAATGTACCATGCTGTATATTCAAATTACAACTCCTTTTGGCTCACAGGGTAAATATAAAATGTCTTGTTTAAGACCCAACTGTTGTGCTGCCAGAAAAGCATGGTTTCAGCTGCTTTCGTTCCCAATTCTGCCCATGGGGAAGTTATTTTCACCCCAGGTGCATTCCTGTTCCCTTGGCCTGAATGCTATCATAGCATCTCTGCTATACAGGGCAGCTCCTGCTGTTGTGGTTCGGCATCACCGATAGCACTGCTATGGAATGGGATGCTTCATGGTTCAACCATGGGCTGCCCAGACTGAGAGCTCAGTCCTGGGGCAGAGCAGAAGCAGAGCAGTGCAGGTTCTGCTCCTGTGCCCACACGCTGCTGTGTAAACCTCTCCCACCCTCCTTTGGCTTTAGGAAGGAAATGAGAGAATTTGCTTTTTCTCGCTTCAGGGCAGAGAGAATAATGGGATCTTTATTCCCTGATAATTAAGTTGGTTTTTTTTGCGTGGGTTTAATTTACGCTTCCTTCTGAGCAGTGACTCCTGTGGGAGCCGGTGCTGGAGCAGAGCTGGGGGTGCTGTGCTCGCTGGGGAAGGTGCAGGGAGCAGCAGAGATGTGCTGTGTGCACTCAGTTGGGATGCTGCAAAGGGCTGCAGGTGATATCCATCACGCAAGCACAAAGGATGCAAAGACCTAGTGCTGTTTCTGCAGCAGCAAGCAAAAAATGGAAGAGTTGGGGTGCACCACTGGAAGTGATTAATCTGCAGCTTGGGAGTCTGTGTGCATTGATAAGGATGCACCCCAGGAACAGAGCAACTGGCTCCAGCTTGAGGAAGACTCAATGCCAAGCAGAACCAGGGCAGCCAAGCACAACCAGCTCCATCTGTCTGCAAAGGGAGCAGATTTACACACAGCTTAAAACACCCACGTGAAATACCCAGCAAGGAGAAAAAAGGGAAAACTTGTTTTGATCACAGCTTTTTAACAACATAAATACGAGCAGCCACAGCCTGTAGGCAGCACTGGGAGGCACCTGGCTGCAGGCACAGTGCTCCATGTGCTGCAAAGGAAGGTGGCAGAGCAAAGATATGGTTGTGCATGGGAAGGTGCTGTCCCAGCACAGCACGGGGACACAGAGCTGCAGCCCAAAGCACAGCCCTACAACCAGAGCTGCAGCCCAAAGCATAGCCCTACAACCAGAGCTGCAGCCCAAAGCACAGCCCTACAACCAGAGCTGCAGCCCAAAGCACAGCCCTACAACCAAAGCTGCAGCTCAAAGCACAGCCCTACAACCAGAGCTGCAGCCCAAAGCACAGCCCTACAACCAAAGCTGCAGCCCAAAGCACAGCCCTACAACCAGAGCTGCAGCCCAAAGCACAGCCCTACAACCAGAGCTGCAGCCCAAAGCACAGCCCTACAACCAGAGCTGCAGCCCAGCATTGCTCCCCTCTGTCTGCACACTCAGTGCAGGTTCAAAAGTCGCGGGCTGTGGCCCTGCACTGCAGAACACGCTCAGGAAGTTCCTGTCCTCAGCTGAAAGCCTTTGGTGTGGGAGAACCTGGAACGTATTACAAATCGCTTAAGTAACTTTGGCTCACTTGATCTAATTAAGTTGGTTTCCCTGGCTATTCCAGAGGCTTGAAACCACCACCGAACTCCCAGGCTCGCTGTGCGAAATTAATTAAAGCAAATGATAGCTTGGCAAGGAGAAGAAAAGAAAGTCTCTGCAGTGGGGAGCAAACCCAGAGCGAGGGGAGTTTGTGGTGCTCTCAGTGCAGGGATGGACCTCAGCTCATGTGGAGCTGTGTTTGGGTTGAAATGCTTTGCCAAATCTGGGCATAAAAATAAACTGGGAAGTTCAGTGCAGAGGCAAAGCGAAGGCAGGGATCTCTCGGTTTCCATAGGAAGCAGAATTAATAGCTTGGCAAAAGGGGTGCGTTTCCATTTTTATACAAGAATTTCCTCCTTCTCCTGCAGAAATACGGACTTGTGAGAAACACGGATTGGGGCAGCACTCCAGAACTTGGCACTGAGCTCTCAGCGAGGCCACGGGGCCGTCGGGACTTCGGCTTTCCAGCAAATCCAATGGCTCTGTGCAGCTCAGCTCTGTTCCTCGACAGCGCCGCATCCCTCCCGGCCACCGGGCGAACGCTGCTCCCAGCCCGGCGGCCACCGCTAACCCAGCCCGCCTCCCCACGACGAGACACAACGGGCTGCACAGCCGCTGGGTTCGTGTTTCCCCCCCCCCTGGCATCCTTCCCTCCCTGCAGGAGGGGGAGATGTGCTGCTCGGCTGTCTCTGCGTGGGATCGAAAGCACAATTGGCAGCAGAAAGGGGAAAGGCAAGCGGGGGGCTGGAGAGCAGGGCAAAGCACGGGGTGGATGTGCTGCAGGCACCGAGCAGAGCTGGGGAGGGCACATGTCCCCTGTTTGCAGCAAGCAGAAAGAGGAGCGTGGTCTGAGTGTGTGGAGCTGCGTGGCTCCCGAGGTGCCGCACGCCCTGTGAGCTGCGGGGTGATTCATTCATGTGCCTTTCATTAAGGCAAAGCCCCAGCAGCAGAGCCGATAGGGTAAGGACAAGCTCAACCTTCTCCCTCCTTTCCCCAGTGCTATCTGAAACCATAACCTCAGCTGGCTGCAGTCCTCATCCATCTGCAAAAGCACATTAAGGAGGGGAGAGAAAGGTTGGCAGCTGACCACAAACCGATTCCCTGGAGTGGCCCTTACCTGACTCCAACCAGATGCTGTTTATCAGCCCAGCACACACTACATGCCCAATGTGACAGAGACAGAAAAAAAACCACACACAAGAAATGCTTGTTACGCTCTGGGCTTAGGGGGGGTTTTCATCCTAGGACCGGATATACAAGTTCCAGGAGAGGAATATGCGTCCCTGGAGTCCCAGGCTGAATCTGGAATTCATATACTCTGTAAATGTACTTTATTTAATACAGGAATCAAGAGAGGGCTTGGAATTATTGCACAGGAGAGCCTGATTGCGTAGCTACAGCCCAGAATCAGGGGATGGCTGCAGATATGTAATGCAACGTGTCAGCCCTGCGCAAAAAGCAGAGCAGGGCGTTTCGGCTGCTGCCTCTAGGGGAGGTGGAGGAGCAGTGGGATGGGACGGGGATGGCAATGGGCACGTCCCATAGACAGGGACAGCCCCGGGGGTGGGCAGCCAGGCCTGAGCCCTGGAGCAATGTGGAGCTGGAAGACGTGAGAGGAGGCGTTGTGAAATCCAGGGCAGGAGGAACGTGGTAACGCTCCAGCCCAAGTGAAGACAGATGTCTTTCCTGCTAAAACGATGATCAGGCAGTCTTTAAACAAAGTGCTGTGCAAATATATATATGCACATGCACACACACACACAAGCACATCTGTATGTTTACATGCATCTACTTTTTAAAGCATTTAGCTAACCAGCTGTGCTAACCTTCCCTGCACACCCAGAGGGGTTCATGGCACCGTGCACTTCCCACTACAGCCCCCCAGCTCCCACTGCTCCATCCTTCACCAGCTCCTGCTCATGCACAGAGCAGCACAATCTCCCTCTGTTCCTCCAGAAGCAGAACACGTTTTTGGGCTGTTCCAGCAGGGCAGGGCTGTGCAGCCTTAATAGGGTCTCTGGGCACTTCATGGTGCTCTGCCTGCAGAAAGCTTGGTTGCTTTTGGAAAGCAGCCCAGACCCTTTGGCTGAAAGCATTTAGGCAGAGACCATTGGAAAAAGTGATGCTCTCTCCACGCATGTGTGCCACCAGCAGCCATGGTGCAGCAGCGTTAATCACCCTGTCAGAGTGCCAGCAGTTACACAGAGCCAGGGGGAACGTCTTGCTGGAGCACCCTGGTTGTAATGGGGCTCTGCCAGCTCCCAGGCCACATCTCCATCTCTCCTCCTCCACCCACTGCTGGGAGCTGGCAGTGCTCTCCAGGCACCATATCTGCCTTGCATGCAGCCATCATCCCAAATACTCTATGGCTGCATTGCCCTGCTGCTCTGATTGCATTAAGTCCTTATGTTCCCTCTGTGTTTTCCCATTTCCCCCAACAGAGCAGAAAGAAGAGAAGAAAAGCTGCACAAAGCAATCCTGAGCCCTCTAGCTGGGCTTCCTCCTTCACCAGGGGCTTTTATAATCTGGAGTTAACTGATTGCTAATTAATTCAGAGTAATTACGGCTAATCTGGTCACTCCCTGAGCATGTGTTCCTGGCTATGGGGCTGGTAGTGGGAATAGAGCTGGTGACAAATGCCATTTATATGTCCTTGCCTCCCAGCACCGTGGTAGGAAATTATGTTAGAGTTAAAAGTGTGCTGGCAAGGCACAAAGCAGCCTCCACTCTCCAGCCACCGCAGGGGCATTAATCATCCTGAGCACTTAAAACAATGCAAAAACCACAATTTATGGGACACATGGCATTGGACGCTTGTGCTGGGAGTGGGGCCAACTGCCCATACCTTGACTCCTCCAGAGATACACTGCTAGAAAATGCTTTATTTCTGGAGGGCTTTTCTTTCATGGCGTGACAACCCAAGGCACCTGCTGCATGGTAATGGTTCCTTCCTTATGGGGTGCTGCCCAGGGCACTGCCAAGGGTGAGCATTGCAGTGCAGGATTGGGTCACATGGAGCCCAGCATCTCAATGGAGAAAAGATGCCCTTCACTGTGCTGTTCCCTCCCCATAAAGCTGTGAACTCCTTTCAAAAGCTCCATCTTCCTAACTTTTGGATGCCATTAAACTCTGTATTAATTTACTCCAAATGTCTTTGCTCATATTCCAGTGCAGCTAACCCCATCAAAAGGATAAGAGCACAGTGCTTAGACAGCACTTCTCCTCTTCAAAGCCTGTTACTGAGATTAATTGCTTCTCTCAAGTCCTCTGTGAAGGAGGTACATGGGGATAATTGTTATTGGTGCTGGGAGCAAGGTATAGAGCAGGGGTCGGGGTGGAAGCAGGGAGCTGTGTTGGAGAAGGGGTTTGCTGAGGGCTGTGGGGATGCATAAGGGTTAGGGTTAAGGATAGGTTTAGGGTTAGGGTAGGATTAGGGTTTGGATGCTCCTGCAGCTGCTCGCAGTGTGGTGCAGGGCAGAGCTGAGTGCTGGGTGTCAGCCCCCAGCCTCCCTGCAGCCCCTTCCCTTTGAAGCACTATTTGGGCTCCTGCTGCTCTTCTCCCACTGCCACCTCCTGCCAAGAGCAGCGCTCCCTCCTCTTTCCTGATATATCCCATGATGTCACCAGTGCCGGTCCTTCCTGACATCACCATCGATGTCAGGGTCTCAGGAGTGGGTCTGTCCTGTATCTGTGCTGCAAAGGGACAGCACAGTGCTGAGGCTGCTTGTTCCCATGCTGTACCCTGCAGCAGCAGCCCCAGCTCTGTGCTACGAGGGGGGGCTCTGCAAACCCTATGCAGGAGGAGCTCCTGGCTGTAGCC
This sequence comes from Coturnix japonica, assembly GCF_054131305.1. Lineage (NCBI taxonomy): Eukaryota > Metazoa > Chordata > Aves > Galliformes > Phasianidae > Coturnix > Coturnix japonica. The sequence continues at coordinate 3,869,527 of NC_140672.1, read as the reverse complement.
ATGCCCGCGCATCACAGCCAGATGTGCACGATACCACCACTGACACAGTGCATCTGCTCCGAGTTTTGGTTTCCATCGCAGTGTTTACCACATCCACCCCAGCCGGCTGGGAGAAGAGGAATAACGCATATGGAAGCAATTGCAGCTGTCACGCTTCAAGGAGATGCTTGCACCGCAGAGAAGTGAGCACGGTGCCGTTCCTCAGCAGCTCCACGAAGCCGGCGCTGCTGCCCCATCCCAACCAGATGAGCAGCGCCGGGTCCCGCTGTGCTTTGAGCTCCTCCCCGGATGGCAGCGTGCCCCGGTGTCGCCCATGGACGGCACGGGGAGGGGACACGGGGAAGGGCAGTCCCTCTTCCAAATGGGGGGTGGGATGTGTCCTCACCATCAGTCAGAACGGCCCCAAAAGCTGCACACCCATACAGATGCACACTCCAGAGCCCACAGGTGATGCTCAGTCCTGGCTGCTGGTGGAACAGGGACAGAAGGATGCAGGGGAACCAAATGGAGCACAGGAGCATGCAAACAGCACCCACCGTGCTGGGACTCTGCAGCAATGTGCTGCTGAGCATGTGATGCAAGTCTGGCTCAGCAGCAGCAGCCACCACCCATCGCCTGGCAGTGGGAGTGCTTGGAAGAAGAAGACAAATGGACATGGCACATATAAATAACGAGTGCTCTGGAAACCATGAAGAAATAAAGACCAGATTAAAATAGAAGCTCTATTTTTGGAAGGTCTGGCACAGGACCTGACCCAGATAGTCACCTATGAGCCCAGCCAGCACCACTGCACGTGCTGAGCCCCAGGCAGCTCTGCTCAAGATGTCTGTGCATGGATGGTTGGGGTGCTGGGACCCATTTGGTGCCACCCAGTGTGTCCCAGGGCAGGGCAAGGCACAGTGCCAGACCCACGGCCATGCAGCAGCTTCCCTCCACATCCCAGTCCTGCTCTCCCTTCTCCTGCAGCAGCAGCAATGCTTTTCTCCTAAAACCTTTTCTTTGTCTTGGAAAGTTCTGCAACTGGGAAGTGCTTGGGTTGGGACAGCCAAGTCTCCTTGCAGCTTCTGCACTGCATTTGTTTGGCTCCTCGTGCCAGAGCTCAGCATGGAGCAGCTGCATGACATTGCTCGGCGCTCAGGACAGCACTGCCAGCCCCACTGCCTCTCTCTGGCACCACGTGGGCTTTGGGCTGCTCACATATGGAATGGGTTAAGTTTTTATAACCGTCTTTTTGCAACCCTTTCCTTCTTTCCTTCAGTCCCAATCCTGTTCTGTACCACTCCTCCCTTCTCCTCCAACCTGGAAGCCCACAGAGCGCTGTTCCTCTCCAGGGCAGAGCCCACATCACCCCCTGCAAAGAGGTTCTTTTGCTGATCTATGCAAGTTACTGCATGGAGCAGTGCAAAGAGACCAAGTGCCAACTGCTGGAGCCAGCTGCAGGTCCCTTCCTTGCTTGGATGCACCTTCAGGGCTGTTTGCTGCAAATACAGCCCTCTGCTTTGTTCCTTTGGGCTCAGCACTACAACACCATTGCATTACAACCACATTACATTGCACTACAACCACAGCATTGCAAAGCAGTGCTGGGGCTGAGAGCAGCTTGGTGCAGGTCCCACACAGCAGTGCTGTGGCCTGGAGATGTGGATCTGTGGATGCTGTGAGCTCAGACTGTGCTGCCATAAAAGCAGATAGAGCTTGTGGTGCAGGCAGGGCAAAGGCAGAGTGCGTGTTCTCATTGTAAATAAAATGAAATGATTAATTAAAGTGCAAGCATGCTGCCAGGAGGAAGAATAGGGCTCAGGTGGCTGATTAAACTCAGGCTTCAGCTCTAGCCAGAGAATTCCTGCCCTATGGTCGTGCACACAACATCTGCTCCATTAAGATTGCAAGAGATAAAGGCTGGAGAGTTGTGAGAATTCAGCATTCCAGGAGAGCTACCACCACGGCCGGGGTGCTCAGAGCTCTGCAGGGACCACACTGGGATCGCCTCCTCCCATTGGAAGCAGTGATGCAACCTGGTTCCATGGGCCACTGGGTCACACAGGTGGCACCATGTGGGTCCACAGGAGAGCTGTGACCTCAATGAACTGCTGTGCATGGGGATGGTGCTCCCAGGAGCCCAACCTGTGTTACCCCTGGGCTCATTGGAGCTCCCCAGGAGAGGCTCAACCACTGGAGCCAATTGCACTCAGGTGGTTGTTATTATCAGTAGTTTTCATCATAATTCAGAACTGCTGCCACTTGCCAAGCGCTTTCTGCAGCAGCCCATTATTAATAGCACATTGAAGTACAGCCCTGCGTTGCTTTTCCTGTCAGACAAGTACTTCTGCTGTCAACTGCTCCTTCAGCCCGACATGACTTCGGGGATCTCATGGGGATGGTTGGCAATGGGTGTCCCAGAGTTAAATCCAGGTGGTCAGATCCTGGTGCCCATGTCTTGGAGCCCATATCCTGGTGGCCATATCACCATGGAGGCATCTTGGTGCACTCATGGTTCCTCTTTCACAGAACCCAGGGTGAGGATTTTCACTCCCTGCTTCCACCAGCTTCAATGAAGCTGCAGTTTTCACGCAGAAAGAAAAAAAGAACTTGAAAAAAGCAAACATTTGGCATGTTCTTGAGGCAAAAATCCCCTTTACTCTTGGAAAGCAGGCCAAAGCCAAGCCCATATTTGCTTGGAAATGGGCCTTGTTTGAAAACAGCTCAAATTTTCAATGGAAAATTGGAAAATGGACCCAGATGGGCTCGAAAAGAATGCATGCATTGCAGCAAGACTTTCCATGAAAATGACCTGGTTTTGGAGGTAGCAGGAAAGCATGAGCCCTCGAAAGTGGAATTTGGCTGTGCAACTATAGGGCTGCTGCAGGGCAGGGGGAGGAATGGCACTGAGTGGGGCTGTTGTGTTTCCCAGGTAGGCAGCCCCATAGAAGTTAACTCCCCCTACAACATTTGCTGTGTTAATGGGATTTTGGTATGACACGTTGCCTGATAGGATTTCTATTAAATGTGATCTCCTTCTGCTTATAATTTCATTATCGGAGGCATCTGTGTGATACATCGACCAACAGGTAATATATGGGGAGGGCTGCTGAATTAGGCAGCATGCACGTTTTTTAATGGAGGGTTGCAAATAGACATGAAATAATCAAGACTGGATACAGCTGCCATCATTTACGGGTGTCTGACATGGAGAAATACTTCATCAAAGGGTTATTGCCATTTAACATCTCTCACTTCTCCCATCTCTCCTGAACAAAGTGCCCTCCTGTCCCATCCATCATCACACAGCTCTGTCAGTGCTGTGCTCTGCAGCCTTCCAGCAGCGCTGTAATTCTGATGGATGCTGCAAACATGTGCAGGAAGCACATTGCTCTTATTTATCAGCACTGGAGGTGTTCCATGCGAATCCAGAGGGAGGTACCAGTAGGGAGGAAACAGTCTGGTTCTTCTCCTGCCACATCCATCTCACTCCAGGTTTTCCAAACCTTAAATCCAGTTTTCCTCCCACCTGTGTAGAAAGTGTGGGGTGTGTGGGGAGGGGAGGCAGCTCAGCCCCCTCCCTGCTGCTCTAAACTCATTTGAGGAAAGCTTCAAAATATTCTGCTCCATCCCATCCCATCCCATCCCGTCCCATCCCATCCCATCCCATCCCATCCCATCCCATCCCATCCCATCCCATCCCATCCCATCCCATCCTATCTTATCCTATCCTATCCTATCCTATCCTATCCTATCCTATCCTATCCTATCCTATCCTATCATATCCCTGGATAGGGAGCTAGAAGATATGGTTTAGGGGTTTTTCTGTAGGTATGGTAAAGGGGGAACAGTTGGACTAGATGATCCTATAGGTCCTTTCCATCCTTGTGATCCTATGATCCTATCCTATCCTATCCTATCCTATCCTATCCTATCCTATCCTATCCTATCCTATCCTATCCTATCCTATCCTATCTCTGGATAGGGAGCTAGAAGATATGGTTTAGGGGGTTTTCTGTAGGTATGGTAAAGGGGGAACAGTTGGACTAGATGATCCTATAGGTCCTTTCCAACCTTGTGATCCATTGATCCTATCCTATCCTATCCTATCCTATCCTATCCTATCCTATCCTATCCTATCCTATCCTATCCTACTCTATTCCATTGCATTCCATTCTATCCCATAGCATCCCATCTCGCTCCATCGCACCTCACTCCATCCCATCCCATCCCATCTTGCTCCATCCCATCCCATCCCATCCCATCCCATCTTGCTCCATCCCATCCCATCCCATCTTGCTCCATCCCATCCCATCCCATCCCATCCCATCCCATCCCATCCCATCCCATCCCATCCCATCCCATCCCATCCCATCCCATCCCATCCCATACTATACTATACTATACTATACTATACTATACTATACTATACTATACTATACTATACTATACTATACTATACTATACTATCCTACTCTATTCCATTGCATTCCATTCTACCCCATAGTATTCCACCCCATCCTATCCCATCCCACTCCATTCCACTCAACTCAAAGGCTCTGTTGGATTGCTTCTTCCCTGAGCAAAGCCCTTGGGAGGGAGGAACAAGGCATTTTCTCCCGTGAGCTGTGTGAGTGGGAGATGCCCTGAGAGCAGCACAGCGAGCAGCCCCAGCCCTGGGCCATGTTGGTGTGTCTGAGAGATGCTCACCCGGTGCTGCCACTTAGCATTCGCCCCGCGTCTGCCAAATAAACACCGCATTGTTCTAAGCCCCTCGCTGCAGAAGCAAAAAGCACTTAGGGGCATTCATAAGCTCATCTGCATAATAATGGTGGAGAATTCTTATCTGGAGTGATCTGAGTGTCAAAAACCGCAAGCCAGCCTGAATTACGGGGAGGAAAAGCAGAGAAGAAAATGAGCCGTGCTGCTGTGGAGCTGGGGCTGGGAGGAGGGATGGTGGGAGCTGCTCTCACTCTTCCCCCTTCCACAAAGGTACGGCCCTGCTGGGGAGGGGGTCGGGTTGGGTGAGCCCCCAGCCCCCCAGCTCAGCCCCTCCGCTGGGCTGTGAGCCCGTGGGAACTCGTGCCCCACAACCAGATGGGTGACTGCTGATTTATGGGCCGCATAACCTGCCGGAGCTCGGTGCGGGAGGTGCGTTTGTTCTGCAGAGCTGTGGGGAAGGAGTTGCTGGGAGCCCCACTTTGGCCTTCCTGAGCTTGCAGCCCTTCGGGTGTGAGAGACTGGAGGTGATAACTTATGCAGGCACACATGGCATTACCCAGCCTGCAGAATGCAGCATAAATCGGGAACGCCGGCTTTGCAAGAAAAACAAAACCGGTGAAATGAGGCAGGGCAAATGGAACAAAAGCTCTCTCCTAATTACGATGGTAGCAGAGGGGGAGGCAGCCAGACCCCGGGCAGCGCAGCCTCACTGCTGTGCGGGGCCGTTCTGCAGGAATGTGCTCCAAGCTCCCTTTGGAGTTTGGGTTCTTCTCCTTCTCCAGGCTCGTTTTGGTACCGGTTGCCTTGTGGTTGTGAATGAAGCCCCCCCCCCCGTTTGCTGTAATCCTGTTGTTTTCCCCATTAACTCATGTCTGATCTAACAGCTTCGTGCCACGTTCCCACAGTGCAGATGCATCAGGAGCTTCTCCCAGTGGCACATCCCCCTGCCAAGGGCTGGGCTTGCTCCATGTGCCCACTGATGGCAAGCACCTCAGCCATCCCTGCTCCCAGGTGATGGGTCTCCATCCTGCAGGTCTCTGCTTTACACCCAGGTTGTACACCAGCACCCCGAGCTACTTGCAAGGATGCTCCCCATCCTGTCCTCTACAACTCTCAGACCTACAACAACCAGATCTGTATTGGCCTGAAAGGAAGCTCCTATAAAGCAGAATGGCCTCAGAAAGGTGCACCACTCACCCATGGACTTGGCAGGTGCCCATGGAGCAGGGTATGATGCAGCAGCTGGCAGCACTGCAGTGCAGCTCTCTGAAGCCCAGAGCATCCCCAGCAATGTTCCTGATGTGCTCTGAGCTCTGGCACAGAGCAGACACTGCCAACTTGACATTCCCATTCCCAGGAGGATGCTCAGGGTGCAGCACAATAAAACAAGATCCCATCCCTGCCACATTACATTAGGCTTTACAAGGCATTTCCAAGATGGAAAGCAAACTGGGAGTCCCTGTCAGCATGCATTGCCTGGGGCTGTCACCCTGCAGAGCCACTGCTCAGCCCACAGGGACTGCGATGGTGCAGAGCTGTGAGCAGGCGGGGAATGGAGCACGCAGTCATTGATTTATTCCAGCTGCTTTAACAGATTACTGCAAAGAATTGAGAATGAAATCTGGCATCTCCTGGCTCGACTGGCAGCGCTGCAGCCAAGGCTGGTCCATACCATGTGCACCATGCATGGCACACACACACTGTGTGCACCATTTGCAGCATGTACACAACATGCAACCTATGTACTGTATGTACTTCTGCACCATGGAAGGTGCACATTTGCACCATACACACCCTATGCACTATACACACCGTCTGCACCACTTGCTGTTGCAGCATCCTGAAGGCAGAACACAACCACTTTTTGTTGCCTTCCCCCCCTGCTAAATATTTATCAGCCCAATTTGCATGGCTCCTTTACATAAGCTGTCTCTGCAAAGTGTCTCTCCTCAGGACAATCTGAAGTATTCATCTCCATCATTCTGCAGGCATTCTGACTTCCCAGGGCAGAGCCTTTGTTTTATACCATTGCCAACAAATTCCTGGTCACATGGGTTCATGTTTCCAGCACCAGATTAGTGCACAACAGTCCCCATTGAGAGCAGAGATGGAGAATTTGCCCATTTCCTTCCAACGTGGAGCAGCATGTTGGGAAATCTGGTCCTTGTTTGGGTGTGCAAACAGAACCAGGAGCCAAAAATCCACTCCGTGCAGCAGCGCTCCTGCTGATATCGTTACCAAGCAGGAGACTCCTTTCCTCCTCCTCACAGCTCCATTGAGCAAGAGGAAGTAGGGCTGTTATGCTTTTGATTTCAGACTCTAATTAGGCCTCAGGAAAGGAAATAGTGATGCTTAGGTAATGCTCACTAACAGGTCCCAGCGTTGCTCAGAGCTTTGGCAGTTTTCAGCTGTGCAAAGCCTCCTACCACTGCCCCTATCCCTGTCCCTTCCCTTTTCCTTTCCCCTGCCCCTATCCCTGTCCCTTCCCTTTTCCTTTCCCCTGTCCCTATCCCTGTCCCTTCCCTTTTCCTTTCCCCTGCCCCTATCCCTGTCCCTTCCCTTTTCCTTTCCCCTGCCCCTATCCCTGTCCCTGGATATGAACAAGCCAACATGAAGGTGCCCTGAGTGTTTGCCTGCAACTGCCCCCATCCTGAACAAGGCCATTGATTGAACAATTCTGGAACAGAAACCAAAAATAAAGTACACAGCAACAATCCAATAAGATGTTTCTGCAAATACATCACTGCCCATTAGGGCTCAATGGGCGGCACTGCATGGTAGCTCAGCACGCCAGCTCAGATCGATGCTCCTGCTGTTATAAAGCCACTAATCACCCTGATTTATGGGCAATGTGTCTTGGAAGCACCTGGAGGCCCCCTGCGTTTGTTCCAAAAGAAACCTGGCTGCTTTTTGTGTTTATGGTTGGGAAGAGCTGGTGGCTGCAGGGGGCAGAGAGGTGGGAGTTCAGCATCCCCAAGGGAGATATGGACCCCTGCACCATGCTAGGAGTGGAAGGTGCAAGTGAAAACATGGCTACAGAGAGCAGGAATGTGGCACAGAGCCCCTCCATGGTGCTGGCACAGCCTGATTAGTGCAGCTCCTCCTGCTCCCTGGGAGCTGCAAAGTCTGTGCTAATCAAGGGATCATAAGCACTGCCCTGATTGGGGTGGCTGAGGACCTGCACAGCACATGCTGGGTGCTGGAGAGCTCTTCAATCAGAGCCTGCAGAAGATGGCACAGCAAGAGCCAGGTGTGTACAGAGAGCAGTGATGGCAAGAAGGGGAGCAGGATGCTCTCCAGCTGCTGAATGGCACCAGGGGGGACATGGGGACATGTCCAGCATCATGCCCTGCTATTCTGTGTGCATCCAAAATGCTGGCAGCTGGCACCATCCATTGGAAAAAGCCAGAGCAGAACTTCAGCTTAACAGATCACGTTAACCTCTGCGCTGTTAGCACCTGCTAAAGGCAGCAATTAAACACCTCCACCTCGGTTTATAGGTGGGCTTTGCAGATGCTGGAGCAGCACTGTCCCCGCTGCACTGCAGCCATGCAGGCTGGCTCCCAGTGGCACAATATTGGCTGCTCTGTGGCTCTTGAGGGGCGCTGGGTGGGCTTTTTCCCTCTGATCCCCTTTTCTGTGCCATACCCTTCAAAGTGAGGAGATCTGTGTGGCACTGCCTTACTTGCTTCTCGTAAATAATGCATTCATTTGCACATACAAGGGTCTGAAAACACAGCAAAACTGTTTGTGTTTCTGCCAGGTTTGCTGTTGCTCCCAAAGCGACTCTTCCCAGAGACAGAAGAGCAGCATTCCCCTCCCTTGGGCTCCTTCCTCCCCATGAATTCTGCTTTTTACTCTTAATATCCACTTTCCCATTTAATGAGCCGGTAAATGCCAGGGATGACGCCTCTCTCATAGTGCCCTGTGCATTAGGATGATCCCATTGGGAGCAGCCCAGCTCTGTGTATTATAACTGTGGGTCCTGCAGGAGCCCCCCAGGCAGTGCTGCTCACCCCTTAAGGAACAAACCCCCCCCCAGATCTCTTGCATGGCCCCTGCCCAACACCCACAGTGCAAAACAGCACAGCTTCACCTGGGGAAATGCAGAAGTTCCCAGAACTGTGGGTCACACTCCAGGAAAAACACGGTGGTTTTGGTTTTGCTGCGAGTCAGAAAGCAAGCAGAGAAGGAAAAACAGGTTCTGCTTTTGGAAACGAAGACCTTCCAGCTCATGGAGCTGTACACGTCAGCTCATCAGAGCCCATCTGCCAGAGACACTGCGTGCACCGGAGGTGTTGGAGTGACAGAGAGCGTAATTGCTAAATAATTCATCAGAAGAGGCCAAACAGGAGCAAGGCAGAGAGCAGCTTGATGGAGCAAAAGCATGCAGCCCCCAGAAGGATACAGTGTGGTGTCCTCTGTGCAGTGAGCTGTGCTGGCAAGAGCTGCTCGGAAAACTCTGGGTGGTTCTCTTCCAACAACACACTGCTGGTTTTCCCTCTGTCCCTCCAGTAACTTTTGTGACATCATCTTCCCCTTATTTCTCTCTTTCTCATCCCTATTTTGGACTGTGGTGAGCAGGGGGGGACCCATGGCACAGCTGCACTCTGGGGTCCTTGCATGGTGTAGGGCGCCCATGGAGCCATGAGGGGGCTCTGACCCATCTGCCTGTGTCCCATAGCTCCCATCCAGCCACTGCACAGGGGCACTGCTGGCAGGTTCCTGGCTCCCCTCTCGCAGGTTAAATCTGTCTCAGACCACAAATGAGACGTGTCTGCTGAGATCGTCTGCAATTACAGCACGGAGCAGCCCTTGTAATTAGGAGCTTTGCTCTGGAAGCACAGCCCTGTGATGCTCACCCTGCACATGCTCCTTCCTCCTGGGCATAAACTGGGGCAGGAGGGCCCCATCTTGCCCATGGGCAGCGCAGTGAAGGTTGCAGCCCCATTCTAGCAGCCATAATTCAGTGCAGGATTGCAGCAGACTGATGTGTGCATGGGGCATGTCACTGCCCCACACTGCACCCTCCCCATATGCAGAGGGTTTGCCGGCTCTGTCAGACAGGCACAAGATGCAGCAGGGATTGCCCACACTGTGCCAAGCAGTGCGGGCACATCCCAGCCCCTACAGCCCCTCTCCCTGGCACAGTCCCTCTCCACAGCTGTGCCAGGAATGCACTTGGCTGCCTGTTCCCATATTGCCGGCCCTGCAGCCAAGTGGCTGTTCCCATGTGCCCCAGCAGCAGTAACATCTGCAGAGCTCTGAGCCACGGGAACCTTTGTCCTACAGAGAGAAAACACAGAGCACCCGTGTTTTGTTTGTCCGAAAAACCCTACAGGAGAATGGGAGCTGCTGCCTGCATCCAGCGGGGCACAGCTGTAGGATAGCTAGGGATTCCTGCAGAGAAACACCTGCACAGTCCCCACCTGTGCAATGAGAACCCTGGGGGCTGCACCACTGCTGTCAGCAAACCTGCAGCGAGGAGCCCCGGGATGCTTTCACACGGAGTTGGCCTTTATGTCAAAAACAAAACAGAAGAGAACAAAAATATATCTCTGGATTTTTTTCTTTCTTTCCACTGAAAGCTCCCGTTCTATCCCGCAGATAAAATTTCACTTTCTGTTTTTTTCGTTAAAACCAAAATAACTGAAAAGCATCCCAGCAATGCGTCCCGCAGCCCAACCCCACAAGCCTGAGAGCATCTCCATCATCCCATCAGCACAGCTCTGGATCGCTCCCCCCAACCCCCCAGCACAGCTGTGCTCAGGATGCAATTGTGGTCTCCCATGGCATCATCCCGAGGCACCCGGCCATGGCATTGGGCAGCCGCTTCCTGCCCACCTCGTGTTTCCACAGCATTGCAAATTGAGAGCAAAATTGCTTTTCCCTTCCTGCCCGCGTTGGTTGTGGTGCCGCTTCCAGAGTGTGCCAGCAAAGGATGAGCAGTGCCAATAGTGCAGGAGGGGATGTGTGGGGTCTGTGCATCCCCATAGTTGTGGTGCTATTCCTGGCCTAATTGCAGCTCCCTGATCAGCAATGCACGTACGCTGCAGCTCAGTAATAGCTTTACTGCTGGCGCATGTCACTGGTAATTGCATTAAAGCTCGGCAGCAGCCTTGATCGAGCCTTGACGCTCATGTAGTGCATGGCCCAGGGCAGGGCTGGGCAGGGGGGGCAGCTCCTCCTCCAACCCTTTATTGCATCCCAGCTCCTGTGCAGACCCTTGGGCTGAAGTTCCCCAGTGCAGCACTGTGTGCCCCACTTGGACCAGTGTCCTACAGATCACCCATCACCTCAAAACACCACCTGCAAGGCTGGTAGTTGGTGCATATAAATACCCACACATGTATATAAACACACGCAGCTGACCAGCAGAGCTATTTAAAGCCCAGGCAAGGAGGTGAACCAACGCCAAGCCCCGCTTTTAGGAAATGGGCACGAGTGCACGCCGAGGACACGCACCCATCCTGCTGTCCATGCTGCGGGGTCACGGAGCAGCAAAAATAGGGCTGTAAGTAGGGGTTGGAGCAAGTCTAAATAAACACCGGAGGTGATACCTGCCCTGCAGATGGGCGGCCAGCGTGGCCCCATTGCCCCAGGAGCTCAGTGCCCTGCACAGCCACATGCTGAGCACCTGCTCTGCCCTCACACCTGGGCACAAAGGCGGCACTGTGCCGGGAATCTGACACCGCCAGCTGAGCGCGGCCGCGGGATTTGCGCAATAGAAAGCATTGCCAAAGCCAACAGAGGCTGCTGCCTGCATGGAGAGCAGCACAGAACGGGTGCTTCAAGCCCAAAGCAAACCACCTCCTGCCTGTTCGGATGCAGCGGTTTTGGGGGTTTTTTGCTTCCTCCCCATGGCCGAGTGAGTCAGCCCTTTCCATGGCACAGACAGAGCAAAGCTTCAGCCAGGGGCGCAGCACCAGGGCTCTCCTCAAATCAAAGCAAACCCCATAGAACTGGAGGGACCCAGGCACTTTGCGCCCACAATCCCCACTTCTGGGTCTCCTGTGGTTCTCCTTCCCCAAGACCACCACCCCAGGTGGTGCCAGGTGCCCCCGTGTGACAACACTTTGCATGAGGAGACCTGAAGCCATCCATGCTTCCATCCCTCTGGATGTTCTCTCTGCACAGACAGCCATCACCCCTCCTTGGGGCCAGCCGTCAGGTGACGATGCCGGGGCTTTGTCCCTGCCCTATGATGTTGCCCATGATTTATAGGTCATTTTACAGCAGCTGTAAAGAGGCTGTAAATTATAGGAGGGGCATAAATTAGCCACGGACCCCTTTACTGGCCATAAAGATCTGAGGCCCACCACAGCTGCCTTTGGAGCTGGCACTCGGGAGCATTCCCAAGGACAGCCAGGGGTGCCTTTAGCCAGGCCGTGGGGTTCTTTGGCACGTTGGACATAAATGAGCCCTTTATAGCAGCAGGGCCAGAGGGCTGACTGCGACAGGTGGGGAGGGGCCAGGGGCTCATTCTGAGGCTGGGGCTGCACTGAGACCTCACATCCCCATCCCATAACACCAGCCCCATATCCTTGTGGCCAGTCTCATGCCCAGCTCTGGCTCTGCTGCAACCAGTGCTTTACCTACGTGTGTAGATCACACCAAATTCCTCTGCCATTGGGGCTGCCCCAGCAGCACTTGGTGCCCTCTTGTTCTCCCGTGTGACCCTGCAGCACAAACAGCTTTGCAGCTCCTAGCTGTCCCATTAATTACATTACGCCTAACGAGAAGGATCAGGCGGAAGGGATTAAACTTTGCTTCTGCTTCCGCAGTCCCAGCACACAGGAGAGAAAAGCAGCTTTATCCACTCAAAATGGGAGTCACTTTTCACACTCACTCAAATCCCAGTGCTAATCTCCTTGGTTTCCCCAGCCCTCAGCAGGCAGCTCCTGGGGCTCTTCCCCTCCTCACCCAGGTTGGAGATGGGGACTCTGCAGCCCTTCCCCAGCACTTGGCTGCTGCCCTGGCCCTCCTGCTGGCTTCTCCCCCCTCTGTGCAGCCTCGTGCCTGTCCCAGCCGGACAAAACAGCACATTTGGGGAATTTCTGTGTGTTGCCAGAGGCTCAGCATTTCCTCCCGCCTGGGGCTGCAGCTGCTGACCGCATGGCAGCGAACACTCATTATCTGCCTGGATGCAGCCAGTCCTCAGCTTCGAGCACTTGGTCCACATATGCATGGCACCGTCCTGCAGAGTTGCACGCACAAAAAGGCTCAGGAGCTTTGGTTGCTTTGTTGCACAAGTGGCTGTTTGGGCTGGGAGCTGCTCAGCTCAAAGGTAGGAGCTGTTCTGTCAGTGACACCTGTCAGATGGAGTGCACCCTTCACAGGGCACTTTGCTCCTGGCAAGTGATTTGCATGATGATTCAGCATGAATTTGCCTATATTACAGAGCAGGGCACATCCAGCCGTCACGGTGCTCGGAGAGCTGCAGTGCCACAGAGCTGATGGAGATGGGGTTGGGGAACGCTGCACCGTGGGTCACCACCCGTCTGCCTGCAGGAGGTGCTTTGCATCTTGAGAGGCTGTGATGGAGCCTGCCTCCTTTGCATGCAGCAATCCTCTCACCTCCATTGCCAGCTGCTGGCTCCCAGGGCTGCCCAGATCTGGGAATTCGGCAGGTGTTTCCCAGCAAGGCTGTTGCCCTGGGTTGGGGTCAGGGTTAGGAGCACAGCCCTGCCAGGAGCAAGGGAAGGAGCATCAAGCACCACAGCAAAGCCAAAGGCAGGAGGGATGCTTTGTGCAGGGTGTGAATTGCTCAGCTAGGATAAGGGTCTTGCAGGTCCCCTGGTGGGACAGCAGCCTCTGCAGAGCTGCCCCTGGTAGCTGCAGTGTTGGGGGGCCACGTGCAGCCCCAGCCCCTGGTCTGGGAGCACAGCTGCCGTCCACTGCTCGAGCACGAGACAGCAGCAGTAAATCTGGGCTCATTGCTGGAGACCCCAAGGAGAGCATCTGCAGCTTGTTTTCAGCATGAACTCCTGTAAAAAGGGCACCGTCCCTATAAATCCATCATGGGGAGACTTCCTGCACGCCCAGTCCAGCTCCTGTTCCTCCAATTCCTCATGCACAGACCCTGTTGTCAGGGTGAGCTGGAGGCTCCTGCTCTGAGTGCCTCCCTCCTTGCATCACCCCTAGGCTGCTTAGCAGTGGGGATCAGAGCTGCGAGCTCCCTCCCACCCAGAAACCCCTCCTGGGCCATCTCCGCACCGTGCTGTGCTCTTCTGTCCTTAAGTACTGAGCAGACAGAATGGGCTTAGAGCCTTCTTGGAAATCATCATCCATCAGCCAAGGGAGGGGTAAACACTTTTAAGTCAAGTGTTGGAGTGTGAGCTCACAGAGGATGCTTCCTAGCCCTGTAGATTAAGCCCAGAGGAATTAATCAATAAGAATCTAATTTAAGAAGCTTTTATGCACCTCTGCAGCAATTGCTCTCTCCCATATACCTCAATCACTGCAGGTGCTCTCACCAACTGCTGATAAAGGACTGTGGGGCTCTAGGGGCCACTTTGGCTCTCCCCACCCCTGCAGAGAGCTCTGAGACTCAGAGTCCTCAAGGAACACACTGGCTGCAGGCAGGTGCAGGGCACCCCAGGGCTGGAGCTGTGTCCCAGGGTCTAGAAGCACAGCGTGGCCCTGCAGTCACTGGCTCTGCCCTTCTGCTGTCCCTACCAAGGGGTTAACCTTGCTCCCCTGGGCTTGCATTCCTGTGTCAATGGGAAATGTGAGCTGGGAGCACCGGCCTCATTCTATCTACAGAACCCTGCTGATGACAGCCAGGGCTGCCACCACGCAGTGTTGGTCCTGGTGGTACAGATGGGTCTGGGCAGTGCCAGGTCCCTGCTGTGGCCTGAGAGATGCTCTGCAAGGAGGGATGGAGCTGTTCACTGGGTGCATGCGGGAGCAGGGAAAGGCCAGAGGAGCCCAGTGACCCCACAAGGGAAGGTGAGAGGAGCAGCGTGCAATCTGTTGGGGGTTAGGGAGTTTAGGGTCTGCTTGTGGTTTGCTTGGCCTTCCTCCTCCTCCTCCCCTCTTCCAGCATGTGGGAGGCATCTCCGTTCCAGCCCGGCAGCAGCAGCCTCGTGTGGGTTTGGCACAACAAGCGGGCACAGCTCTGCCCCAGGCTATAAATACAGCAGCTTCCACAGGGCTGTCTAGACAGGAAGGCAGCCTGCGAGCTGGGTTAAAGGGGATGGGGAACACATGGGGAGACACCTCCCAAAAACTCAGATGTGCACAGGGAGCTCCTCTGAAAGGAGCACAGGGAAGCCCCAGGTTTGGTGCTGGGCTGCATGGATGGGGATCCTTCAGGCTGCAAAAATACTCTCCCATTGCCACATCCAGAACAGCAAACACAGCACTTCACCCCAGGTCATGGATCAGGTGCTGGAGGGAGCAGAGGAAGCACCACCACCATGCAGAGGCACCATCCCTTCCTCTCTTCCTGGCTCATCAGAGCCTGGGAAGCAATTCTGCCCAGCCCATAGGGTTGCTCTCCTTCCTTCCAGGCTTGAAAGCTATTTAGATGTTGGAAGCTATATAGATTTATACCTTTGCAGGGGAACATCATCCCATTGTTTGTTGTTGGCTGTGGCTTTTTCCCCACTATAAATATCCGAGTGTTGCTTGAAAGAAAGAAGAAGAAAGAAAAACACCCAACACCAGCACTGTAGGTAGTGGGAGAAAAATCATAGCCCATGGGTAATGACACTTAATTGCAGCCCTTCTCCTGATGAAAGGAGCTGCCACTGGGCTCCTAAATGACAGCGTGCAGCAAACGCTATTATCAGATTATGTGAGCAAAGGAATCTTTGCAGCAACACGAAGGTGAAATGCGGCGCTGCTGGGCTCAGCTCCTGGGACAGCAGTGCTGACACCATCAATGAGAGCAGTGCAGGATGAGCAGAGCATCAGTGCAGCTAATGGAAGTGCTGGCTGCTTCCTGGAACATCTCAGTGAACGTCACAGCCCTGAGCTGTATGACATCCACCCAGCCTGGCTCAGTGTGAAGCAGCGTTAACCAAACATCATTCATTTCCCTCTGCAAATCAATGGGGGACAGAAGTCGCACACACTTTGTGCAGAGGATGCGCAGCACTGAATGCTCCTCTGTGTGCTGCTCAGCTCTGAGCAAACCAAACCTCTGCTGTGGGATGGAGAGGAGCCTGCAGAGCCTTGCAGTGCTTTCTCACCTGCTGAGCATTGGCAAGAGCTGCCCAGGTACAAGACAAGGATGCATGAGACAGACCCAGGTTTCCTGGGCAGACACTTTGGTCCTGCGTGTAGCAGAAGTGTAGCACCAATGAAGCTGCAGCTACACATGCAGAGGGCTTCATGCAGTGCAGAGCCCACAGCACGGGTGGGATGCAGCCCATAGTGCTGCATATAGCCCATATAGCCCATAGAGCGATGGCTCTGGGGAAGCACTGAGAGCTGCCCTGGCTGTAAACACCACCATGCAACAGTCTGCCCCAACTGTTGTCTGCAGGCAGTAAAATAGCATCTGACGTGTTAAATGGGCTCTGTGGAATTTGGCAATTGCAAAGCAGCAGCACATTGCACTGCTGGAGGAGTGCTCCCTGCCTGGGCAGTGCTCACTGGGGATGAGAGGTGCCATGGGGACATGGCCAGCTGGGAACAACATCAGAAGAGGCAGAAAAGCTGTGCTCAGGACCCTTGAATACAAGGCAGGATGGCTTTTGTGTTTTGCTCTCCCTGGCTGTGCTGACTATGGCTCCTGTTCAGCTTCCCAAAGGCCACATCTGTGACCCCCAGAGCCATCCTGTGTGTGCCCTGAGCACCTCTAACCCTCTCCTCTGGCTGGGAGAGCGATGCCTGGGGCCATCTCCCTCCATCACCATCAGACATGCAGCCAAGCGGCGCAGACAGAAGATATTTCAGTGCTGTTAAGATGCAACCAGCAAAGGAAAGAGCTGGTTTAGGTCGATGAAAATAGCAGAGGAACGTCAGAGAGAGGAGAGCACTCTTGCAGTGGCTGAGCTCAGTGCTGCAGCCCTTTAGCCTGGGACAGCAGCATCCTGGAGCCAGCATGGCCAGAGTGGGGCACAGGGAGGTGAAACCCAGCAGTGCTGGCAGCGATGTGGCTGCAGCCAGAGCCTCTAATAACACTTTATTGAGTCAGAGCAGAGAGGGAGAGAGGGGGCTTCCTGTAAAGGCTGTACTCAGCTCCTAAATCATGCCCAGCAGCTAATATTTGTTCCCTGGTGCTGCTGGTTTTCATGAGTCACATTTTCCCTGGGAAACTTGGTGTTCTGCAGGCTGCCAGGTCCACAGTGTCCCTGTGGCTGGTGGCAGGGTGGCCAGGACTGGGTTTGGGGCTGGGTTTCTCCTTCTGATGGTTCACCAGACATAGAGCTGTGCAGCTGGAGAGCCCCAGCCTTGGGAAAGAGTGGCTGAGCTGCTTGTTGTGACTCAGATGTTCCAAGGTTTGCTCAGGTCGGCAGCACACCTGGAAGCTCTTCAGAGCAGTGCGTGGTCCTGCAAAGGCTGCGTGGCAGGAAGAAGCAGAGCAGAGATGATGGGGCTGGTGCAGGCTCCCATTAGAGCATGGTCTGGTTGTCCTGAAGCCCACCCAATGCACACATTGCCCTGGTACAGGTGCATACTCGGTGCACATCCAGCCTCCAGCACACTCATGTATGCGCTGCAAAGAACACAAGTGTGCACACACAGCCCCTCTTGCAGGCAGGCAGACCCACAGCCAGGCAGAACCAGATGTGCTCAGGCCTTTTCAGGGAGGGATGAAGCTGCAGTGTCTTTGTCAGTCGGATCTTTCAGGGAAAGCTCTTTGTTATTCAGCATTTGCTCCTGCCTCCCCCCCCCCTCCAAACCCAAACTGGCTGCATCTGCTTTTGTTTTCTAAATGCAGAAGTAGGGACTGAAAGGAGCCCCTTTGTGGTGGGGAGGAGGGGAGATCTGCGGATCTTTAAGTGGGAAACCGAAGGTCAGGGCAGCCCCTATTCTCCCAGCAGCACCTTCAGTTCTTCCCTTGCTGCCCGAGCACAGCAGCACATGCACACAGATCCTGTGGGCTGTTCTGCCAACGGAGCCTTACGTCCCTTTTATCCTCATGCTGTTCTTGATTAAGAGCAGTTCAACAACAATCCCGGGTTCCTGTGAAATCCCCATCTGCAGCACCTTGAGGCTGCATTGATAACGTGGGACGGAATGGCACATTATGGCCACACATGGAGAACCCCCCCGGGTGGGCAGGGGGCATTGAAGCACCATCCCCAGCCTTGTGCCCACCAATGTCCCAGCAGACTCCATCACTCTCAGTGGCAGAGTTGGGTTTCCTGCTCTTCCAATAGGACCCATTTATGCTCCACTTGTGCCACCAGATGATGATAACTCATGGTCATTCCCACTCTGAGCCCCAGTTTGATGCTGGGGATGTGGATATACCCCTGAGCCTCCTTGGGCAGGGGATGCTTTTCCTATTGTCTGCCAGTTCTTTTGCTCATAAGGGCCCATTTACCAGTGTCTGTTGATGGAATCCAGCAGAAAAACCATCACAAGAGCAAAAGGGACGTGATTCCTCCGCTTGCCTCTGTGCTTCCTGCTCTCAGCAGCCTCAGTTTGCCAAGGGAATAACGCATGGTACCTTCCCCTCCCTCTGTCCACACATCTGTCATCCTGGAAAGAAAGTATTCGTAGGTCTTGGCACAACACTCTGAACAGTTGCCTGAAGCAGCAAGAGGCTGTTCCTGAGATGGATGCCCAGCATTTGGTTCAAATATAGCGATGGTGATTGACAGGGCTAATTCAGCCTGTCCTCTTCCCTGTTATAACTTAATCACTTGCACATTGCCTCGCGCAGATCTTTCCCTGCCAGCCAGGAGATGTCTTCATTCTGGGCTGCCTTGGTGTGAAGCTGACCGGGGGCTGTTGGGCTGAACCCTGGGCCAGCTTTGGGGAGCTCACCCAGAGCTGAGCTCCATCTGTGGGTCAGGCCAGGCTGGGCTTCATGGCACGGCCATACACCTCCATGTCCTCAACTTGAGCATCCAGCACAAATGCTGCCTGTGTATGCAGAGATGTTTTGGGGTGCTGAGCTTTAGAGCAGCACCAGAGCTCAGGGAGAGGTTACCCAAAAGCACAGCACAAACTGCAGTAGTGGTGGTGGCTCCCAGGAAGGTGTTGGGTATGGAAACTCCATACAAACCGGCCCCACGATGTGGGTTAGGGGTAGGGATAAGGGTAGGGTGCCCGGGGTGTCGCAAAGCAGAAGATCTGGGGTACAGGGCTGCCCCACACCTGCTCCCTGTGTGCAGTGTAGGGCACACAATGGGGTGAGTCACAGCCGAGAGCAACGGAGCAACAATCCCGCGATCCCCCCGCTCCACGAGCGGAGTTTTTGGGGACCACCGCCGCCTTCAAACCCCCCCCTGCCCCACTCCCGAGAGTCCGTTCCGGGGCGGCTGCCGGCAGCTCAGCCCCGGGGGCTCCGAGGGGGCGGCCCGGCGGTGACTACAAGCCCCATCAGGCCGCTGAGGAGGAGGAGGAGGAGGAGGGCTGGGAGGAAGGCGGGGGAGGAGCCGGCGGGAGGCGGCGGGGCGCTGCGGGAGCGGCTCAGTCCGGCGGCGGCGACTCGCGGCGGGGACGCGGCGGTGCGGGCAGCGCTGAGCGGCGGCCGTCGGGGCGGACCGCGCCTCCCGGGAGCGCATCCCGCCGCCACCTCGGGGCCGGGGTCCGCCATGGGGCGGCCGCAGTGAACGCGGCGGCGGCGGGGCTGCGCTCTCGCCCCGGCCGGGGCTCCCCTCCATTGTTCCCGGGAGCGGCGGGCACCGCGCCTCCGCCGCCGCCCCGCGGGACTCCGGTGAGTGCGGGGAGAGGGAGCGGGGCCGCGATTTGTGCTTCGTGCGGGGGGGGATCGCTCCGGGATCGCGGCCATCCCCATCCGACCGGGGGGGGCGGCCCGACGGGGCCCCTCTGCGGGCAGCGCGGGGCTGCGGCTTGTGGGTACCGAGGGCGCGGGGCTGCGGTACCGGAGGTTCGGAGGGTTTAGGGACACCGGAGCGGTTCGGTGTGTGTGCGGAGGGGGTTCGGCTCTGAACCCCAGGGCACCCCGGGCAGCCGCCCGGCGGCACTTCGGAGGCGCGGTGGCTCGGTGCCCGGTTCTAGGGTCGGTGCGTTCTGCTCGGTTCGGTGCCGAGCTCCGGGACTCTCCGTGTTGAGGATCCGGTGGGAACCCGGAGCTTCTGCCCGGCCTGCGGCCGCCAAAAGTTACTGGGCGGGAGTCTGGAGGTTTCCAAAAGAAGATGGAGAAGGAGCTGGGATTGTTGCGTTTGGAACTCGAGATGTTGGGGCCTTTTCGGTACAAATCGGCTGCGGAGGCGATGGAAATGAGCCGGGCTGAGATCTTTGTGCGTGTTGGCGTGGGAGGCGAAGGGGATCGGAGCGTCCTTCTTTGCCAGCATCGGGGAACGGCTCCTGCGTGTGCGCAGCGTGGCGGCCGCCTACGCCGCAGCATTGGCGACATCGCGGGGCTGATGCGTGCGGGACCGATGGGCGCGGGGCTCCGCGTGGTGCCGTGGGGTCACAGCGGTTCGGTTCTCGGTTTAAGGCCGGCGGTTGCCGCGGGGAACGAGCGGCGCTGAGTGTCCATTTGAGGCGGATTCCAGCGAGCGGAGCCGAGCGCCGTGTGGATTGTTGGATAACTCGATGGTGCTCCGGGCGTCACGGCTCAACGGCCAGACCTCCAAAGTGCGATTTAGCGAGTGCTTGCGTTAACAAAACTGCGGCTTTGGAGGCTGCTCCCAGGCACAGGGAGATGGAGCTTTGTGCTCGGCCCTGATTTGCGATCATGAGATCCCGGGATGTGCCCGGCCGGGATGCTGCAGGACCCCGCACCTCTCCCTCCGGCCAGCAGCCATTTTCCCCGCACAGGAGCACTTCCTCCCTTAATCTCCACCGTGCCTGGCATGCACCGTTGCCTTCTTGTGTTGCTCAGTGAGGATTAAAACAAATGAGGATCGTCCCTGCCCCGGCAGGAGCAGCGCTGTGCTCTGTGTGCACTGCGCCCACTGGGAAGGAGCCCGAGCTACTTTCAGGTGCAAACGGGATCTCTCTATTTATATACCTGAAAACAAATGAAGTGTATTAGGAGCTGAGGATCTCCAAGCCCCCATTGCTCAGCCGGGCCTGGAGCACAGATGCTTGTCCCAGCAGTTTGACTTATCCCTCATTGGGACCTTCTGCTCCTGGGGATGAAGGCAAATGTGAGCAGCGGGGATACGTCTGCGTGTCCTTCCGCCCGCAGTAGCTTTCCTGGGAGGAGCTGAGTGCAGCAAACCCCATCCCGCTCCCTCCCAGCTGGGTAACTACTCTGCCTCTAACAGGGGGTGGGGGCTGTGTCCCTGTGTCCCATTCTAGAGCAGCTCTGTGCTGGAGCACTCAGCACTACCAGCATGGAGCAGCCTTTGAGGGACCAGCATGCCTGAAAATCAAGCCCCCAGGTGGGCATCCCTTCTTTTAAACCTGATCTGCTTTTACTGAGCCTTGTGCCCCACCAGACCCCCATTCACATCACTGCATGCACGCAGTGTGCTGTAACTCAGTGCTGGAGTCGCTGGTGTGCAACAGGCTGCACCATGTGGCTGCAAAGGGTTAATGCTGAATGCAGCCCGCACAGTTGGATATTTATTTTTCCAAGCATGCGTCTGCTTTAAGCATTACTGATTTTCCCTATAGTTACATCTGCAGTCGTGTTTGCTTTTTATTTCAGCAAATACTTGGTTTTGAGCGGGCGGTTGGGTCAAGGAGTGCAGGGCAAGGAGAAGGTTCCCTGCGCCACCAGGAGCTTTGCCTTTGCTGTGCCCTTCTGCTGCAAGGGCACATGGAGGAGCTTGGAGCCAAATTCATCCTACATCATTGTCAGGGTCTCCCATTTGTGGTCACCATCTCCTGCCCATGGGTGGGAGCATCACCTCAGGGTTCCCATGTGGAGCACACGGAGCCCCTTAGGGATATGTCCTGGTGACCCTCCCAGCCCCATTCCCACCGGGGGTGTCCCGGTGCTGTGGCCCTGCTTGTATCTCCTCACCTTGGACACTTTCCCAGGGATGAGCCATATGCTGGGAAGGGGTTTCCCCACTGTTCTCTGCTCAGCATTGGGCTGTGTATCCTATGTGCAGCTCACTCAGCCCTGACTCACAGCACAGGGCAAAGGTCCGGGGTCGTTTTGAGGACAGCAGGGCTGGCAGGTTGCACCTATGTGGGCAAAGGCTGTGCTGGGGTGGGAGCATGCACAGGTGGGCATAGGGGTGTTCCTGCAGCTCCTAAATAGCCCCGTGGGTGTTGTGGCCATTGTAATTGCAGGTCTCTAAGGGGCCCTTAGCTCTGGTTCCTCGCTTTCTGCTTCCATTTTTAGTCACTTGAATCCACCCCAACCAGCAAATTGCAGCGTGCAGGGACAGTGCTTGCATGGAAGGAGCTGGAAACTCACGCTGGGGCTGGAGCAAGCAGATTCCTTTGGGGACCCATATCTGCACACAGAGCGGAGCTGTGCATTGTGTGCACAGGTTGGAGGGTTCCTGGGCTGCTCTGCCTCGCGTGCATCACCATCCCTGCTGCAATGGAAACTCTCTGCTGTCGGCCCCTGAGTCAGCGCCCGCCCCACTGCAGCTGAGCCCCACTCTGTGCCCTGACTCACTGCTGGGAGCTGCTGTGTGCACCGTGCTGGGGGGGGGGGGGCTGCAGCCACTCCACATTAGGGCATGTTCCGGGGGGTGCTGATAAACAAAACCTCAGAGAGACAGAAAATACTTTCCAGAAATGCCATTGAATTTGTTTCTTTCCATGAAGTGTTCCCACCTCCTCCTTCCAACCGCTGATAAATGGCTCACACTCCATCAGTGTTTTCACCGGCTATAGATAATGCCGGTGTTTGCTGGGTGTTCCTGGCCTTGTGTGAATAGTTTGGGTGCCAAATGCTAAAGAGCTGGTAAGGGAAGAGGCAAAAGCTGCCCCAGGGTTAAATGAGGTCCTTTGGGACAGAGGATGCCCCGTGGTGGGAAAGGGTTCATTGGGAAGCAGGAGCACGATGGCATCCAGGGCTCCAAGAGCACGTGGGGGGATGAGTGGTGGCCCATTACTCACTGCAGTGGTTACTCACCTTGTAGTAATGTGCATTGGAGCCAGATCCCATATGGCAAAGAAGCACTTGTTCACGCGGTGCGATCCACACGGGGCTTTGGGGTGATGTCAGAGCAGCACCAGGTGAGCTCATGTGGCTGCAGCTCCACCTCTGTGCCTTCCCCTTCACACCCTCTGCTCCTGGAGCAGCCATCCATCCCAGGGTTGTGCAAGATGGGGCACGGAGCCCTGTGGGAGCCCAAGGGGGCCATTAGTGACCGCGGGTGTCAGGACCTCGGCTGGAGGCTGATGTGGAGCTGCAGATGTCGCGGAGGGAGGAGTGCAGTGCTTGGATTGCAGCCTAAAGGCTTTGGGGTCTGACCGCTCGAGTCGGGTTTGGCTGCGTTGGAGCACAGAGCAGCACAGCTCAGTGCAGGGAAGGGTGGAAGGCAGAGAGATGTGGAGGGTGAAGGAACATCCTCCTGTTCCAGCTCAGCCAGTGCCACTGTTGCACATACACCAAAGAAGTTACAGCACTGTTCCCACAGCAAAGCAGCTCTGGTACCTCCCATGGGGTCACCCCGACACCCCAAAAGGGCTCCAGGAACCCCCAGCCCAAGTTAACCATATGAGCACCTGCTGCTCTGCCCCCAGGGCCTGTGCTGCTCTCAGTCTGGAGCTGCCTGGGGTGTCTGTAGAGGACGATGTGAAAACAAAGGGGTTCCAGAGCTGAGCAGCAGCACCTCTTCCATCCCACAGAGCCTCAGTCTGGAGCCTTTTCCATTTTGTATCAGAGCAAAGAAAGTTCAAGGAACCCAAAAGCAGCTCCTGCCAAGCCGTGACGATCCAGCTCCTTGCAAACAGTTTGATTTGTATGAGAATTGCCGTTCTCGGTGCCAACTGTGTGAAGGAGGAGGGAAAAGAGGAGAGCAGAAACCTCCTTTCTCTTTAAACAGCAGTTGAGGATTTCTCCCAGCCTTTTGCTGCGCTCGTTTTTGCTTTGCCAGCACTTCTGCTCCCAACACAACAGTGGTTTTGGGGGATGGCTCAGAGCGCAGCCCTCAGCACCACCAGGCAGGGGGGTCCCATAGAGCAAAGCAGCTGTGGGATGCGGGGGGTTCCTATATAGCAAAGGGACACGGGGGCTGCCCTGCACTCTGCCCTGACTTTCTTTCCCCCCTCTGCAGCTCACAGCGGCCGACGGGGCCCCATGGAGGGGCGGTTGAGCGCAGTCGCCGAGCAGTAGCCGCAGCAGTGGGATGTTTACCTGGAGGTGCCTCATCCTTTGGGCTGTGCTGGTCACAGCCACGCTGTCTGCTGCCAGACCGGCCCCCACGCTGCCTGACCAAGGTAAGGCCAGCACAGTTCCTTCTTTGCCTTTTCTCTATGTTGATAAGATAGCCGGGACCTCTCGCCTTGCAGGAGGCAGAGCCTGGGGCCCAGCGTGGGGCGCACTGTGCGTCGTGGTGCAACTCGGCTGCGTTGTCTGCAATGAGCACATTGCACAGGCACACCTCCAGCATTGCCTATGGGTGTCTTAAAGCAGGAGGGAAACTTTGGAAAAGGACATGAGACACCCCTAGTGCATTGCAGGGGGACAGATTGGGATGTGTTCTCCATAGGCAGGCTATGGCACTGCTGAGCTCTGGGCTGGAGACACGCTAAGCTGCCATGCATGGGCCTCCGGGGTCACCGGGCCCCCAGGACAGCTGCACAGAGTGCTGCAGCATTTCAAAGCACGGCCCCTTCCCTTGGTGAGGCAGAGAATAACCAGAGCAGCCAAGGACTGCTGCCGAGCTGCTGCCTTTTGGTTCTAATTACCTGAGAATGTCTGGTCTGAGCTGTACGGTGTTGCTTTTTAAGGCTCACTCCTCCCCTCTTCCTCCCACTGAAAGCCTCATATGCTGGTGAGCCCCACTGGCACCCCATGAAAGCCATGGAGGTACTCAGAGCAAAGGCAGCGTGGGGTCATGGTGAGGTTTTAGAATCCTTAGGGAGCCCTGGAGGGGCTGAGGAGACAGCGGTGATGGTGGAGGGGACAAGGAGAGGTCTGAGCTGGGTGCCCACCAGGCTGGCAGTAACTTCTGGCAATGCCTCCCAGCACTGCTCTCACCAGAACAGCCCAATTAGTGCCACAGCAGGAACCTGGCTGCACAGAGCCTGGCTGCACAGAGCTTGGCTGCACAGATCCCGGCCCTTTGGCTGCTGCTGCTGGGAACAACGCGTCCCCGGCACCAGATGCGCCTTCACACAGGGTGGGACAGAGAATCAGGTCCAGGCCAGGCTGTGGGGGAGGCTCTGGTGCATCAGACCCAGAGCCATGCATCAGTCCCAGAGCCATGTATTGTGTCCTAGAGCCATTTATTGTATCTCAGAGCCATGTATTGTGTCCTAGAGCCATGTATTGTGTCCCAGAGCCATGTATTGTGTCCTAGAGCCATGTATTGTGTCCCAGAGCCATGTATTGTGTCCCAGAGCCATGCATCACATCCCAAGGCTGTGTGTTGTATCCCAGTGCTGGTCCTTTCCGCATCACCCCCATAAGCATCACCCAGGGGCAGCTGCTTTGCTGTCCCTCCTTAGCAAACGCAGCACCAGACTTAGTTCTGGTGTTGGTGGTGTTACACTTTACTGCTGGCATTGAGAAGTGCCTGATCCCCCATATAGGGCAGCCCCACCTCAATGCAGAGGAGGGTTCAGAGCCGCCCCTCCTCGTGGCTGGGGAAGGGGCTGAGGAGCTCAGCCTTTGTCAGGAAACTTATTGAAAGATCTGCTGCAAATAAAATATTAACGGGCACTCGGTGCGTTTTATGGTTCCCTAAATTTGGAGGTGGTTAAAAACAACAACAACAAAAAAAAAAGGAGTTAAGGGGGAAAAGCCAAGAAATTTCCATGAGCAACCTCCCCGTCTCCCAACCTCACAAAGCCTCTCTTTGTCTTCAGGTTAAACAGAAACCTGCAGAAAATTGCGGAGGGGATTTTTTTCCTCCCTCCTTGTCCTCTATTGTCCTCCATGCTGTTCCCACTGCTCTGCCTCTGCCCCATTGCTGCCTGTGGGGGGATGAAACGGCCAGGGGGGCTGCAGCTCTGAGCCCCCTTCCCCTGCTCCATGTCCTGGTGCAGACCCCCATCCCGGTGCTGCAGGGCATGGCCGTGTGCTGTGGGGCACCACGCTGCTCCTTTCCCCTCCCAGCCCGTCTGCAGGCATTGTTTGCCACCTCCCGCCTTTCCACTCGGATGCTGTCACTCCAGCCCTTAATTGAGGAGGAAAAAAAGAAATATGAGGCTTTGGGAGAGGCAGCAGCTCTGTGCTGCAACTGCAGGGCAGCTCTATGGGGCTGCCTGCACAGCTCCCCATGTGCAAACCCATTTTGTACCCCATGTTGGAGAGGAGTAGATCCCCGGGGCACCCTCCTGCTGCAGGGCAAACCCATTGCTTATTGCAGACAGATATGGCCCATGGGTGCTCCTTGCAGTGTGCAGGCCCTGCTGTCCCACACTGCTGCTGTGCACTGAGCTCTGAGCATGGCTGCGTGTCCCAGGGGATGGACGGGTGGTTATCCTGACAGCTTTGCAAACGAGCGACGTGCTGGGTAATTAAATGCTGCTTCATTTCACATGCTGCTCCGAGGAGCAGTGCCTGGGGCAGTGCATCAGTTCCCCCACTCCTGCTGGGACTGCAGGACAGGCAAAGCCCAGCAGAAAGCATTGCATCCTGTGCTTGGCATTGCCCTTCCCTGGGGTTCAGGGCTGTAGGGAGGCAGTGCAGCGTGGTTGCAGTGTGCAGTGGGTGCACTGTAGAAATGCAACAGGATTGCAATGGGATGCGACAGGGTTGTAGTGGAGTGCGACAGGGTTGTAGTGGGGTGCAACAGGGTTGCCGTGGGGTTGCTGTGGGGTAACAAGTGGGTTGCAGTGGGATGCAATGGGATGCAGCAGGGTTGCAGTGGGATGCAATGGGATGCAGCAGGGTTACAGTAGGATGCAATGGGATGCAGCAGCGTTGCAGTGGGATGCAGCAGGGTTTCAGTGGGATGCAATGGGATGCAGCAGGGTTGCAGTGGGATGCAATGGGATGCAGCAGGGTTGCAGTGGGATGCAATGGGATGCAGCAGGGTTACAGTGGGATGCAATGGGATGCAACAGGGTTGCAGTGGGATGCAATGGGATGCAGTGGGGTGCAGCAGGGTTGCAGTGGGATGCAGCAGGGATGCAGTGGGATGCATTGGGGTGCAGCAGGGTTGCAGTGGGATGCAATGGGATGCCGCAGGGTTACAGTGGGATGCAGCAGGGTTGCAGTGGGATGCAGCAGGATTGCTGGGGGCTGCAATGGGATGCAGCAGGGTTGCAGTGGATTGCAGTGGGACACAGCAGGGTTGCAGTGGGGTGCAGCAGTGTCACAGAGGGGGCACTTGGCTGCCTCCCCAGCACTCCCATGGGCAGCTGCGGGGGGGATGGAGCAGGGGGGACAACGGGGAAAGGCACTTTTTAAATAAGAAAGAAGCCAATCCCCACGTCCCGGTAAGCGCTTCCTGTTGGGATTAGCAGAGCTGTGGGGCATGTGTGTGCTTTTTCTTCAGGAAATACCTTCAGTGAGCCCTGGTGGGGTTTCCAGGGCAACCGGCGGCCGGACCCGCTGCTCGCGGCCATTCAGCCCGGGTTGTTGCTGTGCTGCTTTGTTGGCCGCTTTATTGCGCTCGGGCACACACAGCTCGGAGCCGTTTTGTCAGTGCTGAATGCAGAACTGCTCCATTCTGACTGGCAGCTCTGGCATGGGGCCATTTGCATGCAAAGTCCTTTTGGGGGGGAGCGGAGGGAGTGGGGAGAGCAGGGCTGAATGCAGAGGGGGAAAGGTGAAACACTGCTGCTGATATCCCCATCCATTGGGCTCCAGCAGCAGGTACAGGGAGCAGTGGGACTCTCCATCTGCATGGTGCTTTCATTGCAAAACTGGAACTGAGCAATAAAAGCACCGGTGAGTTTTGCCTTCAGACTCACAGCAAAATGGAACAGAATCTCTCCGAGCTGAACGTCTCCATCTCCATCCTTGCTCAGTGCTCCAGGTCCCAAATTCTGCCCTATCCATGCAGTGCTGCCTGCAGGATGGGCTGTGCACTGCTGGGTGCTTGGGGATGCAGCACTCAGCATCTGCTGTGTTAGAGCACCTGCACCGTGCATCTCCCAGACCTCAGCAAGATCAGCACCAACCCCTTGTGCACAACAGTGGGCACAGAGGTCTGGGCATCCCTGTGCCCCACACATTTGGGGCTGGAACAGATGGGCTGCAGACACTTGGCTCCCTGCAGTGCCCCCCCTGCTGCAGGGGAGGAGAGCCAAACGTTTCTCCGGCCCATTGAGCTCCTGCTTGCTCCAGGCACCGTGCTCAGAGCTGCGGCTGCTGTGAGGGGCTGCACCTGCTGGTGTGGGTTAGGTTACAGAAGAGCAGAATAAGTAGAGGAGGCACTCCAGGCTGATGGAGCACAGCGATCCGAGGGGGGGGCCACAATGCATTGGCTGAGCCTCTCCAACCCTGTGTGCACTGTGGTTTTGCAATGGCTGCATTTCCCAGGGCTGTTATGTGGCATTGCCAGCCAGGCCGTCCCGTGGGCTGCTGCTGTCCGGCTGCCAGAGCCGCTGGGAGCCGCATTGTCCCTGCTCTCACCCGGGGGGGGGGGGTAACCTGGACATGCTCATTAGGCTGTGAATTCGTTTTTGGTTCGTTCCCACCATGCCACATTTTCCGCCTTATCCCCGAGTGCCAGAGATGTGCTTTGGGTTACCAAAGGGCAGCATCCTGCCCTGCCCTCTGCCTCCCCGCACTGTGCTGTCCATCACGCTGCTCAGGCTATAAGAGCTGGGTTGGGATATGGGGGAGGTGGTGGGGATGTGGCCTTTGAATGGCACAGAGAGCATCACCATGAGCTGGGATGCCACCCTGGGGCCCAAAGCTGTACCCTTTCCAAAGAGCTTTCATCTCATGGGTACAGACAGAGCTGAGCCCCAGCTGGGAGCTGGAGGGCACCACAACCCTTTGGTTTTGGGTTCTCTCCCTGCTCATCCTGTAGGGGCAGGAGGATGCTGTGGGGCTGTGCCTTGGGTAGGATGTGGCTCCAGCATTGTATGTGCCTGTGACGAATCTTTTTGAAACACAAATGAGAGCTGCAGGGAGCTCTGTCCTGTGTGGCAGCTGGAGAAAAACAAGGGGAAATTGGATGTGCAAAAGATGAGCTCTTCCCCCCCACAACCTGCAGGACTCTGTAACCTCATAGTGGAACTTCCAGCCCTGGTTCTGGCCCTTGTTGCCATCAAGGAGGGTGCTGAGCTCATTGCCACATGCTGTTCTCATGGAGGAGTTCATAGGAACTCACAAGCTGTGGGTGGATGGTGTCCCTCTGAAGATGCTCAGACATGTGAGGGCTGCAGGAGGAGCGAGAAGTGGTAGGGCTACACTTGAGCCTCTGGAGCTGCACACCGGCTCTCCATCACTCCGCTCTGAGCACAGCTGATGGATGTGTGCATGGTTGGGGCTGGAATGCCTTCACTGGATGGTGTGAAGTCCCTTGGAAGCACCGGATTGCAGATGGAAAGGTCCTGGAGGTGACACATGCAGGGAGCTGGCCCTGAGGATTTGCTTTGGGATCTCCACCTGGAAAGTCAACATGATGAGATGGAATGAGCAGAGGAGGCTCAGCCCATGCAGGGCTGCCCTGTGAGGAGCAGGAAGAACACACCCTATGGAGATAGCAGCAGAGGTGTGCGAGCAGAGCTGACACAGGAAGGAGGGCAGACAGTGCACCAGGCTGAGTGTGAGCACTGGGAGGGATTGCTGGGAACCCAGATGGTTGCACCCAGTGCAGGATCCTCATGCAGCACCGTGGGGTGAGGAGAAAACAACACCAATGACCAGGAGAGAACAGTGCTGGGATGGACAGGATCATTGTGCTGATGGAAGGACGTCGCAGGA
Organism: Coturnix japonica; assembly: GCF_054131305.1. NCBI lineage: Eukaryota > Metazoa > Chordata > Aves > Galliformes > Phasianidae > Coturnix > Coturnix japonica. Next base: position 3,839,760 of record NC_140672.1, on the reverse strand, counting down.
CGGCTACGGGCAGGGAGCACCCGACAGCCCCCAACTGTCTGCAGCCCCCAGGCTGAGCTTCCAGCACTGTCACTGAGCCCTGCTCTCTGCCTGCTGCCCCAGCATAGCCCTGTAACCGCCTGGTGCTGAGCCAGGGGTCCCGGCCTGCTTTGCTGGCTGTCTGCTGCTGGGCAAGGAGACCCTGGGGTCAAGCCATGCAGGGTTTGGTGCTCCTCATCCTGCCCTGCTGCCAGCTCTGCCCAGTGTGCCTCAGGTTGCAAATTCCTCCCCATCTCAACCCCCTTCTGCAGCGCTTGGCAGGAGACTGAAGGCGCTTGCGTAGCTTTGGGCTCCACGGCTGTGCCTTGGGGCTGCTTTGGTTGCTTTCAGTGTGGCTGTGCTCAGGGTCCACCCCTGTCCCTCAGCCAATATCCCGCAGCGCATGTTGCCTGATTAACCCAGCCCTCAGCAGCCTGGTGTCCCGTTGTCTCTATTTCTTTTCTTTTTTTTCTCCTTTTCTTCCTCTCTCCCAAACTCCTCCAGCTCTGCCCAAAGCCAACATCGAGGTGGAATCCCACTCTGCTCACCCTGGCGACCTCCTCCAGCTGCGCTGCCGGCTGCGCGATGACGTGCAGAGCATCAACTGGGTGCGTGATGGAGTTCAGCTGCCCGAGAACAACCGCACGCGCATCACTGGCGAGGAGGTAGAGGTGCGGGATGCAGTGCCCGAGGACTCAGGGCTCTATGCCTGCATGACCAACAGCCCCTCAGGGAGTGAGACCACCTACTTCTCCGTCAACGTCTCAGGTTCGTAGCGGTGCCAGGGGGGCAGCACCGAGGAGCAGAGTGCCTGTGTGCACGCCTTGCATGCTGGCTGCCAAGCTCAGTGGGGTGCAGCCCTGCACGCATGGGATGCGCCACCAACTTTGTGCAATGTGGGGTGGTTGTGCCCTAATGGCTCAGCGTGGGGATGTATCAACACAAAGCACTGCAGCGGGGTCAGCATTGCTGGGTTTTCTGCTCAGAGCTGCACAATTGGTGCCCAGCACCCTCTGCACCCATTGAGTCCATGAGTGTTCTTCCACGGTGGCAATGCATGTGTGGGGACATGTGAGTCTGCATGGAACTGAGCACCGGGTGAGCTGGAGCTGAGGTTTTCTTTGGTGGATCTGAAGCACAGTGGTGAGGAATGAGGGCTGACTGAGGGTCGGGGCTTCCTCTGTTTGCAGGATCCCGGATGGATGGGTGTCCCGATGTGCCTGGCAGCACAGTGTGGGCACTGCTTTCCTGTGCCCAAAGTCAGCCTTGGGGGCAAACTGCTCCCTGGGCTCTGTGCTCCAGCCATGCAGTGTTCTCTCAGGGCCTCATGCCATGTGTCAGCACAGTGCACAGGAGAACAGGAGGGGTCTGTGCACAGTTCTGAGCTGGGGGTCTCTTCTCTTGTAGATGCGCTCCCTTCTGCAGAGGATGATGATGATGAAGACGATTCCTCCTCGGAGGAGAAGGAGGCAGATAACACCAAGCCAAACCGTACGTGTGGGTTGGGTTTGCCTATGGGTGGGGGTGAAGGGAAGCCAGGTGTGCATGTGAGCGGCATCCAGGGGCTGAGAGACAGGAGAGGAGAGGCAGAGTCCTGCTGCAGCCCTGGTAGAGCCTGGTTGGGGTGTGGGGATGTACCAGGGATATGTGCGCCTCACCCCAGTCCTGCCCTATGTTAACCATGAGCAAACATCAGTGCTCCCTGTGGCTGATCCTGCTGCTCTGTGCCCTGCAGAGGCTGTAGCTCCTTATTGGACCTATCCCGAGAAGATGGAGAAGAAGCTGCATGCCGTCCCTGCTGCCAAAACAGTGAAATTCAAGTGCCCATCAGGTGGGACGCCCAACCCCACACTGCGCTGGCTGAAGAATGGCAAGGAGTTCAAACCTGACCACCGCATTGGGGGGTACAAGGTACAGAGTGGTCAATCCATGTGGTCAATGCCTGGGGGTCAATGTGGGAGGAGGGGAAATGAATGGGTTTCAGAGGCCCCGAGCCGCCCATTGGTGCAGCCGCGTGCCTCTGGAAGGGCAGATGGGCCCCCTGACATTCCTGTTGCAAAATAGACCCACGGCAGTGACCTGCTTCTTGGTCATGTTTGCAGCAGCCTTAACCTTTGGGGGAGGGGAGGGGGATGAGCCCAGCCTGGCTGCACTAATCCCAGAGCTGAGCCAGGATGGTTGGGGCAGCCCTGGGAGCACTGCACATCACCCACATCCAGCACTGCACTGTGGGAGAAGGAGAATGAAGGAGTGCTGCTCTGTTTACAGGGCCTTGGTGCAGCCTGGAGCGTTTGGGCTCAATGTGCCCCCCAGGGCAGCAGGGTTTTGGTGCTCCCCATCTGTGTGCAAAACCCTGGTAGAAAATGGGGTGGAAGCTCAAGGCTTTGGGCATTGCCAGCGTGCCATCAGAACATGGATGTGGGTGCTGTTCCCTTTGTGCCACTCAGGGTGGTGCCCCTGGGACAGGTGGGAGCAATTATGGTCCCTCTGTAGGAGAGGGGAAAGGTGACCATGAGAAGATTTATGCTGTGCCAATGGGCTGAGATGCTCTGATGTGCACACATCTCACCCACCATCCCCATCCTCCTGCCCCCAGGTCCGCTATGCCACGTGGAGCATCATCATGGACTCGGTGGTGCCATCAGATAAGGGCAACTACACGTGCATCGTGGAGAACAAATATGGGAGCATCAACCATACCTACCAGCTGGATGTTGTGGGTGAGGATGGTGCTGGGGCTGCTCTGCCTCCCACACAGCAGTGGGTGCTGCGCCCACGAGGTTCACCTCGAACCCTTCTGGGGCTTTTTAATTGTGATGGAAGTAATTTCATAGACCAGACAGAAACTTTTTCTAATCGCCTTATTAGCCATAATTCCCAGCTGGGAAGGCTGGTCTGAGCAGTTCCACATGTGGAGTTGCTCTAAATGCCAGTAAATGAACCATTAAGAATGTGATTTAATTTGATTACACTGAGCAAACTGAAGGGAACAGTCAGCGAGGTGAACAAAGGGGTTTGTTAATGCTGACTCACCACAGTGGCAGCGGCTGGGGCCCTCATTAGGTTTGTTTGACCTCTGGCCCTTGAATAGATAGCAATGTCCCTGTGCTGGGATGTCACCTGGCTCTGTGGGGCTGTGGGATGAGACCCCTTTGGGATGAGACCCCTGTGGGATGAGACCCCTGTGGATGTGGGTTGCTCGTGCTGAGGTCTCCATCCCTCCATCCCTGCAGAGCGCTCCCCGCACCGGCCCATCCTGCAGGCAGGGCTCCCAGCCAACAAAACAGTGGCCCTGGGCAGCAACGTGGAGTTCGTCTGCAAGGTCTACAGTGACCCGCAACCCCACATCCAATGGCTGAAACACATCGAGGTGAACGGCAGCAAGATCGGCCCCGACAACTTGCCCTACGTGCAGATCCTAAAGGTAACGCTGCACACACACCGGGCTGCCTCAGCCCGGGTCTCTATGGGGTCCGTGCTCTCCCTGGGCACAGCTGGGGACATGTAAGGTGGCATCGAGGCATCTGGAGCCCCACCAGCCCTACCTGCTCCGCTCTGGGCTGTCCTGGAGGAGCTGGGTGAGAGGCAGGGGGCAGCAGGCAGCGGTGCACTCGTCCTTTGGATCCCTGAAGGTGTACGCCATGGGCTGGGTGGGTGCTGGGGGCAAACATGGGGCAGGTTGCTCAGTCCAGGCACAAGCAGTGCCCTCAGCCCTTCTGCAAAGCTGGGGTGTGTGAACATCCCCATCCGTAACAAGCTTCCAGGGCACATGGCCATTCCCATCTGTGTCCCCATGCCCAGGGCTCGTGGCCACCCTCAGCCCTAAGGCACACGGCCACCCTCAACCATATGGGGCACATGGCCATCCCCAGCTGTGTCCCCAGGCCCAGGGCTCATGGCCACCCCCAACCATATGGGGTGCATGTCCATCTCCAGCTGTAGCGCACATGGCCATCCACACCCCAAGGTGCACCCACCCCTGATGCACTGTAGCAGGTTTATGGTCCCCTGGCTCACCACAACCCCATGGCCCCCAGCCTTGTGCTGGCACCATCGCTCCGGGCACTGTGGTTTCTGACCCCATCGATGTGACTCCTCTGTTGTTGGTCTGTTCCAGCACTCGGGAATTAATAGCTCTGATGCGGAGGTGCTGACCCTGTATAATGTGACAGAGGCGGAGAGCGGGGAGTATGTTTGTAAGGTTTCCAATTATATTGGCGAGGCCAACCAGTCTGCGTGGCTCACTGTCACCAGACCTCTGGCAAAAGGTAATGGGAAGGACGCCCAGTGGGACGCTTCTGGGACCGCCTTGTCCCCAGTGGTGGAAAACACAACTCTGGGCTCTCTCGTTTCTGCTGTATTTCTGGTGCAAAAAAGCCATGGAAAAATACCCCGTGGGGCCGGCTGGGCTGTGTGTAGTGTCCCCCTATGTGCTGTCCGTGCTGTCCCCTATGTCTCCATCCTTGTGACACCCAGCCGGCCCTTCCCCGAGCTCTATTTTTCCATGTGGCCCATTACCAGCATGCTCCGATGGGCAGGACCGTTGGTGAAGGGTTTATATGGTCTCTTTAGGTCCACCCGGATGAGCGGTCATCCGGAGGGTCTCTGCCAGGGGGTCTCCAAGGTCTCTGTCTGCTCCCATATGAGGCTGCTCCCTCCTCTCTGCCTCTCCCCAGAAGATCTCATGTCGTTTGCTTCTCCCTTTTGCTTCCACTCTCCCCCTCTAGACGGCTGGCGTTAACACGACAGACAAAGAGATGGAAGTCCTTCACTTAAGGAATGTCTCATTTGAGGATGCTGGGGAGTATACATGTTTGGCGGGTAATTCTATTGGGATCTCCCATCACTCTGCATGGTTGACAGTTCTCGAAGGTATATACTCTTCTTCCTGTCCTTATCCTCCCTTGTTTCCACGTGTGTCGGATGCATTGCTGGGGCTGTCGCTTTGCTGTGTGTCGATGTGCTGCTCGGCCATCGATGCTGTGCGGATCCACGCCTGATACAGCAGCCTTGGGGAAGCTTTTGGGGCGCTGCGTGGGCGCCGCTCTGCTGCCAAAAGCTTTGCCCGTAATCAGCCGCTGCTTGGGTGCACTGTGAGGTGGTGCTGCTGGGAACATGAGGTTTCAGCTCTTCCACCTCTCTCTCAGCCTCTGTTCTTTGGGGGGGGGGAGGGTCAGGTTTGGGCTGCTGGGTTTGTGGCTGTGCCATTTATAGCGCTGCCACCCCCCCAGGTCACAAGGTGGGGGCGTGCTGTGGTGCATAAGGATGGGACCCCCCCCACCTCCAGCCCCCATCCTGCAGCACATCACTGCTGCTGCTGTTGCTACAGGTGCTTCTGGCTGCTCAGCTCCACCTCCCAACACCCGTTGGAGCCACACGGCCCCTCCGGGCCACTGTAACCACAGATCCCAATGGCTGTGCAGCTCAGCCCCACAGGGCGGTGGGTGCAGGGGAGCATCCCCACATGGTCCCCATGGTGCCATCCCACATAGAGTGGGAATGGGCACGAACCCCCTGCTTCACAACCTGCAGTTCACCCCTTCCTGCCCCAGGTACCTGGGTGCATCCCAAGGGTATGGGTATGGGTACAATGCTTATCCCAAGGCTGTGGGTGCAGTGCCCACCCCATGGTCTGACCACTCCCTGCTGCATGTGGGAGCATCCCACACCAGCCCTCACCTCTGCTGAGAGGAGCCAGGTTCTGCCCAGCCCCACTCTTGGCTTCCACTGATGCCCTCCCTGTGCCAACCCAGCTATTGAGGACTCACCGGCCATGATGACGTCCCCCCTCTACCTGGAGATCATCATTTACTGCACCGGCGCGTTCCTCATCTCCTGCATGGTGGTGACAGTCATCATCTACAAGATGAAGAGCACCACCAAGAAGACAGACTTCAACAGCCAGCTGGCTGTGCACAAGCTGGCCAAGAGCATCCCACTGCGCAGACAGGTAACAGAAAGTAGAGAGGGGGTTTCTTGGCTCTTACTGCCCCTCCCCAAAGAATTGGCACCATGGCCAACCCTTGTCATGCTTGTGTGCGTGGCCCCATGGCAATGAGGCAGTTAACCGAGTAACTAGGAGGCATTATGGCAATTTAATATTGAGACAAAGAGTGCGTGCTGCACACCAAGGGCCCCCAGGCTGTGTGTTTTGTGGTACCAGCAAGCAACAAATCAATTACAGTTGATACAGTTGTGCTCCAATGGGGAGCAGCAGGGAACCCACAGTGTTCAGGAGTTGGGGGGGTCCCGGTCAGCGTTTCCCCATTGGGAACGGGTGGCCGTGGCCCCAGCACTGCGTGAAGGTAACCCACAGCCCTGCTGCAGGTGTCGGCTGACTCCAGCTCCTCCATGAACTCGGGTGTGATGTTGGTGAGGCCCTCACGGCTCTCCTCCAGTGGAACCCCCATGTTGGCCGGTGTATCTGAGTATGAGCTGCCCGAGGACCCACGCTGGGAGCTGCCAAGGGACAGGTGGGGATGGGATGGAGTGGGGTAGGGTGGGATAAGATGGGATGGGATGGGTTGAGGTGGGGTGTGATGGGATGGGATGGGATGGGTTGAGGTGGGATGGGATGGGATGGGATGAGATGGGTTGAGGTGGGATGGGATGGGATGGGATGGGATGGGCTGGGATGGGGCAAGGTGATGGCACTGAGGTGATGGCACTGAGTGTGGTGGCCGTCCTGCTGTCCCAGCACGGCATTATGTCTGTCTGTCTTCCCACCAGGCTGATCCTGGGCAAGCCATTGGGAGAAGGCTGCTTTGGGCAGGTGGTGCTGGCCGAGGCCATCGGCCTGGACAAGGACAAGCCAAACCGTGTCACCAAAGTGGCTGTAAAGATGCTCAAGTGTAAGAGGGGATGGGATCGGGTCTGTGTGTGTATGGTGTGGGGTTCCAGGCCAGCCTCCCTGACTGCTGCCTTTGCTGCCACAGCCGATGCCACAGAGAAGGACTTGTCTGACCTCATCTCTGAGATGGAGATGATGAAGATGATTGGCAAGCACAAGAACATCATCAACCTGCTGGGGGCCTGCACACAGGACGGTGAGCGGGCGAGGGGGGGCTCCCAGCACTGTGCCCCCCATTGGGGAAGCTGTGGGGTCCCGGCACATGGCTCAACCCCACTATCCCATAGGGCCCCTCTATGTCATCGTGGAGTACGCCAGCAAAGGCAACCTGCGTGAGTACCTGCAGGCACGGCGCCCACCAGGCATGGAGTATTGCTACAACCCCACTCGTGTCCCTGAGGAGCAGCTCTCCTTCAAGGACCTGGTGTCCTGTGCATACCAGGTGGCACGAGGCATGGAGTACCTGGCCTCCAAAAAGGTGTGAACCCCTCACTGTGGGTGTGCAGGGATGGGGATGTGGGGCATCATCTGACAGCCCCATATTCTGCACAGTGCATCCATAGAGACCTGGCAGCCAGGAATGTGCTGGTAACCGAGGACAACGTGATGAAGATCGCTGACTTCGGGCTGGCCCGTGACATCCACCACATCGATTACTACAAGAAGACAACAAATGTGAGTGGTTTGATCCTGTTGTGCCACGCAGCCCCTGGCCGCCCCCGTGGGCAGTGCTGAGCTGATGGGGTTCTCTTGTCACAGGGCCGTTTGCCAGTGAAGTGGATGGCCCCAGAGGCTCTGTTTGACCGAATATACACTCATCAGAGTGATGTGTGAGTACAGGGTGCTGCTCCTGGTGTAGCTGAGCACCCGAGCTCTCTGTGTTGCCCATGGTGGCTCATGCTGTGCCCATATGTCTGCCTGCAGTTGGTCCTTTGGTGTTCTGCTGTGGGAGATCTTCACGCTGGGTGGCTCGCCATACCCCGGTGTGCCCGTGGAGGAGCTTTTTAAGCTGCTGAAGGAGGGACACAGGATGGACAAGCCCAGCAACTGCACCAACGAGCTGTGAGTGCTGGGGGGGCAGTGGGTGATGGCCTATGGTGCCATCCATGCTGAGCTCATGCTCTGTCCTGGGTGCATGAAAGGGGAAGGCAGATGCTCAGAATTACTTTTGCAGCAGTCCCTTTAACTGCAAAACATCAGCTAAATCTATTTGTGATGACCGACATCACATCTCCCTTTGCTGTCGCTCACTCTGGGGGTGAATCCCACAATGACCCCAGGGTTACACCCTCACCCAACAGCCCCACATCCTTCCTTGGGGGGCTGAGCCCCACACGCTGCACACTGCTGAGGGATGCTCTTGGCTCCCCCCACCCCATACAGGTACATGATGATGCGCGACTGCTGGCATGCCGTGCCCTCCCAGCGCCCAACCTTCAAGCAGCTGGTGGAGGACCTGGACAGGATCGTGGCCATGACCTCCAACCAGGTAGGAGAGACCCCCACGCCCCTCTGTGCCCCACAGAGAATCCCCCCCCTTAAGCTTATCCCTTGCAGGAGTACCTGGACCTGTCGGTGCCATTGGATCAGTACTCACCCGGCTTCCCAGCCACACGCAGCTCCACCTGCTCCTCGGGGGAGGACTCAGTGTTCTCCCACGACCCACTGCCCGATGAGCCCTGCCTGCCTCACTGCCCCCCCCACAGCCACGCAGCTCTAAAGCGGCACTGAGGCTCCACACTCAGCTGTGCCCACCCGGCACCTCCGCAGGGAACTCTACCCAAAGGTTTCATTTGCTGTTTGCCTCTTGGTTGGCTCTATTCTTTCTATTATCATCCATTTAAACCTTTCCCATGAGGTCTGTGCTTGGACATCACCACGTGGCGCTGCCCTATGGGGCCTATGCACACTGGGAGCATCGCATCCCAGTGCTGCCCAGCCCCACACATGGAGTGCCCCGTACATCAGTGCTATGCCAGAAGTCCCGTGTACATAGCTAAAATATGTATAAATATGAATATATATTTACATGTCTTTTTAAAAGGGTTGTTACCAGAGCTATACCAGTTTGGTAGGAAGGTACTAGTGGCTGGTAGATATCAGTTGCTATATATTAAAACAAAAAAAAAAAACAAAAAGAAAAAAAGAAAAAAAAAAGAAAAAAAAATCCATATATTTTGCTACATTTGCTGTTTTTATTTTTTTAAATTATGTTCCCGACCCTGTTTCAGTTTTAGATCCCTCGATAAGAATTGCTGCTGCTGCTTCAGTTTTATATGGGGTTGTATTAAACCATAATAATAACGTGTCGATGCCTTTATGGGAGCACGTGGCCACGGTGCCAATGGCCTTTCCCTCCCCCCCCCCCGGGGGGGGCTGCAGTGGGGCAGGGTGCAGCCCCAGCTCCACACCCCGGGGCTGTGCCTTACCCAGACCACCCCATGGGGAGGGGGGGGCCATGGGGTCCGCTGTGTCCTTGCCTTCCCCCCCCCCTCCCCTCCTACCCCTTTCTCCGGTCCCTGGCTCTGGGATCACGGAGTCAGGGCGCTATTACTTGAAAAGTTTATTTTGCCTTTGTATGGAGAAATATTATTTGTTGTAAACTCTTCTGTAATGAATCTGGAATTCTTGTAATTATTAAAGACTTTAACCAAGAGGTGCCTTTTGCCATCCCCATCCATTGTGCTGGGAGATGCTTGGGGTGCTGGGAAGCTGCTGCCCCTTTGCTTCAGGCTTGGGGACGGCTCCTTATAAATACACCCCATCATCCAACAACCAGAAACCCTCAACTTTCACCTCCTGTGCTACCAAAGCAGTCGGTGCACGTGGCTGTGATGCGGGGGTGCTTCCAGATGTGCTGGATGCTGCACACCAATGACCTCGCCAAGGGCTCGGGCTTCCAGCTGGGCTCAGGCTCCAGTGATAGAGATGGGGGATAAGGATCAGGGTTAGGGTCAGGGTTATGTTAACCCTCTCCCTGCTGCTGTACCCCCAAAGGAGCTGAGCCTTGGTCTGGTGGACCCGCAGTGGTTGGGTTCGTCTCTGACCCCTTACCCTAATGGTGCTGTGCCCACATCCGTGGCCATGTGCTGCTTAATGCACCACGGCTCTGGGTCGCAGCTCTGTCTCATCGGCTCTTTTAAAAGCATCTGCTTGTTGCTATTTCCATGTGTAAATTAAATCGATCAGCCGCTCTCCCCCCCAGCCCCCCTCTCCTAAATTAAGTAGGGCTTTTAATCAAGTGATTTATGTCGGATCCGCAGCCCGGGATTAAGCTCACAGCAGCCGCGGGGGGAGCGGGGGGCAGGCCATAAATCAGCGCTCTCTTTGGGAGCGGTTTGGCGGAGGGGAGCTCTGCAGCGCGTGTTTACATCATCAGAAAGTGCTGCTATCACCATCTTCTGCTCATTTCCTGGGGTGAGCAGGAGGGCAATTAAATATGATAATAAGCAGAGCGGCTCCCGCAGCACCGCAAAGCCTTGCAGGGAGATGGGGGGGTCTTGCTGCTTGGCTAAGGGGGCACAAGCAGCCCTGCAGGGGGAGATGCTCTGCTGCCCCTATAGCAAAGACATGGGATGGGTTGCCCCACCTGGCAGCCCCAGCAGCACAGCGCAATGTGCTTTGGGCTCTTGCAGAACCCTTTGTCCTCTCCCTTTCCTCTTTCTCTCCTTTTAAAGCCCTCCGGCTGCACAGGACCCAGCCAACCCCTTGGCCCCTGCCCAGGTTCTGCCTGAGCTCTGCTTTGTATCCCTGCCATGCACTGATGCACCGTGTTTGTAATTCCACCTCCATGCAGCTCCATGCAGGTTGAATGGCTGGCAGTGGGGACCCCCCCAGCCCCAAACCCCCCCCTCCCCTACAGCTGGACCTTGGCCGTGCTCTCAGCTGTACATCACTCCTTGTCAGCCTGCACAGCAGACACTGTCAGACACTTCTGGGCTGTGGTTTGCATCCAAACCAAACGTCACTGCTGCCCCCAGGGCCGGCTGTGATAACTCTGCTCCTGTGTGCAACCCGAGAGCTGCCACCGTGCACAGCGATCCCACAGCCCCACTCCATGGACTGATGATGGGATGTGCCATAATCCCGACCTGTGGGTACATGAAGAACATCCCTGAGTATCCCATAGTCCTCCTGCATCCCAGCGTGAGGATGCACTGAGCTGGGATGGGTCTGGGACAGCCCCAGGACCCCTCTGTCTGCACCCCATAACTCTCCCTTTCCCCTCCCCATGTGGTTTGGCTCTCCAGCCCTTGTTCTACATTATTTTAAGCTGGTGTAAGGCTCGCTCGTCTTTGTTACAAATTTATAACAGAGACAGAAAGCCTGCTAGGAATGTAATGCTCTAATACAGGAGGCTATAAATCTCAGCCTTTGTTGTGCTTGGGCCTCACTAAATCACTGCTTTTCCCTCTGAATATTAATCTGCTCTAAAAGTGCTGAGCGGTGCATCTTTCCCAAATGGTTTTTAGGGGAAGAGGCTGATGTAAGGGCCGTGGCACAGCCCCATAGGATGCGGGGAGAGGGGATTGGTGCTGCAGGGATAGGGGGAGCAAGGCAGGGGGATGAAGGGAGCAGGGATTGGTTATGGGGTGGCTCAGGATGGGGAGCATCACCCAGCAGCACCAGCACGGGGATGCCTGGGGTAGGACAAAAGCCATTAGATGGGTTTCTGGGAGCCAAAGGGAGGACTGAAAGGTGTTTGGCACTGGTGCAGCTGGAAAAGCTCTCCCCAAGCCAAAGCACACACAGCCTTGGAGCTCTGCGCCATTTAATTTGCCCGACGTTGCAGAACAGAATGCAGTTATTTATGGGGCTCTGCTGAGTTTGTTTCCTCCTCACTCTCAGTGCAGCACGGTGCTGCATTTCCCCTGTTTTGCTGCTGCAGCATTGCAGGGCCAGAGCTCCATCCCTCAGTGGGGTCAGAGAGCAGCAGGTCTGGGGTATGATAGAAGGTCTGGGCTCTGCCAAAGGGTTTGTTCTGAGCAATGCAGGGACACAGAGCTGCCCTGGGATCAACCCTGACCAGGACACACCACTCAACAGCACAGAGCAGCACCCACCCAAGGGTGGCAGTGGGTTCAGAGGGCAGGGTGCAGCTGCTCCCATTATCATGTATTAGGTGGGACTGGCTGTTCTCAGCTGTATTTCAAGACTATCAGAGCAGCAGCCTTTCCCAGGAACATCACCCATGTGTGGGAAATTAAGACTATTATCTCAAGTCATTTTCTACCCACTCCTTGTGCTGAAACCCCTGATAATTTGCAGTTCACTTCCTGCACCCTGAAAGCTCTGCTTTGCTTCACCTGTGGGAGCAGCACACCTGGGCAGCATCCCATAGACCCTATGTGTGAGCAGAAGGGCAGCTCTTGTCCTGTGGAGCACTGAGTGCTGCCTGGAGCTGTGCTGGTGAGGAATAACCCATTCTATTTCATCTCATTTTTGCTGTATGGAGCTCTGTCCCAACAGCTCACCTGCTGCTATGGGGTTTCTTTGCACCCATGGGACTCCACTTTGCCTGCAAGAGGTGCAGCATGTGGGTATGTGTGTAGGTCTGTCGGTGCTGCAGGCTCAAGCAGCTTGGATCCCTGCTTTGGGCAGTGCTGTTTGGGCTTTGCAGCTCAGCTGCTGCTGCAGGCAATGGGAAAACAGCATTTAAGGTGTCTGGTTGGTACCGAGAGCACTTCATTATGCTGTTCTAATGAGTAGTTTGTTCTGTGAAGCCACTATGGGCACACTAAGAAGGGGCTTTGCTGGGGGGTGGTGCTGCAGCTTCTAATGCCCCTGGAAATAAAAGCAAGATCCCAACTAAGTTTTGCTATCCTAGAGGCAGCTCCTTGCTGTGTGCAAGAAGTTGGGCTCTCTGTGTGCTGCTCTAGAGCTGCAGACAGAGGGAGTGCATGTCTCCTATGTGTTGCTTTTACATGCAGAGCTGCAGCAGCGCTGGGGGAGCAGGGCAGTGCTTGGTGCTGGGGTGCAGCCAGCACTGCAGCTTTGCAGGGCTGAGCTGTGTGTGCTGGCTGCTGAATGCTGCCTGTATCTGGGGAACTGGAGTCTGGCTTGAAGCAAAAGGGCTGCCTGGATATTTGGAAGCATGAGGTCTTTGCATCTGCTCTTCTGCAGCTTTATGTTTTATGCACAGTGCTGTGGAGCCCATTGGAGCTGCCAGCCCTGCTCTGTGTTGCAGGGTGTAGGAGTTGAATGGTGCTGCAGGCAGGAATAGTGCTGCCCAGGTGCAGCTTGCAATGCAAACACTGCAGCACAAAGACTGCAGTGTGCTGCTGCCTGCTGGCTGGGAGTGGCTGTGCTGCCTCAGAACTGCACCAGCAGATGCTCCGCTGGTTTGTATGGTAGGGAAAATGCTGGCTGAGATTTGTATGTGCATCATGAGCAGTAATTACTGTGTGGCCCTTTCATAGTAGGAAAACACGTCCCCTGATGATAGTAATGTAAACTATTGACTGCTGGCAAAGAGTGGGAGCTGAAGGCAGGGAGCAGAGCTGGAAGGAGTCATCAATAGTAATGGCATTTTTGCATGTATGTGTTATTGTGGGACAGGGATCGATCCCCTCAAATTGCATTACTATCTGCTGAGCTGTTCCTCCTATGGAGGCAGCTCATAGACACAGAGGTCTCTGCTCCCAGCTCTGTGGTTGCAAAGCTGCTCCTGGGAAGTGTATGTGTGTTTTTCTGCCCTCTGAATCAACACAACGAAATACAGACCTTTGGGATTGCACATTGGTTTTATTACCGTGGCAGAGGTGCAGGTACAAAGCTAAGCTTGCAAGGCAGCTATCGTTGTACTGCATTCTGATTCTGTATTGCTAATAAGAGCCCAAAGTCACATGTTTAAAGTGCTGATAATGCCCCGACCTTGAGATGACTGCTTGTTTTCTTTTGTCTGATTGTTCTAAAAGCTGTCTGACCTCTAAAAAAGACATAGCACCAAGTCTAGCTTTAATCTTACAGTCAGTATAAATATCTACAGTCCATAAAATAACTTCTGAATATTTACATCCACCAAAGACTAAAAACTAACAGATGTTAAAAGCAGCAGTTCAATCTCCTCCTGTAGAGTCCACCACAAACCAGCAGCTGACACTGGAGTGTATGAAGAACCACTTATAAAAAGCCTGAGGGTAGTTGCTGTGACGTAGTGCTGAGCTGGATAAGGTTTAACCAAGTCTCAGCTTGTTAAATAGTATGTGGGTCTGCAGGCTGTTACCTCAGGAGACCCAGAGGGATGCTGAATAACGCACAACTCTGTCTCCCATAGCAGTGCCAGGCAGCTGGGCTGCCCTTGCTGCAGCTTTTACTGATGAATGTTGATAGAGTGGAAGCTCCTCTCTTCACTGTTCTGTTCTTGTCCAGCATGTTTTTAAGTAAGTCTTTCAGAAAGACCCAATGCAAGCAATGAGAACACTGTCCTCCTTTCCTCCTTGTCTTCATTTCAACTGCAATATTTAAATGCAGGGTCCACACAGGTCACTTTGTGCATTAGTTGGGGTTAAACCACACTAACTGGATCAGGGCTTGAACCCATCAAGCTGCAGGAGCAGGACAAGATGCGAGTCCTGTATGTGTGGCTGTGCTCCTGCACAGGATTCTAAACTGCAGAACAGGCTGTGCTGGGCTTCCAGACTAGTTCATTCTGCACCCAGACCCATGTGAAAATGAATAGCTGCCTTTCCTAACATTTAGGAGCACAAATAGCTGTTCAGTAAGTAACAGCAGTATAAGTATTAACATATTTACAACATAAGTTAAAATGGTGGGGGTAGGGGTACAGTATAAAGAGAAGCTGGTGCTATCCTGATAGCTGTAGCATTGTCTGCTAGTAAGACTGGGACAAGAGAGGGTCCCTTAGGACTACTGACACCTCTTTGTAAAGCAGCCTGCTGGACAGTCTCTCTTTCCTTTTAAGTAGATGCAGAGATGAAAGCTCTTATCTTCCAGTGTTGGCCATCCTTGCTGGCTTCACACTCCATTGGCACCAGCCTTGCTGCTCTGAGATGCCTCCAGTTTAGTCTGAATGTAAAAGTTGCAGATTTTAGGCAGTAGTAATACAGAGGCTTTTAAAATACAACTGAGATCCAAGTTCTCTGGGGTAAAGAAGCATTTAAAGAAGAATTTTACTGCCAATATAGCTCAACCTGGACACTCAAACTTGCCTGAGGTGGACATCCTACATCTAGATGTAAGCAGCTGTATGGCAATAAATTATTTGCAGAAGGGAAAGAGTAATGGAAAAGGCAAGTTACTGTACATATATATGTATATATGTATACACATACATATATAGATACAGAAAGGCACTTAACACTGCACTGTTTCTGACAGAAGACATGTCTATCCAAGTGTTTTAAAGCAGACTGTTAGGAAAGAGCACAAAGGGAACACTGATAACTCCCTCCAGTTTGCCTGGAGTCTGCCTTGATAACATGGTATGTTGTGTTCAGCAGCCCTCAGTGCAGCTCTGATCCACAATTTCTCCAGTCATGGCTGAGCTTAACATTCAGAACATCTTGTAGCACAGGTTTCCACAGCTGGACTATAAGCTGTGTGATAAACAAGCTCCTTTAGAAAACCTTAACATTCTGAAAAGCTTACCTCTTGTTGGAGTGGCTTAAGTGGGACCTCTGAGGCTGGTAATTTCTCTGTTGGCTGAGGTACAAACTCTTCATTCTTCAAAGAAAAAGATAACTGTAAGTCACAGAACCTTCTTGGAAAGCAAAGCTCTAAATGGACCCCATACAGTCCCATTCCTTGTCAGAACAAGGCTGTTCCCTGCAATGCGTCTTTGTGAAACCTATCCTTTTTCCATCATTTCTCCTAAGCTATTTAGTAAGACTATTGGGAAATAATTCCAGCTGCTGACATTATATCCTCCTTCAGTTTTCTGCTGCTGCTCTTATCAGATGGGACTAATACAAGGAACTCTCCTCAGTGTTGTGTTGAGAGACACAGACTCTGGCTTTGTAACCCTGGATTACCCAGATCTGGAGAACCCAGGCTCTTTTTTGTCCTGGACAGTTCAGCCCATGTTTGCTGGGACAGCTGAAAAGAAGCCATCGTCAACTAAGACAAATGTACCTGGATTGAAGTTCACTTTGTGTTTCTGCTATTTTCTGACCTTTCTTGCCTGTGTGATGGGGGCAGGATCCACCAGGGTCTCCTGATGTTCAGGAATGGATGTCATCACTTCCTCAGTTTCCCCTATCTATGGAAGAATACAGAGCTCAGTACAGGCAGAACTTCAGTTCACTTGAAGGATGGAAAAACAGGATTCATGTTACAGTGCCTCACTTGTATAATGGTTCAACTATTAACCTGAGAGCTTGATTCAAATAACTCACCTTATTCTCTGGAAGAGACTGTGGCTTTACATCTATTAAGTACAAGGCACGTGAGAGCAGGAGCAGAGAAGGTGGAACGTTCTCTTTTAAGTGCAGATCCAGCCACTGTTAGGGACAAGAAAATTGGCTGCAAGTCAGCACACATTTAGCAGTCTTTGTACTTACAAGATCTTAAAGCTATCTTGATTTTAGCATATGAAGTCTTTAAGTTCCCACAATGAGAAGAGAAAGCTCTGAAGACTTCAGAATACCTACAGGATGGACACCAGAGAGAAACTTTCCAGCTACTACTGAGATCAGCATCACTGACATGCAGCCAACAGTGAAAGCTAAGTGTTTTGTACCTACAGCTAATCTGAAACCTGTTTAATGTTTGTAAGAGGCCGGTGTTAGCTCTACTAGAACTTCTGGCTACTTTAAAGCTTAAAACACTTCTTCCCCCTCCATCCCAGTCTTTATTTTGCTTCCAGCCAGCCACCCACAGCTCTTTGCTCTACAAAGTAACATGCATATTTCATGGTTTAGATCTCAGCTATGCTATCCATATTAAAACAAACACTAGTAGGAATTGGAGATACCTCTTTCTATCCTGTATGAGCATTGTGCAGCCTTTTGTCCCAGGAGAAACCTTACTGAATGACTAAAGAGGAGTCGCTCACCTGTCTGAGCTGCTCCTTCAGCTGTTCTTCTGAGAGACCCAATGACCGCATTCCTCTGGCTCTACATGCACTCTGCAGTTCAGCCACACTTAAGCCATTGATTCCTTCCTTGGCAATCATCTGAAATGAAATGTTCCTATCTAGGCATACGGTAAGGCAAAACTTGATAAGCTTGAGGTTAAATAAATGTCTGTTTAGATAAGCGTGCATAAAGTCATAGCAAGGCAGAGACAAGACAGTACTGACATTCTGACTAATGCATTCTGTCCTTGAAAAATGACAGTATCCATCCAGCTACAGAGGATGAGAAACGCTGATCCAGATTCTAAGTACAGTGAATGTCACTTTTCTATGCAATCCTACAGGTGGCCCTGAGATCTGTGAAGACTGCATGCTTTAAAGCTGAACCCACAGTTAGTCAGATACGTGCTTCTGAAGTGGGCATCTCTTCCTAGGAAGAGTCTTTCTACTCCTTCCTCTAAAACCCATATAGTATTAACACCATTCCACATTACAGTTCCTGTACAATCATACGACGTAGGTTAGAATTAGCTTCTGGAGATCCTCAGTCCAACCTCCTATTCAAAGCAGTTAAACTAAATGTTGCTTTACACAGCTTGGATTTTTTCCATCCCTCCAAAGCTGTAATCTGTGCTAATTTCAACTTACTTCATCATCTGTCTTGATAGTCCTGAGCCTCAGCAGAAGCTGAAAGCGGAGCAGATTATTGGTGCCAATGGGCTGCAGCTCAAGCAATTTGCAAAGTGCTACAAGCTGCGGCCGTTCCAAGTGTTCCAGGGTCAGCTCATCCTCAAAGAGCTTGGAGAAGCTCACGATCTCTT
This sequence comes from Coturnix japonica, assembly GCF_054131305.1. NCBI lineage: Eukaryota > Metazoa > Chordata > Aves > Galliformes > Phasianidae > Coturnix > Coturnix japonica. The sequence goes on along the minus strand of NC_140672.1, from coordinate 3,822,035 downwards.
GGGTACTGGGTTTGTGGCCAGTGTGACGTATCTTTAATTAAAAAGAAAGAGCCAATTAAAACAGAATCCCACCTTCTGAATCCTTCTGTCCCTCTAAAGAATCCCCTTTTTTACATGCTGGCATTCCGGCCTCTCACTGGAAACAGAATGAATTAAAAGGCACATTTTACCTGGTGCACATAGGAAGAGAACTGTTTTCCTTGTCCTGTATCTGCTTTGTTCCTTTTGGCCATCTCTGCAATGGTCTCTTGCAAGAACTTTGCCAATTCCAGCTTTGCGTTTAATTTCTTTTTCTGCTTTTCTTCCTTTGTTTAAGAAATAGAGCAGAATTAGAACTTCCACTTGGAAATCAAAAGGAAAGAGGGGTTGCAGGATGAAGATGAAATCAACCTCTTTGCGCTGTTGTATTGAGAACAACACAAACCTTTTTGGACTCTGTCTCAAACGTTGAGGGCAGCATTTCAGGAAAGAGTTTCAAGAACACGGGTAATAGAAACTCCATGAAGGGAACAATGATAAACACCAGGAAGGGAACCAGCCGGAAAAGATCCGCACAGGTCCTCAGCAACTGCACAAAGAAGAGCACAGCAGAAGTTATTATTCAGCTGGAGGCAAAGAAAACCAACAAAGAACTGTTCCAAAGAAGCACGGAAACCACGTGGTTAAATGCATTTAGCTTTTAAGCCTCTTAATACACCATCTAAGCAAGTTGTTGTTTGGATGCCCAGCACTCACCCTCCGTCTCTCTCTCCTAGTGAGGACCTGACCGTGCAGCAGCCTCCACACCATCCTGGCAGCGACTTTAGTGTCAATCCAAAGCAAGTGGAACCCGTTGTAATAATGCTTCAATTCACCCACAACTTTTTGATGCCAGGACCTTTTCCCTATGGGTTTCTCTGTGCTTCGTGCTGGTGTTGGGGCAGCTGCAGCACCTCGGCTGGGCACAGGCTGCTCCTGCAGCACACGGGTGGATGTGTGGAATGATCTCAAAGCTTCAGCTGCATTACGAGGCAGGCGGGGATCCAGCTGCGTGCAATGCTGATGTGAAGGCAGTACACAAGTCCTGTTTAAGTGCAGATCCACCAGCTGGACCAAAGCAATGGCTGGAGAGCATGGAGAGATGGAACGCAGGAGCAGCTGGGAGCCTCTGCAAGCAAGAGAGGTGGTTAATGAAAGCATAGTGAGTGTTACAAAGCAATTTGTGCCCTCGGTGCCATAATAAATAACCTCACGGCTGCTCAATGCAGTTATAAAGCTACTCAGCTATATATAAAGCTATACCGAGACCACATCCCCGCGGGGTCCAATGCATAAGGGCCTTACCTGGGCCTGCTTTTGGGCCTGGCCAGCGCCAGCAGCGCGTTCCAGCTCCGCAGCGCCATGATGTGACCGGACCGGTGCCGGTCCTACTTCCCACCGGGCATCCGGCCTCAGTCCGCCATGGCGGACCCATCTCACCCCGCTCCCGACGCTCTAGCCCTGCAAGCGGAGCTCTATGGTTCCCTCCTGCGTCGCGCCGTAGCGTTGCGTCACAGCGTCTACGGCGGGAGCCAATCAAAACGCAGGATACCACAGCGGAAGGGTGGGCGTGACCCGAGGTGATCCTGGAAGCGGCTTCTCATTGGCTGCGGGCGGGGCTTAGCGGGTGACGTCATAGATGTGACGTCACGGCGAGGTGGTGGGGGGAGATATGACGTCAAATGCTGCGGGGCCCGACGGGATTCGGCCTATCCTTGGCCTTGAGTCGCCCTGCAGGTGATGTCACAGCCACACAGAGCACTACGAGTGGGGCCTGTAGGGCCTGTAGGCCTGCAACAGGTAGGAGGCAGCTCTGGGTGCTAAAACAGGTGAATGCTGCTTAAAATAAGTGAGAAATTGGGTGAGAAACACAACAGGGAGCTCCAGAGTTGTAGCAGGGCTCTCATTGCCTCACCGTGACACATTGCTGACAGCATATTGCTTGTGGTGGCTTTCATCCCCTTTAAGTTGTGGGGATAGCACTCTGCTATTAATCCAAGTGCTGTATTACTACCAAAACCGCTTCTTAATGCCGTGTAAATACAGTTTGGATCCTGGTTGTGATATAAACACACTTAAGGTATGTATTTAGGACTGAATGAGGGCCGGGTGCTGCTGGAGTGCTCCCACACTTCGAAGCTCTGTGTGATTTGGGGCTCCTGGAAGCAATGAATTGGCTTTATTTAAAGCAGAAGGTTCTTTAGGGAGAACACGGCACCTCTCTGCTGAAAATCATCATTTTCTCTCTGGATTATTATAAAGCACGGCAGCGTGTGGTACATGAAGATGGTGCTGACGGAGCTGCTGTCGTGTGTTGGTCTGAGCTGCTCAGGAGGAGCAGGAATGAGGTGGATGGGGGGAGGTAAAGCCCATAGAGCCCCTGGGAGAGGAGGGGGAGCAAAGAGCTGGTTCAGAGCATTGTGATGGTAGGAGCTGCTGGGTGCACTCAGTGCTGGCTGATAGGTGATGCTGATAAGCATCAATTACTTGTGAGTGCATGTTCTTAGCTGCAGCTTGTACCTTCCTCGTAGTCCCTGCACGCAGCCTGAGCGATAAATGTGTGCTTAAGCAACAGTTCTGTGTTCACTTTAATAACTTCTTATGCTGGAGGGTGGAGGTCGTCATCTCCTTGCTAACTTTTGCTTTCGCCTCGATTTTAATGAGTTTAAACTCACTTTATGTGTTGCTTCTCATCCATCAGATGATCAGAAAACTGGCAAGAAAAGGAAGAAACGGCGTGAAAGAAGGGAGAAAAACGAAGGAAAACAGGAATTCGTGGCAGTAATAGCGAGCAGCTTGAACTGTGACGTTTAGAGAAGACAGGAGAGAGTCTTTTTTAGGTCACCTCCATTTCTGCTGGCTTCCAGCATTTAAGAAGGAGCAGAATTGCCTTTTAAGTTCCTTTTATTATAGCAATTACCCCCTTCCCCCACCCTCAAGCAGAGAAGAAAAGCACCTCATTACTGTGGGCACTGGGCCTCAGGCTCCGGGCAGCACTGTGAGTTGGGGAATCATCTCTCAGTCTTTGTTCAGTGACTCGTGAAGCTCTTCTCCCTCCACTTTCATCTCCTCCCTCCACTTTCATGTCAGATCATGTCTCTTTTGCTACCTAATGTGTCGTGCTTTACTGGCCGATACTAAGAGGCCGATACCTCTGCTAACAGATGATTGTTCTATCTTTACTTTCTGCTCTCTGGTGCTTTGATTGCTTTCCATTTCTTTTTGCGTGTTATTATTTGTGCTGCAGGGATTTATTGTGCATAGTTTGGTTGTGTGTGTGTGTGTGTGTTCGGGGGGGGGGGGGAAGAAATCGGGAATTAACTGTGAGCATTTCAGTGCTTAATTGTGCAGCCTAATTAGGAGCTGTTGAAGATGATGATGGCTATTTCTTTCTTCATTTAACCCACATGCCAGACATCAGATCAACCCAGAATCATGAAGGTACGCTGGAATCTCCCTAGCAGAGCTGGGTGTTCACAGAATCACAGAATGACCTGGGTTGGAAGGGACCTCAAGGATCATGTAGTTCCAACCCCCTGCCTGGCAGGGCCACCAAACATACACATTTACTAGATCAGGTTGCCCTTGGCCCCGTCCAACCTGGTCTTGAACACCTCCAAGGACGGGGCATCCACAACCTCCCTGGGCAGCCTGTTCCAGGGTCTAACCACTCTCCTAGTGAAGAGCTTCCCCCTAACATCCAACCTAAATCTTCCCTCTTTTAACTTAAAACCATTTCCCCTAGTCCTGCTATTATCAGCCCTTTCCAAGAGTTTACTCCCCTCCTGGGAGTAAGTTCCCTTCAGGTATTGAAAGGCTGCAATGAGGTCACCCCGCAACCTTCTCTTCTCCAGGCTGAACAAACCCAACTCCCTCAGCCTGTCCTCATAGGGGAGGTGCTCCAGCCCCCTGATCATCTTCGTTGCCCTCCTCTGGACCCTTTCCAAAAATCTCCATTTTTTGTTGTTTTATTTCCCCCCCCAAAACCATCATAACAGCATCACGACGGGCTGCTGTGCTTCCAGCAAGCTGCAGGGTTTGCAATAGCAGAGTACAGGCTGCTGCTTGACTGCAGGTGATGCCACAGACTCAAGGCTGCTTGTATTGAACGTGCAGTTTGACTCAGCCCGCTTGTTGACTACAACCCCTATGGTGCTTTGCGGCCAATGGGGCTCATTGGGGCGGTGGCAGCGCTCGCATGCGCGGCGTTACCGTCGGTCGTGGGGCGGGGGGAGGAGGCGGAGGGCGCGGAGCGGGGCCGGGACTCGGGCCCAGCCGCACGGAGCGCCGCCTTCCCCCGCCGCCAGCGGTCGCCCGCGCCCCGCCGAGCGCCTCCCACCGGGAGCCGGCGGTGGGGGGGCGGTGGGGCGGCCTCCTCCCGGGGCGGAGCCCGGCGAGAAGCGGCCGGGGGCGCGGAAATCGAGGCCGGGGCTCCAGTCGGGCCTGCTGTGCGGGAGGAGGCGGGCGGGCCTCCGCCGCCGCCGCCGCCCCCGCCGCCGGGGCCTTTGTCTCCGCTGGGCTCGGAGGACGCGGCGGGGGCAGTTAGAATGGAACAGATTGAAGGTGAGGGCGGCGGGGGGAGGCTGTAAAGTCCGGCCGGGCTTAAAGGGTCCGCGGCCGCCATGTTTGCTGCCGGCGATGCGGAGGTGGGCGGTGGGGCTGGGGAGCGGTGCGGGGCCGACATGGGGCCCGGCAGCACCGCACGCTGCCGCCCCCCTATAGGCCCCGAGTTGGGTTTTGAGGTCGGGGCTCTACCCGTTGAAGCGGGGCCTTGCTCTGCCCTCCTGTACATCCTGGAGCTGTCAGGGCGGTCAGTGCAGCCTGAAGGTCTTCAGCAGAGATCTCAGTGATCACTTCATTCTGTGTTTCCTAAAGCAGAGTGCGGTCACAGCTGTAGGAAAAGGTTATAACCTATCCTGGTGCTTGTCCTGGTCTTCCTCTGTCTGCTTGGGATGCATGGGGAACGTTGTAGTGGTTTGATATGTTGATGTTTTTAAAGAGGTTGCTCCTGCAAGCAATTGAGATGTGCGAGCTCAGTGCAGAGGGTGCTGATCAAGGAGTGCGTGTTTTGGTTCAATACAACTGTTGTGCGTTTCTCAGTTCTGCAGCTTCTCGCTGTACACATGAGATGCATTACAGCTATTACGTTGGCTTTGTTGTGTGACACATGTCACTGTTCTTACAGCCTTTGGAATTGACAAGGGTCTGACTTTGGTTTTGATGTGAACAACAGCTTTTGGGCCTCCCCAAAGAACAAAAGAATTTCCTCCATGTTCTCATTTCAACCCCGAGGGCTCCCAAAACCAAATGAGTGCACTAAACTCAGCTCACTGCTTTTTTGTTTTCGGTACATAGGATTTTTACTGCTGCCCTCCGAGTTGCTTCTTTCCATTTCCTCATGGGAAACTTGTTAAGTGTTGCTTTATCAAAACCATATGACAGAGATGACTGTTTCTTCTGGCACTTAGAAGAGCCCTTAGAAAGGTACATGGGGAAGCGATCAGCCTTACCACAGCTTTAAAACACTGAGACAAGTTTGTCAAGAGGCCTCTGATTCACCATCTAGTCTCTGCTGGCACAGGCCCACTGAAGGCAGGAGGAATTCCCAGGCTGCAGTTCTCTTTGCTAATGAATCTGCTTGCAGCTGAAAGCTGGGCCTCATCCTAATGGATGGGGGTAAAAGTTGACATCTGTGTTTTGTAGGGTGTTTAGGACAAAGCGGACTACAAGTATGGGATGCAGAAATGTGAATAGTCATTTTATTTCGTTATCATTTGAACACTATAGGGAGATGTTTTGAAGGGAAGTGTGGGAATGTGATAGAGTTCATCTTTCATCACTTAAACCCAACGACCCTGGGCCTGTTTCTGCTTAGCTGTGTTTGTAAACACAGCATTGAGCATGTGCTGGGGTGGCTGCTGCGTGGATCAGAGCTTTGAGAGCAGCAGTGGCAGCACAACGCAGATTCAGACACGCACTGGAATGGAACAGTGCAGAAAATGACAGTGAGTGCGTGTGGTGACTCAGGTAATTAAGGGGCGGTAGGACACGAGCAGATCTGAGAGTCTCTCTGCTTCTGTTTGTGCAGAGAGGAGCTGGATTATTGCAGGGTTGGTTGTACAGACAGCCTGGAACTTCTGCTTTCGAGGCTGAGACAGAAAGCACAGCTCAGGCTGACGAGGCAGTGGCACGTAGGGCTGACTCAAAGCGCTGCTTTTGGTTGTGGGTGAGCCAGCAGGACGGCTTCTATTCACAGAGCAGATACCCCACGTCTCTGTGTGCTGCCCCATCTTTAATGCCTCCAATTCAACTTGTATGGCAGGGTTATCCACACGGCGCTTGTCAGCAAAAAGCAGTAACCTTAATTCAAAAAGGATTCATGGAAACTGTTGAAAATATATGGGAGGTAATGTTGATCTGCCTGAGGGTAGGGAGGCCCTTCAGAGGGATCTGGATGGGCTGGATCGCTGGGCTGAGGTGAATGGGATGGGGTTCAACAAGGCCAAGTGCCTCGTCCTGCATTTTGGCCACAATAACCACTATAGGCTTGGGGGTGAGTGGCCGGATGACTGTGAAGAGTAAAGGGACCTGGTGTTGGTTGATGCTCAGCTGATGGTGAGCCAAGAGGTCCAAGGGCTTCCTGGCCTGTATGAGAAATAGGGAGTGGAGTGGTGGAGTTGCCATCCCTGGCAGCGTTAAGAGGCATCTGGATGAGGAGCTATGAGATATGACTTAGTGGCTTGTGGTAGCAGTGGTGATGGGAGGACAGGTGGACTAGATGATCTTGTAGGTCCCTTCCAACCTTGTGATTCTATTTGCATGCTATGCTATTTACTATCAGTGCATGTAGCCCCTGCTTACTGCTGTGGTGTCAGCCAGCCTTGGGTCATCAGGCCTCTTCTGCTCCAAGCTGGGGTCATTAGCAGGTCCCCACTGCCTCGCCTTGGTTTGGTGGCACAGGGAAATGTCCCCATGTCTGATTTGCCTTTGAGACCCCTTCCTTTGGAGATGGAAGATTTAGGTTGGATGTTAGGGGGAAGTTCTTCATAGGAGAGTGGTTAGGCCCTGGAACAGGCTGCCCAGGGAGGTTGTGGATGCCCCGTCCTTGGAGGTGTTCAAGGCCAGGTTGGACGGGGCCATGGGCAACGTGATCTATGGGGTCTCTATGGGGATCTATGGGGTCTCCTGGGCAACCTGATCTAGTAAAGGTGTATGTTTGGTGGCCCTGCCAGGCAGGGGGGTTGGAACTACGTGATCCTTGAGGTCCCTTCCAACCCGGGTCATTCTGTGATTCTGTGGTCCTTCTCAAAGCAGCTTTGGTTGCTGATAAGTAGCAGTGGGACCTTCTGATGCTTGTGAGTTTCCTGTATGTGTGCTGCATACTGACCATACCTATGAGGACTCTCAATGGACGGGCAGTGAAACACACTGTGTTGGTATAAGGAAGTGTATTGTAGGAGCTGTACTAGGCTGACCCACTTCACCTCGTAGTACATATATCCTTTATTTTGTTTACTTTTGTCCTCAGATTCTTTGCATTCTGACCCTCCTGCAGGCAACATGAAAGCACTTACATGTGCAGTGCCTGTGTGTGGTTCCCTTATCAGTGACAGGCCCTGTTTTCCTTTTTGCTCAGATCCCTGAGCAGTGAGAAATGATGCACGGGGGGGATGCTGGGGAGCCAATTCTTGTTCTCTCATTAGGAAATTAAGTTGCAGCGTTGAAGGTATCTTTGTTTCCAAATTCTTTTCCAATACTACTAAAAAGTTTCCACTTCATACTTGAAATAATTACGTTGTATCCTTATCTTTTGGCTCAGTTCCAGTGTCGTATCAGGGCAATATCTATTGCAGGTTGTACTTGGAAGCCCAATGGTTACGTGGGGGCATCTGATAATGTAATAGCTGTGCCAGTGAGAAGAATGTACGCTGTCTGAAATGCTTTGCTGTGAGCTCAATGCATAGCGCTGCAAATTGGGTTCTCTTGTGTTTTTAGGCAGATAAAAGACTGGATATGGCTCCCCTGAGCACGTTGGTGGTGTTCTGTGGACAGTGGCATGTCCTTTGCGTTGGAGCATTTGAGTGACTTGTACTTAGTAATCCTTCCTGAGGTTTGAATTGTGATTGCGATGCACTCAGGATCTGTTGTGTTGTTATCAGCGGCTGCAGGTTTGCTCTGACACTCAAAAAGGGCTTCATTGAGCAGCTCAGAAATGAGCAGGTTGATACAGAGAGCTGGAAAGGAAGAAGGGTGGGAAAAGCTGGGTGTGTTATGGTGGTGACAGCACGGGAGTGGGGAGGAGGAAGCTCTTGGTGTTGTAAGCTCTGCAGGAGGAGAAGAACTGCTTGGGCTTTAAGGCTTGAGAGGAGTTAGCAGCTGTTTTAGCTTCTACAGGCTGCACAGAACGAAGCAGGTGTAGAAATTCTCCCCATTGGGAAACATAGACTGGAGTCAAGGTCTGTTATTATATAGGTGAGCTCCAGAAAAGCAAGAGTTAAAGAAAAAATAGTTTAGATCTATATATTTACTGACTCCTCCTGAATCCTATTTAAGTGGTGTTTTGAAGTTTGCTAACCCACAAGTTTTTTACATAACAAGATAAAGTGCACTGATAGCCTCCCCTGCACACCCCTCCTCTGATTTGTGCCTGCGGAGGCTGGTCACAGCTCTGGGACCTGTTCCAGCACTGGATGTACTGTGAAGGATGATACAGGGGGCTCCTCCCTGCACCATGGGCAGACTTTGACCTGGAGGGCTCTGTGTGCTGGAGATAAGGGCCAGGCACTGCCATGCAGGTTGTCAATTCTTTTAGTGTTGCATTTGGGTCTCATTCCCACCATTGGGGTGAGATGGCTTTGCCAGCATGTCAGTAGGGCGCTTCTGCTTCTCAGTGCAAACTGCACTCATGCTTTTGTATCCTATGTCAGCCCTTCTGAGCAAAAGAAGCTGTCCTGGCAACAGCATTCCTTGGCTGTGTATGGGTCAGGGCTCCTGCTGGCTGTGTTGATCAGGTGTTGCATCACTGCAGAGTTGTGTTGTGGCTGAAATGCTGCACAGCGTGGCTTGGTTTATAGCCCACCATTTAAAGTGGGGAAGGTCTTAAAAGGGAGAGTTGCCAGCGGAATGGAAACAGTTTTCCTATTAACAGATAAGGGGTAGGGCAGCATTGCTGATTTAAAGACAAGAAGGATGGTGAGGTGTTCTGGTGTTGGCCTGGTGAGGATTAGTTGTGCAGGGAGGTGCTTCTTTGTTTTTCCCTCTATACTCCATGACTTATTTGCTGCTTAGTGGAGCTGTGCTGTGTGCTGAGATGAGCAGTGTTCCTTAACATCAGACACTGTAAGGACTTACACCAGGGAAAATGTCTCCTAAAAGCCATGAGACTCTTAAGAGCAGGAAAACACAGAGCATGACTATTGAAGTAGCAGTGACATAAAGCAGGTTGTGCTTTTGGGAAGTACTTCATACTGAACGGTGTCTTGTTTGATATCCAGGTCCTTAGTTCTAAACTCAATGGGTGATTGTAATTTTGGAGTGTTCGGACAGAAGGCAGTGAATTAATTCCTCTATCAAAAACAAAACTTGAGAATTGATGGATTCTAAACTTTCTTAAACCATTCCTGCTTTGTCTCTCTTCATCCTGCAATGGATGTGGCTGCTCACTAAAGCACGGCTGCAGGTTTGTAAGATAAATTGTTGGGTTCTTTTGAAGTATTTAAAAAGAAGGAAATAGATTCTGATTTTGAGTAATGAAAAAAAGGGTGAAATTTCTTCCTAGTGGGAGAAATCTGTTGTTTGCTCTTTGGTTTGGCAGATGTAAAGGAGCAATTAATTTGTAGATAGTACAAACAGTTCCACTTCCTCTTCCTAGAATGGGTGGTGGTGGTTTGAGGCTGGCTGACCCTGATAGGCAGCTCTGCTCACCACGGATGTCCCTCCCATCGGCAGCAGCACTTGTTGGCTTTTGTGGCTGATATGCAGAGAGCAGCCAGGGGAAAAGATGCTCCTACCACCACAAGTAGCTGCAATTAGCAGGTTTTGCTGTATAGCATCGTGCTGTTGGGTTGTTTCCCTATATCACTTAACTGTGGTGACAAGTGTACCCTGGTTGATAGCACTGGACAGCAAAGATGAGCACAAACGTGAGTATCATTCAAGGACAAAGCTGACAAAGCATGTAATATAATTCAGATTCAGTCCTTTTTGCTGTTGTGACTTCAGGATATTGAGGTGCATTGTGAGGGTATGAATTTAATGTGGGGGTGAGGGGCATATTCGGGTTGTAATGATAAGCGGGTTGTGTTAGTGCCATTTCAAACCCTAACCAGAAGGGCATAGTAACCCTCCTTTGTGCCTGCAAAGGGGTAGAATAAATAACTCAGAGTTGTATTTGCTTTGGAAGGGCTAAACTGACCTTGCGAACTTGTATTTGTTTGCTGTAGTTTGGGTCACTGTACATTTCTCCTTGCACGTTGAGATTATGAAAACAAAAACCAGTCTTTAAATGCATGAATGGAGGGGGGGAAATTGATCATTAGATTTGCTATACCTCAGTGTTTTAATTAGCTCGGTTATCATCTTTTTACACTGACTGAACTCCCTTTTTCCCCTGACTCTAGGCCCTATGAGAAAAAGGGAAAGCTAAGGATGCTGGAGCAGAACAATGGATTTCTCTTTCTCTTTCATGCAAGGGATCATGGGAAACACAATTCAGCAACCACCTCAGCTCATTGACTCAGCCAACATCCGCCAAGAGGATGCCTTTGATGCCAGCAGTGACATTGCTGAAGATGGTGGACAGACACCATATGAAGCTGCCCTACAGCAAGGCTTTCAGTACCCGACACCCACGGCAGAGGATCTGCCCCCCATTGCTAATGGCTACCCGGCCGCCATCAATATGTATGAACCTCAAGCCAAATTCCAGACGTACAGTCAATATCCCAATGGTTCAGCCAATGGTTTTGGTACAGTTAGAAACTTTAGTCCCCCAGAGTATTATCACATGGAAAACTCGAATGCGAGGCCACATGAAGTTCTGGAAAAACCTTCCCCTCCACAGCCACCCCCACCACCACCTGCAGTGTCACAGACGGTGATTCCAAAGAAGACTGGCTCACCAGAAATCAAACTAAAAATAACCAAAACTATCCAGAACGGCAGGGAATTGTTTGAGTCCTCTCTTTGTGGGGACCTTTTAAATGAAGTCCAAGCGAGTGAGTATGCAAAGGCAAAACATGAAGGGAGGAAAGAGAAAAGGAAAAAAAGTAGCAAGCACGACTCTTCCCGATCGGAAGAGCGCAAGTCACACAAAATCCCCAAATTAGAACCAGAGGAACAAAATGTAAGTGTGATAATAGCTTCAACCATCTGTATGCCTGATATTGTTGGTAGAGGATGCTTCTTCAGCGGTGTTTTTTTCCTCGCTTCTGGGTATAGATGTAATTAGCCTTAAGTTTGATGATTTTCCTATTGTATTTTTAACACGATGTTGGTAACGCAGTCTTTGCAAATAACCAACATGCAGATTTGTCTCATTATTGTGGATATCCTTCATCAGTCCTTCCCTGCTTCTTTGAGACTGCATTAATTAAGGTGGAAGGTTATTTGGATATACTGTCTGAATGTTTTCCTATTGCTTGTTACAGTACAATGTTGTTCTGTGTAGGGGTGGGGAGGGTATATTCTGGATTGTGGTGCTACTTTGAAGTTGAAATAAGGAACTATCACACTTGCTTTGGGGGCTTGTGGTTGCTTTTCTCTTTGCTACATATATCTTCTGTTTGCTTTCTTTAGTGCGCTGCTTTTGGTTTTACTGTCCCCTTATGCTGTTTGTGTTTGTTTTCCTTTCTTCCTTTTCATTGTTACCCATTTCCTAGAGACCAAATGAGAGGCTTAGCATGCTGTCAGAAAGGCCAAGAGAAGATGCACTGTTGGAGGAAGCCCCGGTTAGTACCTGCACTGATCAACACTTTCTGGTGTTTCGCTGTTTTGGTACCATTTATGACTTCTTTATTTGTCAGATAAATGAGCCACCATTTCTTTTGAAATGCTTCTTAGTCACTGTTGTGTCACAGTGTCTCTTTTGCTATAAGCACTGTCTTATTTTCTCCTAAACACAATCAACTTCTTCATCAACTTATGAAGGAGCAATTTATTTTTGGTTTTTGTTGTGGTTTGTTGTTGTTTTGTTTAGGATTGTTGGTGCTTTTTTCACTGTTGCTTGTCTTGTTTAGTCGGTGACTGTTGTGTGTAGATCTGAGCTGTTAAGCTTGTGTTGTTCTCTCTAGGTGCAGCAGTTCTTGCCTTCTCTTCCAACACAAGTGAGCCATGACATCAAGTTTCAGGTTGGCGATCTGGTTTGGTCCAAGGTGGGAACGTATCCGTGGTGGCCTTGCATGGTTTCATGTGATCCACAGCTTGATGTTCATACCAAAATTAATACACGAGGTAAGGGAGGAAGGTCACTGCCACAATACATCAGGTGTCTCTGGTTGTTTCTACATTAACACAAATCTCATCTTTGAACTTCCTTTGTGGGTTGGGGTTCCTGGTCTGTGTGCTAAACAGGACAGTTACTGTAATGCATAAAAGTAGTGCTTTTTAAATTGCCTCCACAAATGAGCCTATGCAAACTAGGCTTGAGCACTTTTCTGAAGTCATCATGCTTATGAGAAGACATCTGATAAGTCTGAGGACATCCAGTGTGGGCAAGGTGTACTCATCTTCCCATCCTGAGCTACTCTGAGTCTAGGCCTGTCCCATTTCTGAACTCTATAAACTAACCTTGGTGTTTCCAACTGCAGCGATTGAGCGGTGTGGAGGAGGAAAGTGTAAACTAAACCAGAGAAGCAGCGTTCATAAAACTGCTTACTAGAATTTTTCAATTTCAGGTGCCCGTGAATATCATGTTCAGTTTTTTAGCAACCAGCCAGAACGGGCGTGGGTGCACGAGAAGCGAGTTCGGGAGTACAAAGGACACAAACAATACGAGCAGCTATTGGCAGAGGCTGCTAAGCAAGCCAGCAACCATTCTGAGAAACAGAAGGTATGATGAGCACTGGTTGTGTAGAGGGCTATCTGCAGTGCCTGTGAAAGTGAAACTCGTGGGGGCAGTTCTGCAACAGCAGTGCTTTATTGTGTAAAGGGTTGTTTGCATTTCACTGGCAGAAGTGTTACTCACAAAGGTAACTCAAATGTTAGGGTGCTACTCCTTTTCCACTGAAGAGCTTGATGGCTTAACTTCTTCCTTGTGATAGCTGTCATCCTGGGCACAGGAGATGACTTCACATCTTTGTCAGAATATTAAATAAAAGTAATATCTGTGTGTTCACTTTTAACCACTTTTCTACGTAGACAGAGAACTGAAGTCATTATTTATGCTAATCAAAATGCTGTTGTGGAAGGAGAAGGATTTATATGGGAAAAATATGGGGGATTTAAAATGTAGATAAATGAAGTTTCATCTCATAGCAGACTCATAGACTTTGAATGCTGTCTGCTCTTGTCTTTCCTGAGTTTATAGTTCAGGACAGGCACTTTCAGTGGTGATGGTCATTCAGGCCAACTAGTGTCTGCTCGTATTCCGAGCATGGTGTTCGCTGTGCACCTTTCAAACATGTCCTGTAAATGGAAAGCAAACTTATATCTGTTGCCTTTGAGGTGTAGGGACCCTCAGGATGCTTCAGTGTAATTAGCCGCTTGTCTTTGTTCCTTAAGATTCGCAAACCAAGGCCACAAAGAGAGCGTGCTCAGTGGGATATTGGTATTGCCCATGCTGAGAAAGCATTGAAAATGACTCGGGAAGAAAGGATAGAACAATACACCTTCATTTATATAGACAAAGAGCCAGAGGAGGTTATGTCAAAAGCCAAAAAGACCACTGCTTCTAAATCAGAGAGCAAGAAGAACCGGCGTCCAAAGCCAGCATTGAACACCCAGCCAGAGCACGCCAATGTGGTAACAGGATCACCTTCCAGTGCAGAGCTGCGAAGGCAGAGCCAACGGAGGCACTCGAGTGCAGAAGAGGAAGAGCCACCACCTGTGAAAATTGCATGGAAAACAGCTGCAGCTAGAAAATCCTTACCAGCTTCAATAACCATGCACAACTTGGATCTTCAGAAATGTAACATGTCTCCAGTTGTTAAAATTGAACAGGTTTTTGCTCTTCAAAATGCTGCTGGGGATGGAAAACTCATCGATCAGTTTGTTTATTCCACTAAGGTATGTACTTAGTGTAGTGACTCCTCTTTAAGTTATTCCAAGTTTATCTTGTTGCGGAGCTTAAACCAGCATCCATCGTGCTTCCACAGTGCATGTTTCTTTCATTGCAGAGATTAAGTTTAACAAAAGACAGGATCCTCCAACAATCTTCTGTTGTGTTAAACTCTTAATTTCAGTGCATCCCAAAGCCTCTAGCAGTGACTGTATTGATTGTTGGCCAAGGAGCTCCCTGCAGATGGTCACACATTTGCTGATGAGTTGTTCAAAATGCTGAAGCTGTTTAAGTTCCAGCTTCTAATTGAAATAATGGAATTCTCTGAAAGTCTTAAAAATCAGTTTACTTGTGGAAAACAGATGAAATAACAAAAGTGTTAATAAAGTATTGAAAACTAATAACTCCATTTTGCATAACAGACTTCTAAAATGAGTTCTGCCTCCTAGCTTCCTTCAGGTGCACAGCAGCTTCTCGCAGTCAGTGTAAGGAAAAGGTTTAGGACTATTTCTCTGCCTCCTTCTTCTGCCTCTCTACCTGGAGAGTATTTATTTCATCCTAAGCATTATAGAGAAGGTAATGTTTAGAAAAGTCACTGGATTGTTATTGTTTTTTTTTTCCTTTATATAAGGGGAGATGGAGAGGGATGGAAAGTTTTGCAAAGAAGCAGTTCAGTAATATAGATCACATATATGTGTTGCATTGGAGGTTTCTGTTCAGTCTGAAGATAGATTAATATGCCTGGAAGCCATAATACATTTAAGTAGGCTGACAAAATCTTTTTGTATTGTGTTGTTGGTTTGTTTGTTTTTTTTAAGGGAGTTGGTAACAAAGCAGAAATAAGCGTCAAAGGGCAGGAGAAGCTTAATTCTTCATCCAGTCAGAGGAATGAAAAAGCAACGTGCAATGTGCAAAATGCATCCTCTCCTGAAACTACTTCTGGATCAGCAGGTAGGCAGAGTGCAGGGGCGCTTTGGACAGTCTGCTGTTTAAATTGATGTGTGAAAAATGGCATTTTCTTGTTAAATAAAAATGATTTTGAACGTCTTTTCATTTACATAGCAGCCCTACCAAACATGGCTAATATGGCACATGATGAGCCCAGATGTTTGAGGAGCGCGGGGTGTCTAACTGATGTATTTTAGCTGGTTAAGCCTCAGAGCTTTCAGTGCTTGCAACTTGCAGTATCCAAATCAAACTATCAGAAGGATAGATGCCTTGTGGGCAGCAGATGGCAAGGCAGGACAGCATAGTAGGCATGTGTTAGCAGAGTACTGTGATGGATTTGGCACTGAGTATACAATATGACAGTGGAGATCAAAGGAAGAGAATCTGGAAGTGACACAGTTTAGTAAGGAATGGTTTTGAATTGCGATGGGTGCTTTACCAAACTTTGTCAATGAATTCCTATATGACCTTTGTAGAGGGCAGTGATTTTTTTTTTCCTGCTTCAGCTCACTCCATCAGCAGAATGATGCAATGCTTGGTTCTGATGGTGGTTTTTAGGGGCCCCCATCATAAAACAACGATATTTTTGAAGTATTGTCTGAGGAGAATCACTGAAGCAGATAATGGAGCTTGAGACTGGAAAGGGAAAGCCTGGGACAAGCTATTTGAAGCTTAATTCATAGTACAGAAGTAGAGAAGAATGAGAGAAAAACGGATTGAGTGCTCCTTGATTTAGATCAGAATACCAATGGGGTTTTTTGTGTTTTGATTCTGAGGAATAGCTAATGGGAATTGGTCCAAATGGGTTTTACCTTCTGCCCACCAGCAGGAATTTCACTCAGCAGTGAGTTCTCTCAGCATCATCAAAAGGAGACATGTATCCCACTGGGGAGGAGGTAGAGATGTCTGAAGGGATGTAGTTCAGGTCTTCCTAAATCAATAGATTTTCAGGTTCCTCCAGTCCCTGTCATGTCTTCTGTTTTTCATGTATTTTGTACAGTCCATCAGCTGTTGCTTGTTTGCTAATGTGCTGGTAGAAATGACTTTGGTATGGTCTCAAATTGTTTTATGTTAGGTGTGTAGAAGTAAATTTTAGGTTGCAGAAGAGCACATTGAGTTGCTGTCATAGCAGGATGAGCTATGACATGACCAAAAAAAACACCCTAAAAAAAGCAGCACATTCGTTACAGTTAAAACACACAAAAAAGACCTGACCACAAAACCAGCTGGGAAAATCTTGTGGAGTTACTTGGTGTCACTTCTGCTTTGACTGTTTGTTATTACTCCCTTTCTGGACATAAATGAAACTCCAGGTCAGATGTCTCAGTGGTCAGCATGGGTGGGAACAATTTCCTCTGCATACTTACTACACTTTCTGTACTTTGTTAGCTTTTAGGTAAGCTTACTTAATGTATACTATGTTCTGGGCTGTGTAGGGCTTTACAATACAGGCTGAGCAGACTGAATGTTCTGTTTCAAGTGGGGTTTCCCAGTACAAGAAGGATTTCCTCTGCTGGTCTTGGCAGTGGCTCTTCTAATTTTAATTGCTACAGTTGCTTCAGCTTTTTGAAACAGTTGTTACATTAATTGCCTTGTAGCTGCAGAGGTGTTTTCTGCTTTGTTTTCCTTACCTGGAACTAAAAGCTTCACCTTCACAATGGCTCTTCAGATGTAGAGGGGTGAGAATTCTGAGTCTCTCTTGTCTTTTTTTTCCACTTCCGTAGGTTTTTTGGATACGTAAAACTCCACCTGATAACACCTGTTACAGTGCATGGGGCTTTCCTTCAGTACACACTGAAGTATGCAGTCACATTCAAAGCTGTTCCCAAAGTCCAGGCAGTTGTTGGTCCCTTCTCATGGAACGTAACTACAAAGTCCTTTTTTCAAACTTAAGGTCATTGGAGCTTCAGGATGCCTTTATATTAAATATTTTACACAACCACTCTGGGAATCCTTAATAATAACCTGCAGTTAGATATACAGAGTTCCGTAGTGCTGGGAGAATAATTCTGTGACCTGAAAGCTGGTAATAAGAAAGCAACTATGAGAATTCCTAATGCCTCCGCTTTCCACATACAGCTGGAACAGGATTGATCTGACCTTGTCAGGGTGAGGTAGAGTGATGGTCTGAAACCTGTCCTGAAACTCTGGATCAAAATGCACATGCAGATGGGATAGGAGCATTGTGGAGGTGATGTGCTGCATCCTTGGAGAGCAGGGATGGGAAAAAGTGCCTGTTGCTTTGATTGATAGTGTGTATAATATTGGCTGAAGGCAATAACTTGAGGGTTTCTTCTCTCATACAGGGCTCTGTGATCTCTGTGATCGCTGCTTCTGTGCTTTCTGTTGAGCATTTAGATTCCATAGTGATAGCACACGTAACAGAGAGGTTCTTGCTTTACTGTTTTTTGGTAGCCCGAGTCCTGGGTGAAGTCTCACACCCCTGTAGGACCCACAGCTGTCTGTAGGAGTGAAAACTTGGAATCTGGTTTTTGTGTCTTCCATTTTTGGCTTGTTTTAGTTGAAGAAATTGATTGTGGATGCCTTCCATAAATACCAAATATGGACTATTTGGTTAAAAATTAACCAGAGCAAGGACTGAGAGGTGTGTCTTGCAAATCCATTTGCCTGGCCTGGATTCCAGCTTGTTCTGTACTGTTACCAGTGCCTTTATCTGAAGTGACTCTTTCTTTCTATGAGAACCATAGCACCAGTTGGCAAATAGCTTGGAACTGAGTAGAAAAATAAAACAATCAAAAGGACAAAGTCTTGGCTTCGTTAATTCAGCTGTCGATTTGATGCTGAACATGATGCTGTAGCTCAGAATTACAAGTATAATAGAAACCTTTTTCCATCTTCAGGTTCTGTAGAAAAGAAGCAACAGAGAAGATCGATTCGAACCCGCTCCGAGTCTGAGAAATCCACTGAAGTTGTGCCAAAGAAGAAGATCAAAAAGGAGCAGGTTGGCTTCCTCCATGTAGAGAGTTAAAATATATTGTATTCATAAATGTTGTGGCTTATATTAGTGCCTTTTTATTTTTTCTCCATTTTTTTTCCCCATCGGGTTTCGTTTTGGACTATCCTTCATGAAATCCCCTTGTCAATACCATTGCTGTGACTCTGCTACTGGCATCTTCACAGTATCAGTCAGGCTATGGAAAATGGGAACTCAATGATGCAAGACTCCTAACGAACCTGCCATGTTTTCTTTGAGATTTCTGTTATGAGCAAAATGATTTTGTTTCAGTAACTTCTATTTGATGGAATTACCACCAAGTTCCTTCCTTTTGCTCTTGATTTAGCTGCTGGTTTGTATTGAGGTTTTGTTTTTCAGATGAAGTTAGACTGATTAATCTGACCACTTTTGAAAATGGACTCTGGGAATGATCTAATAGTCAGACTTCTGTGTTGGCAGATGTCACCAAAACAGCTCTTCTGGGATATACATTTTTTTCCCCCCTTAACTAGATCTAACGTGTACAGGGCATTCCTTTAATCTGGATGTCAGACAGACAAATGTTGTTGCTTTAAAACAAACAAAATTTCTGCGTGAAAATGAATAGGAAAGTTCAGCGAATGGACATAATTTAATGTTAAAAACTGAATATGCTTTTTTAACAAGTTTGTCAAAGTTGTTGGTTCTTTTCCTTACGTGGTCGATTTTCACTCTCCGCTTTCCTTTTGAAACCAGAGGATTTTATGTGAAATATTTCATAGGATAGTTTTTTCCAATGAGGATTTTATAAAAGGGGCAATTGGGCTCCAGATTTTATATGGGAAGGGGAACATTTTGGGGTTTTCTTTTTTTAGCTCTTTTTATTCTAATTTATTCTTTGCCCTTTACACTTTATTTTGCACTTCATTCATTCAGAGGTTGAAGGTAGACCCGGACCCAGTTGCTTTTTTTCCACGTTATTCTTTTGATGTCACAGCATTTACATCTGTGCTCAGCAGCAGAGTGTTCTAACTCTGGAAAACTGCAGAAACTTGAAAGCAACTTAAATATTGGGGTGTGAAGCACCCCACGTTCCTTTCAGCCTCTTGTCTGGGGGTGTTGCAGCCTCCGTGTCTTCAAATGTTATTTTATGTTCCTAAATATTTCTTAATTTAACAAAGGTATAAGAACCAACAATATGAGTTTCATGGACCCCAGTTAGCTTTGCTTGCTTCTATTATCCAGCTAACTAAGATAATGAACGTTAAAGTGCTTTTCTCAGGAAAAGTGTATAACTAAAAATTAAACACAGATGCACTGTAATGCGCGTAACCTTGAATGTATTAAGTTATATTAAAAGAAAAAAAAATTACTTATTACAATTATGCAACAATATTTGTTACCCAAAGTCAAGTTTTCTTGCAACTGATTCCCAAATTAGTCTGCATCGACTTGGTATAAAGTTATAACTGGAACGAGTACAATTAATGGGAAAAACAAAATGTTAATGCTACTGTTACAGTGACTAGTGGAGAAATAAAAGTGATTGTTTAGATTTTATATTTGTATTCTGAAATGTATCCTATACAAATCCTTCTATTGTATGTTTTTACCTATTGTACAACAAAATAAAATATTTTTTAAAAAAATATAGAATAATCCTTAAATATTTACTAAATGTGTTTCTACGTGCATATGTAACCACGTTGTAAAAGAAGTAACTTGTAACCCTTAACCTTAAAACCAGGACTTAAGGCAACAACTTTCCTCTCTAATTATTATCCCTTCACCAAATTGTCATGTTTCATGTACGTTGGCAGAGCAGATTGTAAACGTGCCCTACTGATAGAGGATCGAGAGCCTGAAGTGCTTTTGCAAGACTGTAAACTTGTCTGCTTAGGTGTGTACTGACATTGAGTTTCCAGCTGTATAGAGCTCTGCAATGCTCTGTGCCAAGTCCACGCCCCCATCCCCGTGGCCTTGCAGCACTCTATACAGAGAAGGTCTGTGTTCCCAGGAGCTTGGAGTGCATGCTTGGTGGATGTGCCTTAAATGGCGATACGTTAAGTGTCTCACTAACCTGAGTGTCATGCCTGTTAAGGTCAACTTGTGCTTACGCAGGTGTGGGGTTATACAGAGGCATCAGGGTTGGCTGCCACACTGAACCCTGCTCCTGCCTGCTGGACACGGCTGAAGTTTTCTGTCGTCTTCATGCAGAAAGGGAGTGACTGGAAAGGACCTTGCTAGTGAACGCATGGCTGCCTTGTCTCCTGGTACTCAGCATAGGCAGCTAGGATTAAATCCAACAGGACAAGAAGGCTCGCACTGAGGAGGGGATGACAGTCTGCACATGAGTTCAGAGATGCTAATCGCTTAAACTTTAATGTTTTCTTTTTAATACTAGGGGAAAACAATTCCTTTGTTTTTAACTATGGATTTTCCTATTCAAACAGGTTGAAATGGTTCCACTGACAGCAGTGAAGACAGGCCTGCAGAAAGGTGAGTCACACACCTGAACTTCATTGAAAATTCCTGGCTCTTCATCACACTTTGGCAGTGGTTTTCATCCTTTGTGAGCTACAGAGGTCTTGAAGCTTTCTAGTGGTGAACATGGCTTGGTTTGGTCAATTGCTTTGTTTGGTTTTGCATCGCTAGTTGGAAGGATTGTTATGTTGCTCATGTGCTGTAGGCACTTAATACGATTATAAGATGATGCTTTTGCTTAGCCATATTTTAAAGATGAATGATGAGGAGGTAATCTCCTGAGGGCTTATCCTCTGTTGCACACAACTTAGTAGCTTCTTCTGCTATGTCAGTGTATTCAGAAGATTGTCACAAGGACTTCCTATACTGATTCCCAGTTAATTAAGTCTTTACAGAGGATTAAGCTAGTATCAAAGTTGCAAGCTGAAAACTAAAATTAGCAAATAAAGTCCATTTTCAGGCTGCCTCATCTTCATTTTCCTTTATTCATTTTAAGGAAAAAAGAAAAGGAAAAACACGTATGTTAAGACTAATTTTAGCATGTTGTGTTAAGGTGCCAGCGAGATTTCAGATTCCTGTAAACCTTTAAAGAAGAGGAGTCGAGCCTCAACTGATGTAGAACTGACAAGCTCAGCTTACAGAGATGCATCTGACTCTGATTCAAGAGGACTCAATGATTTACAGGTAAAGGAATATTGTTTCTCACAGATGTGTCTAATTAATTGATATATTAGTCTCTTCGGTTGCTTGTTGCTAAGTATGAGTATGGTGTTTCCTTCTATCTTGGTCTTTTGTTGTCTAAGAAGTAAATCATAAGCTTTCTTTAATTACTGTTTAGTTCTAATCCTGCACATTACATCATCTTGCAAACCAAATTGATCACTGACTCATTTTGCTCTTGGAGAAGTTGTTAGACATTTTTTTGCTCATCTAGGTAAAAGATATGTCAAAAAGGCAACATTTCTTGTGTCGTAGTGAAGTCCGACAACTTTTCAAGGGTATTTGAACCTCTTGATATGCTGAATAATCTTTTAATCAGTGATGATGTAAAATATTGTTTTTCACAGTGTGATTGTCCTTTGAAAGTGTCTTGTTTGAGTGCTTTGGACTTTCCCTCTTTGTAGGGTAGTTTTGGAAAGCGTTCAGACAGCCCGTCGGCTGCAGTCGATGCTGATGCTTCTGATGTGCAGTCAGTGGACTCCAGCTTATCCAGGAGAGGAACTGGAACAAATAAAAAAGACACTGTTTGTCAGGTAAATGATGGCACCGTTAAAGGAACCGTAAAGATGTTTTGACTGTTCCTGTTAGTTTGAGGCAATAGACTTAGCAAATCATACTAGTGATTTGTGTTGATATCTTAGAGTATCAAGGCTTTCAGGACTCCATGATCTCTCCTAAGAGAGCTTAAGAATTAGGAATACTAAGGAGAAGCTTGTCTTTCTATCTAGGTGTGAGAGAACTAGGATGTCAGGTGGATCTTGTAGAGCCTCTCTTCTCTTTCCATTTTGGAGAGACTCATGCTGTTACAAGAGAAAGCTGCCATAAATTCTGGGATTGTTTTCAGCCCATAGATTTTGTCAAGTCTACTTTGGGATGTAAGGCAATTCTCCTAATTTATTGTGACTCTGTTTAAGATCTGTGAGAGCTCTGGTGAGTCACTGGTGTCCTGCGAGGGTGAGTGCTGCAGCACCTTTCATATGGAGTGTCTGGGCCTGAAGGCAATGCCAGAGGAGAAGTTCTTCTGCACAGAGTGTAAAAATGGTGAGTGTGTTCCCATGGTTGAGAAATGGGCAAGGATTTGCTGCTCTGCCACAATAGGATCAGAACAAGCCAAGGTTTACTTACAGGACCTTATAATGTTTCAGTTTGGTTTATTCTCTTTTAACCTCTGAGACCAGATTTTCACTCTCCTCATAGTAAGCATCTGGTAAAGGTGTAACAAACCAAGAGTACTCTCAGCATAAAGCAGCTCAGGCTAAAAGTAATTCAATAGTGCCTGTGAGTTATAATAACTAACAAACACCTGTGTTGGTCAGAGCAGCAAAGTTCTGTTCATTTCAGGATGTTTTTTTCAACAGCATCTGCATCTCAAAGTACTGACAGCTACACTCAGGCTTCTCTATTTCCTTTTTTTTACAAGGAGAACACACGTGCTTTTCTTGCAAACTTCCTGGCAAGGATGTGAAGCGCTGCTCTGTCAGTGCATGCGGTAAATTCTACCACGAGGCGTGTGTGCGCAAGTTTGCCACAGCTCTGTTTGAGTCACGAGGATTTCGGTGCCCACAACATTGTTGTTCTGCCTGCTCCGTGGATAAGGACATCCATAAAGCAAGCAAAGGTGAGAGCAGTGCTGACACTGAACAGCAGGAGGAAGGTCAAATGCATCACCACAATGAGTCTGACTGCCAGTAATGCAGCAAGAAGGGTTTTGTTCTTAATGGAGCTGTTAAATCTGTTGTGGGTGGGGAAGCAGCTAGCAGCCTGAGACCATTGGTCTGAGCACGCAATGCTGAAGTTGTCTTCTGTTGCTGAGTTTAATGTAAGCCAAGGGTTAGCAGCACAAGGCTGAGGAGTTCACTTTATCTCAGGACAGTTGGAAGTGACTATTAAAACAGGGAAAAAAAGAATCTGTTTAGGTATGAACTAAAATAATTAAGCCTTAAAGCAGACACTGGAACATTTAAACCATGTGTTTTTTCCTAACAGAGTTCTGAAGTGAAAGCTAACTTTTGTGAAACATTTTTCAAGGTGTAAATGTCTATAATCTAGCACTCCGAGTGGAATAAAAGTCAGTCTTGCGTCTGTCTGTGGTATCTTGTACCATATCTTGACTCCAGGGTGACACGGTGCGTTTTTCTGCATTTATATTGAACAGGTCGCATGGTGAGATGTTTCAGATGTCCCATTGCCTATCACTCAGGAGATGGCTGTATTGCTGCAGGAAGCTTATTTGTGTCATCCCACATTCTCATCTGTAGTAACCATTCCAAAAGGAATCACTCCTCATCAGCTGTAAATGTAGGCTTTTGTTTCGTTTGTGCAAGAGGTGAGCACAACTGTTTTTTTCCTCCCTCTGTTTTATAGTTCTTCTATTGTCACTTGTGCAGTTTAATGATAAAAATGACGTGAAAGAAAACATCTCTTAGGGCTGTGAGGGATTTTAATGCTTTGTGTTTTGGTTTTGGTTTGTTTTTTTTTGGTGTAGTCAGCAGTTCATGTTAAGCTTCCACTTGCTATTTTGGTCCCTCACGTTCAGTATTCAGAAGGAATGCTTCTGCTGCCAATAGAAAAGAATAGATCCTGAGCCCCCAGTTCCAGCCATTGCAATCTGAGAATGAACATTGTGTTATCATTCACTGTTTGTTAAGCAGAAGGGGGATTCTTCACCACTCACAAATAGAAGCAATTGAAATGTTTAAGGCTGGGAGTGAGGGCTTACTCATGAGCTAGAAAAAAAGCCATTTTAAGGTTGACTTACCGTCATGTTTGAGAACTTTGCAAAGAAAGCATTTTCAATACCATGTATACAAGTTCCATGCTAGGATTTTCCATGTGTCCATTTTTTTTTTCCTTTTCTTTTTCTTTCCACTTTTTACTTTTATGGCTCTCCAGTCATTTGACTTGTTCCAAATAGCAAGCTGAAAAGTTTCAGCTCACCAGTTACTCAAGCAATGCAAAAACATTGTTTTCTCTGGTGAAAGAATGAGTGAGGCTACATGAGCAAACATGCTGGATGGGTTGCATTGAGTTCTCCCTAGTCATACGTGGTCAACATAGGGCCATAAGGTAAGGACAGCATCTGTTGGAAAGGAAGTGCTCAGAGGGAAATGGGGAGCTGAACAGTCTAGAAATACTTGGGCATCTACGTGTGAGAACAGTTACCTG
Organism: Coturnix japonica; assembly: GCF_054131305.1. Lineage (NCBI taxonomy): Eukaryota > Metazoa > Chordata > Aves > Galliformes > Phasianidae > Coturnix > Coturnix japonica. The sequence goes on along the minus strand of NC_140672.1, from coordinate 3,797,550 downwards.
GTTAGTTTTAGTTGATGTTAGAAGGAGATACTCTGTGTTCAGATGCAAAACATGAGTGAGGTGGGAAAATGCAATACCCAATCCTTACAACTTGTTCATCGTGAGATACTTAAAGCATTTAAGACTTCTTATTCACCTTCCTGAAATATCCTTCATTGAAACACTTCATAGTTCATTGTAACTGCATGCGTGTAGGTCATCCTTGCTTTAGGAGTTGTTCTGTGCTTGGCAGGCAGGCAGACACCATTCTGTTCTCATCAGTTCTTTAGGTACCATAACTCCAAAACTTCTTTTCAGCACTCAGCTCTGTGCCCCTCTCTCAGGGGAATGAGTTGGTGGCTATCTTTGGTGCCTCATCCTCCATGCTTCCTCAGGTCTCAGCTGTAACACTGTTCCCAGAATTATTGGCCAAATGCTTCTGATCTGTAGCTCTGGCTTTCTGACCCACGCTGTTCGACTTGGAGCAGTGTGAGTAAACTCTTCTCAGTAGAGAAAGACAGAAAAAAGCATACAGGCATCATTTGAAATAAAGGCACTTAGCAGAACAGAGTGCTTGACTGCTCCAGAATGTCTGACGTGGCAGCTGTGGGGAGGCTGTTAGTGCAGATCTTACCTAAACACAAAGGATGTAGGGCAGAATTTCCATCCATTCTTTAACCTCTGCTACTTGCAGAGCCACCCAGCCTTCCTGTTACTTTATTTATTCTAAAGCAATTATAAAAGCAAAATGCTTTTGTAGCTAAGATCTTGGGTTTCTAGGAAGTGGGGTGGTGAGTTCCGCAGCTGTGGGGCCATGTGGAGGACTTCTGTTCTTCCAGTCTGTAGCCCCAACTGCTGGTATTGCCTTGGAAGTGGCTGTCATCACCCAGCTCTTCATTGCTTTTACTCATTTGGGAGGGTGGTTTGCACACGATGACAATGGGTTGCTTTTCTTGTGCTTTCCTGTAATTGCACAAATGTAAAAGCACTATTGAAGTTCCACTTAGGAGAAGCTTTATTCCCTGCAGGTTTTTCCAGTTACAATTGAATTTAGTCTCTCTGACATATAACCTCTTTCTTAGCGAAGAAACTTTGTCCGACTTTTCTTTTTCTTCATTTTATCTTTTTTTTTTTCCATTTACACATATGTGCATTATAGGTGTTCATTTGCTTTATTTTATTTTCTCCTTTACGGAATCATGGGTAGTTTCATTGCAACTCATCTCTTTCTGTTTGTTTCGTATAGGGCTGGTAGTGCAGGATCATTCAGACCCCCTGTTCAGTTCATATGCCTATAAATCCCACTACCTACTGAATGAATCAAATCGTGCTGAGTTGATGAAATTACCTATGATTCCTCCTCCTTCGTCAGCTTCCAAAAAGAAATGTGAGAAAGGTAACCAAAATAGTTTCTTTCTCTTTAATTTACTTTTGCTTTTTCTATTATTTCTCTATCTTTAAGTCAAACAAGATATGTCTGCTTGTCAAGCATCACTTACTGCTTTTCAGTAAATTTCACTCATTGATTATCGTGAGCGTGTGTTCATGTCGTTGGCAATTTTATTATTATTTTTATTATTATTATAAAAGGGCTTAAAATAATTGCTGTCACTAAATTCTCCTTGGAAGAGGCGAAATCATTTTGTATCTGGCCTAGATTACTCCACCATCAGGAAGCTGTTCACACAGCAATAGGAAGAAGAGGCAAATAGAGCTCGGTACCATTGCAGTTCAGTGCTTACCTCGATGGTGTACAGACCAACAACTTCTTAAACTGGTTTTATATACAGAAGAAGAGGGGAAGCCTGTTTCAGATCTTGTAGGTAGGCTAAGCTAAGCCCAAGGGAATGGAGGATTTTTCAGGTGGAACATCAGTGGGTGCTGTTGCCATTCCAGAGGAGATGCAGAGGGAAGGTGATGAGGTTGTGCTGTGTATGTGTGTCTTGCAGTCCTTGGGCTGATCCTCTCCTGCTGCTTTGCTGGGCAGGAGGGGCTGCACCTCCAGCAGAGGGGTTTTGTCCTATGGAGAAAACAGGACTGAGGGTTTATTCCCAGGAGAGGGAGCTCACTTCATGCTGGTGTGGGTAGAGCTGGAGCATCTCAGAATGCCTTGTGGGAAGATGCGTGTTGTTTCTCTAAAATACTCAGAGGCTATTTTATTCCCCACAGAAATGGTGCCCAATTAACCATTCCAAAGTTAGGTTATTATCAGTGTTGCTAGACTGATGGCTTTCAGTAGTTTCTGTATGTCCTGAAAACAAGAATTATTTTGAGCCCTCTGCTTAGCTTGAGCAGTATCTTACTAATGCATCCTGAGAGCGATTTTCTTTCTTGCTTAGCATTGAGAGATTTGTTTGATTTTGCTTGAGTTTTTTTTGTTTTGTTTTTTTTTTACATCTTCTGGCATTTTACCATGTTGGATAATGCTGTGATAATTTACACCGGGTCTGTATTTCCTCTGAGATAATAATTGCAAAAATTACTTGAAAAGTTAAAGTTTGACTGTGTTTGGGGAACTTTGGAAAGCCCACGTGGTTGGATAATGCTGTCTGTAGCAGAGGAAATACAGTATTGATTGCGTGATGTGTTTGTTTAAGGAATGCTTATTGCAACATTCAACAATCAATTAATGTAATGACATACTGGGAAGTCTATAGGTGGACAAGATTTTCTGGTCTATGTTTGAAAGTTACCATTCATGCTTCTTTTCCATACTATGACTGAAAATTCTTTGGAACAATCTTAAGTATCTCCCAGATTTTTGGTCCCTGGGACACAAACATTCAATAACTATTTTTTTTCCCTGCTCTTTAAATGCATATATATCCATGTGTGTATATACATATGTATATATATATTCATATAAAATACTGCAATATGTGTGATTTACTGGGACTTAATGTGTGAGCTGCTCTGGTTGCTTAGGATGGCTTAGAGGTGAGCTGTGGCTCTCCATGTGTAATCCATCTGCCAACACTTGTGCAGGTGCTGTTGGCCACGCTGCACTGATTTCCTTTGTAAAGGAACTTTTGGGATGGGGACAACTTCTGTGGTGCCACTGCGTTATGTTGAATTATATTGAATTCATGTTACTCCTACCCATAATATTTCCCTTTTCTGAGATGAACAGATTGATAATGAGAACTCTTTCTATGATGCCATTACTACAGAAAAGCATTGATCGACCTATAGGCTGTGGGTTTGGGTTTTTGTAATGCATACTAACTGATTGCTAAGGGATTCAGTCATCACAATGTTGATTGAAAAAGTATATCTTTAGAATTTGGTTATTTGTCACCATTAAAGTTTTGACCATCACCAAAGACATTAAAGTTAATGGCTCTGCTTCCATCTGTAGTGCTTCCTTCGAGTGCTTCTATTGCCAACGTTGCTCACCTTGAAAAGGCATTTGTTATTTAGTACGTGGCTGATGCAATTAAGAGCCACAATTTGCACATTGAAGAAGTGCACTGCAGCCTTTAGTTTTAATTCAACATTGTAAGTTTGACTTCATCCCTTTCTTCTGGCATATTTTCACTGTGAGGCAAGCAGAGGTTAAGAACTAAAACTTGATATCAATTGCTGTGCACAAGAAGAGGCAAATCCTTACTTCTATAAACCAGACAGGGTTTCTTTGTTTAAAGGTGGAAAACTGTTGTGCTGTGAATCCTGCCCAGCTTCCTTTCACCCTGAGTGTCTCAACATAGACATGCCTGAAGGATGTTGGAATTGCAATGACTGTAAAGCTGGCAAGAAGCTACGTTACAAGCAGATTGTTTGGGTCAAGCTTGGAAATTACAGGCATGTTTACTATTTTGTTCTCTTCTTGTTGTTTTGTTTTAATGTCCAGTGCAATCACAGGAGGATAATTCAAAGTAGCTCAGTCTTAGTAAACAAGAACTTGAAATATAATCATTGATTTATTTCATTTCAGCCATCAATGTTGCCCTTCAAATTGAGCTCTCCTGCTTTTTCCAGACACTGAAGGATACTCGATTTCACTTGCATTGGCTCTGTAGAGTGCAATAGCAATGTGGAAAACCAGGGACTTCCTTACACAGCTTGTCTTTGCTCTGTGTCAGCTGCAAGAATAAAAGCGTTTGTAGGTGGTCTTAAAAATCCATTCTTATGTCATGTTCTCACAAGACACTTCCAAAGTTTGGAGCAAAAGCTTTAAGAATGAAGGGCTCCTGCTGTTTTGTGTGGCACTTGGCAATGCTGCCAGAAAGAGCCTTGGTTTAGTAAGGGAGGAGTTCATCTCTTTGGGAAAGGAAAAGTGGCTTTTATTTCTCCATTGAGAGAAGTAAGCTTGGAGGCTTAGGTTGTGGTTCCCAGAACTTACAAGTGTCCTTTCTTTGTGCTTTCAGGTGGTGGCCAGCAGAGATCTGCAATCCCAGGTCTGTGCCTCTCAACATACAGGGCCTCAAACATGATATCGGGGACTTCCCAGTATTTTTCTTTGGTTCACATGACTACTATTGGGTACACCAGGGCAGAGTTTTCCCTTATGTTGAAGGAGATAAAAGCTTTGCTGAGGGGCAAACTAGTATTAACAAGACCTTCAAGAAAGGTAAAATCAAACAAAGTTTATAGTGGTTTATGACAAAAATTCCACGTGTTTGTGTCTCCATCACCACTTAACCTGCATGGGAGTATTATGTGACTGGTGTTCTGTGTTCACATAAAGCTGCAAACATTGTGTAGATCCCTTAACTGTAGATAAAAAAGTATTTTCAGTGCCTGCTCATTGTGTATTGTTGTGGGCAGATTCACTTCTTCCACAGTCTGGAAAATGTGAAGATGGTGCATGGGATCATTGTTCAATATCTCAGTTTCTGCTGAGAAGTATCTGATAAAGTTAGATTCATGATGTAGTGCAATAACTCATTTTTAACTTTCTGGATTTTTTTGTGTATATAGTTCTATTCCTAGTTTAAAGAAAAAAAAGTGTGATTAACATCAGCTGATGTTAATTGCTTCCTATTTTGAACTCCCTCTCTTGAACAGCACTTGAAGAAGCAGCAAAGCGCTTCCAGGAGCTGAAAGCACAAAGAGAAAGCAAAGAAGCATTAGAAATTGAAAGGAACTCAAGGAAACCTCCACCATATAAACACATTAAAGTGAGTTGGCTTCTTTCTTTTTTTCTGTTTATGAGTAAGCTAATTGCACGCTTGCAACAATTTCAGCTTAAGGAGATGCACATGAATCATTTTGCTGTTCTTTTCAAGGGTCTTTTGTTATTTTATGTTACCAAAAAGCATTCCTTTAGTAGTCCAAGTTAACAGTTGAAGATCAGCTCGACCTAAGGTAGAACTTTGCTGCTTGCAAGCTGCTCTCATCCCTCTTTAGTTACATGCTGGCTGAGTGGTCAAAAAGGTTATAACAGCCTGCTTAAAAGCTGTGGAGTCTAATCCTTTCCAGCAGCTTTGGATGTGTAGGGCTTCATATTTTTCATATGAAGTTCTTTATTGTGTAAAGAAATCCTGTACTCGATAAAGTTGTTCAGAATCTTTGTGCATTGTCCTCAGCTTTTATTCTTTTTGTCCTCTGTTCCACAGTCCAACAAGGTGATAGGGAAGGTTCAGATTCAGGTGGCTGATCTGTCAGAAATCCCCCGCTGTAACTGCAAGCCATCTGATGAGAACCCCTGTGGTCTGGAGTCAGAGTGTCTGAACAGGATGCTGCAGTATGAGTGCCACCCCCAGGTGTGCCCAGCGGGAGAGCGGTGTCAGAACCAATGCTTCACCAAAAGGCTCTACCCCGATGCTGAAATCATCAAAACCGAGCGGCGTGGATGGGGGCTCAGGACAAAAAGGAACATTAAAAAGGTAGAATTCAAGTGAACAGATGCTGTGGTAGCCATCAGTATGGTTTTATTTGAAAGTCCTGTGACCGTGTGTACCTTAAGGAAATACACACACAATTTCACTACTCCTAAGTAAAATATATTGTGTTTAAGGTGCATAACTTGTGTAAGTGCAGTGTTAATGGTGAAATCTGTTCAGCTGTTCTGACAGCGTTGTCATAACCTTGATATTTACTCACAGAACAAAAGTGAGTTTCAGGTGACTGAGTTCAGACTCCATGGGTGGAGGGGATGAGGTGGCTGTCTCATGTTTCTAGGAGGAATGAACCTGTGTATGTTTTCTCATCTGGGCAAAAGGGGAGAGCTCAGTGTGGAGGGGCAGTCTGAATGATGATTTCTTTCTGTAAATAACACCAGTGAAGGTGATGAAGTCGTAGAGATTTGGCACAGTAGGTCACCTTACGTGTGGCTTTATGTTTGGTTTCTTTTACTTTTCAGGGTGAATTTGTGAATGAATATGTTGGTGAGCTAATTGATGAAGAAGAGTGCAGACTGCGAATTAAACGTGCCCATGAAAACAGCGTCACCAATTTTTATATGTTAACAGTTACAAAGGTAAATACTGCAGTTCCATTCAATAGAAATGGTTGAAACAATCTCAATTTCATAAGCCCTTTTTTGTAGGACTAACTTTGGAAAACTTCCCTGTTCTTACTAATGTAAATTAGTATGTTTTTTTTCCCTTCTTAGCCTTTAAGTAGTTACTTGTCAGCAGGAAACTTTATTGTTATAAGTACTAAATGCAGTCTGTGATATTTCTTTGCCTTTTCATCTGAAGGATCGGATAATAGACGCTGGCCCAAAGGGGAATTACTCTCGCTTTATGAACCACAGTTGCAATCCAAACTGTGAAACACAGAAATGGACAGTGAATGGTGACATCAGAGTTGGGCTGTTTGCTCTTTGTGACATTCCTGCAGGTAAGAGGAGATAGCTCTATTGTGTGCATGTGTTTCTGTTCAAATCCAAAGTTCCTAACTTTTACCCAGTAAAACTGTTTAATCCAAGTGAGTTTTAATCTGTTTAATTTTTTAAACATCAGAACTTGGTCATGTGTTGAGGAAGAAATGTTGTTGTTTCAAGCCTGTTTTCCTCAGTGTCAGCGTGGACAAATTGTTCTTCTTTACATTTTTAGGTATGGAGTTAACATTTAATTATAACTTGGATTGCCTTGGGAATGGTAGGACTGAGTGTCATTGTGGAGCAGAAAACTGCAGTGGTTTCCTAGGAGTGCGTCCAAAGGTACGTGGGTGAAAATTGGATCTGTTTTCCTCCCTTGAAAGTCTCCAGTTATGAACTGTAGTACTGCCATCTCCAGGTTAAAGTTAATTTACTAATCAATTACTTCACGTGGGTGTGCCTTCCTGACTTCCATAGCTTAAAAGCTTTTTTTTATTTTGAGCAAATTTAATGTAAGCGTAATTCATGCAAATGACAACCAAAGTGTATTAAATTGATTGTAATGTGAGGGATTTTTAAAGTGACTGCTGTTATCTTGGTAATTGCTAGACAGCATTTGCAACAGCAAATGAAGAGAAGGTGAAGAATGCAAAATTAAAGCAGAAGAAGAGGAAAATAAAAACAGAACAGAAGCAGATGCATGAAGACAACTGTTTCCAGTGCGGAGATGGGGGAGAACTTGTCATGTGTGATAAAAAGGACTGTCCCAAAGCTTACCACCTCCTATGCCTTAACCTGACTCAACCACCTTTTGGTAAGAGCATGCCTGTCGCTTCCTTTTCCTTCCTGCAGTAAGACAACATTGGAGCTGAATTGTAGCATCTGTTTACATGAAGCTTAGCATAATTGTTTTTGCTATATCATCTGATTATAGAAATCTATCTGGTAGTGGTGTCCCTTATAATGAGAACCTGTGGAGAGAAGCATTGTAATGGTTTTCTAACTCAATGCTTCTGTTCCTTGGATCAATTTTCCTTTCCTTTTAGTTCGAGTACAACCACCACATTGTTACACCAAGGTCACCACCCACAAATCGTGTGATATATCATGTGTTATGTGCTTCTTTGTTATTAAAAGAATATAAGCTTTCCTCAAAATAGTTTATTTGCTGGAGGAAGAAGTTACAGTGTCTTAGCACCAACAGCAACTTGAACTTGTGTTTTCAGGGCTTTTCTTTATGTCTCATTGAAGCTCAGCCTCCTGTCTCTCTTTTTTCTCCCTTACCCTTCTATCTTCAGGAAAGTGGGAATGTCCATGGCATCAGTGTGACATCTGTAGCAATCCTGCAGTTTCGTTCTGTGAGTTCTGCCCTCATTCGTTCTGTAAGGATCACGAGAAAGGAGCCCTGGTGGTATCGGCGCTGGACGGCCGTCTCTGCTGCTCCACACATGACCCCAAATCTCCTGTGGCACCTGAGTACTGGAACAAGATAAAATGCAAATTGGAACCTCAGAATCCTGTAGAAGAAGCAAAGGAGTGAATTTTGTTTAAAAAAAACAGACAATAAACAACAAGGGAGGGAAGAAGAAGAAGAGGGGAAAATAGGCGATGAACTTGAAGAGACTGCTATGACACATTCAGTGTGTATCATCGGCGCTGTCTTGTGTGAACTGGGAGTGGGACCACTTACCATTACCAAGCAGAAGCAGGCAGTGGTGTTTGTTTGTTCTTTTTTTTATTGTTTGGTCTTTTACCCTTGAATGTGCTACAGCAGCTCTTACTGTTGGGAAACAAACGTCTCAGCCTTCGAAAGCAAACAGTCGACATTTTGCCAGTGAAAAAGAATATTCTGTTTAAAGATGTTCAAGTGTAGAAAACGAAACATAGCAGCATATTTATTTATTTAATTTTTAAAGGATGTTGAAGATCTGGTTTGGATCAGTCAGCGTGTCTTTAAAAACAAACAGTGAAGCCAACATAACTCCTACGTCTAGTTTACAACAAGAACAAACCCTCCCTGCGCTGTGTAACATTCAGGTATCGTGGAGACAAATGTGGGTTTCAGACCAGGTGACTGAAAATGCCTCCATTCCGTACTTATTTTTAAAGGCAGGTTGTATATCATGTTAACTTGTGAATATTGCTGTAAAGCTTTTCCTGTGAGAAATAATGTGTATGGCTCTTTGGGAGTGCTTGTAACACAAGTGCTAACGCTTTAAGAAGGAAGGAAGGATTTGCTTGCTGGAGAGCTGTAATTGGTGGTGTTTGCAGACAGGTGGAAATTCAGAAGGAGCTGAATTGCACAATGGTCATTTCTTTACTAGGAAAACCTTCCTAGTTAGGAGAGCTCCTGGCCTTGGTCGCACTGCAGCACACAGAAATGAGGTCAGCTTGCTGCCCTGGGAGCGCTACCTCTGACTTCTTTTGGTGGAGGATTGTTGTGTGTGTGGATTCATCATCTGCCAAGTTCTGCACTTGTTTGGTGGCAATTCTGTTTTTGTGAATCCTGATTGCTTTCTTCTCAGACTCCCATTGGCTTCAGAGGAAATCTGAGTGCACAAGGAATCCAACCCATCTTCATGTTTCTTTTGATTTGAATATTTATGTTTTTTTAGTGAGAAAGATTTTCTGACTTTGTAATGTTCACTGTTAATGGAGCTAAGAAAAGCAAGTTAGTCCCCTGCAGCGCTCCTTCCATAACAGAGTATTTGCTGTGCTGGGTAATGGGATTCACAACAGCCACCCTCAGCCTGGTGGGGTGTTTGTATTTTGCATTTCCTTTGTTATTCTGCAGAGGAACAGAGGCTGCTTCTGTGAGGCTCCTGAGGTGGCTTAGGTAGGCTCCTGCTCCAGATTTGCTTCTGCAAACCTATCCTATCCTGCAATCCTCAAGCAAGGAGCTTAGAGGGATTAGTTTCCCCAGGCTGAAGTTGGTCTTTGGTGAATCTCCTCCCTTAGCCTGCAACCTTTCCAAGCGCTGCAGTCAGCGTGCTTTGGCTGTGTGCTGGTGCTAGCTTTTTGCTAACGGCTCTTGGAGGTAACACTGAATGAAAGGATTTAATATTAAGTGTTGCTGGCATCTGGCTAAATCGAGCCTTTGAATTAATTCTCAAGAACCCTCTGGGAAACTGCTGACATAAACCTGCAGGAATGTGGTGACTTCTCAGCCTAAGACAGGCAAGGAAGGCACCCAGGGGATTTTGGAGCTTGTCTGGCTGCTGTCCTTCTCACTCTCAAACTTATGTATGGAGGAGGAAAAACAGTCTGTGCACTTGTGAAGTTACAGAATACACTACAGCCCCTTGGAGCAGCCATGGTGCCAAGCAGCTGATCTGTCAGTGCACCCCTGAGCATGCTGAGCCTTCCTGCAGCCTGCGTGTGTTTGGGGGCACAGCAGTGCCAATACCGCTTGGTTCAGCCGATGACACAGGGGGTTGGTGGGAATATAAAGCACTTGTTGTGGTCCATGCTACAGTGAATGTCTCAAACACTAATCTTGCTTGAATTATTTTTTACAGAAATATTTACGGGAAGAATTTTATTTTTTTCTGAATGTTTTGTGTGTTAAATGTCTTCTTTTTAAGCTCTTTGCCAGGGGTGTTTCACCTCCTAGAGATTCCAAACGCAGTGTCTGTGTAAGGCCTGATATGTTTACTTTACTTTATTTATTAGTCTTGGTAGTGTTGAAATGATTTTCTCCTGGGAAGTCAGAGCATTCCAATGATTACAGATGTGTTGTAGTGTCAGTGCACCTCACTCTGTGTCCAAATGAGGGTGTGCTGATGCCAGAAGCCTTCACAGCTGTTGGAATGGCAGTGAGCAGGACGCAGCTGGTGAGCATTCATTGCCATCTGAAACCTGTTGCTGTGCTGTACTGCTGGGCTGGATAGCACAGAAAGCGAAGGGTTGCAAAAGGCTTTAAGAACTTGTGAAATGCTGTGAATTGGGGCCTGCTGCTATTCTGTGCCACTTGATTCCTGGTTAACTTCTTTCTCAAACTTCTTACAGGTGCTCCTTTTATTTTCCACCAAAAAAAAGTAATAATGATAGCCAGCAGCTGAGCTTGGATTCAAAAGCAGGAAATTGGTTTGTAAGCTTGTGCAGCTCGTGAACAAAAGTCAGAACTGGATGTCACACTACTAAAGAGAAGGTGAATCTTTGTGTAATCATAAAGGCTGATATGAGAAAGTACCTGATTCAGAATAGCTTGATAGTTGTGCTGAGTTGGTTCTGCGTGCCAAATGCAGAGCTTTAAAATATGCCTTTTCAACCACATCCTGGTAAATGGAGAGGAACAAAAGAGCAGTTCCTTTGTATGGAGAGAGAGAGAGGAAAAGATGGGACAGATCTGTGTTTTGATTAACTGGCATCAGCTGCTGAATTCCATCTGTGTGGTCTCAGGATTGAGGAGCAGAGCTGGGCAGCTTGGCCATGTGTGCAAAAGCCTGGAGGAAATGCCCAGAGCTGCTGCTGCAATCACTGAGATGTGCAACCTTCTGTTTTTCAGCTGGGACATGCAGTCATGTTTCCTTTTGTCTTCATTTTTGGAGGCAGCACTGTGCTTCAGGTGCACAGCTGCTAACTGAGCTGCTCTGCTAAGTGAGCAGGACTTTGGTGTTTACTGGACTCTGTGCTCTGCAGCACACACCTTTGTGCAGTGCAGGTGCTCTGCAGATCGCAACCCAATGGTGCAATGGTCAATTAGTGCAGTTTGCTGCACACGTGGCACAAGCAGTAGTTATTGTAGCTTTCAGATTCAGCTGACTCGACTGTAGGGATCAAAGGCATTATTTGCAGCTCAGGAAGGATGGCACGATGATGATTTTGTGGTCAAATTCCCTTCTCTGGTCACCACCACGGTCTGAAAAGAGTTTCTTACAATGGAGTAATGGGGCTGGAATGTAGAATTTTGGCCTTTCTTCTAAAACCTTGTTATCTTCGTTTCGGGATAGAAGGAGAGACACAATTACTAGATGTAATTAACAATGAGCATAGAATCTGTATATATTGAGACTTTACAGAACTATGGGGTGGGTGGGAGGAGGGCGGGAGGGGGACGTCCAGCGCTGGTACGAAGTGGTCACTTTAACATGAAACCTCTGCCTCATTGAATTCAGGGTTTAATGTACTTGAAGCTCTGCATTCCTTATCCAGCTTTCTTTTTGTTTTATTTATACATCCCTTGTTTTGTATACGGCATTGAAGATGTGTTTCACCTCCCTGCTGCCAGCTCTGCTCCTGTGGCACGTGGAGCTCCATGGTGCCACCTGAGCAGTGATGGCTGTTTTGTGTTTGGTCTCAGCTTTTCCCCCGCATTACCTTCATGTAGCAAAATGGTTTGCACTTCTGATACACTCCCATCCTTCGGATGTACTCACAATGTTGTTCTAAGGAGGAGAAAAGAAGCTGTTTCCTATCGTGTCGTGTTGCTGAGCGGCGGATTCGGGTCCTTGTGCTCCAGTGAGGGGCTCTCACTGCTGGAGAAGGGGAACAGAGTGGAGATCTGAGCTTTGCATGGGAGATTAATGGGAGTGAATGGGAATTAATCTCCTTTGCACAGGTAATTAATGTGAAAACAAAAGGGCGCATAGCGTGCACAACTCCATGCCAGCTGTGAGCTCTTGGTCCCTTCTCTGGGTAAAGCTGGGAGCCCCTCATTCATTGCTATGTGTCTATTTGGTGCCACTTCTCCTTCCTCACAAAGCAGAGGGGATGATGGCAACGACTGCCTGCGGGGCTCCGTGGGGCCGCAACCCCGACCTTCACAGCATCGTTAGTTCTGTCCACTTTGTTCCTCTGTACCTAACTTTGTAGGTTCTGTGAGATGTTCTTTCAACAACAAAATCACTTTTTTTGAGTCTTTACCTGCAAAATACATCAAGCAATCACCGAAGTCACTCTATATATAGAGCTGGGAAGCCAACCTGGAGCTCCGGGTGCTGTTCTGTTGGGGTGTTACCATACGATGATGGTTGGTGTTACTATATGATGGTTGGTGATGCCATACAATGATGGTTGGTGTTAATATGATGGTTGGTGTTACTATATGATGGTTGGTGTTACCATATGACGATGGTTGGTGTTGCCATACGATGATGGTGTTACCATACGACGATGGTGTTACTATACAATGATGGCTGGTGTTACCATACGACGATGGTGGGTGTTACCATACAGCGATGGTTGGTGTTACTATATGATGACGATGGTTGGTGTTACCATACGACGATGATGGTGTTACCATACGACGATGGTTGGTGTTACCATACGACGATGATGGTGTTACCATATGACGATGGTTGGTGTTACCATATGACGATGGTTGGTGTTACCATACGACGATGGTTGGTGTTACCATATGACGATGGTTGGTGTTACCATACGACGATGGTTGGTGTTACCATATGATGATGGTGTTACCATATGACGATGGTTGGTGTTACCATACGACGATGGCTGGTGTTGCCTGGTGTTGGCTTTGAGAAATACCATATTTTGGGGGTTGTGTCGTTCGGCCTACGTTCTCTTGCATAGTGTGAAGCCTGTAAAGCTCGGTTACCCTGTACATAGGTAGCTTATTGTCAGCCGGTTCTAGCGTACTTTAGCCTTGCCTGTAATATTTTAGCTTCTTACTGAATGTGTGTGATGGTAGAACATATAATTTTTGTACATTATATTTACTGAGATGTTGCCTTTTTTTATTTTACAAATACTTTGGAATTCAGATGTGTTTTTGCTTCCGTGAGGATTCATTTGGAAAGGTTTTTAAAAACGACATTCCACCGATTTGAACTTTTTGCTTGAGGTTGACTTCAATAAATCGTTCTGAATGTTCCAACCCAGATCTCCTCCCCCCTTTTTCTTCCGGGGCTGGGATTCGAACTCGTGTTGACTCACTCCGGTCACGTGTTGGTCGCCATGCGGAGGGTGGTGGAGGTGTTGGTGCGGGTGGTGCTGGCGGTGGCTTGCGGGTGAGTGCAGGGCTGCAGAGGTTCCATTCCCCATCTCGCATATACCCGCATCTTTATGTTCTTTCTGCAGGGTGATGGAGCTGCTGCCGCCCTTCCAGCGCGTGGTGCAGCCGGAGGAGATGTGGCTGTATCGCAACCCTTACGTGGAAGCAGATCGCGTTCCCACAGCGCTGATGTTTGTAAGTGCAGCGGGGTTTCTGCCTTTTGTTTGTCAGCTGTTGCTTCAAAGCAAAGCTGTGAGCACAAAGCGTTGCAGTTCTCGGCTGTGGTCACTGCGAGCGCAGCGCTGTTGCAGCAACACAGCGTTTACAACCGCTTTATGTAGCCCTTAGCATCCAGGGTTGCCCTTTGGGTTTGAACTGAGCTCATTTGGGTTGCTCATTTCTGCTCTGCTAACGCTGAACCCTTTTTTTTTCCCTCCCTTGGCTGCAGTTCATTGCATTCCTGTCTCCGGTGCTGCTCATCATCCTGGCCCGGCTGTTCCTGGGTGCTGATCAGGAGGACACAAGGGAGGCTTGTCTGGGTGAGCAGCTCCGGGACCAGCAAGGCAGCCTGGGGGAGTGGGGGGAGCCCTGAGGGGTCTCATAGGTGAGACCTGACCCAGGACACAGACATTGTGCTGGGCTGTTAAAGCTGAGCACTGTGGCTCCAACTTATCCACCTCACTGTTACACAGGATGCTCTTATTGAGCATTTAGGCACAGAATGTTGTAAGCTGAGCACCATTAGCTCAGGCAGCCTGTGAGGGGCTGACGTGAGCTCTCTGCTCTCTCCCAGCTGCCAGCCTTGCTCTCGTCCTCAACGGGGTCTTCACCAATGCCCTGAAGCTCATGGTGGGCAGGTGAGGAGCTCTGGGCTGTGCCGGGTGGGAGGTGCAGTGCTGGAGCTAGAGGAGGAGGAGGAAGGGCTGGATGCTGGAATTTGGATGTGCTCAGCCTGGAACTAACAGGTTTCTGTAGTTGTAAAGATGCTGTAGTATCAGAGCAGTGCTGTCCTCCAGGCATCATTTAGATGGGCACTGTATCAGGGAGGAGCACATATAATAAGGTGCCTGCTTCCCCTGGTCAGGGATGGCAAAGCATCACCCCATCATCACTGTGCAGTGGTGAGCCCAAGGCTGGTGAGGGGACATAGCAGCTCCAGGTGTCCCACAGAGCACAGGGCTGCCTACTCTGCTCCTCTGCCCCAGGCCACGGCCGGACTTCTTCTATCGCTGCTTCCCAGATGGACGAGTGAACACAGAGCTGACCTGCACGGGTGACCCCAGCGTGGTGGCTGAGGGACGCAAAAGCTTTCCCAGTGGGCACTCCTCATGTAAGTTCTGGCTGCTCAGACTGTGGCAAGCAGGAGCACATGGGGATGGCAATGTGGCTTTGCTGTCACACAAACCATTCTGTGACCTTCCTTCCAGTCGCCTTTGCTGGCCTTGCCTTCTGTGCCTTCTACCTGGCTGGGAAGCTGCATTGCTTTGCTCCTGGCCGGCGAGGCTCAGCACTGCAGCTCTGTGCTTTCCTCCTCCCCCTGTTCATTGCCACACTTATTGCTGTATCCCGCACCTGTGACTACAAGCACCACTGGCAAGGTGGGTCAGCTGCAGTGCCCAGGGCTGGAGCAGCCTGCTGCTCTCTGGGGCTGTGAGGGTGGAGGAAGGTAACTCTCCTGGCCTTGCTTGCAGATGTGCTGGTTGGCTCAGCAATGGGCTTTGTGCTGGCATACCTCTGCTACAGGCAGTACTACCCTCCTCTGATGGACTCCGTGTGCCACAAACCATTGCTGTCTATATCTAAACAACTGCCAGCACACCAAGAAAAACCTGCAGCTTCCAGCTTTCACCTGGACATTTAGTGATGATCTGTGTCCTGCTGGCACCACAAGTATCAGGACAGGGGAAGGCTGGCTGTGACCCACAAGGATGGTAAGCTGTCCTGCTCAGTGGGTGTGTGTGGCTTCATTTCAATGAGTTTTATAGGTGTCCCTTCCTTTGGACCTGCTGGAAAGTGAGCTGTGCTTCAGTGAGCCTGCAGGACAGCCCAGCTTCAGAAGGTCCTGAACTGATGTATTGTGCCATGGCTGTGGGTATCCTGGGTCAGGTCCACAACAAAACACAGTCAGAGGTTTCCCTTCAGTGCAGCTGAGCTGCCCCATCCCTTCCCTTAGGATTCATGTGTCAAAGTGAAGGGCAGGACCTGTTGTGCCGGTGTTTAATGCATCTCATCAGTCAGAGATGAAGTAATTTGGAGTAACGAGTACAAAGCTACAGCCTTTCCCTATGGATTGAGCAGGGCAGACAGAAGATGCAACTGGCATGATTGTTATTTGTGTTATTGTGTTGGCTCTTTTTTCTTCTTAATTTGGCAAATAAAGGAGTTACAACAGTAACTCATGTGCCATCAGTTTGGGCCCCATCAGCCCCACATAACCCTGAATTCTTAGTAGAACTTACAGACATTGCTTCTCCTTTCCCTCTCCTCCAAAACACATCACAGGCATCTGTTGACTTGTTTTGACTTTTACTGGAAAAGACATTAAATAACATTTAAAACATTATTTTTTTTTTGCTGTTGTTGTTAACAAAGTGCATAACTTAAAAGCTGGTCACGAGTGTCCCATGTTAAGACTGTTCCTTTTCTTGCTCCTTTAGGAGGCATTTAGCAAACTCAGGCTCTGAAAGAGCAGCACGTCTGTTTCTGTAGTCAAGTAAATTGAACAGCTTCAGTTCCTTTGGGATGGGAGGAGGTCGGAGGCTGCAAACGACACCTTTTGAATAGTGCAAATAACCAAGTACAACAGAGGATCAACAAATGGATGCTATGGAAACAAGGCTTGTTACCCCATGCAGGGCAAAAGTCAGCGGGAGGGAGGTGGCTCTTTCCAAAGGTTGCAGTGGCTTTACATGCCACGTTTCCCCTGCCCGCTTTGAGGCTCCAGCTGCAGTCTGGGAGTGGTTTGGGTCACAGGGAACCGATAACCCAGGGTTCTCTGTTGCCTTTGGAGGAGAGCTAACACGAAGCAGCAAGTTGCAGGCTGTGCTGCCTGCCAAACTACTTGAATCTTTATAGTGGATTCACAGACAGTGCCCAGAGCCAACAGACCCAACACTGGCAGCATTTGGTGTATTTGCCAACAAAACCACTGGGCTGAAGCCTGATGGGCATGAGATCCCTGCAGCCACTTTGAACTCAGCACTGCTGTGTGCTTCTGCAGAGCAGAGGAGGGCTGTCCCTGCAGGGCCCGGTGCTGGGAGCAGCTGCTTTCCCCAAGTTTGGATCTGGAGGTAAAGCTTTCCTGGGGGTGCTGTGCACGTGGCCATGAGCAACGGTGTGTGCAGATGCCTGCGCCTCCTTACCTGCACCTCCCAAAGGCTGCAACACTCCAACCCGGTGCTACAGCAGGAGAGCGGCGCCTCATCCTTCTCCCAAGAGAAGTCAGCATCTCCTTTGCTCAAGGCTGCTATTGCTCTCTCCATGCTGTGTGTTTAAGGCTTTTATTTCTCAAGGTCCCAAGCTAAGAGTATCCTTGCTAAGCCCACAGCAGGGTTCAGGCCCTTGTATTGCATTTCCTAGCCCAGGCAGCTGTCTGCATCAGTACTGCAAAGCCCGTGTGATAACCTACAAGGTGGGCAGACAAGTTCAGGGCTGACAGCACGTGTTGCCACGGGGAGTCACAGTGTAAGTGCTGTGTGTGTGTTTGCAGGAGTGGGGTTGGTTTGGTTGGTTGTTTTTCCTACCCAAAATGGAGGAAAACCATCTTTATCTCCAGGCAGCAGCAAATACTGGGGAGTCAGCATGCGGGGCACAGCAGCACAGGAGAGAGGAAGGCAGAGAAGAGTCTGAATTTTCCTGGTGAGTACTCAATTGAATTGTATCTAAGAAAGCAAAGGGAGAACACTGGAGTAAATCTTGTGTCTGATGTGCTTTTGTGCACCATAAAGAGGAAGGAAGCCCCGTGTGCTGACAGGCCAAAGGAAAGCCCAACCAGCGCTGTGAATAAGGAACATTATTCCCTCAAATGGACTCTATGTCCTCTGGGGTCTCCTAGGAAATTTGGAAGTGTGGACTTACAAGTGGTTGAACAGCACGGGGTGGTCATTGGCTTCCTGGCAAAGGTTGGTCCAATGTAACACCTATTGTCTGGTAGATCTCCTTCAGAACCAGCAGAACGGTGTCCTCTGACTCCCTGGAGGTGGGGACATGGACATGAGCAGGCAATGCTTCTCATCACCTTGGTGATAAGTATGGCAGCATTCTGCCTATAGAAGACACAGATCTGAAGCCTGATGACAGGCAGGAGCTTACCAATAGCAGAGATGCCCTTGAAGTGCGAATAAATACTCATTAAAGCTCTCAATGGGCTTCTCCTGGAGCACATAGTCGATACGATTCCCCCCGTTCAGCTTCCCCACGTTAATGAGGGAGGGATCCTCCTTGGATGGTGCCGGGGCCTCCTCTGGCTTTGGATCTGGAGGAGGCAATAACAGTTGGTCTCAGCAGCAGCACACAGCAAAGCACTGCTTGGTGTCCCCCCAGCCCTATGCTCACTGACCTGGCTGCTTCTCTGCACTCGCCTCCGTCTCTGCCTCCCCCTCACTGCTTGCTCCCTCCACAGCTGCCAATGGGGCGCGGGTAAAGGACTGCCAGGCCACCCTCAGGGATCCCAGCAGGTTGTTCTTCAGATCCACACTCATACGTGTCAGCCCTTCTTTCAGCTCTGCAAGGCAAGGGCTGTGTTAAAGCAGGGGGCTGAAACTGCGGTCAGGGCGAAGAGCAGCTGTGCCCCCTTACCGAGGTGCATCCTCTTCCTGCCCTTGTGGTGTGGGAGCAGCATGGGCTCAAATTCCAGATCTGGGATGATCATGGGCTCAATCCTATATGCAACCGGGTCAAACTGTGCGGGGAGAGCAGTGAGTGTGAGCTGAGTGCGGTGCCTCGTGTGGGGCAGCTCTGGCTCTTATACCTACGGGGTGGAAGATGTTGAAGAAGCCCTTGCAGGTGGGCAGGCTGTAGTCTGGGTTGATCCGCTTCACTCCTCGCACCGTGAGGAACATCCCAATGGGAGACCCAAAAGCGAAGAAGATGGTGGGCTTGTAGAGCAGCTGAGGGTAGTTGGCTGAGACCTACAGAGAGAGGCAGGGTTTGTTTCATGAGACACCTCCTGTGCTGCTGTGCTTCCATTGCTCCCAGCTCAGCTCTTACCTGCCCCAGGCTGACGTCGGGGTATGGACTATCCCTGCTGCTGTGCTGCCCTGCAGCGCTCAGTTCTTTGGTGTCCTGCAGAACACAAAAGGATTCCCAGTGAGGGCAAGTCCTGTATAACAGTGGAACCAGGCACTGGGCTGCATGGGGACCCCAAATGAGTCTGAGCTGAGTGATGTGGCTGGGAGGAAGGAGTATGAGCCATGCAGAAGCCATACCTGCATCTCCTTCCTGGAGCTGATGTAATGGAGGAGCTTCATTCGTGGTCCTAAGGGAATTCCCATTTCTTCGAGGTTTTTCTCTCTGCATAAGAACTAGAAAGCGATGCAGATATTAGCACACACCGCTCTGCTCCTACACAGACAGACCTCTGTTCTTTGTCCTGTTCCTGCTGTGCTTTTAGGTGTGCAGGTGATTCAGTGCCAGGAAGATGCACCAGAGAGAAAGGACTGGAAAGAAAAACAACAGAGCTGCTCACCAGCGCTTCCCCATCTATTTTCTCCTTCTCGAAAGCAGGACAGTACTCAGACAGATCCAACTTCTTCAGGATTTCACTGACTTCCTCAGCACCCCTGATGCTTGAAGCCACCTCAGTCCCCTGCAAACACAGCCCCCAGGGATTGTGCTTTTTGCTCATTTCTCTTTATGTATTCCAGCTTTTCTCCTTCCCCACTGCAGCACAGCTGCCATGCAGGTGCATGGGGAAAAGCCGTGCTCAGCTGCAGAGCTCATACCTCCCTGCTGTGCTCATCCTCAGGAGCAGCCTTCTGGTTTGTCAGGAGATCAAACAAAATGAGGGACCCTAGAAACCAGGGCAGAGCATCAGTGGTTCATTAGGGAAAAACCTGAGGTGCTTCCTTTATGGGCTGGAAGGACCAGGACTTACCCAAGCTGTGACCTGCAATGGAAACTCCTCCTTTAAAGTCCGGGTTTCTCTGCAGGAAGAGCAGATAGAGGCGATTCATTTCCGAGGCCACCGTGTCCACGATGGTCTGGCAATAGGTGGAGCTGTTGTAGAAGAAAGCATCCAGGATGGTGTCATTGATGAAGTGACGCAAGCGGCTGATGCTGGGCAAAGTGATTCGCTCCAGGTCCCTGCAGGGGGTGAAAAAGAGGAGAGGAAACTGCAGAGGTGAGCCCTACCACATCTCTAAGGCTTGAGATGAGAGGAGGGCTGCTACCATTCTGATGCTGTAACCCAGATTCTTCATTAGAGACCAGAGCACCCAGGAGCCCTCATACAGGAGCATAAGAGCCCTTCCCTCCCAATGGCAGCAAATAGAAGGCAGCAGCCCCCCAGGGCTGTGGGCACTTACACGTCCACCCCGGTGGAGTGCAGGGAGCTGTGCCAATTGACAGGCAGGAATTCAACCCGGCCGATCTGCTCCTGCTCCTGTGCCTTCTTGAAGTGTGTTTGCAGCATGCTCAGGGAAACACTCCTGAAGTCGTTGACTGGAAATAAGGCATGAGCTCTTAGCAAAGCAGCAGGGCTGCAGGGCAAGGCTTCTGCATCAACAACGCTTAATAAGATAAAAGAAAAGATCATTAACGGGGGAAATCCCAGCAGGGTCTTTAATCTGCTGCTGCCACCCTAAGACCTTGAATCTTTAACTACAAGCTCAAGGGAAGCTCCATGTCCTTACATGTGTGTTTACTGGATTTTGCTGCCCCATCTGTGACAAGCCTCCTGCCCCACATGCAGGGCAAGAAAAGCACTCTTAGGAGCTTAAAGGAACAAACAAATGTTGTGAAGGTGCCTGTTTTAGAAGGGGCAGCCTAAGAGAGATCACTCTGTATCGAGAAGGGAGAGAGATTGATCTCCATGATTTCAATTGGGCAGCCTTGAAAACAGGAGTGCTGGATGGAAGAGCAGACTGCATCAAAGCAGACGTAATCAGTTCCTGAGTTGTAGCTTAGCAGGTTTAGACAGCTGGAAAATCCACCCCCAGTTTGGGAAACCCTGTGTTGAGCAGCAGCAGATTGCAGTGATGAAAAGGGGTTGCCCAAACCTTTCCAAACAGTGGGATTTAAGGGGTTAGCGAGCATTTATTCACACTGCAGTCAGCAAATCCAACCATGCAGCCTGCCCAGATGAGCACCAGCATGGTCTGAATGTGCTCTGACAGCGTTTCTCATTGTCCACACTCTGAGCTGCTAAAAGCAACGTATGGATGGCAGGAGCAGCCCTGCCTGGCTCCCACCTACCGCACTGCACGATGCTCCTGAAGCGGATGTCACACGCCGGCCCGATCCCATGTACCACAAAAACCAGGTGGTCAATCTGCAGAGGTTCCCCTATGGATAGAAAGAGTTATAAGATATGGATAGAAGAGTTCAGGCCTCGCTTGGTAAGGAGCTGACCCAGTGACCTGACAGGCACCAGGTGGGGCAACATTCTGTTCTTTACTTCCCACACGCTTTGGTTTGCGTAACTACTTTCCCAAGTGGAAAATGAAGGGGTTAGATGGGAAGAAATGCCTGTCCTCACTGCTGGGACAGCTCACACAGTGCTGGGACACAACTGCAGAGCACGGAAAGGGAGAGCAGCAGGTAGATTCCAGCATGGAGCTGTGCTCCCTTCATGCTTTGGATGGCTGTAAGGGGGGCAGAGGCACGCTCACCATTGGGGATCTCAGCAGCAATGTTCTCTACTCCTCTCTTCACAGTCCGAGGTCGCCCTTGTTCTGTAGGAGTTGAGCCCCAGTCGTCAGAGGTGGCAACGGGTTGGTAGTGCACCATGAGCTGTGAGCAAGGAGAGCCCATCAACTGTGCTGCACTGTGTGCTGGAGCTGAGAACATCACCGGGCTCCCAGGAGGGCCAGTGGGAAGCATTGATGGCCAAAGGATGTCCCTGCCCAGCCAGCAGGCTCTGCTCACCTTGGGGTTGTGTAAGATGATGACTTCCCTGTTTGGGGATTCCAGCTTCTTCTTCCACTCATCCAGGGTTACAGCAACCATGTACGCTTCCTGAGGGAAAGAACGTCCTCTCTGAGTCAGCTGAGGGTATTCCTATGGATATTCAACTGCTTGGAGACAGTATAAGCGCTGCTTTGTGAAAGAGGCATAGAAATCATCCAGGAGAGGCCACAGGATTGTCTCCATATTGCATGCTAAAGTATTCCCTGTTGGAATAGCAGCAGAAAGCTTCCCCACTACTTGTGTATTTTAATACAGATGACTGTAAATAAGCTTGTATATCTCAGCAAAGAAAGCCCCCAGCCTTTACAGCAGATACCAGCAAACATTCTATGGGCCCCTGCAGCAGTAAGAACTATTTCTTGCATTAACAAAGTGAGGATGACTGTCCTATGGCCATAAGAACCGAAACACAGCAGTACCAGGCAGGGCTTGGGGAAAACACAGAACAAAGACAGCAGGGAGAGGCTGCAGGATGGGCCGGAGCTGCATGGCTGGTGGAGAACAAACAGGCATTGAGCAGAGTGCTCCATGATGGGGCGGAAGGGGAGGCAGAGCAGTATTTAGTTGTGTTAATCAGCCGTGAAAATGCCGTGCCAAAGCATGCCAAAGCCTACACTGAGTTCATGTCCTCAGGTGCAACGGCAGCACCAATGGCCCCATATGGAGTTTGGGATGGCAGGGTGGTGTTTGGCAATGAGAAGCAGAGGGTGGTGGTGAGCTGTGTGCTCCAAGGGGGTGTTTTTACCTCCAACTCCTCGCTGAAGCTCTCTGAATAGGGGACGTATTTATTGTCCTTGTCCCCTTTATAGAACCAGGTGCAGCGTCGCACCTCGGACACCTCCTCCTCCCAGAACACTGCCAGGCACTGCCTCTGCTTCAGGTGCACGTCGTACCTCCCACCCGACGTCGGGACGACCACATCTGCTTTATCCTTCCCTGGGGAAGCAGAATGAATCGTGTGAGGGGCCCAAAAGGTGAATTACCAGGATGCTGAACCACATAGAGGAGACTGCAGCAGCAACCAGCAGTGCTGTCTGTATGCACAGAGACCTGAGCTGGAGAGATGCCTGAAGCCAGACATCCCCAGTGGCAGCAGGTGAGAGGGAAGCACTGAGCTGCAAGCACTGAGCTGCAAGCAGTCCCCTCCCTTCTAGCTTAGGGCACGGCCTTTCAGGGGCTCTCCCTGCTTGCATTGAGGTGGCAACGTGTGAAATCACTGCCCTGGGACCCTGCATTGGTGCAGATCTCCACCTTCAAAGCGTTCCCATCCAGAACTGAGAGCTCTGCTCACATCCCAGCACAGTCCCCACTGCCTGTGCTGTCAGTATGAAGCACAGCAGTGTCCCCCCAGGCAGATCTGCCCTCCTGCTCAGGCTTCTGTCCCCCCTATAAAGGTGCTTTCCAACACGATGTATAATATAATATACAGCATGTGCCATATTAACAAGGCCAGACCTTATACTACCTCCTCCATCCTCACTGTCCATGCACTTACAGCTCCAGCACTGCCACCAAACACAAGCCTCAATTACAGCTTCCAAAGGGGGGAATGTTGCAACCCAAGCAGGAGCTTTGGGCTTTCCCTTTGCTGCTTGCAGCATGCATCACCACCCTGCTTCCCTTGGGCACACGCCTGATGCTTCCATTGACCTCACCAGGCCGGTTCCCCATCACACACGCAGGGGATGAGGTGTTTAAAAGACCTTTAAAGGCCATTGAAGCACAGCGCTGACGGGCTGAAGGCGCAGCACCATCCCGTATCCGATCGCATTGGCCGCACGCAGGGTGTGATGGAAGCAGTTCGGACCGATCTCCTACCTGCACTATGAGCCTCTTCCAGCCTCTCCGAGTCCTGAACGCTGAACGGCAGCCACCGCTCCCTCCCGCCGGTCACCTTGCAATAAAACCAATGCGGAACGACCGCTTCGTACCCATTCCCCGCGTCCAGCTCCGCAGCTTCGTGGGCAGCCCGGCTGGGCAGCGCCGGCTGCTGCTCCGGGTTAGACATGATGCTCCTGGATAAAGGACAACGACGGTCGGACCCGCGGATCTCTACGCACAGCGCAGAGCACAGAGAGGCCGCGCTCCGCTCCCCGCAGCGCCCTCGCGTCCCTCCGAGCCCACGGACGGAGACATCGCCGCCCGTCGGTGGCCGCTCACGTACGTAGGACGGTTCCGCTGCTCCCCGGCCCGAGGGGCGGCACAGCGGGGCGGCTCAGCGCTGCTCCCCGGCTCCGCTCCCGACCCGGCTCCGTTCCCCGCCCCCGGTGCTGCCTCCGCTCTTTGCTGCGCCTGCTCGGGGCGGGGGGGGCCGGCCGTGGATCGGGGCGGTCCATCCCATCCCCATCCCATCCCATCACCATCACGCGAGTCGATTCCGCGGCCGTTTCACCCCAGCGGGGACCGCACCCGCTCGGCATTGCGGGGTCGGCGCTAATTAAAGGCCGGTGTTCATTAATTACAGCTTTACTCCGGCCTTAAGCCGGATGTGCTGCCGCGGTTCGGGGCGGTGGTTCCCCGGTGCCCGGTGATACCGCCGCCCCCGTCGTGCTATTGAGCAGCCTTTCATCACCCCCCTTTGCCCACCCTCACCCTTCCCTTCCCATAGAGGGGTCTCAGCGCCGGATTCTATTACAAAGCAATGCGTTACCTGGATGGATTTAGCACCAAAACACCCCAAAAGAGCCTCCCCCTCCCCCTCCTCCTTGCCCCTCTCCCCCTCTCCATGCTGTGCCGGCACACTCAGCTCTTCTTCCAAGCAAATACACCAGATATCGTTCCTACCACATCGCTGTTAATGGAAACCTTTGCCCCGGCCCCACGGAACGCTGCCGTTTGATTGCAGCTCTTCTGCTCTGCCCGCCTGCATTGCGGTGTCACCGCTCGGAGATAAGCGGGGCTGCTCTCCACGTGGCTGCCTGCACGGGTAGGACCGACCAACCCCTTTATCAGGCAGCTGACAGCGCAGGGGGGCGAGCATCAGAGCAAAGAGCAGGCAGGGGATGGGGTGGGTTCATTCCCAATGCTGTCTTTGCTGCTGAAACAAGGGTAAGAAAACCTTCCTGCCTTCACAGCCCTGGAAGCAGGGACTGCCCATGGAAGCAGCAGCATCAGCCCTGCGTGGCATTTGGAGCTGCCCAGGTGATGCTCATACAACAAACAGGGGATGCTGCAGGGCTGACTGCAGCCATCTCACATCTGCTCCCCTTGGCTGAAGCGTGGCTCCCATGCAAGAGCAAATTGCAGACCTCCTTGAGATCCTGCCTAAAGGGAATGCGAAGCTTTGTGCCAACA
This sequence comes from Coturnix japonica, assembly GCF_054131305.1. Lineage (NCBI taxonomy): Eukaryota > Metazoa > Chordata > Aves > Galliformes > Phasianidae > Coturnix > Coturnix japonica. Next base: position 3,772,429 of record NC_140672.1, on the reverse strand, counting down.
GTGTCTAATAGAAAACAAGTGTTGTAACAGAGGAAGAAATGGGCTTTGGTAATTAATTCCAGCTCCTTCCCACCCCCCAGGGATGCCTCAGTGTTCTGACTGCTGCATGTGATCTCACACACATCCAAAGAGCTGCAAAGGTCAATCCATGCATGTACTCCATGCCCTGAGGGTGGCAGCCAATAGTAAATCCCTTCCAAAGCACGGCCAACAATCCTGCAGTGGGGCTGCAGCACTCACAGCCTGCACTGCCCCCCAGCAGCACCCAATGGGGGGCTGCATGTGTCCATATACCACACTCACCTCTAAGCTCCACCTGCTGCTACAGCCCAGCTGGGCTCTATTATAAGCTCAGCAACCTGGACACAACATCCCCTTAAAAAGAAGAAGAAGAGACTTAAGGACTTAATTACAAAACAACATTTAAAAGTCATCAGGGTTTATTATGATCTCATTACACGCAGCAATGATTCGCTTCGCATGTCGTAACCAGGTTCACCCAGCAGGCGTTACAATTAAAAAGTGGATTTGACCCACGCGACCTGAAAAAGCATTTTCTGCACCTCCCACTGTCCAGGGCTGCACGGCTCTGCCTGCAAATGGCTTTTCCAGGTGAAGAACTCAGAGTTCCAGGCTATGTTCCCACATCCACACGGCATCACAGAACAGCTTCACATCAGCAGAGCTACAGGGAGCGCATTGGAAACAAAAAGAGAACCCCGGGATGACACAAACCAGCTTTTGTGGGTAAGGGATCTGAAGCTGAAAGCACACGCACTGATGGACCTTCATTTATGGTGATGCATGTGACAAGTGCTGCAGCTGTGGCTCCACAAGGTACCATGGATTTGGGTGGATTTGGGCCCGGTTTGGGGAACGTTGTGCAGTGATTTTCTTCTTGCTGGATGAAGGACACAGACAACCCAGTGCTAAACACCTTCAGGTGGTGCTGCTTCTTCACATCCCAGAGCAAACAACTCAATTTGCTGCTTTCATCTTCTCTTCATTGGTCCAATGCTGAGCTGTTGGTCGGGGCTGGGCTTTCCTGTGGGTTTAGGGTTGTTTCTTCTTTTCAATCAAGTCTTATTGCTTTCTCATTATCAGTAGTGCTTAGCAGAAAGAGCTGAGATTTGGATTAACTCTTTGGAACCTCCACAACAGGCTGCATTGTGGCTGATTTGCTTTCACAATCCTTTCCTTTCCAGTTTTTCCAGTATGGCCTGAATTCTATGGACAGCTTCTTTCCTGGCCAGTCGAACACCATCCTGCCCACCAGTCTCAATGGAATCCAGTTCTAACAGCAGCTTGGTCAGCATCTCCTCCAGAAGCCTGTAGGATTTATCTGTCTTTTTCCCTACAAATTCATCCACCTCTTGTTCTAACTCTTCAGCCTGCTCTGTGACCTGTAGGATCCTCTGTATCTCTGGCTGGATGGCTGCAGAATTCATTGCAGTGTGATTGCCAGCTTTGCAACCTGCCTCCTGGTTCCCAGCCAGCTGCCTCCGAGTTGCACTGTTGTACATCTGGGGCTGTGCACTGTATTGTACCTTGGGGTTGGAGGGAGATGACTTGGAGTTATGCAGCAGGGAGGGTGGTTTGTGGTCATTCATTGTCCCAGGGTGCTGGTGATTGCTGTCAGAATAGTAGCAGTGTTGGTTTGCACTCGGATCAGGTTTGTCATAAGCAGATTCCTACAATCAGAAGGGGAAAAAAAAGAGTCTACATTACAGAGGCATTAAATGAGATCTGCTCCACTTCAAGACCTGCCTCTCAGGGTCTGCTATTTCCAGTGCTTTCTGCAATGATAGTTGCAGGTGATTTTGCTGGCAGTACTTAGAACCGCTGCTTTGTTTTTGTCTCCTGGAAGCAAACTGTGCTTGGAGAAAGGAGCACTGAGCAGCTGCATGTGTGTATTGGGGGGGAAGGCAGCATGAGCTGAGCTCTGGCTGCAGCCAGAATCTTTGTATCAGAGCCATTAAAGCATCACTGTACCTTTGAGTCCCACGCAGGAGGATGAGCTGCAGTCCTGCTGCCAGTCCAGGGTGGTTGTGATTCAGAGAGGAATGGATTCCCATGTGCTGGAGCTGCAGGCCATGCATACCGTGCCTGCACCCCATAGTGAGGGGGAGCCCACGCCTCCTCCTGAGCCCTGGGCTGTGGGTTGGCCCCGGGGCTGTGGTCTCCATATGGATACTGAGGAACGGGCATCCCTGGGGTCTGTGGGGAGAGGGGGACAGATGTAAGTCCTAAGTCAGCTCCCAATGCCTGTGGCAGAAGGAAGCTCTGAGATGAGCCCCAGCACTGGGATAAGCCCCAGCACTGGGATGAGCCCCAGCACTGGGACTGCTGCTGCTTTCTGCTCCGAAGCTCGTGACCTCAGAGCTCCCAGCAGAAAGGGGCAACTCCAAGTACTTACAAGATCAAGCAGGGTGAGCTGGGTGGGACATAGAAGCCATTTGGGCCCAATTAGGGTGCACTGTGGGTTCACCCTCTATGGGGTGAGCAGCACAGGAGCTCTCGCTTTGCTGTGCACACCCTAAATGGTTTCTTACCTGCGGTGGGGAATACCCAGCAGCCTTTTGCCTGCGCACTGAGCATCCCTCTGCTGGGCAGTCCTGTGTGCCACAGCCCCAGGGAGGGGCAGGAGGGGGGGGTCGATATGGGGCTGCGCTGTCGGTGCTGTAGGATGGTCCCGAACTGCTGTAGGTTCGTGTTTGTGGCAGTGAGGTGTAATGGGGAGGGTATGGGGCGCTGTAGGATCCGTTGGTGTAGGGTGAGTCCATAGTCTGGGGAGGAGAAAAGGGAAAAAGAGAAGGAAAAGGAGCTGAAATGTGTGTTAGGAGATTTAATGGGTTATTTCTGTACTGAGCTGTAGGAAACAAGTGGGGCTTGAAGACCGTTGTATCCTATGGCATAGAAATGAAGCACAGCTCGGTCAAAGCCTTAATGGACGGGAGGGCGATGGAAACGGACCCTCATCCCCCCAAACCCAACATACCGAGTCCGCTCCGTCGGTGTAGGCCCCAAAACCGAACGCTGGGCTCCAATAACCGGGGTTGAAGCCGGGGCCTGGTGGCTCCTATAAGGAAAAACCCCATTATATGGAGCAGTGATAACGGGATAACGGGCTGTGCTCGGTTCCCCCCCCCCCTTTACCTGCCCGGTACGACCGCGGTGCTCCATGTTTTCAACCCGGCACGCTGTTGTCCACCCCAAAGCGCGACACAAGGATAAAAGGCCCCCACCGTGCGACCAATAGGATGCGAGGACCCCTGGATGTAACCAATGAAAGGCAGCCCCGCTCGCACTACCGGCGCCGCTTTTAAAGGGACAGTGCATCGCTAAGTACCGCCCAACGTGGGGCGGTTCCGCCACCATGAACTACATGCCGGGCACTGCAAGCCTCATCCAGGACATTGATAGTGAGTGTGAACGAGGTTCTATTCATTCAATAGGGAACCAAGGGGAAAACCGGGACCCGGACGCGGGGGACCCCGGTTTTCCCCTTGGTTCCCATTGGGACCGATGTTCCGTACCCCCGTTTGATCCCTTTCCCCATAGAGAAACACCTGGTTCTGCTGCGGGACGGCCGGACGCTGATCGGATTCCTACGCAGCATCGATCAGTTCGGTACGGATATAATGGGGGGGCATAGGGGGGGCAGCACCGGGAACGACACCGGATCAGGGCTTAATAGAACCCATATAGCTCCGATAGGAACCCAGTTTGTGGTTCCCCCACCCCTTGTTATGTTGGACCCTCACCCCATGTTATATTCCCCCCTTGGGGCAGCACTAAGTTCATCCTTCCCCCCCACCCCCCCCCCATTCACTTGTGCCTATGGCTGAGCCCCCCAGTCTTTACCTCCCTTTACCCCTCTTCTCCCTACCCCCCTCTCCCCCCCCCCATTCACTTGTGCCTATGGCTGAGCCCCCCAGTCTTTACCTCCCTTTACCCCTCTTCTCCCTACCCCCCTTTCCCCCCTTCCCCATTCACTTGTGCCTATAGCTGAGCCCCTCATTCTTTACCCTATAGCACCAGGGATCCCCTTATCAGCTATAGGCAGTGGCTGCTTTGGGGTCCTATAGTGGCTGGGTTTGGGGGATCATGTTGTTTAGGGGATGCTCAGCATATAGGATGTGCTATAATGCAATCCAGCTGCTCCCTATGCTTTAGGCTATGGGTTGTTTCAGGTGAGGTGCTCTGTTTGGTGAAAAATTGGTTGTTTTTGGTAAAAAAACTGGTTAAAAATGGGTTGTTTTTTTCTCTATTCCCACAGCCAACCTGGTGCTGCATCAGACAGTGGAGCGCATTCACGTGGGCAAGAAATATGGGGACATCCCTCGAGGGATCTTCGTTGTGAGAGGGGAGAACGTGGTGCTGCTGGGGGAGATTGTGAGTGAGCCCCGTGCCCTGCAGCCCCTCACCCTGCAGCTCTGCTTAACAACAGCTCTTTGCTTTGCAGGACCTGGAGAAGGAGAGTGACACGTTGCTGCAGCAGGTTTCCATCGAGGAGATCCTGGAGGAGCAAAGGTTGGAGCTGCAAGCCAAGCAGGAGTCGGAGAAGCTGAAGGTGCAGGCGTTGAAGGAGAGAGGCCTGGCGGTGCCCAGGGCTGACACGTTGGATGAGTACTGATGGGATGGCAATGCTACGTGGTGCAGGCACTGAAATCATGGCTTCTGTTCCCCCTTGAGGGGAAAAAAGGAGTGATGGCAATGGGGAACCCTCGGAGGTAACTGGATGCTCCGGGGGGTGCAGCAATTTCTGTTCAGAGATGAAGGTCTCTGTTCCTTTTTGGTTTGTTTCTTTTGGCTCCTCGCCTGGAGCTGAGTGAGAGCTTCCCTTCACCTGTAAATAAACCCCTGATCTCAACAGCAACAACTTGGCTTGTGTCTGGGCTCTGTGTGGTTATGGGCACAATGGGACTCTCCGTGACCTCAGGTGCTGGGCCCAGTTCAGCTCTGTTCACTCAGGTGCAGCTGTTTGCCCCCTAATTAGTTAATTACCTGCTGAGTTGATGGAGCATCACATGTGTGAGGCAGGTAGGTAGGAACTGAGTGGGTTGAGCTGAACTGGGTGCTGCAGACTTCAGCACTTGTAGGCAAGGCAGGAAATAGGAGAGTTTGGGGTCTTTCATTACCATGTGTTCTCTGATATTATGGGGCTCCTACTGGTGTCAGTTCCTGCCTTACAGCCTGGACAGTGCCTGTGTTATCTTATTGCCTGCCCCCTGTTTTGTGTGTGTGTGTGTGGGGGGGGGGCTGTGGGTTTATCTCTGCTCTCCAAATAGCATCAAAGCAGCCTTGGGGCATTGGGGGAGGCTGGGGGCACCCTGAGGTCCCTACACATGGAGGGGACATGGCTTCAGCCCCCCCCTGCTGGGGCCTCTCCTGGGCTCAGGGCACTGTGAGCAATAGCAGTGCATTGGGAGGGCTGAATGTCAAAGGGGGTGTGAGGTCCCTGGGTGAGTAAGGAGGGTGTGCAGTGAGGCTGGTAGGGCTGGGACCCCCCCTTTCTTGCAGCCCCTGGGCATGGTGGTGGTGTGGGACACCTGAGGAGGTGCTGATGTGACGCTGTGGAACCAATGAGGGACACCTCAGTTTTATAGGTGTCCTGAAGTTCTGCTGTGTCCCTGGAACTGGGGCGCCCTGGAGCTGAAGGGGTGGTTCTGTCAGGGATCAGTTCAGTTCTTCTCACAAACAAGTGCATGTCCTTGCTCCGAGGCCGTGTGTTTTGGGGCAGCTGCTCCATTGGCATAACAGCATTGCAGAGCTGGAGATCTCTGTGCTGGGAAGAGCCTGTGGTGCTGCATTACCAAGGCAGCAATCTGGGAAGGAGTTGCTCAGCTGTTGTCTACCTGTAGACAACATAGTTGTCTATGTAGTTCCTTCAAACCCCATCCCATTGCATGTGAGATGTGCTGTGCTGCACTTGGTCTGACTGGAGAGGATCCATCCTGCAGGTATGGGCAGGAGCAGTGCAGCCATTCCTGGGCACAGGTAGAGCTGAGCACCACAGGGCTGTGCTGCAGCTCCCCATGCACCCTCTGCACCTCAATGAGTGGATGACCTCCCCCCCTTCCAAGCTTTTGCGACAGCAAAGAGGAGCAAGGTCAGCATCCCCGCAGCAGAGAGCAGGAGCTGACGTCAAAGGAAGCAGCTGTGATTCACAGCTTTTGGGGCTCGCTCGGTGCTGGGGCTGTAACTCATCCCACAGATGTCATTTCAGCCTTGAGCCTTATCGCTGCTATTGCTCCACCCCTGGGGAGATGTGGGGGTGCCCCCTCAGTGCAGCAGTGTGGGACCCCTGCAGCCCTGCCCACAGCTAAAGCTTTATGCAAGCGGTCCATGAGATGCTCTCAGCCTCATAATGTGCACAAAGCATCCACGTGCAGCAGCAGAGGGGGACAGCAGAGTTTGCCCCACGTCTCTGGGCAGCAGCAGCTGCATAAGGATGTGCGCATGTGCTGCTGCTGACACCCACAGTGACCCACAGCCCCCAGCAGATGCATGGGGAGATGGGGCCGCCCTTGGCCCCTGGGGCACTGCCGTAAGTGATGGCCCTTATCTCGGTGCTGACAAGCCAGCATCCTTCAGCTGGTGGATTTAAGGCCGAGCTCCAGGGCTGAGGCACAGCAACGTTTGCAGCAGTCACCAGAACTGAGCTCCACTGCCCTGCAGAGATGCTGCCCGCCACCTTCAAGCTGTGTGCTGCCATCTCCTACCAACACCTGCGCAATGTGACTGGTGAGAGGCCTGTGCCATGTTTTGCTTTGCTGTCTGCACAACTCCTTTCTGCTGTATTTCTGGGCTGGGGGATGGAGGCTGTGGGCTGTTCTGCAGTTCTGGGGTGGGTGGTCGCTCCTCAGCTGCACTCAGGCTGTTGTCTGCCCCCTTTGCTTGGAGCAAAGCCTGAGCAGCACAAATCCTCTCCCATCCTCCAGTATTGCAATGGGAGGAAGCTTCTGTCAGTGGGACTTAAGCAGCGGGGTTGGGTGCAAGCAAACAAGCGATGCTTTTCAAACCTGATGCTACACAGTGGTGTTGTGATGTGCTCTCTGCCCACAGGGCTACGCAGACAAGCTGCAGTGGCCATCAGCCAGGAGCTCAGCAAGTTGTCGTGCCGCAGCGCGGGGCCCAGCACGTGGATCAGCCAGGTCCGCAGGCGAAGCTCCCTGCTCAGTAAGTGCTGCATTGCTGGGATCTGCCCCCTCCAGGTCAGTGCTGGGGAGGAAAATCTGCTCGTGGTGCTGTGAGATTTGATTGAGCAAATGGAAACATGGAGGGTGGTGGGATCTGAGCTCCCACCCTAGTCATGGGCATGGAGAGGTGTATCTGATGGAGGTGGAGTTGTTGTGATGTGTTGTGTTCTTACTGCTGTTCCTGCCCTCTTCTTTTCAGGCTCCAGGCTGGAGGAGAAACCCTTCAGCGAGATGGAGATGTCGTACATCAAACAAGGAGAGGAAGCCCTGCAGAAATCACTCAGCATCCTCGGAGACCAGGAGGGCTGGAAGACGGAGACGGTGGCGGTGAGCCCCCCTGCGGCCGCGCAGTGATGTGGTGATGGTCTTCATGTGAGTATCCGCGGCTCTGATCTGCCTTTCCCTACCAGGACAATGGAGATAAAGTGTTAAGCAAAGTGCTGCCTGATGTGGGCAAAGTGTTCCGCCTGGAGGTGGTGGTGGATCAGCCCCTGGATGCGGTGTACAATGAGCTGGTGGACAACATGGAGCAGATGGGAGACTGGAATCCCAGCGTCAAAGAGGTGAAGGTAGGAGGCAATGGGCGCTCAATGGGGGGACAGCAGAATCCTGTTTGCCCTGCCACGCTGTTTGATTCACCTTCACATTACATTGCTCAGATCCTGCAGAAGATTGGGAAGGACACACTGATCACTCACGAGACGGCGGCTGCTGTGCCTGGGAACATCATTGGGCCAAGGGACTTTGTGAGCGTGCGCTGCTCCCGGCGTCGTGGCTCCACCTGTGTGTTGGCAGGGATGTCCACCACGCACGGAGCCATGCCAGAACAGCAGGGATTTATCAGGTAATTAATTACCTCCTGGGGTGTTTGATGAACCTGGCGCTGTGATGATGTTTGTTTCAAGAGCTCCCAGTTTATGCTTTGGGAAGGGAGAGGTTGTGAAGGAGCTCCAAGTGCTTCAGCTCTTGTCTAAGATGTGCACTCCTATCCTCACACAGAGCTGAGAACGGCCCCACATGTATGGTGCTGCGCCCGCTGGCCGGCAGTCCCTCGCAGACCAAGTTAACGTGGCTTCTTAGCATTGACCTGAAGGTAAGTCCTGCATTAAACTACTTTAGGCACAACTGCTGTCTTTACTCTGAGGCAGACACACTGATGGGCTCCTCTGCTTGATCCCCTGCAGGGTTGGCTGCCAAAGACCATCATTAACCAGGTCCTGTCTCAGACCCAGGTGGATTTTGCCAAGCACCTCCGGCAGCGCATGGTGCAGGCAGCGGGCTGCTGAGTGCACTGAGTGCTTTGTTCAGGGCTAACAGTAGGGATGTTGTCCTTAGGTAAGTCAGATGCAATTCAGTTCTGGCCTGTGCTAACAAGACAGGCCTTTTATAGTAGGCAGTACTAATAAAGCTTAACTAATTAGCCAGGAGCCTGATTCAGAAGGCAGCCACCAGCAGCTGCTGGGTGTGCAAGTAAATGCCATACCTGAAGGGGCAGGTTGCTGGGACCTCCCAGCTAATTACTTGAAGCTTTATTAGCTACAATAAAAAGGCCTTGGCTCATTAGTTATTAGGGAAGAGTCCCAGGAGCCTCGTTCAGGGCCAGCCAGTGCTGCTCCGTGTGCAGAACAAAGGACTTCACCTCAAATGCATTCCCATCCTTTCCCCTTAGCAAAGCAGCTCTAAGTTATTTGATATAATGTAGCATGTCTGTACAGGAAGATTATTTATTCCAAGTTCTGTGCTGATTATCATTAGCAGGAATCCCTGTGAAACCTGTCATTGCTTTTATAGACACTGTTCGCTTCAGGTTTAAAGTAGGTACTATTAAGTTTGCAAGTTACCAAGGGAAGTAGGATACCTAAAAACAAAGTAAGAGTTTAAAAGAAGAGTTTATTTTTCAACTGACTGCCAGTTTGTGGGGGGGGGGCAGGGGGGAAATATATATATATATATACAGTTTGGGCAGGAGCCCAGATTTCAGTCTTACATGCAGTAGTCTTGTTCCAACACAACCCTTCTGGATGGAAGCTGTTCACAGTTAGCCAAGCACAGCTGAGCAGGAGTGCCAGTGTTGTTTCTACAGGTATAGATCCAGCAGGTGGGTCCAAGCACACACCTGTTCCCACTGAGCAATGACTGTTATGAGCCCAAAATGTCAGATGGGAAGTTACCTCAATGCAATCATTGCTTCTTCAGCTACCTGCACTGTAAGTTGCTGAAGACTCCAAGAGATGCTCACAAATAGCACAATACACACTAGAACTGCATTTGCTTGGACTCAGCACAGTGGTAGTGCATGGATCTCCAGCAGGGACCATACATACACTGCACCTGCTGCCAGGAGCTGCATTGGCTTCATTGTGTTTGTTCTGAGTGATGCACGTTCCTCCAGAATAAAATCCACCTGATTGGACTCACTGTGTTGTTGCCTTATTATGCTGCACTTGTTTCTTCATGGCTCCCAGGGAGGGCTTCTTCTTCCATCCACTTCTGTCTCAACATGATACAGGACGTCTGCCAGCGTGTGTTCCACAACAGCCCCCCAGCCCATGTCACTCATCTACAAAGGGAGGAGAAGGCAGGCAGGGAGCTCAGTGCACAGCACACACATCTCAAAGGGGGGAGCAGCCCAGCTGGGCAATTATTGCTCAAGGATTGTGTCCCTCAAAAAAACAGAGGAGATAGAAAAGATGTTTCCTTAAACAGTAAGTCAGGTCTAACCAAGTCAGCACAGGCAGGGGGGAAAAAGAAGTTGTCATCACTGTTCTGCTTTCTTAATGCTATTCCCTTCTTCTGGATTTTTAAATGCATCCCTTTCAGCTGCACCATTGAGCTGTGAGTACCAGAACTGACAATGACAGGTGCAGCCCTGCTGTAAATCTCCCCTCCCAATGGTAAATTCCCAGTCCCCTTCTCTTTAAGTATCGTGCTGTGAGGTGAGGGAGATGGGTGCTGTTACTTACGGGGCGGTACGTGATATCTCTGGGGGGATACTTGAAATATGGCCCAAAGTTGATAGAAACCTACAAGGAACATAAATTAGTACAAAGCTGGACAATTTTGCTCCCTTTTTTTCCCCCCTTTCTTCAGCCCTGACCCTCTTACACTCCCATATTTACATTTACATGCACAAACACCTGTAAATACACATCCCTGCATTCAAAGACAGCATTAATTAGGAGCTTGATAAAGTTAAAAGACACAGGCAAACAAATGATCCACCACAACTCCTCTCTGCTCAGTTCACTGGGCTTGCTTGACCTATTCCCAGCATACAGCATACACACACTCTGCATGACCAGAACTATGGCTGGACTTAAGCATTATCTTTGGAAGTATGTTATTACCGTGCAGCCTTTGTACAAAGAAATAGCAGGAAAATAAACTCCTTCAAAGATGTCTTTAAAAGCGACTCCTTGGCTGGCACCGTTCTTGAAGAAGATTATCTGAAAGGTAAAATGAGAAGCTTATCACTTGGTTCTTTCGCCATGTTCCTTGTGGTTTACAAGGTGATGTCAAAAGGCAGCTTATCAACAAGGAGAATATGGAATTGATTAATAAATGGGAAGTGAAAGCAGTCTCGGTAGGTTCTCCTCCCATGACTGAGTGCTGCATCTTCCCACCCCACTGCCCAGTGCTCACCTGGCTTCCTGGTGCTTGCTTCAGGCTCTTCTCTGCTTTGTCCACAAAGTCCTTCTCTTCAAAGTACAGATAGCTTTTAAATTTGATCAAAGCCTGAAACAGCAGGAAACAATCACTTCAGAACTAGAGATATATCACAGAATGGCAAACTTACTGCCCTGCCTTGGGAAAGGTGAGCCTGATGGGTGACAGTGGCCCAGAGTGATTCACCTTATCTTTGTAAGTGTCAGGCAGCGATCTGGCAGTCTCAGTATCTTCTGGAAGGCTGATGTAAAACCCCAGAACGTCCCCTTGTCCGTAGCCAGATGAATAATGCTTCCCTATGGACTGGTGAAACTTTGTTCCCTTTTTGCTGCGCCAGGAGTAACTGAATTTGTCATATCCCAGAGGTGCCTGGAGGTTCCCTGCAGAAACCAATGTTTTCTCATGAACATACAAAGCATAGAATACCCAGAATGTGTCCCTTCAGGTGCTGGGCTGATGGTTACATACAGTTATTAAACACAACTATCGTTAGCACTAAAGTGTTAAGCAAAGCCAAGCACATAACAGCATAAAGGACCTGCCAGTACTGAAGTTCTGCACAGTTTAGAGAACCTATAAAAAGAGTTTATCCTAGGTAAGGGGCGAGCCAGCCATCACTACATTGTCTAGGTTTTAATTACTAAAGGAAATAAAAGGACCAACTAGTTAGAACCCAAGGCCTGCTAAAAATATTTGGTACAGTTATTTACCCAGTGGCTGTGACCAGCCTAATCTGGCAGCTGTGTCTGGAGGCATCTCATCCATGGAGATCTCAAAGTACCAGGCTCCCTTCCTCACTCCATGCGAGGCTCGTACCATGGAATAGCCCTTCTCCCCAACAACAGTCAGCCTGTCATCTGAGATCTTCAGCTGAGGAGCTGCGTGAGAGAAGAGGATACACAACACAGCTTGTTTGTGACTCCTAACAGGGAATGACATCAGAAGGAAGTGAAGGTAAGGAAGTGGGTTTCACATTTTCACCTCTTTCACATTTCACCTCACCAATGTTTGCAAGCTAAGTGGGGTTAGAGCAGACAGCTCCCCCAGGAAGGGCTGGCAGCACAACCTGCACACGATGAGCAAGTTCTGTACCTCGGTCATGCAGTGCCAGGAGGACCCGTTCGTACAGGCAGGCTCTGTAGAGGTCCCCAGGAATTGGTTTTCCTGCCCAGCAGTCCAGCTCCAGCTTCTCTGGGTCAGGTGCATGGGGGTCAGGCTCAGCCAAGATGTAGCGATAGCCGTCCTTATTGAACGGGTGCTCCAAGGGGTAACCATGGGGTGGTAAGCGCTGCGCAGAAAACAACGGGTCACTGTGAAACACAAAAGCTACAGGTTGGCATCTCACCGTGGCTACAGTTCATTCACAACCCAAATGAGTCACCGTGCTGCTCCATCCTTCCTCACCTTCGGGTTTTCTTGGCTGTTCCAGTGGTTGATCCGTCCTGCTGTTTGCGTTTTGCTCCCCTCCCCTTCCCGCTGCCTCCTGCAGCAATTCCTCCTTCCAAGAGAAACAACAGCTCGTTAAGCAGCTGCTGATCAGGGACAGCCTGTGGGCGTGGAATCTCCACAAACAGAAAGGGCAGAAAAAGCCACGCTCCCATCAGGTCTCCTACATGGTTATCACTGAAAAGGACTTCAGGGAGGATGAGCACAGCAACACCCCAACAGCAGCACCGTTATTTGCTTTCATGGAGATTCCAGTCACACAGCTCAGATTATTTCTGCCAAAGCAGCAGAAAACCCACAGCACAGCACAACACCGCCTGATGTGAAGCAGAAGTGTCATCCCAGTGCCATGCTGTGCTGCAGAAACACTGACACTGACGTCACGTTTCAATCTGTAAAATGAAATATGCCTAAGTTGGGTAAAAAAGAAAAGCAGTGCAGGTGTTTCTCTTCAGTATGGTCCAAATTGGTACCTTGTCATTTCATACTGCAGCATCTGACATAGATATGTGTCAAATTCCATCAAGCTAATTCTGCTATTAATGTTTTCATGTGTGACATGGCATTTAATCGTGCCACTATTTAATTAAAAAACCTCTTGATTTACAAGGAGAACTATGGGATTTGTATGTACTGCAGATAAACACCTATAAGGACCACATAATGTGCTGTAACTACAGCAAGCTTTTGTATTATCAGCATCACCCCTGTGCTGTGAGGGATTCAGACCTCGAAGGGATGCCATATTCTGCACACACGTGACATGATCTAAGCTGTACTTACTGGCTTTAGCATAAATATTTAAGGCTTTCCAGTTTCACATCACTTCTTTATGCAAGCAATCCAAACATCACACCAGCTTACAGCCCTCATATCCAGGTGTTACAATTTAAAATGACAAGAACATCAGGTCAAATCTTACAGAGTAAAAGACTGACATAACTGAAAGCAAAACCTTAAGCCAGTCGAGTGGGGCAGAATATGATGCACTAAAAGCTTCTAACTGTTAAACATTAAGAAGTGAAGTGGTTGGTTTGCTTTATTCTTGCAGTCACACGCTTCTGATCTTTCACTCAATTTAGCTTTTAAGAGAACTGAGCACAAAAGCTTTCCAAAACACAGCAATACTTAAGGTTTTAGAAGCTGAAAGGTAAACATTCACCTCCCAGAGAGGCTCCATCTGTAAGGACAGAAGTGGCAGCACATATGTGACAAGCTTCCAGTAATGAAAGAAAACAACAAGCAGTGCATGAAATGGAGACAACACAGCTTAAACCCTATTGTTAAAAGCCCCAGCCACCTCCTGCTGGCTACTGTTCAATAGGCTTCAAGCTGAATGGCACAGCCTTGTGCACAAAGAAACCTCACCAGCTTTTAATTTTCCTATAGTATGATTACTAAGATTGTTCATTAATGATCAAGGCAAAGTTCTGAGCACAGCTGTCATTCCATAAAAAGGAACAGCAGCAAAATGCAAGCAGTGAGTTTAAGGAAATGTATTACACATACTTTGCCTTGCTCCTTGCAAACCTCAGAGTGAGAAGAGCAGCAAAGGGACGATGAGACTGGCTGGGTATGTTTGCAAAGTACCACACAGAACCTCAGTTCACAGTGAGTTTAATTGCTGCACCCTCACTGACAGAGCTGCACACCTGGCTATAGGACTGGGGAAGTGCAGCTCTGCCCCAAAGACAGAGAGGAAAAAAATAAAGAGCCTCATGAAAGAACTTGCCATTTAAATTCCCACTTGTGGATACGGCGTTGTTCTGCTTCTGGTTATCATATGCAGGACCGATATTGGCAAGATCCTGAAAAAGGAAAGAAACAAAACTAAACAGATTCAGACAAACTTAACACAAAGCCCAGACAGCACTTCCACTTGCTGCAGCCCTCCAGCACACCAATGACTCATAGGCTCATGTTATCTTGGATACATTATTTCACTAAGCATCAGATACCAGCAAAACCAGCCTCCCTCTCCCCCATCAGTGTGTTCTCCTTCCATCTCCCATCACACACTTGGTCCAGAAGTCCAAACTTCGGGTAGTCTTCTTCAGGATCCTTACTCCCCGGGTCTGGATGCTCCTTCACTAAGAACACATCTCTTTCTTTACACTGAAACAGAGAACAGAATAGGACTGTACCAAATATGTTAACAAATCCTCCCCATTTCGCTTTCCTTGAGTGTCACGCAGCAGTTATCACTCACATAAAACCCTCCATGAGCCCCAGATACGTACCATAGTTTTGACAATATTATTAGGCCAAGTCATCTTCCCTGGTCTCTGTCTTGTCGTCATACACTCCCAGTATTTATCAATGAATGGGATAATATCCTGTTAAAAAAAACAACCACAAATCCAATCTTAGCAAATCTGGAAAGCCACACTGCCAACATCTGGCTGGAATTGCTCTTCAGTGAAAGCACAGCTGACTTTAACACGTGCTGACTGTTATGACAGCTGTACCTTATCTTTGGAGAACATGGTTTTTGGATGCTCATCTTGTGTCCTTGACTGCCATGTTAAGTTGGCCAGAGCACTAAGGCACATTTCCTTGAGATCTTGAAAACAAAGATAGGCCAAAGCTCGAGTCGCATTCCATGGGGAAGATCAGCACACAAACACAAGCACAGCAATCACTGAACACACAGCACCACACCAAGCCTGGCCCTATCACCCCACACCAAACACAGCATTTCCATACCTTATGAAGTCAGCAGCAAAGCAGCAATGTTTCAGACAAACCCTCCCACTAACATCAGGTAACATTACCCTTGTGCAGGGTTTCCATGAGCGAGCAATTATACTTACTTGCTTGTTTTCTTAAGAAATACGTGTTCCCACTGTGGTGGCAAACGTTGCAGTGGAAACTGTAGTTGGTCATGAAAGGCAAACAAGAGCTGGAAAAGAGCAGAGTGGTCTGTAAGCTCTCAACAGGGCAAGTTCTCCCAATAGGGCACCCCATGGCCACTAACTGCCACCAATGGGGCACCCAAAGGCCACTACAGGGCCGCTAATGGGGCACCCCATGGCCACTACAGGGCCGCCAACGGGGCACCCAAAGGCCACTAAAGGGCTGCCAGTGGGGCACCCAAAGGCCACTAAGGGGCTGCCAATGGGGCACCCAAAGGCCACTAAAGGGCCACCAATGGGGCACCCCATGGCCACTACAGGGCTGCCAATGGGGCGCCTCATGGCCACTACAGGGCCGCCAATGGAGCACCCCAAAGGCCACTAAAGAGCTACCAATGGGGCACTCCAAAGGCCACTACAGGGCCACCAATGCGGCACCCCAGGGCCACTAAAGGGCCACCAATACGGCACCCCATGGCCACTACAGGGCTGCCAATGGGGCGCCTCATGGCCACTAAAGGGCCACCAATGATTCACCCCATGGCCACTAAAGGGCCGCCAATGGAGCACCCCAAAGGCCACTAAAGGGCCACCAATGGAGCACCAAATGGCCACTAAAGGCCACCAATGGAGCACCCCAAAGGCCACTAAAGTGCCGCCAATGGGGCACCCAAAGGCCACTAAAGTGCCGCCAATATGGCCCCCAAAGGCCACCCAAGCACATACGTGGTGTCGATGCCGAATGTGTCCGCCGTGAACCACTTGGTGCAGATGCCACACTGCAGTTCGATCTCTCCCAGTTGCCTTCCATTCTCTTCATCCACAGACCCGGCCTGTGTATCCATGGCCTCGGCTCCATCCGTTGCTGCCTCCTGCGGGCAGCACATCGCCGTTAATCGCCGTTAGATCCCGTTCATCCCTCACCCCCCCCCGTCCATTCACCCCACGTACCATCGGGTCCTTCCCACTCGCGGTCTCGGTCTCCACAGTAGCAGCAGCGTCTCCAGGCGCGGCCTCCACCCTGTAAGGCCACAAACGACGCCTCAGCGCGGCTCAACCCCAAACCTCGGCCTCCCAGCCCTATGTTCGATCCCTGCCCTACCCGCTCTCGGTGTCGGCTGAGCTCGGTTCGGGCTGAGCGGCCGGTTCGGCTGCCGGTGGTTCCGGGGCCGACTCTGTGCTTTCCCCTGAGGGAGCCGCCATCGCTGCACCCGCCGCCGCCGCCGCCGCCGCCATTGCTATGGAAGCTCTCGCGAGAGTATGGCCCCCAAACGTTGCTCTCGCGAGATTCCCGGCTTTAAAGTTAAGGTCTTCAGAGTGAAGCAGCGCCCCCTACCGGCGGGAGGTCTGATGTGACGTCACTACGGGGGGTGTGACGTCATCCTGCTCGGCCGTTACGTCACGGAGCCGCCATCCCTATAACGGGCAGAGAAATGGGACTCAGAGCCAAAAGCATATTAAAGTGGCTGAGGATGGAAAGGAACCCAGGGCCAAACAGACTGCTTAGGAAGGACACCTACAGCGTGCTGTCCTGCACTGTTTCCATTTACAACAGATAAAAACATCAGCCCAAAAGGAGCTGGAAAAGCAAACGATGTGTTGGAGATGATGAGGGAATTAATAGAGAATGTCACACTGTCTGAGAGTCTTACGTGGAATCTGCAGGTTCTTATGGTCCCCCGCAGCCCCAATAGGGATTATTTGGGGGTAGGGAGGGGATGTGCATCCATAAAACTGGTCTGTGGGTGAATGGATGGGATGGATCATCCCCTGGGAGGAATGAATGGAAGCTCTTGTGAGCCCCCCGGGCTCCTTCCAGCCCCGGTGTTGAGTGCAGGGGAAAAGCTGAGCAGATGAACTGTGCCAAAGAACATTTGGCTGCTTAACGCTGGTCTCAATCCTAGGAAAGACTGAGCAAAATGCAGAGGAAAGATGTGTTGGGGTTGGTAAAAGTGGAGAAGATGAGCCAGGCAGGGGGTCTGCTCGGAAATAAATAAGTAAATAAGTACTACTAATGATAATTAACGAATTATTGAGCCCTTGGGCGCTGGGGGATCCCGGGAGGGACGGGAGAGGGACTGGAGAGAGGGGAGGGGTGGAAAGGAAGAAGGATGGGGGGTGGATAGGAACGGGAGAAAGAGGGGAGGGGGCTCTCGGGGCGGCGCTCGGGTCCGAGCTACAAATAGCGAGCGGTGCTCGTCCCGGTGCAGCCATGCGGACCCCAATGCTCCCCGTGCTGCTGCTGCTTCTGCTGTGCGGATCCGTCCTGCTGCGCTCCGCACCCCCCCGTTGTCCCCCGCTGATGCTGCAGCTGCTCCGTTCGCCCCCCGCACCTCTCCGCGCCGCCGCCGCCACCGCTCTCAGCATCGCCCCGCACGGTGAGTGGGACCGGGACCGGCGCTGTCCCCGCAGTCCCTCTGCACCGGGACAGCGCTGTGCCCACATACCCCTGTCCCGGGACTGGCATCGTTCCTCATCCCTGAGCATCTCTTTCCCCGAGCTCCCCGAGCCCGGGATCAGCGCTATCCGTGAGCATCCCCATTCCTGAGCATCCCTGTCCCGGGACAGGCGCTGTCTCTGCACATCTCTCTCCATAGGGACAGCACCGTCCCCATGCATTCCTGTCTCAGGACAGGCATTAACCCCGAGCATCCCCATCCCCAGCATCCCCATCCCCGAGCATCCCCATCCCGACTGTCCCCGTCCCAGCCCCATGAATGCTTACCGTCCTCACTTGCCTTCCAGGCTCCCTGCAGAACGGCTCCCGCTGGGCGTTCTCCTTTGACATGACATCCCTGTCTGGCAGCCAGGAGGTGAGCCTGGCTGAGCTGCGCATCCGCCCGCACTCTCTGTCCTTGTCCCCGTCCCACAACGTCACCATGGATATCTATCACAGCCCCCGGCCGCCGTGCCAAGGCACCAAGGAGCTCTTCCTGGGCACCGTGGCTGGTGGCCCTTCATCCAACCAGGCTGGTTGGGCAGTGTTCAACATCACCAGCATGCTCAGGGCATGGCTGCACCAGGACGCAGCTCCTGTTCCTGCAGCCACCCCTGTCACTGTCCCAGCGGACCCCCAGGAGACAGCAGAGCCCCGGGAGCTTACGGACAGTGTCCTGCTGCTCGTCTTCTCCAAGGATAAAGCACCCGGAGAGCACAGCCTGCTCAGGGCAGTGGAGAGCTCCAAGCACGTCATGCGTGATGGGGGTCCCAGGGATGTCGGTACCCGCCGGCACCGTCGCACCAGGAAGGAGAAACAGAGGCTCAGGGTGAACGATGCTCCTGCTGCCAGCACGGGGGATGAGGCCAGGTCCCTATGCAGGAGGGTGGACATGACGGTGGACTTTGAGCAGACGGGATGGGGCAGCTGGATCGTCTACCCTAAAAAGTACAATGCCTACCGCTGCGAGGGGCTGTGCCCATCACCTGTAGATGAGAGCTTCAAGCCCACCAATCACGCATACATGCAGGTAAGAGTGTCTTGCTTCCCTTTGCTCCCACCTCCCCTGTGCCCCACAGGGATGGGAGCTGATGCTTTGTCCCCATGTGTCCCGCAGAGCCTGCTGCAGCTCTACAAGCCCAGCCAGGTGCCGTGCCCTGCCTGCTCACCCATCAGGATGAGCCCCCTCTCCATGCTTTACTACGAGAAAGGTGAGATCGTCGTCCGCCACCACGAGGATATGATCATCGAGGAGTGTGGCTGCAACTGAAGGGGCTCCATCCCCACTGCACTGAGCCCACAGATCCTTTGCATCCCACATGCCTGCAGGTCTGGCTGTGCTGGGACAGGAGTGGGGATGCAGCAGGGAATGTCCCCTGCAGCAGCAGTGCTGCAGGGCACAGACAGATCCAGGTGACACATGGGGAGGTCACTGGGGCAGTGCTCTGCAGGAGAAGCCTGAGCTCCCTCCTGTCTGGTTAGTGCTGTGCAGGGCTCTGTGTGTTGCACACTATGAGCACCTCCTGGTGCTGGAGGATCTCTGAGGGACACCTGCAGCACTGATACCCATCCACGCTCAGCATCCAAAGAACTGAGATTTGGAGCATTCCTCAGGGCTTGGGGCATTTTCCTCCATGTTTTGTATTGTAATTCTAATAAAGTTCTATCAGATTTGTATTAAAGGTTTCCAGTAAGAGCCCAGGTGAACTGGGTGCCCCTGGAAGCAGCATATCCGAGCCCCCCCCCTCACTCCTGCCTGTCCATTGCTTCTCCCTATCCATTGCTTCTCCCATCTGCCCTGGGCTCACACTTTCCCAGCCCCTCGCTGGATCGGGTGGTAGAGAAAGGGCTGTGTTTGTACAATCCCTCAATAAATTATGTATTTAAGCAATACTCGCTCAATCTGTGTCTCTTCCCATCTTCCCACCCACCCCTCTCTTTGCTGCCGGGTGGTCTCTGGGATGCACCCCCGAGCTCTGGTGCGAGCAGCTGGGCAGCAAATGGGTGTCCAGACCTCCCAGGAGCAATGCACAACCTCATACCCCCCCCCCCCAGTGCTCCGCCACGAGGCACAGCCTCACCCCTACCCCAGCAGGAACGGGAGGTCTGGGGGCTCCCTGTGTGCAGCACACGAAGGGTTTTGTAGAACAAAGGGACCCCCCCCCCCAAACGATACGGGAATAGATATCCCCCTGCTTCAGGAACGGGAAATCGAGGATGATGAAGGAGGTGTTCCCACCCTGATTGCGGGTTGCTCAACAGCAAACGGAGAAGCACCTGCAGCCTTTGAAGGGAAAAGGACGGCTGAGTGGATTTTCCGTTTATTTACCCCTCGGAGATAAGGGGAGGGCTTAGCTCTCGAGCTGCGGTAACCTCGAGAGGGAAGGGGGCGGGGGGGAATGGGGCTGAACCGCTGCCCCGTCGGACCCCCTGGCCCGATTCCACATCTCCAATCCACATCGCGGCGGCGGGGAAACAAAGCGTGTCTGTGTCCCCTCTCCATCATTAGAGGGTCATTTGCGGGAGCTGTTAAGCGCTGGGAGAGGGCGGCCGTGCTGCTAACCCCCGGCGGGGGGCACACACCCGTGGTCTGGGCTCTGAGCTCCGCCTGAGATGGGCCCCACGTTATTTCTCCATTCTTTTGCATTCTAGGAATGTGCTTTTAAATAGTGTTGCGGTGAGAGGGCCGGCATCTCCCTCCCTCGCCTGCCGGCTCCCTGCCCTCTGCCCCTCGCAGCCCCTCATGGCCCCCAGACCCTCTGCAGGAGCCCTATCTCAGACATCTCACCCCTCCATCACCTCTGTCTGAAAGCAGCCACGGGTTCAAAAGTTATCGTGGGCAGACGGCCCCATGAGAGAGGGGGGGGAACACAGTCTGGGATTGTGGCTGTTGGGGACATCAAAGCTGTGCTGTGGCAGGTATCAGTGCTGGGGATGGGGACAGATCTGTGAGCTGCTCTGCCCAATACACATCAACTGCTGGACAGTCAATCTATAGGGGCAGCTGCAGCTTTTAGAGCTGTTTGCTGTGGGGTCCTGTGTTCCTGGGGGGCACGGCCAGGCTGTGCTTATGGGGCACAACACCAACTCTAACCTCAAACACAGCCCTATCCCACTGCCAACCCTTCTGCCCTCTGTCAGGGGCAGCGCATGGCAGGGATGGGTGGAGGGGATGCAGGATCCCAATGGCTCCAATCCCACCACAGCCCTCCCATGGGCACAGCTCTCTGTGGCACCATCTCCTGCCCTACGTTTTGTACCCAGAGCCCAAGGGTGCGTGCGACCCAGGAGGTGATGATAAGCCCAGTTTATTTTGGACGCATAAGGAAAGAAGGAGTGAGAACAAACAGATGGAAGGGCTTATCAAAGGCACAGGGCAATATTTGCTCAGTGGGTTGATTAAGGCACTGTTCAAGTTGGGCAGGCAGCACCAGTCCCATGACTGGGACGTGGAGCAGGACAGAGGCTCTCTGCTCTGCTTTGCTGCAGACAAAAGGGACAGGGAGGGAAAATGCAGTGAGAAAAGCAACACTTGTCCCCTTATACCTCCCTGGAGCATCCCAGCTGGGCCATGCAGCCACCCACAGCCACTTCACCTCCCACTGTGCACACAGCAGTGCCAACACTGCTGCCTGTCCCTGCTCCAAGTGCAAAGCGGTGAGTGAGGAGCAAATGCTGACCCAGAAGGGACCTTCCTGGGAGGACCAAGCTGCTCTCTGCTAGAGAGCAGACAGGAGATGAACCCCAAAAGCCTGCCCTGAAGGATGTGGCACTGCAAAGGGGTGCTGAGGATGCATGGCCTCACACCACCACCAACCTCCCACAGCTGTGCGTGCAGCACTGAAGGCACTGATGTGTCCATGGCCCCAGGGCCCAACCTGCAGGAATCCCAACCTGCACAGACCCCGTTTCACACCTGGCCAGGTGCTCCTCCTTCTACCCCACATCACTGTGGTGAGCAGCAGGGGCTTTGATGCTCCCCTAGATCTACATATTCACACAGACACCGATGCATAACTATCTCAAGCACGGACAAAATACTTAGCACCTAAATCCACACTGCTGCATACTGTGACCCCCTGAGTATGGGTGAATGTACCAGGGTTTAGAGGAATTACTTGCAATAGCTGTCACTTGCTCAAAAACCCCTCAGAGCTGCTTTTGTGCTGATATAAAAACGCACCGTGTTGCACAGTCACATCAGCAGGCAGCACCCAAAGGGACGAGCACGTGGCAGGGCTCTGCCCCTCTCTGTACCTTACAGATAACTGAGTACATCTGTTCTGGGTGGTGCACCTTAAGATAGGGGAAAAGTCCCTCTTTCTACCACGCCTGATCTCAACAGTTATACAACTGCTTTAACTGTAAAGTCGGGCTTGTGATGAATGACAAACGTTTTGGTTAGGGCACAGCAGGAAAGCAAGCTCCAGCACCAAATGCATGCACCTCATTGCTGCAAATATCATCCCATGAGCCTGTCACAGCTCTTTGGTCCACCCCCAAAGTAACCAGATCAGACAAATTAACACCACGGGGGTGAGGTCTCTTCTAAACTAACCTGCTATCTGCCCCAGAAAGCACAGCTGGAGCTGCTCTGGTTCTGTATAAAGGTTAACTTCGAGCACACGCGAACCTGCAAACACTGCACAGCATTGCATGCAGTTCAGCAGAGCCTATTCCTCTGGATATATTAATTTAGATGTAAAGATGAGTCAGGCCCAGCTGCAGGTCACAGCAAACAGCAAGAGCAGCTGCTCATAACAAAACCCAGCAATTGGTGTGGAGCTGCAAGACTGATAGTGACACTGAAGGCAGTGAGATTGAATGTGTTCCCATTAAGGCTTCAAAAAACAATCTTATCTTAAGAAATGCAAGTTTTATCTGCATCAATTGCTTTGACTGTTTCTTTTGTTACTCATTATTGAAGGCTTGCATATCGTAATGCCACCATTGAGCTTAATTAGCAGATATTTAAGTATTATCGGCTAAGACTGATTTAAAGAGACACTCATTGTGTTTTAGGAAGTCCCAAGTTCAGGCCATGCCCTAATACCCTTTCTTTTCCTTTGAAACACCTCTTCAGGCATCAGCACCATCTCTAAAGCAATGAAACACGTTAGAGACTACTGCATAATTCACATTTGTTAAGGTGCATTGAGACCAGCAATGTAAAAGTCATATTTGGGAGAGCCTAAAATGACTCTAAGCTGAAGTTTCCTTCCTTAAAAATCACACAGATTTACTTCCAGCCTCCCGGTTAAACTCACAAGTCTTAATTCCTTCCCACTATATTATAAGAAGGAGAAGGGGACATAAAAACACATGAGAAGGAAACATGGGAGTTAAGCACTCACATTAAGCTGGAGAAGATGGGCAGTTTTGGAAGGGCAGAGACTGCAGCACAGAGCAATCAGGGCACTCTGTGCACTGCTCAGCTGCAAGTGGCTCCTATTGAACTCAATGAGA
This sequence comes from Coturnix japonica, assembly GCF_054131305.1. NCBI lineage: Eukaryota > Metazoa > Chordata > Aves > Galliformes > Phasianidae > Coturnix > Coturnix japonica. The sequence goes on along the minus strand of NC_140672.1, from coordinate 3,749,357 downwards.
CACTTCAGCTGTGTCTCAGCTGGGCTCTGCCCTTAGAGGATAAGGTGAAAACCTCAGGGACATCTGCACATCAGCCTGGCAAAAGAAGGATCTGAATGCACACGATGGACAGTTTTTGATCACTGTTTCTTGAACCAGACTCAGAGCACACAGATTTCCTGCAGTGATCAGGTGTTGACCCTAAGCCTGTCTGCAAAACCACCCCACCAATTCTGCAGCAGGCTGCTAGTTCCCATACACTGGAATAAATGCAGGTCAGAAGCAATATTTATTGCATACCAGGAGAGTCAAAATGATTTATTTCTCCCTTATATTGCATTTCTGTAACTTTTACAGTATTAAAATGATTAACAAAAGCATAAAACTGGAAACAAAAACGATCATTGAGACTGTCTCCCCTGGCACCCCACGGCCCATCATCAGCAGGGACTGCACTGTGTATTCACACCCACACGGAGAGGCTGAGATTCAGTCCTTGTAACAGGATATACTCTGTTCTCAGAAGGGAATAAACTGCCTTTCCCAAGAAACAGGAAGGCACTCAAGGCATGGGCTGCTGTAAGCCTGGCTGGTGGGAATCCTCAAACAAGGTCCTGGTTCTTCACTGGAGAAGCACTCTCAGGGCACGTGCTTTAGATGTCCATGTCAAACTGCTCTTCTTCACCTGTTGAGATGGAGCAAACATATGAGAGTCTTAAGAGCTTCAAACCGAACACCAAATATTGGACTGTAGCAACATTCAGGTGTACCCAAGAAACGCATTTGTTTGGACCTAAGGTCTTCATTAAGGAAGCAAATCTGGCATCAAGAACAGCCTGTGTAAGCAGAATACAGGCTCTGTCCTCAGAGTAAACCTTAGACAGACAGTCAGGAGCAAAGGAAATGCCCTTTGTGTAATTTCTACACTTGGATTTCACCGATCCAAACTTCTCTCTCAGAAGAGATTACATTTTATACCTTAGTTATCTGTATAGCTGTCACCCTACCTCATGCAATGTGATAGGGTGCCAATGTGAACAGCAGTACTCTATTCCTGACAACAGAACTTGACAAAAGGCCCAGCCAAGCAAGCACACAGCACACAGCCAGTGCTTCAGTTTGCCAGAGTCCAGTGAGCCACTAAAGGTCATAAGCGTGTAAAAAACCATTAAGCAATACTGACCCTGCAAAGATTTTGCTTAGGGTAAGCAGGGAAGCCAGCTAATGAGTGTTCAGACCTTTATTTTTAGGGACGGGACTATCAATCACACTTGATAGGTTCAAGTTGCTTCAAGAAGGAATCTTGAGAACAACAGTTGTTCTCTCACCATAGAATTATTAATCCCAAGTGCTTAATTAAGTGGTAACAACACAAATTACAGTGAAATGATTAAGAACTTATCGGTGTTATCCATGGTTTACAGGGATGTCCTGGCTCACACAGCATACTCACTTGTCCTTGTGTACCCACCTACATTCGCTTTCTCATCATAGTTCTGGACGTGGTTGTTCTCAATCTTTAACTCCTCCACAATTGGGCTGGTAACACCTGGAATGTCCGGAAGGTCAGAAGGTGGTGTTTTGGCAACCGGAGAATTACGGCACTCCATCAGGAATTTACGATCATAAATAATCCTGGTTCCTGGAAGGAGAAGGCAACAGAGTCAGATTTGAGCATTTCAATGTATGAAAGATCTGTGTCACCCCCCAAGAACCAGCTAATGCTGCAAAGAGGGAACACAGGACTCCAAAACTCCCAGCAATGCTGCATGCAATGGAGCTTATGTCAGCTAGAAGGGTCCAGAGCACAGGAAAACCCATAGAAAATAAAGTGAATGCTTAACCAGAGCACATCCTGCTCCCCCTGAATGAAGCTGAGCAGCTCCAACAGACTACAGCAAGGCTCAAAGAGAGCTGCAGAGCTGAGACTCAGTGTTGTTTTCTAGGAACACCACCAGGATGAACAGCACATTCCTAGAAAAGGAACTGGTGCTGGAAAAGACTCAAAAGCACACACATAGAAAATGGATTCCTCCAAACAGACCACAGCCCTCATCCAAGAATTCCTGACAAACATCCTTTTATTCCCCTAGAAGGAATGCTGCAAACCGCCTTGTTGGATTGCTGCTCTGCTTCCCTCCCAGCACAAGGGAAAAGCAACTGGTTGTAGCTAAAGATTTTCAGGCAAGTACACAAATGTAGCAAAACAAACTCCAATAACATCTGCCCAGCAACATCAAACTCACTCTGTTTTGAAGCACTGTTAAATAAACCCCAAACAACAGTATTTTACGTTTTCAAGGACATCCTGCTAATGAGTTCCCAAAACAATGGAAACCACTTTCCAATAAGATACTTTGAGTTGTTCTGCTTGATCAAGGAGGGGAACTAATCCAATTCAGTACTATAGCACGGCAGCTGGCCTGGATTCGATAAGGACAACTGTCAGCCTGAGCACTAAGTGTTAAATTACAGGGAGGTTGCGAGAGCAAGGACAGCAGTTCCTAGAACTGCAGCTCGTGTACCAAGTATCAGGAGCACAGTCCATAACGGGCAGGCACAGCTCTGCCTCCCATGCATTCATCTGCTGTTTCACGTGCCCAGTGCAAGCGAAAGCTGACACCCACAGCGAGCACAAGCAGACGGGCAGCAGCGAGTGTCAGAGGGGTGCAGGTTTCCAAATGAGGCTTGGAGCAAACAGAGCAGTTCTGCTGCAGCTTGCATGTTGTTCAGGCACACGTGGGCTTGGGGAAAGACAATGTGTGCCCTCAGCAAAGGGCGTGGTGCCAAGGCAAGCATGAAGGGAATACCAAAGAACAGGCTATGCTGAAAGGTCACGTTACCTCTTACACGCTCCTCGTTCCCTTACACTGTGTTTTTTTAAACCCCTGCTGCCCACAGACAGGAAAATCAGCTTTTTTCCTGTGCTCTCAGGGACTCTCCTCACCCAACCATCCCTTTGCTGAGCCTGCAGATCGCCAGAGTGCAGGCACGGAGCTCTGCTTCCACCCCTCAGCCAAGCACTGCCTGCAGCAGGCAAAGGGGGTTACAGAGATGCCAGTGCTCAGTTATTCTCTTATTTGCTACAGCAAACGATCTGCTCCTTCCTCCTGACTTCAGCAACAGCTTTGCAGGATGTCTCATGCTTCCCTCAGCAGACATTTGCTGGCACTCTCCAGGCTGGAGCTGGCTCACATCCAGCACCTTCAGTGCTTCAACACAGGCAGTTTGGTGTGAAAGGGGCTGAAAACCATTCTTTCCTTTGGGACCTGGGCAAGAAAACACTGTGCTGTCACAGGAGAACCCAGAGCTTTGCCAACCTTGCACACCCTCACAGCAAACAGCTCCGTGCTTTCCTTCCACACTCTGGACATTCATTAACTCTGCAGCACAAACAAGCAATAACCCTTGAGGGCTCGTCGTGCTGCACTGCAGCCTTATTATCCATCTCCATTCAGCTACACACAGAGCACGGCTGAGAAGCATTCTGTATCTCCTCTCTTCCATGACATAATGACTGTGAGCGCTATATAAGTGCTTTCAGCTATTTGCTGCCTGCATGGCAAGGAAGACGTGGCAGAAATAATACCAACCCAAAACACACTGCCTGCATCAGCAGCGCCAACTTCCCCTTTTCTCTCTGTATTTTAACCCAAGCAACATCTCAATGCTGTAAAGAGAACCGATGCCTGGAGGGCTCATAGAACACAATGCTGCCTTCGTTAGGTTTGCACTCTTAGAACAGCTTCAAGAATGGTCCCAATCGAGATGAACACCACCCTGTGACCTGAGAACGGGAGGGTCGCCCCAACAACCCAACACGGCCCTATTTAGGCCACGAAGACCCCCATAAAGGTGGAACCCCCCCCAAAGACCCCCATAAAGGAGGTATCCCCCCCCCAAAGACCCCCATAAAGGTGGAACTCCCCCCTCAAAGACCCCCATAAAGGTGGAACCCCCCCTACAAAAGACCCCCATAAAGGTGGAAACCCCCCCTCAAAGGTGGAACCCCCCCCTCAAAGACCCCCATAAAGATGGAACCCCACCTCAAAAACCCCCATAAGGGTGGAACCCCCCCCCAAAGACCCCCATAAAGGTGGAATCCCCCCATAAAGGAGGTATACCCCCCCCAAAGACCCCAACCCACATCGGCCCCCTCAGCTCGACCCCAGGCCCAAAGGCCCACAGTCTCTCACCGCCCGGCGTGGTCCCGAACACGGTTCCCCCCGGCGTGGTGCTGTAGTCCCCGGGTGGTAGCGGTGCTCCGTCGGGCAGGGCCAGGCGCTTGCCGGGACCCGGGATATCGCGGCTCGGCGTCTGTCCCTGGCAGCAGCGGCCCGACATGGCGCCCGGTCACGGGCTGCTGCTGCTACTGCGGCCTACCCGCCGCCAGCCCGTCGCTTCCGGTGTAAGCCACGCCCCCTTCCGGAAAACGAAGGGGGGGGGGGGGGGGGGGGGCGGCTTAGTTAGTGGGCGGGGCTTATGTGAATACGGGCGTGTCCGAATGGGGGCGGGGCTTAGATGGTGGGCGGGGCTTAGCCCATTGTGGGCGGGGCCTATAGAGAGGTGCCGTGATTGCGGTGCCCCTTATCGGTACCTTATGGTGCTGCAGGATGAGAAAGTATATAAAGGTGTTATAAGGATACTGTGCTGCCAGTGCTTCCAGTGACCCCCCCAGTGCTTCCAGTAACCCCCCAGTGCACTCAAGAGCCCCCCAGTCCTCCCAGTCCTCCCAGTTCTCCCAGTGTCCCTGCATGTGCCGGTGCCCAGTTGCTTTCCCTGCTGTCTGCTGCATCAATCACTGTGTTCTGGATAGGAAAACACCATGCCCAGCCTTGCTGGCTGACATCAGCCTTGACCCCCGACTCAACGAGGCTTAATGAAGCCTTGAGGCCATTTCCTTCTGTTCATAGATAATAGACCATTATGGGGTCAAGGAGCTGTGGGGGAAGGTCAGCTGTTGGGGCACATCCTGATTGGGGCCACAGTCCTTTTGTTGTCTGGGTATCATCCCCTGGTGCCTTGTATCCTATGGGGTATCAGGTCATAGGGAGCCCCCAGCCCCAGCAGAGGGACAGGGCACAGCTCTGGGCTGGCAGCAATGTCCATCCTGTGTGTGCTGATAATATCTCTGCAGGGTTGGAGCTGGCACTGAGCAGCCTCAGGAATGCACAGTCCTAACAATGGTCCTTCCTCATCCCTCCCTGCCATTCATTTCTGTCTTGGACTGAAGATAAAAAGGCAGAGAGAAGGGGGAAATGGTACCTGGACCAGGGCAGGGAGCAATACATCAATACATTAATACAGTACAGCAATACATCAGCAGTAGTTCCACTGGAAACACGGTATGTACTTTAGGAGCATCGACTCGTGTTGGCAGTATCCATTGGTGACAATGTGCTCATCTCTGGGGGCATTTTATCTCTTCAAAAGAGCTGGAAAGCCTTTATCATCCTCATATGATAGAAGGTTGTCACCTTATTGCCTTCCTAACTGGGAACAGAACTGCATTTGTAGGTCCCTTCTGCACGCTCCCCAGCAACTGCTGTTTTGGCCACTGGTGGGAATCGTTGCCTTTGGAACAGGAATGGGGTGTTGTGAAAATCTTTCTCCTCTGGCACTCTCCCATTTGAGGCAGCTCCCTGCTATGGTGTGTGGAAAACACACCCCCGTGGGTCATGAAATCTTGGGTATTTCTTCACGGGTGCCCCATGACACCCACCCATCACCAAGGGGAAGGCAGCTGGGGGGGGGTGTTCTGTGCTGCTGACATTTCCACCCCATCCGTGTTTACATTCCTTTCTGATCACCAGTGCAGATAACGCCAAACCCACATCCACTTTGCCCGCCCAAGGGCTGTTTGTGCAGATCAAAGTTGCCCCTGGTAAACAAACCCATCCTGCCCATGGGAAGCGCCTCCGCCCTGTGAAGGGAGAAATCACAGGGATGATGTGTGCAGAGGGTACTTTGCTTCCCTAAGTGAACCCTGGGTGCTTCTTAGCTTGTGCTTTGCAGGGGAATTGGGCATGGCAGGGAATGGCACAGCCATTTTCGTGTTTTCATGTGTCATGTCCCACACTCACAGCTGCTTGCTACCAATACTGGGCTTCAGCCACACATTAGATGCTGGAACATCCCCACTGCCGGCAGCTCTTGCCCACTGCCAAGGTCCAGCAGCACAGCACTCAGGAATGAACCTTCTCCCCATTTGCAGTGCATTTCTGAGAAATGACCCAGAACCAGGAGGAGTGTGGGGTGAAAAATAGCCGTGATGACATGGGAGAGCTGAGTCTGACGTGGCCGCTGCCGTTGCTGCTGTTATTTCCCTGTTCTGCACGTGGAGCAAACAACACAGCAGGGATAGGCATGGGCTGCCATAGAGGAGGATAAAAATGGGTACGGGGATGTGAGTGGGGCTCTGTTGGGGTTTTGGACACCCAAAGGCAAGCAGGATCCATCCCCAGCCTGGAGACACTGCCTGGCATCACCCTGCTGTCACCCAAAGGATCCTTATCCCTCTGTCTGCAAACCCAGCTGCTTTCAGATGTTATTTTTGCTGCTGACTTCTTCTTCTTCTTCTTCTTTTTTATTTTTTTTTAACAGAAGTTTCCACACTACTTTTTCTTTTTGGGTGAAATTCGTGTCACTGTTATTGCAGACACTTCCCCTCCATTTCTGTTTTGCTTTAGCAACAGCTACTGGAAGCAGGAGTGAGGGTGAAGCATTTGTGAACAAGCCTTGGCAGAGCACACAGAGGTGAGCAAATCCTTTTAGCTCCGGGGATGGAAATGCCCTGGAAGCTTTGCCATGTGTTCTATGTTCCATACCTGATCCCACTCCCACCTGAAGCATCCACCCACCCCACAGGGCTGGGCTGGGATGGGATGGGGTGGGATGGGATGGGATGGGATGGGATGGGATGGGATGGGATGGGATGGGATGGGATGGGATGGGATGGATAGGAGCACACCATGCATCCCATGCAGATATGGTGGGTTTGAAGCATTGCCCTGGCCAACTTGATTCTAAAAATGGCAGCTTGCATGGAAGCCAGCAGGAACAACCCATTTTTATTAGTTTTTATTGTTTAGTGCAGGGAATGCTTCACTTCCTGCAGCTGCCTGAGCCCATCCGACAGCCCTCAGGGAGAAGAGTTTATAGAGAGCTCAGAGTTTATGCTGTGCTTCCTCCGGCCTTCCCGGGACAGGCAGTACCGGGGGGTTAAATCTCCTTCACAGCCTGTTTATGTGCTGACAAGGAAACATGCTGACAGATCATCCCAAACAACTTCAAAGAGAGATTTGGGAATTCGATATGGAAACTATTCCCAATGTCTCAGCACGGCGAGCCCCAGACTGATTACCAGTGCAAACATTAAAGGCAGAGAGGGACCTTTGCCAACAGCCATGCCATCACCCAGCCCCTTGCCCACCCCTGGGCTCCATCCCAATGCCACGTCATAGGGTTTGGGGTGAACCCATGCTCCCTAAGCAGCTCCTGTCCTGGTGGTATGGCCACATGGCCCTGGGGATGCGCTGTGCTTTGCAATGCAGCCCTGGCTCTAGCACCCCTCTTGCACCATCCCTTACTGGTGCAAAGCTGAACTGGGTACAGTTCTGCCTCTGCTCTGCTCAACCCTGTGCAGGGCTCTGCTTTTTCCTGTCCTGATGAGGAAGAGGAGCTGGCAGCACCCAGCTTGTGTCCCAGCCTGCAGTGGCAGTGGTGATGCAGCTGTGGCTTGTGCTGCTTTTTATCACTTGCTCTTCAAACAGCAAGCATGCAGACAGTGTTCTGGGGAGAGCAAGAGTTCCCATCTATAAAAAGCTTTTGTTTTATCCTGATGTGGCATCAGCCTGACTCAGGCTTGGCAGGATTCAGTGTGCTGCTTTTAATGATGCTGGGAGGAGAAGCTGGCGTGTGCCCATCACTCCTGTGCTCCCTTCCCTCCTCTCTTTTTCTTCCCTCCCTTCCCCATGCCTTGGAGCCAAGGCATAGCCAGCTCTGTGGGGCTCATGGGTGCAGTTACAAACTGAACATGAGGGGTGGAGCATTAAAGCTCATGGGAGAGCTCCCCTCTACATGCACAGTGCCAGGTATCAGCTTATCTGCTGTATGCCTCTGGGGGTAGAGGGGATTAATAGGACCTGAGCACTCCCTATGAGCACTACACACATCATTAGGGCTTGCTGTGTGCATGCTGCCTGCTTGGCATGGGGAAGGCTGCAGGACAGGGGCTAATCAGTTCTACATCCCCTTAGGCAGCAATGCCAGTGTGTCCAGTTGGGATCAGGTGAGGGCTTCCCCCATCCAAACACACCCATGGATGTTGGGGGCTCCTAGAGCACCGAGCTGTGCTGCTCTGCCTGTTCCCACTGCAGTTCCGCTCTCTCCAAGAAGGGATCTTCTCTAATCCATCCCGTCTCTCTCTAGAAAGATGTATTTTTAAAACATCCATTGTTTATTCTGTAGCAACAGCCAAAGGAGCTGCTCTGATCTGGGGCATAAACATATTTTCCCAGAGTTTTCCAAACAGCCACTTGACCCCATGGGTCCCTATGGCTGGCAGGACTCCTGCTGCTCGGCGATGCACTGGTGGCTGTGCAGGTGGTACATGGCAGAAGTGGCTGCTTGGCCTGGAGGGGGACAGCAGGGAGTCAAAGGGGCAGGAGGAGAAAGGAAGAGAGGGCTGTGCAGGAGCTCTGCTTTGCAAGAGGCATTTCCAACCTCTTTGCTGGTGGGTTCCTGCTCGCTGCTAGAAGCCAAATGCTGTGCTGGGATGTGCTGGTGAAGCAGCCATCTGGGCTTCAGTTTTTCCAGCTGTAGAAGTGGGATGAAGACACTGAACCACACTACTTCCCTTGCATTAATAAAATGACACAGACTCTCCCTTTCCCTCCTCGGGGAAGTGTTAATGCTGGGAATGGAGGGTTCCCAATGATCCCTGGAAGCAGGAGGAAGGATCTCACATAGGTGTCCACTTGGCAGCAGGCAGGTGGTCAGAGCATGCCATGAACATGCAATAAAACAACCAAACGCCTCCATTTTCTGTTATCCATTGCCATTCCCACAGCACTTCTTTATCCTTTCAGACACACTCCCTATGGCTCCATGCGCCAGTATCCACTGGGGCTATATGTGGCATCACATTAAGAAGATCGTGGCTCTCCCTGTGCACATTTTGCTCATGCCATGTGTCGTTTGAGTGCAGTGACACCTCACACTGGAAATAGTAAGCCCAGGGCTCAGCCTGTGCCAGCAATTAGAGCCAGAGCTGGAGCTGAAGGGGTTGGTTGCATCAAGACCACTTTGAAGAACCCAAACAGTCTCGTAAAGATGAAGCTTGTAAAAAGTGGGCTCTGTTTTGCCAGCTCATGAATGGGAAGAAATGCCAACAGGGTAATTTTTTACACATTTTCTTTCCTTCTTTGTCAGCATTCTCCTTTTTGGCTGAAACTTCAAAATGCCATATTTGGAGAGCGCCCATCTTAGAAGTTCCAGTATTTGTATAAATAGCTGATAGTGAAAAAATTACCCGCCCTGGAGTCTGCTCAGGGGCCTTTGGAAGGAGCAATGCTGGGAACAGTGATGGGCTCGTGGGCAGCATCAGAGACAGGATGGTGCCCCCCAACTCCTTGGGCATCCTTAAGGATGGAGTCTGGGGATCCCAAAATCACCAGCACTGACTCAAACTGAGGGGGTAGCAGTGCATGGCTACAGTTGGGGAGAGGGTTCAGGCATTAACTGTGGGGGTGAAAGAGTGGCTGTTGGATTCTTTCTTTGGGGTGAAGCTGTCATTTTGCCGTCCCTGTGCTGATGGCAGTTGGGTCGGTGTCTTCACTGTGTACCCTGGAATGCGAGGAGCACAGAGCACGGAGCAAAGAGCCGGGATGCAGGGCAGGGTGCACAGTAAGGAACTAAGAGCCGTGTACGTGGAGAATAATTGCTGGTGGGGTGAGGGGCGCACAGTCGGGTCCGGCTGCGCAGTGCTGGGGGTGTCCGGCCCAGGGGGCGGCGGGGAGGCGGTGCTCCCATTCTGCTTTCATTGACCTCCGCAGAGGGGCAGCTCGGGGCCGCCCCGTGCCTTTAAAGGCTCCTCCTCCGAGCAGCGGCCGCGGATAGAGTCCGACGTCGGTGCAGCCTCGACGGCGGTGGCCGCCCCGAGCCCCGCTCCGACCCCGGCAGCCGTGGAGCGCACGTGGGGTAAAGGAGCTCACGGAGCGGGACCGCCCCCCCCGCCGAAGCGATGACCCCGCTTCCAGCAGGCAACGGCACCGCCTGGGGGGCGGCCGTCCCCGGCATCATCCCCAATTGCAGCTGGGCCGCCATCCTGAGCCGGCAGTGGGCGGTGGGAGCCGCTCTGAGCGTCACCATTCTGGTCATTGTGGCCGGCAACCTGCTGGTGATCGTGGCCATCGCCAAGACTCCGCGGCTGCAGACTATGACAAACGTCTTTGTCACCTCGCTGGCTTGTGCCGACCTCATCATGGGCTTGTTGGTGGTGCCACCGGGAGCCACCATCCTGCTGAGTGGCCATTGGCCTTATGGCACGGTGGTGTGTGAGCTGTGGACCTCTCTGGATGTGCTGTGTGTGACGGCGAGCATCGAGACGCTGTGCGCCATCGCCGTGGATCGCTACCTGGCCATCACGGCACCGCTGCAGTACGAGGCGCTGGTGACCAAGGGTAGAGCGTGGGCTGTGGTGTGTATGGTGTGGGCCATCTCTGCCTTCATCTCCTTCCTTCCCATCATGAATCATTGGTGGCGGGACGGGGCGGACGAGCAGGCGGTGCGCTGCTACAATGACCCACGTTGCTGTGACTTTGTCACCAACATGACTTACGCCATCATCTCCTCCACCATCTCCTTCTACATCCCTCTGCTCGTCATGATCTTTGTCTACGTCCGTGTCTTTGCTGTGGCCACACGTCACGTCCAGCTCATAGGCAAGGACAAGGTGAGGTTCCTGCAAGAGACCCCCAGCCTCAGCTCCAGGGGTGGGAGATGGCGGCGGCCCTCCCGCCTGTTGGCCATCAAGGAGCATAAGGCTCTCAAGACCTTGGGCATAATCATGGGCACCTTCACACTCTGTTGGCTGCCCTTCTTCGTGGCCAACATCATCAAGGTGTTCCGCCGGCCGCTGGTGCCTGACCAGCTGTTCCTCTTCTTCAATTGGTTGGGTTATGTCAACTCAGCCTTCAACCCCATCATCTACTGCCGCAGTCCTGACTTTAGGAGTGCTTTCCGCAAGCTGCTGTGCTGCCCACGCCGCGCCGACCGCCGGCTGCACGCCGTCCCTCAGGACCCACAGCACTGCTCCTGTGCCTTCAGCCCCCAGGGGGACCCCATGGAGGACAGCAAGGCTGCGGCCCCTGGGCGGCCTGGGGAAGACAGTGAGGTGCAGGGGAGCAGCAGGAGGGAGGAGAATGCCCCATCCCATGGTGGTGGCCACCAGCAGCGGCCACTGGGAGAGTGCTGGCTGCAGGGCACACAGACCACACTGTGCGAGCAGCTGGATGAGTAAGTACTGTGTGCATGCTTGGGGTGCAGGGTGCTGTTGTGGGGGGCTGCTGGTGATGGGGCTGTGGTCTGATGAATGCAGAGCTGGTGAGCAGGCATTCTCACCGGGCTGGGGTATAGAATGGGATCTGCTTCCCAATGCCTTTGGGGTTCCCTAAACCCTTCTATCAGGCTGCAGGTTCTTAATGCCCTCTTCAGCCCCATCTCACTTTGTCCCTTTCTGGGATTGCCCCAGAATGAGGTTCATTTCCTCTACTGGGACTCCAGGAGTGTGTTTCTGTTCCTGGGATTTCCTCCCTTCTTCCCTCATTCACTCCCAATGACTTCAGGGAGCCCCTGTGCAGTAGGGCAGACAGGAAGGGAAGCCAGGCTGCCAATCTGGGCACTGGGCTTTGTCACTTTAAAGGAGTGTGTGATGAGGAAGGATGAGCCCATACTGTGATGTTGTGCTGTTATGGAGAAGGTGTGGGCTCTTCATGCTCTGTGCTCTCTCATTTAAGGTTTACCAGCAGAGAGATGCCGGTGGGTCCCTCGGTCTGACTGGGAGTGGAGCAGAGCAGGGAGCACTGTAAGTGTTCATTCCCTCTGGGGGTGGTGCCACAGGAGACCCCAATGTGTGGCTGCAGTGAGGCAACCCCTGTCCCTGCAGCAATCCCCTCTGACCAGCTTGGCTGTCCCCTTCCCCAGGGGAGCTCAGCCCTTGGCCAGGTCACAGCCATGTGCCTGCGTTGGGCATGTGGGCTGACGCAGGCATCTGCTGACATGTTTCTGTGCTGCCCAAAGTGCTTAACCCCCTTCAGAGCAGCTTGCTCTGCAGTGTTTGCATGCTGCTGCTGAGGCCAGGACCCCCCCTTTGCACTCTCCCCTTCTGGGGGCTCCGCTCCTGGTTGCTTTGCATCCCCACTGTTGTGATGCTGGGGGGGGGATGCACACCATCAACTCCTGCTGTCTTCTTGCAGATGTTGGGATGGAGATGCTGCGTGGGGAAGGAGGAGTGACACTGAGGATGACGGCGCTGGAAGGACCCTCTGGTGCATGCACCCACATGGAGAGCAAAGGGGCTCCTTTGGTGCTGGAGAGATAAAGGCAGCAGCAAAAAGATCCTGAGCCCCTCACAATGAGGTTCTGTGCAGCAACACAGCTTCTGGGAATGGGGACACACTGCCATGGGACGTGGTGACCAGCAGCTCTGCTTGCCTAAGGACCCCATCTTCCTGGGCTGTGTAGTCGGTAAAGGGAAGGAGGGTCTCCTGCTCGCACGAGACCTCTCCATGATCTGCACTGGGTCTGTAGTGAGCTCTGGGGGCCGGGTGTGATGCTGGGAGCCACAGCTGTACCCTCAGCAAGTGGAAATCACAGGCGAGAGAGGAGCAAGGGAGAAAGTGTGCTGCAAAACCCCAGAGCCCTGCACGCTGCTGCGGGTGCTGGTGATGCCCAGCTCTTGCTTTGAAGCTCCTGTGTGCTGTAGGAACAGGGGAGCAGACAGCAGCACCGAGGGTGCTGTGCGTACACAAATGGTTTGTGACCACATTGCTCCACCTTGCTGGGACTTCGGGGATGATATCGGTTGTAAAATGTGTGTGTTACGGTGACTGTAACGTTTTTTGTGTGAAATAAACCTTGGGAACCACTTGGTAGCTTTCATCTGCATCAGCGTCTTGCCCTTCCGAGGGGTAGGGGGCTGCCCATCCCTATAGCGCCTGGGGGTCCCTTCCGAGGACCGGGCACAGCCCTTGCGCTGCTCGCAGCCCCATAGAGGCTCTGTGCCCCCTCCCGGCCCAGCAAACAGCCACACCATGAGACTCACATTTGGGATCGGGGTGCGGGGACCGAGAGGAGCCACCGCGACCATCCGGAGCCCCAGTGCCACCTCCCGGTGCTGCGGGGAACTCGTAACGTGTAACGGGAATAAAGAGGAAAGCAAATCCGTCGGGGCGGTCCTGCAGCTCCCACCAGCTGTGGCTCTTTGCCATCCCGAGCGGTGTGCGGAGGAGCTCCGGGGATGCAATGACAACACCTGGGAGCCGCTGCACCTGCGCTGCATTGCCGAATTACAGCGCAGCGGGGCTCCCTCTGCTCTTTATTTGCAGCACGGGATGTTCTCATGCTCAGTGCTTTTTCTGGCCAGGTGGGGGCTGTAGGGCAGTGTGTGCGGTTGGGAGGGTGGGGTTGGTTTCCACTGAGACCTTAGTGTGGGAGGAGCCCCCGCTATGGGTTGTGCTGCTGTTTTTAATGTTGACATTGTGGTTTTATTCCTCGCTTAGTGATGCTGTCCTAGCTAAGAAGGCATTGCTCCAGCTGCCTCCAACTCTTGTAGAAAGCAAACTGTGCTGCTGGGAGCTCACTGCGTGCTGCTGCCCTGGCTCTGTACTTTGGGAACCTGCTCTAGGCATTTCCTAAGTCACTTTACTTCCACCTGTTATTAGTGCAGACCAGTTGAAGGCTGCTTTCTCTGGTGCTTGTTCCATAGGAGCTGTTTCCTGGTGCTGTGCAGGATGAGCAGCTCTTCCCTTGCTCTCAGGTCGCTGTCAGAGGACAGGACGGCTGCTGTGCTGTGGGGTGAGCAGCAGCCCCTTAGTGCATTGGTGGGGGGCAACCAGGGATGTTTTCCCCTTTGCTTTCTGCACCCCTGAGATTTGCATGGGAAGAAACTGGTGCATACAGGGACTAAGCTATGTGTCCACAGGCTGTGAGCTGGGTGTGAACAGCCGGAGCTGCATGGTGAAGGAGGATGATGACTTCTTAGAGCACCTGGTCCTGCTGAGGACGGTAAGGTGTGGGGCTTGCTGATGTCACTGTGCTGCCCTGCTATGGGGGCTCTGCTCTGCCATGGGGCTCTGCCAAACCCACAGATCTCCCTGGGGGCCGATGCCAGGGATGAGTTACACGTGGTGGCTGTGGAGTCCAAGAACACCTATGGAGACCACAAACCAGTGCCCATCGCTTCCCTGCGTGTCTCAGTGCTCCCCATGGTAAGCAAAGGGGATGATTTAACCTGGGTTATCTGTGGGCTTTTTCTAGCTCTGGAATTGTCCAGGCTGTGCCTGCAAAGCTCTCTGTCATGGGGGTTGGGACTGAGTGGGTTTGCAAGTGCTCTGAGCTTTGGCTCTTTGCAGATCAGTCTCAAAGGTCTGGAGTTTGTCCCTCCTGTCACCTTCATGCTGCAGTGTGGAACTGGACCGGTCTATCTCAGTGGGCAACACGTTACCTGTGAGTCCTGGCTGGGTTATGGGGGTGGCTGGCAGCAGGGCTGGTCCTGCAGTGGCTTTAGGTCAGTTTCAGCCCTGGGGATGGGGACCCCTGCCCTGCAGGGAGCACCCACAATGAGGGGCTGGGTCTGACTCTGCTCCTCCCTATAGTGGAAGATGTCCCCATGTGCAAAGAGCTGTTGGATACAGATGGAGGTGATGAGGACAGTGCCAGAGCAGAGCAGGATGGAGACTAACTGCAGGTCTGGATGGGATGGATTCTTGCACAAGGACACGATGGGCCTCTGCTTTGGATACATCCTTCTCTCCATTTCAGAAGATCTTGTTCTGAATGTGCTGTTGCTGGGCTGCTGTTGAGCTGTGGGTCTCAGAGCATTCCATTAAGCACCACCACCCCTTCCTTGCAGTGGTACCACATGGATAGTCTTAAAATGAGTGTGTTGTGTCCACCCTGTGCAGCCCTTTGCCAATCAGTCTGAAAACTTCCTTCATAATGATGATTTTGTTCTGGCAGGAATTACTCTGACAATTGCTTGGATAAACAGAGTAAAGTTAAGCTGTAGCCTTCACAGCAGCCCAGGGAAATGCAGCCAAAGTCTGTTCAGAATAAGCAGCCATTGAAATAATCAAATTAAAGCTCCTGATTGAGGAAAATTGCCCAGATCAGTTATTTTGCATGATAGCAGCTGGGAATTTCTCTGCAGTGGAATGAGGAGTGGAGATGGTTACTGAGCTGGTGGCACACTGGGCTTACAGCAATGGGATGGGTTTCCAAAGCTGCCCATTGGGCTCAGCAATGCTTCCCCATTCACTTTCCATGCTCTGGGTTTTAATTCCCCAGCCCAATGTGAGAGCCATCCTTGCTGCTCTAAATAGGCAATTAAAAGGTGAAAATTTCTCCTGCTGTGTGCTGGCAGGAGAAGCAAACAGGTAAAGGGCAATTGGATGGTGATGCAGTGCCTTGTCCTGCAAGAAGCAGCTCTCTGCCCCATGGGTGTGTAGGGACAGAGCTGTTACTCTGCACAAACCATAAGCTTTTAACTGGACTTGGCTGCAAAAGCAGTCTGGTCTTTGTGTGGCTGCAGCTGTGCCCTGTGCTTGGCGGTGCCTTCACCCTTCCTATGGCCATATCATGGCAGCAATACAGAGAGGGCTTTGGCATAACCATGGCAACTGCCAGGTAACTAATAGATGGCACTCAATGCCATGGGAACCAAAGGGGGGTGAGCAGGGTGCTGGGCTCTGCACCTCCATGGTGCCCTGGTGTGAGTTGAGCACAGAGGGTCCTGGTTCCATCTGCCTCACTGTGACACTGGGCACAGGTGAGGGTTGGGGCTGACACCAGTAGTGCAGTCCTTCAATACACAGAACAGACTTCTGAAATCCGTGGAGTGGGTTTTGCTTCACTAAGTCGGACTCAAGAGTGAAACAGCAGCTGATACAGGGAGAAACGGTCAGAGTTGTGAGCTTCTCTGTGGAGGAAGAGTGGGAAGCAATGTATGGAAATAGCTCAGGAAATTAAAGTTTGCCTGCGGTGTGGTTTGAGATGATTCACTGGGGGGGGGAGGGAGCAGGGAGCGGGGCTGTGCTGCACTGGGGATGCGCTCCCTATGGGCAGAGCCGGCGCTGGTGAGTTCCCTCCTTGCCCCCCGCTCCCCTCTCTCCCTTTGCAGCTGATTAAACGAAAGTCCGGCGTGGCTTCGGGGGAGAACAGCGGGGACACTTCAGTGCAACCGCTCGGATCGCAGCAGAGGAGCGGTGCAGCCCCGGCTGATGCCAGCCCTGACGTTTGGAGCGCCTGGCTAATCTCGTTACGGGGACGGATGAGTAGAGTGCAGGCTCGTGGGACTGTTAACAGTGCAAAAGTAGCAGAGCATCCTTATTCGTTTACCCATTAACGTCCTTTGTGATTTCCAGAAGCATTAGGAGCTCCTTTCTGGCACAGCTGTGATTCCCTCCTGCACAAGGGCAGTGCTGTCGGAGCGCTCCGTGTTCTGCTGCTGAGCTCGGGCTGAGGTGAGTGCATCCCTCCCAGCTTGGGGCCAGAGCTCCTCTTTCTCCTTTCTCTTCCCTCCATGGAGCTGTTCCACTTTGTGCTGCCTTCCCTGGGGGGCTGCTTACCAGCATCACCTCTTTTCTGACCCCCGTGCACTATTCCCTTGCCTGCAGGCTGCAGCAGGGAACTCACAGCATGCCCATCAGAGCCACCTGATCCACTGGGTTTTGGGCACCTGGGATATCCCACAGCCACCCCAAAGAGGCCATGGAGCCCGGTGGTGATATTGCCAATGCCAGCACCTATGGGCTGGCCCTGCAGAGCCACCCTAATGGCAGCACGCAGTTCACTGGTGTGCAGCTCATCCAGTCCTTTAAACCTCTCATCATCCCCTGCTATGCTCTGGTGGTCCTGGTCGGCATCTTTGGCAACTACTTGCTGCTCTACGTCATCTGCAAGAGCAAGAAGATGCACAACGTCACCAACTTTTTCATTGGGAACCTGGCCTTCTCGGACATGCTGATGTGTGCCACCTGCGTGCCCTTCACCCTGGCGTACGCCTTCAACCCACAGGGATGGATCTTTGGGAAGTTCCTGTGCTACTTTGTGTTCCTGATGCAGCCCATGACAGTCTATGTCTCTGTGTTCACACTCACGGCTATCGCAGTTGACAGGTAAGGGGGTACAAGGGGGTGGCACAGGGTCCTCACTGTGGGCAGGATGGGTGCTGTCCCCTTAGGCTGCTTGGTGGTGTGGCTTAGGGTGCTCAGAGCTCCTGAATAAAAGTTCCACTGATCCAAAACAGGAGGCTGTGCTGTCCCAGCAGCATCATCGTGCCCAACTCAGTAATGGTGCTGTGACTGCCAAGGGAGCTGATGCCTGTGTCTGCAATGTTCCCATGCCACCAGCTCCATCATAAGCACAGCAGGGATGGGCTCCAGTGGTGCCCCAGTGCAGCCTTCTGCCTCCACCTCAGAGCAGAGAGTTTTTCCTCCTGGGTTTTCATCCTTTGCTGCACCAATTTGCATCAAAATTACATTGTGTTCTGTCACCTGGATGGAGAGTGCTTGTGCTTTCTGAAATGGACACAGGCAGGACCTGATTGAGGGGGGGCAGGGGGGGATAGTATGTATAAAAACTGTTTCCATAGATACATGGCTTCATTAGAGAAGCTGCACAAGCCAGGCAGAGCCCAATCCACTGGTATTGGGGGAGAGAACCCTAGAGCAAAGGGGGAAGGCAGAAGCAGGGGAGGTTGAGGTGGGATAGCTGAGAAGACACTGTGGAGTTGAGCTGGTGGGCTGAGATATCACTGAGGAGTGCTTGCCCTGTTCTTTTGCTCTTTATCAAAGCTACTTTTTTGGGGGTGAAAGTAGAAATTTGAGCTCTTCCCACTGCAGAAGCATCCAGGAAATTATGGTCCTCACCATGAATTGTTGCTGTGCTTCATCTTGTGTGGATTCATGCCAATCCCTTTGGCTGTGGCTAGAGCTCCAGCCCATGCTGTGCCCTGACCACAAGCAGAAGGTTCAGTCTCTCTATCAGTGGGGCACAGCTGTTACTCAGGGCAGAATGGGAAGGAGCCATGTGAAATCCCAGCATTGCCGTGATGATGAGCTGGGGTGAGAAATGTGCTTTAACCCTCCAGCCCCACACTTCAAGGGGTGTTATGGGATGCTCTCCCCCACAGGTATTATGCCACTGTGCACCCGCTGAAGAAGCGCCTGTCACTCACCAGCTGCATCTACGTGGTGGGGGCCATCTGGCTGCTGTCCTGTGCTCTGGTGGCCCCTGCAGTGGCCCACACGTATCACGTGGAGTTCCAGCAGCAGGGCTTTGCCATCTGCGAGGAGTTCTGGATGGAGCAGGAGGAGCAACGCCTGGCCTATGCTTATAGCACATTGATTGTCACCTACATCCTGCCTCTCTCTGCTGTCTCCCTGTCCTACCTGTGCATCTCAGTGAAGCTGCGTAACCGTGTGGTGCCCGGGCACCCCACACAGAGCCAGGCTGAGTCTGACCGTGTGAGGAAGAGGAAGATCTTCCGCCTCATTGTGCTGGTGGTGGCTGCTTTCGGGGTGTGCTGGCTGCCAATCCACGTCTTCAACATCATCCGTGACATCGACATTGACCTCATCGACAAGCACTACTTCCTGCTCATCCAGCTGCTGTGCCACTGGTTTGCTATGAGCTCTGCCTGCTGCAATCCCTTCCTCTATGCCTGGTTGCATGACCGCTTCCGTGGGGAGCTGCGTAAGATGTTCTCCTGTGAGCCACGCATCCTCCCTGCCAGCCACTGTGCTGCTGCTGTGCTCTGAGCTTGGCACCAACACTGGGATGTCATTGTCTTGGATGAATGAAATAAGGCCCCAGGAGAGCCGGGAGGCGTTTGGTTGGGCTGTTGTTAGATGTCTGTAGTGCTAATTTAATAGTCTGACTTTCATTAAATCTGTGATTGAGTGTTGGGAATGGAATTTCTCATGAGCTGGTCACACCTGGTGTGTCTCCATGTGTTCCAGCAGGATGGCTGTGTGTGCCCTGCGTGCATGGAGCTGTGCCCTTATTGAGTCATAGGGTCATTTGAGCTGGAGGGGACCCTTAAAGGCCAACTGCTCCAACTCCCCTGTCATGAATGGGGGCACCCACAGCTCTATCAGATGCTCAGAACCCCATCCTGCCTGACCTCGCGTGTCTCCAGGTTGCACCTCACCACCCTTCCTATAAACAGCTTTTTCTTTATACTCAGCCTAAATCTCCCTCTTTGAGCTTGAAACCATTTCCCATTGCCCCATCACAACACACCCTGCTGAAGAATCTGTCCCCTTCTTCCTTCCAGCCCCTTTAGATACCAGGAGGTGCACTCAGGTGTCCCAGTAGCTCCGTGTCCCCATGACCCACACACCCCTGGAGCTGTCCCCATTCCATGCAGAGCTGCGGGCAGCAGAAGCCGTGCTGACCCTTCCCTGGCTCATTTGGCTGCTGCCGGGGTGCAATTTGCTGAGGGCTTGAGCCTCAATTTGCACCGCCTGTGATTGCACATTGTGTACCTAATGGAGCTGGCTATTTATAGCTGATGGGCTCTGCAAGGCAGGGATAAAGCTCCGGAACTGCTGCTTTCGTACTTAATTCTGCCTGCTGGAGGGGCTGCTCACAGCCATTGCCCAGAGGGGAGGGCAGAAATGTGGGGCAACCCATGTGAATATGGGGGGTAACATGGATAGTGTGGGGGGGAGAGGGTCCAGTGTGGGGTTCACAGCCCAGGTGGGTCCTGTGTCCTGAGGAAGAGGAGGAAAAAGAGGTCCTGGTGGCAGGGATGGATGAAGAAGGGGTTGGAAACATTCCTGCATACACCTGTGCACAAACATATACCTGTATGGACACACGTACCTATACACACACCCCTATATGTGCACACACACGTACCTGTATGGGCACATGCCTATGCAGACACATGCAACCCTTTACACACACATCTGTATACACACCTGTACAAACATACACCTGTGCACAGACCCGCACACACCAGTACACACATACCTGTACACACACACACCTGTATACACACACACACCTGTATACACACATCTGCACACATACAGCTGTGCACACACCTGCACACCCACTTGCACACCTGCACAGACACACCTGTATGCACACACACACCTGCACTCACACACCTGCACTCAGACCTGCACACACACACCTGCACACACACACCTGTATGCACACACACCTGCACACACACTCACCTGCACACACACACCTGTATGCACACACACCTGCACACACACTCACCTGCACACACACACCTGTATGCACACACCTGCACACACACCTGTACACACACACACCTGCACACACACACCTGTATACACACACCTGTCCTCACACACCTGCACACACCCGTATACAAACACACCTGTATGCACACACCTGCACGCACACACCTGCACACACACACCTGCACTCACACCTGCACACATACACACCTGCACTCACACACACACCTGCACACACACCTGCACTCACACACCTGCATGCACACACACCTCCACACACACACCTGCACACACAAACCTGTACACACCTGTATGAACACACACCTGAATGCACACACCTGTCCTCACACACCTGCACTCACACACCTGCACACACACACACCTGCACTCACACACCTGTACACACACCTATATGCACACACCTGCACACACACCTATATACACACACATCTGCACACACACACACCTGTATACACACACACCTGCACTCACACACACCTGTATACACACACACCTGTACTCACACACCTGCAAACACACCTATATGCACACACCTGTATACACACACCTGCATGCACACACCTGCACACACACCTGCACTCACACACCTGTATGCACACACCTGCACACACCTGTATGTACACACACCTGCACACACACACCTGTATACACACACACCTGCACTCACTCACCTGCACACACCTGTATACAAACACACCTGCACACACACACACCTGCACTCACACACCTATATGCACACACCTGTATGCACACACCTGCACACACACACACCTGCACTCACACACCTATATGCACACACCTGTATGCACACACCTGCACACACACACCTGTATACACACACACACCTGCACACACACACACCTACACTCACACACCTGTATGCACACACCTGCACACACCTGTATGTACACACACCTGCACTCACACACCTGCGCACACACCTGTACTCACACACACCTGCACATACACCTGCACACACACACCTGTATACACACACACCTGTACTCACACACCTGTACACACCTATATACACACACACCTGTACACACCTGTATACACACACACCTGTATACACACACACCTGTACACACCTGTATACACACACACCTGCACGTTGCACACTCAAGCCCCGCCCACCACCCACAAGCCCCGCCCCCTCCCTTAAGCCCCGCCCACACCACACATCTCGCGAGATCTCAACGCGGGGCGCGCACAACCCCGCGCCGGTAGCGCTCGGCTCCTCATCTCCCCTCACCCGCCGCCATGTCGGCCCCGGCCCCGCGCTGGGTGCCCACCCACGTCCAAGTGACGGTGCTCCGAGCCCGAGGGCTGCGATCTAAGGCAGCCGAAGGGCAGGGCGGCAGCGATGCGTACGCCGTGATGGCGGTGGGCCGCGATAAGTTCTCCACGTCTGTAGCGGAGCGTTGTCAGGGTGAGCCGCTGTGGAGGGAGGAGGCCACGTTCGAACTGCCGCCTCCGCCGCGGCCTGTTGTGCTGCGCCTCACCGTGATGCACCGAGCGCTCGTAGGCCTCGATAAGTTCCTGGGACGGGCCGAGGTCGATCTGGCGGCGTTAAGGGAGGACGGAGGGCGGCGACACAGCAGGTGAGGGGATGGAGTGATATGGGGGGTCGTTGGGGGGCTCGAGTGGATCCTGAGGGGCTCGAGTGGATCCTGAGGGGCTCAAGTGGATCCTGAGGGGCTCAAGTGGATCCTGAGGGGCTCAAGTGGATCCTGAGGGGCTTAAATGGATCCTGAGGGGCTTAAGTGGATCCTGAGAGGCTCTTGGAGGGGCTCAAGTGGATGCTGAGGGGCTCTTGGAGGGGCTCGAGTGGATCCTGAGGGGCTCTTGGTGGGGCTCTGAGTGGATCCTGAGGGGCTTAAATGGATCCTGAGGGGCTCTTGGAGGGGCTCAAGTGGATCCTGAGGGGTTTAAGTGGATCCTGAGGGGCTTAAGTGGATTCTGAGGGGCTCTTGGAGGGGCTCTGAGTGGATCCTGAGGGGCTCGAGTGGATCCTGAGGGGCTTAAGTGGATCCTGAGAGGCTCTTGGAGGGGCTCAAGTGGATCCTGAGTGGCTCGAGTGGATCCTGAGGGGCTTAAGTGGATGCTGAGGGGCTTAAGTGGATGCTGAGGGGCTTAAGTGGATCCTGAGGGGCTCTTGGAGGGGCTCAAGTGGATCCTGAGGGGCTCAAGTGGATCCTGAGGGGTTTAAGTGGATCCTGAGGGGCTCTTGGAGGGGCTCTGAGTGGATCCTGAGGGGCTTAAGTGGATCCTGAGGGGCTCTTGGAGGGGCTCAAGTGGATCCTGAGGGGCTCAAGTGGATCCTGAGGGGCTTAAGTGGATCCTGAGGGGCTCTTGGAGGGGCTCTGAGTGGATCCTGAGGGGCTTGAGTGGATCCTGAGGGGCTTAAGTGGATCCTGAGAGGCTCTTGGAGGGGCTCAAGTGGATGCTGAGGGGCTCTGAGTGGATGCTCAGGGGCTCAAGTGGATCCTGAGGGGCTCTTGGAGGGGCTTAAGTGGATCCTGAGGGGTTCGAGTGGATCCTGAGAGGCTCTTGGAGGGGCTTAAGTGGATCCTGAGGGGTTCGAGTGGATCCTGAGGGGCTCTTGGAGGGGCTTAAGTGGATCCTGGGGGGCTCTTGGAGGGGCTCTGAATGGATCCTGGGGGGCTCTGAGTGGATCCTGAGGGGCTTGAGTGGATCCTGAGGGGCTCGTGGAGGGGCTCAAGTGGATCCTGACGGGCTCTGAGTGGATCCTGAGGGGCTCTTGGAGGGGCTTAAGTGGTGCTGGGGGGGCTCAGAGCACTGCTGGGACCTCCTGAAGGAACCCGTCCATCCCATGGGGCTGCAATGAGGACCCAACAACCCAACAGAGCTCAATGGGGCTCTGCTCCCTGCTGCTGGTGATCACAGCGAGGCCTCAGGGCTGTGCTCAGCTTTCCTCTTTAAATATTTCTATGTGAGCGCCAGCAGGTCGCACAGAGAGCAGTGGAGTTATATAGAGGAGCTCTATACTGACAGCACGTTGTTCAGGTAGGGAATGAAGGCACCGTGCTGCCAGCACGCATGGATTTGTCTTAATGAATGTTTAATGGCATGTAAGAGCAGGTAATTCGGTGTTATATGGGCTCATGTCACTGCTGGTGGTGCTGTTAGGTGTCTCCTTTAATAGGCAGTGCAGCTCTGTGTCATACTTACACCTTTGGACATACACTGCGGTGCATTGGAACCCCTGGGGGTGGTTCCTGGAGCTGTGGGGTAGTGGCAGCACTTAGTGATGTGGTTTGAGGCAGCACTGAGTCACCTTCCTCCTGTGCTGTTCACACCGGTTTGGTCAGTGCTGGGTCTGGGTCGTATTTGTTAACAAAGCTTGTGAAGTCCTAATTAGCACATAGCTATCATTAAGTCCTGTGTCAGGCTGTAATGTGTTTACGCACAGAGCCTCGTGCTTACAGGCAGCAGAGGTCAGCAAGTCAGCATGGGGCCCCTTTCTTTGTATTGCTGGTTGTCTGCAGCTGAAATAAAACCTTTTTATTGATTCATTTTTTGCCTATGCAAATACAGGTAGCTCCTGGAAACTACACGATGCAGAATGGAATCTGCCCTGTGCTTCACTGGGATCGAACATGGGCACAGAGGGGTGCCCAGGGTGCTTCCCACAGCCTTCACTCATTCTCTTCTGCTTTGTTTTGTTCTTCAAAGCAAATTGCTTTTTCTTGTCCTCCTCCATTGCTTCCAGTGCACCCTGAAGTGTGAACTCGATGGAGTCCTGCCCATTGGAGGCAATGTCAGTGTTTTCCTTCCTATCACCTCGGTGGAGGGAGGACGTCTGCAGCTCTCTCAATAGACACAAAACAAACAAATACATCAGCATACAGCACTGATAACTTCCATTTGCTGGCATTACTGAGCTTTGAATGTCATTGAGGAGGACGACGTGTGGAGCAGGAACTGAGCAAGTGCAGTGCAGGCAGGTTGTGGGTTTGCAGCTTGGTTCCCATTCTGTGCTGTGTTTCAGAAGGGGATAAGGCTCTGCCTGTAGCAAATCTCCTGGTTTGACCCAGTTGTTCTCTCATAGAGCTCAGTAGAAGTCCCAGACGTTCTGTAACACTTGTTTTGGATCTTGCTATGTTGATTAGGGGGTTCTTTAGCTTAAGAAGCATTACCATAGCTGCTGCAATGGAGCTGGAATGAAAGGTATGAGGGTGTGGGAGGCATGCGTAACCTTTCTGGTACAGTGTCAGCAGCTCCTGTTGCACCCACTTCAAAGCCTTAATCTGAATTTCAGGAAGCCTGAGGAAAAAATGTGGCAGAGCTGACTGACAGTGCATTCCATGTGTTGGTTTTGAACCCAAACAAAATGACAGATTTCACTAATAACTTTCTCTTCACAATCAGAAGTGTTTTCACATGGTTTCTGCAGTCATATGACAGTGATGTCACTGTAAGATTTAAAGGTTTTGCTTTTTTTTTTCCCCCCCTGCACTGTAGGCTTTATGCATTCTTCTAACATCAGCACCCTGTGTGAAGCTATTGGTGTGGCTGGGGAGCTTGTTCAGGAAAGAAATCTCATTGTTTTTTTGCAGGTGGTACAAACTACGCTCCAAACCAGGGAAAAAGGAAAAGGAGAGAGGAGAGATCGAGGTGGACATCCAGTTCATGAGGAGCAACATGACGGCCAGCATGTTTGATCTGTCCATGAAGGACAAGACCCGCTCCCCATTTGGCAAACTGAAGGACAAGCTGAAGGGGAAGCGGAGCAGTGGGCTCTCAGACACAGCCTCAGCCATCGTACCCAGCACAACACACTCCCCAGCTGATAGTGAAGATGAAGCACCTGAGAAGGAAAAGAAGAAATCCAAGTTCAAAACGCTGTTTTCCAAACCTGGCCTGCGGAAGAATTCCCTCTCACAATCCATGTCGGTGCTGCCCACACCTCAGCCTGTGGATGCCGGGGTCAGGCACAGGCCCAAGGATTTCCATCTGGAGTGGGACGATGAGGACTTGGAGACCTCTCCAACCTCAGAACGTGAGTATGCAGCCTGCGTGCATGGGGCTGTACTCAGAGCCATGGAATCACAGAGGCATCTGAGTTGGAAGGGACCTTTAAGGGCCACCTGGTCCAACTGCCCTGCAGTTAACAGGGACACCACAGCTCCATCAGGGTGCTCAGAGCTGCATCCAGCCTGACCTGGAATGTCTGCAGGTACTGAGGATAGCAGATATTCTTAAGCTAAGCTTACCTTTGGCTGTTTTAGAAGCCATAAGCCTAACCTGCACATGGCAGTGGTGTGGTTCCATAGTGGATATCTGGTGGTTGTAGGTGTTGAAAAGCTCAGTGTGCAGAGGGCTGACAGCATTAAGGAACCCAGAGGATGTGGCCAGTCTAGTCACACCCACATTGTTGCTGTGATCAGTTAACGGGTTTATATCAAGCATCAGAGAAATCTTGAATTTCTTCCTATTTTTTTCTTTTTTTCCAGGAACCTTTGAAATTCCTCTAGACGAGGAGTCCTCTCCTTCTGTATTTAAACACATTAAAGCAGCGACTTTAGACATCAGGCAGCTAAACCAACCAACCCCTGGCAACACCAAGAAAGAAGGGCTCTCTTTATTTAGTGGCCTTAGGTCTAAAAACGATCCAGTTTCCAAGTCCAGTTTGTGTATCAATGGCAGTCATGTTTATATGGAAGAGAAGGACAGCACTCCAGCTTCTTCCCCCTCTCCTCGCAACTTCAGGAAGAAGCAGGTCTCTGCTTCAGAAGAAAACCTCTTTTCCAGGTCTACTAAAGGACCTGAGGAGATGGGAAGAACATCTCCAAGCAATGCTATGTCTGGGTCTGCATCCTTGGAGACCTTTAAAGCTCTGTCTTTACCATCATATAAATTGCTGAGCGGTGAGGAATATGTAGAAACCAGCGTTCCTGTGAGTGTTGAGGTTACCAAAGAGACCAAAAAAACGGACCAGAAAAAGTCTTCCTTGCTTTCCCTGGTCACGGGGAAGAAGGAAGCAGCTAAAACCAGTGATGCTGAAAGTATTCCGGACAGAACTCAGAAGGAAGAGGAGAACAAAGCTGCAGAAGAGAAAAGCGAACAGGAGACCAAAAGTCTCGAACCTCCAACAGATTTAAGCAGAGGAAATCCTTCAGCAGACAGTCAGCCAGAAGCCTTCACAAGTAAGCAGCCACTCAACCCCTTTGAGGAAGAACGGAAGCCTGAAAAAGCAGCAGCACCAGCAAAGACCAAAGCTGTCAAACCCAGGTCAGTGGCTTTTGCTTCAGATGCTGACATAAATAGTGACATGCAGTGGTTGTGGGTTTAGTTAGGGTGCTTCCTAGCACAGAGCAGCACTTCTGAGCTTGATTTGCTGCACACAGCAGCATCGTGCTGTTCAGGGGGAGGGGGATTCCTGAGGGCTTGGAGCCATTGATCACAATCATTTTGGTTATTATTTGGTTATTATTCATATTTTTCAATATGAAACAATAGATTGACATAGGGATATTACCAATAAGTGATGCCAAAATAGCAGCTCACTGAGTGCAAGCAGCTTTTCAGGTTCTGGGGTAAGTTTCTTGCTGGCTCTTTTGCAGAAACTAACATTCTTCTGTCAGAGCTGCGTGGCTTGGAACACATCCAAGGGCTGAAATATCAGTTCTAACACCTCTGCTTCTCCCTTCTATTATTTGCTGTGGTCTTCACAAGAGTTAACCTTGGAGCCCTTCTGCTTTTGACATGGTTCACAGCAACAGCAAGTGTATCTATGGCATTTGTATTCAAGGCTTTTTCGGAAATTCTGCTCCTTCTTATGTCTGGTTGTGCATATGTGACTTCATATATATATCTGTGTATATATGTGTGTGTAAATACGTTTGTCTTACTAATAAGGCTATGTTTTGCCTGCCTCTGACTCTCTGTTTTTAGTGCTTCTTCCTGTTTAAACATCTTGCACATGAGGTGTCTTACTAATGGAAGTGCTTGGGATGCAGGAGTTGAGGTAGCGCTTTAAAAGCAGACGTGGCAGTAATTTGAGTGTGCAAATGGCAGCAGGAGCATTCTGACATCAACCAGGTGTCTGTGAGGAGCGTTTAAGCATATTTACTGGTGTCTGTTAGATAGGCTTTGGCTCTCTTGCTATGTAATTGATCTCCATTGTCAGGCAGTGGTGCAGTCTGGTGCTGAAGCTTGTCTGTTGCTGCTTCAAGTTGCATCCACAGGTGACATGTGAGTTTTTTGTCCCTTTTGCAGACTGGGCCTGTCTTCAGAGGAGGAAACCAAAGCTACTCTTCCTACTCTTGCACCTGATTCCCTTCCTGCTTATCTGTCTTTGCACCACATCAATAGTGACAACAATCCCTTTGTTTCTAAAATGGAACAGAAAGTACCAGACTCTGAGGGCATTACTTCTGCATCTCTTCCTTCTTTCACTGCAGAGCATTTAAGTGGCAAGAACCCCTTTAATCCCAGCTGGGGCAGGGGAGCTCCAGCCCCGGGTACTGACCACGTTGCCATCCCTTCATCCCATCACCTTGCAGCCTCTGCTCCCAAAGGGCAGATCTCTCATAGTGGCAATAATCCTTTTGCTTCTGAATGGGGCCGGGGTCCTGAAGGCTCTGATGCATATGCTTCCACATCTCCTTTGCCTGCGCATTCTCTCCATTCTGGTGGTCATTTTAATGGCAATAATCCATTTATATCCAAGGCTGGATGGGGTGTGGATGTGCCAGGTCTCACAGCTGTCACTGCTTCTTCCCCTGTTGGCCTTCCTGGTGATGGAGACAATTCCTCAGCAGGACTTTCTGCTGATCTGAGCTACTCTGCTGTCACTGCTTCAGGGAGCTCTTTGAGTGTGGCTTCAACTCGTAATGTAAATGCTGTAGCAAACCCTCCTGGCACTCCTGTCGACCCTGGTGTGGCTTCAAAGAATCAGTGTGATTCTGTACAGGTGCAGGTGGGCACTTCTTTAGATAGAAGCAACTTAGTGCTCTTTGCAGAGAACAGTGCTGAGCAGCCACCTTCCTCTGAGAGTGAGCTCAAAGAGAAGCAGGAGGTGTGGAGAGAAAAGAGGAGGGAGGAGCATTCACCCACATTGGATCCCCAGGATGCTCCTCCTGATACAAATGAGCCATCTCCAGTAGGATCTGTGAACCCAGTTCACAGTGCTCACACACAGCCTCATCAGGAAGCTGCTGCAGGGAGAGCTGGCAGGGAGGGGGCTGTCACACCACAGCCTGCACCACGGCTGTCTTTAATGCAGGGATATCCCCCAGTTTCTCAGGCTGGTGAGTTAAGTGTTGGGCATTCAGGGGAGGGTGAGGGCTCTGCATCCGGCCTTGCTTTACAGAATGAGAAATCCCCTGGTGCTTTTGGGTGCCTCCCTCAGAATGGCTCAGTGACAGCTCTTGTCCCACCAGTAAAGCTCAGGGCTGACAGCAGTAGCAGACGTGTGAGAAAGGAAGGGGATGAGGATTTGTTTGATTCTCTTACAAATCTGAAGTCTGCCCTTTCAGTTACTGGAGATCACAACATGAGGCTGGCTGCCCTTCCTGCTATTCCTGAGGCAGGCTCTGATGATGAGCTGCAGGGTGACTGCCAGGAAAACCACGGCGTTGCTGCAGATGATCAGAACATTTCAGAGTCTGTAGGTAGAAAACCTTTGCATGAGAACCAGCAGGAGAGCTCTGATAGCTCTGCTGCAGGCGGAGTAACTCTGTCTGCAGGAGGAGGAAGTGCTGTGCCCGTGCTGCCTGCAGGAGGGCACGGCCATGAAGTCAGTAAGCAGGCACCTGACTCAGGTATGACGTCTCATTCCAGTGAGCACAGTAGTTGTTTTGAGAAGCAAGTAATAGATACTGGTGTTGGGGAGCGTGCAGAGAGTGACTTCTTTGAGCCTTCTGTTTCCTCTTCCTCCCTGTCGTGTTCTTCCCAGCCCTGCTCCTCCTCTCGCTCCCTCTCCTCTGACACCCCAAGTCAGAGAGCAGAGTCTCCGAAAAAGCCAACAGCAGAGGGCTTCGCTGATAAAGCAGGAAATTCTGGCAAGAAGAAGCTTCTTCAGGCATGGGTTTCACCCTCTGAAACGTACCCTAACCAAACTCAGCAGAGTGGTGAAACCATGTCTCCTAAGCACAGGTGAGAGAACATGGGAACTGCATCGAAGGTATCTCGGTGCTGAGAGCCTTGCTTTTGATGTGAGCTTTGTCTTTTCTTGCTCTGTTACAACCAGCACCACGAATCCTGAGCAATTAAAACACCTTTTATGGCACAAAGTCAGATCAGATAAGTTGTACTACCTGTGTGTCCCAGTGTAGCAGAAGCACTTGGTATTTTGCAAGAACCACAAGTATGCTCTCATTAAGAACTTACTGGTGCACCAAAGATGGCAATAACAGCTGGTATTACTGCCTTCTCCTGTGGGCTGACCTTGCTTTTCCTTTGTGATGTTGTTCAGGATATATTTCCCTTGTTACTCCTCTATCTCCAATGCCTTAAGTCAGTAAAGGCAGTAGAAAGAATAGAGTGCACTAAGAGAAGCCTGTAGCTGAGGCAGATATTTCTTATCTTCCCAAAGGCAAATCTTTTATCTCTGGAGTGGGAGGGAGTGCGGAGAAGGACTTTTCCCCAGTTTTTTACTGTATTTGTTTTCACTCTGAAGCTGTAGTGCCAGTATTGTGTGTACTGCATGAATGACATGAGCCCTTTGTAATGTTACAGACTTCATCCTGTGAAGCCAATGAATACCACAGCAAATAAATCCCAAAGCAAAGACCTGAATGTCATCAGCACTATGAATGAGAAGCTGCTTGAGATGAACATAAAGGTAGGGTGGAGAGCAGCACTTCAAACTCAACTCCTGTACTTTGCTTAGGATCATGTCTCTTGTTGTGTATCTCATGTAGAAGGACTGTGCTTGTGCTCAGACCATGGGGACTGTGCAGTTTTCTTTCCTCCTTTCTTGGAGGTGCGGGCATTCTTTATGATTTTCTTGCAACTCATCAATTATAGCATCAGAGCCTCCTGTTTGAGCAGGGGTTTCTGAGTGGAGGGGATGGAGGGCTGCAGCCTGACTGCCTAGAGGTGAGCAGGACATCCAGAGCTGTATCTCTGAGTGACATTGCTGTGCTGCCCTGGTCCTGCTTGTGACATGCAGGAGCTGCATAACTTGGATCAGCAGGAAAGATTGGGCAAATTAATCACTGTTGATATGCAAACATCATTAGTCTGCGAAGCTTCTTTTTGCCCTGAAGTAAATTTGTGGATCTTAAAGATGGGGAAAAGGTATCCTTGGTGTGTCTGCTGCCTTATAATGTGTTGCATTAATATCCTCTGCTTCCTAAAAGCATCGCTGTGCAGCTTGTATAACCACTCAGATTTATAGTGTGGGTTATTTTACTGATAATCTTGGTCTCAGGAGACCTCTAAAGCTAATCCTGTAGTGCCTCCTTCTGGTACAAGTGGAAAAGAAGAAAGTTGTATTTAAATGCTATCGACTGACATGTTAAAATGTTTATCAAATTTAAGAGTTAAAGGCAGAGTTATCAGACAAACTGTGCTGTGTGTTTGTGGTGGTAATCTGAAGAAGACTGAAACGCCTCAGGCCTACGTGAGGGTTTGTGCTGTTTAACCTGAATTTGACCTCCCAGGCTTTCAGCACTTTGGGTCTGTGCAGTCATAAAGCTTTAATGAGCAGCATTCCAAAATGCCATTTAGATTGAATGTACCTCTACAAAGGTGGGAAGCACGGTAATACTTCTGAGGAGCAGCTGTGTGTTGGCAGATGGAAATGTAAAGCAGTTCCTCACTGCCTGAACTCCAAACCATCTCCTAGAGAGCATTCAGTTCTTGTCTGCAGTGCCCTCGTGTGAGGTGACCTTGCTTTTCTTTTGCAGAAATACAGTCCTTCAGATCCTGCCTATGCTTATGCTCAGCTCACACACGATGAGCTGATCCAGCTGGTCCTGAAACAGAAGGATACGATCACCAAGAAGGATCTCCAGGTGCGTGAGCTTGAAGACTACATCGATAACTTGCTTGTCAGAGTCATGGAAGAAACCCCAAACATTCTTCGTGTTTCAACTTCTGGAAACAGAAAAGCTGGAAAGATGTAGGAGCTCTCTGGACATCGAACAAAGGACTGAATTCCTGCCAGCAGAGTTTGATTAATAAGGAGACAATGTGAAGTAGGTGGTACTGCTGTGCTGCCTGCAGACAATGAGCTCTTTTCTCTTTCTGGCTTGAGCAGCCATCAGTTGGAGTAGTGCTTATATCAGCTCTTGGATATGGAGCCCAGAAGTAGAGTCATTTACCATATTTATTTTTTTGGTCTTTTTCCATTATTTGGGAAGATTTGTTCAGGCATTTAATCCAAAGTCTGATTGCGATAGGAAGGATGAAGGGTTTGTTGTTGTTTTGTGTATTTTCCTTGCCAGCAAAGCACTGCTGGTCCTTTGTTGAAGGTTTTTCATCGTCGTTTTTTAGCAGCTTTGATAGATCAGTTACTCGTCTGTCTGCATCCCAAGTTTAGTGCAATATAAAATCACTTACAGTAGAGCTTGAGGATTTGATTGCTTTTGCTTTTATCTTTTGACAACTACACTGGAGGAGTCCAAAGCTGAATGCTTCAGCACAGAGCTGTGTGGGCTGTATTTTAAAAGCAATTAATGTCCTGAAGCAGAATGCAAGTTAAACCTCAGACTGGAAAGGAAGAAGCAAAGTGAAATTAGTGATACAATATAAGCAAAGCAGTTCTCCAAGGGGAAGGTTTACATACAGGGTTTTAATCACATATATCATGGGATGTTTGTCTACCATAGGAATAAGGATTTGGGCTGACGGTACGTTGTTTGGAAGCTGTTCTCCTCTGGACTTAAATTCCTGATTCAAAGGTTGTTTGAACAGGGAAGACAAAGGTACAAACATCTGGATTCTGCCCAGCACTCCTGAATTGGATTTCACTGTATGCATTCATGGCCTGGGGCTCTTGTATGAAAGTTGTGTGACTGTTTTGGTGTCATTCCATTGCAGTTTATTCCATGTAAGTGCCTTGAATTTTGGAGCAGCCTTCAAGGGCGATCAGGCTTAAAACTCATCTCTTTTTCTTATGTTCAGTGTAGAAAAGGAACCAAATTCTGCTCTCCCCCTGAGATGGGAGCAGTGAAGAGCACTCAGATCCAGCTGTGTTCTTTATGACTTGAGCTCAGAAAGGAATGAAGGTTTCACGTTTCTGGCTTTGCAAGACAATCAGACATTCCTTAATCTGTGGCTTCTTTGCAGCTCAGTTGAGACAGATACTTTTCACCATCACCTCAGATAGAGAATAGCAGCACAGGGCTCTGAAGCAGCCACTACAACAGGCTTTCTCCACTGTAAGTTAAACATGCCTCTATTTTTTGTGGTAATCAAAGGTCAACAGGCCGGATTTCTTTGCAGCTCTGAAGTTTACCAGTCTGTGAATGCTTTGGAAGGAAGCTGAAATACCAAATGAGTGTGTAGCAGAGGAACACAGTGAGTGCTCCTGCCTTCCGTGCTTGAGGTAATCTATTAATTAGGTCACTCCTGACGTAGCCTGAAAGGAGTTTCTAACACAATTTTCCTACAGAGAAGCACTTTATTGAGGGATTAATTATTAACCTCTTAGTAGTCTTAATAGTCTTACTATTGTCATAAAACACTGAAAATTACTGGAGACTTCTCAAATGAATACTGTATTTTTGTAGTGAAAAGTAGTTAATATATTATCCTAGATATGTACACGTTGATTGGAAACTCAAAGCTGTTAATCATGTTTCCTTACTGTAATTGGGCTGACTGCTGAAGTCTACCCTGGCAATCAAAGCTCTCCTGCGTGAGAAGCTCAAGTTGAAGCAAAACCTTTTGCTTTAAGTGTCTTTAAGAGTCTCTGAAGACTCCAGGTTGGTACTTGGGGCTCTGAGATGCACAAGTTCTGAGCAGCACCTTTGGGTGGCACTGCTTTGTGTTGCTTGGAATGGATGCTGCTCCCAGTGCCTTGAAATAGCAGCGGGATGGAGGAGTGCTTTGTTTCCTCCCCGCAGATCTCTGGAAAGAAATAGTTCTTTATACCTCATAGATAAACTTGTCTTCTAGGCTTTATTCCATTACTTTATCCTGGTTTAGAGAGTCAGAAAACCAGCAGTGCCTTTGAACACCGTAACCATTCGGAATGACAGATGCTGTTGTTGGTAGTTATCACTGGACATGGGCTGAGAAAGGCCTGATGTGCTTTTATGGATCTCATTTTAGCAGTGAGGGCAATGCTGTGTGTGTATGATGCTGTGCACAGCGCTCTTTGCACTCTGGATCTCTTCAAGTTTTAACATTGCATTCCTTTTGCATCTCAACGTTCTGCACAGGAACAGAATGGCATTGTATGCTAATAACTCCTTAAAGACAGAGCCTTAAACCTTGTACTGTCCTTTGCCATTTACCACTATCACTGAGGCAATACAACCTTAGCACTGTGTGTTATTATCCCCTGTGGTGACAGGTGCTGCAGGCAGCGCTCCTGGATGAGCCACATTTCCATTCCACAGCTGTGAAATCATGGCACAACCCTCACACCTCCATCTACGGTCTATTTAAAGCCTTTCTTTGGTGTAAGGGGTGCTCACCTTGATTTTAAGGGCCTTAAGAATTGCTTGATATTCCTGAATGACCTCAATGTATGTTGATACAGTCTTTTATCGCGGGTACTGTTTGTTTTTAAACACCCTTTGGGTTTTATGGAACACTACAATAAAAAGTACATTCATTCCAATGTCCTCATGGCTGTGTTTTCCCTTTAGCAGAGCTCTGGATGTCATAGCAGAGCTACATTCATTCCAATATCCTCATGGCTGTGTTTTCCCTTTAGCAGAGCTGTGGATGTCATAGCAGAGCTACATTCATTCCAATGTCCTTATGGCTGTGTTTTCCCTTTAGCAGAGCTGTGGATGTCATAGCAGAACTTCATTCATTCCAATATCCTCATGGCTGTGTTTTCCCTTTAGCAGAGCTGTGGGTGTCTGAGTGAGAGCAGGTTTGTGATGGATAACAGCTCCTAATTGAGTTGCTCTATATCAGAGCTCTGCTGCTCCTCGTGGTGCCGGAACGCAGCGCTCTACGAGCTTCTTTCCACCCGGACCATGCTCGGCTTACACCGCCCGGTGCCGTGATAGGCTGTAACCGGTACAACCCCTATTTGGTTCCTAATGGCGGATCGCGGTTTGTGCCCCGAGTGCGGCTCCGCGGCGCTGCTGGAGGACGCTCATTACGCGCAGCAGCAGCTGGTTTGCGCCGCGTGTGGCTGCGTGTTGGCCGAGGGGCTGCTGACCACCACGTACAGCGATGAAGGGCAGCTGCGAGGTGAGGGTTGTGCCGGGGGGGATCCGCTCTACGCGTTGCTGAGCTGGGCTCTGATTTGCTGCTTGTTTGTTTCTTTCAGAGGTGGCTTATTCGCAGAGCACAGGGCAGAAGGAGCAGCTGAACCGATGCGAGCAGAGAGGTAAGGCTGGAAGGCACCACCTTTGGGTAACCAATGGCAGTGCATCACTTGCAAATGGCTCCTTCCTCATATCCAGCCTAAACCTTTCCCTTTGAACCCCCCCTTCCTCATATCCAGCCTAAACCTTTCCATTTGAAACCATCCCCCTTGCCCTGTCACAGCCCCCTTCATCCTTTGTATACCCCTTTGTTCGTTACAGCCCCTTGGATACCATAGGGCTGCTCGCAGGTCTTCCCAAAGCCTTCCCTTCCCCAGCTTTGCAGTCTCCATACCTGGCCTTGCAGAGCAGTGCTCCATCCCTTGGATCATCCCTGCTTTGCTATATGCTAACACATCTCTGAAATGGTGAAAGCTTTCATGAGCTGCCTGTAAAACATGAAAGGAGGAGTTAGTTCTCTATGCAGTAACATCCCTGTGAGGTTACTGCATAAGGATCAGTTCGTGCAGCTCCTTAAGGGCAGTTTCTTTCCTCAGGGATCAGAAGGGTCCAGGATCTCTGTAAGGTTCTTCGGCTCCCGTCGGTGTTTGAAGGCACGGCCGTGTCCTACCTGCAGAGAGCACTGCAGCATCCCTCCTTCCGCCTGCTTAGCCTGGAGAAGAAGGAGCTCCTGGTGGGCTGCTGCGTGCTGGCGACCTGTCGGCAACACAACTGGCCACTGACACTGGGAACAATCTGCTCCCTCCTCTATGCAAAGCAGGAACTGGTCACCAGCATCTACTTAAGCCTTCAGAAGGAGCTCGGGATCTCAGTGCCGGTGCTGAGCCTTATGGATCTGGTGAAGACACACCTTAACAGGTAACAGCCATCCATCGTGGCCCATGTGGTGCTCTGTGCACAACACCTGTTTGTGCTGAAGCTTCCAGAATGCAGTTGCTGTGGGAAGCTGTTTGGAGAGTGGGCAGTGCAGGACTTAAACATGGGGAGCTTAAGGACCTTGCCTTTAAGGACCTTGCCTTTAAGGACCTTGCTGTGACTTTCTCTGTGTTTATTTAGAGGGAGGACTGGCATCAGTGGCTGCCACTATGGTGGAATATAAGTCTGAGCTGTGTTGCTGTAACCAGGTCCTGAAGCTGTTCCTAGTGCTAACAGTGGGTTTTCTCCTCTTCCAGTTTCCAGCTGTTCCAGCACACAGAGGACATCCCTGCCCAGTTTGTGGAGGACAAGGAGGCGATGCTTGCCCGGACCATGCAGGTGGTGGAGCTGGCAAGTGAGACGTGGCTGGTGACAGGCCGCCATCCCATCCCCATCGTCACAGCTGCAGCCTTCCTGTCCTGGCAGTCCCTGCGGCCCTCTGCTCGCCTCACCTGCACGTTCACACAGTTCTGCAAGGCAGCAGGCATTGATCTGCCCCCCCCGGCACGCCTGAGGCTGAAGGAGCTTTATGACATCCTCCTGAGGATGGCAGCTGAGCTTGCTTGGCTGAAGGTGCTTAACTTGGACAAGAAGACGGTGGTCAAATACATTGGGGATCTGCTGCAGCATCGGATCTTCCTGCTGAAAAATGCCTTCTGTGCGGTGGATGTGGAGGAGCAGCAGAGGGCAGCCCAGGCTGAGGACTCCTCTAGCAATACTCCAGCAGCAGCAGGAACAGCACTGGATAAGGGCTGCCCCTCGGAAGGGAAACAGAAGGCTGAGGGCAGCCGGAGGCCCTTACTGCCACCCTGCCTCCTCCATCCAAGGAAGAGACTGCGCACTGCAGCATTGAGTGCTTCGGATGCTGCCATCACTGGAGATGAGCCCATCTCTGACAGTGAAATAGAGCAGTACCTGAGGAGCCCGGAGGAGATCCGGGCATTCAGGAGGGCCAAAGTGTGGCAGTGAAGATGAGCATCACTGGAACAACACCACTGGAGCACCAGAGACTGGAGCCAAAAGCATCAATCCTGATGGTTAAAGAGTCATTCCATGCTGCAGGGACAGTCATCTGTGGATACGTGGTGAGTGGGAGGAGTGGGCAATGGTTTATTTCACTGGACCAAGATAAGTCATTTTAATTAGAAGTAAATAGAATACAGGGGCCAGGAATGGGGTTTCAGCTTGACAGGAGCTGGGAAACCACTGGGGATCTGCAGCAAAGGGACAGCACTGGGGTATGTGAGCACAGACAGCGCTGGAGGATGCAGACACAGCACTGCTGGCTGTTCACTTTGGACACCATGAAGCACTGACCTCTGTCTGCCTAATAGGCTGTTGTATTTGAATGCAAACTCTGCGAGAAATCACAGTTCATTTGGCAGATTTGCAAATCTTTAATATATTAAACAAAACATATCTGCTAGAAAGATTCTATTTATATAAAAATGCAAAAAGACCCCTTTTAAAAGACATTTCTTTGGCATATTTTCCCCTCCCTCCCCTGCGTATATTGCAAGAAGCTTCTCTGTTGATCTGTCATTTGCTTGTAATGTAAACATACAAAAAAAGAAGTGTAATTAATAATACCAAGCTTTTCATATAATACTGTCACAGTGCAGCAAGCATATATAACAACTCAGCATCAGCAAGACTGTGTGGGCTGCAGAATTGATATAAGGATTGGAATTGCATTCAATACCAGGCATGATAAACGTGGTCAGGGAAGTCTGGCAGCCCAGGGACAGCAGAGCTGCAGCAAAGCCAGTGAACTCCAGCCCTGCAGGAATGAGGGGTTCCAAAGGGAGAGGAGCTGGATTCTGAAGGGGAGAAATATCTGCCACTAAGTGCTATTTACTCTGCTGACTCCTTGATCCTTTGGCCATGGTGTAGCAGAGAGGCTGGTCTGAATGCTTCCCAGCACTGCAGTCCTTTGCAGCTCCCTGGGACCCCATGGGAGGTAGGTAAAGAATTAAACCCATTTGTACACATGAGAAAGCTGAGGCTTAAAACAGCATGGATAACACTCCTCTCGTTCTCCTTTAAGCAAGTTGAGACCTGGGAGTGCTCCTAGAGCCTCCTACAGCCTGCAGTGAGTCTGACTTTTTGCCTGCTAGTAAAAAAGGGGGACTTGTTTATAAATGGGGAGAAATAAGTGCTTAGCCAAGTTCCAGCCCTTTGAACATACTGCAGTCCATAGGAAGGGCCCTGACAGCACTGTGGGCATCAACCTCTCACTCTCCAGGAGCAGCCCACTCTGATGGGAGCCCATGCTGGAGGGACAGGAGGTGGCTCAGCACAGCGCTGTTGGTGTTCAGTGCCCACACATGGGTTAAAGACAAGGACCTGATTTGGTGTCTGTGCCCAAATGGGCTCTTTGGTTCCTGGAGGAGATGGACAACCCGTGTTCATCTCAGGCAGAGCAGTGCTGCTGCTCCACCTGTTTGCATAGGTTACACCTGGGAGGGTTTGGGAGCGGTGCTTTTAGTGTCTGACATCCACCAAGTGCAGACAGTATCTCGGAGCAGTGCCTTCTCTTACCTTGTGCTTGCTTGGCTATATGGCTTTTGCTTTGGCAAATGAGTAACCCTGGGGGTTTAATACTGTCCTTTAAGATAACAACGTTTCCATTTCTTAACACTTCATTCGGGGCCACCCGAGCATCTCTGCACGACATGCCAACGTCTTTGGGAGTATTGCAGTCGTGGCTGTGGGAGAACACTGCTGGTAGAGCGGAGGCACTTGCATCAGTCTATACATATATACATTCAACATATAGAAATCTGAAAAATAGACATTTGTTTCCTTTGTATATTATAAAATAGCATTTAGGCTCCAGTCTGAAGCGACGTGGCGCTGCAATTGATGCTGCTGAAGAGCACTGGTTGCCTTTCACCTCCACCTCTCAGTGCTGCAACCTGGGGTGGCTGTGATGCCCGTCCTGCGGGGATGAGGCCCCATGTAGTGCACTTGGCCACGCTCACAGCCCCTCAACTCCGTGAGGGTTATTTGCCTTCTCCATGCAGAACCTCCAGCCAAGGAGGATGTGCTGCAGCACGATGCCCTTCTGCTCCATCCCCATCCCTCACACCGTGGTTTCGCTCTTCCAGAGCCCACTCCTCATCCCAGCCGCGCTGTCAGCACCGGTCAGGTTGACATCATACTTGCTGCCCTTCAGCCCTCCGTTGTGGTTGCCCACATTCAGGGGGTAGGAGCGCCGTTTCGCCTCCCTCTCCACCTGCCTCACGTTGTCTCTGCTCCGTCGCCGAGCTTCCAAAAAGCCGTCGCTGCCCTCGGACTGGCTGGGGGCCATTTCCCCATCCTGGGGTCCCACAGCCCGTGGTGCAGCACAGTTGTTCATGGGGCTGTTCCTGCTGCTGTGGTAGCTCTCGGAGTGGCTGTTGTGCACGCTGCCGCTCTCGCTCTGCTCAGAGGATGGACCCCGCAGCACCTTCAAGCGGTGGTGCTTCCCCTCGCGGTGCTGCTTAGTTCTGCTTTTGTGGTTCCTGCGGTGGTTGTTGGTGTGTCTCCCTGGCCCTGCGCTCCTCCCATCTCCGTGCTCTGGCCCCTCAGCTTGGCTCTGTGCCGCCCGCAGGTTGGTCAGCTTACAGCGGCCGGCGGCTGAGCCTGTGCTGCTGGGCGAGGAGGAGGACGTGGCACTGCGGGCGGCTTCGGGATCACAGCCGATGAACATCTGCGAGCCATCCTCCACTGCTGCCGTACCGGGGTGGCTGTAGGGCTGCATGGGCAGCGCAGAGCGGTAGGAAGGGCAGCAGGAGAACCACGAACCCAGCACGTCCCGGCGGCGGACGCAGTGATGGATGAAGATGAAGAGTCCCAACGCTACTGCTGTCACCCCGTAGAGGCAGCTGAAGACAACGTTGAGGTCTCCACGCTGGGACACGGCCATGGCTCCAAACGTCCATAAGGCCACATACATGGCGTGCACAGCCAGCAGAGCCCAGAGCTGCGCCTGCAGTGAGTACACACCATCC
Source organism: Coturnix japonica (assembly GCF_054131305.1). Taxonomy (NCBI): domain Eukaryota; kingdom Metazoa; phylum Chordata; class Aves; order Galliformes; family Phasianidae; genus Coturnix; species Coturnix japonica. The sequence continues at coordinate 3,709,514 of NC_140672.1, read as the reverse complement.
ACCTCTGGGCAATGCGTCCCCGAGTGCAGCGTCACTGAGATGGAGCCTGAGTCTGTCAGCAGCTCCCCGTTGGCTCCCAGCCTTGGTGGTGTGCCTGGCAGCTCCGGGGCCTCCTTCCCATGGGGAGTGTGGCACTGCAGGCTGAGCCCAGCACACAGCAGGTACAGCCAGGTGACCAGCAGGATGAAGGCCACTGGCACATAGAAGGCACCCAGGCTGGGCCTCCACACCAGCCAGCAGCTGCAAGGGAGAGAAAAAGATTCAGTCAGCATGGCTTCAGCCTTGGGGTACCTTGGTACATAGGCATGCCCAATGGCCTGTCTCCATGGCTTGTCAATGGAGAGCTCCTGGGATGGATTCCACCTGCATTTCCTTGGATTCCCAGCACTGCTGGCCTCCTTTCCCCTTGCCTAGGCTGAGAAAGGCAGCAGGACACTTACTAAGGGTTGTTGTCATGATAGTTGTGGATGTTGACAGCTGCTGTGATGCCACAGATGATGAGAGGGATCCCACCAGCAATCAGATAGAACCTACAAAGAGAGAGCACACCAAGAGCGTGCCATGGTGCTGGGTCAGAGCACACCAAAATCATACCACGCTGCTGGGTGTATTTCCCATGGGGAGCACCCAGGGAGGAGTCCTGGGCAGGGGATGGCAGTACCGTAGCATGGGCCGAGGGGCTGGTGGTGCTGAATCCCCATCTGGCTGCCGAGGTGCTTTCCAGGTTGCCTCCTTGTAGAGGACACGGGCTTTCACCACCATCCACAGCAGCGTGGACAGGGAGGAGTAGTGCAAAATGATGCCGACCTGTGGGACAAGATGATGTGGTCAGCACAGGGGTGATGCAGCATTGAGTCATTGAGTGAGGTTTGACTTCTCTGCTTGGAGGAGGGCCCCAGCTGGGGTCCCCATTGCAGCAGTGGCACCCACCGCTTGGCAGACGACCAGGTACCCGGTGAGGGTGATGCCTCCTGCAAACACTGCTGATGTCATGGCCATGTGGAAGCAGAGGTTAAGGAGCATGTGCCAGCACTTCCGTGTGATGTGAATGGTGCTGGAGAGAGAAGGGAGCAGTGAGCTGCCCGGCTCGAGTTGTCCCCACCTGGTTACCCTTCCAGCCATACCCACACCCATGGCCAAGGCCACCCCATGATGCTCACCCATGGTGGACAATGTATGTGATGATGGTGGTGAAGAGGCAGAGCAGCAGCACGGCTGTGCAGGTGTACATGGCTGGGTGCAGCACCTCCACCGGACCTCGTGCCTCGCTGGGGAACCCGCTCAGCTCCTGCATGGCACCACACAGCTGATCAGACCCCATCCCATAACCCCACAGCCTGCAGAACCACTCATCCTACACCTCTGCACGGCCCCAGTGCTCACCCCCCTCCTGCTGCCCCATTTACCATGAGCACAGCCACGTTGCTGAGGTGTCGGCAGTGCAGGGAAGTGACGTTGGGCTCACGGGCAGCCAGCTGGCAGCCCTCAGCACTCCAGCCCCCCATTCCTCCCAGCACCTCGAAGTTCCAGTAGGCTGCCACGGGGTCTGCACCCTCCCCAGGGTGTCGCAGTGATACGGCCACCGGCTCCGTCAGGTTCCCTACACTGCAGCCATCTGCAGGGATGGAGAGAGCTGGTGAGCCAGGGGGACCCCCTGAAATAAAACTTTCAGCAGCACAGCCCAAAGAAATGGCTTTGCTCTGCAAAACACCCCCAGGAGCTCTCATCTGTATAGAAAGGCAGCCCTGCTGGCACACAGCCCTTACATGTCCCTGCGTAGATGACTGGTGTGGCCACGCTGCGCCGCTTGCCATCATCTGCTAGACGTGAGGAGTTCCCTGTACTGCAGAAGAGCTTCCCATTGCGGAACACCAGCAGCTGCAGCTTGCAGTCAGCCAGCGGGGTGGGTGGGATGGGGCTGGCAAAGAGGCTGGGTGGCAGCTGGATGGAGGCCAGAGCAATGCTGTTCTGTGGGCACACAGTCACTGGTGAGACCAAACCACACCCTCAAACCCCCCCATCCCCTCATCAGACCCATACCTTGATGTGGAAGCTGCTCAGGGAGATGTTGGGGCGTCCTGTGGTGCAGCGCAGCTGTAGCTGCTGGTCAGGCTGGGGCTCAGCTGCCTGCTCAGCCAGGGCTGTGCGCCCAGCAGGGCCCCCATCGCGGCGCTGGAATGCCACGCAGCTCAGCCCCACGTAGCTCTCAGGCTTTACCACGTATGCCTCGAAGGCGATGTTGCGTGAGTTCTGCCAGGCACAAAGCAGTGAGGGCAAAGACTCCCACCATGTGTATGGATGGACCCCCACCATGTGCATTGACTCACCACTGCCATGTGCTGGGAGTTGCTGCTGAGGGTGTGTGCAGCAATCTTCTCCAGTGAGCGGATGATGCTGGTGCAAGCCTTCTCCTCCTTCTGAGACATCCAGAGGATGTGGTCGTCCACCAGCATGATGTTGCTGGCCATCTCCACGATCACGTCGGTGAGCTGTGAGCAGAGCCGGCTGCAGGTCGCGCTCAGTTCATTCAGCCCCAGTTCATGCTTCCCTCCCAGCACCCACCACGCACTGATGGGTAAAGCAGAGAGCAGCAGCAGCAGCGTTACCTGCTTGATCTGATCCACGTAGCCAATAAACTTCTCGATCATCTGAGCCACATAGAGGACATCAACCATGTCTGAGAAGTTGGCAGCCTCAGCCGTGTAGACGCGCAGCTGGTGAGCCAGTGTCAGTGCATTGGAGGCATTGATGGGCATCTGTAGGGTGGCACAACCACGGGGCACGGTCATAGCTGTGCCTAAGCCCAACCTCAGCAATCAGTGTGGGCTGAGCACCCAACTCACCAGCACGAAGGTGTAGAGCACACGGGTGATGTCGTTGGTGTAGAGGCAGTGGGAGTAGTCGCCCTCCTCCCAGCGCCCTGCACGGTCACAACGTCTGGACGCCTGCTTCTCTGCTGCTGGGCCCCCACTTGCTGGCCCCGATGCAAAGGGGTACTGCAGGCACGACTGGAAGGCGGTGATACCGGCCAGCGTGCGGGGCCACCTGGATGCACACACACACAGTGACCATGGGGCAACGCTCCCCATAAAGCCGCTGTCCCCCCATCCCACATCCTGCTCGACTCAGGGGGGCACCGCTAATCGAAGCCACATTGACTGCAGCAGTAATTTATATTCTGGAACAGCCCTGCCGAGGTTAAGGCAGACGCCCAGAGCCTTTCGTCTTGTGCCAGAGAAATTCCAACACCTCTGCTGCTGGAGCCGGGCTGCGCTGCCGGCACGGGAAGGCCTTCAAAGGCACACAAGCTCCCTGTGGCTGCTAATTGCAACCAGATGATCGGGCACCTGTGGGCCCCCCCCTGCAGGCAGCCCCCTGCCCGGCACGCACCGCGCACGGCCACGTTCCCCTTGGCCACACTGCTACTGGTCTCTACCTGAAGTCCCCACGGTTGTTGGTGACGCGCTCTGCGGGGCAGTAGGATGCAGAGGTCTCCAGCACCACAATCTCCACCTTCTTGCTGACGTTGCCCTGCGAGGTGGAGACGGTGCACTCCCACTCACCGTTAGCAGAGACGTGGATGTTGGAGAGGATGAGCTCGCTGTGGGCAGAGGGGACATGCTGGTATGGAGGGGCAGTCCCTGGAGTGGGGACATGCTCCGAGAAGCAATGCCTACACTTTGCATCCCACCTACAGCACTTGGTACCTGCAAACCTGCAAGCCCTGCACCGTCCCCACCCCCACCTCTATCTCCATCCTCATCCCTATTCCCATCCTCATTCCTGTTAAGTACTATCCATCCTCATCCCCTATCCCATCCCACCCCCATTCCTATCCCTGTTCTCATCTCTATCCCCACCATCCCCATCGCCATCCCAATTCCATCCCACCCCCATTCCTATCCCTGTTCTCATCTCTATCCCCGCCATCCCCATCTCCACCCCAACCCCATCCCGTTCCCACCTGGTGATGAAGGTGCAGTCGTGGATGAGGCTCTCCTCCACAATGACACCTGCCCTCTCATCCTCCTGCACACGCTGCTGGTTGTGGTACCAATGGATCTGGGTGCTGTTGTCCAGGTAGGTGGCAGTGCACTGGAAGGGCAGGCGGTCCCCCTGGAACACCACCTGACGCAGCGACGGGATGAGGTGGTGGGTGTGCAGCTCTGGGGTGCCCGCTGCGGGGGGGACACATGCAGTGTGAGCCCCCCCCGAGCCCCAGAGCACTGCCCACACCCCTCCCCTCCCCTGCTCACCGCATTGCAGCTGGCTCTCCTGTGCACTGCGCAGCGGGGTGGTGTGCAGGTGCCGTGGGTACACACACAGTGTCCGCTCTGAGATCTGAGCTGAGAGGTTGCGGGCCCAGGGCAGCACCCAACGCAGGTTGCAATCACACGTCAGGTATTCGGTGGCAAAGTCCCTGCAAAGGGCAGCAGCTGCATGGTGAGGCTGCAGCTGGAGGTGGCACAGCCGTGCACACCTCAGGGAGGGTCTGTGTTTGGATGTGGTTGTACTCACACGACTTTCAGTGAGGGCAGCTCATCAAAGACACCGGGTGGGAGGCTGGAGAAAATGTTTCCTGACATGTTGCTGCAAGACAGAGAAGGGCAGAGCCATGGAGAAGACCGGGACACACTTGGAAAACCTCAAGTCCTCTCAAGTCCTGGGGTTCCTACTGCTCTGGGCATCCCCATATCCATCCCATACCCAACCCTTTAGGAGTGGAGCAGGAGTCTGAGCCCCGCGACGTATCCCACTTACAGACCCCACCACCCAATGCACAGTGTGTGGGGCATGGTGGCCCTTCTAGGGGAGCCCACGGCACTGCTTACAGTCGGAGGAGGTTGGTGAGCCCCTGGAAGACGCTGGCGCTCAGACAACCAATGCGGTTGTTGGAGAGGTCCCTGCAAGGAAGAGGAGGCGCTGTCAGGATGCTGAGCTGCTCCCAATCCCCACGGGCTGCCCTGCACTCCTTAAACACTTACAGACGCTTCAGTTCGGGGAGCCCAAGGAAGGCACCTGGCTGCACTGTGCTGATCAGGTTATTCTTCAGGTCCCTGTGGGGAGACAGACACAGAGCTCAGGGTTTGCAGCCAACATCCTGCCCCCTCCATCAGCACAGCTCGCAGCGCTCCCAGCCCCACTCCCAGCACACTGCAGCCACACAGAGCCAAGCACCCCAGGGACACCATGTGGCCCCACTCATACTCTGCCCACCATTCCCTCCTGCAAAGCTGTTTCCAGAGCAGCCTTATCCCAGGAGGGCTATTGGGATAAGAGCACACTGCAAATGTCAGCGCAGCCTCACAGCAGCTTTGCAGCCTGGGGGAAGCTTGATTGGGTTATTACACTGATTGCAGGCATATATCTTATCAGAGGCATGCCAGGCACGCAACAGCCACTGCCATAGGGATGTAGGGAGAGCTCTCAGCTGCTGTATCTCTGCTGAGCAAAGGTGTCCCATGGGTACGTGGCACCCATCCAGCTCCCAGGATGCAAAGGTGTGCAGGGCTGTGGGTGTGCGGATGTACACGAGCAGCTCAGGTGAGCACCAGTGCTGAAGGAACAGCTCCACTCCGTGCACACCTGTACTGCAAACACAGCCATCCCACCAACACCCTCCCCATGTACAACACATAACACCCCCAAACCCCCCTGGGACAGCAGCCTGGCCCCACCAGGCAGCACGGACAGACAGACAGACCCCACACCTGCAACACTGACACTGCAGGATCCCCATAACTCTGCACACAGCACTGAAGAGCTGCTCCACATCCCCCTCCCTGCACATCGTGTTGGTGCAGCACATTCATTCCTTTGTGAGGACTTTGTGGATCTTTCCCTGTGCTTTCATGTCCAGGCAGCTCATAGAGGCTCATGTTCCCAGCCCTATCTACAGGGCATGGGATGGACTTAAGAGTTCATCATTATGAGAATGATTTTCTCCCACACCAAAGCCTTTCAGCACAGCGCCCACTACCCAGCTAACAGGAGCCACCATCACTATGGGGCCACCCCAAAACACACAGTCCTGTATGAGGCCATTGAGGGACCCGTCCTGGCCATGTCCCAGCCCCTGAGTGTGGTGGTGGCTGGTGGAGGGCATGGCACTCCCAGTTGGGGCTTTGCTAATGAGGGCGGCCGCATACCGGCTCTGCTCACACTCATTAATCTCATTACGTCGCCACATATCAGTGGTGATGCTGAGCTGCCAGCCCTGAGGGGCAGTGGGCGCAGGGCTCGGGGACCCTGGAAACAGCTCAGCTGTGATGACTGCATCGCTCTGGGACACCAAACCCCCACGGCCCCAAGACCAAAGCGAGGGGCCCCTGAGGTCCTCGTGGTGCCAGAACAGCCCCTCTGTGGGGCATGTCTGTGCTGCAGCCCCGGACCGACCCAATGCACACAATTAGGGCTGCTGTCGGGAGCAATCAGGCGCAGCTCCGTGCTGGCTGGGGGACGGGGGGACGCTGCCCATTGGCTGTGCTATGAGCTGAGCTTCAGTGAAGGCTACCCCATGCTACACACACAGGAACCTCAGGGCATGGGGATGTGCAGACCTCCTGCACCCGGGGGCTGTGGTCCCCTGGGTGTCACCCCTGGCCCAGGCCGCTCCGTGTCCAGGCTCATTAATCCTCTCATTAATGAGAACTCAGTGCCAGGAGCCTGGATGTGATCCCATACTTCAACCACAGCACGGGAGAGATGTGGATCCTCAAAATGACTGCTTCAAATGGAGTCCCAAAACAGCTCTGTAGGTATTTTAATAGCTTCTAAAATCTCATGTCAGTCCCAACTCCGTGCACCAGGCACACAGCCTCAAAGGCAACGCCATGCCCTGCATTGCCTGCCCTGACCCAACACTGTGCAACCATTCCCCATGGAGCAGCTGGTCTCTGCTGGCTGGGGCAGGTGCACAATGCACAACTCAAGCAAGCTTCATATTCATAAACACTTCCTTGTTTGAGCTAATGAGACCCAGGCTATGCTCCTCCCACTGCCCACGGGGAGCAGCAGTGAGACCCCTAAGCAGTGGGGCTGAGACCAATGGATGCTGTAACACCAATGAACAGTCTGGGCCCCATGGAGTGGTCCCTGCACCCCAAAGGATTGAGGACATCCTTGACACTGTGTGCCATGGGATGGTGCGGGCACAGTGCCCTGCAGGGACCATTCTGCAAAGGGATGGGCATCCATGGGCTGCCCCAACAGCTGGAGTCCCCCAGCCCTGATGTCACCACATCCCTGTGGGGCTGAGGAATGCATGAGCCCCTTGAAGGGGAACAAAACACCCTCAGTGTGTCCATCCCCACTCCTACATACCTACAGATCAGATCCATATGGGGGCCATAAATCTCCCCTTATTAACACTCCCACCATAGAGATGCCTTTCATGGAGAGATAAGAAAGTTGACTTTGTTCGGGGGGACAATGTCGCTTTTCATACCAGCCCCCACCGAGTGCACCCCCCCCCCAATGCCTCTGCCCCAACCCAACTCCCAGGGACCCTGGGATGCCTGTGGGTGCTGGTGGCAAACCCAACACCCAGAGGCTCACTGAGTACCCTAACCCACACCACCCCCAGCCTCCATGCACTCACAGCTTCTCCAGTGCCCGCAGCCCGAAGAAGGAGCCGTTCTGCAGCACCGTGATCTTGTTGTTGCTCAGCAGCCTGTGGGGACGAGAGCACAGGGATGGGGGGGGAGAGGAAAGGTGCTGTTATATGGGCTGTGATGGAGATGCCCGAGGATCCATAGGGCTGGGAGAATGGGAATAGCCAGACCCATAGCAAGGTGGCATGGCTGGGGGATGACATGGGACACACAGCATCCTTATGGGGATATTCTTATGGAGGCACCCAGGGTAGTGTCAGTGCTTGGGGCATCACTGCATAGAGCTGCATGTGTAGGCAATAAGAACCCCCAAACCTGCACTGAGCAGCATGGAGGACCCCTCAGCCCCCGCCCCATTGGAGCTCAGTGTAGCACACAGCCCCGACCCCGCAGGAAGCACAGAGGGAAACCGCAGCAGGGAGGGCTCCCCGGGAACCCCGTCCGGGGGCGAGTAGCAGGAAAAAAGGGCTCATTGAGGGCTGTGCCAGGGCTGTTTACACACGGGCCGTCCCTGCAGCTGTGCTGAATGGGAACTGTGTGCTGCAGACAGGACATGATCCGCACCATCCCAGTCCCAGGGGGCGGACGTCGGGTTTCCCTGGCCACGTTCCCACATTGCAGCCAGAACCAGGGAACTCTGGGGGGCTGCAACCTAACCCCAGCAGCAGCTCAGCCCCATCCCATCCCATCCAAACCCCATGGCACTCACATGGCACCCAGTTCCCTCACTACAGACCCAGCCACAGGATGCTGTGCTCTATGGATGTTGCATTCACCACTGTGTCCCCACCACCATATGCTCTCCACAAGGGTGCAGCTTTGGCTGGGGTTACAAGCAGGGCTGCACCCAGCTGGGAACATGGCCCCCAGCCCACCCTGGCCCCCAGGAAGGAGCCCCCACACCAGGAGATGCTTTGTTCTTCTGACCCCTGGGATCATGGGCTGCGCTTCTGCCATAAAAACAAAACTTCCCTCCTTAAAAGGCAAAGCTCAAGCAGTCCAAGATGAAATCAGTATCCTGTGTGATCTGCAGCCAGGCTGGGGGGAGAGCAGGGGTGGGAGAAGGCTCCATCCTGCATCTGTTGGAGCTGGGAACCCCTGAACCAATGTGTACAAGGAACAAAGCTCCCAATGAGTGACCAAAGGATGCTGGTCTTTTTTCCCAGGCAGCTCCACTTGGTTTCAAGGAGCTCCACATGTTAGTGGTGATGGGTCTCTGCTAGCACCACTCACAGCAGGGAATGAAGAAGCATCTGAATGCATGGGGCTGCAGGAGGGGTCCAGGCAAAGCAGTGGGTCTCTGCCACCACGGATGCAGGGGGATGTGGTCCCCATGCCCAGGCTGCCCCCAGAGCTTGGCACACCATGAAAGCACAGTACCATGAGCTGGACATGCCACTGAAATGGGACAGTTCTACAGCACCAAAGAACCCGTTGGCTGATGCTGGGTTCATGAAGCAGTGCTGGATCACTCCCTAAGGGTAATGCAGGGATGACAGAGCACAGCATAGAGGAAACACAAGGAGTGGGAGATGGGTCCCATTGGGTCCCTCCTCCACTCCCCAAACCCATTTCCAATGGCATGGAGCCCATTGGGGCATCAGCGCAGGCGCAGAGATAGAGAAACCCCATCCCCTTCTCTTTTCCCTTCCCCTCATCTCAAAAAGGAGAAGCCAAAAAGTGAAGAAAAAAGAAGAAAAAACAACCCAAAAAAACCAAACAAGCTTGTTTTTTCAAGCGTGTTGGAATCCACTTGGATAAATAACGGCTCCAGAACCCGGGCTGTTGGAACAATAAACTTCCTATGTCCCCAACCAAAAAAGGAGGCAGCGGCCGCGCTCCCTGCAGCCGGCGTGCAGCGGGGAGGAGGACGCGGCCCGGAGGTTAATAGTGGGGCGAGGATGGTGGGGGTGGGGAGCAGAGCTATGCTTTGCTCTCCGAGTGCATTAATTTAAAGCATATGCTCTGTGCAGATAGGGCTGTGCCCTGCGCAGTGCTCGGCCGCCGGCGGGGGATTGTAGGAAGGGCGAAGCGGGGGCCCCTGGTTCTCTCCCCCCTTTACCTCCCCCTCTCCAACCCGGGGCGGTGCCACCGGTTCACGTCACACAGGGCTATTTCGGATGGTGAAAATTATTGTTCCAACCCTCAGCACAGGAAAAAGGAGCCCCGGGGAGAGGGAAAAGTGGTCAGAATGGGGTGTTGCAGGGATGGACCCGGGAGACATCACCTCCCCATCGCCCCATGGCACTGCAGGGTCCCCTATGTGCAAGGATGGAAAGGTGAAAACCCCCAGACCCCTAAGAACTACCCAATTGATATCAAAAGGTTTCCAAAAGAAACCATCTGCAGGGCCCGGGATAAGCAGAAGGGAGTTCAAGTAGAACTGGAAATTGGTCATAAGTCAAAGCCCTCTATTCCCTGCAGACAATCTGTAATTTCGGCGCAATCAAGCTGTGTGCAGAAATGAGGCCTGCATTGGGATTCCACATCTGGAAGAGGTTTGGGCTCCTGCCCGTGTGACAGCAGGGCCAGCGTGGAGATTGGGGCGGGTGGGGACGCAGCACACTTCCATTGGGGTGTGAGCATGGGGGGGGGGGGGGGGCTGCAGCCCCATTAGCAAAGGGCTGCAGAGCCCTGGCAGCAATGTGGACATCCCCAGTCAATGCCCTGAGGTGCTTATGCTCAGCACCAAGGAAACTACGGTCCCAGCAGGATGGATGCAAGCAGCACAACGGGGAGCAAAGCACGAAGGAGTGAGGTGCAGGGAATGCACAGGGTGGGTGGCAGAGAGCACATGCATGTCTGCTTGGGTTGCATGGGGACATTGCATCCCCAAACCTCATGCATGCTCCCGGCCAATACTGCAGCAAAGAATTGCAAAGCTCTGCACAAAACACACCATGTGCCCCACGGCCAAGCTGTCTCTAGGGCACATAAGAGCTGTGGGCTCCCCATAGGGATGTCCCCATGGCCTTAACCACGCCTGGCAGCTCTGGGAGATACTGGTGAACCTGAAGCCTCTGGTTTTGATTGTCCCATCTGGAAAGGGTTTAGCATAAATTATGTTTACTGCGAGAGAGCAGAGCCCAGGGTCACCACAGATTTGTAGGTTTCTGTCTATGCCAGTAGGTTTCGTGTCACGTTGGAGTGGGATTGTGTCACATCCTGATGCTGCCACACAGTCACCCCGAAAAGAAGCTCAAGAGCAGGCAAGGAATGGGATGCTGCTCCCAAATACAACTCTACAAAGCACTCCCAGTCCTTGCATGTGCCTGCAGTGGGCTGACACGTCACAGCACCCCGGGGCAGGGACTGTAAGAGCAGAGCAGCACCAGGAGAGCACTGCTGCAGGGTGCAGCTCCAACACAGCAGCAGGGGATGGGGCCAAGAGCACCAGTGCTGCTGCTTTGGGGCCATTGATGCCTACAATTGGAGCCACCGCATTTCAGAGCTCACAGAGCCACACAGCTCAGATGAGCACTGCAGACATGCTCTGTATTTATGGGTTTTCACCAGGCCAACATCATCACCCTGAAACGAAGCCTCTGCACAGCGAAGGGTGCACTAGGAGCTATGAACAGCCCCCAAGCAGCCACAGGACCTCCACACACGAGTGAATCCATGGCAATGGGGCAGGACTAGGAGCACCCTGTGCCCTGCAGGACCCCAAAACCAGGACAAGGTCCTGGTGGGGTGGGGGAAAGTGCTGTTTCCAGCAGCGCTCGTGCTGTCACTGTCCTTCCAGGCAGCTTTAATTCAAACCTCCCTGCCGCAGTTATAAATAAACACACAGCACTGCCAGCGCCTGCCCAGAGCCCGGAGCTCCCCTGCCCAGGGGCCGAGTGGGCTCGGATGGAGCAAAGCGATGGCTCTGCCCCATCACAGAGCCCAGCACCGCAACACACCAGATCCGTCTGGAGCGAATATTTCCAGTAAAAGCTTTCAAACAAAAACATCCTCCCCCCCCCAGCACTCCGAGCAGCAAACATCGCGGAAGGAAGCACGGGGATGGAGCCCGTTTCCTGCCCTTCCACATCGGGTCCACGCTGCGCACCCACGTTTCCACCCCACGGAGACGGCGCGGTCCCGGAGCGGCTCCACGACGGCAAAACCCCATGGAACAGCGTTACGCAGAGCAGAAAAACCGCTATAAGCGGGGCAGAGCCGCCGACCTCGCGAGCGACCGAAGAGTTTTGCTCTGCGTGGGACTATACTCACAGCGTGGCGGTGCCGTCGGGCAGCAGCCGCGGTTCTGGGGGCTCGGGAAGGGCCGCTCCGCTGCACAGCACCCGGCGCCGGGGCACTGCGGGGCCGCTCGCCTTGTGCCGCTCAGCCGCACACTTACAACCCACGCTCTGCACCGCACAGCTCCTCACCGCAGCCTCGCTCAGTGCCGTCGCCACCGCTAAGAGCAGCGCCGCCGCCGCCCCCCGCATCGCCCCGGCACCGGGAGCTTCGGCTCCCCGAGCCCCGGGGCGGCTCCGGCGGCGCCTCCCCCGCTTGCAGCGCTCCGCCGCCAGCCCTGGCGCCTCCCCCGGACCGCCCCCCACCGTCGCCGCCACCTCCTCCTTCTCCTCCTCCTCCCCCCGGCCCGGCCACCAACCGGCCGGCTCCGAACGGGGACCCCGGGAGGGTAAAGCGGCGCCGGTCCCTGCGCGGGGCTGCGGGATAAAGGGCTCAGTTAGACGGCACGGAGCGGGGCCCAAAGCGCAGAGCTGGAGAAGTGCGCGTCCAGGGGGAGAGATGGAGTGCTGAGCATCCATGGAGAGATGGAGTGCTGAGCATCCAGAGAGCGAGATGGAGTGCTGAGCATTCATGGAGAGATGGAGTGCTGAGCATCCAGAGAGCGAGATGGAGTGCTGAGCATCCAGAGAGCGAGGTGGAGTGCTGAGCATCCATGGAGAGATGGAGTGCTGAGCATCCAGAGAGCGAGACACAGATGGAGTCCTGGGCATCCATGGAGAGATGGAGACGGAGCCCCGAGCATCCATGGAGAGAGATGCAGCTCCGTGTGTCCACGAGGAAAGACGCAGCCCTGCACCTACACAGCTCACATGGTCCATACAGACCATGACATGACCCCGCAGTGACAAGCACTGCGTCCCAGGCAGAGGCACACACAGCCTGCAGCCAACCTCAACACATCAGGACACCACACTGCAACCAATGTACAGGCTTTCACTGTCACTTCACCACTTTGCTCCCTCCTGGCCCCTTCCCTGCAGTCAGCACTCCTCCCTGCTCACTTTTAACTTTGCCTCACTGCTTTTCAGGCTAAGTTCAATATTTTCCTTCCTGCTCCCCCATCCCACATCCCTGCTGCTGCTGTGCTCCCCCAGCCCCTCAGCCCCACACTCATCTCCATGCACACCACTCACTGCAGCTCCAAATCAAAAGCCAATTCAAAGCATGCAACAAAGTCTTTGGGACATCCCCAGGAGGAGAGTGGAAGAAGGTCATGGAAGGGAGGCAGGGAAAAGCAGTTTCTCTCCAGGACCAGCAGTTCCTGAAGGAGGAAGAAATTTACTCCTTACTTTAAATAAACACATCTCACTGTGGTGGTGGGTGTAAGGAGATACTCCTCACACTCCTATCATTATAAGAGCACAAAGCCAGCCCTAAGAGCTCGGTACAAGCTTGCCACCAAGTCACAATCATATCCCACTTCTTTTTATTTGTGAGCAGTATTTCCACTGCAGCAATCACTTCCCAGTGCTCATTGCTGCAGGATGCCAGGCCCGGACCCCACAGCTGCTGTTGGGAGCAACAGGAAACTGCTTGTGTTCAGCATCCGCCCCGAGATCCTGCATGAGCAGGTGATGGCCAATGGAAGGAAGAGGCTCCACTGACCCCCGAAGCAAACACTGAGTCCTGCCTCCACTTCATGCTGTGCAGAAAGCACCAGTGGTGCTCCCTCCTCCTTCTGTAGGTAACACAGCGATGTTCTGCCACTAGATCAAGCCCTAAAAGAACTGCTCATCCCCAACAGCTGCAGTGTTTGCAAAGGATGGACTATTTCTCCTGCAGGAAGCTGCTCACACCACTCCAACCCCAATCCTGGTGCCTCTCTTCTATCTCTTCCTTAGGGCAGTCACTCCATAACGAGGACTGAGAGGGCATTAAACTGAGGGCTCCTCATATATGAACACAAGCAGGACTTGGCACAGCCCTCAGCCCTGGAGTATACTGGTCAGTGCTGCCACCATCTGAGGGTGGTCGGAGCACTGGAGCTGTTTCCACCACACATTGAAGCAATCAAGCCACTGTACGTGGTCTTCAGAATCTCAAACCCCTATAAAATTACCTCCAAGAACAGTCAAAACTTTGTCCAAGCCCATAACAAATGCGAGCTGCCTGGCCCCATCTCCGCTCAGCTCCAGCAGCGCTCCCCACGTGGCTCAGCCCCACGGAGTTCAGGTCCTTTCAAGTGCTTCCAACCCCTCTCCACACTTCCCCAGAGCCCCTCCAGCCTTTTCCAACACCTCCTGCAAGGAGACCACGCAGCATCCCGTCCTGAGCCACATATCAAGGATGTGCAGTGCCAAACCCGGTACCCCTTGCTCTCATTTGGGTGTAACAGTGCTCCTTCTCCACTGCAGGCACAGGGAAAGACAACAAGCATGAGACTCGAAATTCCTTTCACTGGGATCCAATAAAAACCTTGGCAGTTGCTGGCCTTCCTGCCGGAAACCCGATCTCCAAGAAATAAACACTCTTTGCACTTTGAAAGGCTGTGTTGGGCTGTGGGGCTGGGGCAGCTCCTGCCTACCTCGGGCACTTCAAGCAGGTCCAGTGTTGTCCTTTGGGAGCTCTGTGGTCCCATTAGGGATGTGCAGCACCCTGGAGTGACATGCAGAGCAGGTCTGGATGGTGCATCAAGAGCTGTGCAACATAAGCAGGCGGCCTTTGTGTCCCTCCAAATCTCAGCACCCGTTGCATCCCTGCACATACACTACTTGAATCACAGGCACTTCCTGGCAGGGAGGTGAAGCTGCAAACCAGAGACTCTGCAACACAAAAGATATGATCTGATAAAATATTAATCAAGCCTGGCTTTGTGGAAGAGGGAAAACGAGTGGTGCCTGTGCTCTTGGCTAAGAAAGGAGCACAGCAGCTTTAAGTGCCTCTAATAGGGACAGGCTGCAGCTCAGCACTTTCCCAGGACGATCAGTGCACCAAGAGACATGAAAGGAGAAACAGCAGCATGTTGTCCTGCCCTAAGATCATCCCAGCTTTATTCCTTCCAGCCAGCTCCCAGGTGCTCCCTGCAGCAGATGTGCAGCTCTGCAGATGCTGTCGCAGGGGATCCCTGTGCTGCTGGGACCCTTGGGGACATTAACTGGCCTCATATGGGAACACTGAGGTCTGGACATGAGTGTTACCTGGTGGGGCTTATCTGAAACCCACAGCTGTGCACTCACATTCTCACTGGGAGGTGATGGTTCTGTGCCAGCAGCAGGTGCTGAAGTCACAGGGAGGAAGAGTCCCTCTGGCCATGAAACAAACCTTCATCTGCTGGCACTGTTCCTCCAAGGCAAATATTGACAGTGACATCGTCCCTATGAGCAGTGAGTGAGAGCACTGCTGCTTCAACAAAGCAGCAGAGTGCTTTTCATAGATGTAAATAAAGCTTGTGTTGCAGGGGGCCAAAGTGCCTGGGCAGAGGGGTTCATTAAGAGCCCTTTGTCTGCAGTTTGCTGGCTCTGCTCCTCTGTAGGAGGAGCAGAAGGTGCCTGTGGGTGCTGCATTGACTTCAGGGAGGCCCAGACATATGAGGAACACAGCAAAGCTCTCAAAGAGACCAGAAAGCCTGCGGCAAGTGGGACGGGGGAGAGAAGCAGCTGCAGAGCAGCAGCAACACTGCTCTCCTCTCTCCTTAGCACACTGTCACTGCACAGCACTGTGCTGCAGCTGCTGGAGCAGCACCCCAGTCCCGTACCATGGCCACCTGCGCTGGAGCAGAGCCCCATCCCACAGCTGGGAGCTCACAGAATCAAAGCTGGGGGAGCCCTGAATGTCTTTAGCAGACAGATTGGAAAACCAGAAGACCACACACTTCTGTGAGCCTGTCTGCTCCTAAAGAACCGCTGTAGAGTCAGACCTCCAGGGCATGGAAGTCAGGACAAACCCAGCCCTGCACACAACACCCCGCACACTTACCTTAACTGCTTCATTAAGAGTGATGAGGGCTCAGTTTCAACTCAGGAAATAAGTGCAAAACGCCCGAGAGAGGAAAAGTGGGAGGGTAAGGAAGCCATAAAGGCAGACAATTCCCACAGATGTTTAACATCAATCCAGCCCACTCTTCTGTGCTCAGACATTAGAACTGTGACCACGCAGCTTGCTCCAGTTTAGGAAGCTTTACAAGCAGCACTACTTTAGCAAACAAACACTACAGGGACACTGGCGGTCTTTACACATTTCCATCAAACTTAGAGAGAAGAACGTGTGTCCTGAGTTCACTCCGTAAAATAAATAAAGCTTTTAACACGGTGAAGTTTGCAAACAACATCGGTGGCCAGAATGTTTCACCAGTGCAAATTCGGGGACAAAAGAAGAAGGGATGAACCTCAGCCATGGGATGGAGAGATGTTATTTGTGAGCCCCGTTACCTCCTGTCCCCGCAGGGCTGGGGCAGCAGTGCCACCCAGAGGGCTCCTCCAGAACAGCTTTCCCCAGCACACAGCTCAGCAGCCACTGCTCCCCTTCTCATCTCATCTATCTCTACTCTCATTGCTCTCCTTCAGCTGCCCATCGAATCACTGCCCTCCCTCCAACCACAGACAAGCAGATCTCACCAAACAGCAAGCCCAGCTTATAAAAAAATAAAAGCTCCAACAACTCTCGGGGCTAGAACATAAAAATAACATCTTTAATAGCTTTACAGTTGGCACAGATGGCATTCAAATTCACCACTTTTTATTAACAAACTATGAAACAACACATTGTGCAGTTCCAGAGAGGGCAGCTCAGACTGCATGTTGCTTTAAAAACCACGTAGCTACAAACAAGTTGGTGTGTTGGAGTTCACTCTTTTCATTTGCATTCAGCATTTATAGCCAGAAAGTAAAACCAACAGCTAGATTTGATCGCATACACAGAGAAAGCCCAGGAAGGATGTTTCTGCTGGCAACCAATGTCTCCTCTCAGCAGCACACAAAAGCCCAGAGCTATAACATTGCATGAGACTTCCTGCAGCTATTGCCGACCGAACAGCCCGTGAGATGGTGTAGAGCTTCTGATCTTGAAGAAGCAGTTACTACAATGAGAGAACCCTGTTTCCCTCTTGCAAGAGGGCTGAAGGCCAGACCAGCATTTCAAATACATGTAACCAAGCCTGCAACATCCATCAGAAAGAACAAATACAAGCACCAGCTCAAAAGATAGTCCCCCACACTTGCAATCTGCATCCAAAACATTAGGCCATGAGCTCACAACTGTTCTTTACCCATCCTTGTGTGTTTGTTATTCATCCTCTGTTTAAATGGATGCCGTCTCTTCAGCATGGCATGTTACAGTGCCTCTCTGTAAGCACCACTCAACAGCAACTCAGGGCAAAGGAAACACTTACAGGTCTCTCACAGCATGTAACTTGTTTAATGAACAATGTAGCCCTCAATGACAACATAATGACCGACACTGCTGAGGATACATCCTTGTCCAAGAGCAACTTCATCCTGACATTTAGTTTGCTCAACCTACTGATCCAAAAGTCACTGTTCCTGATATGCTCGAAGGAGCCAAGATACTACAGTCATCTTCAACCTTAACTTATCATTTTTGGTTATTGACATTTCCAGTTTCTATGGGTGCTCTCTAATAATCACAATAAATTACGAGGCGTCTCTGGCCTCTGTTCTGTTAATGAGGAATTCCTTCCCCCTGCCATGACTTGGAGCCAGCAAGGATGGAGGTAAGAATGCATAGTGAGGTCTCCTATCATCTGTCCTCTGCTGAGACAACTTATTTTCTCCATCTAATGACCCAGTGCCGTTGAGGCCTCTGTTTTGCCTTTAGTTTCAGCAGGGGCCTTACCACCATCTGCTTTGTTAGAATAATCACGCTCTCCAAAAATAGTGCTTCCAATCCTGACGTTTGTGGATCCAACTTCTATCTATGGAAGGAGACAGAAAGAGGGAATTCAGTGCAGGTGAATGGCTGATCTCAATGCTCCCCACCTCACAGGACAGTTTTCCCTCTAATAGAGAAAGGGTGGCAGAAGGAAATGACTTACTGCGTGTTGGAAATCTGTGGACATGCCCATACTCAGCTCCACCTTCTCAATGGGGAGATTCAGCTTTTCACACACTTCCTTACGCAAAGACAGCAACACCTGGAAGGAAGAAAGAACAGAATAATCACAAATTTGGTGACATTTTGGACACGGTCTCAAGGTTTCAATGATTTCTACCTTTCTTTAAGTCTCCCTAACACAGGAGGTGAAGGTTCCACACTGCTCTTAAGCACTGGGAAGGCACCTGAAGACTTCCCATTACAGGCTACATTGCTAAATGCACACACAAGTCTACACATCCAATCATCATATCATGACAGATAAAGAATGCAGAACCAGTTCCCCTCCCTGCTACAGCCCCGTGCACAGCATAAGAGGCTGATAGAAATATTATCTGAAAGCAGGACCAGAGGATTCAGAACAAAAACTGCTGCAGAAGGTGATCTGTCAACATCCTGGCTACAGCTTTAGAGAAAAGATGGGACAAAAAGTGCATGTGCATCAGGCATTTGCAGAAATGAGCTCATCACTTCATTTAATACTGATACTTCAGAGGTCTGTACTGCTCTGAACCAGGTCTGTGTTTCTATTGGCAATCTACAATCAGATTTATACCCTCGGTGTAATGAAAGGCCAGCCAACAGCTGATATTTTCATACAAATATCTTACCTGGAAGTCAGGATTTGGCCCCTTGCTCAGGTCATGTCCTATGCTGCCAATTGTCATCAGCCCCACAAATTCCAGGCTTGGACACTTGTTGATAATGTGCTCCACTGCAGCTGCCGTGTCTCTGGGAGGCAGGCCATGTTTACCTGCCAAAAAGTGGGTTGATCTGTGGCAAGCCTTGCAAGAGAACTACCCCCAGCAGCCAGGCAGAAGCTGCTGATGATTAAGTATCATCTCAGCAGGGAAAAACTCCTTAAGAGCACAAACCAACACAACATCTCATCCACGTTGTTTCTTCTATCAAATCAGCAGAACATATCTGCACATCATCAGAAAAAGTGCCTGTCACTTACTATCTTCTCCACTGGTGTTAACTTGCACCATGACTTTCAGCTTCTGTGGTGACCCTTTTTTCTGCCATGAGCTGTTGACTTTGTCTGCCAGTTTCACAGAATCCACCGTTTCCAACATGAACAGGTTAGGGACAGCTAGGGAGAAAACACAGAGGCTTCATGCTGCCTGTGTAACACAAGAACAAAGTAATTTACAGCTGTGCACAGCTAGCAGCAGACTATGGCAAGAGATAGCAAAGTGAATCAGGACATGCAGGGCAGCATCAAGTTCTTTTGTTTGCTAATAGGCATTCTTGCAATCATCAGTACTAATAGGTGACAAAGATGGTTATTAATTAAACAGTGGAAGAATACTGCCCATGGGTCACCACAAATAAGCAGAGCTTACCGATCAACTTGTTGACATTACTTTTCTGCAGATGGCCAATAAAATGCCACTTGATCTCTGGACAAGACGACAGAATCTGTAAGCAAAAGGAACAGGCAGGTTTGATGAGAATTCCTCCTCATTTCATGCAGTAATTAGGTCTTGCTTTGCCCACAAACCAAATACAAAACATCCATTCTTGTTGTGTTTACTCTGAATAACACAACTGAGACAGCACTTGTGTGCACTGAGATTGCTTCACAGTCTGGAGAGATGCTGGGTTGCGGCAGCAGAATGTTCAGTGTAAGGTAGGTTGGATGTTAGGGGAAGTTCTTTACTAAGAGAGTAGTGAGGTCTTGGAACAGGCTGCCCAGGGAGGTTGTGGATGCCCCGTCCTTGGAGGTGTTCAAGGCCAGGTTGGACGGGGCCCTGGGCAACATGATCTAGTAATTGTGGAAGTTTGGTGGCCCTGCCAGGCAGGGGGGCTGGAACTTCATCATCCTTGTGGTCCCTTCCAACCCAAGTCACCCTATGATTCTAAGGTAAGTGGGAAAGGCTCTTTTGTAAGAGGACAGACACAGAATGAACTGCTTTCCCAAAACAAAGATATCACCACTTTAAAATGAGGCCCACGCCTCTCCTAGGGCAGAGATCATGAGAGACAAAGTGCTGTACAACTAAGGTGCACACATTTATATATTCACAGGATACTCTGGAGCCTGAAAGGCGAACAGGGGGAAGAGAGTAGAGGCACGCAGTTAAGAACAGCATGGAGATTTCAAACGTCAAACAGGCTCCATCAGCACCTCCTTACAAAAAGCCTGGACTTCTGATGGACAGTGAGAATGAATAGCACAAACAAAAAAAGCACGCACTTACTCTGGAATCCGACGCCTTTTCTAGCAACTCTTGAACCTAAGAGCACACAAGAAGGTCTCATTAGGACCCCTCAAACCCAGCACAACGTGTAATCACAGTAAATGATGCTCGAGATCGGCCCGACTCCGGCCTCACTCACGTAGTTCTCCCCGAAGCTGCGCTGCCCGTGGCTGTAGGCGTCCAGCACCATCTCCGCGGGCTTCGTCTTGCTGACGGCCACCAGGCGAGGCTGCACGGCCGGGAGACCCTGCAAGAAGAGCGTTCAGCACCAGGAGCGGCCCTACAGGCCCTATAGGCCCCACTGATATGGCGGTGATCCCATTACCATGGGAACGGGTAGGCCGCCATGGCGATGCGGCCTTGCCTCTAAGTCGAGCAGGCCGATGTCCTCACGTTTCCCCCCATCCCGAGCCCAAATCCCTTCCGTGCTCCAGCATCTCTCACCTGCGGTCTCCGCGCTGCCGCCTGCAGCACCTGCTCGGTGACGGCCCGCAGCGCCGGGCCCAGCCCTTCCCCGGCGGCCATGGCCGCTCTCCACATCCCCGGTCACACAAGACTTCCGCCACACACAAGAGAGACGCTCCGCCCGCTCCTCGTCAACCAATCGAGACGCTCGGTTGATGGCGCCGACCAATAGTAGAGATGGGCGGGAATGCGGTGCGCCATGTTGGGAAGCTCGGCGGCGCCATGTTGGGAGGGTCGGTTTCTTCATGGCGCTGAGCCGAAGGTCGGGGGGGAGCTGGCTTTAGGGGCATCATGGCGGGCTATAGCGAAGGATAGATGCAGGATAGAGGCCTGTGCTGTGCTTCCAGTGTGCTGTTTGCATATACCTTCACACCCACAGATGTTGCCATCCATATCCAGAGCAGCTCCTTTAGGGCACAGCTTTCAGGTAAGCAAATAAACCATAAAACAGGCCCCTCACTCACCCTATAGGCCCTATGTGAGCCCAGGGCTGTGCTATGGAAGCACAACTGCACAGCAATGGGGACTTGGAGCCCCATTGGGGCACACACAGTCAGTTCCACATTCCAGCTGGAAGCTATCAGCCCAAATATATTTAATGCACACAACATCCCCCCCCTTGTTTTGAGCACCAACACTATTTATACAGCTGTTCCAAAGAGCCTGGCAGGGATTTCCTGCTAAATTCACTGCAAAACTGCTGTGACAGTGGCTCTGCAAACTCCATACCCTCCCACAGCCCTGCAAACCGACCCCCTCGTCGTGTTAAAGGCCCATAAGAACCAGACAGCGCTTAAAATTGAAGGCCATTTTATTATCGTAGCAAGTATCAAAATAAAAAGGCTTTGAATTCAGTATACAGATCCACAGCTGCGATGGTAAAGCATCACCAATGCCCCTCTGCCAGCAGTTCCCAAGTATAGCAGTGCCAAACAGCAAACCTGTGTTTCTTTATCACACAGAGCTGCTTTAGCGTTTAGATCTTCCTTCAGAGATTGCAAGATTATGGAGATGACAGAACGACAATGAAAGAGATAAATGGGATAAAGATCGACACCTCCACACTGGAAAATTAAAAGAAATTAATACATAGAATATAGAACTAGAATGAAAAGCAACTATCAACCCTGGCCTGTAAGGACTGGTACAATTTCAGCTTTGTTCTTGCTTACTTTTTGTGTTAATCTGTTAATAGGTTAATTAAACGACTTGGTTTGCAGTAGTGCAGAACCACAAAGGTTCCCAAAATGCTTTAAAAATGCAAGTTTGAAGTCAATAATACTGGCTGATCCTTCTATTCTTCCCCTTCCTCTGAGAAATACTTCAGCACTAACGTTTTCAATTGAAAATCCATAAGACCTATTTCTTCCAAGCTATTGTTTTACAGTGAACTCATACGATAACATCCTTTATAATACCACTTGGTTTATCTGGGTCCATCAGTGAAAACACATTCATCAAAAGGAGGTTTTAGTTTACTAATGGAAAACCTTAACATGAATGCAGAACAATGCTAAAGCAAATGAGATCACCCTGAAAGGTTTAGATACTGTGACCTCACTCCTGCATTTCTGCTGGTCTCTGTTCAACATCTTCTTGCACAGACCTATTTAGAGTGAGCAATATTACAGCCTACCCCCCAATGTGGTCTTTATGACCACTGTGTTGTCAGTCTGTGGATGGAATTTTCCTTAGCTTAAGATTTTCCAACAAATATAAAGATGACATCAAGGAGATGGGATTTTTCTCCAGCAGAAACTGACAATCTCTTATATTCTGTGTTTTCAAGTATCAACTGTAATTCTTCTGACAGGGAAAATAAAACTGAAATGAAAAATACTGGAACAAGCAGCAGAAATTAATGAGATTTCTTAGTGTAAATTACTTCTTTAAAATGATTAATGCATCTTTAAAACACTGAAATGTGAAACCAAGCTTAGTAAAGCAGCAAGCGTTTGGGGTATAAGATCATAAATTCAACAGGTTGGTCCTGACCAACGTAGTGCTTATGCTTTCATCATCTTATAAGGGATGCATTGGCTGCAAATTATAACAGCAATTAATAAGCAGGCTCTCCTGCCAAGTGGCAGATGGATTTGGGGGAGAGGGAAAAGAAATTCTCTAGCCCTGAACTTTTGCTTTTAATACCCCCTCAAGTTTTGTACGTGTAAAACAAGAGACCTATTACCAATTTGCATCTGAGCAATGAAAAATTAATCCATTGTCTGAAATGAAAGGTACATCACATCTCACTGTTCTGACCAAAGAAGGAATGTTTCTCTTTGAACAGCCCAGAGACAAGAGGTGGTCATATTTGCCCTGTGATTTTCCCCCCCCCCACCAAGATTTGAGTCTTTTGCTCTTAGGAGATCTCAAGGTCTGTTGTGGATAAAACCACCCAGGTACAATGTTCCATTCATTTCAGCTTCTCTGAACATCCTCTTCCTAATATAATACTGCAAACACTGAAATCCCATTGGTCTTGCAGAACAGCAGAAGTACTGCAGTGACTGTGGGATGAATCACTCAAGCAGTTTCTCACTAGCAAGGCTTTTTGCAAGGGTCCCTGAGACAAAAACTGCATTCTCTCTACTTCTTTTCTGTCTATGACATCTGCAACAAGTACCGTGCTTGCAGCCTGGTTGCACCAGAAGTTAAGTCCAATTAGCCACTGGCAGGCACTGCCTCCACCAGCACATCTAAGCCCCTCAGCCAAGCAGATGAACACAAACTCTCCTCTGCCCTCCTCAAGTATGACAAATGGAAAAGAAACCAGTGTTAAAAATGCAAAAAATGAGTAGTTTGGGCCACTACCTGTGTGACACGCAGTCTAAGGCTTACAACTCTCCCAGGGTAACAGCTGAAGTGCTGTACCTCACTGTGCATGCGGTCTCAACTGCACTACTGAGGCAAAACACGTTTGCTCAGACCTCAGTAAATGCTGGTTTCATGTATTTGCTACACCTTGAAGGGAGGATGGGCCTGGGGTTACCCACGGGCTGTTAGTCCCAGTGCTCCCAGGCAATGACCCATCATCTGAGCAATGCCTTCAAGCAGACATGGGTAGTGTACAAAAAGTCTAGCACCTTTTATGTTTTCTTCTCAAAGGGATTTGAATTAAGTACTAGAAATTTCCAACTAGGAAAAAAAAAAAAAAGGTCATAGCAGCAATCCCCCCCTCCTGCCAAAATCTCAAAGCTTCCAACTGCTACCAACAACCTCAGTTCAAAACTCATTAACCATCTAAGCTGGCTGCAGAACAGATAGCCTAGCTAGCTTAGCCTCTCTGGAATCACTGGGTTTATAGCCCACTAGAAGGGAGAGGTGCATCTAGCAGACATATCTGGAGCAGATTACTTAGCAGTTACCAGAAACAACATTCCATAAATACCAAAGTTCACTGTGTCTAATTGTCATACAAAAGATTGAGAGGATTAAATTTTTCTTTTATCTCTTTCAGTACAGGAAAAGGGAACAACAAAAAGGAACTTCCCAGTTCGTGTTTCTTTTGATATAAAACAAATATAAATGTTTCTTTTTCAGTTGGTTTTATGAAGCACTTTTGTGTCTTCACTGGGTCCTGCCCCATCTTCTTCATGGATTCCTTCTGCAAGTCCCTCTGCAAATTTACTCTGGCTACCTGCATAGTCCATGAACATATTGGGAATATCTTTGCCAAAATAGATCTTGCTGTTTGCTGCAATAGCCTTGTATTTCATCAGCTGCAAGTACTCGGGAGTTAACTTCAGCTGCACGAAAAGAAAACAGATCACCAACAGCTCAGACTCATGCAAAAGCAAATTCCTACCATAAGCACAGGAGGCATCTACCTTTCAAGAACACAAGTGGGTATGCTCATCCTCTCTCCAGCTGAAAAGATGGAGTACCTCAAAGAATCCTCTCTTTCAGCCTGTCTAAGCAAAGCTAAGTCCAGGTAACTGAATGGTAAAATAAGGAAGTAATGGAAGTAGGTGGGGAAACATTCAGTCCAAACATAACACAGAGATGGAGATGCTCTGAACTCTAACTGGAACAGAACTTGTACACAACCATCTCAGACCTTCTGTCCATTTCTACTGACCCTTACAACACAGGAATTCTTCCTGCTGGCATGTCCTGCGATCCTGATGTAGACAGTAACAAGTTTCATCCATGTGATTTCTGTCCCTAGGGTTCTGTTTTTTTGCAGGAACAAGGCTTTGCCAGGCTAATTACTTTGGTGAACAGAAACAACTTTATTTGTTCTGTACCTGAACACTTGTTTACTTTAAGCCTGTCTGTCACTCAGCAGATCTCCTTGCCTTGGTTACTTGCTAGCTTGCAGACTGAAATGGATCAACATGTCTCATTACAGCAGCATGAAAGGGCAACACTGAAAGTGATATTCTTTCTACAGTGGGAGTCATGGCCCCATTAGCATCCAACAGATCTGTCTCCAGACATAAACCAGATATTTCACGTACCCTGACACAAATTCATCTGTTCACAGCAGAAGGTGAATTTGCAAGTAAGGATATAATTATTGTTTCAGTCTCAAAGATAACTTCTCTGTCTTTGTTTGGCTTTTTGACCGAAACAAGACAGAACTCAGCTCTCCTGCTGAGTTCTATACAGAGTAATGTAAAGAGCTCTGCTACAAGGCACAGCATAAGGAAGAAATACCTTGTTAGCCTCGGCTATTTTCATAGCAGTATAGCATTCAGCATCAGCTCTTGCCTTCTCTCTTGCAAGAAACGCAGCATCTGGAAGAAAACAAATGCTCCCATGTTCAGATTTTCATTTCCAGTCACGTCAGCACCATTTACAGCTGGAAGATTTTTAAAGCAGCAAGTACCACATCTAAACTGTAAGGGATACAACGAGGCGAAGAGGGAACAAAACTGGGAACCCAGAAATGGGATCTGCCTTTATCATCCTGTTGCATTTTAGATGTATTACTAAATACATTGTATCTGCAACTGAAGACCTCAAAGCATTTTATAAACATAAGGTTTTTATTACTGTCCTGTCACACAGGCAGAGAATGCTCTTTCTTCTCTAGCCAGCCACTAATTCTTGTGCTGCAAACGAAACAACCGTTGGGCTGCAAAAGTGATGTTTACCCACAACATTTGCACAGGACTCCAAGAACTGCACAGCAGTCTGTTCTGCAGATGAAGTGCGTAGCTGTTAATGCAATTCCCCAGATGGGATTCTGTCTGGGATACTGAGGTTAAAGCTCTGGCACGCAGGGGCAGGCAGCTTTAACCTTTATAGGCTCTGCCCCATGGACAGATGTTGGCAGAGCTGTTCTGCTGCAGTATGAGTGTCTGTGTCAAGGGCCTGATCCCAAAGGACACTGAACTTTCCTGCTCCTAACAACGACATTTAAGGAAAGAAACATTTCCCTTTTCTGTACTGCATTCCTCTTTTTGGCTTCTGACTTTTTATCTGTCAGATGACACCGACGTGATGCCAAGCCATCATGTTAAGGCTAAGATGAATTTCATCTGGCTGGTTTGATGTGATCTGTTGAGATTCTTTCTCTAAAAGGAACCCACACATTTGTAATATATGCTAGTTTGGATTGCACAGCTGGATAACCCTGTTTGTTTACCTACATTAGTGGGGAGCCCTGTGAGCCACGACATTTAAAAACAGGAGGGCTTTCATAAGACTTCCTCTTTAGACTACTATAATAGTCAGGGACACTAAAAAGAATGAAGACCTGAATCCTCCACAGGCACAGAGCTGAGCTAAAGGCCTGACACACATTTATAAGAAATAAAACCTATTGTGCTTCCACAAATAACTTCATAATGAGAAGTTACTGATCTGTAAAACTCTTAATTGGCTCCTCAGTGGACCTCTGCAAAGGCTGACAGGACCTACAATGAATGGAAGCGAAAATAAGGCTTCACTACTCTGAGCTGGAAATGCAGACCTCTTCACGTCCTGGAATTTGCTTGGTAAAGCATTGTATTGGATGAGATGTCTTCTTAATTTAACAGTACAGCCTCCTAGAGAGATCACCCTTGCAAAAAAGCTTTAAGAAGCATAGTCTGTAAAGAAACATTCCTGTTCCCACATCTGGTCAAGTCTATTTGCTGAAGAAAAAGGGCAAAAAAGCAAAATGCAAACTAAACAGAACCAGGAACAACTTAGATCTAAAGATTCTTCAGATTAAGTCACTGCAGAACATTCTCTTATTGGAAAGTCTTTCACTCACCTTCAATCTCTGAAATCCGTTTCTCTGTTTCTTTTTCCATCACTTTCTGTCCATAAGTTATTTCAGCAACTTGTGCAATTTTTTCTGCCTCTGAAATTAAAAGAGAACATGTCCACATTGTTACACCACAGTCCTCCTATTGCCAAAAGCAACTGCACCCATGGAAGTCCTTCCCACCCTCTCCTGGTGGCAGTCACTGGCAACAACTTTCAGCCTTCAGAACATACCAGCCCACATTTATGGGCTAAGCTGAAGCCAACTTGAGCTTCTCTGGAAGAGTATCAGATCAGCAGCAAAAATATGCAGCAGAGAAATCATCCAACAGTGAACCAGGTGCATAAATCCCTTTATTCCCAGCTTGGTTCCTGTTTGCTGCCTACCCCACCATACACCAATATCTACTGCCTTCAAACAAAGCCATACAGACCAATGAGAGCCTTCTTCCTTTCCGTCTCCGCTTCCTTCTCCACCACCTTTTGCTTCTGTGCTGCAATCAGCAGCTTTGTCTTCTCGCTCTCCCTAGAGTGTCAGAAAAGTCAGTTATAAAACTTGAGTTCATGAAATAGCTTGGCCAACCACACCACAAAGATGAGCTGTTGGCTTAAACCTCCTTCAAGTATGTGTTGAGGGCCACAAAAAGTGAGAGCGTGCACCTTCAGAGCTTTTTCTTAAACCAAACTCTCATGTGACAGCTTATTTTCCTCCAGTATGATGCACACAGCTTTGAAATCACCATTCAGTCAAATGGGCGCATGCATTTTACATGCTGAAGTCTTTTCCATCTTATTGCTTAGGGCACATAAAGTGTGTATGTACACATACTGAAAAGTATATGAATAGTCTGCTCCTGCTCCCAATCAGGGAAGAGACTGAAGCCAAGAGCAAATCTTTCTCAACTGGACTTATGGCAAGAGATAAGAACACGCCGATTGAGGATTCTAATGTGATCTTACTGCACATGACTTACCACGACAGCAAAAGGTCAAGCAGAATGGAAGAGAGGAAACTGATTCTAGCCTGTGCAGACTCTGCTGGCAGAGTGCTCGGAGAACATAAGCATTTCTGAATAATTGAGTGCAAGAAAAGGCAGCTGGCTCACAGCACTGAAAAGGGATCAGTATGTCAAGTGCTTTTCAAGAAAGTTATTCCAAAGCTTTGCAAGGCTTCAGCCTGTTGAATCAACAGTTTCTCCATCCTAGTCAAACAGCAGGATTAGTGGTGGAATCTATCCACCTGCCACTCACTCAAATGCTCTGTGAGGCCTTTTTAGAATAGAGTCAGTGTCAAGGGGAAGGAGCCCTTGGGCAAATAACTGCGCTCAAGTGCTCAAGATGGAGTAATACCCTCAGCAGTGACCTGCAGCCACTTACAGACACACGGCTTGTCTGGTGCAGCCTCACTAGAGCTTTTCTGAATGGCAGCAAGGCAGCACGAGGCAGAGCACAGGCCTGGCAGAGGGCACTCTGATCAGTGCATGCTGTGAAAACACATTAATCTGGATGACCGACTCCTTTTGGTAACACAAAGGTGCAAGTCTCAGGCACTTACATGAGCTCATAATTCCTCCGAATTGTTTCAGGGATGTTTGGCTTTGTAACTCGAACTGCCTGGAAAGAGAGACAGAAGAAAACATAGGCAAGCAGCCAACAATCAAAAGGCAAACAGCCCTGAGGCTGCAGAGGGTGGGGGAGCTCACACTTGTGGTGAGCTCTGCCAGACAAAGCTTTTACATGCTCTGCAGAGCAAGCTGGACTGAATGATCTCCTGACAGGAGAACAACCTGCATCAGCTAGGATGGAGGGTATCACTTAAAGAAAGCCAACAAGGCAAAGCTAACGGGGGACAGGAAGGACACTTCTCATTCCTCATGTACAAAGTCTGTACTTTCAGGGAATTTTCTAAGAGTTACATCTTGCTATTTCCCTCTTAGCCTTTACCCCTCGTGATCTATGCATCCCCAAACAGAACCCTGATTACCTGTATAATTAATCCAGGGGCCATTGTGGTTAGGTCTTGCTGCAATGCCAGTTTAAGGTTTTCATCAATTTGATCTGATGGGAGGAAAGAAAGCAAGTAAGAAATGTAAGCTTGAGATTGAAATGCTGGACTGAGAAAGACCATCCCTGACCTCAGGGGACGTTCACACCTTTTTCAGCATGTCAAGCAATGGTGACCAATGACAAGAACTTGGGAAAGACTAAAGAAATGTGGCAAGCATAAAGTTCTCTTCACTTTTCAATAACCTACAGTTTGGATTTTCTTTAAGCCAAAAGTAGCATTTTTATGGCAAAGAATCTGTGCTTTAACTCACTTCCCTGTTGATACCTTCCCAACTAGGTTCTGGAGCAGATCTGATCCAGCTAAATCTTGAATGATTAGGAACTATATCTGTGCCAGCAGCAAAGAGAACGGAAAGGCAGAAATGTAAAGAGGCTGTATGACTTATTTTAATAGGCTGCAACAATTTCATTGGTAAAGCCTGTTTGGCTGAATGGATAATGGTTTATTCCAGCATAGCTAAGAAATTTCAAAAGGAAGCACAAAACAAAACCCTCCTTCAGTGAAGAGCTCTAAGGATAGCAGTGTTTCCAGTTGGGGCCTGCTGAGAAATTCAAAGGGAAAATAAAAATGAAATAGCCTTGAAAGTGATCACATTGCACTCCTTGATTATTTGCTTTGGTCCCAGTTTAGCGAGCTGGAACTCACACTCATAATGAAGTTCAGCCAGGAGTTTAGGAAACAGCTGTTATCAGTTTCCTGCACCTGCTTGCAGATGTGGGGGCAGAGAATGACATAAGTCTGCTTGAAATGGGCTGTGCCCCATTTCAGAACTCCAGAGCCAGAAAACTTTCAGCTCAGACTGAAAGAGTTACACAGGGGCTTATACAAGTTCCTTCTGTGCAAATTGGTTGTCTTGAGTCCATTTCAAGCAGTTGTCATCAGCAGCTGCCGACATCTGGAGCCTCCATTGACAAAGAACCAGCACATTCACCACAACCCCATAAAGGAACAGGAGGCAAACTGAGCCCTAGTTCTGTATTTTGTGCATAGGCCCCATCAGAAAGGGGATAGGGCTTTCCAAGAAGCTTGGCTATTTAAACAGAGAAGTGGTTTGCAAACACCTCGTGCTCTTTCAGGCACTTGGCACTGAAATCTCAGCCACTAATCCTGTACAGTTTGGGTCCAAACCGTTCACAGCAACACTTCATCCGCAGCCAGCACTGTTGTACTGCCAGATGCTGGAAGGGATTTCTTCTCACTCTAAAGCCATAATGAAAACACTCAGCACTGGCAGAGACTGGACAATTTCTACCAAGAAACCACCACTTTTCTTCAAGCTGTCTCTTGTAATGCACTCCTAGTGTTTGTGCTGCCTGATTTCCCACTGGTCTGCAGAGAAAAAGGGAAGGTTAGCAGGCCCTTAACACACAGCTCTGGTTTGCAGCACACACTCACCGTGCCCAGGAACCACAGCAATGCGCATGATACAAAAAACTATTAAACTAATGAGACAGGGAACACACACCCTTGTTCTTCTCCTTCTTCTTTTAAACAGCTAAGAACAAAAGACCGCCTTTTCCATCTGGAATAGCAAATATTGCAACTGACTCAACCAGCTGTATTTGCTAAACACATATAGTACAGCAGAATTCCTACCCCCTTCTCTAGCCCCTGTGCTACTTCTGACAGGTT
This sequence comes from Coturnix japonica, assembly GCF_054131305.1. Taxonomy (NCBI): domain Eukaryota; kingdom Metazoa; phylum Chordata; class Aves; order Galliformes; family Phasianidae; genus Coturnix; species Coturnix japonica. The sequence goes on along the minus strand of NC_140672.1, from coordinate 3,679,035 downwards.
TGGGTTTGTTTTTTCTTCCATATAATACAGTGAAGCACTGCAGAAAGATAAAAGGAAGTAAATATAACTGGTTAACAGTTGCGATTCCAAACAGAACAGACACAAGATGAATATACAACAAGCTCCCCAGCTGGAACTAGAGACTTCTGTACCAGCAGACAATGCAAATAGCTTGCAGAGATGTCATCCAAGGAGCCATCAACCTGATAGTGAAAGGTCAGAGAGGCAGCTCACCAAACAGCTCGATGTAGACCTCCTGGAGCGTGTGGACGCTGCAGAACTGGTTAAGCTCATGGTGAATCTTGTTGAAGATGAGAGCTTTGTCATAGTCAGCAGTGTAGTTCTTCACTATGTCGTATACTGCAAAAGAAGTGCAATTGACATTAAGAGCTGGGACAGAGGGACACCACAGGGCAGGCTGAGTGCTGGCAGTCAAATGTTTATGGCCTGGTCAGTGCAGCAAGAAATGTAGTGCTGGACTGCAATGAGGAAAGCAGCCAAAAGAGAAGAGGCTGCACCACAATCACTTTCATCAGAGGAATTTTAATTACTGCTAATATTTCATCACACCCTAATCAATATTCAGCCACACGCCTTATAAAACACAACAACATCTCAGTAATAGCAACCTTCTCTTGATTATCTTGTGAATCACTCTCCAGCAAATGCATGGGGTGTGTCTGAGTTGCAGAATGCAGACTGAATGAAGGTCCTGCTCCTTCTGTGTCACATTCCAACCTGCTGCTCTCTGCCTCCAGTGCAAGCTGCACATCTCGTTAATCAAATCATAAGTCCTTCACTGAAGCATAAAGCCCATAATAATAAATAAAAGAAGCAATGGATGGCGTTCAGCTACTGGTGAAGCAATCAGCAGCACAGAACAAGTATGTGCAAGAAGGATTAAACAAAGTGTCTGGGAGAGCTGGTTTAAGGTTCAAACTCCACAAGGCACACAGGGGAATGACTGCAGTACAGCTCTAAATTAACAGACAAAAGCTGTTCACCTCACCTGGCACTAGCAGAATAACCACCATTGTGGATGGCAGGATTCGCAGGGTCACAGAAACAGAACTCACCTGCGCTCTGGATCAGGAAATTCACCACCTCGATTCTGTCAAAGTAAATCATCACTCCTCCACTGTGAAAGGAAGGGGAAAAGAAAGAAGGGGGGGAAGTTTGTAGGAGGAGGAAAGCTCTGCCCTGCAGCAGAGCAGCCTCTAAGCAGAGCACACCCCCCTCTAGCGGGCTGAGCACAGCATTCACATCCTTCAACGCACCGCTGCGACAAACCCCAGCACAACCCCACACCAGAACCCTGATTTATCCCCATTAAATGTGAGCTCAGGCTTCGTGACCACCAAGAATCACATTCCCAATTCCCAATGCATGGAATAGCCTGCAATAGCTCCATATGTGGAAGCTCAGGGGATACAAGCAGTGCAAGGACACTGATATGGGCTGCATAGAAACATTCTCAGTGGGACTACGCATTAAGGAGCCTTTTGGTGTAGGAGGATGGTGGGAAACCCAACCCATGGAGCTCAAAGTATGGGAGTTAAAGCAATGAGAACAAGGAGAAGGGAGGGAAAGGGAAGGATGAGGCTCCCACCAATACAGGCAATGAGAGCCGAGCACCTCACCTCGTACCACAGGGAACGTTTTTCACCTCATCGGTCTGCAGCGTGGTCTGAAAACGATGGAAGAAACGCTCCTTTAAGGGGCAGCTCCTCACCTCACCAACACTCGGTGTGGGCCCATATCCCACCCCAACCCACCCCACAAAGCCAGCCCGGCCCCACAGCACCTGCACTGACTTGTAGGACGTGATGAAGGGCAGCATGAGGTGGAAGCCCGGCCCGCTGGTGGAGGTCAGCAACGCGCCGCCGCTATGGGAAGAACAGAGGCCGTGAGAGGAGGCCCGGCCCGGGGAGGCCGAGGGGAGGCCCAGGGAGGCCGGGGGGAGGCCGCAGCCGCCTCTTACCGATAGTAGACACCGATATGACCCTCCTCGATCTTATGGATGGCGGACAAGAAGGCGGCAGCAAGGAAACTGAGGACGAGAGCGGCGATGGCACCCAGCTGGGCCATGCCCGGCCTCGGCACGACGCGGCGCAGCGCTGCGCCCGCCCGCCTTACAACGGCGCGTCTGTGACGTTAACAAAGCGCGACGCCGCTGTGAGCCGCCAGGGGGCGATAGAGAGACGAAGGACTGAAGATCACAGGTTCGAATCCCGCCTGCTCCACCCGCAGCTCATTGCACGCTCCGGATCGAGGTGCTGGTGGAGGACACGGGGTTTTATTCCATTCCTTTTGAATCTCATCTCTATGGAGTCACTTTGCATGAGGTTCTCCCATGAACTGACCTGTTGCTCACACACAGGATCCCCAATTCCCCAATTTATTTATTTATTTATTACCCAATATGCTGGGGAAGGGCATAGATGAGTTCCAAAGTCACCCCAATGGGTTTACACCCCACTATCAGCTCACACTGCCCCTTCTACCCCAGCAAACAGCACTCTGCTCTCATTATAGGGACTCCCAGCCATCCAGAGTGCAGAAATGACCTCATTGCAGCCTTTCAATACCTGAAGGGAACTTACTCCCAGGAGGGGAGTAAACTCTTGGAAAGGGCTGACAATAGCAGGACACGGGGAAATGGTTTTAAGTTAAAAGAAGGAAGATTTAGGTTGGATGTTAGGGGGAAGTTCTTTACTAGGAGAGTGGTTAGGCCCTGGAACAGGCTGCCCAGGGAGGTTGTGGATGCCCCGTCCTTGGAGGTGTTCAAGGCCAGGTTGGATGGGGCCCTGGGCAACCTGATCTATGGGGTCTCTATGGGGATCTATGGAGTCTCTATGGGGTCTATGGTGTCTCTATGAGGATCTATGGGGTCTCCTGGGCAACCTGATCTAGTAAATGTGTATGTTTGGTGGCCCTGCTAGGCAGAGGGGTTGGAACTACATGATCCTTGAGGTCCCTGCCAACCCGGGTCATTCTGTGATTCTGTGATTCTGTGAAATGCATCACATTCCCACCCCTGTAATTGTTGAAGTTGGGCTTGAAAACATAGAGGGACCATAAAATGCCAATAAATAGCACAATGTCATTCTTCTATTGATAGATCTCCCTGGGTTGTGTATCACAAAGCTGTCAGGAATAGGTGCTGTTCACAAATAGGGAGTGAAGGATCTGCTCTGTCTGTCCAAATGTTACAGCTCTTAAATAAGCGCAAAAAGGCGCCCGAGATGAAATACTCTCTCCATAAGACTTTTAAGAAATGCTTGCCCAGATTTAAGGCCCTGATAAAATGTATTAAATCTTTAAAGGTTTTAATGAATCTCGTATGTGTTTCATAAATCATGAGCCTCTGCTCAGCCCCGCTCAGTTTAATAAGAGTAAACTAGGAAATTGCTCTGAGCTGAAGCAAAATGCGCTCATATAATATTGCAAAGTAATAGATGTTTAAATGTGGGGTGTTCTGGCTCGCAGGAGAGGCTTTGCTGCATAACATGGGCTCTATATCATTGCCCAGAATAGGAAACCAGCTGTGGCCACGTGTTTAACAGCATCAAGATGTGAGAGAGCACAAAGGTAAATATTATTTGTAATAATCCTGAAAAATAAAATAAAGCCAAAAGAAATCATTACTCCTCCACCTCAGGCCAGGAACATTCAGTGGTGTCTGCCCCAACAGCACAGACTCTTTTACACTGCACCCACACTCAAAGCCTTTTCAGCTCTGCCCATTCCTCCTCATCCCATAGAAGTGAAAATCTATTGGGGGGTTTATTGCAAAAATTGAAGGTCTTTGAGATGCTCCTGTCAGCATCGTCACCATCAGCCACTGCCACCTGCTGCCTTGCACCAGGACAAGATGGAATGGGACAGGGCAGGGCAGGACAGCACAGGACAGGGCAGCCAGGATGGTCCCAGTGCTGGCGGCAGCAGCCCAGCAGGAGAGAGGCTGAGACCCACAGTGAGTGCTGTGTAAAAGTCTGTCCAACCTCATTAACTGTCACAAGTAACAATACCAAGCTGGCAATAAAGGCAATTTCGAGCCTGTTGGCCATTAATCACTGGCTGACAGTTGTGAATAGAGGTGGAAAAACTCTGTCCCCGTGGTTCCTGCTTCAGCGTTTAAAGTTACCTCATGTGCAGCCATGTGGGGAGCAGCAGGGTGGAATGATCACAATTGCTCAGTCCCCATTCCTGTCCCCGTCCTCCATTCCCACCCCCATCCCATCCCATCCCATCCCATCCCATCCCATCCCATCCCATCCCATCCCATCCCATTCCCACCTCCATTCTCACCTCTATCCTCACCTCCATCCCATTCCATCCCATTCCATTCCATTCCATTCCATTCCGTTCCGTTCCATCCCATCCCATTCTCACCTCCATTCCCACCTCTATCCCCATTCCCCTCTCATCCCATCCCATTCCCACCTCCATTCTCACCTCTATCCTCACCTCCATCCCATTCCATCCCATCCCATCCCATTCTCACCTCCATTCCCACCTCTATGCCCATCCCATCTCCATTCCCCTCTCATCCCATCCCATTCCCACCTCCATTCTTGCCTCTATCCCCATCCCATCCCATTCCCACCTTCATTCTCACCTCTATCCCCATCCCCATCTCATCTCATCTCATCTCATCTCATCTCATCTCATCTCATCTCATCTCATCTCATCTCATCTCATCTCATCTCATCTCATCTCATCTCATCTCATCTCATCCCACCCCACCCCACCCCATCCCATCCCATCCCATCCCATCCCATCCCATCCCATCCCATCCCATCCCCATTCGCACACCTTGCCACCCCTGCAGGGCTATGGGATGGTGTGGGGCCCTCCATCCACTTCATGGTGTTTTGAAAGGAAAAGAAGGTGGGGAGAGGGAGGATGTGGGGAGGGAGGAGGGGGGAGAATACTTAACAAATTAAGTCTATCGAACGTTATTTGCAGATTACGGTGCAGAATTGTGTTAAAGTATGTCCAGGCTCGTTACATGTCAGTGCTAACAATACAGCAGTTGGCAATCAAGGCAGCTCTCTGGCGTTGGCCATTAATCATCCCCTGACAGTCCTGAGTTGGAAATGAAGGAAACTGCTCACATGTGCTCGATGCACCTATTTACACACGCTGCAATCACGTCAGGAAAAGTTTTCTTTGACTCACTGCCTGCTTCTGGATGGTGGGCACGGGGGTCCTTGTTCCATATGACACCATCAGAGGGGCACGGGGAGACTGGGCTCTGCATCCCAGCCCAGAGGATCGTCCGCCCCATTCCATGTGCTGCAATTCAAGGCTGGCCCAGGGGGGGCTGTGCTGGGGGCAGAGCTCGCCCCACAGACGCCAGTGCTGTGGCTGGGTGCCAGAGTGCCAGGTCACCCTTCCAGAGCATAAAGGAGCCATGTGTCCAGCCCCCCCAGTGCTGGTTTCTAAAGGGAAATGATGAATGGTGCTTGGAAACCACAGCTCAGCCAGGGAGAGAAAGGAGATTTAGCGTGAACATGCGTGAGAATGGCACATGGATCGTCCCTGCAACTGCAGCAGCAGAGAGTGTTGTGGGGAGGAGAGGGTGATCCCTGCTGCAGGACCCCAAAAAGGGGCAGAGAGGCCCCTGTTTGGGTGTAGGCATTGCTAATGGGGCCCAAAGTGCTCATTCCACAAAGCCCCTGAGTTAGTAGGGAGGGTGTTTGCACCAAAACCCCAGCAGATACCCTGCCTGCAAATGCAATTGCTTAAGAAAAAGCCCAAAACAACAACAGTTTTTGGCACGGGGAACAGTTTCATCCTGCCCAGGGGGACCACTGGGAGGATACTGGGGTGGGTACTGGAGTAGCACTACGGACATTGTGGTGGCACTGAGGGACACTGGGTTGGAACTGGGGAACACTGAGAGGTGTGGATCCACAGCCCCATCCTGGGGATGGAAGCAGGATTGGCTCTGGATCGAGCAGAGCCACACACAGCCCTGTCCCAGCCAGCAGAGGTGCTCAGGAAGGGCTCCAGGACACTGATTTATTTGTGGGATTCCAGGAAGGACTGGGGAAGCCTCGGCGAGGTGCTGAAGCCCAGGTCAGGAGTCAGCAGAGTCTTAGTGATATATTTAGAGTGGGAGAAGGCGAGTGACAGGAGGAAAAAAATAATGCTCCATGGAGGAGGTGCAGATCCATTCCCTTGGCCAGGAGTCACTGGATGATCTGAGCCAGGGAACAGATAGTTGGATTTCCCTGGTTTCTCCCTTCAAATAAATCACAGCTCCAGAGCCCTTTAAACCCTGCAATATGATCTGTTCCAATAAGGAAGGGAATGAAAGGCTGCGTCTCTCTGGAAGCCTCCAGAGCCATAAATCTCCTATGTACAAACACATACCAGATTTCCAAGTGCATTTATTTTATTGTATTGTTTTAACAGAAAAATCAAACTGCAATAAACTCAGTCCCTCATTAGCTGTCTCTGTGTCCCAGCCAAATGCTGCTCACGAATCAAATCAGGACAAAGGAATGTGGCTGGAGGTCAGCAGTCCGGCTGGGTGCTGACCCCCTAAAAGCAGTGGGGGGATAAGGGGGAGACATGGGGGGACAGCTCCTGCCCTGCACACCCCTCCTCTGGATGGGTTCTATAGGGGCTTTATGGGGGTCCCCACTTTGGGCTGAGCGTGCTGTGCTTTGCAAGGCTGAGCGTGCATGCATGAACTTGCAAAGCATGCACGAAGCATGGGGCACACGCTTCTGGTAGGGGCAGCCCTGGGGACTGTTGGTCATTAATCATTTGCTGACAGTTCTGCAGGGTCCAGCTGCATGAGTGTGGTCCACCAGGGGTGCAGGGATCAGTGCTGGGTTCACCTGAGAGGGGATCCCCTACCCCATGGCATTGCAATGAACTCTGCCAGCACTTTGGGTCTGCATGAGCTTGTGGGAATGGGGGGCATCCCACACCCTTTGTGCCATGGCAACAAGAGCCATTTTGGGGTAAAAACCCATAAAAGAAGCAGGGCTGCAGGGCAGGGGACGGGGACATGGGAACAGAGGCAGCGCTTTGCTCTGATCCTGGAAAAAAAAAAGCAAAAAGGAGAAGGAAAGAGGAGGCTGTCCCCAGATTTATGGCCCAGAGCCCCCCCAGCGCCCGAGCCTCAACCCACAGAGAAATTCTTTACTTATTGAATCACATTTGTCATCTCTAAATACATATGCAGGCCCGTGTTTCTGAATCCATAAACATCTTTAACTAACTCCGCTCGGCTAGGCCTCTTTCAGCAGTCATTTATATTTAACTTTTTCCATATGCTGGCCCTGTCGTGTTGGTGTCATTTCCGGGAGAGCCGATGGGGTGTGTGTGTGTGTGTGTGTATGTATATGGGGGGGGGATGGTGGGGTTGGGGCTGCTGGAGCAGCGCGGCTGCTGGCACGGCGCGAGCAACCCGCCCTGCAGAGCCAGCACTCATTAATCATTGGAACTCCTCAACTGCCAGCTCCTTTCAAGATCTTTCAAGAAGTGTTTTCACCCAAAATAGAGTTGAAAACGCGCCGGGTCCTACTTTCAGAGTCTCATCCATCTGGCCATTATGGGGAGTGTCAGGCGGTTCTGACAGACAAGGCTGCTCTGTTCGAGGGGCCCCGGCTCCCGCAACCTGTCGTACCGCGGTGCTGACGGCTCCATTGGTACCTACAGAAGAGATAAAAGCACAGCAGGAAGGGGAGAGGGATGAGCACGGGATCCCCGGGTGGGATGTGGGATGTTGATGGCACCCATAGGACTGAGCTCCATGAAATCTGTGCCTCTGCCCCCCCTGACGAATCACTGCGCTGCACTGGGTGCAATGGAAGGGCAACAGTGTGCAATGTGAGCTGTGAACATGGGGGATCCTGAACCCCTTCATGCTGAGCATCCCTATATACTGAGCACCCCTGTAAATGGATCCCAGGCTCCGTCCCCCCCCCCCAGTTCTCTCCACACCCCCCAGTGAGAGCACTTCTCACTGCATGCAAACCCCAAATCGTTCCAGCAGCGTGAGTCAGAGCCCAGAAATAACACACTGAGTCCGAGTGCTATGGGAGCTTCCCCTGTAGCACGAAGGGCTGCGAGCTTTCCTCCTGCACAGGGTAAAGCAACGTGATGCTGGGGCTCCAAGGGACCCTGGGCTCTTCTTGTAGCTCTTCCTAGGGACAGTGCTGCTGAACACAGACCACGTTTGCTCCTTGCTCTCCAGGCACACAGCAGGGCTGCTCCGTTTGAAGGTTTGGGAGCCACAACACAGCAGCTCAATGCCTCGGAGCGAGCGCTTTGCTTCATGTCAGAGACATTTTCCACACAACATGACTTGTTCCACCTTGGAAGCCGGGCCTGGCTGCTGTCCTGCTGTCCCTCTGCACCCACAGACGTCACTGGGGTTGTGTTGAGCTGGAACAGAAACCCGTGGAGGTAACAATTGCTCCAGCAGAAACAATTCATCACTTCTACAGGAGTGCTGCCCAGCAGAGCTCCCAGGTGCTGGGTTGGCAGCCAGCTCTTCATCAACACAAGGATATGGGATGGCTGAGTGTCCCCACATTCGGTGGCAGAGTCCTGTCTCCATTCTCTGCTATGGGAAGGCAGGAATGGAGCACAGCAGCTCCGTCTCGCAGCGAGCAAACACAGCATGAAAGAACAGAGCAGCAAATCTCACACACTCCCATCTCCTTTCTTCTCTTCCCAAAGGAAAGGAGCACAGAGAAGGCTGAAACTCATCCAGAGAGCATCCCAACTTGTTTTCATCCCCCTTTCCTTCTTGCTGTGCTCCAGCATCTCCTGCAGCGTGGGGTCCAGGAGGGTTCCATGGAGTTGCTGGGTCTGCAAATAGAATACTGAGCCAATTGGGTTCCCTGGGTGCCCACGGTCACATCTGCCCATCCACACCAAGGTTGCATTCCGCCATCACATGGGGTGAAGTCATGGCACACGGCTTCCATAAACAGCGCATTGGAAAACATTATGGTCTGTGGAAATCTGTTTGTTATTGCGAATGGAGCTGAAGGAATACACTCTGTAAACGAAGCTGTCAGCCCAGCGTCTCTCCCCCAGCGTTCTCCAGCGAGCGTTTAGCTGAAACATTTGTGTATACAGAATTACGACTCTTCAGTTATTCATCATGATAATAAACAGAGAGATAACTATTAACCATGCATCACCGTAACGAAGAGCATCACCAGCACAGCCCGGAGCGGATGCAGGGCAATGGATGTAGGACTGCACGGCCGTGCTGGGTGCTGCAGGGAGGAGCAGCAGCTTCATGCTGTGCCCCCATCGCTGCGATGAGGAGCCTCTATCCTGCTAATAGGGAAGGTGCTGGTGTGCCCATTGCATGCAGATATTGACATGGAAAGCCACTCAAAGCCTTCAGCTCTCCATGCTGCGGACACCCACCACAAGCTCTGGACACCTTTGGGTTTTCCAAGCCTTCTCCTGCCCACACACCTCACCGTGCTGCTATCAGCCCTGCTGGGGACAAACCACAGCCGCCTTCCTGAGCCCTCCTCCCTGCTCTCCACCCCCAGCACCCCTGGAGCGGAGCCGCGGGCACCGAGTACAGAGCCTGTATTCTCCGGGGCGTCCACCGGGGGAAAGAAAAGCCGCTTTGTGCAGCTGAGAAGCTTCTCATCCACCCACCGCCGCTCCGCAGCCCGACCCGAGCTCTGAGCTGCAGCTCGCCGGGACTTTGTGCTGGATTCGTGTCCGAACCGACCCAGCTCACGTTCTGCTGGGTGCAAGGATGGCTCGTACCGCTGGGATACCGACAAGGAGCTCAGTATGGCTGAGTGCAGCGCATGTCCCACCCCGGCACAAGGTACAGAGCTGCCTTTGTTTGCTTGGGGCAGAGCCCGCACCCTGCAAAGAGGAACCCGCGTGCATCCCGCACTGCGCGGAGTGTCCGACTGCTTCCATACACTGCGGCCTCAGCAACCGCTGCAATAAATCAATAGGAAAATAGAGGCTGCCAGTTAGACTAAACAAGTGCATTTGCAAGGATTGCTAACCCTCATTAATCACTCTGACAGTCCTAAAAACACATTTCCCCTTTAATGACTGTATTTGGATAATCAGTGCTTTTTCCTTCCCCGGTCGGAGCCGGGCTAACTGACAGCTGGTGTTATTAGAGCCGGCCGCGGGGATCGGGGTCACCTGAGAGTCAACCGCTGGAGGTCTCCTGCAATTCAGGGCTGGCTAGAAAAGTTGTTGTTATGCAACGCCGAGCTCCGCTCGCTGCCAGCACAGCTTCCAACACACCCTTCCGTGGCCCAACACCCACCTGCATTGCCCCAGCCCGGCTCTGAAAGGCTCTTTTTGGTCCCTGTTCCCTCCAGGTGAAGTTGGAAACCTGGTGCCTTTTCTTTCCTCTAAATGATGCAACACATTCATGCTCGGCACGTGATGAAAATGGTAATTCAAAGGCCCATACAACTCTAAATTAAGCCATACATTACCCGACCCACTCAGCCATATATTTTTGCAGAAAGACAGGATTGAATCAAATCAAACCGAAACTGCGGAGTGCGGGTTGTTAGACAGAATGATTAATAAAGTGCATCCCAGCACTCTTGATTATCAAATGAATTCTGCAGTACCTGGGCAGGCGATAGGTGGGGAGTTATTTAATATATCAGCAACGCACTCATTTCCCTGCAGATAGAGCCCTGAGTGTCGATTGCTATCAGATGATACTTGGCAGTGTTTACACATGCCTGCCCCGGTGCTGCAGTCTTTAGGGAGGGGAAAAGCAGTTCCCCGAGGAGCCGTCAGCATTATGGGATGCACTGAAGCAGCATCGAATCTGATGGGGGGGGCAGAGAAGGCATGGGCTCAGATTTGGAGCTGGGAAGGGGGGTTTGGGGAGAAATGGGAAGCAGAGACCCTTCTGTAGAGTGGGGTTAAGCAGATCTGGCATGGAGAACCCTGACAGCCACCACACATCCCATGCACATCCCACACACTGTGGGCACAGCAGCCGTGGTGCACAGAGCACACACAGCGAGGACACCTCAAAGCAAAGGGGAGCAAGACACCCACAGGGCTGCACCAGATGTGGGATTTCAGAGCTGCAGTGATTTATGATTTATACCACAACTGCCCACTGCCCTGCAATGCCCACAGGGGTGGCAATCAGTGAGGATGTGGGGATGGCTGTCAGCGGGGCCTGGCAGCTCAAGCAGAGCAAGAAGCAAACCCTGTCCTGCAGCACACAGGCCTTCAATGCTACCAACACCAACCAGACCTGGGCTACATCTACCACAGACCCCAAAACTGGGGTCTGACAGCCATGGGGCAGCTGGACCCCCACCTGCCCTACATGCAGTGGGGGAGCCCCAGCCATCACCCAGCCCCTGGCTGCTCTCTGGAAGGCAAAATGAAAATCCTATTGGCCAAACAAGTCTCTGTTTTAAACGTATTATTTTCCAGCTCGAAAGACACAAAGGAATTTAAACGCGGGGCAAAAGGCAATATAGAGCAGGCAATTAACTGGGATTAATTGCATGACTCATCCAAAAAAATGCAACAGGAGCAAAGCACTCAACAGCAGGGGAAAAAAAGGAAAAGCCATGTGGGGCAATGGGAGCTGCGGGGCTCTGCGGGGAGCAGCTTTGGGTACAGGTGTTGGTTGGGGTGGGCTCAGCAGAGCAGCCCCCGGCCCCATAGAGGTGGGTGGGACTGACACGAAACCGGGGAGGGGCGCGGGGACGGTGGTGGGGAGGGGGGTCCCCAAGCCTTAATTCCTATGGGGTGCAGCTTCGGGGGGGGATCTGGCCGCGGGGGGATCCTCGCAACAACTCTCGAACCTTCTCTTTCGCCTCCACGCACGGACAAACCCAGGACCCCCCTCTCTCTTCCCCCTTCCGCAACACATCCACGCGCGATCCCGCACCGGACCCCGCACATCCCGCATCCCCGCACCGCTAGATGGAGCCCGCATCCCGCATCGCATCCCCGCACCGCCGGGCGAAAAGGGACAAAAGCCGCGGGGTCGCTGGGAATAGAGACCACACCAGAGGGTGAATATAACCAAGTATTCATTTATTAACAAAATAAGACTTACCAAGCCGTAGCTCTTAAGTCACCCGCAATGCTCGCAGCCCTCCCGGTCGGGCGGCCCCGCGCCCGCCGCCGCTCCGTCCGTGGGGCCGCTCCGTCCGTGGGGCCGCCGCCGCCGTCGGGGTGGGCGCCCGTAGCCCCGGGGGGAGAAGGAGGAGGAGGAGGGTGATGGGAATGGAGGGGGGGGGGGTTCATCCCCGCGGAGGGGCCGGGCTGGAGCCGCGGGGCGGGGGCTGCTCCATCCGCAGCCCCAAAACACATCGCAAAAAAAACCAAAACCCCAAAACAACCCCCCGCAAAAAAAAACACAATTAAAAATTAAAATAATAATAATAATAATAAAAATTACATCTGTTAAGTTCACAAAAGGGAGAGAAACTGAATCCCAACGAGGAATAAAGGGGGGGGTGGGGGGGAGGAGGAAGAAACGTGGTTGAATCTGGGTCTCTTTTTGTTCCTCCCCGTCTGTGTTGGGAGCCATGCAAGAAATTCTTAAGGAAGGGGGAGAAAAAAAACGAAGGAGGGGGAGAAAAAAGAAAATCAATGCAAAGAAATAGTGGGGGAAAAAAAAAACCCAACCAAAAACCCAACAAAAATCAACCAAAGCCCCAAAAACCTGTAAAGAAAAAGGTGGTTTTTTTGTTTTTTTTTTTTCTTATTTTTTTCTTTTTTTTTTGGACACAGACTTATTATTATTATTTTTTTTTTTTGCATACCATCGATTCATTGGTGTATTAATGCACTTATATTCCCAGCTTTAAGCTAACATACAGTAAATAAATACACAGTTCCAAGGAGGGAGATGTTGGGGGGGGGCTCAGCGAGGGGCTGCCGTGGTTACTGATATCCCAGTGCAGAAGCTGAAGTCAGTCTTTGGCCATAGAGAGCATAGGGGGAGTAGTAAGGTCCAGCAGCCGGCAAGGACGGCACGGGGAGAGCTCCGGCTGCAGGCAAATGGCTCTTGCCATAAGGGTGGTACCTGTTGAGTCCCAAAGTGTGTGGGCTCCTCAAGGACAGGGAGGCCGGTAACGTGCTGGGGCTGCCGGGGGCGGCGGGTGGGAGATGGAGGTGGCAGGAAGCGGCCGAACCCAACCCCGACGTGGGGTAACCGGCCAAGAGTTTCTCCGCTCCCGGCAGCGCCGTGTGGGTCCGTAGGTGGGTGAGCAGCTCCTCCGAGGTGGCAAACCTCTTATCGCAGGGTCCGCTTGCAGATACCCAGTTGCATATGTGGGGCAGGGGATCGTTCTGCAGCATGAAGCCGTAGGTGTAGAGGGGGTGGCCGGGCAGGCTGGGGGTGCCGCCGGATGAGAGCGTGGTGTGCACGGAGTGCAGGGGGTGAGCTGGGTACACCAGGGGGTATCCGCTCTTCAGGCTGCCGGCATCGTGCACGCAGCTGGAGCAATTGCCGGAGCCCAGGTGAGAGGCGCTGTGATAGCTCAGGCAATACGGGTCCCGGCATAATCCCTGCATGAAGGAGGGCGGCGAGGCCCCGGTCAACGGGCTGGAGCTGGGCGGCTTCCCCGGCAGCCCCAGCGCCCCGGGCAGTTGGCTGCCCACCAGCCCCGCTTTGCTGGGGTCCAAGCCGGGCACGAACTGCGAGGGATACCCGGCGTAGGCGCCCACGATGGAGCCGTGGTAACCGATGCTGGAAGGCGGCAGAGGGAAGACGGAGTGGCCCGGCTTGTAGGGAGACACTGGGGCCACATGGCCGGCGGCGGGCGGCAGCGCGGGGGGCTCCGATTTGCGGCCCGATGCGGGGGATTCGCCGTGAGCCCCGGGCTCCGCCGCCGCCCCGCGCCCCAAAGCCCCGCTCGCCCCGTCGGGGCCGGGTTTGCCCGCTTCGGGCTCCTTCTTGTCGTCGGCGCCCTTGGGCTCGGCGTGTTGCGGGGACGCGCCGCGGGAGCCGCCCGGGGATGCGGCGCTGTGCGGGGGGAACGGCGGGCAGGCGGCGCTGGGTACGCGGAAACCGGCCTTGTCCGGGCCCTCCTTGCGCTGCTCCCCGCCCTTGGAGTAGGGTTTGAAGCTGGACTTGTCCTCGGGCGGAGAGTCCCCGCTGCCGCCCGGTGGTTTGAGCGCGGCGGGGCGGGCGGAGGGCTCCTTGTCGGCGGCGGGCAGCCCGGCGGAGGCGACGGCGTTCAGCTTGGAGGAGGGCGGAGGGTCGGGTTTGCCGATCTGCGAGCAGGTCTGGGCCAGCAGCGCCAGAGGGCTCTTCTTGGCGTCCAGCTGCGGGCGGAGCGGAACGCGGCGCCGGTCAGGGGGGGACCCGACGGCACCCCCCGGCCCGGCCCTCCCCCCCACCATCCCAACCCCATCCCACGTCCCACCCCGGGGCTGACGGGCGGCGAGCCAGAGCGTGGGGACGGGAAGGGAAAAAGGAACGGGGAGGGAAAGGGGAGCGGGGGGGAGCACTGACCTCGATGGGGCTGACGGGCGTGGAGGAGAGCGGCTGGAGGTACTCGGGGTGCAGGAGGTGGCCGCTGTGGGCGCTGAGCATCTTCAGGACGCGGATGGGCAGCCGGCTGGCCTGGCGCAGCGGGTCGGCGGGGGGCGGCCGGGGCGACGGGGCGCCCGCGGCTCCTCGGCTCGGCGGGGTCCTCGGCCGGGGTCCGCCGGGGGCACCGCTCATTTGGGGCGGGCGGCGGCGGCGGGCGGCGCGCCGGGCTCCGCGGGGCCGGGCCGGGCCGGGCGGGCGGCGGAGCGGCGGCGGCTGCGGCCCCGGCGAGACAAAACCCTTCCCCTTCCCGACCGACACGTCAAATAGCCCCGATGGCGGCCGCGCTCCGAGGGGGCCGGCGCCGCGCACCAATCCGAGCCCGGCCGGGCCCCCGGGGCGGGGAGAGCGCCGGTGGGGGGGGAGCGAAGCGCCGCTGCCGCGCCGCCGCGTGGGGGAGAGCGGCCGCCGGCGCAGCGCAACGCAGCGCAGGGGAGCACGGATCGGCTCAGCATCGCACGGATTAGTGTGGCACAGCATGGCCTGGCAAGGCATGGCAGAGCTCGGCTGGCAGGGCATGGCTGGCACAGCTCGGTGTGGCTCGGCTTGGCTCGCAGGGCTTAGCACGGCGCTGCTGGCACAGCTCAGAATGGCATGGCATGGGCACTATGGCATGGCGTGGTATAACTTGGCTGTCACAGCCCAGCACAGCTTGCCATGGCACCCTGTCCCCGCAGGATGACCCTTCTGGCACCCCGACTGGGTGCACACCCAGCACACGGTGTGAAGCTGCTGCCAGGTCAGCAGTGTTGCCCAAACCTGACTTGCCAACACGGTTTGCATGTGTACATATTTATTTTGCACGTAATGTAATCACCGGCGTTAAAATTCCTTTTATCAGCAGCAGCACTTGGCTTTGGCAAAGTGTTTTCTGCTGTTGCAGGAATGGGCACGTGGGCACTGAATGTTGTGTGCCATCACCTGCTCTTGGGGAGCACCTGTGGTGGGGAACCAACCCCACAGAATGTGCCATTTCCTTACACTGCAGCCCACAACACTCATTGCTTTCAGTGGATTTCCATTCTGCTTGGTTTATACTCCCAGTATCACTTCAGTCTCCCATGGACTACATCTGGAAGAGAGGAGTTGGGGGGTGACCCAGTTCACATTGCATGGAGGTGATGCTGGAGCACAGAACCACCTCTGGTTTCAGGGTCCGCACTGCAGGAAGAAAGACAGAGAGATGCAATGAGACACATCACCCACTGGCTGATGCTTTATGTTCCAACAGTGCTGCCATTACTGAACCCAAAGGGCCATCCCTCACAGAGCTGTGTGCTCCAGGCTCTGGGAAGAGGCTCTGCTGGGTCTACCAGCACCAGCATGGCCATGGCACGGCCCAACGCTGCTTCTCCTCTGCTATCAGTCACACTGCCTGCTGGGCTGTCAATGTCCCCTCTTCTTGGGCTTTTCTTCTTTTCCCTTCGAAGCTGACCTCAAGACTTGATTCAATCCAGTCAGTGCTGATGCAGGAGGAGAGGTTGCTGTTCAAACGAGCCATTCAAGTCTGAAAGAAAGAGGGAAAAAAGTCTGTCCTCAAACTAATTCAAGTTGTGTGCCAACAACAACAGCACAGCATTAACAAAAGAAAGTAATGCTCCTATAACAGGAAGAGCACAAAACATAGACCATGGTCAACATGTTGTATAGCCCTTGGTGCTTTTATACTCTTATTTTTGTTGGGTTTTGTTCCGATATCAGTAAGAGCACAAAACATTGTCCACGGTCAATGCATTGCATAGCCTTCAGTGCTCTTATTCCCCATGTTTGGTCCTTTGGTACTCCTGTACCAGTAAGAGCATAAAGCATAGACCATGGCCAATGTGTTGCATAGCCCTTGGTGCTCTTATTCTCTGTTTTTGGTCTCTAGGTTTTCTGTTGTACCAATAAGAGCATAAAATGTACTCCATGGTCAACACATTCATAGCCCTTGGTGCTTTCATTCTTTATTTTTGGTCTTTTGGGTTTTTTCTTGTGCAACAGGAGCAAAAATGTAGTCCACCACCAATGTGTTGTGTAGCCCTTGGTGCTTTTCTCTATTTGTGGTCTATTGGTTTTCTTCTGTACCAGTCAGAGCAGCAAGCATAGACCATGGCCAACATGTTACATAGCCCTTGATGCTCTTCTTCTTCATCTTTGGTCTTTGGGTTTTCTCCTGTACCATTAAGAGCACAAAATGTAGACCATGGTTGGTGTGTTGCATCAATGCTCTTATTCCCTATGTTTGGTCCTTTGATACTCCTGTACCAGTAAGAGCACAAAGCATAGACCATGGCCAATGTGTTGCGTAGCCCTTGATGCTCTTATTCTTTATTTTGATCTTTTTTCAGCTCTACCAGTAGGAGCACCAAGCACAGATAATGGCTAGTTCAATTACATAGCCCTTGGTGCTCTTAATATCTAGTTTTGGTCTTTCACTTTTCTCCTGTACCAGCAAGAGCACAGAATATATTCCACAACCAACACAACTGCGTGGCCTTTGGTGCTTTTATTCCCTATTTTCAGTCTTTTGGGTTTGCCAGGTCCCTTTGTGGCCCCAGGGAAGCAATGCCAACAGCCACACTCTACCCATGGCCCTATGGCTGCTACCCGGCTCCGTGCTGTGCCGATCGCTGCAGAACAAATGCATAAAAATGATCTTATTTATTACAGGAGACATGTTTTAAAACAACTGACAAAACTGCAAGATGTAAAACGACAAGCGAGCGCTTTTTCTTTTTTTAAACCCCATATAGACTTCTGGCAATGATAAAAATAGTGTTTTCCTTTTTAAAGTTGGAATTAATCTTTCTTTCGAAAGCAATCACGGAGCGGGAGAGGCAGGAAGACTCTCAGATATTAACTGGTGCTTGCTGGGTGATGGTTACTGATGGGAGGGCTGGTGGCCGCTTTCCTCTGCAGAGCGATTCACATTAAAGCACGGCGCGAACATTAAAGGGAAAAGGTGAGATTTCTTTTCCCCCTCCCCTGCTCCCTTGATGTGTGACTAACAGCTGTTTTTCCCTGTGACAAATCAGTGGGGTCTTCCTGTTGTTGATGTAATGAAGCTGTTTCCTGGTGTGAAATTCTGCAGGATGAATGGCGCGAAGGGGAGGAGAGCGTCACCCACTTATCAAAGCTCTGCTGTGCTCGGGGATGGGCAGCAGATCAAAACACACAGCGTGGCTGACACTGGGGCACCGTGACATCACTTCAGACTTCTTTCCCTTCTTGTCTTCCCAGTGCAGAGCCATGCAGAGCTGCTGTGTCAGCCTGGCTTGACCTGGCCTCTCTTTGCACTGCAGAGGTTGAGCGGTGCCATCTCGTGCCTCAGTTTCCCCATCTATGAAATGAGAAACAAGCAGAGCTCCCATAGCATTCAGCATCACAGCCCATAGGGGGTGATGGACCCCTCCCCATGGGGCCTTCTCTGTGGGTGCGTCCAGCCCTCAGCATCACCCACACCTCTGCTTTTAGTTCTTTGCCAGTGTCAGTTAATTAAACTATGCAAATTAAAACAACTTAATTTATATAATATCAGTGCCGGAGCCTCAAACCATTTGGTGTAGCTCATCTGGCACGTACGTTACATAAAATGTTTGGAGCGGCTCTAATAAAAATGAAAAAGGCTGTAAATCAAGTTTAATTTATTCATTTTCTGTACGGTATTAAAGCATGCCAAAATCAGATTATTTATGAGCCCTTCATAACAATAGGCATTTTTATTGGTTGCAAATGACAAAAGGGTTTCTCAGAGGGATTTTTTTCTTCCTTTACATTTTTTTTTTTGAATGCCTTTTCAGAAACATTTATTTTTTTGGACGTTGTGATCTCAAAGAAAAAATATTTAATCATTGATACAGTAAAAATAATTTATATTTAGATGCTGAAAAACGTGCTGGGCTTTCAAACATAAATACACACAGCTAATCCAGCCCAAAGGCTCCTCACACTGTGGGCCACAGCAAAGAGCTGTGATTGAGACCCTCTTTCTTATATTCCCCCTTTTCTGATTGGGGATCTCCTGTGAGTCCTAAACAACATGTTGGAGGGATGCAGGGCTGGGTTGTTGTCCTGTTAAAGATGAGCTCTGTGCTCCTTTCCTCACCCATCAAATTCTTAATGCTGTGACTGCATCCCATGAGCTCCCCTACCCGCTCAGGTGGAGCAGCTGTGATGGTGAATGATGGAAGCACAACTTGGCCTCTGCCTCTCCATCACTTTAGCTGGCTTTCATCCTCTATCTGGTACAGGAGGAGCAAGAGCTTAGGATGGGTGAGGGCTCCCTGCAAAGTCCTAAGGGCAATGCATGCACCCTTCATGCACCCCATCCTATTGCCATCCCCATCCCATCATCATTGCCATCTCATCACCATCCCCGTTTCCATCCCCAATTCCATCCTCATTCCCATCCCCACTCTCCCCATTCCCACTTCCATTCCTATTCCATACCCCCTACAAGGGAAGGGCTTTCTCTCTGCCTGGCCTGGCTGATCCTAAGGAAAAAAAAAAAAAAGGAAGAGAAAAAGAGGGAACCCCTCCCCGGGAGAATTAGCATCCAGGCTCTGTCAGTCACAGGGAGCTTTTGGTAAAAGGGGCCCCTTGTCAACCTCTGCCTTTGATGTGACTGGGACGGAGGTGCTCAATTAAAAGCCTATCAGTCTGTAAGTAAATCAACGCCTATCAGGCTTGTCACATCAAACAAACGATTATTGCACGAACCCACCCACCCCATTAATCTGGCTGTTCCTTCTTGACAGCTCAGGGTCAGGGCACTGTAAATCCTGCACTGGATTGCAGCCACCTGGAGCAGGATTAAAGCAGCCCTGCAGCACGTGCTGCTGTGCCCAATTACTGCCCGGCTCCGGGGGTTGTGGGGTGCAGGGTGGGGATCCAAGCTGTGCTGTGATGTGCAGGGTGGAGTGGTGCTGCATTGGCACCAGAGATGCTCTGAGTGTTAGACCAGCAGTGCCAGCACCCATTTGGCTGCTGGGAGCAACCCCAGTGTGTCTCCTGGTGGCTCTGGGAAGGTGTTGTCAGTGAGGATGGTGCACCACAGCCATGAGCTTGTGCACACAGAGGGTCACAGCAGCATCACAGTGGCTGCTATGAAGGACATCAAGCCCATCCCATCCAAAACAGAACAGGTGTCTTCAGCAGACATGCTCATGGAGTGTGCATGGAGCACTGTGCGGGTTGCATGGAGCAGGGGTCCACCTCTTGGTAACTCACACATTGGAAGAACCCAAGGGGCTTTGCCCTTGGTCTGGGTTAGCAGGAGTGATGCTAAGTCAGCCATGGGGGGCTTAAGACCTGGTGTTATCCCAGCTGGGACAGCACTGGGGAGCATCCAGGGCTCTGGAGCAAACAGCTGAGCTGGGCACTGTGCAGAGCTGCAGAGAACAAGTGGCCCATTCAGGGCAGGCAGCAGCACAACTCCATGCACTGCCCCAGGGCAGCTGGAGCTTGTGACTCCCCACATGGAGGCAAGGGCTGTTTTGGGAGAGGAAAAACCTCACATCACATGAGAGCATGGAGTGGGGCAGGCACATGGGAGAGCTCAGCCAGGCTTTCCTGTGTGCTGGAGTTGCCCATGGCTGTAGAACCAGTCCCAAAGGCATGAGCACGAGGTGACGCTGAACAAGAGGCAGACTGCTTTGATATGGGATGTGGCATCTCCTGCTGATAAGTGGTATCACAACCGGTGGGTCCCCATCACCCTCACTGCCACCTGTCAGACCCCAGCACCTCTCCTGTCCCCACATCTGGTGACATCCATGTACCCCACACTGATGATGGCACCCAGCTCTGTCTCAGGGGTGCCCAGGGGAGCCCAGCCCGGGGGGTTGCCTCCCATTCATGATCAATGCTGAGTTTAAGTAAGGTTTATTGGTATCCGTAATTTAACATGACATATTTCTAGCACGAATTACTCTGAGATCATCTTCTGCATAAAATATGACAGGAATCTTTTAAGTGCAAGCATAGCCCTCAGTTAATTTAATAACTGAGATGGAAAATGGAATAGCATTAAATTTAATATTATACATAATGCTCCTACACTTCCTTCACCTGCTGCTGGCATCATTTGTTTTCCCTTCTCCCTCATTTACAGCCCAGCTCTGACCCCACGTGATGGCAGTGGGTCTCCATTTGAAGGCAATGGGGTGCTCCTCCACTCCCCCCACCCCAGTGTGAAGTGGGAGCCATGGGGCTGAGAGGCCACAGCACGAATCCCCACCCTCCCTGCAGCACCCAGCAGTGCTGTGCATGGCGCAGGACCTTATACTGCTGGTGGTCTGCTCAGCTGTGACCGCGCTCTGCTCCTTCCCGTGGGTCTCCCCAGAACGACCTGTTTCATTTGCTGCATGCTGAACAACAGCACGGATGGCCTTCGTGGCTGTGAAACAAAACAGCTCTTTATGAAGAAAAGTGCTCCCCAAGCAGCCTGCAGCCGGCACCTGGCCCTGTGCAAGCCAGCACATCCAGCGCTCCTCTTCCAAACTCTTCCCATTTGTCCACCAGCTCTGTGCAGGCAGCCACCAGCAGCAAGATCCAGCAGCAATAACTTTCTGCTCAGTGCAGCGATAAAACCGGGCCCTGCTGCAGTACAGCGCTGCCTCAAAGGTGAAGGAGCAGTTGCATGAGAAAGATGTGGAATATGATGGTGCGTAACGATGCGCCTGGTGCGTGCAGCCAGCGGCAAACAAGGGGTTAACTCAAATTGCACCAGCTAATTCACCCCTCAGCTCAAAGCTCGGAGCAGAGAGGAGGACAGGAGATAATTGCTGGTTGAGCAGAGCCTACTTGACCCGGCCAGCCCGTCCCTGTTCGTGTCTCGCTCTCGCCCTCTGTGCTCAGCTTCTCTGTTGATCTCTGGGCCGCTGCTCTCCATCAACGTCTGCAGAAAACACTCGTGCTGTAATTAGCCAAATGGCTGCACCTCACCCCCAGCACGCTGCTGGCAGCAACAGAGCTGAGCTGCTTCTGCAGGAAACTGCCCAACAGCTGCACGAGGCAGAGTCCCACCTCCCCATCCCATGTATGTTGGCACCAGCTGTATGCAGTGGGTGTGCACTGGTACTGAGGATGTGCACTGGTGTCCCCACTGGGTATGGGGATATCTTTACCAGGACACTCCACACCAGGTTTTCTGTCCACCGCAGGATTTGGGAGCTTGGCAGGCTCTCTGTGAGTGCCCATGCACTGCAGCAGTGATCGATCCAGCTCTCAGCTTCACCCCTTAGCACCAGCACAGAGCAGTGTGGGAGCTGCTACGGCCAGGGGCTGCAGGCAGGATCCATCCCTGCAGCCCCATCTGCTCCGGTTCAAAGGGCTGAGATGGAGCTCTGTGTTGTGGTGTTGGAGGGATTAGGGCAGGAGGGGCCGGTGCTGCCGGGAGCAGAGTGGGTCTCTTTATCAGAGAGAAGCAGAGCCTGACAACGCTGTAACTCCCTCTTCTTAAAGAGATGAGCTTGCAGTAAAGCAAGGAGCACGTGAGAGGTGAGCAGACAAAATGGCAGAGCCCTGTGAGCCCAGCACCAGCCAGAGCAAAGCTGAACAGAGGGAGCACTCAGCAAAGCCCTGCCTGCTGGAGCGGCACTGCTGCTGCACCGCTGCCAGAACAGTGCTTTACTGTAACTTGGAAAGTTTCGTGCACGGGTTTCAACACCTCACTCTCACACCACATAATGCAAAAGCTAATTCTACTTTCAGGCTGATGTCAACATTCCCCTTTATTGCCACGGCGAAATGTGAAGACTACATTAATTTGCATTTGCTGTGTGCAAGTAACGCGTTCCAGATCATCGTGGTAACTCCTCAAAGGTATAGACAAGAATTTCCTGGATCCGTGTGCTGGATGGAAAAAACTGCTGGGATCCAGGAGAAGGAAACAGCATTGTGTGTTTTCATAACTCCACCTGGAAGTGGTGCAGAGGAGCGGGGGAGCAAAGCGGGGCTCTGCACACTGTTGAGGATGCGGGGTCTGAGTAACAAAGCACCGATAACCATGGGCAGGGGCACAGCTGCACCGCGCAGCCTTTAACACGTCCTTCCTCCATAAGACAAATAACCCGTCGCTAACTGGAAGTCACGCTGTTCTTACTTGGAGCAACGTGCTGAACAGGCGGGCTCTGGGGCTGAGATAATGATGACCCTTTGTGCACGGAGCTGATGGATACACTGCGCCCTGCACAGAGCTCACCTCACACCCACCGTAAATCACCGGCACTGAGCTCAGTGCATCATGTGCACGTGGCCGTGGTGCAGAGTTGGGGTGGGTTTCCCATTGTCCCGAGTGATGGCAGTGATCTCACAACCCAGCACCATAGGAAGGAGTGGGGAATGGGGTCCTGGGGACCCTCACACCTCCATCACCCCAAACCCCAGCCCTATGTGCTGATCCCGCGGTGCTGCATGGGAGCGATGGATTCATTTCCGTTTATGATCTGTGATGATGATACCCCTGAAGGATAAAAGTCTATACATAATAATCTCTCTCTTCAGCTTTGTTAACAACTTCAATTAACAGAGAGCTGCGTAATGCTTCATCAGCCGTTTGGATTACAGATGAAATTAAGCCATCATATTTATGAACTGCACGGAGAGTTCGAGGAGGACTCCACATATTTTACGTTTAATAACTTGCCCTCTCCTTTTATTTATAATGCTAATAATGATTTGGTGGCTGCTTTGGGGGGAAAACATAAATGACAAAGCGAGCAGTCAGGGGTGAGCTGTGCTTTATGGGCTTTGCCTGTTGCCTCACGTTGAGCACAGGGTTGTTGTGCTGCCATTATGCCACACTCAGCTCTTCTCCACCCCATGTGGGGTATCCATGTTTAACCCATGGAACAGCCCCAGTGAAGGGGAACCTCTGGCTTTGGGACCACCCGTGCTTGTTCCATTGGGTGCCGGTTGGAAATCCTTTTGCATGGCCCATTTCTTCCCATCTTGTAGGGTTGCTCACAGCGGTGCTGGTAAATGGGGATGGAGATGGCACAGTGGGGACCACGGGACCTGTTGGTGCCACCCCTATGCTGAATCCTCACCCCACAGCACATCCAAAGCACTGGTATACAGAGGGGCTGGGCATGTTTAATTAATCCAAGCAAAAGCTTTGGAGCAGCACACTGAAAGATGATGGCTGGCAAAAATCATTAGGAACATCTTTCAACACTCCATACGCCGCTATCGATCCCCTTATAGATCATGTTCCTTTCCCCCCTTTTTTTTTTTGCAGGATCTTCTGGATCGATACGGCAAGTGCATCGAGACTGTAGCAACACATTTAAAACCTTATAAAAGGTTATTTAGTTGCTAACGGTGCAGCAGTTTCTGCAAAGCCTGCCAAAAGGTTACAGCTTTTTGGGCATCATAAATTACGGACGACGGGGGAAAAAAAGTAAGTGCGGTTTTCTTTATTGTCTCGGTGATGGATGGGCTCCCGAACAAGACACAAAATACATCATATCACCTTTAATGGGACCACATTTCTGTAGCCATAACTCACCATTTTAAAATAGAAAATGGTGAAATATGGCGTTGTATATTCCACTCCTGACATATTTATGAGTCCTTCCCTTCTTATAAATACAGTGATTGCTATTTCAAAGCAGCATGTCAGGTATGAGCAGAGCACAAACAGCTGCTGCGATTGAAAAATTATAGCCAGAGTTGGACGTTTTCAAAAACTCTCTCTAGCAGCAGTAAATTTACAATGTTTGCACTAACTGTTATTAAAACCAAATCCATATCTTGGCAACAGGAACCCACCGCTCCGACGCAGCTGGCGTGGCAGCACGGGGCCGCTTAGGGAGAACCCTGAGCAACTGCTGCATGGGGTTGAGCCCCACATCCCGCCCCATTGATGTCCCCATGATGGGGTCCCCAGAAGCTCTGTCCCAGCTCAGGCCTGGGCCTGCATTTCCAGGCAATGCCATTCCTGTATTGTTGTTTCCATGCATTCTGCAGGGCGTGCTCCTCTCCAGGAGCTCTCCTGAACATCGCTGGCCCCTGGGAGCACCGGGAACTCTCCGGCCTCATTTAGGCACATAAAAGGCCTCTAATTAGCTTTTTGTTTAGTCCGATTATGAATGGGAGTTTTGACCTTTCAAAGTGATTCGCTTCTTAAGCAAAGGAATTGGCATCGCATCAGTTTCCATGCTGCACCACACTGCTTTAGCCCTTTAGCCCTCCTTTCCCCACTTCAGCCCCATAAGCTGCCCCCATCCCCCCACCCCCAGGTGTGGGACTGAGGCTGTGGGGTCTCCATCCACCTCCCACCCTCTGAGCACTCTTTGTGTCAGCGAAATTCAGAGCCTTTTATCTCTGATTTACATTCCTTTATCAGGGCAAGGCCCTCCAGAGGTGCATTTTATTACCCTGGGTTATTAAACAAAAACTTTTTGATAAAGAGAGGCTGGGAGCTGTGTGCTCACCCCGTTATCGGAGCCATCCCCACACAGCTCCTGCTCTGGGGTCTCTGCTATCTCTGGTTCAGATTAGCCAGCCCCACTGTGAGATGCCCTGTCTCCTGCGTGGTGAATAGGAGATAAATTCTTGCATGGAGTAAACCTTTTTGGAGAACTGCTCCTGAGAGCTGGTGGCTTTGGGGATGAATGGGAAGGGGAGGATCAAAGATATGCAGATAATCACTGCCCTTGTCTTCCCTCTTGGAGAGAAGGAGGCTGCAAGCCCAGAGTGAGATTAGGACAAGGGAAGTACTGCCCCTAAGGCAGTGTCACTCCCATATCTCATCCCATTCCAGCCGAACCCATCCCACTCCATTCCATTCCATTCCATTCCATTCCATTCCATTCCATTCCATTCCATTCCATTCCATTCCATTCCATTCCACTCCATCCTATCCCATTCCCATCCCATCCCATCCCATCCCATCCCATCCCATCCCATCCCATCCCATCCCATCCCATCCCATCCCACTTTGCTTTGTCCCATTCCATTCCATTTCATTCCAAACCTTCCTGTCCCAATATATCCAGTTCCACCTCATCCCACATCACAACATCCCATCCCATCTCACCCTACTTCAACCCACCCCATCCTATTCCAACCCATAGCTGCAGCCCCCAGCCACACCATGAGCCTCTTAAGGAGTCTACAGAGCCCAGCAGTGATTTCTGCACTAAGATCCCCCAGTGCCCCCACCCACTGTGACCCCACATCCCCTGCCTGCAGCCAACCCCCGCCTCCCACAGCCTCCCCCCTCCCCAAAGCAGTGTCTGCAATATTTTCTCCCCTGCACACATGCGAAGACCTTTGAGTTGACTGCTCTGTTTTATAACATTGCTGTTTCCTGGCCTGGCTTTATTACATCTGTTCTTTGGGGTATGGTGTTATAAATTGGGTATGTGATGACGTGTAATCACTAACTGCAAAGCCAATACATTTTCGCTGCAACAGCAGCAAGACAAATAAAGGAGAGAAGGAGAGGCTGGCGAGGCTCTGACAAAGGGAGATATATATGCAGGCACACACTGTTATAATTTAAACATCTGATTGGGGATTGAAAGCAGTGTTATCCTAATGGAGCGGGGCTCTGCTGGTGCTGGGATGGTGCAGCTGAAGGCGGAGCGGGTGGAGCAGCAGAGATCTCTTGTGCAACTGAGCAAATGTGGCTGAGATGGGATGGGAGATAAACGGGAGGGACGGAAGGAGGCGGCTGCTGCAGCTCCAGCTGTGCCTGCATGCTGCTGCACTGCTTTATCATGATAAATGCCACTGGAAAATCAATCCGCTGTGTACTTTTGGGAATTACAACTATCATTTTGGCATGATTTATTCACTGGATAACACGGACAAGGGCTTCTTTGTTCATCATTTGGAAAGTTCGTTTCAAATTGCTTCGAGTTCCCGGGTTTGTGATGCAGCCAATGGGTCTCTGCTTAGAGTGCTGAGGAGAGGGGCTGCCCCACAACTGACCCCACGTGGGAATGTGATTGGGGTCGGTGTTTGCTGGGTGCTGCCAGGCGTTCCCTCATTCCCTTTTTCTCTTTCAAGCCACCCAACCTGTTTGTCCTGCTCTCCTGCTTGCATTGGAAGTGAGCTCTTCCCATGAGCTGCCTGTGGGGCTGAGGGGGGACAGAGCCTGTTTGGGGCAGCAATACACAGTGTTGGCACATGGATGAAGGGAGTAAGCTGACCATGAGAAAGATTTGGGCTGGGAAGAGGTTTTGAGGCCTCTTGGATGGGCACCCACTCTCAGGCTGTGTTCCCAGCACCTAAAAACAGCACTGGCTCTGCACATGTACTTTTTTTTATGGTTGTTTATACCAGGTGTGCGCTCCGGCATCGGGGGCTTTAATTACAAGGAGGAAGAAATGCACTCAGTGGTTTTGCATTACAGACTGGAGCATAAACCTCAAATAAATCACGTGGGAAGCAGTTGACAGTGAGCAGAGGCTGCTGAAGGGAGAAAGCCAGGCCAAGGCAGCTTCCCTGCAGCAGGACTCTGACATGGGTGCAATGCAGGGCCCTCTGCATGGCAGGGCAGTGCAATGTCACACAGTGCTGTGCAATGCCATGCAGTATCATGCAATGCCATGCAGTGCCATGCAGCACCGTGCATTGCCATGCTCCTCTTATATACCAGCACTAACGCTGCTTCCCTTCTGCTTGGGACCCACTGCCCCATGCATGCCTGTGCTTTGCTGCTGCCCTGCCTGTCCCCTGCCCCCAGCCGGGCTCCTGCTGCAGCTCCCTTCTGGTTTTCATTACCCTCCTCTGAGCTGAAAGCGAACAGCCTAATTTGGAATAACAGCCGAGTGAGTGCGAAGGGGAAAAATCCTGCACTCTCTCTTTTCCTCAGTTAATCCCCTGACAAATTCTGCAGGGCCCTGGCTGAGGGCTTGTTCCAGAGATGTCCCTGATTGAAATGGAAATACTCCCCGCTCCTCTCCCTTAAAGGAGAAGCTTCCCTGTGTTTATAAAGCCTTCCGGGGCTTTATGATTTTATTTTCATGGCCGGCCTTCCCCAGGAATGTGGCAGCCAGCTCAAGGGCTGCAGGAAGCACCGCTGCCCATAAACCCCTGCACTCAGCGCTCCCTGGCTGACATTGTCATGAAACAAAAATATTCCTGATGCTTATCAGAGCCCCACATCAAAGGCGCTGGGGCCATAAATCACCCAGGGACAGCTCTGTGCACTCCAAATCAAAGCAGCTCTCTGGGCTGGCAGTGTACCCTACACATAGGGGGGGGGGGTCTGGGGCCCCCAGGATTGGGTTTGTACCAACAGGGTGAGCAAATCAGGCTTGTTTAATCCCCAATCAGGGTTAACCCAACTTAATATCAGGTGTATGTGTGCACGGATGGGCAAAGCACTATGAAAAGTGCACACTGGTGATGGGTGACCCCGACGTCCCCAGGCTGGGCAGGCTGACAGCACTGTGCAGCTCTCCCTGCTTTTGTTGCCAGCTGGAGCCAGGAGCACTCCTGCAGATCATTTTGATTCGGGTAAATCAGCGCTTTCTACTCCCCAAAGGATATTTCCCACCAGTTGGGCTGCAGGGTCACCTCCAGCAGAGAAGACCTTGAGTGATGGATGCTGTGTCTCGCAGGTGAGTTGTTCCAAAAGTTAATTATCTCCCTGCTTGCTCGCTTGGGAATTTAATCAGGCTCTGCTGCACCGACACCCTGATGAACAATTACAGCAGGGCCCAAAGGGGAGCTCCTATCTCACCCTGTAGCTGGATCAGTGCTGGACCCGAGTCCTCCTGCTGCTTGCAGCATATGGGGGATGCTTCCCTTCCCTGCTAGCAGGGCGATGGAGCCATAGCATTGATGAGCAAAGCTGGAGCTACAGGAGAGCCAGGCACTAATGTGACATCTCTCCCAGCACTTGCCATTCCCTCCCTTCCATGGCTTTGATGTTAACTTCTTACAAGCTCTGAGACAGCAGTAGGATTTGATCAGGAAATCATGCATGCTAATAGCAAGTCCCTCTCCTGCTCCTTCGGGATGCTCCGTCCGTGTCTTTGGGGTGATGCAAACCTTCATCTCAATGTGCCACAGGGATGGGCCATGCCCTGCCCAGGGGCCCTTGATGGAAGCTGAGAAGTGTTGGCCACAAGGGCAGCACGTGGTCCTGCTGCTCACATCCTCCTCCCAAAGTAGGTTACGTGGCTATCACTGCTTGTGATGCTCCAGCACTTCTGATATTTAGTCACTGCGCCAGTGTCGGATGGGTCTTAATTATTTATAGCTGTTCTCTCCTGTTTTCTCAAGTCATTTGGGGAGAGGTGACAGGTGACGACTTCTTGCAGCAGATGCTACGAGGCGGTGAGGTGCTGCCGCTCAGATGAGAAGAAAAGAGAAAGTGTCTTCAGCGGGGAGAAGTGACAAAGAGACACAGGAGCTGCCTCATTTAATAATCAAGGAGGAAAAAAAAAACCTCCTTAGGTCTCTGGAAAAGAAATGCATTCCTCCTAAATAGGGGAATGCTCTGGGGAGCAAACCCTCCCCTTTGCCTCTGTACCCCTTCACTTGGGACTTTGCTCTTTTAGGATACATTGTATGGGGATGAGTATGGGGCAAGAACATGGGCCCCATTGTATGGGGCAGGGACGTGGCAGCTGCCCACGGGTTGGCATAGCCATGGCCTCATGCTTTCCCCAACTGAGCACCCTGACCTGCCTTGCTGGGCTTTGCTGATTTCCTGCTTGGCAGCATGAGCAGAGCCCACTGACACCTCTCTGCATGAATCCCAGCTCCCTGCTACCAGGCTGAGCTGCATCCATAGGACATGGACCCCAAAGATCCAGTGAGGAGTGCTGTGGGATGGGGTCAGCGGCTCCATCCAGCTGTCCCCAGCCCTGCAGCACGTGCATGCAATGCACCTCCTCTCACTTCTCACATCTCCTCTTACTTCTTTCCCCAGCGGCTACGAGTGCCAGCTGTGTTCTCGCTGCTAAAAGGAGATGTTCCTTTAGCTCGAGTGCCCGCTGCCTTCTTCACTGTGCTGACAGAGGGTTTAATCCCTGCTGACAGGCACTGTTTGTACAGGGGCCGTGCTTGCAGCCTGGTTCCTGTTGCACAGTGGTTGCATAGCAGAGGAACAAGGCAGAGAGCTGCAGACGCCTCTGTGCGCTTCTGCAGGGTGCGATGGCAGACGAAGATTCTTGCAATAATGTGATAATTGCACAAGCATTAGCAATGTCTGCAGAGGGGATGGGAGAGCAGGGAGGGCTGGGCTATTGCTGAGGGGCTCAACATTGGGCTGGGGACTACTTGTGCCCCCATTGCTCTTTGGTGCCCCCCACCCCATTGTGCCCCCCCAGCTCAGAGCTATGGGCAGCACTGAACTCCAGGTCCCTCCTGGCAGCTACAGCCATGACATATGCACAAAGGCACCTTTTTATAGGTAGGAAATTATAGGTGCCATGACTTCAAAGGCTTTTGCAACAAGAGCTTTCCCTTTGATAAGTGACAGCATCATTAATGGTGATTTATTACATGGGCTATTTCGACAAACAGAAATAACCAGTTTCTTTTCATTTGGTGCGGTGGTTCATTTTGCTCTGGGCTACCCAGACATACAAGGTGGCTGCTAACAGCTGTTTTACTGCTGGTAAGACATCTCATTTATTAACTTGTCATCATGTGTCATAAAGTTTAGCAAAATGCTAGATGATTGTGTACTTAAGCCAGGTAATTACCCCATTATTAAGGCTGCCTTCTTTATTTATTTGCTCTTCTGGTGGTTTGTTCCTACCTTTGCTCTACATACTGCCTTAGTCACAGGGCATGGGGATGCACTGCCTTGTAATTAGTGCTGTGTTGGCCTCTGTGCCACATTAAGGGACATGAAAGGTGCCCTGCTGGCTCATGGGAATGGGAACACAGCATTGGGGTGATGCTGCTTGGAGGGGTTTCATGCCCCCAGGGCTGCCTCCTGCCTTCACCTCTGAGCACCATGAGCACATCCTTAGCAGCAGCTGGAGCTGGGAAAACAGCTGTATTGGATGTGTCCAAGAGCTGGACGCCTGCCCCTAGGGAAGGAAGCACAGGGCAGCATGCTGCCATGGACATGGATGGTGGTCATCGCCTCCACGTAGCTTTTCTTGTGCTGCAATGTGGTGCTGTGCAAAGATTTGTCTTCTTGGGCAATGAGAGACTTGGGTGCTGCCAGGGATTCCAGCATCTCCTTGTCCCAGTGGTTGCTCTGAGCCCATTGGGTGATGCTCCTCTGAGAGCTGCTATGGGTTCCATAGCTACCCATGGTGTACCATGAGAGGCTTTCTGCAGTCTTTCTTAGGGAGCTGGTGCTCTTTTAATACAGCAAAGTGTGTGTTTGGCCATGGCCATGTGGAAGGAAAGATGTGCTCCCAAGGGTCAGAGGCAGTTGGGCAACAACAGCTGCGCACAGGGAAAGCCTCCAACCAGCACTTATTAAAATACCATTTTTAGTACAAAGAGATGTTAGAAGTGAAAATGGGTGAAATACCTCTTACATCCCCCATTGATTTCCTTGGATATTTACAACTGTGGTGTTATTGATCTCCCCAAAGTGCCGGATGTTCTCACTCGTTATGTATGACGTGCACAGTGAGAAAGTATTTTTGGCAAAGAGACCATGAGCATGACACAGACATTGATCCACAAAGATTAGGGCTGTAGCAGCAGCATTGCCCCCAGGTTCCCCACAAAGAAGTGCTGAGCATCACCCAACAGCTGCCCCAGCTCTGCCCCATACAGGAGCACAACAGCAGCAGCAGTGCTTCCCTGCTCACATCTCCTGGAGAGCGCCATGGTCCAAACCCATGTGGCTGCACCTTGGGCTGAGCTTCTCCTTGAACCATAGCAGGAGGGACAAGAGGGCTGTGTGTTCCATTTAAGTTCAAGAGCTCTGCAGAAGCTTCTATCTCAAGTGCTGTGCTCGAGCATCAGCCTGGGGTGGCGTGGGGTGGGGAAATAAGGGCTATGGTTCACTCTGCTTCCCTGAAACTGCCCAAGGATGGCAGAGACAAAGCATCATCCTTATCCCTGAAACGTTCACATCCCCACAACACCCACATCCCTGAGGCAGGACTGGTGCTGGGTACAATCTCCTATCATCTGCAACCTGGGCCAGGTCCTGGCTGCCCTGCACACCAGGGCCCCTCTCTGTGATGGTGTGGGGATGGGGAAGGAGCCTCGAGCTTGTGGTTCCCCACTCAGGGGTGAATTTCCTTAGGAAGACTGCTTTGATGTTGGGTTAATTTGCCCTCCTGGCAAAGGGTACAAGTGGGGTTTTCTCACCATAAGAGCACACCCCTTTGTGCTGACACCACTTTACAGCCTTGCAGCCAGTGGCCGGGGTGAGTTTCCCATTTTCAGACCCAGCAGCTGGAAACTGACCCCAGTTCTGGTGAGTGCAGTCCTGGGCGCTGCCTCCAAGAGCGGTTTCCAGGGAAGAGCCGGAGGGAGCGGAGCGCAGGAAACCGCGTGGTGTAAAGTTTCTGGAGATCCTTTTGCCGCTGTGTCAGCCCCAATTACATCAGTCAAAGCACATTATGTGGCTGGTGGGCTCTAATGGGAAGTGACAGATGTGACGGGATGCGGGCGGGCGCTGGAACCATCACTGTGCTCCCTGGGGATGGGACCCCCCCCCCTTCCCTGGGCTGCATGGAGCTCTCCCAAAGAAAGATCCACCACTGAGATTCAGAGGGGATTCTCACCCTCAATCCATCCTCCCTGACCTTCGAGGTCTGCGGTTATCGACGTTTTGCTCCAACCAAGTCAATATCAACTTCGAGGGCCGATAGACAATAGGAAATAATAAGCAGTGTACAGTTAGTATTGATTTATGATGATTTGGGTCTTTTTTGCACGAGTTTCTCTCATGCAAAGTGGCTCTCAGCCTGCAGGGTTCGCCTGTTTGTTGGCACCGAGAGATGCGGATGAGAGCAAGGATGAATTGCTGCAAGGTTACAAATACCTTGTAAAGAACATGAGGAGTGAGTTACAGCCACCTGGCAGGGGCAGCAACTGCTTGGAGCACTGTGCAGGTCCTAAAAACATGTAAAAAATGTTAAATTAGGTGAAATCCACTGCTTCCCTTCCATCAAGGTGCTTAGAAAGAGTCCCATTGGAGTCCTATTGGAGGTGGGATGATGGTGCACTTCAAATGGGAACCAACTTTGTGGGACATCAACAGAGATCACAAGGGAAATCAGCACAATGGGTGAGAGGCATTTCCTTCCCCTTCTCTGGAGGGGACAGTTTTGTGCTGTGCTGTGGGGTTGGTATGGGGGTGTCCCTGCAGTGGGGCTGCCCATGTCTCCATCATCATCCCAGCCCAGCAGCTCTATGGAGCGGGTATTTAACCCCGTCACCATCAGGATGTTTACAGAGCTCAGGACCAGAACTGAGCCTGGAGATGTTCAGCTGGGGAAGCACTGTGATGATGGGTCCAAGAGGCCATTGGTGTGCATTGCACTCCCAGCAAGGAATGTGAGCTGTCAGAGCCAAAGTGGGTTCCCAAAACCATGGTAACCTCCCCAAATCTGGGAGTCACTCTCAGGGTGCCATTCCCAACATGAGGGTAACGTTCCTAAACCCAGGTTTAACCTTCCTAAACCCACAGTAATGTTCCCAAAACTGGGGTAATGTTCACAAACTGGAGGATAATATTCCCAAACCTGGGAATAACATTCCCAAACTGGTGATAGCCTTTTGCTGAGCCTGGCACCCTCAGCACTGTAGCGGCGTTCCCTGCCTGGCTCCCTTCCTGGCACAGAGGCAGATCTGAGGAGCTGCAGGAAGTACATTTGTTATTGGGAACGCTTTGATATTTCACATGTGAAATGTCTGCATGCTGGAGGAGTTCAGGCATCTGGCAGGAAATTACCATGAATCCTGTTTCTCTCTGCAGTCACACACACGCATGCCGCTCTCCTTCCCTTTCCCTTCTCCTTTCCTCACCCTGTCTATCTACCTTCGCCTCTCCTCACCCAGACCCCAGGGAGCATCCCCAACCCTGTGCCCCAGGGCGACTCTGACCCCAATTCCCCTCCTCAGCCCCGACAAGAAGCATGAGAACAGGTTTTCAAGGAGCAGAGAATGGGCTTTTGGGCAACACTCCGGGCTCTTTGTGCACCTCTCCCTCTGTTCTGTGTGCTTGGAGAACCCTGCAAGCCCCGGGGTGGCTCTTCATGTTGTTTCCTGCCCTCTGCACTATCGCTCCCATCAGGCTACAGTCAGGTGGCTCTGCTCCATATCCCTCAGTGTGGCCCTTGCCAAAAAAAATTATGACAGTATTAAATGATTTTATTACAGTAAACTGCAGATTGCGTAGTGTAAACACAGGTGGTGCAACACACCTTGCTTTCAACTGTATCCATGCCAGCAAAGAAGGGCAGGATCTGGTCCCATGTGAGGTCTCCCTCTGTGCCAGGACCCCCTGAACCTCAGCCCCTCTGGGTTGTGTTTTGGGGCAGGTTTGTGACCCAGTTTGGGAATGGCCCTGGAAGTTGTGGGGTCAGAGCAGAGCGAGGAATTCCTGCTCTCCCTAGAACCAGCAGGGTTGCATTTTGCACAAGGTTTTAAGTTCTGTGGTGTTTGTTCCAGAGGGGTATAAAAATCTGGAGGGGACCGAATGCTTTGGGGTCTGCCATGGAGAACTCAGCACATCATGGGCTTCACTTCACTGGAATAAAGCAAAAAGAGAAAATCCCATTGGATGTTACCAAAAAAGAGCAGCGTGAGGGTGGTGGTAACCCCATAGCTGCATCCAGGGACAGGAGATGGTGGCGTGGGGTTGGTGGCATGGAACTCAACACACAGAGATCGACACACAGAGCTGGTGGCACAGAGCTCAATACATGGAGCCCCTGGATGGACAGGAGCAACATCAGGGCTGAACATGAACAAAGGCCCTTTGAGCACCAGCCCTGACTCATGCAGAACTGCCTGCAGGAAGGACAGCCCCCATCTGCCTTCTCCCTTCTTCACCCAAAGTGCTCTGGAGCACGGGCTGTCTTTTTCCCCCTCTCCTTTTGCTTTTACAGGTTTCATTTTGGCTTTGATTCCAACAAGTTTACTGACAGATTACTTCATTTTAACTCTATGGCTTTCCTGTCTTGTGGGAGGCATATTTCTAAGTATCATATTTATCAAAAGGACTGTGCAAAAACAAGGGCCAGAATTACTCTTTTGATGGTTCCCCCAATAAGTACAACGCAATAAATTTTGGGGGGGGGGAAAGGAAACCTGAGCAGAGACCTTCAGAACTGGGTCTGGATGTGGGGCATGGGCACAGCTCCTCCTGCCCTGGGGGGACGCATTTCCCCTCCCTATGACTTTAAATCAGAGCAGCATTTCCATAAATCACGCCGAACACTTATTTATTGGACATAGTTTTGGGGCTCTTAAAGCATGGAAAATAAATTTAATGGAGCGTTTGGAGCATTTCTCCAATCTTTTGAGGGATTACTTGGGGAATTTGTCAACGGAGCCAAGCACAGCAGCTTGATCCAGAGAGATGGGAAAGAAATTATGGGAGATACTCTACAAAGGCCCAGGTGTACCCTAAATCACATCAAAAAAGATTAATGTCAAAGCATTGCTTGCCAGCAGAGTTGATTGGCAGCGCTGCAGTTTATTTAATAAACTATCATTTTAGCCAGAGGGTGACTTTAATCTGAATTACATTCTCTTGTTTTTGTCGTACGCCACACCAAGCGATTTATTGGAGGCTGTTGCATACCTCTTAACCTCAAACACTGCAAGAAAGAAGACGGGAAGCCTACAGAGCCCCGAGAACCTGGAGACAGCAAACTCTGCTCATTCCCTAGGCTGAGAGTTCTGCACTGTGCCGAATTGAGCCATGCATGTGCACAGCAAAGGGCCCCAAGGCCGTCCTGCCCCTCCACGGTGCTTCTCCCTCTTGAAGCCATGAGGAATTTCACAGACATTTCCAAAGCCTTTAGGGAGATACTATGGAAATGTGCAGCTGGGGGGACCGAAGCGCCCAGGGGCCCCTTAAGTAACGTTTGTGCAAACGGACAAAGAAATCCTAACTAATAATGAGCCCCGTTCCAAGGTTATGATTGAGTTTTTCCCCTGTTCTGCTTGATATTTCTGCCAAAGAAAGAAAAATCCTCGCTGAAGTCTAGCAGGAAATCCAATAAAATTTCTTCAAAAGATGGGTCTGACATTGAAAAATAGCAAAATTATAAAAGTAGGCCTCAGAAAAGAAAAGGGGAGAGTTATTATATCTGGCACCTAGCGAGGGCCCAGAGCTCCCTCTCCAAATGAGCCATCACAGATTGAAAGTGTTTAGCTTCCCGTTGATTAAATACGGTGAAGGACCCGAGGCGTGCCAAGCCTTGGGGATCGAAAGTTTGTTTTCAGTCAGAATGTGTTTTCAGTCAATGGAAAAAATGGTCGGCCTGTGCCGGGGTATGTAACTGAGAAGCCTCAGGTTTGGAGTGAGTAATGGCTGTGATGCAGAAATGCAGGAGGGTTGTTAATCATCCGACCCCGGCCCCCGTAACTCAACTCAGCAACTCCTACGACTTTGGAAGTAGGTTTTTTTTTCCCTTTTGCTCTTTTTAAAGCTGCATATATATGCGTGTGTGTGTGTATGTATGTATTTATATATATATAAAGGTCATTTTCCTCCATTTTACTTTTTTGCACATGTTAGTATTGCCTCCTTTCTCCCAGTAGTCCACCAGACATGGCACTGGGGCTCTGTGCTCCTGCCTGTGAGACGGGAAATGGGATGGGGAATGGAGTGGGGAATGGGACAGGGGGAGAGAGTGACATGGGTAGCATGAGCCAACGCATGAGCCAACGGCACCTTCCAGTGAGACCTGTTGGCAAAGGTTTGGAAATGGCTCTCCTGGAGAGCTCGGTGGGGAACTGCACATCCCTGCAGACAGAAGAGGCCATTGAAAGGAACCATTTCATTGCTAGGTTGTGCTCCTGACTTCGAGCAAAGGCTGTGGCTTGTCCCCGCTGTGAGCTGTGCACCGGGTGATGCTCGGGGCTGGGGACATGCAATGCTCAGCCTGCAGGAGCCAACAGCCCCTTTCATAGGGAAAGTTGTGCAGATGGGAAGGATCAAACAGACCTCCGTGTCCCCTGGGGTGAGAGTGGGGCAGGGCTTGGGTTCAGCGGTAGGTCAACAGGTCACTGCTGCAGGGACACAGGGTGGCTGTGGGGACACGGGGTGGCTCCTGGGATGTGGCTCAAAGGCCACACAACCACACTTGGTGCATAAGAAGCC
The DNA here is from genome assembly GCF_054131305.1 of Coturnix japonica. NCBI lineage: Eukaryota > Metazoa > Chordata > Aves > Galliformes > Phasianidae > Coturnix > Coturnix japonica. The sequence continues at coordinate 3,642,253 of NC_140672.1, read as the reverse complement.
TGCATATATCAGCAAAAAACAGCCTCCTGCACCAGCTCCCTCCCCAACCTCCCCATCCTCCCCATTCCTTCCATCTGTCCCCATCCATCCCCATCCTCCCCATCCATCCCCATCCCTCTCCAGTTCTCTCCATCCCTCCCCACTCTCCCCATCCTTCTCCTCTTCCCCATCCCTCCCCATCCCTCTCCATCCCTTGGGTCCCATGTTGGCCTTCTCCACACGCTCCTTTCCACCACCTTCCCACTCTCCTCCATTCCTTTCTTACCCTCACATGAGGTGCCTTTATCCATTAACATCGTTCACCAGGCTGCTTCTCATTAGATAGCCAACAAATTCCAGGAAGACAGGACACCCACTGGGCTTAAATGAAATTAGAGAACAGAGCAGTGCTACAAGTGGTTTAATTCAAATTATAGCAAGACGTTATTGCCAACTGCAAGTGCTCAGAACCATGAGTCAGACCCCCACAAGGAATGAGACAGGCTTAAAAAAAACATGACTTGTTAAGTATATAATTAACTTTGGGGTTATTTTTATTTACCTTCCAGTTTTTAGCCTTCAGGAGTCAAATTCCTGAGCTTGAATGAGTGCTGGAAACCACTAAAGATCAAAGAAGGGGGAAGAAGAAGAGAAATCTCCCACACTCCCATGATGCCGGGGACTGAAAACACCACCACGTGTCCTGGGAATGGAGACAGAACCTCTGGAGCTGGGAATGGTGTGGAAATCAAAGCCCAGTGCTCCTCCAAGTCAGGAGTGGTGGGCAATGTCAGTGTAACCCTCAGAGGACCCCTGGAACAAAACAGAGTGCTCTGTTCCAAAGCAAGCTCTGTGCTCTTCATGGAATCAGAAAACCATGGAGGTTAGAACAGACCAGTGAGATCATCCAGTACAACCATCTTGTAGGTATTCTCAGGGGGTTTTGAACAGGGAGCATCGTGAGCTACTTGCTTGAGCCATGCAATAGAGACACGGAGATGCTGCAACAGTGCATGGACCTCATACACCTGCATGGCTCTGCAGAGGGTAAACTAGCAGGAAGAGCTAAACATCCCATCATCTGTGGGTACAGAAATGCCGTGTCTCACAGGAGCAGCCCCATCTTGCACCAAAGCATCCAAACCTGTGCTCTCTGTCCCAGGCCGTGTCTTCACCTGTTTCCATTGAACAGACAGTACCCTGCTATCTTTCATTGAAACATCATGTCCAATTTCTCCCTTGATTAAGCCCATATTTTGCTTGGCTATAAGTCAAATAGAAGAGGGCTGCACTCAAGTGAACTGATCTTGTTTTGCTTGCCAGTAGGTAATTTGATAGACAATTTGGCAGGCATCCACTCCAGAATTAAGCAAACCTGAGCAATAAAGATGTAGAAAAACAAAAGCCGTAATGAGCAGTCTAGTTCCATTCAATAGCAACTTGTTCCACCCTCATCCCTGCTGCCATGCGTGGTGCTGCACCTTGCTGTCCATAGGCTGGGCAGGGAGCTCCTATAGGGATCCTTGGGAGCAATGGGTTATGAGCTCTGGTTGCATCTCAGCTATGGAGGATGTGCTGACCATGAGCTCAGCACCCCAGCAGCACCCATCCTATGGAGATCTATCAGCTCTGCACTGCTTTGGCCACGGTCAGAGCAAAGGGGTTGTCAGCTGCCGCCACGCCGCTCCATTCCTCATAATGACATTATGTATTGCTGGCATTAATCATGCTGCTAGGTAAGCATTATGGCACTTTTATGGTAGCTTTGAAGCTAATCTGTCACTAATGCCTGCTGGATTATCATGATTTCTTACAGTTGTGATTCATTAACTCAGATGCCTAATAGAATTAGTATTAAACATCTCCCATAGACTTCTGCCTCAACACGGTGAGTTCTGAAAGCCCTTTCAGCATTGCTTTGTGTGGCACTAAGTGGCATAGCAGCACATTGTGTGGGGCTGTGAACCAGGCACTGCAGCACCCTGAGGCACAGCAGGGCTGGCACAGAGGGGGTTAACCCAGTCTGGGCACTGCTCAGAAAGAGCAGTGTGATTATCACCTGGCCCTGGAGGAATCCCTTCCCCAGGCACTGCAGTGCTGTTCCTTGTCAGATGATTATTCCTAATAATCAATATTAATTTTCAATGCATTCTCTGAGGCTTAGAATAATTTTCTTGTGTAGGATAAGATTTGGGCTTTGAAGCAGCCTGAAAAGAGGGATTATTAGGATTATTATTATTAGCGTTATCGCTATTATCTTGGGTTTTAAACAAAAATCCTATTTAGATACCATCTCCCCCAGCAGCAGGTCGTGCAGACCTTTATCTGCCTGCTTCCCTCCGCGTGCTGCAGGGAGCAAACTTTGCAGCTGTTATTTGTAATGCAGGGCCAAGAGCAGAACATGGGGCAGCACTGCCTGTTGGGTTCCGTTGGGTTCTTGCAGAGCACGGACCCAGGGCATGGATTTCTGGTCTTTGGTTAAAGCTTCTTCATTGCGTGGCTTGCACCGAGCTTGCATTTAGACACCTTGGTTTGGTTCTGTCCTGGATTTCCTTTATAAAGCCATGATCTTGGCTGGGGAGAATCCAAAGATTCACGGCTCCATGGCTTCTCCCAAATTGGAAATGCCACTTTCCAGTAGAGTGTCCCAGTTCAAAAGGAGGCAAACAGAACGGTCCTGGCACTGGATGAGGGCTCCTCACTGCAGCCTTTGTTTCGGGGAGTGAAAGAAGCGCTCACGGGACGGCAGTTAGGGTAACTGGAAGGCGGGCTTTAACCAACAGCCGCGGGAGGCCGGGTTTGATCTCCTTGTGGGACACAGCGTGTGATGAATGGTGGCCCGTGGGGGGGATGGACACCTGCCCCTCACATGCTCCGGCCCCCGGCGTGGGCTTTGATCTCAGGGGGATGAGGGGGAGTGATGCAGCGCATGGCTGCGTGCTCCTGGCTGCTTTCATGTGGCTGAGGGGGGTCTGGGGATGGCGGGGGGTCTCAACCCGGGGTCAGCACGCATTGCCCTGGGAGAAGTTCTGACCTTGAGCCTGAGGGTCCCTGCACCCCCTCCAACATCAAACTTCCACTCATGTCCATCCCACTGCCTGTGGGGTCTCCTCCATTGGGTCACCCTGCCCTTCCCACACCAAAGAAGCTGTGCTATGTAGATGGAGCAGTGTTCATCTCCTGTCCTAAGCTCTGCTCACCCACCCCTTGCTGGACGCAGCTGATTGGCACTGGCATCTTTGTGCCTGGCATGGGCCTGGGGTTATTCTCAGCTCTGACATTTGTGCCAATCCGGCAGCACAGGAGGGGGTCCAGCAGGGTGAGAAAGGGGATCCTGGTGGCTCCAGTTTCAGCCCGACCTTGAGAATGTAGCAGGACCCCCCAGACCTTCCCAGAACCCCTAAATTACACAAACAACTGAGCACAAGGGTGGCACTGGGATGCTCCATGCCCACATCCTCTGCAGGCAAAGGACAAGGCGCAATGCATTGTGATGTGCAAGCAGAGGCCGTCCTCATTTTGGGGAGAGAAATGGCTGAAGGAAGCTAGAAACAAGTATGGGAAAGCCCTTCTCTGTACTGCATAAATATAACAAAAACAAATTTCCAAAAGCCCTGGACAAGCCCGGTAAGTCTGTAATGTGGTGTCCTGTTTCCTAATCTCTCCAGTAAGGAAGCAGTGTGCTGAATTTAAAATATCCCTCTGGTAAATGCTAACTATTTAAAGAGTGCTAGGGTCTTAGAAATGCAAAACAAAGATTTGTTGATTAAAAACACATGGTTTGTTCTGGAGGCATGAGTAGCCAGAAAAATCAGTTCTGACAGTATTTTGGCTTTTTCAATCCCACAAGACATGATGGTGATTTATTATAGTGATGTCAGCTGTGGTTGAAAAAAGTTCCCTGTGTTGTCTTAATAAAAGCGCTTTACCTTGAAATCATTAAACTCTCAGCCTGTTTGTTTGAAGCAATGATGGTGGCTGTGAGCGGTCCCCTCTCCATCACTCGGCCCTTGGGGCTGTGTGTGGAACCTGCATGGGGATGAGGATGGGGTGGGCAGTGTTGGTGCATCAGCTTCGAGGTTTTGGTGGAAAGGAGAAAAACTCGTCCCCACCACATTTCATTTTCCTGCCAAGATATATAGGTGTCATTTGCTGTGGGTATGAAGCGATGGAAGAAGTATGGCAGAAATAACCTGCTGGGCTTGTCCTGCCATCCCTCATCCTGCTGTGAAGGCAGCTGAGCTCAGCAAATCGGATTAGAGATGATTTACCTGGGGCATGGTGAAGCGGCATCACAGTGAAACCAAAGCACAGCGCTGCTGAATATCCCCACTCTGAGCACAGCTCCAGCTTCATCCCACCTGAATTCTGGGTCTGTTGCCCTTTGCAGAGCCCTCAGCAGCACAGAATCCCTGCAGAAAGCTTCCGTCTCCCCAGGCACAGTTTGCAATTCATGGTTTGCAGGATCCATGCAATGTAAATGCAGTGTGCTGACTCCAACCTGTAGGAGGTGCTCCCTGAATCCCACACTCTGAAGTCCCTGCTGCAGGCCACCTCTGTCTCCATTGCAGCACAGCTCTTGGTGTGGGAATTGCATTAGAAATAATGCAGATGTTGAAAAAGCTCCACGGGTTGTTTACACTGAAGCCCCAGTGTATGGTGGATGGGAGAGTGTACAGTGTGAGCTGAACTCTGCCCCTGCTGAAGCGCATGGGAACTTTACCAGGGACGGGTGCTTGGCAGATAGAACAGATCATATATTATCTGCCTTTGCTGGAAGAATGATATTTTTCCATCAGCATGATTATTTTTATTTGACTTTTAAGTTGAGCTGGAAGACAGCACGGTTTCCATCCATCACTGCTGCGCCTATTAGAAGATTAACCAAGCTTCATCAACTTTGTGCACGGCGTGTTTCTGTGGCTGTACATCCAGAGGAAAACAACTCCAAAGGAACACAGAAGGAAGCTTTGCAGGACCCAGAGCACTTCTGCTGGGAAGTGCAATACGAGGGACCTCAGCTGCACATGTTGCATCTCCTTCCTTGCTTCACTGGATGCTCCTGGAAGCTCTTTGCAAGCACCTGGCTCAGTCTGTTCTCTCTGCTGCAGAAAAAGGCTCTGAGTGCTGGTTCTGAGTCCTGGGGATGTGAATTGGAGATGTGTACAGATGAGGAGAGCCTCCATCACAGCCCCTTAGGCACTCTGGGTTGGCAGATAGGGATGGGGCTTCCTGCAGTGAACCACAGCAAGTCCGAGGAGAGTTGGGGCAGAGCAGCGTGTGCCCTGTCTTTGCCCCTGTCCCTGTGTGCCACAGCCACTGCTCCTGGCTGCAGGAACCTCAACCACACTGTGGAGTTTGGGGTCTCCTCCCATTCGTGTCTACAAGCAAATTAAAAATTAAATAAATAACCGTGCTAGTTTACAAATAGAACTGTTACTTGTTACTCACAGTATTAACAGTCTCCTTTTATTTTTTTTTTATTTTTATTTTCTTTCTTTTTTTTTTTTTTTTCTTTCGAGTCTGTGAAAGACGTTTGTTTCAGTTGCCAACATCTCTACAGAACTAATGTGGGTGGATTGTGACAGATATAATTTCTCCATCCTACAGTTTCATCAACTTGAGTTCTGTTAAACTATACCCGCTGGGCTTAGCTCCTTTTAAAGTTTCCGCTTTGACAGGTAGATTTATTAGTCTTGAAATTTGTACAAATCAGATGTCACTCGTGGCAACTTGTCAAAATGTCAGTCTGGTGAGGGAGGCATGAAAGGATTTTCTGGAGAGAGACGGGGAGGCAGGCTTTAAAGAGCTCGAGCAAAGCAGAAGAAAGGAGCTGGGAGGGACGGCAGCCCGCTTGATCCTGGGGGTTTTGCTTTATTAAATATCTAGCGCCATACAGCGGGAGATGTGCAGGATCCTGCCTGCCCAACATCAAGGCTGTCAACATCCGCCGCTGGCTCCCATCGCGCAGCCAGCCGAGCTCTGCAGCTCGCTCTGTGTATTTAGGGCAAGGATGAGGTGTGGGGAGGGGAAAGTTCGACTCTGCTTTTTGAGGTTGTTATGTGTCTGCAGTGTTGCATTGCAGCCCTGAACATGGAGCTGTGGAGCAGGCACTGGAGGGCAAAGCATGGGTGGGCTGAAGGCAGGGAGATAGAGGAGTGGGGAGTGATTGGCAGCAGAGCTCATCCTGATCCTCATCCCATTCCATCCTCATCTTCATTTTCATCTCCATCCCCATCCCCATCCCATCCCATCCCATCCCATCCCATCCCATCCCATCCCATCCCATCCCATCCCATCCCCATCTACATCTCCATCGCCATCTCCATTTCATCCCCATCTCCATCTCATCCCCATCCCCATCCCCCTCCCCATCCCCGTCCCCGTCCCCGTCCTCATCCCCATCCCATCTCCATCCCCATCCTATCCCCAACCCATCCCATATCCATCCCCATCCCCATCCCCATCTGCATCCTCATCCCTATCCCCATCCCCATCCCCATCTCCATCACCATCCCCATCCCCATGCCCATCCCATCCCATCCCATCCTATCCATTACATCACATCCCCATCTCCATCCCAGGAGAGCTGCAATTAAAACCATTGACCTGTGTCTTGCTGATGAAGGCAGGACCAAACCCAAATCACTCCTGTAGAAGACCATGCACTGTGAATGGTTGGGACAGAGCTGCCATCTCCCTCCGCATGGCCCAAGTAATTCTGTGGCTGAAGTTTTCCCATGGAATACATTTAACATTGTAGAAACGAAAACTTAGAAAGAAAGAGAAAAAAACCACGCCGTACTTTAGAAAAGCAGATTAAAAAAACATTATTTTTGCTTGCCATTTCCAAGAAGATCAAGAAAATTTCCACCAAAATCAACATTATTTCTTTTTCTATGAATATTTACAGTTTGTTTGAAAAGAAAAAATAGAAAAAAAAAAATCTGTTTTGGTTCAAAAGATATTTGTTGATATTTGTGACAGGAGATGCCACCTTCCCTGGTGAGGCACAGACTGGGGCTGTGCAGTGCCACCATAAAGGGGATGAGAGTTGGCCAGTGAGGGTGCGTGGGATCCCTTTGATGACACACAGCTGCATCCATTGCAACTGGAGCAAAATATCCTACAGAGAGATGCTTCCAAAAAGGAGGTCTGGTTGGGAAAGGGCCCACCCCCACAGAGGCCATGTCCCCCCTGGCTTCGTGTCTGTGTCTGTGCTGGAAAGCAGAGCAGGGTATGTGGCTTTTGTCCATCCCGACCTTAACGTCCTGCTCATTGCGTGCACCCAAAAGAATTGTGAAATAAAACTGAAATATGGGATATCTCCAGGTTTTTAATGCTGAGATTTGTGGTGGGGAGAGATCACGCGTGAGCATAGAGGGAACTGTAGGGTACAGAGTTAGTTGGTACACGAGTACCGGACTCCTTCCAGCACTGCAGCAACCAAAGGAGAGGGGACAAACCCCTTCACACCATAGGGTTTCTCTGGAAGCAGTCACTCAGTGTTGTTTCCCTTTATGGCAGCACCATAATGAGGAAAAAAAGGCCATTTTGGGTGCGGTGGGGAGCAGGACTTCTGCATGCACTGCGTTGCGGGGGGAGAGCAGGAGGCGGGGAGGGAGGAGAGGAGCGCCTGGCACGGGTTCAGAAAGCTCTCCAGCTCACACATCTGGTTCTTATATTTCAAAGTTAATTAGTCATATTGAGGCTGTCTGAAGATAAATTTATCATCCAGCAAAAACACAAACAGTTTGAAAAATGAAAGGAAGTGAGGTGACACGGCTTGACGTTTAAATAAATCATTTTAACATGATTAAAAAACTTGTCCTCCCTGACACCCGGAGCTGGAGGCTTTGTAAAGGCGTTCTGACAGAGACAGGGCCCTGCTGGCTGCACAAAGCCATTCCCTGCATGGAGCGGAGCTCTGTGCCTCTGTGCTGCGGCCATGCAAGTTTCCCATTGCTGGTCATTGTCACTGCGCACACCAGTGGCTGCCACTGCATGCCCTGTTGGCACCATGCAGGATCCTTAGATCCATGGCTTCAGCTTTATGTCGTATTATCAAACTGCCTTTTTGCCAGCTTGATTAGCAGAAGGCGGTGATGAAACGAAACGCGCTCCCTGAGCATCCCTGCACTGTGCATTGGTCCCATGCCAGGTGATTCTATTTTGGCTTTGCTCATCCTGGCTGAGTGCAGCGTCTTTCCCATCAGGTTCCAGCCTAGGGGTTGGGGTCCAGCCCTAAATGAGATGCAGACCAAGGCCACTGGACCTCAGAGAACCCTCAGTTCCCTTTGGGCCCTGAAGTGTAAAATGGATTGTCTGGGGACTACTGCACCCCCTCCCTGCTCCCCAAAGGGCTGAGGGAGCTTGGGCAGAGAGGGCGGATAGACAGACACAAGGAGTGACAGACACAAGGGTGGACACACAGGTGGACAAATGGATGGTCGCATTGACACAGGCAGACAGAAAGTCTCAAGGAGCTGTGCAGCCTTTTCAGAGCTGAGGAAGCCAAGGGAGGGGGAAGACGTGCATGTCGTAACAAGAAAAGATCTCTCCTGGGCTTGAAGGAAGCAAAGTGACAGAAAGGAGCGTGAAATGAAAATAAATAAATAACGAAGTGACGCTTAATGGATAAAATGAATATTCAAGTTGTTTCCAGGGAAGAATCTCTGACTTTGGTGCTGGTTACAGTTACAAGGTTTGTGCGTTTTCTTGCTGTCAAAGCCTTCACCATAATTGTCCAAAAGTTCCTTATCTCTAACAAAACTGTCAGCTGCCTTTGAAGTATCAGAACAGTCTCATCACATCCTATTAAATAGTAAACATCATTTGCAAGCGTGCAGCCCCTGGCAGCAGTGTGCGTTGGGGTGGGGGCACGTGGTGGGGCTGGGCACAGGGATATGGCTGTGCCATCCCCAAGTGGAGGAGCAGCTCTGCTGGGAAGGAATGCAGTGCTGTGAATGCCACCCAATGTTCTGCTTTTTCCTTCAGCCAGATTTGGAGAAGTGTATCTCACGTGTTGAAGTGTCTTCCGAGAACTGAATCTTTCATAGAAGAGTAATTGTGCAATTAGTTATGAATTAGTAAAAATTCATTCTAATTACTTCCAGGTGTGACACGTTTTACGCTGCAAAATATGGAGGGGACTGACGTTGCTCTGTTGGCATCCACTGTGAGAGCAGATGTGAACAGAATCCATGCCCACCTGGCACAAATTGTTGGGTGTTGGGGAAACCTCTCTGTGGGGGTAGGGGGGTCCCTGGGAGTGGGGTGGTTTCCCCCAAACCCTGATGCAGTAATGTTTGGTCCATTTACTCTGCTCTTGGACACGGGTTGGGGCTGCTCTCCATGGGGAGCCGGAGCCCCTCGTGTCCCCGTGGAGCTGGAAGCTCAGCGCTGGGAAACCAGGTGGATCCCATTGTACCCATCATTAAAACCCTGGAAATCTCTCCATAAAGCCAGTGAGATTTCCAGCCCTAATTCCAGATCAAAGAGATGTTGGGAAGGAGCTTCCCAGGTCTGAGCGCTTATCTCAGCCGGAGCCGCCGGTGTTTGAAGTTGCCCCATCAGTCACTAATCAAAGATCTCCCTTCAGATGGGGAAATCAGAGCCCTTTCAGCAGGACGGGTGGTTATCGGCTCCCAAACACCGCCTGTCTTTGCTCTGACCTTCTCTTTGTGAGCTGACCCCAGAGCAGAAGTGCCGCGCGGGGATTGGCCCTGCAGTGCTGGCACGCGCATGGCTGCGCCTTCAGATCAGCAAAGAATGTGAGTGTGGAGGTCATAAAACCCTCCAGAGGTAAATAAATACATGCTGGACTCCCCAGTTAACACACAGCAATGGCAAGCACTAACAAAGAGCTGCATTTCCACTCAAAGGGGGAATCCGCAGGGCTATCGGCCTCTGTTTTCCCTCATCACACACAGACAATGCCGAGGGGAGCAAACCCTTAAGCACAGAGCAGGGAGGGGGGCATTGCAGTTGGGAGCCTCCTGGGTGCAAATAGAGCCCAACACAAAGTCTTTATTCAGCAGTTTTCCATCCACTCTGCAGAAACGTACACCCATGGGACCCTCTGTTCCAGCACAGCACACACTGCAAAGGGAGCAGAACCCTGCTGCAAAGTCCCCAGCAAAGCAGCACGTGGCCTTGCAATGGTCTGAATCAGCATCAGAAGTTTTCGCTGAAAACACCATATCTTTTTTAAGCTAAATTACATGGATCCCCAGGACTCTGCCCTTGAGTTCCCCAGCAGCATTGCACATGGATCTCTGGAAAATTGCCTGAGCGCTTCTGTTCAGTTTTGCAACGTGCTGCTTTACCAGATTGGACAAGCTGCTGGGAAACCTCTTATAGCAATGGGTTTGGGGGCTGACATCTGCACCATCGTGTAAAAGCATCCCCTGGATATCTCAAAGAGCACTGAGCGTGCCCTGGTACAGTGCTGCCTCTTAGCTGTGCCCGTGGGTGCCAAGACCAAGAACATTCCTTGGCTGCAGCCACGGTGCTCCTGCTGTGCCCACAATCCCTTCTATTTGCATAGGGATCGGATGGCGCTTCTCCTGATGGGAATTTGCACCTTGCAACTCAACGTGTGGTGGGACAGGACTGCAAGGAGCTCCCCTGCAGGTCCTGAAGAGAGCTCAGAGATCCATAACTGCTATTCCAGGCGATGGCTCCATTTTTGGCAGTTGTCTCATGGCTCCGTATCCTCCATGTAACTGGACTCTTCACGTCCCTTGTGCACAGGGTTAACCCCTGGGGCAGCACTAATGGGCAGCAGCAGTGGAGCTGTAATGAGATGGGAGGCACTGGGCTGCACTATGGGGGTTTGATGGCACACAGGTGGGACCGGTCCCCTCCCCTAATGTGGGGACACTGACCCCTGTGCCTCCATCACTGAATTGTGTGAGGTGTCCCCGGGTGACACCACACTGCCTCCTCCTAAGGAACACATGCCAAACAACAACCCAACACAGCAGGCAACGAGGGCTGGAGCTCACCGAGCACCGAACAGCACAGCTTTTGTTGGGGTAGAGCTCATTCCTTTCACGTTTGCCCGTGAGGCTTTGCATAATTAGAATGGAGCCTCTCCTATAAAAGCAAGCTCCTAGCATCCCCGTGCAGCAGCAGTCCTTTTGGGGTGAGACTAAGCCCCATCCCAGGGCTCCTCTGGGACCCCGTGCACACAGCGGAGCTCACTGAGCCGGCGTGCCAAAACCAGAGCTTTTTTTTAATAAGGCCTCAGACAAACTCATAAAAAGCCCCCGTCAGCAGGGCAAATTTCATTCCAGCTGGGAACTGGATTCCTGTGAAAGGAAAGTGCCAGCAGGCCCTTTAGCTCCAATGGCACGACCAGACACAGCTATAATTAAGGTCTTTTCGATAGCTGCATGAAAGCTGTTATGAATTTCAGTGGGCAGAGGGGCACAGAGGAATAGTAAATCACCCCAACAAAAGGTATGGGCAGCGGGGAGCAGGCTCCGGTGTTAACCAAGCACTGTTGTAAAGAGCTTAAATTATGAACACGTGCCATAGTTAGAGCAGGGTCAGCTTTAACTGGGAGCCCATTGTCCCCGTGGCGCCAAGCATGGAGGAACTGGGCTCCACACCTGGTTCCTCTGTCCTGGAGTTCCAGACCTGTCAGTGCCCTGTTTGTCCCTAAGGATGGGAGGACTGCTGGCATCCCACACCATGATGCTGGAATGGGCATTTCCATGCAGAGCCCAGCAAGGACTCGATCCATATGGGAATATAGGGAATGCAAAGAGGGGCAGCTTGGCTGCAGCCATCCCATGACCCCATACAGCTCTGCCCAAGCAGCACTCTGCAAGCAGGACTTCCCTCAGCCGTTATTTCATTAACTACTGTCAGCACCCGCCACGCACAAACTGAATAATCTGTTGCTGATTTGTACATGGATTTGTACCGGAAAAGGGTTTTGCTAGAGCTGGCTTTGCACAACCTCCTTTATAAGTCTTGGGGTCACAGACATGGGGTGAATGCTGGGCACAGTGTAACTCAGCACCAGGGCAACCAACCCATGGCAAGCCCGAGCTGGATCATTTATTTCACCCCAAATTGTGTGTGTGGAGCAGCAAGTCTGCACCAAAGCCCATCAGTAAAATGAGAAAGCCAAAGACTGCGCCATAAATAAGGACCGGTTGACACTTCTTAAATTCATAGCTTTAGCACACAGTAAAGTGTCTCCTTTTTATCAGGAATTTGTTGACAAGGGTTGCAAAAAGATCTACAAATAATACTGAGTGGGGCTATGAAAATGTATTTGTGGAACATTTCAGTATCAGGGATCACCATTATATCAGAAGAATTCATCTTCCTGGAACATTTTATTAGTATCTCAATTTTATAGCTGATCCTTTTTAATTTTTTTTTTTTAATTTCTATCTTTTTTTATTCTTTTCATTCTTCCAGCAACTTCAGCAATGGGGAGAGACTTTTTTCCACCCATGGCTGCAGGGATTTGGCTGATCCAGCTCCAAGATACCACCATCCCATTCCATTCCATTCCATTCCATTCCATTCCATTCCATTCCATTCCCATCCCTATCTCATTTCCATTCCATCCCACCCCATTCAATCCAATCCCATCCCAACCTTAACCCTTTCCATCCCCATCACCACCCCATCCCATCCCCATCTCATTTCTATTCCATCCTATCCCCATCTCATCCCATCCCATCCTATTCCCATCCTGTCCCCATCCCATCCTGTCCTCATCCCATCCCATCCCATCTTCATCCCATTCCATTCCCATTCCATCCCATCCCCATCTTATTTCCATCCCATCCCCATCTTATTTCCATCCCATCCCATCCCATCCCATCCCATCCCATCCCATCCCATCCCATCCCATCCCATCCCATCCCATCCCATCCCATCTCATTCTATTCCCATCCTGTCCCCATCCCATCCTTTTCTATTCCCATCTTGTCCCCATCCCATCCCATCCCATCCCATCCCATCCCATCCCATCCCATCCCATCCCATCCCATCCCATCCTCATCTCAGAGCAACTGAGGGAATGGAGCCTTTTCCCCAAATAAAGCTCAGCCCCGGTGCCTGCACCCACTCCTCCCCACAGCAGCACATGGTCTCATCCTGCCCTCACCCTCAGCCCAAAGCAATGATGAATGCCCTGCAGTGGCACTACAGACAGCCATAAATAACGCCTTGCTCCACAGTGCCGGCAGCTTCCATTAAGGCTGTCTGGATGGGGCTGTGATACCCCAGGACTACGTTGGGCCCAGCCACAACATTTATCAGTGTGTTTTCCTCACCCCATAAATCATCCCAGCCAGGAGCCATATGGGAAACAGCCTCAGCAACACCCAGCAGCAGGCAGCAGCTCCACAGAGGGGCACTCTGCCCACCCCCAATGGTTGCCACTTGTGCCCTACACACGTCTCTACATTTCATGGCCTGCCAGGGGCACCCCATGGCTTTCCAGATCCGTCTTCCCATCCCCACCTCAAACAATACAAAGATCATCACTTTGATACTATTTGTATTATTTTAACTGAAAGGGCCTCCTGGCACAGGGATCCATGTTTCCTTCTCATCCCTTCTAGCCACTGAACCTCAGAGCCTCCTCGCCTTTCTCACTCTTATTTCTTCCTATGCACAATGAGGTGTAAATTGACACCAAATCAGCCTGTTTACACTTCACACCCACTGTGCACAGGGGAAAAAAATGTGTAAAGCGATGAAGAATGAAGCCTATTGTTGTGGGGCTTAATTGAAAAGGGGAAAACATGCCCTTAGGTTTTACAGTAAGGATTTATATGTGTGTTTAGCACCCTCACCTTGCATCATAACTCAAGATATGACCAAATAATGTATAACAGCATCTAGCGACAACACCCTATGTAACATACCTGGTGTTTGGGGCAGTGAAGGAACCTGCCCACAGGTTTCCTGCTTGAAGCTGGCTTTCTCCCCAAGCATTTCCATCCCCAGCTCTGCTTTACCATGTCTCTTTTCCTCACTTCCATTGTGATCCACTGAAACCAATGCAAAGACCCTACAGAACTGGGATTTGGGAGCTGCCCTATAGGGGTTGAGCAAATCTCTGGGCACCTGAAGCCATGTTGCATGGAGCAAAGGGCAGCTCTGGAAGCCCTGTGCTGCCTGTGTTGAGGCCTGTCTTGTAGCTTCTGCCATAGTGAACTCTTGGGAACACATTAAATTAAATGCCCTAAATTCGCCTAACTACGCATTTAATTTGGCAGTAATAGGACACTCTCTGTATAATAGCGGAGTTGCTGTATAATAGAAGAGTAGCTGCATATTAATATTTTGATTATTAAGGACATGTGTATTGGAGGCTTAATAAGTATGTAATATATTATTGCTTAATTGCTCAGACTCTTAAGTATGTTTTCATAATTAGCTGCTATTTAGTTAACGTAAATATCCGGCTTATTAAATATAGACATGCATTCTGCTTGCAGCGGTTCTTCATATGAGTAGCACCCGAGGACAGCAGGCATCCAGCAGGACCAGCTCTGTGCTGGTGGTCAGCAAACACATCCCAAGCCCTCCCAAGATTTCCAGTCCCATTGAGTGCAGTGGGAAGCTCTACCCATGGCTTTGTCTGGTTCCTCTCACACAGAGATAATCCTCTTTACCTGGGCCAGGTAGCCAGTGTGTTTCTCCCTTCCTTCATTTGCTGAGCTGGGAGGCTTTTGAGCTGGGCTTTCACTCTACTTCCATGGAGGACCCATAAAGTCTGGATGGAAATGGAAGATGGGAATGTTTTTTTAATGATTTTTAATAATTTAATGATCAGTCTGAGTGGGTCCCACGTCTCAGGGATCACCAGCATTTATCTGGGGTGAACACCTGCATAGGTGGCAGCTCACAGTGCCAGGGATGTCTGTCCTTTGTGCTGTGGGGTCATCCCAGCTGAGGTCATGAGAAATGGGTACCACTATGGACAGCAGCTTGGCTTGTCCTATACTCCTCCTGGGGTGAAGGAATGAATGTATAAGTAAGTGGATAAACAAAGGCGATGCCTTAGGAAACCCATATCCAAGGCTGGCTGGTGGAAATGCTCTCTGTCGGCTGAGCACTGGGTTTGGTCTGCAGGGGCAATGCTATTTCAGGGTTGATGTGTTGAAGTCACATCCAACCAAACTGCTCTGTGATGTACAGAAGGGGTCCCGAACCACAGCCATGCAGAGATCTCAGCTCTGGGTTATGTGGGGTGAGGGACACATCTCAATCCTAGGATGAAACGGCCCTAAGGGCTCTAAACTCATTATCCATCCTTGCAGATTTGGGGCAGATTTCTCATACGGGCTCCTAAATGCCACATTTCAACGCAGTTATTGCCCCAGTGCCTAACAGGCGAGGCTGGCTGAACGAGCCAATAACTCACCCGCTGCAAACATGTTTATTTGAGGGTGTTTTTTTTCTTCCCCTTTTAAGAGCTTTAGCAAATACAGTACATACAAGGAAAGAAAAAGCCCTGATGCCAGCATGCATAATTCCTCCAGGAGCAAGTCTGATAGGAACACAAAAGCGTGCACGCTTCCAAACTGTAACCAATATTTGCACATTGGAGTGACTAATTCTCTACTCCGAGCCACAGAACAATAGGCGTAATAGCAAGGTGCATTAATGCAAAGCGTGATTGTCTGCTGCCGTGCTTATTTGACACATAAACAAGGAGAGGAGGAGGATTTTTATCTACCTGTATAACTATTCGCTGAACAGCAGGTTACAAATGCGCTCAGAAAATGCTGACCCAGGGCTGCTCCTGTACCTCCTGTGCTGGATTGGCACATGATTTGCAGCACTGCGGGAGTTCTATAGCTGACCTCATTAGCAGTGCATTTCCTGGCTTGTTAGCATCATATTTGTATAATTTACGGCACCTTCGTTTTTATGGAATGTGTTCCTTGTAGAGTGTAATGGCAGCAATATATTTAACCTCTCCTATTTAGGAATGCTGTTGCTGAAGGCAGCCTGGAGATATAAAAGGGATTTTTTTTCATCTCTTCTTTCTCTCTAGCATGCATATTTTTTTTCCCCCTCTCCACTCAGTTGCTACATACCCAAATATACGTGTAACCTACGAAGTGTTCATAAAAGGAAACACAAAGCTGCGCTCAGGAAACCGCAGCTTTCACAGGAGCATTCCCAAGGTCAAGCCCCTAAATCAGCTCAGTGCCATCCTTCCAAAGCCATTACTCAGCTGCTGGAAGAGGAACGAGAATTGCACCAGCAGAAAGGAAGGACAGTGCATGGAGGTGGGATGGAGTTGGGCTCAGCTCCTGGCTCTACTGCCCGCCCAAGGGCACTGCTGCTGGGGATGCTCCTTTGTGCTGCATTTCATTTGCAGCACCTGCATGCATGTGGTGATGGGGAGATGCAGCTGCATGTGATGGTGGTGATGATGCAGCCCTGCAGTGCAGACCTGAGGATGGTCCACACCTCAGCCAGGTGCTCTGGGACCACAGCAGCCCCGTCCCTGCCTCCCTCTGTGCCTCACAGCGAGATCCCGATCCTCATCACTTGATTTAAATGGAGCCTGTCTCATTAGGAGGCGGTGTACCTGCTTAGTTGCCTAAACACCCCATTTCCATGCTGCTCAGGCTGTCTGTGCTATCTCGCAGTGATGGATTCCATGGGTGGAGAGTTGCATAGATATACATCTGTGGGTGCTCCCGTGCTGCAATAGCGAATCCGGATCTCTCTGCTTCTCCCTCCCTTCCACTCTGCACAACCTGAGACCCCTAAACCCACCCTGGCTCCATTCACTCTGGGCATGGGGAACAAATGGGGCCACAAAAGTGCTATGGAGGCAGCTCAGGCTTTGCCATCCATCAGCTGCCCCCCAAGGTCGTGGTGTGGGGCGAGCCTCAGTGCTGCACTCCTGTGCTGCTTTGCATCACCACCACTCAGCTCTTGGGCTGAGCCAATGCCACCCCCTGCCCCACTGCTGTGCCCCATAGCCACCTTATAACCACCCCACAGCTGCCCCACAGCCGCCCTGGAGCTTACGGCAGCCCCGGCAGCATCTCGGTGCTTTCTTGTTAGCTGCACTCTAAGCAGGAAAGTGACTGGCCCTGACAATATAATTTACATCGCTGTATAAAACTATCTGTGGAAGCCAAGCTAATTTGTGCCAGATTAGGCTATTTGTCTCAGCCACTGTCTAACGGCACAATCTATCAGAGGGCTGTTTTCAAATATCGCTTTTCAAGCGTGCCCTTGAGAGGCGGGAATTGATTGGGATCTTAGAAAGCAAAATTACAGCAATAACTTAAAAGAAACAATAATTACTGAATCATACCAGTGTCAGCACTCTGCAAAACACGAAATAGCCATCAAACCCCAATCCAATATATTCTGCAGCAAATTTATTGAATGGAAAAAGCAGTTGAGTGAGGCTTTTTTTTTCTCCCCCCCTTTCCCTTCACCCCCTCTCTCTCTCTCCTGGTACATATGGTTATCTCCAAACCGCAAGTGAATGAGTCGATAATTCTTGTCATTGACTGCTCCATTTTCAGAGAGTCAAGAGAAGATCCATTAGGTACCTCCCGACGCGGTGTCTTTCCCCTTCCCCTCCAGTCATTTGCGAGTCTGCGCTCCTCGGGCAAACAAACATATATAACTAATCATCTGTTAAAGCGCCGAGCCCCCTAATAAATCTCTGCAACTGAAATACTTTAATGGGTAATTAATTGATCCTGTTCCAGAGGAGTAATAAGATAATAAATTAGACAATATTTCACTCAGTTGTGTCAGTGTACTGCTAATGGTGCTGTAGGGCTAAGCCGAAGGATAATAAATTAGCCAGAAATTAACTGCTAAGAGCTTTCTGCAGAGAAATTGGCTGACAGGCAAGGCTTGGTGATTTAGGGCCCTGATGCCGTGGTGGTGCTCTCCATTCCCTTTATTTATTTTTTGGTGCTCACAGATATTAACTCTTGTTTGGGGCTGGAGGAAGGAGCACGACATTATATGGCGCACTGCATCGTGACGTGGTGTGTCATGGCATGGCATGGCACAGTGCAGCAAGGAACAGAGCAACATGGCATGGTGCATCATGGCATGGCGTGGAATGGTGCAATGGTGCAAGATGGCACAGTGCAGCATGGCATGGTGCAACATGGCACGGTGCAGCAGAGTACAGCAAGACTTGAGAGCAGCAGATTTATTGCAGTCTGGTTGTGCTGCATGTAGGTAAATTACTTTTGTGCTGACTGTAAAGACTGTCTCCGAGGTGAGTTATTACCCATCCAGCAAACAAAAAGGAAATATTTTCTCGTGCATGTGTCATATTTCTTGGGAAGGTACGGCAGAGACATTGGGAAAGGTGACACTGGGGGGACAGATCCTCATGTGGTGTAAAGCAGCGTGGCACTGCTGGGCTATGGAGGTGCCATAAGTGGTGCAGATGAGAAACTGGAGAGGGCTGGAAGTCTGCATCATTGCAGCCCTTTGCTTTCCCCATCAGACTGTGGCCCCCCAGCTGGCTGGAGTTATGGGGATCCAAAGGACCCCAGAACCTCCCTGTACTCCTAGACAGGGGCTGCAGTAGGAGCCCTGCATGGCAAACCCTCATCTGCTCTGATCCTGGGGGCTAGTGAGAGGATTACAGTCATATATTGGAGGCATTGGAGGAGGTGTGCAAGGGGCTCAGGAAAAGAAGAGGCTGATGAATGGCATGGGAAGCTCCCCATGCAACCCACAGCATCCCACACTGCACAGCATCCTGCATCCCACAGTGACTTGCATCCCACAGCATCCTGAATCCTGCAGCATCCCACAGTGCAGCCCCACAGCACCCTCAGAGCCCCCTCCTTGGCTTTGCCCTCTCCTGCTGCCATTGCTCCCTGGGAGGAGGTGAGAGCCCAGCACTCAGCCAGGGCACCAAAAGAGCTCGTGGATGAGATTAAAAGCAAATCAAAGAAGAAAAATCGTGGTACGGTTTATGTCTTCCTAATTAAAACCCCGCCAGTCTCCCTTCTCTCCCCCCCCCTTTTCCAGCTAATGTTACACTAACGAGCTGAGTTTAGTGGCATTTATGTAGATAAAAGTCCCGATGATTGATCTCAATGGCTTGTTAAAATTAGTTTCAGTCCACCATATTGATTTAATTCCATTGCTTGAAAGTGCTAATTAATAATGATAATAAAAGTGTCTGGGCTCATTATTATCAGGAGGCAGGTTGGGAGGGGATGAGGGGTACTGCGGTGTGTGTATCACTCACTGCACCTCCAGTGGAGTTGGGAAGGTGGCATAGGGCAGAAACAACAGGGATGGGGGTGAGGGTCTGCCCTCAGCCACGGGCAGTGCTGTGCTCTGCAGGATGGTGGTGGGATCCCGTTACTCTCTATAGGGTAGTGGTGGGATCCCTCAGTTCCCATCAGCTCAGTCCCATTCCACAGCTGGGATGATATGGTAATTCCTAAGATGTTTGGTGCTGAGATTATTGAAGGATCCATCCATGGACCAAATCACATGGAGGAGCCCCTATAAGGGAATCAGCACTGTCTGCATATTGATGCTCTCAACCTTCTCCAGCTACCTGCTGTCTGCAGCTCCCGAAACCTCTTTCCTGGGGAAATTAATTAGAGCAATTAATATATTTACGTGATCATTCAATGTACTGATTTTGGACAACTGCAGAGGAAACTTTTCTTGCCTCCATCTGCTCTCTTTGTGCCATTTTGGGCACTGCTGGCCCTCATCTTCCCCTTTTATTTTTACAATTTCTCTCTGTCTCTCCCATCCATCATTTTCTCATTCCCTCTCTCCCATCCACAGCTAATGGAGTCTGCAGTAATTCAGCCCTCCTCGACAGGGCTGTAATTTCAATAAATAATTACAGGCCCTGATTTCATCTCTCTCCTTCCTAAAAATGCGACCACACAAACTCATCCCAGGGTTAATTAGCACTGGGGCTTCAGGTCAGCCCCATGGCTTTGGGGCAGTGGGCTGCAGCCCTGCTTTGCTTCCAGTGCTGGATCTGCCTTCAGCATCTCAAGCTCCTGCTGCATCCCCATGGTGGGATTCATTACCCATCCGTGTGGTCAGCAGCACAGATCCCCATGCAAAGGATAAAGGGAACAAACAAGCACAGAAGGCTGAAAGCAGCAAAACCAGAGCCATGCAAGGCCAACAGCTCCACTGCCACTGCCTTTGGTCGGGGCTGCAAACAAAGTGAAGGTCCCTGAGTTCTCCTATAAATGGTAATGATAACACAATTATCATGCAAAACAAAAATTAAGTTTAATGGTGCAAAGCCAGGGTGTACTGTGGAGGTAATTCATATTAATTATGTTTGGATTAAAAGCTTATTTCTTTTGTTAGCATCTGCAAGTAGGAACTTAGCAGTAAAAAAAGCCGCATATAATTACTGCATCCTATGGAGGAGCAGTGTCGAACTTAATGGAGCATCCCCGTTCTCTCTGGGCACCCGAAGAGTGGTAATATTTCACATTTTATGAAATACAGGAGAAATAAATTACAGGTTTAATGATGAGCATTCATTGGGCTCGTACCACACTGCGATTGGCTACAGAGAGCGCCAGGCCTGCAGCCCCTGCTGCAATGCAATGCCACAGTTGCTGTGACACCACTGCAGCAGAGCAAAGCCACCATCACTGTGACCCCCCTGTGCTGCAGTGCCACCATCACTGTGACCCTGCTGCAATGCAATGCAATGCCACCATCGCTGTGACCCTGCTGCAATGCAATGCAATGCCACCATCGCTGTGACCCTGCTGCAATGCAATGCAATGCCACCATCGCTGTGACCCTGCTGCAATGCAATGCAATGCCACCATCACTGTGACCCTGCTGCAATGCAATGCAATGCCACCATCACTTTGACTCCCTGCAGTGGAGCAATGCCACCATTACTGCAATCCCCCCGTGCTTCAGTGCAATGCCACCATCACTGCAATGCAATGCCATCATGGCATGACCCCCTGTGCTGCAATGCATTGCCACTACTGTGATACCCCTCTGCTGCAATGCCACCATCATTGTGACCCTGCTGCAATGCAATGCAATGCCACCATCGCTGTGTCCCCCTGCAGCAGTGCAATGCCACAATTGCTGTGACCCCCTTGTCCTGCACAGCAATGCCACTGTCACTGTGACCCTTCTGTGCTGCAGAGCAGTCCCACTGTTGCTTTGAGCATCTCACATCTCTCCCATCAGAGCTGTGAGCACAGCTGTGGGTCAGCTTTCAGCAGGTTTTGTTCCCATTCCACCCTATGAGCAACATGGGACAGGGCCGATCCCACTGTCACCACCCCGAGCCTGCACACTCTGTGAGCACTCTGCTCCTTATTAGTCCACAGCCCTGTGGATGCCAGCTGCTATTTTAATTCCTCTGTGCTGATGGCAGCATCAGAGAGATCGGTGCTTTCCTTTTAAGCACAAACCACTTTGGGGTTGGCCCAGGAGTGCTGCAGGGCTTTCATTGGAAAGCAGAGCTGCAGCACTGTGAGGCCCTTTGCCTCTCCTTCCAGGCGTTATTTCATCACTTTGCCCCAAATTCCACACCCCAATCAGGCTTCCCCCCTTCCCATCCATTCTGCAAATAACTGCTCATTGTGTCATCACTTTTCCTGAGGGCCTTCAGTTGCATTGATGCCACGATTTGTGCTATCTGGTTATTGATAAACAAATCAGAGACGCTAAAGCTGGGTGAGGAGGTGCTGACTCCACAGCCTCACTGCCCTGAGGGCTCCAGAACTGCAGACAATCTCACATCACATCCCCATACATCCACCCATGGCAGCTCCATCAGTGCATCCTTCAACCCCATGGGACACAGAGGGGTCCCCAGGGAGGGGTCTATATGGCCCCAATGCAGGAGACCCCACAGTGAACAGCTGCACCTCTGCATTTGCTGTTTGTATACGCGCATATGTATGCACACACAGACACACAGAGCAGCTCCTATAGATCAGCACTCCTCCTGCCTTCCCATTTCCCCCTTTTTGACACCATAAATCTCTGTTTTTCCCAACTCACGGCAGCGATTGCATCATCTCCCATCCGCCCCCTCCCCGCCCAGCGCAGATTAAGATAAAGTGATAGCGCTGTGTCAAAGAGTGCTTTACTGCCACACTTGGGATAGAAGAGGAGAGGTTAATTTATCATCGCTGGGGAGAACTGACAGAGGAGAGATATACTACCGAAGGGGGATTTAGCACAGGGCCAAGAAACTTCACACTATTTTTACCATCTGTCACATGCTCTAATAAAGCAGGACAAAATATGAAGAAAGGAAAAATGAACTATCAAACACTGATGTAATGCAGCCCATAAATCTAATTTAATTACTTTGCATGGAGACAGGTCCTCGAGTCCGTGTGAATATACTGGATTTTCTTGGCAACTTAACAACTAAGTGTTTTAATAACATCACACCATAATTTATTCTGCTTGAAACACAAAACATCTTTTGTGTGAGTTTCGTTCCTTTCTTTTTCTTTTCTTTTTTTTTTTTTTCCCTTCTTTTTGGTGTGTGAGAACTGTTAATTTTTCCTGCTAATGTCAAAACTGGCATAAATTCACACGTGAACTTGAAGCCTGGCTGTGAAAAGAGGCGGAGGTTGGCGAACGCCTTTTATTGTTCGGTGTGCGCGGGGTTGTGAGCAGAAGTGGGGCTGTGTTGGCTGCTGGGGAGTGGGACTGCAGGGGGTGTTGGGCAGAGCTGGGCTGTCCCCAAAGCAGAACTGGGGAATCCAGGCATTGGGAGGCATTGGGATAATCAGAATCATACAATCATAATCATAGAATGGCCTGGGTTGAAAAGGCCCACAATGTTCATCTTGTTCCAACCCCCTGCTATGTGCAGGGTCGCCAACCAGCAGCCCAGGCTGCCCAGATCCACATCCAGCCTGGCCTTGAATGCCTGCAGGGATGGGGCATCCACAACCTCCTTGGGCAACCTGTTCCAGTGCGTCACCACCCTCTGGGTGAAAAACTTCCTCCTAATATCCACCCTAAACCTCCCCTGTCTCAGTTTAAAACCATTCCCCTTGTCCTGTCGTGGGATGCCATGAGCCAAAGACACAGTTATCACTGAATGAGCTCCTGTGAATCTGGATGCGGTCACAGAAATTATTGCTAATAATGCAAGCCATATGTCAAAGGTTCCTAAGATCCTTGTGTGCTGGGACACTATTTTTCCAGGCTTCATTCTGAACCATTAGAGATAACACTGACTTTGTGTGCCTCTGTGATTAGGAAGGGACATTACAGTCCCATTTTGACCCAAAGTGTTGGCTTTGGCATTTGTCCCCAGGGTTGGACACGGGAGTTGTGATGGCAGTGAACAGGGATGGGACAAGCTGGTAATTCATTTGTTGGTTATCAGTGCTCCATGGGACACCCACACGGTCCTCCAGATACATGGGGCTTGTGGTACCTCTGCTGGGCTCATGCACAGAGCAGAGTTTGGAATGCGCCCTGTGTGCTGGGGAGCTGAGCTGAGGCTTTGCTTTGCCTCTGGGCTCGGCTTCCCTGAAGCTTTGCCTGCAACTTGCCTGAGCTCTGAGCATTTCTCGTGTAATCATTGATTTTTCAACACTGAAAATTTTAAATAATGCAGAAGAGGTTCCCCCCAGTAGAGCTCTGCTAGAGCAAATCCATCAGACTTTGTAATAGTGTCTCCAGGGAGGAGAGCGAGTACTTAAAACCAAAGCGCAGCAGGAGATACCACTTTGGGGACATGGGAAGATCCTCATGAGCGTTGTTTGTTCAAGGATTAGGAACCTTGAAGCCCAGGGATCTGCAGGTGTTGCAGCTCCCTGAGCCCCAGGGTTTGCTCCGCTCAGCACTGCTTTCCCCTGGGGACAGAATAAAGGCTGACACAAGGCACACAGCACAGTACACAGCCCAAGGCTTGGCGGGTGGTTTGCATCCCGAGGAGCTGCAAGTGCAGACTGTGCATGCCCAGGTGATTTATTGCACAAGGGCATTTGCATCCTGTAGCTAATTAATCCGAGTGCTGGAAGCTGCTCTTTGAAGTAGAGCAGTGTCAGCAAGCCCAGCCCAGGGATCATTTGTTTCTTTTTCTTATGAAGGCATTCCAGGTCTGTGTCCCACTAGAGGAGCTCTGCCTGCATGTACCTGCATGGCTGGTGAGAGCCTTAACGCACTGCAGAGCCCAGGAGTCGGGCTGTGGTACCCGCATGTAACCAGCATGTAGCCAAAGGGCATCTGCAACACACTTTCCTATTGCAGAGGTAGATTTTGTGCACTACAACCAGGTGCTGCGTGCCTGCAGAAACATGCGCACCTCCAAACGCGTTGTTCAACAGATTGGAATTGATTTCACTCCATTTTCAACATCCCTCTCTCCCCTTTCTGTCTTTTTTTTTCTATGTTGGAGATAATGAAAACCCCAGTATTTAAATTCAGCTCCTTGCTTGCACAGATTGATTGCTTAGGAAGAAAATATATATATATTTGAAGCACCTTGGAGCATGCATGCATAAGGTAGATGGCAGATAGCAGCCTAGAGAGGGAGCGTGCAGCTGCACCTTTTGCAGGAAGAGAATGCTGGG